>NW_026947484.1:148022981-149272981 GCF_034190915.1 Cavia porcellus
CAGTACTAGGAGATACGAGACCAGTAGGGCTTCCTTTAGAACCTGTACTAAGGCCTGGCAGTCTTTCTGCTTTAATCTATAGACCCCTGCCATAAACGTAAGCTTCATCTTTCACTGTCTGTGGCTTGCCTGTCAGTTAAAATGCACGTCCATGAGCTGATTTAGAAAATAACCCATCCAGTAGCTCAGAGGAGGGCAGCCTCCAGAACTCCTAGCTAGAGGAGTTAGTGACAATATGAATTAAGTGTCAAGGGCAACCTAAAAATGTCTTCTGGAAATGAAAATATGACTCTCCATACAAAATTTCAGGGAAAGAAATGAAGGAAGAGAATGTCTCTTGAAATCTGAATTAGTGGTCCAGGTCTAAGAAATATCTAAAAAAAACTCAAGAGGAAATGAAGTCAAGTTCAAGTCCAATGGATTGGCATTTCTCTCAATTTCAAAAGAAGAAAAATTTTAAAATATTTTTTTTTAAAAATGGAGAAAAATGATCAATGGAAGAAGCCAATAATTTAAAGCAATCAGAATAAAATTTTCCTGGTTTAAGACTGAAGCTTGGTAAAATTCTTGAATGACAGAGATACAGAAAAAAAATCTTGTAAACTTTCAAGCAGTAAGAAAAAAATATTTATAAGGGAAAGCCTATCAACTTGTATTGGATTTCTTATCTGCAATAACAGAAGTTACAAAAAATCAAATAGTATCCACAGATTACACTAAGAGTAGGAGCTTAAAGAATTCATTAATTGGATAAGATATCGCTCATCTCTTATCATGACAGATATCTGTACAAGAGTTTACTACTTACGTTTCCTCACAGAAAAGTCCACAAGAAAAAGATTGAACCAAATAATATACCAAAATAGAAACCCTCAAGATGGAAAAAGATGAAAAGGATAATAGGATTAAAAGGATGCTAAAAGAGGAAGTAGAAGTATTCTAGAATACTTATCCAAATGGAGGGGGGTAGTATAAGATTTGGTAAAAAAAAAAAGGATGGAAAGAATAAAGTGAAGAACATTCGGTTCACATGAAATATGATTGGACTAAAATTCTCTAATTTGCTTAAAAAAAAAAACAGATGCATGCTTTTTGAAAAACAAATTTAAAACAGTAGCGAAGAGGTTGAAAGTAGAATCAAATCAAGCCGAATAGTGAATACACATAGAAAGGCATCAAGAATGGCAATATTAACAGCAGATGATGTGACATATAAAAGCACTGAAAACAATAAGGACAGACAGTATGAATTGGTTTTTCAGTGCTTCTCTCCCAGAATTGAAAGAATTTAACAGATAAAAACAAAACAGAGACAAAAACCTATAGATAGTATATAGAATAAATAAGTAATGCAAGTATTAAACTTGATTTAACATATTGTATTGTCTTTAGTCCATTTTGGCTCTTAAAACATCGTAGACTGGATAACTTATAAACAGCAGAAATTTATTTCTTATAGTTCTGGAGATCAAGAAATTTAAGATCAAGTTACTGGCAGATTCATTATCTGGTGCAGTTTTCTTGTTAAATCCATAGATGTTATCTTCTTACAATATCCTCACATAGTACAAGAGCAAGGCAGCTTTCTGGGGTTTCTTATTAGTTCCATCCTTAAAGTCCTGACCCTCACAACCTACCAAGCTTCAAATGTCTCAATTCTTTAACACTGTCACATTGATGGTTAGATTTTCATTTATGCATTTTGGGAAAATGTAAACATCCGTTCAAAGCGTTTGCTTTCATCGTCATTTTGACTTTGGGAAGGAGCCAGAAGTTACACAGTGCCAGATTTGGTGAATGATGACATACTGTAATGTTTTTATGAGCCTGTTTTTCCATTGGATGGGTTCTGACAGTAGCATCATTGTATTTTTAATTATTTCTTGTAATGACACTCATGAAAGTGGACTTCCAGAGCTTCATTGGAATGTGGCAAGAATGATGGAATAAGTATATTCAAAGAGAGGTGAAGTACTTTGAGGAGGACTAATGGCAATGTGTCTTTTACAATAATAAATTTCCAAAAATTTAAGCTGTTACTATATTTTTAGTTATACTTCGTATATAAGTATATATGTATTATTATAAATACATTTTTTTGAAAATTGTATATAATAAAAAGCCACAAAAGAAACTTTTAGGAAGGTATTAATGATAGAAGCTGAAGTTCTTAAAAGAAGATAAGATAATAGAACAAGTATATAAATTCAAAACTTGGTTTTTTAAAATAAATAAGTAAAATTGAAAAATACTATGTGAGTCTACTAAGAAAAATAAAATTACAAAAGATTAATTATATGAAAATAGGAAATAGGTTGAAAAACATATAAGTGAATACTAATAGTGATTTGATATCAATATGTTAAGAAAATAAAACCTGGGGCTGGGAATTTAGCTCACTGGCATAAGCACCTGCCTTGCAAGCAGGCGGTCATGAGTTTGATCCCCGGTACCAGTAAAAAAAAAAAAAAAAAAGTTTAAAAAAAAAAGAAAATAAAACCTAGAAGAAATCAATACTTTCCTAGGAAAATATGCTATTACATCTGACACAGAGAAAAAAAAAGATGAACTGAACAATTATTATAGAAGAAACTGGAAAAGTGATTCATGATTTTTTATTGAAAAAGACTGCAGGCAGATGAACTCACAGCTGAATTTTTAATCTAGCTATTAAAAACAGAAAGTTCCAATATTATTTAAACTATTGTAACAGTTAGATTAAATGTTCATTAACTAATTTTATGAACCCTGAATTATGTGGATACCACATTCTAGGAAAGAATGGAAAAACCATTAAAAGTATACATCAGTTTCATCACCAATTATAGATGCCAAATATTTAAATAGCACATTGTAGACAACTCTAAAGAGTAAAATACTACAACAAATCAGGGTTTATTAAAGTAATAAAAGCACAGTTCAATACCAGGAAGTCTGGCTACAAATTGCGTACATTAAAAATTAAAAGAAAAAAAACCGCTGATCATTATCAATAGACTGGGAAAAGGAAACGTCAAGAGACGAATGCCAAAGGAAAATCTAAGGGAAATTGGAACAGAAAAAAATTACCTACATAAAGAAAAGATCACTAGCCATCATGGTCTAAATGGCCAAAATTAAACCTTTTGCTTAATATTAGGTATCAGGCAAGCATCACCAAAATCACTTACATTGATGACTTAGCAATGAGAAATAACATAACTGGTGTAACTAATTAAACAAGGGATACATTTCCTTATGCAGGCTATGCCTGTTTTCTTTGAAAACCCAAGAGACCATCCTGAAAAACAAGGGAGCTTGGTGAATTGGATGGGTATAAGGTAAACTATAGAAATCACTCCTCCCCACTCCTGCATTCAGGCAAAGGCACTTAGCAAAGGATCTGGAAAGAACATTTGATTCAAAAGATAAACACTATGAAACCACTTGGCCCAAGGTTGGTAAGAAAGGTATAGAGCACAGCATATAAACAAAACTATAAAAAATATTATGTAAAACGAAATACAGGCAAACAAAAAACTTTATTACCTTCTTAATTAGGACAATGTACAACTATGTTGATTATCCAAAACCAATAGATAAATCTAATATTATTTTTCCTACATAAAATACTATATGACAATTGATAATGGCCTTTGTCTGCACACAACAGTAATTTTTAATAAGTACCAATTTTAACTTGGTTTTTTAAAAAAGATTTTTTGAGAAGCATCAAAATAACACTGAAAATGATTCTAAACACTTTGGTAAATACTTTTATATTTAATAAATGTCAAATTATATATAGTAGGTTTTAAATACCTATCCCTTGTTTCCTGATCAATAAATACTAGAGTTAAAGAATGAACGAAGTCTAAGGACAGGTGTTTTGGGGTTTTTTGTCTTGTTTTTTATTTTGTTTGTTTTTTTTCACACATTGTTCTTGTAAGGTCTGGTCAGACTTGGTTGTACATTAGAATTACTTATGGAACTTCATAAGAATATAATAAAAATAGAGATTCCAGATTTGTACCACTAAGAGTTTCTGCAATCAGTATCAACAGTAAGAATTTTAGGACTCACTGGCTAATGCTGCAGTAACACTGCTTATCTGAGAGTTTCTTGTCTGAGCACAGAAACCTAGTAAAGATTTTCAGTGAGGGGGCTTAATTTTAATTTTTCATGAAAAATGACACATTCTCTCTTAAAAATGAGAGTTGGAATAGACATTAAAAATAAACATGATATTATTTTCTATTTTAGAGAAACAAAATATACCCTTTTTATGTAGCAGTAAATAGTGAAAGTTTGTTGAAAACAACATAACATATTGGTTTGGGTTGCAACCATATTCTATTTTAACTCTTGTTTTCTTCAATCATAAAATAGGCATGACAACAGAATTTCCTTCTCCATGATACAAGTGTTTCCCTTGCCAATTTAGTATGTGCTATCTGAAAACCATCAGACAGGATCAACACTATTATCTCCTCAGCAGTAGTATTTGTGATGATGATGTTAATGTTTCCACAAGTGTACTGTATGGAGCTAATATATAATAGGTAATATTCTTGAATCAAGATTCAACATTGTGGTTCTGAATGAAGTTTTATCAAAGGCATGACATATTCTGATTCTACTCGTTTACTATTTTCATTTTAAAGTAATACCTTTGAATGTCCTCAGGTCATACACTTATGAATACAAGTGAATTCACCCCAATAATCAATGTCTAAACAAGGTTTAACCATCACTTTATGTAATAAATTACTTTCCTCAATTCAGACCCTTTCATTCACCACAGGAAATCTTCAGCTGTCTTCCAGGTGCTCACAAACAATTCTACTCCTTTTCTCTATTCCTCTGAGAGTCGACTTATTTTGACCTTATTTTGGATCCCTGTGTCCTTCATGAGAACACGCCCTCGCTGGGCACAGCAGTTCTTTTTTGGTGGCAAAACTGCACAGAGGTCTAGGCAGACTGGCAGATAAAATGACTCTTTCTCCAGCTTGGTACCTACAGGATTTCTCACCAGGCTAACAGTAGTAGTTCATAGATCTGAAATCTCACGGTCATTTGTGAAAATGATTCTGGTCCTACTGTGTTTCTCAAGCAGGCTCAAAACTGGAGACCTGAAAGCAGAGAACACAGGTGCCAACCATCCCCTCCATTCCTTTTGTCAGCTTTCCAAGGCCACTATCACAAAAAAAATTCTCTTCCATCTTTAGTCAGAAACACAATTCGCTAATAATATAAACTATACAGTAGAAATAGATGATTGGAGAGGACATCAATCCATCAGCTCCACAAATGATACATTTTAAATCCCACCTTCGTCTTCAAGAATCATTCATTTCTTAAGCTATGACCCCTTTTTCCCGAGTTGCAGCTGCCTAGCTTCTCTGGAGAACTAGTGCTCTGGCTGCTCAGCAACAAGGGGCTCTGGGGATTTCTGTGTGCTGGTAAGGAGGTGTGAATATTAACACTAACAGGCAATGGTAATGGCGCACCATACATAGGCAATTTAAATTTATTTCCAATTCTAGAAAAGCTTTCTGTAGGTGATGTGCGAGTTGTGACTATTCTGCTATCCTTTTATTTTTTCTTTCAATTCTGGTGAGATATTTGAAGAACCATAATGGTAGGTTTAAAACTTTAGCTTTATTCCTGGGATTGGAAGAATGATAAAGTGTCCTATAGTAATAGTATAAGCATGGCATAACATGTAATACGATGTAAATAAATGATAGTGTAAGAGTGATGAGATAGGCAATGGAGAATTACATCTTATTCTCACATGACCCTAACATTTCTTCTGGTAATGTCTCAGAATAGTTCTGCATGAAGCTCAGTTTGTGAACCTAACACAGCAAGGTCTGAGTGCAGTTTCTCCACTTAAAAATTAGGAACAATGTTACCAACCTTACAAGTTTTTAAAAGAAATGAAAGAAATTATAAAGACACCGCCAGTCTACCGTTTAGTTCCTAGTAGGCATTCAATTTATTTTGCTTTACTCAAAAGATAAAAATAGCTTTCATCCACAAAACAATGATTTTGTGAAATTTCATATTGAAGTCTATTTGAAGACCTCTTTTCCTCTTTATTCGCATCTTCTAGGTAACTGCCAACTCTGTTCCAACTTCCAACTGAAATTGTACTCTTTATTTTTATCTTCACTGTGGTTTGAACCGAACCTATTTTTGAGTTGTTTTAACAGCGGCAAGGACACCAAAGTGTAAGGGAGCATCATGTGCAAGGAGGACTTTTCCTAGTTCATTTAACGACTTGATTTCATCCCATTTTACAGCACAATCATCTCTAAAATTATGACTCTCGGCGAACCTCAAATATTCTTGAATTTCTTTTACAACCTTTTAGAGCTCTGGGAGTCAAAGCGGCTCCCTAAATCTACATTTTCGCAACCGCTGAGGTCCGCTTTGCTTGGCAGCAGCTGTGGCGCTCTGGCGCACCTGCTCCTGGCTTCAGGGCGCCGCAGGGTGGGGCCCCACCTGATTTCATTTTCTAACTTTCCCTGCGACTAAAGGTGCTTAGATTTTTAGAGATCCGAAGACCTCCTGGAAAGATTCTGGGCGCCCCACGTTTTGTGCCGAGCTGTCCGTGACAAGAACCAGGTGGAGACCGCGGGGTGGAGCCGGAGGCGCCGCGGGCCCGCGCCCTGCGCATCTCCGGAGCTGGACCGGCCCGGCCCGGTTGCTAGGTCCTCTGTTTGCCGCGTTCTAAAGGAGCCCGAGCGGGACCACCACTCCAGACGAGGGGGGATCCCGGAAGAGCCGTGGCACCGTTACCAGGTCCCAGCGAGGAGACGCAGTAGCCCCCGCGATGGTCCCCGCCCCCAGGCCTTCACGCGCAGGGGGCCGAGGGTCCCCCTCGCGCTTGGTTCCTCCCAACCGCAGCCCGCGCCTCCCCGCACGCCGCGCACCCCCGGGCGCGGAGGGTGAATGGTCTGTCCCGCCGGGAGCCTCCACCCCTGGAGCCTCACAGCTGCTCGCGCTGCTAGCGCTGCTCCCGCTGCTGCGCTCGAGCGCCGGTCCCGAGCCGCGGTTGCTGGGGCGGTGGCGGGCGAGGGTTGCGGAGGGTCGCAGGCCACCGCGCAGGTTGCCGCCTCGGGAGCCGCCCGCGGCCGGAGGCTAGGACCCCGCGGGACGCCCTCGGCGCGGTGAGTACCTGCCCTCGCCCCTGCGAGCTCGTCGCCGGCCCGCACCCCGAGGTCTCGGCCCCCTCCCGCGGCGTGGCGGTCGGGACGGCGTCCCGCGGAGACGGCGGAGCCCTGGCGGATGATTCAGCAGCGCCGGTGCCCAGAGTTGGGGGATGGGGGACGGTGCCGGCGCCGCGGAGCCCCGGGCGCGGCAGGGCGGGGGGCAGCCCAGAGCCCCGCTGCGCCCTGGTCCCGCCGACCTGGCCGGCGAGCAGTGTGCGGAGCCCCCGAAAGCGCGACCGGGTCCCGGGCGGTTACGGGCTGCGCCGGCGGCGCGCTCCCTCCTGCGGCGTCCTGCCTCGGCCTCCTGGGTGTCCATCCTGCTGCTTCCGCGGCGGAGGGGAAGGCGTCCTGTCAAAGTTGTCTGGGGTTCGGGGTGGGGCTGAACGCTTCAGGCACTGGAAGAAATGATTCGAGGGAAGATAGGAAACACCACGTTTAGGTCCCAGGTTCTTACATTTATGTATAATATTGCATAAACTCATCACAGCTCAAAACGAGAAGTGGGAAAGTGGGGAGCAGGGATGTTAAAGTACACAGAGTAGGAATTTGAACATAGATCTCCCTGGTTCCAAATGGACTTCCCATTCTGTCAGAGAATAAAGGGTCCAGATATACAAGTATATACAGTACTAGGTAGTAAGCACAGAGTTAAGTTTTCCAACCTGGAAACTTTCTGCATGTGAAAATTTCACTCTATTATTATGAACGAGCATTTTTTAAATCATATGGAAAAATTTCATTTTCTTATCATTGAGCAAAATCAGTCTGTCTGTCTTGTCTGTCTGGACAACATTACCTAGGAGAGCTAGGTCAGAACAGGAGATGATTCCACATACTTCTTGGTAGTGACGTATGGTGGATGCCCAGGTCTTGGAGAAATCAGGACGAAAAAGAAATCGGAAAATCTTTTTAACTTTAGGTAACATTTGAAATAAGAACAGTTATGGAGCTTATATAATGTGTGACTGAATCACATGTAAGAGAATGACAGATAAGTCCAGTCTCAAATAATGTTACTGGCTTTATTACAACTTGATTTGGCAACACCACCATTGTATAGACTAAGGAACTGAAATACAGAAAAATTCCAAGATCAGTAAATGGAGTTCACTCTTAGGTGTTTCTACCGTTTAATAAATGTGCATGTTTGTTTCTGCTCTTTCTAGTGAAACTGAGTTTGTTTTTGTTCTGCTCTTCCCAATCAACAATTATTTTGACCTTGTATGCTTCTTCTGCAGAAATAATGGATGCTATGTGTTCCTTTCTCTTTTAGTGGGTCATTTAAGTGGCTTTCATTTATGATTTATGGATTTTCTCTTAAGTATTCAACTCTTGTTGGTATCTCAGGAGGCAGGCTGCATAGTACAGATGCTCTTTTTCTCTTAAGTACTGGCATAGTATTTGATGACAGGCAGGAAGATAATCATTTAGTCTTTTACTTCTAGGATATTGAATATATTTATAGAGGAGAATTCTTGCTTAAATTAATTGGGGGACAAACTCCACTGCCTAAATTAGAACATAAGATGGAGACACAAAATTATATTTGTTGCTCAGACATAGAAGTAGGGTCCTGTGGTAATCTTCATTTGGGTTCTTAGGAGGGCATTTCTTTTCCTTTTTCTTCATAGGACCATTGGCAACTCCCTGAACTGTGGTGAGGCATCTTGCAATCCAATTTGTTTAATCCCGGGGGGGAACAGCAGAATTGATATAAGCAAAAACATAGCTTCATTGCAATTTTAAAAAGGGGTGGGAGGTACATGTCTCAGTGATAGATGGTCAACATGAGGATGTCTTAAGCAAAGGCAGCATTTTAAAAAAATAATTTTTAAAAAATTTGTTAGTCATGTTTGCAATTCATGCAATTTATTAGCATCTTGGGGAGTGGTTGCATGTACATATCCCAGTTGTTTTTTTTTTTTTTTTTTTTTTTTTATTCCTTACCCTTCCTTCCTCGTACTCCCCCTCCTCCAGTTCTCCTTATCCTGTTGTTAATATTATTAGCTCATGTTATGGCATATTATGTTTACATGAATTAGGGTTATTAGTTTCCATACATGGCCTAACTTTATTATTTCCTATTCCTCCTCATTCCTGGCCACCTTTGTTCCCTATTGCAAGAGGTCTGTGCTCTTGTCCCTTTCTCTCCATCTTTTATAATTTTCTTTATACTTAAGACATGTTTTATCTAGATAACATGACTTGGTGTATGAATATAATACCAACATAACTGTGAAAGGTATCTATTTATTTGGGATCAGTTAACAAAAGAATTTACTGTAGGTTTAATACCAGAAAAAAGTGATGGAGCTTTAATTGTGATGGCAGTACCCTAAGAAAAAAGGTTGTTAAAGAATCAAGAAAGTGATAGGAGGGTCAGAACCAGGCTGGGATGATCAGAGGATGAGGAAATCCTTCATGGAGGGAAATGATTAAGTTAAGTCAGTCTCAGAGCTGGGAAGGATTTCTATAGACAGGGGGAATGCTAGGCAAGGGTTCAGCTAAGAAGTGATTGGAGACTGTTTAGATATATAGTGATATTAGAAGAATCTTGACTGTCAGTTGTGAGATCTACGTCTGCCCTGGAAATCATAGGAAGTGTAGGTCTCTGAGAAGACCTGTTTCTCTGTTCAGAGGCTCCTTCCAGAAGATGAGGTGTTTCCTGGTATTAAAAGAATTTGTCAACTGAATGCACCAAAAGCTTTCTTACACAAGTAAACATTTTCACATTTCAAGTAAGCTTGCCTTTTTCAAAGCCCCTACCCCAATTATCGAATTACAAAAAAAAATCTAAAAACTACAATAATAGGAAAAGGAAAATTACTATAGTCTTAACAAGTAAAGACAATCACTACTAACATTTTTATATGTACTTTTAATCATGCTATATATATATATATATATATATATTTCTAAATTCTGTAGTCTTTTTTGCTGAATTTAAAGTAGGTAGTAGTTTATTAAAATATGTGCATAGTTTTCTATTAGTTAAATGTACTAGTTTCCTAGTTATTCCTCATTGTCATGTTGTTGATAATAAATAACATTGTGATGAACATCTTTGAGCATAGCTTTTTCTTTATTTTAAAAACTAATTCCTTAAAAATAAGATCCTGTGGGAATAGAGTATGAGTTTTTAACGTTAGACTACTTTAAGTATGTTTTGAAACTATTGGCTTCTATGTATTTAATTTGGGACACAATATCGGGGAATAGAATGTTTGCATTCTTATAATACCCAAAACTGACTGTAATTCCTCAGATTATACTCTTTCAGGCAACCTCTTCTTTTTTGATAAGAAGGATTAACTAAATCATAGGAGCTGGGAATAAAGGTTGGCAGTTGGGACTACAGAAGAGAGAAGATACAATAAAAGTTGGAGAACAGGTTTGGTGAGAGTGAGCAAGAATTCATAGTAAGACAAGAGGTATGTGAGACAGAATACTTTCTGGTATCAGGGTTGTATTCTTGAACTTTGACTTTCAACCTTCATTTTCCTACCCCTAACACACACCTGATACTGTATTTGTATCCTTGAAATGCTAGCTTCTGTCCTCCTGTATTGAGTTTCCAGGTCTGTGTCCTGATAATACAAAACACAGATAGTAACTCACTCTTGTACTCTAATTTGGAGAACTTAGGTGTGTGAGGACACACCTAAGTGAGAACTGGAGCTTTTGCCTAATTGTAAGCACAGTGCTGGGTGCAAGGTACAGGAATGTTTGTGAGGTGCACTTGATGGACACTTAAACTTTCATCTCCTTCCTTAGGTGCTTTTGCCAGAGATGACCTTTTGGAACAGCAGCCACTAAGAGAGAAGCTTACATTCCCACCTTCACCTCCCAGCATTGAGATGCACCCTTCCCCTTTGTTCCCAGTCTCCAGTTTACCAGAGAAATTCCCCACATGGAAGAGGACTACTCTGCCCTGCTTTCCCCTGTCCATTGTGGGAACACGCAGCACTTGCTCCTGTGCTGTGGAGGGGCCAGGGTTGAACTGGTGCCTTGACTGGGCTTCTTCCTTATTCCAAGTTCTCTCCTGAGCTTCCTTCGGGACCTGCTTCCACCTGCCCTGGGCTGGAGGCTGAGAATCTGTCGAGGCAAGTAGGCCATTCAGTGTGTCTGAGCAGCAGTGGAAGGGAGCTGAGGGTAGGAATGTAACCTTGAGGACACAACTGGAGAGCTTAGGCAGATTCTGAGGAGGAAACCTGGGAAGAAACAATTTAAAAAAGTGCCTTACATTACAAAACAAAAAGAAATATTCTAGGAGATGATTTCTGATGGAAGCTAGACATTCAGAGGCAGAGTATTTGAGGCAGAATTTGTTCTGTGCTTCCTTGGAGGCTATTTTTTAAAAGTTTGCCTAAGTTCTTAGAAGGTGGTAAATCTATTTTGATTTCTGTCAGGCATTATCTTGTCAGAGTTGAAGTAGGCTTAGCAAACATTAGAATTAGAATTAAAAGTAGAAAAGTTAAATTGAAGTAGGCTAGCTGGTTTATTCTCTACTAGCTTTAGTTTCCCACTTGACATTTATCTTCTGACACAATCCTGTTGACAAGGCTCGGGCATTGGGATTGTTTAGGCTTTGGGAAAGTGAGAGAGAAATAAATTTTTCTCTCTCTCTTTTTTTCTCTCTCACTTTTTACTTGGTGGGCACCTGGTTGGCCTGTATTCTTTTGAAGGCTTAGCATTGAGTTGTCAAGTGTTTGCTGGATCTTCTCTGGGGCTGGCCATAAGGTCTCTGAAAATGCTTTCTTTTCTTTTTCTTTTTTTTTTTTGAAATTGAGATACTGTTGGTCCATTGGGTATGCTAAACCATCCACATTGTTTGCTTTGTCTAAATTGCTTTCAGACTTGTGTTATCTTTGTCCTTCTGCCTAGCCATGTGAAATGGAACATCATATTTGATGAAGGATTGCTTTTGAATATTTCTTTCTTACTCATTACTTTGCAAAATGTGAACAGGAGTCGCATATAATTTCACAAGATGGCAAGAGCTCACGTTTTGAAAAAAATTCTCCCTCCTCCAATAGTGTATGTGTAGTAAAGTTGTCTTTTAAGTACATCGAACATTTGTAGATTTGGAGGTAAAACAGCAGTCATCCAGGCATTGCTTCAAGATCATCTTAAGGCTGTCTGTTGGATCAGAATTGTTTAGCTGCTCAGGAAAAGCTCTTGATTGAGGCAGTACTATTTTTTGTTTTTTTTGTAAGTGAAATGACCTTACTTAAACTTCATTTGTGTAAGATTTGTTTTAATTGATGTGGTCATACTACATTATAAATACAGAACTTTGGTAGGCGAAGTTAGCAGCTGTGTTATTTTGTGATCATCATTATTTGAAATCAACTTTTTCAAGGTAACTACCATATAGACCATGTGTAACATGAGTAGTGATTGCTAAAATATCAGGACCATGATTTTAGCACACTATATTTAGAACAGTGTACAGCTAACCAATAACTTTGTTATACTTCTGTGGAAAAGAATGATAGAAACTGAGTACTTTTTGTAGTTAGCTTAATATTTATGAACCAGATGGAGACATTTGCATTTAGCTTTAGACTTGGTCACATCTGAGATTATAAAATTTAGTTAACATGTCTCAGAGTAGAATTTTAAATATTAGTATGCATTATTTTGTTCATGTAACAGTGTGAAGACAGAAATAAAAAAAGCAAAATTAGTATTCATAATCATACTAGCATTGAATACTTTTAACTAATCTCTGGTATCTATTTTCAGTTCACATAAGCATCTTGAGTAATGCACACATTAAGCCTATTATTTTGGAAAATATAAACAAGATGCTTATTACAGTCACTAAGGAACTTGCCATAATCATTAAGAAAAATAGACATTTTAAAATATTCAGAGAAATTTGAAAGAGAGGGATCAGTGTTGAAAATTCAGCAGACTATGTATGTTGCAAAGCTTTTTCACTTGTCAAAAATCAATGCCAAATGGGCGTTTATCTTTGGCAGAAACATTTATTACTACATATGTTTTGGGGTTGTCATTTCAAAAGAGACATTTTCTCTTTTAAAAATTCATCTTATATAATAAATATTTGCATCTTTGACTAAGAATTAGAAGTTGAAATATGTTCTTCATTAGTTATATAGAATGGCATATATATTTCCATATTGTGCTCAACAGCATATCTGTAAATTTTGTTTTTAGAACCTATGAAAAGTTAGAATAATAAGATACTAAATTTATGTTCTACTGGGTGCACAAGCAAATACAAGTCTACTAATCTCTGAATATCAAGTCTTAGATCTCTCAGTAAAATTATCTAACAATATTGCCCAAGTGCTTTTCTTTTTTTATATAAATGTACCTATTCTGGTAATATAAATGTGATTATCTTATGTTTTAGAAAGAAAAAATAGGCTAGTTTCTCTTATTTATGGTTTTCTATGATTTTAATTATCTATGGTCAGTCATGGCCCAAACTATTAAATGGAAATTTTTATACATAACAGTTCATAAGTTTTAAATTTCATGCTGTTCTGGGACACAGGATGATGTTTCCTCCTCCTTCCATCCAGCTGGAGTCTCCCTGTTATCAGTGTGTTTAAGCTGGGTACACTACTTGTCACTTAGGGGCCGTTCTATAGCAATATCCTAGTGCAGGGTTTAAGTAATGCTTATTTTTTTATAAATAATGGCCCTAAAGCACAAGAGTAAGGCAATTAGGACTGACAACTGAGTTTGGGTAATTCAAAGAGAAGCTTCCAGGTCTTTTCTTTATGTAAAATTGTACAAGTTCTCAACTTAAGAAGGAAAAAAAATCACTTGTAGAAGTCACAGTACAGTAAGACAGACAAAGAGAACATGGATGAGAGAAAGCACCTTTACATAATTTTTATTACAGCATATTTTGTTTTATAGTTGTTTTATTTTCTTACTGTACCTAATCTATAAAATAAATTTTACCACTAGAGTATATAGGTCAGTTTATCTGAGGTTTAATCCATACAGTGGGAGAGTCTTGAATATATGTACTCTGTGGTTGAGTATTTTTTGGTACTCAATCTGAAGCAGAGAAAATGAGAGAGATAAAAAAGACAAAGTGGGAGGAGGAGGAGGAAGAGAAGAGGAGGAGGAGGGGGAGAGCAGGAGGAAGAGGCCTTTACTTAGCAGGCAGGGTAGAGGTTGTGGAGAAATGTAGAGGCCCTCTTTTAGACAACCAGTTAGGGGCTGCTTATATTAACTGTCATTGGGGTGTTGCTAAACTAGCTGGTGACATTTTATCTAGGGATTGGAGTGCAAGTGGGAAGGAAAGGCAGAAAATCTGTTTTGGGTCTGGAGCACCAGAGGAAGAAGACTGGTAGGTGTTTTTTTATGGTCTCTCTCATCATGTTGCCATGACTGGCAGATTTATGTGGCTAAAAACCTGTCACCCTATCTTTAAGGAGGGATTCTTGTAGTAATTTTTTGCTTCAGAATAATGTAAAACTATTATTATTCATGTAATTATTTGAGTGCCTTGACATTTTTTAAGGATTCCACAAGAATGACTTTTTCTGCCAATTAATGTTTTATAATACTTGTTTGTTTCATTATAATTTTTTATTATATAAAATACATAACATAAAATTGATCATTTAAACTATTTCTAAGTGTACATCCCAGTAGTATTAATTACATGCGTCTTATGAAGCAAATCTGCAGATCATTTTCACCTTGCAAATCTGAAATACTACATCTTTTGATTCTCACTCTCTACTTTCCTCATACAGGCAGAATCAATGTTTGTCCTTTTGGAAATGGCTTATTTCACTAATGTCCACAAGGTTCATCCCTATTGTAGTATATGTTAGAATTTCTTTCTTTTTTAAGACCAAACAATCCTTTTTTTTTTTGGTACTGGGATCAACTCATGACCTCTTGCTTGCCAGGCAGGCATTTATCAAGTAATCCATTTTATGAACATATTTCATTTATTTACTCAGTGTTTATTTTTGTTTGCTTCTACATCTCAGATATTTTGAATAATGCTTCCATGAATATGAGCCTGAAAATACTTCACAACTGCTTTCAGTTCTTTTTAAATTATACCCAGAAGTAGGATTTACTGAACCACATGGTTCTATTTTGCATTTTTAGAGGAATTTGCATAGTGTTCATAGCAGTTACACCATATATATACATACATATGTATAGATGTATATGTAGGTATGCATATAACACTTATATTAGGTTTTATAGCCAAGAGATGACTTAAAGAATAAGGGCGGACATACACAGATTATATGGAAATACTATACTATTTTACATACAAGACTTGAGGACTCAGAGATTTTGGCATTCATGGAGAGTCTTGCAACCAGTCACCCACCATTATACAGGTGATGTGCTGCTTATAGATTAGAGGAAGTTCCCCTCTGTGCCTACTGCATTGTGGTTACACTTAGTGGTTGTTGAATTACATCAAATGATTTGTGTCAATTGATAGGAATGTGTGATTTTTGTTCCTTAATCTGTTGATGCAGTGGATTACACTGATTGATTTTTGAATATTGAATCAGCTTTGCCCACAAGGAAAGGTTTTTCTTAGTCATGACTGTACGAATGTTTACATATATGTGTGTGTGTATATACACATATGCACATGCACACACATTGTGGGTTCAATTTGAAACATTTTGTTAAAGAATTTTGTATCTATATTCATATAGACTGTTCTTTCCTTTTTGTGTTTTCTTTGTTTAGTTTTGTCAGAATACTCTTGCCCTATTTTCTCTACTCATTTGTTTTCAAGTTCATTGATTTTTGTATACATATGCATGTATATGATTTATTTCTGCTTACTTTGGGTTTTTATTTACTTTTCTAGTTTCTTAAAGCAGGCACTTTATCAATTTGTGGTTATTTCTCTTTTCCATTGTTAGCATTTAAGTTTTCTAAATTTTTCTTTAAATGTGGTTTTTGCCTTTATCCCACAGATTGTGATACGTTGCTTTATTTTCATTCAGTGTTACGTATTTTTAAAAATTTCCTTTGAGTCCCCTTTGACCCATGTTGAGAAAGTTTTTTTTCCTTTAATTTGTTAAGATGGGATCTCAGTATGTTGCCAATCAATTGTTCTTCCCGTTTTAGCTTTCTGAGTATCTGAGATACACACTGCCATACCTGGCAGACCTGGTTGAGAAAGCATAATTTGATTTGTAATTTAATTCCACTCAGAAAATATACTCTAAGAGGCTTAAATTATTTTAAATTTGCCTAAATAGGTTTTCTGGGCCACAACTGAATATATATGGACTTTAGAAAGAATATGTGTTCTGTTTTTTATTACTGTTCTAATAGCAAACTGATCCCATCGATTGATGGTATTGGTCAACTTTCCTATGTTCTTACTGATATTTTCACTTAGTAATACTTTTCAATAGTCAAGAATGGGTATTCAAGTCAACTATATTTGGAGATTTTTGTGTTTTCCTTTGAAGCTCTATTAGTTTTTGCTTTATGAATTTTAAAGCTCTGTTGTTCGACACATATACATTTAGGACTGCTTTATCTTATTGGTCAGTTAAACTTTTTAACCTTTTGTAATGCCTTTCCTTGCCTTTAATATGTTTATTTCCTTTGAATTCTACTGTATATGAAGTTCTAGACATTTATGCTTTCTGAACTTAATGGTAGCCTGATATGTATTTTTTTTATATTGAGCCCAGTTGTATCCTTATATGTGAAAAGAGGAATTTGTAGACAGCATATAGTTAAAATGAAGTTTTAATGTGCCAGCCTGTTTTAGCTGATGCATTTATAGTATTGACATTTTAAGTAATTACTGATATTAAAGTTGTTTTTTTCTTTTCCCTTGTTTTCTGGTTATGTCTTTTCTTATTTTTCTTTTTCTTTCCGTGAATTATTTGGACACTTTTTAGAGTTACATTTTGATATATGTCACTTTCTATGTCATTTTGTACAGTTTTCTTAGTGGGTGCTTTAGGTTCTTACTGTCCGCTGTTGACATCACTTTGAGTTAACGTAGGAACCTGTATTTTCAGTTAAGATGTCTTACTTTTTACTTTCTAAATATAAATTTATTTATTTATTTTTGTAGATAGCATGGCTCTTCTTAGTTTCTTGCTAAAGGAGTTATACTAGCCCAAGTGAAAGTGGACCCCAAATGGTTACATTATGCAAGCTGTGAGATTTTTGAACTGTGACAGGGGACTGAAAGGGCATTCTACGCACTGCAAGGAAATCCTCTCTTCACCTTCCATGAGCCACAAACACGTAAAACCCACAAACCTTCAGCCAGTTGTCCTTAGCCAGTCCAATCTCTGCCAGGAACCGCATAGGTTCTTATGCTGGGCACCCTGGCGCTGAATTACTTCTCATATTCTGGATGCTTGATGTAATGCCGTTGCAGGCAGATTTTTTTCTTAAATACCTTGACCAGTTGCTTTTTATCATAATCATCAGTGAATGGCAGGATTCTTATATGACATCATCATCCTCAGTGCCAGTAGGAAGTAGGTTCTTAGTAGCAGACGTACGATAAGATTCCCTTTCCTTGTTGGAAATGGCCTGTGCAGTCAGGGGGTGTGAGGAGAACAATTAGAATCAGGACACATAATTTATAATATTATTTTATGATGGTCACCCAGAGTTAAACAAAAGAAAGTGCAGGAAATCTGTCCCGAACACTAAAGACACAGAATATTGACCATGGGCCTGGATTCCACAGCAGTGTCTGCATGAGTCCAGATGAAAACCTAGAACCCATGACAATGCCTCCCAGAAGTCCAGCTGGAGGTCTAGAGCCCACGAGAAGGACTCACGCCAGTCTGTTTTACAGATCTGTGTTGGGAAGGCCCAAAGCTCAGCGGTGGAAGCTATGCCAGTGGGGTGAAGGAGCTGTGCTGGTAGGTTCAGGTTCTACACTGGAGTCAAGAAGTCATGCTCATAATAAAGACCAGGGCTGTCCTGAAAAGCACTGCAGTCATCCTCAGCTACATGGAGATCCCAAACTTCTCTGATGATAAGAACAGTTGAGGAAAGCCAGCATGACGAGTTTCTCCTGGAGATTAAATGGCATAAATCTTCCCTTCTGGAGCTGGGAAGTGTTGCTCCATGTAAGGACCAGAGCTCCTCAAAGTGAACACAGTCATTCTCACCAACAAGGTCCTGAGCTCCTCTGATGACAGTGGTCGAACTCACACTGGGAAGCCAGTCATGAGAACCGTTGGCTCAAACAGCAACACGTAGAGAAACCCACAATGCCTACCTTCTCTTTCTCCTTTATGCTGGCAACTTTTCTCAGGTAGACCAGCTATGCTCAGCACCATGCTGATTTTAATTCAGCTGGCATTAAACTAACCATCAGTTTTTAATCCACAACATGGCCTGTGGAAGGCAGCTCTGTGGAAGGTGGGGAGAAGGATGTGAATCGCTGGGAAGCAGGGAGCTCAAGGGGGAGGTATCCAAAGCCTTGGTGATGGCTTGGTGACTAGGTCCTAAATACAATTTTAAAAAGTATTTTGTCTATGTGCTTTGGATACTACACCAGTGTTACATGTTGCATAAAATGTGATTAAAGAATTTTATGAGGTTTGTGGTAGTCCATTCTGTATACTTTTGTTTTCACCCTTTCTGTTACTCTCTTTTCATTTTTGAAAGTCTCAGACTTGTATTACCATTTCTTTTATTAATGCGGGCTTCAGTGGTTGTGTATTCAACCATTACCACTTTATAACTGAGATCATCCATCAAGTTTTAAATTTTAAATTATGTTTTTCTTATCTATAGTTTCCATTTGGTCTTCTTTTATACTAGTGGGGATCAAACCTAGGTGTGCTTTACCACACTGAGCTATATCCTCAACCCTGTTTATATTTTGAGACAGGATCTTACTGTGTGTGTTGCCCAGGCTGACCTCAAAGTTGTAACCCTCCTGCCTCCCAAGTAGCTAGGATTAAAGACGTGTACCACTGTGCTCAACCATTTGGTTCTTTTTAAAATAACTTTTATTTAATTCCTGATATTGCTATTTTTTCATTTGTTTCAAGAGGATTTAAAATTGATTCATGAAGCATTTTATGTTAAAAATAACTGCTTTAAAATTGTTAGTCATTTCTAGTATCTGTTTTGTCTTGATTTTGACATCTTTTCTCATTCAGATTTCCTGGATTTTTGTCTGAAAAATGAATTTGCATTGTATCCTTGACATTGTAGCAATGTTAGGGACTGCTCGTCCTATTTAAATCTTACATTGAGCAAGTAGTCAGCATTTTGAGATGTAATGTGTGGGTTCTGGCCTACCTTTGTGCACTGTAGCTCTGGTGACAGTTTAAATTTTTAGAGCCAACACAGTGGTATTTTGCAACTTCATTTTGTGATGCTGCAAGGGTTCTGCCTCTCCCTGCTGAAACTAAAGCACTTCCCTGGGGTGCCCCTTCTTAAAGATGAAGAAAAGGACAGAGGTGCTGGACCTGGGTCTCCTTATACATCTGGTTAAAGGGAAGAGAGACACAAGTCTCTGCTGACATTGCTTCAGTTAAATGATCAGGCTGTCTGAAATATTCTTACCTGGGAAATGGGAACAGAGGCTCCTCATAGGGCTTTCCTTGACTTTCTTTTGATTTGGCCAGAGAGGCCAGGGTTTTCCTGTGTAAGCCTATTTGTCTGTTGGAGGACTCTAGTGCCCAACCTGGGATATATAGGCGGTGATAAAAGAAAACCCAGGGAACTCAGCGGTTGTTCCTCAGGTCTTGAAGTTCTAGCCATCTGCCTTCTTACTCCCATATTTGAAATAATCCTATTTCATTGTCTGGTGGATAATTTTGAGGGGAGTTTGTTGCAGGTAAAGTGGAAGAACTGGGGAAAGTAAATCCATTTATATTTTGACCCCAAGTCAGAATGCATTGCTTTCTTACTGTTTTACTCAATGGAAAATACACAAAGGGCATTTCTGTTGCATATCAAAGATTAGTGTGAGCATTCATGTGACAAGCACTCATGTAACATTTTGGAATTCCACCTTTAATCAGCTGTCTTTTTACATAGAGTGTCATTTTATTTGATTTTTATATAAATCATAGTTTTCCAGACTTAGGTATTTGGCATTTAAAAAATTAAGTGAGTCTATGACTTCAAAAAAAAAAAACAAAACAACAACTGCTGACAGTATTTTTTGCCAATGACAGAATTTGTGCTTGCAAGACAAAAATCAGGGTTTTGGAAATTTTAATCCACCTGTGTGAACTTGTCAGCTCTCTAATACCTAAGTGCTTTTCTGATGACATCTTTTTTTTTCTTCCCCAGAGTGTATAATGAAATATATCAACATTTATATGTCTGCACAGCTGTCTAAACCAGTGTTTTGCAGTGACTGATGCATGATGTTAAAAAGTTTTGCATAGATAAAAGTTCTATTCAAAGTGCAAAATAAACCATTGACTTTTTAAAAAGCTATCACTGATATTACTGTATGCATTTTGAGAGTACATAGTATGTGTGTTTCATATGTTTAATATGTGGACTCATGTGTGGCATAATTAAATGAAGTAAATTAGCATGCCCACCACTTAGTTTACCTGTCACTTTTTATGTTGAGACATTTGAAATTTGTTGTTGTAGTTATTTTGAAATATACAGTAGTCATGTATTGAGCAACGATGGTATATACGATAATAGTAATATAAGATTAAAATGGAGCTGAAAAATCCTTACATTTTTACTGTATCTTTTTGATGTTTAGATGTGTCACAATATACAAATACTTAGCGTTGTATTACAGAGGCTTGTGGAATTCTGTAGAGTAGCATGCTATGTGTGTGCATATTCTAGGAGCAATTGGTTTATATGTACTGTACAACCTACATGTGTAATAGTGGGCAAAGTACTCTAGGTTTATGTGTGGGTGCTCCATGCTGTTTGTACAATGACAAAATTGTCTAATATATATTTCTCAGGCTATATACCTGTCATTATGTGTAATCACATGACCGTACAATACATTATTTTAGACTGTAGTCACCTACTGAGCAGGAGAGCTCAAATCCTGTTCTCCCTGTCTACCTGAAACTTCATACCCATTTATCAACTGTTGCCCATACCTTTTCCCTCCCGATCCCAGCCGCTGGTAGTCATCCTTCTATGCTCTGAATACAACTGTATTAGATTCATATGTAAGATCAATCAATATCTGTCCTCTTGTGCCAGGCATATTCACTTAGCATAGCATCACTCTAGATTCATCCATTTGGTCACAAAGGACAGGATTTCCCCCTTTAAAGAGTAAGTAGCGTTCCATTATACATATATACATACTTTTTCCTTTATTTGTGTATTGATAGACACTGTTGAGATTTGAATTTAAAATGGCCCCCAGAACCTGATGTATTTGGAAGGTGACTTGATTATTGGGGTACTGTAGCTCACTTGTTGCTGGGACGTGGGACCTGGTCAGAAGAGGAGGCCCAGTGGGGTCATGACCTAGAAAGGTGCATCTTCCTCTTCATCTCTCCCCTTCTCTCCATGTTTCCTTGCTGCCATGAGGTGAGCAGATTTCCTTCACTGTGTTCCTCTGCTTTGCCCTTTCTGCCTTGGAGCCAAACGTTGAGCCCAGATAAAGCTCTCCTTCTTTAGGTTTGGGTGTTGAGTATTGTGTTTCAGTGATGGTAAAAGTGCCTAAGACAGACATGTAGGTATCTTACAACTTGTGAATAATGAGGCAGTGAACAGTGATTTCAGATCCTTCGGAGAGAATATTCTCAGAAGTGGGATTATTGCTTCACACTGTAGTTCTGCTTTTAGTTTTTTTGAGGGCCCTTCATATTAAATTACATTCTCATCAACAATGTGCAAGAGTTCCTTTTCTCTATGTTCTCCAATATTTACCTTTTGTCTTTTTGATAGTAGCCATTCTAACAGATGTGAGATGGTTTTATGGTTGCCATGTTATGTATATTTCCCTGATTATTAGTGATGTAGAGTAATTTTTATATAACAGTTGACTATTTTTGCGTCATCTTTGAGAAGTGTCTTTTCATATTCTTTGCCCAATTTTATCTGATTATTTTTCTTGACATTTGGGATATTAACCTTTACCAGGTGTGTAGTTAGCAAGTATTTTCTTATATCCTAATAGTTGCTCTTTGCTTTGCTAATTGTTTCCTTTGCTGTGCCGCAGCTTCTTAGTTTGATACAATACCATTTGTCTATTTTTGCTTTTGTTGATTATACTTTTTGGATTACATACAAAGATGCAAAACCCTAATCAATGTCAAGTAGCTTTTTCTCTGTTTTCTTCTAACAGAATTATAGTTTTAGCTCCTACATTTAAGTTTTTCTTTCATTTTTGAGCTGGCTTTGTACAGGTGTAAGATAAGGGTCTTATTTTGTGGTATAATTTGCTATGGTTGGAACATGATTTGTCCCCACATGATTTGTACCCACTCATGTTGAATTTGATTGGCATTGTGATCATCTTAGAAGTGGGGCCTTTAGGAGGTGATTGGGCAGAGCACTCATGAATGGATTATTCATTTTTGAATTTGTGGATTCATAGGTAAATGTTGTTGATGGAGTGACTTTATTATAAAAGCAGCTTACCTGGCTGGTTGGCTCTGCCTTACTGTATGATGTCTTTTGCTGTGTTTTGTCACAACACAGCAGGGAGCCCTTACCAGATGTCACAGCCATGTTCTTGGACTTATCTTTCAGAGCATGAGTTAAATACATTAAGAGATAAATACATAAATACATTAAGAGATCAATTAATGGAAGAGACTGTCCTTTCCCTTTGGTTTGAAAGTCAGTTGACCATAAAATGTGGATTTATTTCTGGCTCTCCTGTCCTATTACATTGGTCAGTGTGTTTGTTTTTGTGCCAGTGTCATTTTGTTCTGATTCTAGAGAACAAATATGTTTTGAAATTAGGAAGTATGTTATATCCATAATTGCATGAAAAGGCTATGAAAGTAGTTTTTTCTTGCAAGTGCAGATCTCTGTGATATCAGATTTTCCCATATACTTCAGCTGAAACAACTTAATTTGAATGTGTAAGCATATGTAAAAATTCATCTGTCGTCTATGAAGCAAGATATTAAAGAGATTTTTAAAAAGTGTAAAACAATTTCAATATTTTTCTTTTGCATATTGTAGTCATTTTAAAAATAAATTACTTTTGTTAATATGTGATAGTTTGATTAGTAGTTTAAAAATTTGGTATGAGTGTCCCTGTGCTATTGTGAAAGATGTGGCTTCTCTTATTTCTAAGTGAGTTTGTTGTTTGTGTATAGGAATGCTGTCAATTTTTGAGTGTTGACTTTGTTACATTACTGAACTTAGTTATTATACCTAGGAATCTTTCAGTGGAATTTTGGGGGTCTTCTAAGTAGAGTATCATGTCATCTGCAAATAATGATAATTTAACTTCTTTCTTTCTTATCCCTATTCCTTTTATTTCTCTCTCTTGTCTAATTGCTCTGGCTAGTATTGGGTGTCCCTGTGTTTCACATTATTGCTGTGCATAGTGTGTATTTTGATAATCCCTCATTTGAGAGTTTATTTCTGATACCGTTTTTTCCAGAACCTCATTAAGTTGCTTTGTTTTTTCCACTTCAGAGACACCTGCTTGGGATCTTTCACATTGTCCCATATTATTGCCCCCGCGTTTGCCTTTGGTGAACGGCATGTCTGGTGTAGCATCTTGTTTAACTGTCTTCTCATTTCTTTTCTTTTTTTAGTTTAATTCCTGGGGTGATGATTGTAAGTTGCCTACGGTGGGTTGCTTTATTGGGTGTGTTTAGGACCCCTAGGTGATGATTACTTCTCTGAGGTATCCTCTGTCTCTCTACAGAGGCCTCTGGGGTGGTCAGCTGTCACTGTGCATCCCTGGGTTCAAACAGCTTCTCTCGTGCAGTGAGTCTGGCTCTGGGAGAAGGCGTCACCAGCTACCACCTTCTTCTTTGATGAAGTTTTTCTTTTTTTCTCTCTGTGGGCTTCATTTCCCACTTCAGATCTTCCTGGGTCCAGGGGGCCCACTTCTTTCCTTCTTGTCTTCCTCGTGATGCTGTATTCCAGCGTCTGGGCGGTGACTCTCAGCGAGACTGTTTTCCCTGCTGCTTACCGCTCTACCATCTTCCTGGAAGTAGCCATTGATATTTTGATAGAAATTACATAAAGCTTTTTTTGTTTTTGGTAATATGACCACTTTGATGATACTGTTTCTGACGATCTGGAAACAGGCTGTCTTCTTATTTTCTAATATCCTCTTTTTTTTTTTTTTTAAGTATTCCTTATAGAGGTCTTTTACCTCCTTGGTTAAGTTGATTCTGAGGTATTTAATTTTTTTGGACGCTGTCACAAATGGAATTTTTTCCCCACTTCCTTTCTCTTGTCAGGCAGGCACTTACACCAACTAAGCCAAATCCCCAGATCCTAGAATTCTTTTAATTTTGTATTCCACCACTTTGCTGAATAATTTATCAGTTCTGAGAGTCTTATGGTAGAGTTTTTGAGTCTTCTATATATCACTTGTAAATATAGTTTGATTTCTTATTTTCCTATTTGTATGCCTTTTACTTATATCTCTTATCGCATTAGTTTGCTAGTCTTGAATACTATATTGAACAGGAGCAGTGATAGTGGACATTATGTAATATTTGGTATGGTGGCTAACATCCCTTTACACATAGTTTTATCATTAAGGGTTGTTGGAATCTTTGTTGAGTAGAATTTTCTTTCATTAGTAATTCTTTCACAATTCATCTTTAGCAAATGCTATGATCTCCACATATATCTCACATTGTTAAAAGCCATCTAAGGTTACCCACAGGGACTAACTCAGATTCCCTGTGTGTCTGCAGGCTGCTGAAATGAGAGCGTGATCTTTTTGTCTGCCTCTAAAAAAAAAAAAAGCTACCAAGAGAAAAGCACTTGTCTTTGCTGTCCCTAAGTAGTCTGATGGGAAGGTCATGGTCATAATTCTGAGTTCATTAGGTACTTTTGATGCATATTAAACTGATGAATGAAGACTGAAATTTATACAGTAACCCATGTAACTGTTTTGAAATAATGAATACTAATTTATAATAACTAGAAATATTTCATATAAAAATTTTTCATTTTGATCACTGATAGAGTGTCAAGGTTTTCTATAAATGATTTGTAATCATTCTCATTTATATTTTCTCCAAATGCTAAAGAACTGCGTTCTTTAGTAGAAAGTCTTGTGGTATAATTTCAATTTAAACTGATATAAACTCAAATATAAAGAAATAAAATATTAAAATATTTGATTTATGCCATCTTTTTCCACAATTGAGATTTATAATTTCCCGTTGGAAAACTAACATTTGTTTTATTGTATCTTTTATCTTAGTTTTAAAAAAAATTTAACTGATATGCAAAATATAAAATTAATACATATTAATAGGATATTCAATAATGTTCAATACATCTAAAGATTGTATAATGTTAAATCAGAATATATGTATTGTCACCTCAAACATGTGTCATTGCTTTTGGTGAAAGCTTTCCACATTTTTCTTTTTGAAACATATAGATCGTAATTACTATCTCTGTGCCCTAGAGCTTTTTGCTTCTGTCTGTCTGTATTCTAGTACCTATTGATCAACCTTTTCCTACACCTTCAATGTCCCTGCTCTCTGGTAACCACCATTATACTCCCAACTTCTGTGAGATCAGCTTCTTTAGATTCCACATGGGGTAATAACATGTGATACTTGTCTTTCTATTCCTGATACTTGACTTAATGTTATGCTTTCCAGTTCGATTCGTGTATTAAGAATGGCAGGATTTCATAGTATGGATAGTATTTGTATCTGAACAGTCTTTCATTGTGTCTGTATACTACATAACTTCAACCATCTTTTCATTTTAAAGAGAGAAAAACAAAATTTCAACACAAGATAATTAGAGAATGACAATGATTAATACATTGCATATTGTTATCTTTAGAGTACAGAATATTGGCATTTAATCGTTCAAACAATATTAGCACAAACCTTTTAATGAATTAAGAGAAGTTATTAGTTTAACTATCATACATATGTGTATATATATATATATATATATATATATATATAATTCAGCTTCTCACACTAGGGAGACAGTATGACGTTTACACATGCAAGTCTGATTTATTTCACTTATGAGTATGGTCTCTAGTCATATCCATTTAGCTGCAGAAGCCTTGGTTTATCCTTCTTTATGGCTGCATGGTCCTCCATTGTGTAAAAATACTGTATCTTTTTAGCCATTCTTCAGTCAGTGGTTACTTAGGTTATTTCCAAGGTCTGGCTATTATAAACTATGCTGCTACAAACATGAGTGCACATATATCACTGTGGTATGATGATTTTAATTCTTTTGGGAAAATACCCAGAAGGGGAATAGCTGGGTTGAATCTCCAGTCCTAGTTTTTTGAGGAATCTCTACCCTGATTTCCACAGTGGTTGCACCAATCTATATTCCCGCCAACAGTGGAGAAGGGTTCCTTTTTCCTCATAGTTCCTCCAGCATTTGTTGTGGGTTGATTTCTTGATAATAGCCATTCTTTCTGGATGAGGTAAAATCTCAGTGTTGTTTTAATTTGCATCTCTCAAATGACCAGTGATGTTGAACATTTTTTATGTATTTGTCATTTGTATTTCTTCCTCTGAGAAGCGTGTATTCATCTCATGCTCATTTTTTTATTGGGTGTTTATGTTTGGGAGGTCCAATTGTTTGAGTTCATTATATGTTCTTGGTAGCAATCCTTTGAGAAATATCTGGCAAACATTTTTTCCACATATTGTACATTGTTTCTGTACTCGGTGGTTTCTCTTTCTTGATGTGCAAAAGCTTTTTAATAAGATGAGATCCCAGTTGTTAATTCTTTGTGATTGTTCCTGTGCAATGAGGTTTTATTCACTTTGCCTACACTATCTTCAATAATTTTATGTATATTGTTTTTGAGATGATTTAATGTTTGTTTTAATATTTAGATCTTTAATTTATTTTGCATTTTAATTTAGTGCATAGTGAAAAATAGGGGTCCAGTTTTAATTGTTGGCATGTGCAGAGATGGTTTTTGCAGCACCATTTGTTAAAAAGGCAGTCTTTCTTCCAGTGAAAGTGTTTGGCACCTTTGTCAAAGGTAAGGTGACTTAACGTATCTGGAGTTGTTTTTGCATCTTCTAATCTGTTTCCCTGATCTTCAGGTCTGTTTTATTGCCAATCCACACTGTTTTTAATCACAGAGGTTTAAAGTATAATTTCAAGTCAGAGATTATGGTGCCCTTTGTTATGCCTTTGTTCCCTAGAATTGTCTTTGCTGTATTCTTCTGTTTCCAGATGAAGTTTAGTATCGTTTTCTCTAATTCTGTGAGATATGCTATTGGAAGTTTGATCAGAATTATATTAAATCTGTATAACATTTTTGAAAGTATTTAGGAATCTCTCCATTTCTTCTGTATTTTACATCTTATTAGAATACAAGTTTTCAAAGTAAGCTTTGATGATTTTCTAGATTTCTGCAGGATCTGTTGTTCCTAGGATGTCCACTCATTTATTGATAGACACTTAATTTGTACTGTTTCTTGATTATTGTGAATAATATTGTAGTGAACATAAGAATGCAAATGTCTCTCTGACTTACTATTTTTATTTCATTTGGATATATACTCAGTAATGGATTCCACTGGATCTCCTGGACTCTCCTGGAATTCTAATGGATATTCTGGATCACAGGGTTATTTTAATTTTTGCACATAGGTCCATGCTGTTTTCCATATGTCTGTCCTAATTTAAAATGTTCGATTCTTGTTCTCCACAGTTGCTAGCCCTCGTTATCCTTAGATTTTGGGTATTAGCCATTTTTGCTAGGGTGAGGTGAATTAGTTCATTGTGCTTTAGATGATGATATTTGATTTTTGAGGAAGAAAATTTCTCCTGTGTAACTTGCAGAATCTCCAGTAAGACATTCTAGAGCATGATGGGGGAAAGGTAGTCTTTTTTTCCTTTTGTTTAATGACTATATTTTATGTATCTTTACACTTTTGGTAGAGTTCTAGTTAAGGCTTTGTCCTCTGGTTGTGATCTTTTGTTTGTGATGAACCAGCTAAATGGATTGGGAAGCTGAGAAAGAAAAGCTTCATGAGTTCCTGTAGTCTCCTGGGTACATTAGTAACATTAGTAACTTAATCTCTTTTTCTGACTGGTGTTTGTATCATTTTTACCCTCACAGTCTACTTAGGCAGCTGCCTCAGATTCCATAATGGAGGAAAGATGATTATTTTAACTCTATGATGTTTAGTTGCATGTTTGGCAGGTGAGATAAATATTATGTGAAAAAAAATGTTCTGAATGAACAAAACGAGAAATTCATTGTTTTGTTGTTGGCTCCCTACAGAGAATGATAAATAAAGAACAGCTTAAATATTTTTGTGAAATGATCGCAGGACTCTTGTAGATGGCACTAAACAAAACAGGAAAGCATTGCTTTATTCTAAAAATATATTGAAATTCCATATTGGAATCACAGTATGATTTTTCAATGTTTGACAGTTTGCATATTCCTATTTCTAACCCCACTTCTGGCCAAAACCAGCTAAATTTAATTGAAATTCAAGTCAAACTAAGCTGTGAGTTTTGTCTCTTCCCAGTCTTTCTGTTTGTGCTGTAGGGGAAGTAGTTGGCTTATGATCAATTCTTTACCTTCTATGGCCATCATGAGCACTGTGGATGCTGTAGCTGTCGCTTCTGGAGAAGAATCAGCAGTGCTGTCCGCTGCTCAGTGCCAGCCATGGTTGCACTTTGACTGTAATAGCTGAGCCTTCAGTGTTAAGTGAAGCTGTGAAAAGTAGATCATAAAGTCATTTCATCTGAGCCAAAAGTTCTAAATTAAAAAGTGGAATGTAGTTTCCCTCCCCACATTTAAGATTGTGTGTTATGTTGTAACTAGAAAATTTGAAGATTTTTTCCCTCCAGAAAGACTATATTTCTAAAACAAATTTTTATGGATTAATATGCAAGTTCATTGGAATTGTTCATTTTAATTCTCATTTTTCTCATATTATAATTTGAGTTTTTTTTTTTTTTTTTTTTTTTTTTGGTCAACATCCCTTCACTTTGTCATCATAGCTATCAAAGGGTGTACAAAATTCCTTTTTTGGTAATACTAGCTTTAAATTTGTATGTTATTCACATACTAATCAGTACTTACTAGATGATTGTCTGTCAGTCTATATTTATCTATCTGTAGCTCACCAATGATGGTGACTATTTTAGAGCTTTCAGTGATAACAAACAGCCTGCTTTGGCATGTGTGCTATAGGTTCACCACCATACAATTTCTTATGACTTTCAGCTGATCAGAGATGTAAGATATATAGTCATATATAATTTTATAAGATCTTTTGACTTACCAAATTTAAATATTTTAATAAAATTGGAAAAGGAAAAGGGTAAAATGGCTTTATGAAAATGGAAATAGGTCTCAAAATAGTTTGATGGAGCTGTTTCAATTGTTGCTTCTACTTGATTAGTGTTTTAAAAAGTTCATTTCCATTGCAATTTGTAGCATAGAAATAAGCCACCATTTATTTAGTGAATACCTATTTCAATAAGTGCCTTTTGAATTAAAAGTAAGTAGTGAATCATGAACTGGAAAAACCCGTTTTGTGTTAATATACATAAGAGAATAGGATGGCATAACCAACTTTGACTAATCTAATAAAACTGTTTTCAAGGTTTATTTCGCTTTTGATGTAATTTTTGAGAGAGAATTGTTAGGAATGAGGTGGATAACCCAGTTATTAAAAATCACTCTCCTGAGAATTTGTGACTTATTCACAAAGGTGGAAGAAACAGTTCATACTCAGTAATTTATATCCCATATCAAACTATTATGAGTAAAATATTGGAGAACTGCTATGCATACAAATTATGCCTAATTTAAAAAAAATTATACTATATTATATGTCGGGCTCTGCTTTTGTTCCTGCTGCTCAGAAAGGGAAATCCTATCCCATTTGTTTTCTTCCTTTACTATATTTCTCTTTCATATACATTTTTTATGAAAAGTTAAGTAAAGTAATTTGAAAACATTTTTCATATAAATATGATATGTTACACATTTTTATGTTCTATTTTCCTTTTCACCAAAGGACTTGAGATGTGTTGATATGGTGCTACTTAAAAATAAACCATGGCATTGTTTGTCATGAGCATAGAACTATGTGCTTCTTAAGGTGCTGGGTTGTGTCTTCCCTTCTGTTTCACTGATCTCTTGAAAGAAGATGGTACATACAGAGGGTTTACTGTAGAGGTCAGTCATGGTAGAGTTGGTGATCCTGAACATCACTGACAGTGTAGGGTTGAATTCAAGGCCTGAACTGGGTCCTGTAGAACCCCAAACAGCATTAAATTGACTACCTCTTTAATCCTGGCTTTTTAATTTGTCAAATGAAGAAAACAGTTCTTACTAAATTGGTTCTGTAGTCTTGTGAGGATGCGGGGATTAACACTGGATGCCAATATAATCTGCCTTTCCTATAATAGAAGTGTATCAAGTCTTATTTACAATATGTATCTTCATCTGCAAAAGGGTAATGATAATGGAATTGGTCTCAGTGTGTTTTTGTAACTATTATAAAAGAAACCTAAATAGGTACTTAACACAGTGCTTGATTCAGAACAAGTATTCATTCATTCAACAAGTGTTTATTGTTTATCACATTCCAGGTGGTTTTCTAGTTGCTTGGGCTAAATGAATAGAGCCAACATTGTCATCTTATTTATCAGTTTGTAATGATGAGAAAGATAGAATGAAATCATTAGATCATAATGTAAAACTGCTATGATAAATGCTGTGAAATAAAGATGCTGGTACAGAATAATGTCAGGGAAGGTGAATTCTAATTAGACAAAGGCTGGAGACAGGAGAGATTGGATTCTAGGCAGAAAGAAGAGAATGTGCAAAGTCTATATTTTAGGAGTGATGCGTGATTATAGTACAGGAAGTGAAAGAGAAGATAGTTTAGGATCTAGATGGAAAAAAAGGAATGCTAGTAGGCACTTGGATTGGTTTGGTGTTCCACCAGGGAGCCAGAACCTCAGAAAATGATGTAGAATAAGAAATTTATTACAGAGATTGGAAGATGCCTACAGAGGACTTGTGTTTCTGTGTCTGGTGGTGAATACAGGGTTGGTATGAACTGGACCCCACAAGAACAAAGCCAAAATCTGTATCAAACTCTTTGTTTGACTTTTGCGACCCTGGAATCAATCTCTTCTTTCTTCTAGTGTCTCTAATGATACATATCACCACCTTTTTTTTTTTTTTTAACAGTTTAGGGACAATATATTTATTTATTTTTTGTCTTTTTCATTTTTATCGGTACCAGGGATTGAACTCACGACCACACACTTGCAAGGCAGGCGCTTATCGCTGAGCTAAATCCCCAGCCCCAGGGACAATATATTTAGAGTAAACGGTACAAATCTTAACGAATCAGTTTAAATATACCTGTGTAAGCATCACCCAGGTTAAGACGTAGTACACTTTAAGCAAGCATACTTCATGACTCTTCTCTCGTTAAAGAGTGTGGAGAAAATTAGAAGAGAAGCTACAGATGGGGAGAAAAGTACCCGCAAGATACATCTGACAGAGAGCTGTTGTCAAAAATAAGTAAAGAGGAGCCAGGTGTGGCTCATACCTGTAGCCACATACCTGTAGTCCCAGCACTTGGGAGGCTGAGGCAGGAGAATCACTGTGAGTTCAAGGCTACTCTGAACTGCATAGGGAGAACCTGCGTCAAAAAGGCAAGAAAAAAAAAAAAAGATAAAGAACTATTAAAACCTAATAATTAGAAAATAAGCATTCAATTAAAATCTAGGTCGAAGACTAACAAATATCAAAGAAGATACATAGAGGACATATTTGCTAATGAGATGCTGTACAATGTGTGTCAATAGGAATTTGTAAATCAGAATGAAATCCTGCTACATACTTCGTGGAATGGGCAGAATGCAAAGCACTGATAATATGAAATATTGATGAGGATGCGGAGCAATGAGAACAACATGTATTTTATGGTGAGTGACAGTAAAAATAATGTGACTACTTTGGAGGAGTCACTACTTTGGAATCAGTTACTTGGAAGCTGTCAAACACATTTATACCCTACCCATTCTTGAGATAGCCTATTAACCTATTAACTTATAATCCACTATTTGCATGAATGTATTAATCATTCATGAGGGCAGTGCCCTAACCACCTCATAACAGTTCCACCTGCTCTTATCTGTAATATCTTGTAACGGGGATTACATTTAGGGGTGTGGCTGAGTAATGTCCTCAGAACCTTGCCCACATCCCTTGTACATTAGCACTTCATAATAGTGTCCCTGCTCCCCACTGCCTGCTAGGATCTTTGCTTGAGTGCTTCTATGGACTCTCCTGGAAGCTTTGGGACTGGGGCCTTTTCTTTCCTTTCTAGGCTGCCTCTTACTACCAGGTTACCTGCCTCTCCAGGCTCCCCATCCTGGCCCCAGAAGATGAAAGGGCCATCACATTAGCCCACATGTACAGTAGTCTTCAACAGCTGACCCACTAAAGCTGTATGTTTTACACTGGTTCTCCCAAGTTTCCTCAGAGATTGTTTTGGCTTGCGTTTAGGTGTCTCCAAAGCCTCATGTGGTCATAAGGTGTTTTTGAGAGGTGACTAGAGTGAGTGGTGCTGGTATTAAGGGTATGTGATTAGTAGATGGTCCACTGATTGATCTGGCATGGTTCTGGCTATAGTTAAGGTGTGAGTGCTATATCTGTCCGAGGGAGGTTGGTCTGCTTACAATATAAGGCACAGAAAGAGTCCTCTCTTTGCGTCTCTCTGTCTCTCCCCCACTCCTTTCTCCTGGCTTCTTTGTCTCCCCCTCCCTCCCCCTGCCTCTTCTTCTCCCTCTCTCCTTCCCTCTCCCTCACTCTTCTTCTCTTTTTCTCTCTCTGTCTCATTGCTTTGCCACCTTCTGGCTGCCATAACTTGCTTCCTGCTGTTACTTTTGCTGTCCCCCACCACTGTGAACTGTTTGCCCTTTTGCCAAGCCTCCTTGCCTTGGACTCCGCTAATTGTGGATTGAACCCTCTACAAACTGGGCTAACTGAATCTTCTTTCCTTTAGCTTTTGTTGCCAGGTATTTTGTCTCACTAAGGAGAAAAGTAACTAAGACAGAGATTAAACTCCAGCTGCTCATAAAGTAGTAAGCTTTTACATCGTTTTTGGCTGCCATCCCATCCCTATCCTACTTCTCTACATTGGTTTCTGTATTTCCCCAAACTGCTGGCATATGAGTCTTCCTAAAAGGGTTTGTTTTTGGGGAACCTAAACTAATACAGACTACTAACTAAATGGTAGATAGGAGAAGAACTATAGTTCAGTTCCTTAATTTGTAAATATCTTTTAATTTTTAACTTCTTTTTAGAATTTCTACTTGGACCTGTTGTATTACTAACCTTGGACCAGGTTGTATTACTAACCTGATTTGCCAAACTAAGAATCAGAATCTCAAAAAAGACTATTTCCACACTAATTAGGAGAAGATTTCTAGGATTTTGTCTGTGTCCTTTTATTCTGTTCATGTCTGAAAGGAAAATCTTTTAAGTGAATTCAGTATGTACCGTGTGTTCCTAATTTTCTCTTACTTGGGTGTGAACAGCACCTCATACAAATATAACTTGTAACTTCACTGTTGGCTATTTTTAACATGATGATGTCAGTCTTGGCTTGAATTCCTGGAGTCCAGGATCAGTTAGTTTACATTTTGATTTACTCTGAAAGTGTTAACCTCAGAGGTGGTATAGCAAATATTCCAAGTGCTGAAATATATATAAAATACTGTGATTCACAGTCATAACCCTGTGTACCACTTAGCAGCCAGTTTCTTGAAGTCACCACATTTACTAATTATTATAAGAAGTTTTTTATTGATGCTCTCCGTGAAAATTCATGTTGGCATACAATTCATAATTGATTTCACATCTTTAGAAGATTCTAAACTTTCACACTCAAGTTGTCAGTTTTGATTGCAATAACCCATTGTTAGGCTCAGAAGACATTTCTATATTCAAGGGGAAATTGCTCTGTTGTGTACATTTCCCACATTAATAAGTAAAAAACACCAGATTCTCATTTTGAGAATTAATTTTATAGTCAAATAAATGTGTTTATATATAACTTATTATTTTTGTCATTAAAAGGAATAAAAAGAATCTTAACACTGACCCAGCTGGAAAGCAATCAGGAAAACAATCCCAATTACAATGTGTTAACTGCAGTACAATAATCTCTGAAAAGAGATTAGGATGTCAGAAAATGAAAAGGTATACCTTATTTCTTGATAGGCAAAACCAATATTATCAACCATCCATATTTCCAAAATATAATATTTACATTTAATGCAATCCCAATCAAAATACCAACAGCATTCTTCATGAAAGTAGGAAAAAAATCCTGAAATTGTTTGAAAGCAAAAGAGATCCAGAATAGCAAGAGCAGTCCAGAGCAATGCAAACCAAGCAGGAAGCATCACAGTCGTAGAATTTTTTTATATTACAAAGCTATAGTGATAAAAGCAACATGGTACTGCATAAAATATACTGATCAGTGGAATAGAATCGAGGATACAAAACAAACCCAGACACATCCAGCTGATCTTTAGCCAAGGGGTCAAAAAACATACTCTTTAACCTCTTTAACAAATAGCCTCTTTAACAAATGTTGCTGGGGAAACTGGTCATCCTTATGCAGAATATACTAAAATTAAATCAAGATAGTTCAAAGACCTAGTAATAAACGTAGACCAAGTCTGCTGGAATATAGAATAGATAAAACTCCTGAAGGCATAGGCATAGGCAAAGACTTTCTGAACAGAATCCCTTTTACACAAGGAGTAACATCACTAATCAACAAGTAGAACTGTATCAAATCAGAAAGCTTCTGTGCAGCAAAGGAAACAGCCAGCAAAGTGAAGGACAGTCTACAGAATAGGAAAAAGTTTTTCAGGCGTTCCACTGACAGAGGGCTAATGTCTAGAACACACAAAGAACTAAAAAAACAACAACAACAACAAAAAAAAAAAACAAAAAACAAACCCCAAAGACCCATTTAAAAGCTGCACACTTAAAATTAATAGACACTTCTCAACAGAGGTAGTGCAAATGACAAATGGTTAAATGAAAATGTCTTAGGTGTCTTTGGCCACTGGAAAAGTACAGATCAGAATAACATTGAGATTCCATCTTTCTCCAATAAGAATGGCTGTTAGCAAGAACTCAAAAAACAACAGATAATGGTGAGGTTGTGGGGAACAGTGAGTTTAACTCTGTAGGTGGGACTGTAGAGTAGTACAGCCTCTATGGAAATCATATAGACATTCCTCATAAAACTAAGAATAGAGTCCATTTGAACCAGCTTGATGTCTTCTGGGTATCTTCCTGAAAGCCAATGATTATGTGCATACCCATGATTATAGCTGCACAACTTGTAACGGCTAAATCTCAGAAGCAATGCTTATCAACGGATGAACAGATAAAGGAAATATCACACACACACAAATATACTGACCAATGGAACAGGATTGAGGATACAGAAGCAAATCAGCCATAAAGATAAATTTGAATCATTTGTAGGAAAATGGATGTACCTCAAGGCCATAATGCTGAGTGAAATAAATTAGACACAGTTAAATATCCAGTGGTTTCTCTTAATATAAGAATACCAAGGGTAAATAATTAAAGAGCAAAATAAAAGGTAGATGATGGGAAATATGGAGATAGACTTTGTGGAGATGGGAAAGGGCTATAAGGATGGGGCAAATTGGAGAGGAAGGGGAAGTACCATGGATTAGGATGCAGTATGTATATGTACTGATTCCCCACAGTGGATGGATTATGTGTCACAAACATTCTAACAAAAAAATTTCTTAATGCTGACAAAACACACAAGTAAATTGTATATACTTTTAAATAGAAGAATGAAGTATAAGGAAACTTCCTGTGACCATTAATGTTCATTATTCAGATTTTCACCACAATTTATTACCTTCTTTAGTGCAGGAAAATTCCATTGACTGTTACATGGCTTGACCTTATGAGCTTCTGACACTGATGCTGCTGATTGTAATGTGTGGAAATGGAAAGTGGTGGCCACATCAAGACTGCCACCTGGCTTACAGCTGACACAGTTATAGAGGGTTTTCAATGTGGATTTAACCACAAAGTAGTGTGGTTTAGAATCAAAGAAATAATGTAGTAGATGTGGATAGTCTATTATCTACTCATGTCCTCATTTCTATTTCAGAGATAAATCCTATAGCTTGTTCTTTGTATAGCTGTTCACATCCATTTCTGTGGTGATTGTCTAGTTTTTTAATTTTAGATCTTGGTTATATTTGTTGTATTTTATTCTAGAACCTTCTTCCCTAGGAAGTATTTTAAATCAGATTTTTGGTCTCCTTAAATGTAGCTGATCTTGTAGGATAATAAGTGTATTAGGGTTCTTCAGTGAGTGTGTGTGTGTGTGTGTGTGTGTGTGTGTGTAGAAAGTGAAAGAGAGAGGAAAGAAGGACGAGAATGAGTGAGAAAAAGAGGACAGGGGAGGGGAGAAGGAGGAGGGAGGAAGATTGAGAGAAAGAGGGAGAGGAAGGAGGAGGAGGAGGATAGTATAAGGAATTTAAGGAATCAGCCCTTTGAGATTGTGAAGATTTATAAATCTCAAATAGGTAGAGTAGACTGCAAGGCCAGATACTAGATACAGTTGGTATTCACTTTGAGTTCATAAACAGCCTGAAGGTAGAATTCTTTTCTGGCTGGGGGAAAGTCAGTTTTCTCTTACAGTTCCAACGGATTAGATGAGGGCCACCCACATTTTGGAGAACAATTGGCTTTACTCAGAGTCTGCAGGTTTAAATGTTAATTTCATGTACAAAGTATTTCATAGCAATATCCCCACTGGAATTTAAGAAGTATCTGAGTACTATGACACCACCAGTTGACATGTAAAATTAATCATGGCAGTGAAGTCACTTCCATTCATGATCTTATTCATGTGATGGCAGAACTGGTCTGTGATACTTAGCATTTTTAAGTGAATTAATCATTCCTCAGTGATTTTAGCAGTTTAATAGTAGGTGACAAGTTTAAGTTGTCACATTTTTTACCATCTTTGAGGTGATGAGGCACTCCTGTCTGCTGATGACAAAGCAGCAATAAAAGAGTTTGAAATATGGCATTTCTTAAATAATCATTAGGTCTTTTTTTGGTACTAGAATCAAACTCAGGACCTTGTATTTGCCAGGCAAATGTTTATGTACTGAGCTATATCCCCAGGCCTTATAAGGACTTCTAAACACAGAACAAGATTCAAGGTGCTGTGGAGAATGTAGAAAATAAAAAATTTAAGACACTTATGTTTTAGTTGTTTAAATAAGATTTTGAAATACTGGGTTTAATAAATAACAGAAGAAAACAATAATACTGGTTGGGAGAATATTTAAAATTGCATTCCACATGTATATAATAAGATGTATCTTTTCATGTATTGATGTAAACAAGTCTTTTTAAAAATAGATTTTGTAAGTTGTAGCTGTGTGGCAAGGCCATCCAACCTAGTTTAAGCCAAATAAAAACAAATGGCCATTTTTTTAAAAAGTGCCTTGATTAAAACTGTTCTAAAGAATACATTGTTTGCTTTTGCTAATAAGACTTGTATATTGGATGATTTTGAATACAAGGTAAGACTAAAACATATTAAGTCCAGATATTTTGAAGCACAACTGAAAGCCAGCTTTGTTGGTCAAGTATAATGTTTAATTTATAACATTGAGATCCATGCTGTGAGATTATTATTACACATATCTTTATAGATATTCTAGGGTTATTTTGGGGTATATTTATAGGTGATACAATTAGTATATCATAAGTTTTGGGTGAATTTTTATTTTCAGATTTTTTGAGCTGATATCTTTTCTGGAAGAAAACAATGTATACACTGAAGGTAGGAGGCACATTTTTTTTCCTTGTGAAAGCACCTAATACAAGGGCTTTAAAAAGGTTTAGTGCCTCAACATGATACACCGTGTGATGAAAAATTGGACAGATAATTAAACTCACAAATAAACTGGTGATAAATCTTTACATTATTGATTTTCTGTGTGTGGAGAGAGAAGGTAGTGAGCAAGAGAAAGAATAAATTAAAAAATCTGTAATATTATGTGAGAGTCTCCTGGGCTGCATTATTGCGCGCCACTGCTCAGCTTTATGCACGGATTCTGTTCTGCATTCCACTGTTGTGTTTTAGAATGAAGGACAAAAATAGTTCTTTTCCTCTGCATGTCTATAAAAGGACTGGTTTCATGGCAGAAATTATGGTGCCAATAGATAGTTTTTTAAAGACTTGAAATGACTTTTGGGAAATACTCTTATTTTTAAATGAGCTAATCTCATGAAAATACAACTTAATTTGGTTTTCTTAACAGATGGTCTATTTGGTTGAAGTTATATTTTTATTTTTTTCCAAATATGATCTTATAAATTCACTTTGCATCTAGTGTAATGATCTGGAAATGCAGTGCACTTACTATTCTTTTGTCCTTAAAATCTTACAGTACATATTGGTTTGCCTATTAGATGCATACAGAGCATTAGTGGGCTGTGCCTGCAGTGTTGCTCTTTTCCTTGAGGATTTTCCAAACTTGGAGTGATTCTTGGGCCATGGCTTAATTTTAATGGGGTTTAATTTAAGTTAGAGAAACTTGACAAGTTTATTTGACTCTACAGGTCAGAACAATTGAAATTTTCTGCTTTTAAAAAGTCAAGAACCTTTTAGAGTATTGTGTCTCCTGATACAGTGGCAGCATTTAGCTCCTTAGTTAGAGGATCTATGTTTAAGATTGGAGAATATGTAAATTAAGACACTTTTTAAGCTGCTGCCTGGTAACTGTGTCATGGAAGCAACATGTAAGGAATCCTCTTCTTTTATTTGAGTTGGGGAATTTTAGGCCAGGATGATTTTAAGCAAATTTCTTCATTTAAAAACCAACTTTAAAAGCAACGCTAAATTCCTTCCAGAGTCTGTGGAGAGGGACTAAGGGGGCTGGCAGCTGTAGGTCTGTATCTTCTCAGATTCAAATCCAGTTTATGAAAAGCATCTTGTTTTTGTCCACAGTCTGACAATCCCAAATCGGACTCTCAGTAGTTTCAGTTGGGCTCTGCGTTCAGAATCCTGAGTTGCTGAGCCACCTCTATGGCCTAGAGGATGACAGTCCTTAATTGTTTTAGACTGAAATCATTAATCTATCCTTGGAGTTCGGATCACTTTCAATTGTATTTGGATTACATGTGAAGGAGTTAAACAAAATGCACCATATTGAATTTTTAAAGCTGAAACCACCTGAGGGACAGTAACTTCAGAAAGGGCCATGGGGCTTGTTTTTCCCTCAATCCAGCCAGCTGTAAAGAATGTTTAGAGAGCAATAGCATTTGCTTACAAAGGTTGGAAATTAGCCTTGATCACCAATAGTTGAGTTACAAAAAACCTGAATAAATGTAAACCCTTGTCTTCCACTAGCTTCTGTACTGCCCCCAAAGTATCTCTTGATGAGGTCCCTAAATGTATTACTACCTTTGTCCAGATGGCCGTTTTTCCTGCACAGATTTATTTTGTGACTACAAATTAGAAAATCATGATTTGATCATTTCTTCTGACTTCACCTTTTTTGGTGAACATCTCCACGTACATGGAAAATTAATACAACTTTGATATTTTTCTCTTGTGAATCAGCTCTTATGTTGCTTGTGTTCCTAGATCTAGCTGGCAAGTACTTGTAAGAACTAAAGGGGTGATGGGGCTTTCTCTCTCCCACATGGATTGAGAGTGAAGGGGCAGTACTTTACCAGAGTAGAGTTGGGTTACTTTTAACAGAAAGGGTAGATACGGACCAAAGCTAAAATGATAAATGTCCAAAAATCAGTGTTCCAGTTACTTTGGATTTTAGCTGATCTACCTTTTTAAAACCCAAGGTAGTAATTTGGTTTTTTTAAAAAAATTTAGTATTAGTACATGTTTGTAGTACATAATGTTTACATTCCTTGTGGGGAGTTGGTTCAAATACATAACATCACATAATTCCTTTTTTGGTAAATACCGCCCCCCCCCCTTGATCCCTTTCCTGTGGTTTTTTTTTTTTTTTTTTTTTTTGGTACATGTTTACAGTACACATGGGTTACATTCCCTGTGTTGAGGTGGTGCTGTACGTGACACATCCCAGGTTGTTTTATGATCCCCTTTGTCTCCCTTTCCTACCACTCCCCATCTCTTGATCCCTTTCCCCTTTGAGAAAGGACTATCTCACTCTTTCTTCTTACCTCACTTTTATTTGTTCTTTATTTACATTTTAAGTTTCTCATATAAGAGAAACCATGTAGTATTTAAGCTTGCATGTCTGTTTTATTTCACTTAACATTATGGTCTCAAGGTGCATTCATTTTTTAACAGATGACTCAAGTGTGTCTTTCTTTATGACAGAGTGTAGTATACATTGTATGTGAACACCATTTCTGCTAGAGCAGCATGCCAATTAAAATGCACAGTTAGCTGATGGTAAGAGAAACAAAAATAACAATGGACTAAACTAGAGGGAAGTTTATTTTCTCTGGAGATAGCAGTTTTTAGATTTTTGCAGCATTTCCAACATAAAATCAATGTCATTTTAAAATGCCACAGCTTTGGTCACCAGGTCAGGAAAGCAAATAAATGAGTCTCTATCTTCTATTTCCCTTCAGGTACTCTACCTGGAAGTCCTGCTCAACAACTTCCACTTCCTCCTCATTGGCTCATCAGTCCCTCCTTTATTTATAGTCACTTGGTCACATATGCCCGTAAGGAAGTATAGGTAATGTAGTTATTTAACAAAATCCAGCAGGTTTTACATCAGTAAGGATGATTAGTGAATGGCTGTTAAGTAGGTATCTAGTAGTCTTCACATGTTAACTTATTAATGGACAGCAAAGGAGCCTTATTTAATAGTTCAGTGGATTTTTTTATATTTAAGATTTAAAATTCATATAAGCAGATGGAAATATAAATAATAAAACTAATACATATCTTAATATTGATAATAAGGTATTCATTGAGTGTATATTAAAGAAAAAAATTCAAAGAAAATGTGGAAGGTGATTCTAATGTATTTGTCTCTTGCATGTTTGGCTATGTTATAATTTTTCCCAAGCTAGGGAACATAAAAGGAATACCAGATTTTCAGGGAAAGTTAGAGTTAGGTTTTGGACATTTAGAACTATAAATTATAAATGCTGGCATCAAATGACATTCTGGTGATGTCATTTGTTCACTGGCTAAGCAGCTGCACATTTTGGTACCTATTGTTCATTTTCTGGCAAAGAAGGGGCAATTGTCTACTTTTTGAAATTTTCCACTTTAGTCTCTCTCTTTTACTTTGTGATCCAGGTTACTGAACTTTGCAGAGAACTGGGTCCAAAAGACACTCAGTCCCAACTCCATAGTTTAGAACAAGACAGGTCTTTGTGCAATGAAAGATGGGTTGGGTGCTCTGAGTACATGAAGTTCACTCTTCTTAGATTTGATGCAGTTCCTCACAGAGTTAGGGACTAGAAGAAGATAAATAGATTTAAAAAGTGTGTAAGACATGCAGAAGTTACTGATATCATTACCTGTTGATTCTGTGGATAGGTGAGGCTTTTTCTTTTTTTTTTTCTTTTTGTCTTTTTTGTTTTTATCGGCACCAGGGATCGAACTCACGACTGCCTGCTTGCAAGTCAGACGCTTATGCCGCTGAGCTAAATCCCCAGCCCTTCTTTTTCATTTTTTAAGACTACTGGAGAACTATTTACAGCTTCTTGTACTATTATATTTTAAGAAAAATATGTCTGAAGGGGCTGTTGAGTCCAAGCATTTGACAGACACATTATGACATAATTTTGTGTTCTGTCATTTTATTAACTGAACTTTATTATTCTCATTGTACTTTAATTCATCATGTATTTGCTTTTTTGTTATCTGAAGAGGTAAGTAAAAATACAAATATTAATAAGGGAAAAATGCTTTCAAGTTAGGTTGTGTTATCATTGCCTGTCTGTCTCTGCTTTCTAAATTTTATATTAGGCTAAATTCTACAGATGAGACCTGAATGGACATTTTTATGACTTCACAGACCTGAGTGGACATTTTTTATGGCTAATGTAATTTAACCACAACCATCAAACAAATACTCAGCAGTCTAAGGCCAATTTGAAAAATGAAGAGTGGGAGGGGGGTCAAGGTCGACATTAATTCTGTGACCAGAGCCATTAAATAGTTCTTTTGTTTAGTCTTGTTTAATATCATATGTGGCTCTACCAGGTTTTAAACAGTGGTTGATCAAATGGTTCACACTATACATGTTGCTGTAGCTCTAGGTGTATATCCAGCCTGAGAAAGGGAGGTAGAAGTGACTGTGTTCAGAGAGTGAGTAGCTTCTCCAGAACACTCTGACACGGTGAATGGTGTCAATACATTATTGTTATGCGAGTTGTTTGGGTGATGTCATTCGTTTGCCAATCATGCAGCTGTGCATTTTGAAATCCATTGTCATTTTGGCAGAAAACACAGAAATAGATCAGTTATGCTGTGGAAGGAACCTTTTTTGTGTTACAGATATTCATTTATAAAAATAGAGATGTTTCTTATCCATCATCTCCAACTACTAATTTTATTTTCTTATTTTCCTCTTTTTTCATTGACCTCATTGTGCAAATACAAAACAGAAATCATTTTACCCCTGAAGCTGGCTTTTATCTCTGCTGTCCTTTGGATGCATAGTGCCATCTCCTCCTTAGTTCCTTAAGCCAGAAATCTCTGTCTTCTGACTGTGTTTTCATCATCTTTTACTCTCTTTGCAGTGCTGGAATTGAACACGGGACTTCAGTCATGCTAGGCAAATACTTCACCATGAGATACATCCCTGGCCCCACTCTTTTTTTTTTTTTGATCAGCAAGTCCAGTGGCTATTCTATTGGAGCAGTATATTTTTTCTCTAAGCATGTTGTTTCTGTGATCAAGCTCTTATCTTCTCTTGGAATTTTAAGATACCTTCCCAAAACTCTCTGTCATAACTCTTGCCTTCATAGTAAATGTCAGTATATTCTATCAAAAAGCAATCTGGATTATGTTCCTCCTCTTAAGAGTCCTTCTGTGACTTTTTGCTTGTGAGTTACTTATAAGTCACTTTGCTTTTGAGTCAGGATCATGCTTAAGATTCAACAGTGTGGATTTAGAAAACAATACTGCCAAAGAAATACAATGGCTGAAGCAAAAGTGTTTTGACTATTTCATTTCTACATTATTGCAAAAGCTAAACCATGATAAATGTATATATATATTCTAAAACATGATACATGTATATTCTTTTTTATTAAGAATTACATCTTTAGTAAATAGAGGAGCATAGGAAGTGCAAATGATACACTGGTATGTATTCGTCAGCTGATTTTGATCTGAATTGTTCTATGATTCATGACATAAGTCTTGTTCATTTATCTTTACCAGTGTGTAGTATTTTCATTGCATGAGTGTACCATGATACATTCATTCTCTTTTTGATGTTGACTTGCGTTTTGCCTCTCCTCTCCTCTCCTCTCCTCTCCTCTCCTCTCCTCTCCTCTCCTCTCCTCTCCTCTCCTCTCCTCTCCATTACACTTCCACCTTTTTTGACTGTCCATGTCCTTTTCACACCAAGGATACATGCTTCCAGCCTGATACTTGGGAGTAAAGTGTATATAATATTATTACTAATATTTATGAATGGTATCAATCTTGATTAGTGGGTTTTTGGTGGTTGCTTGTCTATAAAATGAGTTTGGTTGAATTGGTAGCTTAACTAGCATCAAATAGTGTAAAATATCTTTCTGTGTTAGCAAATTTCGTCTCATATAGCAAGGCTATCAACAGTAGAAAGTGTGATCCATTGTAGCAGATTTCTTTTCTAGCTCCTCTCTAAAACACATTCTGAATGAATAACAAAACAAAAAGACCTGTGAAACAAAAAACCAAGAGTCCTGCTTGGCAAGTGTGTTCTGCTCCACTCAGTGCTCAGTCAGGTGTCTTCTAAATCATCTGCAAGTTCTGCCTCAGAAGACCAAGAAGGGAACAGGGGTGGCATTTCTCTCCCTCTTTGCTGGAGGGTGCTTGTGCCAGCAGGAATTGGGCCTCTAGTCCAGTGATTCTCAATGCAGTCTGCAGCAGAGGCACTGGAGGGCTTGTTAACCTAGCCTAGGCCTTGGCCGAAAATTTCTGATTCAAAAGGTCTGAACAATAAGCATTCCTAAGGAGTTTGCACATGATGCAATGCTGCCATTGCTGGGATGGGATTTAAAGAAGCAATGGTCTAAGTCGTCATTTTTCAACCTTTTTTTTTTTTTTTTTTGTGGATCCCTTTAAACATTAATACATAATTTCACAGTTATATGAATTTTAAACAACTTAAGACTTAATTTTATCATCAAGGCACAGAAACGTTTATTCTTTAGAATATTTCTATTGGTAAATTATAAATTTTAATTTTATGAGCTTTATTAAGCAACAAATACTTAACAGGAAAAAAATCACAAAATATTGAATTTTTAATATTGTTTATATAAAAGCATCAGATTTTTAAACTTCAACTATTTCTTGGTATACTAAGTCTAAAGAAGAACAGCAAAAATAAATTATTTAATGAACTGCAGTGAAAATATCAACAGCACTTTACAAAAAATAACCTTTACTTCAATTATCACAACTAAGTCTTCACACAGGACAGCAGCATGTTCCATATACACCTGTCCTTACACTGAAACCATATGTAGTGTGATCAAGTAATAGACTTTACTTATTTTAAGCTGCTGAGGTTTGGAGGTGGTTTATTACTACAGCAAGATGCAGTGTGTTGTAAGATAGGTTAAAACCATACCTAAGTAAGGAAATTGAATGGGAATGAGCCAGATACTCAAAACTATGATGCTAGAAGACAAAAATGCAAATAAAGGATTTGATGGTTTTGCTGTCACCATGATAATATTGACATAAACTTTTGCTCCATGCATTTAACTTTTTTGATTTGGTAAAAGATGCCTGGGATATAAAACAGTGTTCCTACAAGTCAGTCACCCACAACTCTTGTCTCCAGCCACAGCAGGCCACCACTGCTTTGCGCATATATTCTTCTGTGGATTTACCTGTGTCAGTATAATATGTAAATTTTCATATTTATTTTTACTTAAAAATGGGAAAGCGATATATTGTAAATGGTATGAATTTGCTTCTCACACTCTATGACCATCTCTCATTACTTCAGTGCCAGTAGTGGATTGTTTAACTTACCGCCTTCATCTGTGCTCAGTACTGTAGCAAAAATATCACAGGTTGGGGAATTTATAAATAATAGAAACTTGTTTCTTATAATTCTGAAGACTGGAAAGCCCGCCGGAAGTTTTGACTCTTAAGACTAATCTTTGTGTCCGATGTGACATGTTGTGGCTGTGTCCTCTGGAGCGAATCAGTATGACCTCCTCACAGGTTGTAAGAGGAAGAGCCCGGAAAAGTGCAAAACACTGGGGGAAACCTTTCTGGTAAAGTTCCTAGTCCTGTTCATGAGGGAGGAGCCCTTATGACCTCATCACTTCCTAGAGGTCCCACTTCCTAATCTTACTGAATTGAAGATTAAGTTATTGAATTGAGGAGGGGATATAAAGATTCAGAGCATAGCATAAGTGTTCACAGACCTCTGTGTCAGGCAGTATTGTAGTCCTAGAGACTGGAGAAGTGAATAAAATAAACTACAACTACCTTGTTCATGGAGATTACCTTTGTGGCTGGTGGTTATGACTGAGTATAAATAAGGGTTTATTTTTAGTCTCCTGCACCTGTTGATACTAGAGAATTCTGTATTATGGTTACTTTGCTTGGTGTTTTGGAAAAATGATTCTTTGAAAAAATAGTTTCTTATAGACATAATTTTCTATTGATTTTTAATTTTTTTCAGTTTGTTGAACTAGAAACAGGAATATAGAGTACTTTAGCCATTTTTTCAGATCTTTTTAAAATATATCTGTTTTCTTTAAGTTTTTTCTTATTATTTTCTGTGTGTATGTTGTAACTTTTATTTGCTTTCGTATCTTTATGTGCCTACTGTTAAAGTTTCTGCTTTGACTGCACTCTGCAATTATTTCAGAACTTGAGAAGTGCTGGTTGGTATGCGTACATAACACATTATAATTCTTTTCTCATTCTCCTCCACTCCTCTCATCTTCCCTCCATTTCATGGCCTTCTTCCTATTTGCAGAAGATCTACCTAGCTGTTTCATATTATCTTTTATTTTATTCTTTATTTATATTCTGGGTTTCTCATATAAGAGAAACCATGTGATAGTTAAGCTTATATGTCTGGTTTATTTCACTTAACATTCTGGTCTTAAGGTGCACCAACTCCCCATGAATAATCTAATCATTCTTTGCTGCCAACATGTGTTAGGAAAAAAAAAAAAAAAAAAAAAAAAAAACCAACGTGCTCATGGCTGACTCCTGATTGGTGTTGAGTTGTAGTCTTGATACTAGGTTTTTCAAAGCCTCATGGTTAATTTCACTTTGCAGCCAAAGTTGGGAAGCCATTGGCTTAAAAGATTTCAGAAGTAACTGAAAAATGCTTTCTGCTTTGTGAAAGCAAGTAACTATAGCTTTCTTGAATAGTAGTAATGTAATAGCTCTCACTTTTTTCTTTTTGTGCCAGGAATCTGTCATCTTAAATTTTTGGTCTAGAATAAATTTGAATCAGTAGAATTGGAATGTTGTAGTGAAGTTCTCAAGTGTGTGAAGCACTTTCACCAAATGTAAATGGAATTCAATAAAGTTTATATAAGGAGAATATAATTTTTAAATTACCAAGTGAGGGAAGGGGTAAGCATTCTTTTTTTTGAATTTTATACAAATCACAGTTGTTTTTCTCACTGTTTGTTAACAAATTCATTTTTATAGCCTAGTATAATTGTGTTCAAAGTGTTGTTGACATCATTACCTACTTTAGGGCTGAGTACTCTGATACTGTAAAGGGGACCTTTGTTTACTCCAGTAACAAGATGTTAAACAAGAACTCGTGAACTCAAATAGTTACCTCCCTGAAGCAACAGAGAGCCTCCAGAAAGAAACCGAACTGAACTTTAGACCACTCCTTTGTTTTGTGCTGAGACATGATCTGGTCCATTTCCACTTAGAATTGGGATCCCAGAGATCGGTTTAGAGATGTTCGCTGTGGCTTCACTGTTTGGCTTTAAGTGCTGTGAAACTGCTATGAATTCCCAGACGGTAGCCATGTCTTTCAGTACACAGGGTTGTAAACCCCTTGTGTGGCAGGTCTGTATGGCATATTACGTGGTGTCTGAAAATAGTGGAGTTCACTGGATAGAGTATTTCACCAGAATGGAGTTCAGTTTCTAAACCGGGCTATCTTGAGTTTTGAACTTACCAATCTTTGGTTTCTTAAATGTACCTAGCCTGGGAATAATGAACTGAAATTCAAGGTTTGTTAATGAGACAAACTGTTTGAAAGGCTTAACACACTGTCTGCCCACTGTTGGTCTGTAATAAAGATTTCCTGGCTTTGATACTGGATTATACTGGGCAATTCTAATACAAATAATACCTGAGAACAAACGAAACTCTAAATTCTCTTTGTGAGTCTGATTAATAATGAACGTTGGGATGATGTATATGAGTTCCTTCCGGGACCTGGCCAAGAGCCCCACCTGTCTGAATGGGGATTACAGCGAAGGATGAATTAAGAGACTGACAGTTTAGTAATATGTAGAGCAGGGCGGAGAGGTTAGTGCCTTAGGATGGGTGAAGATAAAGACCCTCCAAGCTTGCCACTGTTTACTGAGCATATTCACACATTTTCAGAGAGGACAGGGTACTTCTCCTGAAACAGGGTGGAGATTGCTGTGGACTAGTAAAAAGAACAAAAACAAAGCATTCTTGATAAAGAAACTGTTTCTTCCCCAAGCAAGACTTTTACTCCTGCTGCTGCTTTATTATTTGTCACCCTCAGCAGGTCTTTATCTTGCCCCATGAGCATCAGGGGCTGTGGGTCTTCTTGCCATGACCTCTGGGGATAGCAGAGCTTCCGCATAGTTTTCGGTCCAAGGAGCAAAACACACACCAGTGTTGGACCCCTAAACCCCTCCTTATTACAGATTCAAGTTGCAGTTTACATAGGTGAACATGTGTGCGTTTCTTGCAAACCCAATAATCTTTGAGTAAATGCAGTATCATACCTTTTTTATCATAACAGGTTTAAATGTTTGATTGTGTTTAGGGACATTTACAACAACTCAAAGATTGTAACACTGGAGGGAAAAATCAGAAAGTTGGTGGTATAATGTTGCAATTTGGTGTAACAGGGTCACGGCATGCCTGCATACATTCACAATGAACATACAAGCAGACAGTACTGTAGGCCATACTGAGTATAAGATAAATCAAAGTAGTTCATTTTTAAAAAGTTCTTTGTTTTAAGTGAGGTATTATAATAATGACTTCTCCTGGTTTTTGCCCTTCAAAATTGTTCCGATTTTATAAGGCACAACTCACATGTAGTCTGTTTTAGGAAGTCCTCTTCTGTACCCCTTCTCTGCCTTCAGTCAGCAAATAATCTCTTCCTTGGTGGTTATCTTACTGTCTCATACAGAAAACGTTTCCACAGTTACATTTTAGGTATTAGGTCAAAGGGTGTTTGGGTCCTGGTTATAGGACTCTGGCTTTGACATTAGAAGGATCTTCATTTCATTCTCTATTTTGTCACTTTCTTAATAAAAACTGACCTAATTATTTGTCCTTTATTGAACTCCATCTATTTATCTGTAATATGAGGGTAAAAGCTTCCACCTCCCAGGTTTGGTGAAAGATTGAGTGTAATATAACTGCTTCAGATGGCAAATGTTTGATAAATGGAAGTGAATTTTGTTATTGTTGCAGTGTTGGTTGTTGTATATAAAAATTTAATAAAACTTCCTCCACTAGATTGTATGATCTTTCAGGATAGTGAACCACACTTTGGCATCTTATAAAACATTTAATAAATTGACAAATATTTGTTGATTGAACATGTTATCTTTTGTCTTTACTTGACTTTTACAAAGAATAGTATTGGCATTTATCAGAAAGAAAACTTTCCTAAAAGTTGTTTTCTAAGTGTTTTTGTTTAAAAAATCTTTATAGGTACCTTTTTAGCCCGTAGTTTGTGTCTTGAAATCTGAAGATTCCACCAAGATATAATATGAACGGAACCTTCAGTGATTTGGAGCCATATCCTTCTTAGACTGGTGCAGGACTTCAGATTTCGTGAGAGTTTGGAACAGAGGCACACACTGCTTGTTGACTGCCACAGGCAATAATGCCATCTCTGCCCCAGGAAGGAGGTAAGCAGATTGATGTATTCTGTTACGAATGGAGGGATAATTAGGGATAATTATTAAGTTTTTAAATTATTCAAATTATTTATGAACTTTTAAAGCCTCATAATTTAATTTATGTAGGAGGGAGCTGTATTTCTGGTGTGGATTTTATTTTTTTAAGTTACAGTAATATTTGATTGCTTACCTTTTTTTTTTAAAGTTATACAGGCACCCTCTCCCTTGAATCTGAATACAGAATTACCTTATCAAAGCACCATGAAAAGGAAAGTAAGAAAGAAGAAAAAGAAGGGAATCATTACAGCAAATGTTGCTGGGACAAAATTTGAAATTGGTAGGTCTCTTCAGAATAATAGGATTTTTTTAAATTGTTGTAAAAACTGGTTTGATTTGAAAACTGTATAGAATTTCAGAGAGATAGCTATCTTTTATGCAATAGTTTTTTAGTGCCTTCTATGATGTTTATGACATGTTGGAGGAATTCTTTTCCAATGCAATGGAGGATGATTTCCTTAAAAAGATATTGACTTTTATAGTTTCATTTAAAACAAAAATGCAGTTAAATAGCTAAAAAAATAAGAATTAAAAATGTAATATCTGGTCTTAAAGTTCACCTTTGTCAGTTTTCAAGCTTTGACATTGACAGTAACAGAAATTTATACACAAATGACCTTAGAGATTGGATTTTGTGAATATAAGAAAAAGATGGTCTTTTCCACTATGCTTTTAAAATTAATGTTATTGGTATACTTTTGATACATAAAACATTTATCATAGGGAATTTGTACCTGCACATAATATATCTTGATTCTTCTTTTATCCCTACTCCTCTCCCTTCCCTTAACCCTTCTTCCCTTTCTTATTTTCTATTCTTTTCTTCCATTCTTGTGTATTTGCTGTGTTCCCAGCCTTCCCAGCTCCTGTGAGGCTCACCAGCAGGTTCACGATGCTCAGTACATGTCTCCATCCACGGTTTCCCTGAGTTCCATTTATTTTGTTTGGGTCTTTCCAGGTATTTCAAAGAGGCCCCAGACTGTCTCTGGTTTACCTAGGAATAGGTCTGATTCTGTGTTGATCTTCTGAAGTCCTTGTTTTTGCTGTGTGTGAACCAGTTACAGAAATCTCCCAGGTTGTGCCGAGGTTGCCCTTGCCTTCTGTGTATTTTAGTTAGCACACAACTGCTGAGCCCCGCGGTGTCAAGGCTGTGTGGTAGTCTGCAGACCAGGAAAGAACAGTGCTTTCTTTAAGGCTTGCGTGTTTGATGTGATCACCTGGGGCTTCCTTCCGGTTACAGCTTCTCCTGGAAAAACATCAGGTCCACCTACCAGTCTCTTCCATCCCCAGTCACTGTCCTCTCTGTAATGCTTGCATCTGCGAGTGTTTGCATATAAAATCTTTTCTTCTTAGGCAGCAAAAGTCAAGAGTTCCTAGGGTTCCAGACCAACAGGTATTTTAGTTATCAGTTTCAAACTGGGCTAAGTCATTCAAGCAGTTGATACCATTCCTTCTAGTGGTAAAAAGAAAATATTTAAAAACAAAATATTAAAAGTTTGCTATATAGATACACCATTCTATTAGGACTGAGAATTCTTTTGTAACCCCAAATTTACCCTATGTTTATTCCTTATTTTTATTTTAAATTTGAAATTTGTTGGAAGGAAAATAGCAGTATGTTCACTGTGAAATTAGATTTGAGAGGAACATAGAAATGGTTTGTTTTTAAAAGGGAGCCTTTTTCAGAGCATGAGTTTTTCAGTAGAACTTCAAAATTAGGAATACAGGAGGATCAATATGTAGCTCTTTCCTGTAAATTTCTCTTCGTTATTTAATGCCCTGAGTAAACAAAGATAACTTGAATTAAGTGCTAGCAATAATTTGAACAAGGGAGGTGAAAAGTAAAAGGTAGATCTGATGAGCAGGACTATTTTTACCTTTACCTGTGGTTGCCTAGCTCCAGGTTATGAAAAAGCCATGAAAGCACAATTTCCTGAGAAGACATGTTGTGTCAGATGTCTGTATGGGGCTAAAATTAATAACTATGTCCTTTGGCAGTTTTGTGTATCTGTTAAATCTAAGAGATTGAAAACTAAGGAAGGGGATGTGATATAATATAGTTCTCACTTACTAGAGAGAATAATTTAATCTCAGGTAAATCTGTTAGGATTAAAAATATGGGTATGCTGAAACTAGGGGATATTTTGCAAACAAAGCACTGTGAACTAATATAATACTTTATGTGCATATGTATATATATATATATATATATACAACAAATATATTTCAGAGGTATTTTACTTACTGCTTAATTATTTACTTTTAGTTCGTTTAGTAATAGATGAACTGGGATTTATGAAAACTCCAGATGAAGATGAAACAAGTAACCTTATTTGGTGTGATTCTGCTGTTCAGCAGGAGAAGATTGCAGAGCTACAAAATTACCAGGTAGGAAAGTAAACAAGACAAATTATTGGCATGAGGCAAATTATATGAATTCTGTGATATTTCCTTTGTATAAATTCCTTTGTTTTCATACTAGATTTCTGTTCTAACTCCTGAGTAGCTGCTTTGTGACTCTCCAGCTGAATTTTGCATGAAACTTGCATATCTTTCAAACTTAACCTTAAATTTTTCCTCCTTTAAAGAAAACTCAATAGGAAAAAACCCACCATTACTAAAATGGTACTTCGCATTGCAACATAAGTGAGAGTGATGAAATAGAGTGATGAAATAGATGAAAGTCTTACAATAGTATTACCCCATGTAAAGTATGGGGATATGGGGATGTGGAAATAAGTTGATTTGTCAATTATATGTAATTAGTGTTTTTGCATTATATAATAGATTTTATATTCAGGAGAAAATAAACATCAAATTAAAAATCCAAATGCAGTCAAGTTTAGACAGTTGTTGTGAATAGTCCTTCATCTACTAGTTTAAAGATTAGTACACAATTGATCAGAGGGAGCATATGTTACTACTCCATTTTTGTCATTTTTCTGCAGAGACTATATGTATACATAAGTAAATCTAGCATACCTGAATGATTTGCATGACGAACTACCATTTATTCAATAAAGACCATTAGAAACAAAATCATCTATGTAATCTTTTTCTGATGCTTTTGAAATTGTCTAATTTTTGTCTGTGACTACTATAGATATTTTGGTGCCAGATATTAATTACAGACCACTTAATTTTAATGTTTTAAATTAATAATTATCAATTGATTAAGATATAAAATCCAAAGGGAAAATATAACTTTATTATAGTATTAATGAGTATATTCATTAAGTCAATGAGAATATTGATACTTATCTTTTTATTTTCCAGAGAATCAATCATTTTCCAGGAATGGGAGAGATCTGTAGAAAGGATTTCTTAGCAAGAAATATGACCAAGTAATCTTCATTTTCTTATAATAAAGAACTGTTCAAAATTTATGTTATGAATATAATAGTATTACCCCATGTAAAGTTACATTTATTTGAAATGGTATTTAGATGGAAGAGAGAGAATTCTAGTGCTAGAATAACACTAACATTAACATTTCCCTATTGTAATCCTTTACTTTACAGAAGAGATAATTGAGGGTCAGAGAAATGATAGTTTTTATAAAGTCACATAAATAGTTATCAGCAGAGCCGGTCAGAAGCCCAGTGGACAGAGTCTAGCTCTTTTAATTGCAGCTTGCTGTCTCTTAAGTAACAGAAATTTTTCTTTTAAATATGTGGTAATTTGTATGTGGCTTTCAGTTTCAGTTTAACCATGAATAAACTAATTTGTTTCATTTTACTATGTGCATAACCAATTTATATTGGCTACTGAACATGTAGCACATGTGAAGAACTGTACCAGGGGCTTGTATGCATACACATATGCATAATCACAGGTGGGCATGACTGTCTACACATACGCATGTGCATGTATTTATCTGTGAGGACAGTTTTCACAGTTAGAGTCTACTTTTATAAGAAAAACTATTAAAAATTACCCAAGTGTTTTGCTGAATGAAAGAATTTTATGTAGTTTTATTTCTGTTGGTTTAGAATTTATAGTTTTCTTTTAGTTTAAGACTATTGGTTAGCCAGCTGTTCCTCAAAGGACTTCTATCTAGAACATACAAAGAAGTTAAAAATAAATCAGGCCCTTCAAATTTAAAGACCTAATCCAAAAATGGGCATTTGAGATGAATACACACTTCTCAGGTGAAGAAATACAAATGGCAAATAAATAAAAGAAAAAATATTCAACATTATTAGTAATTCAAGAGATGCATGTTAAAACAGCACTGAGATTCCATCTCACCATGGAAAGAATTGCTGTCATCAAAAAATCAACCAATAACAATGGCTGGCAAGAAAAAGGAACCCTTTTTCACTCTTGTGAGTGTAGACTGATGCAACCACTGTGTAAATCAGTGTGGAGATTCCTCAGGAAACTAGGATTGGAGGTCCTATTCGACCCAGTTGTTCCCTTTCTGTGTGTTTTTCTAGAAGTATTGAAAACATGGCACAGTGATAAATGTACACCCATGTTTATAGCAGCACAACTTGTAATACCTAAATCTTGGAAATAACCCAAATGCCCATTAACTGAGGAACAGATTAAAAAAAGATGTGTTTTTTAAATACAATGGTGTACTACTCAGCTACAAAGAAAGATAAACTCAAAGCTTAAATTTATAGGTAAATGGATGCAACTAGGGACCATACTTACAAGTGAAATAAATCAGACTTGCATGCATACACATCATATTGTCTCTCTACTGTGAAAAACTGAAAGAGTGAGATTCAAAATACACAATAGGTATTGTGAAAGGGAAAGAACTGCTCAAAAGGAAAGAACAATTGAGATGGGAAAGGAGGAAAAAAGGAAGAGAAAAAACATATATACACACAAGATAGCTAAAATAATTGTACTACTCATTCTATTAGTTCATTAAAAAGTACAGTTAGTGCTTACATTGTTTGATCAGTTTTGCATACCTATATCTGGTAGTCTGAGCAACTATCTATCTATCTATCTATATAAATTTTTTTTTTTGGTACCAGGAATCAAACTCAGGAGATTGCCCTTGTGCTTGCCAGGAGGGTGCTGTGCCCATATCCCCAGCCCTTGAGCAACTGTTTGGAAGACAACAATATGCAATATAATAACTATTGTTAATTTCCTATCATCTTGTTTTGAAAGCCTGTATCATTTTTGTTGTTTTTTTCTCTTTAAAAATCTGAAAAAAATAAGAATGTTGAATAATAAAGCAGTTGCTTTTTAGAAGAAGACAATTCATGACAGTCAATTCATGTTTATAAGTAGAGAAATAGTGATGTGGTTTTATGTGAAAGTTTATAATTATATATCTACTTAATAGTATTTTGGTCAGTCTAGCTTATATTTCAGAGACTGGTGATTTTTAAGATAAATTAAGACCTAATCCCTGCCTAGAACCCACTTTTTGTAAGGGAGGAATACTACCAATATGCACAGTGTTATGAAGCCACATTAGAGGTGCGGGTGACAGAGAGAGTGGGAGACCCCACTGTTAGAGGTCTGGGAAGGCTTTCTGGCACAGTTAGAATAGGAAACAAATAGTAGGAAATGTGCAGAAGTTTGTTTCTAAGAAGGAGGTAATAAGATTTTGGGCAAAGACAACAGTGGAAGAAGATACAAAGATAACAGTGGAAGAAACTTGAGCTGATGTGATTTTTGGGGACCTTAACTCTGTTCCTGTAGATATTTAGGATATTAGGCTCAACCAGGTGATGCTGAGGGTATATATTCTATATTATCATATTTATTTCTTCATTCACCTCATTCACTACTCAACACACAGACACACCCCTCCTGAGAGAAATGCAAAGTTTTTGATTGACTTTAATCAGGAAATTCTTTAGAATAGTCTGGATAATAAATTCATTGGTGATAAACCTACAAAGAGAAATGTTTTCAGGAGGTGATTAGATAATCACCTCAAAGGTAGTTAATATCTAATGTGCCACAAAAGTGATAGTGAAAATGGGGAAGGGAATAAAGAAATATGAAAGACTTACTGAAAAGTGCTGTGATGTGAGAATTAAAAGTGGGGAAGGGAGAAGTCTTCAGGTCCACTCTTGGGTTTTTGGTTTGAATATTTGGTTTGAATATTATGTAGGTACCAGTAATACGATTTCAGGGATTGAGTGGAAAAGAATGAGCTTCAGAAAAAGAAGTAATTATCTCATTCAAGTTTAGGGTGTATGTTGCACTTGTTACTTAACACATACTTAGTATGTTGCTACTATATAACAGGCATGGTGCTGGACTCTGGGCACATACATTGATCAAAAAGAGACTTAGGTTCCAATAATATTCAATTGTGACTTTGTTAAGTGCTATGAAGTAGATATAAATAGTTCTATAGTGGTAATAGGAAAGAACTTAGAGCTGATTAGGGAGATTTGTGACTGTTTCCCTGAGGAAGTGCCGTGGAAACTGATACATGAATGATGAACAGGAAAGGCGCAGATGGTAGTAAGAACTATCCAGGCAGGAAGAAGAGCATGAGCCAAGGTCATACAGTGGGAGAAAACATGGATAATCAAGTTACTGACAAACTCCCATTACAGCCTGGAGCATAGAGAGATGGGGGTGGAGGTGGGGAGGGAGATCAGGTGAAGGGTGTTGTTCAATATTAGTCTTTATCTGGAAGGCCATATGGGAGGTGGGAATGAGATAGAGTAGTAGTACTTAGACCAGATTTGTGTTTTGCAAAGATCCTTTCTGGCTGCTTTATAGAGAATAGGTGGTATGATTCAAAGAAGTTAGAGGGTAAACAGTTTCTCATTTCTTACAATCCTTGGAACTATTCTTAAGGACAAAATATTTTTCTATTAGTAAAAAATGACCTAGTAATAAAAATCGTTAACTGAATTACTTACGTAATATCATTTAGTAAATTTGTGATTAAAACAGAAATTATCTGACTGCCAAATTCCTAACTAGAGCTGCATATTTCTGTTCAAGGTAGATTACTTAAATGGAATGAAATATTCCACTTGAATATATGTGTGCTAAAATTTTTTTGCGAACAATGTCAGAGCATGATAGCATTCTTCTTTTTTTTTGTCTTTTTCCTTTTTTATCGGTACCAAGGATCAAACTCATGACTGCCTGCTTGCAAGGCAGGCGCTTATGCCGCTGAGCTAAATTCCCAGCCCCTGTGATAGCATTCTTAAATACCATGTGATTAATTTAAAATTTTTTAATTTAAAGCTGTAATGTGATCTAATTTTATATCATTGTTAGACATATAAATATTTTTAAAGGTGTTGAAAACAAAAACATGGCCCTGTTACTCTGTTTTGTTTCAATTTTTTTGTATTGTTTTCAAACTACTCAATATTATTCTATTTTGTACTGACATTATTTGGTTCATAGGTTTAATATAGATCAGAAAGAAGTTGGTAATTATTTTCCATCTCATATTGGATACATTTTTGAAGGAGTCTATTTAAAGAGCACATAAACTATATGAATCTCTAGTTGGATTATCCAAATCTTATAAACTAACCTTAAAAATTGGACTCTACTTCTGTGCATAGTGTACTCTGTGGTTACATTTTAACTTTCACCAACCTTATTTGGAGACAATATCTGTTTATCTATAGAAAATTTGCACACTTTTAGAAAAACTTCTTTTGAAGCAATCAGATTTTTCACAATTGTTTTGACTTTCATAATTTCTTCATTTTGGTGGGAATCAGTATATACAAAATAATTAACATTTGAGATTTATCAATCTCAAATTAAAATTAAATCTCAAATTAAAATTTAGACATTTTATACCTAATATCCATAAATTAAGCATCTCATAGGCAGCCTAATTTATAGAAAATACAAAACATCATTACATACATTGTAGTTACACAGTTACCTGTGTAGTAATTCATATAAGTAAAATGTGTATACCCCATCACAAGCTTTCACGTGGTTTTCTAGAAAACCAGTTAAATTCTCAATGACAGTGCTGTAAAAGGGAGTCACAGGCTGTTGTGAATGGATGATTCAGGAGACCCTGAAGTCATGTTTAAAAAAAGAATAGAAATGGCACTTGGCCCTGAAACATAGCCTGCTCCTGAATCCCACACATGAGATTGAGTTAATGATTGTTTCTGCATGTTACCTTGCCTTACCTGCTGTGTATTTGTCACATTGGTTTGTAATTAATGGTCTATTTGTGAATTCCTTGAACATAGGGATCACACTAATTTATTTTAATATCACTAGTGTCCAGCACAGTGTGTAACCAGATTTTCACAATATAGTAATATGTGAATTAGTACTTAACAGGGTGGGGATTTTTGTCTGCTTTTTTTTTCCCACTGATGTATCCCAAGTGTCCACTATTTAGTCCATAGTAGGTGTTTTAAGTTCTATTAGTAAACAGACATTTGTTGACTGGATTAGTAAATGAACGAATGGAGGGAATTTAAATCTATGTTATATAACTCATGGAAATAAAATTTGTAAGATTTGAATAGAAACTATTTTTCAGATTGTCTCTACTTTACAGAATGATTAAGTCTCGTCCTCTGGATTACACCTTTGTTCCTCGAACGTGGATCTTTCCTTCTGAATATACTCAGTTTCAGAACTATGTAAAAGAATTGAAGAAAAAACGGAAGCAGAAAACCTTTATAGTAAAACCAGCTAATGGTGCCATGGGCCATGGGTAGGTTTATTTTTATTTGGAAAGTAAAAAAAAAAAATTAAAAATGGAAGGAAAAGAGTATATGTGCATAATTACTCAAGTTGAGTACAGTTATGAAAAAAATACGTTTCTTACTGTTGCTTTTTTGGTTCTGAATCTTTAATGAGCCTTATTCTTTCAACATGTCTCATAGGCCTCAGTAATTCTATTTAAAAATTAAAATTAAATTTTAAAAAAGCAGACTTCAATAGGAGATAAAAACATAAAAGAAAGCAATTTTCTAATTTCTTCATAAGCATTTATAATTTTAATACACTTAGAGAATGAAATAAATTCCTGTAGTAGAGCTAAGTTAACTTTTTGAAAAGGAAGGGAGTTACTTTTTATAGCTAAAATTCTTCAAGTAAAATATGTATGTTCTTAGGTTTATAATTTTTCTTTATGTAGCCATGGTAATTGGATTTTAAAATAAAGTAGAGCACATAGTAAGATAGAGTGCCAAGAACCAGAAATGTTAGCTGAGAATAGAACATGCAACTTGATTTTGGTTCCTTATGGTTAGTTTTCTGCATTGCACATTTTAAAAGAAAGTGTTATGTCCCTATTTTAAATAAAATATACTTGAGGTATTTAAATTTTTGATTTAAAGTCCTGTCGAATTAAAAAATACTTGAAATGGTTGCAACTAGGTGAAATTACTGTTTAAGAAATTTGCTTTGTTTCAAGCATAATTAATAATGCAGTCAATCATATATTATTTTTAAATATGGTTTGGTAGCTTAGAAATAAATGTGATTTTGTACCTATTTCTCATTTTTTTTTCTCAATGTGGACCTTTTTTCTTTTTCTTTGAGATAGTGTCTTGCTTTATAGTTCAGACTGGCCTCAAACTCACTTTATAGCCCAGGTTGACCTTGAATTCATGGCAGTCCTCCTGTTCCAGCTTCTCAAGTGCTGGTATTATAGTTGTGTGCCACTACAACTGGTTATTGACGTCTTACATGTTAGTATAAAAGTGACGTTTGTGGAGGAGAACAATTGAATTTCACATTTTAATCTATTTGTTAAAATTTGATACTAATACATTTATATTTACATGTTTACCTTTGTTTAAATCATATAGAATAATCTTCCAGTTTAGTCTTAGGGTTTTTTTGATGGCAGTATTGGTAGGACCGGTGTGTGTTGGTTACCTTTGGTACTCAGACAGTTTATAGTTCTGCCTTTACTCAGTTCTGCTTCGTAGTTTAATGGATAGCCAGAGATGCGAGCTTAGGGCCTTGTCAGGTCTTTCCTGAGCATGCATCTAGCTTGGGCACATACGCTGGCTTCTCACTCCAAAGGAATCTGTTGGAGTTTTCCCAAGACTCAAAGAGTTTCATACCCCGGCGTTTACTTAGTCATTTTAGTTATTTTCTTGTTTGCTACAAGTGTTATCTTTTGCCCTAGCCAGCTGGGACCATTTGCCTTTAAATACTTTTTTCACAAAGTAGACACCTTGGCACTATCAGAGTTACAAGTTAGGAGAGATAAAAGCAAGCCAGCTGTAGGCAGGTCAGAATAACCACTAGCATAAAGCCCATTCTGTGTGTTCAAAAACTGGTGCAGTTTTGTGCTGGAAATGTGGGCTGCTGTTGAGGTCACTGCTGAGCTGAGATTTACTGCGAGGATGAGAGTGACTTAAAATGTCAGGGAGGTTTTTTTTTAATATACATACAACTGTTTTTAAAATTCATTGTTTTGTGGATATTCCAAAAAATTGATTCTTGTTTTTTTGTTTGTTTGTTTCTCCTCCTCCTCCTCCTCCTTGTTTTTTTTTTTTTTTCCCTCTGTTCATCACTTTTGTGGAGGGTGTGACAATTGGAGTTCCTCACTGCACTATTTTCCTCTTTAGTGAGTATATAGGTAACTTTTTGAAAACCTTGCCTCCAGATTGAATTATTCTGGTTTTTTCTTTACACTTAGGATTTCTTTGATAAGAAATGGTGATAAACTTCCATCTCAGGATCATTTGATTGTTCAAGAATATATTGAAAAACCTTTCCTAATGGAAGGTTACAAGTTTGACTTGCGAATTTATATTCTGGTAACATCATGTGACCCACTAAAAATATTTCTTTACCATGATGGACTCGTGCGGATGGGAACAGAGAAGTACATTCCACCTAATGAGTCAAATTTGGTAAGTGGTACTAGAAAGAGTTTCATTCATTTGTTCAGTGTATTCTCTAAAAAGCATCTATGAGATTTAAAATCTTATGAATTTAAAATTTTATGAGTTCCTCCTCTCAAATTCTTATGGTCTAGAAGAATTGTATGCATAAAGAAGACTGTTTCTAACTTACAGGAAACTTTCTGAAACTAAGCAAAAATAGTATCTAAATCTAGGCAGGCTAATTAGGAAAAGATACTTGCAGAAAGATGTGTGCTAGATTTCCCAGCACACATCTATACCATGGCTGTATACAGAAAGGACTATAGGGAAATACATGTAACCATCCAGCGATAATGTTGTGCTCCTCAAAGAAGGTCTGGCTTTCCAGTGGGCTTTGTAGCCAACGAATGAAGGTGAACATGTACAGTATAAACATGTTGCTTATAAAATCAGAAAAGTGCAAAATTTACCAAGCAGTTCTTAATTTTTATAGCACAAAAGAGAAATAAGACTGCAAAATTTCACTGACCAAATGTGAAGTTGACATGTTAGTAGTTTCCATGTGCATTGAAAAAATATTAAATGGAGCATTTTAAGGCATTTTTCTAGTAAGTTTTTCTTTCCTTGCAATTGCACATTTATAAAAGTCATACCTATAATTTATTGTAAAAATCATAATCTGTAACTTACTTTTATATCAGTTGTGATTTATGATTTATACTTTAAAATTTAGTTAACTTCTAACGCTAGGCCTGTTTGTTGTTCTCTACTATTATGTACACAATTATTTGCTTTGAGGTTGGTCGTATTTTCAAAATTAAATGGTGTCTGGTTGCTGTGTCCAATAGAATGAAAATGCTGTAAATCTGGCAAAGAAAACATGAAGGAACTGTCAGAGCTTTAGAAGGAAAGAGTGTTAACAGAAACATTTCATTAAAGGTTGGAAGGTGTGGATATAGCCAATCACCAAGTAATGTTTGAGCTCTACTACATTCTAGGCATTATGCTGGTTTTGGAAAAAAGCAGTGGCCATGAACAGATACAGTGCTTGACCTTACAGAAGCAACAGTCTAGTGGGGAGGCAGAAAGTAAAATAAGCATTTATAATTCCTGATGGTAAGTGTGATGGTCTAAGAAACAGAGGTGCTATGGCAGTGCATTAGCAGGGGCACCTAACTCAGCTAAAGGATAGAAAGGGAGCTTGCCTATAAATTTCAGTCTGAATAATGAACAGCTAGCCAGATGTGGGCAGGGTAGGGTGCAACTGGATGAAGCTCCAGGCAAGAGAGTGGATTAAAGTTAAAAAGAGACCGCAATATGTGGAAAAGGCCACTTACTCTCATTGGCTAATGTACAGACTAAGAAGGAATGTATGTTTAGAGGTGAGGATAGAGTCCTAGAAACCAGATCTTTCAAAATTTTGTAGGCCATGCTTAGCATTTTGGAATTTAAATTAAGATGAAGCTCTGAAAGAAGGAAAGACATTTTTGTTTGCAAAATGGTCACTTGGTCTTAAGTGTGGAGAATATGAGAAGGCAATTGAAATGGATAGGCAGACTAGGGTAAAAGAGACAAAAAACTGACCACATATGAGAGGAGAGGTGACTCAGATCAAGATAATACCAGTGGGGCTGGATGTACAGGACAGACACATATTTCAGCTATATCTAAGAATGTAGGTGACATTGATATAATATGACAGGTTGGGTTTGTGGAAAGAAAACAAGAGAGAGGGAAATCGAAGACAAAACTCAAATGTTTGGCCCAAGCAGTGGGGTTGCTGGGTATTACTGTTTGTGAGCAGGGAATACAGGTGATTTTGATGGGTTTGTGGGAAGCTGATATGTTCAGCTTAAATGCTTGTCTGACTCCCAGAAGAACTATTCTGTAGGCATTTGGATGTACAGCATGGGCTTGAAGTTCTAAAGAGAGGTCTGAGTGATAAGTGTAATTTGAGGATTATCATTCACAGATGATGATTAAAATAATTGGAGTTTTAAAATTGGATTATATGTGTAAGGAAGTGATCTTTTGATACTGTTGGAGAGAGTAAGACATAAGGTTTTTTTGGTGATAAAATGCTTTATCCTTGTGTACTAAATTGTTTTTATATAATTTTCTTAAATATACTGCATTAGGAAATCATAATGAGAGACAGGGAGAAGAGAAATGGGGCTTTTTGCCAAATGCTCTTGAATCAAATAAGCTTCTGGCTTTGGTTTTTACATGCATAGAAAAAAATACCTAAATTTTACATCTATCTCTGTGCTCTTGTGGTTGAGTTCCTAAGTTGATATATGAAAAATTAAAAAGTAAAATACAGCATTTTATGTAAGCTGAGACTACAGTTACATAAAAGGTAAGAAAGGAGACTTGAAAAAAGCCACAACAAAGCCAAATGCTTTCACTGGTGGATTTTGAGCAGCAGATACTACTTGTTTTTTCTTTCCAGTTAAGACAATAAACATACGTTGTATAGTAAGTGGTGCATTTCTATGAGAATTAGAGATTCTTAAACAGATAATAAGTTTCAAATGTTGAAATGTAATAAATGTTCTTTGTTTTTGTTTTGCTGTCATGTAGTGATTGTCTAATCCTTGACAATTTGTATATCTACTGACCCATATTATGTTGAGCCTGTATGCAGACAGGCAGGGAAGATTGTAAGTTATGTTATCTTTATTCCTTTCAGGTTGTTATGTGGTTCATAGCTTCCTTCACTTCTATAATTTCTCCTTAAATATCATTTAGCAAATAAATTCATCCTTAATTATGGCACATGCGCTTTTCAACAACATATAATAAGTGATCATTTGTGCCTATTCTAATATTTCATTACTCAGATCAAAGGAACTGTAGCAAACATACAGTGAAACATGAATGTAGTTGTTATTGAGATATGAAAATAATCAGATGGGTGAAACGTGTATTCATTCTCATGTAGTATTTATATTCAGTGTAATCTGGGAGAAGGATCACAAGGAAGGTAGCAATTAAAGGTAAAGTTTGAGAAATATTTATGCTGGCTTGATAAGGAACCATTAGGTGTGTAATACCTGACAACATGAAAAATTTAAATTTTGTATTATTTTCAAGTTTTATTTAAGAAAAATCATATCAACAAATTTAAGGATAAAGAGACTAGAGCTGGTGGTGTGTTACCTGTAATCCCAGGACATGGGAGGCTGAGGCAGGAAGATGACTGTGAGTTACAGGCCAGCATAGACTACACAGTGAGCTGAAGGGTAGTCTGAACTGTGTACCAAAACTCTGTCTCAAAAAAACCAGAAAAAAATAACAAAAGAATACAGACAGACTAATCATAAGGAGCCCGGGTATGGGGCATGAGGCATTTACTGTTAATTATTCTGTGATCTGTACAGCATTTTGTGGCCCATTTCCTCTGGCTGGTCCATGAGGTAAAATGGCCTCCCAGCCAGTGCCAAGTGGAGTGGTGAGTTTGGCAGTCCGCCTCTCAGTCTGTACTGTATGCCTGAGCTTTCATCTTCTACTTTTAAAAGAAATGGAAGTCTTTCTCACAAAATTCCTTTCCTCCAACAAATATGAGTGTGAACTGAAAGGGTCCAAAACATTACAAACAAAAATAAACTTGAGGCATTTTTCTTGCTTAGTGATATGTAGCATCACATTTTAATTTAATTGCTTTCTGTATTCACATTCATTTGATATTTTCCATGGTAGGTAGTATTGTGAATAATATTTAAAATGATTCTGTAGACAATTGCATTCTCAGCCTTTCAAGGAAAACCTGTCATTTCTTTTTTTTTTTTTGAAAACCAGGCCATGAGATTGTCAGCGTGTATCATTTCAACTTTAAACTTGTTAGTCTTTGGATGCCTTCTTTTCTGTGAACCAGAGAGCTGTGGAATCTCATAGGCGGTAACGGCCTTGGTTCTTGCTCGTTACAGACCCAGTTATACATGCATCTGACCAACTACTCTGTGAACAAGCATAATGAGCGTTTTGAGCGAGATGAAACTGAAGACAAAGGCAGCAAACGTTCCATTAAATGGTTCACTGAATTTTTACAAGAAAACCACCATGATGTCGCCAAGTTTTGGAGTGATATTTCAGTAAGGTTATCCCATTCCATGATTGTAACTGTCTTTTCTTAATGTCAGTGTAAAATGCCATCAAGTATTCTGAATAAAGAACACAATCCATTGGCTTGGGCAGGATAAAGAACATTTTCAGGAAGGAAGCAGTCCTTGTAATCAGTCTTGACAAAAAGGAGTTTTGCTGCTAGGGAGAGAGACATTTTAGGGGGAGATAGAAGCCTAGGTAAAGGGAGGGTGAGAACACTTGTAGATGGTGTATGTGGTCACGTACACCATGTGGGGGATTTGTGAGGACCTTCTGCAAAGAGTTGTGTGTGGAGACAAGATTTTAGGCCTGCAAAGTAAGGAACAACCTGGTAAATAATGCAAATCCATCCAGTTTTTTTAATGGAAGAGAGAAGTATGAGATAAATTTGAGAATGGATGTAGTATACATTAAGGCCACAAACCAAGAGTAGGTTTTGCAGGAGACTCTTGCAAGTGGCAGAAGTGAAAAGAATGGTCTGAATTGGGCTACAGTAAACTAGGTGACACTGTGGTAAATACAAATACTGAATGTCCAGGGTGGAGAACTTCAGGGCACTTCTGAAATTTCAAGGAAGAATGGTAGGAAGAGTGAGTGTGACATTATCTGAAATAGGGTAGGAGGGAATTTATTTTATGATGCAGAACTTGATTTTGAAGTTAAAAAATGTTTTGTTTGCTTATTTCTTTTTCATTTATTTAACACAAAGTGGGAGCCTGTCTTGGTTGTTAAATTAAAGGTCTAACAGACACAGCTCCAATCCTCAAAAAACTTGGTCTAGTTGGAAAACATGCGCACAAATTGTTGATAAAATGCAGTGACATGCATTGGGCTCTGTGGGATGCAGAGGAAGGCCACATGTAGTAGCTTCAGCGATACGGCTAGAAGGATCTTCCTGAAGAGGCTGATGCTTGAGTTGCTGTGTTTAAAGTCCATAAGGCTGTGTTGATGAATTCCACTGTAACTGTGTTGAACTTGAAATGCTGCCTCAGGAAAATGATCAAACAGATACACAAGACTGTGTATTTGGCATGCAGTTAATAAAGCCATGACAAGGATGAAATTCCAAAGGGAGATGAGAGTGAAATTAGAAGGAAAGATAACTTTGGTGAAGTAGATCCTCTGTCGTCCTAGCAGAAGTGCTAAAAGAAGATTTAAAGTTAGGCAAGTATGTCTATTGAAAATGTCTAATATGATTAGGGCCATACAGTTCAATTTAGCTTTCTTTTAGGGACACCTAAGATACAGTTAAAATAAACTTTGAAAGATGGCCATGAAAATTCAGAGCTGGTCGGACTTGGTTTTTGGTCATCAAGAGGATCCGAAAAATCGGCATTCTGTTTATTCTCTGATTGTTCTATTGGTTGATCACTCTGCCTTTCCATAGCACAGGCTGTAAATGCAAACAGGTGCATGGTTGTCAGAGAAGTAAAGGGTGCAGTGATCTAGAGAGAAGAAGGTAAGGAGTTCTGCCAACTGATATGAAGTCCCAGTGAGGTAGCCTCTGGTCAGGGCCAGCCTGTCGGTTACCTTGCTCAGTGTGACCCATTTTGTCCCGTGGTTAACAACATTTTAATAACTTTGTATTGAATTTCAAAACTGTAAAGGTCTGTCATCTGGACTTGGCCAGATTCCTACCAATTTATTAGTCTTCCATTGTGTTTTCCTGAGAGACTCAATAGATGTAAATTAGAAATTTCTTTACACAAATGAGCATTTATTTAATTCATCAAGGCTAATTCCAATGATTGTTCTAAAAATGATAGTTTAGTATCCTAGAAGCATCCATGTGGTGAAATTTGTTATTTTTGGATAATAACTTATTTGTGGAACCTTATACCTAATGATACCTAGATGATTCAATAAATTAGTTCTTAGATTAGTTTAGTAGTACCAATAAAGTTTTACATACCCTGTGGCAGTCTTTTTTTTCCTGTTATAGTATCTTCCATGGGTGTTTGATTCTTTGTAAACACATGGAACCCATTGGGCTGCCTTAGGGAGGAATGTGTAGAGAGACTCACCTGGAGAGAAAAATTAGCTCCATTACCCTCCAAGACATTGGCTCAGTGCTGCTCCCTTTACTGGGGTTTAGGAGGAGGTGTATAATAAGCTGGACTAACAATAATACACAGGTAGGAAAATTAACATTTCTGTTATAGCCTAAAGCTTAATTTTTAGATGTAACCTAAAAATGGTCAACGTGGGCCTGTGAGGTAATGACACATTTCAAGTTCTAGTTATAAGTAAGTGTGCTTTGCACCATTCTTGCTTATATTAACAATCCATAAATGACCAGTGAAATAATCAACTTTTCCAAATACTCTATTGCAATTATTTTATCAACTTTTCTACACGTATGTAATTATCTGAAAGTTTACTGTATTAAGAATTGGTGTACTTTTTGTTGATTATCTTTTTAAAGTGAATTAAGTAGAATAAAATGAAAAGAGAATTACAAGAGAAGATAGTGAAAGCAATTACCTAACACATTTTTAGTGCTTTAATTTACAAACTACATGGGTTAAAAACCTTTCTAAGTTACTTTTTTTGGGTAATTCCTCTAAAAAATAGCTATCTAGTCTACCTGTCTTATCCATCTATCTGTGTATTATCTTGATTAACCACCCTGTGCAGAGCAGGGTTGTGTGCTTTGTGTTCATCAAGAATGAGTAAAGAAATTCACAGAAAGTCAGTCAAATAAAAGTGAGTAGAATGACTCATAAAGCCATTCCTAGTGAATGCTATTTATATACTTGAGACCCTGTATAAATCGTATTTCGGAAGGACACTATGTTGGAAATGTTCAAAAGCAGGAGCAGAATTTGTATTTGGTTACATAGCCCTGACTTTCACATCTATTTGTAGTTTTGCCCTTACTGTCTAAAAGTGTGTTGTTTTCTGTGTAGCAAGAACCCAAATTTGTAATTCAAGGCTTATTAAGTAATATCACTATTACACTGTCCAGTCTGTATTGTTCCACACATAATTTTATTGGACAGAGTTTTAATTTTGTTCCACTCTTAAGTCATTTCAAAGTCATCCCATAGATTTAGCTTTTATCTCTCATTTTATAGAATTAGGTATCTTAAAACTTCCCATTTTGTTTTTCACAACGTTTTGTGGCATGTCTGGTATTTATCCCCAGTATGAACTGAACTGTGGGTCTGGGTGGCAGTAGGGTTAGTGGCTATCTTTTCTTTCCTAGGTGACAAACACTGCTTTCCCCAGGTAGTTTAATATTTGTGTCTGGCCTAACTTACAAGGTGGAATACTAGAAAAATGATAGTTTAAGAGTAACAGTTAAGTAAGTCGCATGTAGTGAAATCTCACTCTGTTATAGGCATTACGCTAAATGTTCTACAAAATGGAATCTCATTTTGTCCTTTTGCCAACCTTTTGCAGTTTACATTTAGGAAAAATGAGTTTTAAAGTTTAAGCAACCTAATTTGAGGCTGCCCGTGTGTCAAATAACAAAGCCAAAGTCTGACCTGAGAGTCAGGTTCTTGATTGCTTTTCTCTGTGGCCTATACTTGTAAGGAAGAAGTTAGAAAACTAACATACTGTATTTTAAGTGAAAATCAATGAGATTGCTTAATTTTTCATGAGTTGTTGCTTGTTCTCAAACTTCAGTAAAACAACTTTTTAAAAAATTTAGTAATAATCATCCTAGTAATAGTATGTGTTTCTTCACAGAAAATATTTTAACAACAGAGAGATCTTTTTCAAAAGGGAAGAAGGCTGAGAGACGGCAGAAAGGGGAGAGAAGGCTAGGGAAGGAGGTGGAAAAAGAACTAAGATTTACCGTGTATGCGTCGAGGCTCCGCTAGGGACGTCATCATGCTGTGCTGCAAGCATGTGCTAATAAAAACAAAATGAAACAGCAGTGACTTGCTTAGGAGGTTCCAGAGTCAGGACTCAGTGTGGCCTCTGCACTGTTTCACTGTGTTTGGGTAACCTCTTCCAACTTTCATATTAACATTTCAAAGTTCAGTATTTGAGAAAAGAAAGTGTTGATAGTAAGTTATTTAACTGGAAGTACCATTTTCTCAGATAAACCTTATGAACTACAAAATCACCACTGTACCAAGAAACTAAACTCTTTTTTTTTTTTTTTTTAATTTAAGAGGAAAAAGAGAAAAACACAAAACAAACCAAAGCGGCGTAAGGGTACATGCAATACAGAACTACAAAACAAAACAAAACAAAACAAAACAAAACAAAAAAACATAACAGTAAGAAATTACCTGCTTGTCGATCCTTTCTAATCCTTTCAGCCTTTGTCCAAGCAGAGGTTCCAGTGTGGTGTTTGCAGAACAATGTACTCTCCTCAGAAGTTCTCTCGCCTGTCATCCCTGTCCTTTTTTTGTACAGGATGAGCACACAGTTCTACTCTTATACATTTAGTAGGTAGAAAGAGTTATAAGTTGTTAACCTTTACTTATTTATTCACAGATATTTTTAAGCGTCTAAGTGAAGCACTGTCACAGGCTCTAGGGATGGGGCTGTTATTAAATACAACAGAAAAGAACTGTGCTCTGATAAAAAGAAAAAACTGGTTACATACTGTGTGATGCTGTACAGAATGGTTGGTAGTTAATTTTCAAATGGGCTCAGTGGAGATGTCACGAAAAATCTCAGGGCCAGATGTAGGGGAAGGGATGTTCCAGGAGAAAAGAATAGTGAGTGCAAAGGACCTCAGAGAAAGTGTCACTGAGCTGAAAGATCCAAAGAAAACCAGGTGTGAGGGGAGGGGAAGAGATGAAATAAACTCACAGCAAGGCAGGGCTAGAGGGCAGAGAGCCCCAACTCCAGCCAGAAGGCGAGTTAGGAGGCTCAGGTCATGCTTGTTCAAATGTAAATGAAATAAAGAAATAAGGCGTTTCACCTCCTTTGTCACAACCTTTGTAGGAACTGGTGGTAAAGACTCTCATTGTAGCAGAACCTCATGTCCTACATGCCTATCGAATGTGCAGACCTGGTCAACCCCCAGGAAGTGAAAGTGTTTGTTTCGAAGTTTTGGGATTTGACATTTTGTTGGATAGAAAACTAAAGCCATGGCTTCTGGAGGTAAGGTGTTCTTTAAAAAGAAAGCGAGGTTATCACGGTTCTTATGTTTGAAACAAATGTGCTTTAAACCTGTATGTGGAATAGTCATTCTCCTTAGCTGATTTGGACGAGGCCCGAATGGAGTCTGTGGGAAGAAGAGAATGGAAATGAAGGGCTAGAGCATCTCGGAATGAATCAATATATGTTTTGATACTGCTTAGCATACTTAAGTGAGTTTTAGATGTACGATTTTTGAATATAAGGGTGAATGTGCTGTTACTGAGCTAACCTCTCACTCTGTTTTCTCAACCTTATGGAGTCTTCTACCTGAGGAGCTCTAGACTTCTCCTCTTCTCAGCGTGGGTGCCTGCTTTTAGCGTCCTGTGCTTCCAGTAGGAAGCTGAGCCGTTCCACTTAGTTCACTGTTCATCATTCAGAACTCAGCCCCGCAGCTGACACACCTTCTCCTTACATGCCTGGGCTTCCCCTTCCGCCCAGCTGGTCAGCTGTGTATACCTTTGGGTTTGCTGTCCAGCACTAGTAAGATCAGTTATTATTTTTCTGTAATTATAAAACGTTACCCAGTAACATTTAAAAAATGAAAAAGTGTGAGAATATAAAGACAATTTCTGTTGAAGATTTTTGTGTTCCCTGCTAGTATTATTTAATTACCCATGAGGGACTTTATGGGTCATGTTGTCCAGCGCGCCCCATCAGCAGTTCCCTCTAGGTTCTCTGATCTTGGATCCTGCTTCTTTCTTGGGGTTACTAAGATGTTTAGGCAACCATCAGGAAAGTAGCACATACTTAATGTTTACTGAATTATATTTTAAGGACAGTATTACAATGGAAGATGTAATCCACACTATCTTCCATTTTGCATTGATTTTCTCTTTTATGTAAGTGTTTAAAAAGTCGAAAGTTACAACATTAAGGAATAAATGCTTTCTCATTTAATGGAAAGGGATTGAGAGAGGGTGAGGGAGTGGAAAAGGGGGAGAGAGTGTGTTCATTTACTGTGAGCAAATGATGTGTATTATATTTCTAATCTAATAATGGTTCTCTGCTGGCTGTTCACATTTCTCCCGGCCTTGGTCCTGACCTGAGTACTTTGTTAAACCTTTGCTTCTTCCATTGCCTGGACCATTCATCTTCCTAAGGTCTGAGATTTTCTTCTTTAGGTTTAGTACTTTGTATACAGAAACGCTTTCTTGTTTTGCTTAACTATGCTTTTTTTGCATCTGCTACCTATTTTTTGAATTCTTGATGAGTGGAGACGTTGTGAAGGTATTTATAGAAGGAAAAACTGAAAGAATTAAAGAGAATAATGACTATAAGTATTTTTTGTTAACTTTTAAAGAAAGACGTTTTCCTCACTGGAGTTTTTCATTAATTTACTAAACCACAGTTGACTGAATTCCGTATATTTTTAAAAGGCTTAGAATAACCATGCTTCTTCATTTTTTATCCCCCGTCTTCATTATTTCCCGATAAATCAGAGCGTTAAAAACTCTACATCATCAAAAACTGTGTATAATGGCCATAAAGCATTTTAAAATAGTTAACCTTTGTAGATCTTTGCTCGCCTCTCTGCTGAAATTGTAGTGGTTCTGATACAGTATACTGTTAAAAGCCTTTGGGCGCCACCAAGTGGAATAAAGCAGAAGGTACTTCTGAGAAAGTAACCAAGTTTTAGCTGACTAGAGTAATTTCAGCTGTTGATTGCTAGATGCAAAACTGAAGAGAGTTTCAATCATAGAAAGCCATTTTTTTTAAGAGTGGAAAACTGTCAATTATGCCAGTGTTTTAAGTGCCCATAAGTTAAACAAAGATTTAAGTTCGAAGTTGTTGTGCTAAGAGACAGGGATACTAGAATTGGACAGAATATGTGCTGTGATCCTAGTATGTGGTAATAGTTGGAAGTATTCATAGGGAAACAAGAAAATAGCACAAGCAGTGATTTGTGTGTCTTGTGTTTTTTTTTTTAATGTTTACAGAAGAATCATTTGGACAGAGATTTTAAGGCCAAAGAAGGTAGCATAGAGGCTGGGGGGCTGGTAGGTTGGGTAAGTGCTACAGGTTAGAGGGAATGACAGTCACCCTGGGCCTTGTTTTGGGCCATTAGTAAGAGTGTTTATTAATGTATTTTCCTCTCTGAAAGCTGATTGCACTTTAAAGTTCTAACACCTGCTGGGTGTTGTTGGTTTAGAATCGTGGTAGGAAGGGAGGACCAAAGAGACCACTGGCCTTGCTGAGGAGCATTTCACTGGATAGAACCCTTTCTAGTTTTCAGTTTCTTGTCAGCCCTTGTGGCTCTTGTTTTATTTCTTGATTTTTCTCACTAAACTTAACCAAGTCTTACAGTCTGTCCACGTTTAGTTTGTCATATGTAGGTATATTTCTTCATAGAATTCTTTATGTTACACTAAAGGGAATAATCTATGTGAGGTAAGAAGAAGGACATATGGAGTGGTTTCATGCCTAGACGAAGGATATACTTGGCAGAATTCCCAGCTGCAACTTGAATGAACTACCTGAAGAATTCTATAAAGTAGATAACATTGCAGTGAATTGCTTAATCATCAGTTCTAAATGTTGGGTTTATTTTCAGTCTTTTTATATTCAGCAGCAGAAGTATCATTGTTTTACAAACTCCAGAAATTTAAGTAGATGTGGATGACGCTTTTTTCATATAGAATATATTACTTACCCCCCCCCTTTTTTTTTTTTGCATTTGGGAGGGTGTAAATGCTTAGCACTGAGAATAACACATTCAGTTTGTTCCTCAAACTGACCAAGATGTGGTTGTTTTTGTAGTTTTCCAGTGATTTCTTTCTCTTTGAGACCATTTCACAAAATCAGGAATATGTTCATCACCTGCTAAGTCATAAAGACATTAAAATGCAGGATGACATAGCTGTATGAAAGGATTACTGTGACTCCATAAAAATGGTGGCGTGATGATTTTCATAATACATTGTTAAGAGAGAAGCTTGGCATATAAAATAAAGTGTGATTATCATATTAAGACATCTATTTAGAGAGTAAATTGAAGCTTTAATATGCACAGAAAATGAGTACTGTTTATGAAAGGTTAACAGTACACTAACGAGTGGTCTTTTGTTGTTAGTTTTCCTTCTACTTACAGTTTTTCTGCAGTGAACCTGTGCCATATTTATAATAAGAGGCACAGTATTCCTCGATGGCCTTTTCAGTTTAATGTTAACATGTAGTTTTGAGCTTAGCAGTGTCCTAACTGATTTAATTAAGTAATTTTCTTAAACACCTGTTATGCCAGTAAATTTTCACATCAATAATATCCCTTCTTAAAAAAAAACAAACATCAGCTCGTTAATTCTTCTTCCAATTTTTCGTGAAGGTAAGTCACTTTTAACTTTGCTAATCTTAAAATTTCCAGGGTATAGAATAGTGGGTTGAAGAGAATGCCAGAAGATGCCCTCTTGCAGGTCTTCATCTGAGAGCAGCAGGGAATGGTGACGGCAGCAGAGATGTGACAGTGGTGACTGGCCACATGGCTCATGAAGCTGTGTGACTCCCTGTCGAGTCCTTGTGAGGACTGGAGAGCACATTAGATTAAAAACAATGCCGTGAACAGTTATTGACCTTCTAACACTTGCCTACTCTCATTGTCTCTTTGTAAATTTCAGATCAATCGAGCCCCTAGCTTTGGCACTGATCAGAAAATAGACTATGATGTAAAACGGGGAGTACTGTTGAATGCACTGAAACTCTTAAACATCAGGTAAAGTATGTCCTCTGTCTGCTGAATATTTTTTCAGCATTGGACATTGATAAATCATTTACACATGGAATTGGCTTTAACCTTTTTGTGGCTTTAGATTTGATTTTTTAATTCTATGCTTTAAACCTAGATAGGTTAAAAAAAAAATCTTTCTTCTTTGCACACTGTTTTTTTCCTGCCACTTATATAATACTCTTTGCCTACAATAAAGTGGTTAGATTCTATTGGAGGTATAATTATGTACTGTGGCATAGGAGGTTGAAATGGGCAGTATCATGGAAGATCCTGTAGCTTATCTTGCTTATTTTATAAGAAAATTTAAGCACAGAGAGGTCACTCAGGAAATAAAAAGAAATTTCAAACATGGATTTCCTGCTTTTCTGTTTATAAATCTTCCCACTAATCAGAATAGAGATGCAGTTGTTCACCCTGAGGTGAACTTTATCACAGACAGAGAGTGAAGTACAATTTGCGAAAACACCTAGTTGATACAGTAGTAGGCTGGTTGCATTGTACATGCTCATGGATTTTAATCATTTGAAATACTGTTATATGGGGAAAACTTTTGGCACATTACTAAAGAAAATTATTAGACATGTAAATGAACTTTTCATGATTAGTGAGCTGTCATTTTAAGTGTTCAAACAAAGCGAGGGTGTCAGGTTACAGCACCTTCGGTGCCAGTTAGATTCAGAGACTTTGTGATTTCCATTTATTCTAATTATCACTCAGAAACTCTGATAGGGTTATAGGATGCTTACAAACAGTTCTTAAAGATATTCTCAAGCATTTATCTGATTGAGAAGTAGCTGTGTGGGGGAAAACATCATTTTAAAAAAGAGATGAACATAGGAACCTGTTTCATATGTCTTCTTTTTTGCCTGATGAAAGATCTACGTATCTTAAGTTCCATTTGTATTTCAGTTAGCCTAAAATAAATGCTGTAAGTCAACAAAAGGACATGAATAAGATGTAGAATGGGAAGGAGATGTAGAGTGGGGTATTTTTTCTTGTTTTGTGTACAAATATGTTAAGTATTTTATTTAAGCTATGCAATATTTTGGCATGAAAGTTTACTATTATTTCTAAGCCTGTGCTTAGTCCATCTCTCTCTCTCTCTCTCTCTCTCTCTCTCTCTCTCTCTCTCTGTCTCTCTCTCTCTCTCTCTCTGTCTCTCTCTCTCTCTTTTTTTTGGGGGGGGCATGTCTTTTGGCTTCACCACTGAAGGCAACAATTGAGTAATATCTGTGGAGATTTTAAAGTTGAAGTATACACAGCTTAAGCAGTGAGAAGTTTCTAGACCTGACAAAGGGAAGCTGGGCTCATCTTCCATGTCTTTCTCTGTGTTGCACAGTGGACTTAGCAGAATGTGTAACACTGAGGGCATGTGAGGTGAACGTGATAACCACTACACTACGGAAGCCGATACACTGAGGGCATGTGCAGATGGGGCTTACTTCGCAGACTGCCTTTTTCTGTACTCCAGATTGAGGGCTTTGTGGCCATGTGCGCTGCATTTGAGTTTCTGTGTGCCTGGGTCTGTGCTGAGCACAGTACAGCAACCTACACAGAAAGTTAGGGACATTCTTGCCTATAGAAAATACTATGGGATTGATATTCCTATAGATTATTGTGATGTTGGACAGTTACTCTGTGAATCTAGAAATCCTCTGTGAATGTTCATTATAATCAGACTATTGGAATTCTCTCTCTTTTGGTTATCTTTCTTCTCTTGCATTTTTAATGGAATTTATCAAAAGATTACAGGTTTCAAAGTGAAAACAAACCTAAGAATTTAATGAAGGAAGGAAAACTATGAATTTTTTTGATACAAGAACTGTCTGTCTTTTCCTTCTTCTCTCTCTCTCTGTCTCTCTGTCTCTGTCTGTCTGTCTGTCTGTCTGTCTTTTTCTGTCTTTTTGAGGCAGGGTCTCGCTGTGCAGTTCAGGCTGGCCTTGAGCTCACTTTGTAGCCCAGGTTGGTCTTGAACTTGCAACTATCCTCCTGCCTCAGCCTCCGAAGTACTGGGATTATAGGCATGAGCTACCATGCATGGCTAAGAACTGTTATTTTTTAGATTATTCTGTTAGTATATTTTTTGAGGATATAATTTGAGTTCAGATTCAGATAATTTTTTGAAACATCTTCAGAGACAGAGTGCAAAAATGTCTATATATAAACCAAGTAATGGTTCTCTCTGTATTTAAAGAAAAGTATAGGTGTGCTGTGTTTGTTATTTGAAGACTGATTTCCTTCATATATATTCCTTTACAGTCATTAAAATCTAGAGAAGATATTTATGGCTGTGTGAATGTCTGGGCCTGACATGCTTGTTAGTCAGATGAAATTTTTTGTCCTGTTTTTGGAACTAACGGTTTTCAGCATTTAATGCTACTCTGACCTTGAAGATTTACACTTGCTAGTCTCTTGACATGTCTCAGTTCACTAAGCTTTGGGTGTTCTTCTGTTTCCTTATATGGCTTCTCTTAGTTCTCCCTTGGTCATTTTTTCCACTGTGTCCTGTCCCAGTTCTCTTCTCTTGCTTATCAGTTTCATTCACTTTGTGGCATCATTTGTGAGTCTGAACCTGGAGTCCTCATCTGCACATGCACAGAGTGAGTATAGACCAGGGAGCCTCTTGCCAGCTCTGACCTGCTCTGAGGCTCTGCTTCTGCGTGGGCAGCTAACAGCTGACCACATCTGCTGGTCTGGTGGGTGCTCGGAAAGCAGTAGTGAGTGAGCAACAAGTGAGCAAATAAACGAAGGGATGCATGCTCAGATGACACTTAAGTTTAATACAGTCAGGGTTGAATTATTCTTTCCTTCAAACATATTCCTCTTTCTGAATTCATCTCTCTCTCTCTTTTTTTTTTAATGATAATCACATATCTGAAAGCCACAAAGGCTAAATCTAACTTGTTATTGGACCTTTTAAAAGAACCAATACTGTTTTGGAAGCTAAAGATTAAAAAATGCAGTTTCCTTTCCTTACGTATCTTAACTATTAAAGGCAGTGATAATCAGCCAAATCTATTTTTCCTTCTTATTTTCTTTGTTAGTTAAGGGCAAAACTGTCCACATCAAAGTCCAGGGTACTAACCTGGACATTATTCTGAACTTTTTCTTTTTTATTAAAAAATGAATTCTGTCAATTCTGATTGTCGCTTAATGCATTTGTCTCTTGACGTTCTGTATCTCCTGTCTCCTCAGTTGTTTTATTGATTTTCTCTTTGTTAACCTAGGCCCTGCTTTGCAGTTTCCTCTATGTTGCTTTGCAAACTACTATTTATTGAGAGTTGAGGGTCCATGCTACTGTAGTAAGTCCTAGAAATTTCAAGCCTCCTATGATTCCTAGGCTTTCGGCTTGAGTGAGTTGTTTGATGAAATGACATTCCATCAGATAAAGATTATAAAAACTTTCTGGTTGAGAGCAATGATGAAGGAAGGTAGAAAGCAAGAGAGAATTCAGTTTTTAGCATGCTAATTTTGAGATGCTTTGAGACACACAGGCAGAACTGTTTTATGGAGAATTTGTGTATAGAGCCTCAGGAGCTAGTGATGCCTATCTGATTGACATCCATGTTGACTTGCAGTTGAATTTAATGGTCAAGATCACAGATTTGTTGTGTGTATTTTGAGAAGGAAAGAGAGGCAGGGACAGAGCCCTTAGGTATGCCAGCATTTGAAACAACATTTATAAACACTGGTATCCTGATTAGGTAGTTTCTACACTATTACATGAAGTGTAAACTCCTTTATATTACATACAGTGCACTTTTTTCATTATATTTGACACTGGTCCTTGCATCTTTATCTAACCTAGTCACTTCTTGTTCTTTTTATCTACCTTCAGATTGATTTTTTTTTATAAAAATGCTTTTGTGGTGCTGTTTCTCATTTATGTATCTTTGCATTTAATCTCATTTAAGTATTCATTCACCTTTGACCTTCTAGTGAATTTAAAAATTATTATTTTTAGTTGTGATAAATTACATTTACCATGAAATTTACCACTACTACCACTTATAAGTGTGAAATTGAGTGGCACTGACTGCATGCATATTATGCAGCCATCACCACTATCCATCTTGTGAACTCTTTATAACTGGAAAAATTCAATTTCTAAACCCATAGAACCCTGCCTCTCCACTCCTCCCATCTCCCAGTCTCTGTCTTCCAACATAATAACTTTTATGAGTTTTGAGTACCTATAGGAAGGTTCTGATGGCAGTGGAATCATCATGATTTGTCCCTTTGTTTCTGGCTTGTTTGATTTAGTGTATTATCTTCAAGTTCATCCATGTATCTTCTGTCAGAAGTTCCTTCCTTTTGTAGAGATGAACAATGTTCAATTATATGCTGTCTTTATGTATTTTCTGAAGGTAATGAAAAATGCCAAAGACTGAATGGTAAAAGAATTTAGCAGTTCCAGATATTGAAGAGCCTGGTGCTAGGTCTACTTAGCTTCTTGTGAGGGCTTCATGCTGTATCAGTTCAAGGTGAAAGAGGAGAAAGATAGAGGTGCATGTGGGAGAGTACACATGGGGCAGGGAGATGAGGAGAGGCGACTTTCATACGTCTAATTCAGCCCCATAAGACCCAGCTTACTCCTGTGAGACCTAATCCATTCTTGGGATAACTAACCCAGTCTCTGGAGTGCGATATTAATCCATTCATGTGCGTTGTGCCCCTTGACCTAATCACTCTTATTGATTCTGCCTCTTAAAGACCCTGTCACTTATAACAGCCTTCAGTGTGGCTCACTGTAAAGCTGCTTGGTTTTTCTGCAAGCAGAAATGACACTGTGGTGATGTGAAGTGTCAGTGTGGCCCCGTGCAGTTACCAAGGAGCTCAGCTCCTTTCCCCGCAGGTTCGTGGATCCAGGCAAAGGCCAGGCAGTGTTGAATTTAAAGCTGCATAGTGTTTTACTGTTTATGATGGGAATCAATTTTAAAACCAAAAATGCCTAACTTTAAGGATATTAATTTGTACTAACAGGAGGTCAGACCTGTTTGTTAAAATCTACTTGCTCCATCAGTAACTTCAACTAGTTAAAACTTGATTTTGAGAGAAAACTAAAACCTTTGTGCCTAAAACTGATGACATCAGTTGAAGTAGAATGAGCAGGAGATTTTAGAAGGTCTTGTTCAGAAGAATGAATATGAAGGAAATTTTGACAGCTAAAATTTCCACAGGGGGCGAAAAAGACCTCGTCACTTAGCAGCATTTTCAAATGGGGAACCAAATTTCCAACACATGAACCTGTAGGAGACACACTGTGCCCAAACTGTAACATATGTATTGACACCATTTATAGCAACTTATTTTTAAAATGTAGCTGAAGCTTGATTTTATAAAGCAGTTTTATAAAGCAGTGTGACCTACTTCTTTGTTCTATTAGTATTATTTACATGACATTGTAAATGTCACTTTTTGTGCTCTAAGTATTTATTTCCGTGTCAACTCATTTAGCCGTCAGATCCTTGAGGGTAATGTCTGTGTCTTTTTATTCCTCTAACTATATCTAGAACAGCATATACCAAGGACCAAATGAAAGTTTTTTGAAAGGCAAGGGTAGGAGAGGATATTTCATTCAAGATAATTTTTGTAAGAAAAATAATCAGAAGGCAAATGTGTGCATAGACCTTCCAGTGCTTTATTACTGGAACATAGAACATATGAGGCAAGTAGCTGCAGATGTCCCTCAGATAAAATTACAGAGTAGCGAGCACTGGAGAGTCACAAAGTACTAAACAGAGCTGCTCAGGTCAATATATGAACACAGTGGTGTAGAAGATATTGATTAAAACACTTGAGTAAATGGGATCTTTTGGTCTTCGGTACACTTTTGTTCTAGTGTGGAAGTAAATAGCAGAAGTCATTATGTTAATTGATGCTTTCATCTATTGAAATGCAGACATAGTTTTTGCAGTGACAATATTTCTGAAGGTAAGTATATGAAGGGAATATTTTTTTTTATTTAAAGAGAGAGAGAGAAAAAAGAAAGGACATAAAAAAACAATGCAGTAAAAGGGTACAAATAATACAGTATTTCTAGAAGAATATATACAGTACGAAGTCACCAGTTAACAGGCTACACATTATCTTCCCAGAAACAGTTGTCCATATCACCAAATTAAAGCATACAAAGTGAACATTCATACAGTGAAATTGGAGACAGTTCCGTTCAATGATCCAACAAAAGCTCAGTTATATGGTTTTCCATCCTACACTCTGGAACATATCCGCGGTTATATCCCATGAAGGGAATATTTTAGGTAAAATATCATTATCTTGGTCATAACTGTTGCTTAATTTTTTTATAATAAAAGGTCCTATCATGAAAAGAAGTCTCAGTGTGTTTGGCTTTTCTTCATCTCATAATGTAGCTAAGGAAACTTCTAGGCATGCTTATTTTTGTTACTCATTTGTGCATTAATTGTTGATATGTCAGTTGTGTTTTGTTTGCTGTGAATGTGCACCTGGATCTGACCAAAGCATTTCAGGTTATTTGTTTGACCTCTTTTTTTTGTTCTCTTGCGTTTATTTCATTTTTCTGTTATTATTTGGTTGTTGTTCCTTTCTATTCTCATTTTCAGTGCTTTTTGATCTTTCCTTTTCTCTCCTGCCTTTAAACTAAACATTATGTAAAAATGACTATGCTGGATGAAATGAATCTGAAAATGTAAATCATTAAAAGTTACCTAATCCATGGCATTCTTTCTTGTTAACTGTGGAAACTCAGAGGCAAATTATATTCATCTTTGGGAAAATGGTGCAATCATCCAGTCACTAAATCAGAAGTCTTGGTATCATCACAAGTTCATCCTTTTTTCATATTTTAATTTTTCACCAAAGCATATTTGTTCTTCTTCCAAAATATTCTATAATTATATTTTTTTTCCCATCTCATGGTTGCTTCCCTGGTCCAGGTCCTATATTTCATATTTGCTAATGAAATGGCATCTCATTCTAACTTCCCTATTTTCTCATCTATTATTTCCTCATTTTCTAAGTTACTTTCAATTGCACATACTGCCAGAGGCATAATCTTTGACATATGCAAATATAATTATGCCCTTTTCTCTTTAAAATTCATGCTCCTTTTTGTGGCCTGAAGTTAAATTTGAAGCTCAGTATCCCAATAGCCCTAAGATTAGCAGTTTCTTACTTTACCTATAACTTTAGCTACACTGAGTGACTTCTGATTTTTTTGGATGTGTTCATTTTCTCAAATTTTTCCTTTTACTCTGGTTACCTGTTGAATCTCTGCCACTGAAGAGGCATAAAAGAGAGGCATAAAATGTTGTCATAAAAGAGAATGAGTTAGTTCCCTAGCACACTCCTAATAGTTGGAGTTGTGAAGGTGGCACATATTTGTGGCAGAAAAACACTTTTCTGTCTAGTCTTAGCTTCCTATTGTCCGTGCAGTCTTCTGATGAATGGGACCATGTATAAACTCAACAAGACTTTTGCTTCTATATGTAATAGAAGCGGTCACATAGCCTTCCATCAGCTTCTCTTTGCTTTGCATGCATATTGGGCCCTGCCAAACTAATGACAATAGAAAGCATGGAAATACAAGCTCAAGGATAAGAGCTCAGTTTTTTTTTTTTTTTTTCTGCCTAAGAAGAAGGGCAGAATGCACTGTTTGCTTTTTATCTTGGCTCATATCCTGTTTCTGATAGGTTTGAAAAGGGTGATATGTGAGTGCGCAAGTTAGAGGAGTTGTGGAGAAGAGATCTCAGATACAAGAGAGAAGAGAGAGCAAAGGGGCATAGAGCATAGTGACCCCACAACGGAACTGCCTCTGTACACCCTGAGAGTTATCATCAGATGTTTATGATTAAGTGAAAATGAGAAGAGCTGTACAGACTTTTTTGCAAACAAAAGATGACTGTTAGACTGAAATTTTAGTGATAACTGAAACTGCACTGAAGACCTGTCAGGATAAATGAGGATGCTTATTATAACTGGAATTGGCCGAAGGAGAAGAGGATTTTTTTAATGTTTACACAAATTAATCTTCATAGAAACTTAGGAGGGAAGTGTTGTTATTGTTAACATTTCATAGATAAGCAGACAGACATGGCAGCTAATTGACCAATGTAAGACTGTAGACCTTGTAAGTTGCTTGGATAGAATATGAAAGTAGGTCACTCTGACTCTTCAAGGTATATAGTGTTTCCATTTTATCGTGTTATCTTTAGAACTTCGACTTCTCACATACAGCCCCATATTTGATGGATAATTAGATGGATTAATATATGCAAGTATATGTAAGCTTAATAATCTTGACATTTTAGAACATAACCTTGCATTTCATATTTTAGGACCAGTGATAAGAGGAGAAACTTGGCCAAGCAAAAAGCGGAAGCTCAAAGGAGGCTTTATGGTCAAAATTCAATAAAAAGGCTCTTACCAGGTTCCTCAGACTGGGAACAACAGAGACACCAGTTGGAGAGGAGGAAGGAAGAGTTGGTATGAGCATTTGATTTTGTTTGTTTTGTGGCTCTAGGAATTCAAAGTGGGGGCTTTGTGCATGCTAGGAAAGCACTTTTTCATTGAGCTATATCCTCTTATTAGTGTGAGCGTTTTAACAGAGTATCTAAAATTTGTATAGATGACTCATTTATTGGGTTTTGTTTGTAAAATTTCCTCGTTTCTAGAAAGAGAGACTCGCTCAAGTACGAAAGCAGATTTCACGAGAGGAACATGAAAATCGACATATGGGGAATTACAGGTAACTATGCTGCCCTTTTTCTGTAGGTTGAGGGAGTGAAGGTCAGTCAGATCACCATGCTTTTTTAGCCTTTTTTTAAGAATTGTGCTTGTTCTGAGAATGTTCGCTTTGTGTTTTTCAAGATAGAAAAGGTCATAGGTAAATGGTTTTGACTTGAGCCCTCCTGCTAGCCAGCCTTGCGGTGACTGTTGAAAGTCTTTATAACCAGATGCTCTTCTGTGATTATATTTGATCAGTACATGGTATTTTAAGAAAGTAAAATTTAGGGTCTTTTGGTATTGTTTTTGCCAATTTTTAATAGTTGCTGTGCTTTGCATTTGTCCAAAATGCTTAGGAACCTGGCAAAATAAGAAAATATTTGAAGGAGCCAGGTGTAGAGACATTAGACAGGGGTGTGAACTGTATTGACCTGGAACTCTAGACATTATCACTCTTGACAGGATCAAAGGAGGATGTTGTAAGTTCCTTGTGTTCTAGGAAACATTGTCTTCCTCCCAAGCTTTGACTTTCCCTCAGCAAGACTGAGGGAACCATGAGGTGGGTGGGCATAGAGTTCCTTGTCCTGGCAAGATGTTCTTTTCTGGTCTTAACACCTCCATAGTAGTGGTGTTTCCCTCTTTCCCTACCTCTACCCCTTTCTCATTGTGTCACCCCAAAATAGATGTGCACAGTACTATATTGTTGTGTACTTCAGTAACTACAGTGAATCATAACTTCTGCATTGTCCCCTATTAACTAAGCTCTCTCCAGGAGAATCTTTACTATACCAATTTGTCCAGTTGTCGTTTTTTCCCACCTCTTTCTGTCAACTAAATTCTTATAATGTACCTTCTGGAACTGCATTCTTTAATGGTACCTCTCTAGACTTTAGTTTGTATAGGTAACATATGAAAATTTTTGAATTTTGCATAGTTGTTTATCTTTATTTCTAGATCCTAGTAAAAGAATTATCACAGAGAAAGGAGAAATGGTTATTGAAGCCACTGCCCTATCAAATGAGCTGTAATCGCTTCTTTTTCTTTTTAACAAATTGGTCTGTCTGATTTTATTATAGACGGATTTATCCTCCTGAAGATAAAACACTACTTGAAAAGTATGAAAACTTGCTGGCTGTTGCCTTTCAGACCTTTCTTTCAGGCAGAGCAGCTTCATTCCAGAGAGAGCTGAACAATCCTTTGAAAAGGATGAAGGTGAGAAAATGAATACTCTCATAGAGGAAAAGGAAGGAACCCAAACCATATGTCCCTAACAGTAGTCACCCTTACACCTACACACATATTTTTACTTTGTGATATGCTTCAGTCTTTTCATTTAATAAGTTTGGCAACTGTTCATAACAGATCACATAATTAAGATTTTTAACAACAAATTTTTGAGTAGAAGATTTTGGTGTCATAATTACATTATAATATATTTATCACATAGACATATATGCAACTGGGTGAAGAAAGTCATTGAATTAACATAGTGGCTTGTGATACTCTCCTTCTTTGGATTATAACTAACATTTTGAAGTATTTTTCTTGATACTACATAAACCTGGCATATGAGAGTCATTAAAACACATATACATATTCACTCATTCTCTCCTCCCCCCCTTTCTCTCTCTTGTGCGCCTCCTCCTCATTTATCCTAATGAAAGGTCTATCAGTTATCTATTGTGACGTAACAAACCACATTGTTTATTTGCTCATTATTCTGTAGTCTTGACTAGGAACCATTCTTTTGTTGATCATGCCTGCTGTAAACAATGTAATTTCATTTATCTGAAATCAGTTTCTTGCATGCATCTGGGGCTAGAACCCCAGTGTGCCTTCACTCACCTGTCTGTTACATCAGAAGACACAGCTGGAGCACCTGGTGGAATCTCATGATTTTTGAAATTGAGCATTTCAAGATGATTCTCTTCATACCAGCAGAATTTCTGTTCCTATGGTAGATTTGTTTTCAATCCATATTTGTCCAGACTAGACAAAAGACCCCAGACCAGGAAGTGCTACTCACCTCTATCCTCTTAGGAAGAACTTATCCTTGTCTGGAACTTAATTCCTTCAGACTGCTTTTTAATAGTGCTTTGATTTTTCAAAATGTAACTTTTTAGTTTATCTGGCTTTTATAGCTCTTAGAAAGTATAATATTTTCTATTGTGATCATTCTTATAAACAGAAGCAGAACTTTTGGGATTATTTTTAGCTATTCTTGCTATTATCTATGGAATACATTGTAGGATTCATCTTTAATCAAATCTATTGCAGGAATCTTCTGGTATTTTAATGGCTAACTTCCTCAGATTTGAATAAAGAATAATATTTCATTAAGAGTACAGTAAGATATCTAGTTTTCTTAAAAAAATTTTAAAGGGGACATTGAAGTATAAATCATAAATATATAGTTTTAATATTTGTATAAGTTGAATAAATAGAACAATGAAGCAATTAATTATACCTTTTTCAATATAACTACTACCCAGGCTTCTTCAACATCCACTAGTGTTTATGCTTTTAGTATTTTTCTATTTGACTTCATAGTGACTCCAGAAAAACGTAAGAGAAAGTTCCTAAGGCATTTATATTATTATGGCTAGAGAATGAAAACCTTTCATATAGCTGTAAAAATACTGTTTTAGTATAAAATTTTAAAAACTATTTCATTGAATGGGATTCATTAACCAAATACTATAATTAGTTTGCTTCTAAATGAAGCTCCTTTGCCAAGCGTGTATAATGCAGGCTCAAGGGCTGGATCCCCTGGCTTATCTGGCCTCATTGAATAAAGAGGAATTGCATTGGGTTATGTATAAAATCTGTAATACAGTTAATATGTGTAAGAAACAAAACTTCCTTTATCTATCTTTTTGATTATGACAGTTACTTACCACCATAGGCTGCATTTCCTGTAGGCAATCTTTCATCTGGAGTTTTAATATTATTTTATGATGATTGGTATAGAAATCATTAATGAAATGGTAGTCTGGAGAATTAGAGTGAAATTCTAAAACTTTTGCTGTGCAATATATAATTTACTGAAGTACTATATTGTAAAATTTTAATTTATACTGTGATAATGTATAACAGATTCAGCTATGTATTGTTTGTATTACAGATTTTAGTGAATGTTTCTTCAAGATAACTTGTCATGGAACTTTATTTTTTATCTGAACATCTTCACTGAAGTTTCAGGAGTATTTGTGCATTATTATATGAAGATGAATGAACTTAGGAAAATTCTTGAGTCTGTTAGTGATTGTAACTTTATAAATACGATTTTCACAGGAAGAAGATATTTTGGATCTTCTGGAGCAATGTGAAATTGATGATGAAAAGTTGATGGGAAAAACTGCCAAGCACCGAGGACCTAAGGTACCAAATCTCTGCTTTTTTTAGTATCTAAGTAGGTGGTATTGAGTATAGTTGGTTTTCCCCTTGATATCTTTCATTATAAGACCTAGTGATGCTTTTACAAAACTGAAGGGACTGTGTGACTGTTGCAGGTAGAATTAGAAAGGTAATGTTATTTCATACCCAATAAAACTTTTGTTTTGTTAGTTTCTTTCATTTTTTGACACTCTCCTTAGTGCTGCAGAAACCCTTCTGAGTCAGAAGGACCTACAACTATTTGAGTATCCCTGTTGTAAACTCATTAAATTTTCTTTATGCCTAAAGATGTAATTATCCAAGGTACGTGTAGCATTAGATGTAAGGTAAATCATATTATTGGTAGGGAGTCTTTGGTGAACCTGGCAACACTGATAGGGTGGTAGTAAAAATAGGTATCTTTGCTAGTAATAAGATAAAAAGCTGCCACATAGGTGAAAAATAACAAGTGTTTGTTTTACTTGCATCTGCTCTGTGGTAATGACATCCATATATCCTTCTGGCATATGTCAAAGTCCTCGCTAATACAAAAGGAAAGAGTTAAATTTGAAAATTTTGAGAAACTTGTTTTCATTTTGTTCCTTTTACTTTACATTTCAGTGTTACTAAGCTATCTCTGCATCCTGACAATCACACTGTGTTGTGTTCTCATGCTTTTCTATGCCTCTGAAATGTATGAACACTGGAACAAATCACTGAGTTGTTGCTGGATTGAGTAGCAACCATCTCACTAATCTAGCTGTATTGTTGCTGCCTTTGTGAATCTTTTCCTTGCTCTTCAAAGGACTTAGACTTGGATACTCTTCTCCTGCTATACCATAAGTAACACTTTTGTAGAGCAGTTATGACAAATAGTTCACGTTTGCCTTAGTATGAGATGAAAAGCTCCTTGAAGGTAGAAAGTGGATCCTTTCTCTGCATCTCTAGTACCTAGCAAAATGCATTAGTAAAGCTTATTGAATATGTTTATGAGGACCTCATTGGCTAGTGGAGGAACAGATCAGTTACCATCAAATCAGGAAATCACACGACAAATTCTATACAAGAAAAAAGTCTGAAGTGCTACAGCAGCAGAGAACAAATCAGTAGAATGTGGATGACTTTGCAGAGACGTTGCCGTTTGAACTGGATATTGAAAAATGAGTAGTCCTCCACACATTTAAGAGAAGTGGAAGGGTGTTCAGGATAGAGCAAGCAATTTTTTAAAGGCAAAGATATGGAAGTGTTATGCCACGTAGGGTGTTGAAGAAGCTTGAAAAGTGTGGTATGACAAAAGTGGAAGATTTGGAGGGCAGAATGATACATGATGAGTGGTACAGACATGTAAATGTGTATCTGTGGAGACCTGGTATGTCAGACATTGTTCTTAAGTTACGGGCTCTGGAATACGTAGTTGATAATTCCTTTGGACGAAATATTCTTAGAGTGTTTATAAAGTGAGTATCTTTAGCATCATGCACATTTGAAAAACATTTAGGAGTGTCTAAGCTTTGCGTGCTGGTTACTGCAGTTAGGCGAACCGGCCCTGAGCTCAGCTGAGGCGTACACACTCATGATATGGGGGGGGGGGGGAATGTGAAAGACCTGAGACACACTTACCTTTTTCTTTATTATATAGGACTTGTCACGACAACAAAAGTATGACATTTTGGGGGCAAAATCCACATTGCACTTTTTCACAGCTCAGTCTAGGGAAGAAGTGCGAGTTAGGAATGTTTTGCCAAAGTCAAGTCACTTCAAATCACACACCAGAACTGGGCAGTGTCTTAGACATTATGGTCAGCAGTATTTCCAAGTGGCTGAAAGCTAAATAAATTCAATGCAATTTTTTATGGCTTTTAACTTTATGTTTATGAAGGGTCTAAAGTTATCCAGATATCAAAATACCTTCCCTTTAGGAGGGATGCCAAATCTTGATATCCAATTTCTTTATCAGTAGGAGAATAATTGGACATAATGAGAATTATATAAAACTTGTATTTTTCCTAGGAGAAATAACTTTTCAATTATCTGAGAATCTAAGAAATATTAATTAGCTACATAAATAATAAATGCTACATAAAATATTAGCAGTATTCTTTTTCTTAGGCAGGATGTTAAGTACCTGGATATTTCTTTTTATCATTCTTTTATATATTTTATATAAATCTATTTGATAAAGCTGAATTTAAAATAAGTTGTATAGCTTGTGGCATAACTCTCTGCCAGGTTCTGCATTCCATTTGATAGTTCATGAACTAGAGTTTATGCTACTGGAACTTCTAGTTCTGCTTAAGCAGTATATCGGTCAGAAAGTGCCAAATACGACAGCGAGGTTTAGTTAGCTGTTTCCCCTGTGATTCTTTATAGGGGCAAAGAGCTCATTATGTAGTCAGGCTCCTTAGGAAACCTTAAAGCTGTTTACCACATGAAGGAAAGCACTGCTAGTGAGCCGATTGTGCCCGTTTCTTCTGGGTATGCTAGGCTGTGGAAGAAACATGCTCCCTCCAGAGTTCTATTCCCCAAGCCTGTGGAATGTTTGATGGTTGTGTTACTGGTAAATGTTTCTACGCATATCTTTTAGAATATTGTAAATACTAGACCATCAAAAGGAGAACATATGTTTAAACACAAGTTGGTACCTTAGTGTATTAAATTCCTTTCCTGCTCTGGTTATATTTCATCCTTTGCAAAGGCTGCATCTTTAAGACGATCATGTTTTGGCTTACTATGTATTCCAGGCACTTCACTAAAAACTACTTCTCTTCTCTCTGCATCTTTCATCCTACACTGTTACACTAGAGAATATACCTTCTTTCAGTGAAATCCCATGGTACATAAGGATTTCATTATGTTGTATGCTAACATCAAAACATTTTTGTTTGATTTAACAGAGAGCAAGCTGCTCGTATACAATTGTAGAAACCTTTCCCAGCAGGAATAGGAGGCATATGGTGTGGTAACAAAGAGTTTCTTAAAATGCCTGCATTACAAAACTGTCTTGTTCTTGGTTATGTACTTTTTTCTGAAGTGAGATTGTCCCACATCCATTCTCTTTTATTTCTTCCATCAACATCTTTGCAAACATAGATTGAGAGGATTGGAAAAAAGTGAATAGAGACAGTTGAAACATAATAGCATGATATTTTTCAACTTTTTCAGATTTACCCTTCTACATGGTGCCTGTCCTCTAAAAAATGTATGTCACACTGATTGATTTTTCCCATTATTCTTTGCTAAAATGTGGGTAAAGAAAATCAGTGTTACTCCATTGTGGTGAAAGTCAGTGTTTCAAAGTTAGAAATCCTCTGCAAAGAGACATGAGTTGTTCATGACCAGTTTGGGAAGTGGATAATTAAAATTTTTATTTTTTAAACTATCCACTGCAAGGACTAGGTGTAGCTTTGCTGGTAAGATTACTTAGCATGCACCAAGCCCTAGTTTTAAATATCAGCACCCAAAACAAACAAACAAACAAGTAAACACTTATACCCAATTAGTCATGTCAGGAAACCTTTTCTGTTGCACATTATCTTAGTGGATGGGCCCTGAAGCTCTGTTTTAAGATGTGCACTCCTGTGGCTTCTTGGGCTGCTCTTTTCATATTCTCTGTCCTTCTTCCTCCGCCTCTTATCCCCATTTATTGAGTGACTCAAAATTAATGGAACAAACAATATATCTCTGAATCTTATGAGTAATTTATCTGTGAACAGAAAAGCGGTTATGGTTTTGATACTTCTTTTCAAATATTTCCCTTCATTTTGTTATTTTTCATGGATACAGGTTTATGAACTTAATTTGTTTTATGAATTTAGGGAAAATAATCGTGTTTGTCACTCTGCAGAATTTACAAATGGAAGTGAATTTTGCTGAATGTTTTTGTTTGTGAACTGAATTGTTTACAAAGAGAAGGATTTGTGAACTGATGCACTACTGGACTGTGGTCCTTCTTACTAAAGTAAAAAGCATAAATAGCACATTGAGATATTTTTATCCTTCAGTGAAAAGCAGCAAGCACAAGGGAAATTAAAAATAGTAACTGATCATATTAATAAGTGTTTTTAAAGAACTGTAATATTATAATACATTCCCCTCTATTTTAGCCTCTGTGTTCTATGCCAGAGAGTGCTGAGATAATGAAAAGACAGAAGTACTACAGCAGTGACAGCAGTTATGATAGTAGTAGCAGCTCATCAGAATCTGAGGAAAATGAGAAAGAAGAGTATCAAAATAAGCAAAGAGAAAAGCAAGTTCCGTATAATCCTAAGCACTCCAGCCACTGCAAGTTAATTCAACAATCCAGTAAGTTGACTTCTTCTAATTTAGTTGATATATGAAGAATTATGGAATTTAAGCTATTGAACTCAATACAAGTTTGTTTGGTTACATGAACCTGTGTCTTGTGTGAGGAGACCTGCATTTGACCCTGCTTCCTTTTCTATATCTAAATCTGGTCACGTCCCTCAGTCTCTTTCAGGTTCTTCAAATAGAAAGGATATTAAGGATACATTTTTCTATATTCTGTATTTCATAGCTTTTATTAAATTCTAGATTTTCTCATGAGTTTTATAAATGTGCGATGTGGTTGTTTCTTTTAAAAGCCAATATACTCATTCCGTCCCATCACCCACTTTGACACTGCCATCTGCTTTTAAAAATGTGTGTCTCTCTAGGCAATTGACTTGTATCTGTGAGCCACATGATTGTGAACTAGTTAAGTTTTGTTTCCTACCATTTTCATTACTGGTAAGCACTTAAGTGAGAGGGCTTTTGGTATACAGGAAATAATTGAGAGTAGCCACCTGCTCGTCTATCTCCTTCTCTTCCTCTCTTTCTTTTCCCAGTCTTTCACTTGTCTGTCATTTCTTCTTCAATCCCAAATGGTAAGTATTGTGCCTGTGATTCTTCTGTCATCCCCAAATGTTCAAATGTAATTTTATTTTCCAGGATCCACTTTTTTTTGATCAGTATGTTACATCAGTATGTTTGATCAGTAAGATTCACTTGGGAAATCTTTCTAATGCTCCATCTACTCTACACTTTCATTAACTCAAGTGTCTGATATTCTTTCATATTTACTGTTTTACCAAAGGGACTAGTTCAGTAGTACAGCAAACACAATTGTGAACCTTTGCTGATTTCCAGCAACAGTTTATTGTGTAAGCATCCCTGATAATATGTATATTCCAAAAGTAGTCTCCCTTTCCTATGGTAAAATACATGAGGAATGCAGAACTAATGCATTAAGATTTTAAAGGGATGGGTTTTCCTTTGCTTTTACATTATTCCATAGCGATACATCCTACTACTGTTCCTGTTTTTGAAGGTTTGTGTGTTTGCACAGAAAATGATTTATTTTGTTCATTATTAGTCATTCAAGAGATGCTTACTGAGCATCTGTGAGCTACTTTACTTCCTCTTTTATAGAATTCCTTAAGTCCTTTCAGTGTGTCTCATTTTAAGTATGCCTCAGTTTCTGTTTTGGAAGTTAACATGTACTCCCTGAATTTTACCTTTTAAAAACTGATACTTCTATCTGTAGTAGTATGGACTGTATAGAAAAAAAAATACAGTAGAGAAAGAACAGTACAGAAAACAATCAGTAGCTTCCTTGTGTGTCTGAATTGGCTCTTTGTTTTCTGATCAATATGGTTAATACATTGAGGTCAGACAATAATGCATTGAAATATTTTAATAAGTTTAAAGTATGCATTTTCATTTTAAAGTTAGTCTAATTAAGCTACATCATTTTCCTAATTTCTTGTATCTTTTCTTATATGCATTATGATAAGGATTTTATCTTGTCCTGTATCCTTTTTTTAATCTTACACAAAGAAGCATCATAGCCACAAATTACCCTTGAGTTTTATCACCAAAATCATCCTGATGAACAAGGACAGAAGTCTAGATTGTATGTAGCACTTGCTTTGGTAGCTAGTTAACATGGGAAATTCACACTTCAAGGAGAGATATGTGGTTCGATATAAGACAGTCGTGTAAAAATCTGTATAAAATTCTTTTTTTGTTTATTTTGTAGCTGGAAATTGTAACCATTTTTTGTTGTTAATCAGCCTAAATATTATTGACATGTCAGCTACTTTAGTTATTCTATCTGAATTTTCAATCTGTATAGGTGAAAAAGTGGGAATCTGGGGTGATTCAGTTGAAAGGATATGTTCCTTGCATTCCTCATTCAGGTTATATGCACCTTGGCCACCACCTTCAGCTCTTAAAGGGAGCGGGACTGCAATATAGTGAGTAGCAAATGACCCAGGTGTTTGCTCAGTAGAGCTTGACTCGCATGTCAACATACGCAGTCCTTTGCAGAACAAACAGAAAGGTGGGCTGTCGGAAGTGTATGCCCTCCTCTAAACATTCTCTCTCCAAGAAGTGCTGTGACGATCAGGTTCTGAAAGGCTACTAGTGTGCAACAGATAGGTTGGGTGGTTTTTACATCTTCCATAACTTGGATGAATATATGCTTTTTATGTTCTCTAAAGCCTAAAATAAGGAGTATTACATTTATCTTCCATCTGTTCAAAATATCTTGTGGAAATTATTCCTAAATATGTGTTTTATTTCCACTACCTTCATACACATTTAACTTTTTTTCAACAGTTAAGAAAAATATTTAGATACTCAATCCAAATTCAATGCATATGTATCATTAAATTATTTGACTAATGAAGATTTATATATTCCTCAAGCAGAGAGACTAAGGTACTGAGGATATGTAGAACATAACAGCAACAACAAATTGGTAGTACAAATTGGAGTGATAATCTGTTTTTGTCTGCAGGACTCACAATTTATTGACAAGAGTTGGTTCTTTCTCTTGATGTACTCAAACTGCTTTGGGGAAGGCATGCTGTTGGTTTCCCTCAATATTTGTTTTGATAACATTTATATAGATTCATATGTTTGTCTTTTTAAAAATCTTTTACTATTACAGTGAATTCTAGGAGTGTGTGTGTGTGTGTGTGTGTGTGTGTGTGTGTCTGCATCTACCTATTTTTTGGAGATGGAATTATTTTCTATTCACTTTTGTAAATAAGAATGTTTAGTACTCGTGTAGTAAGCAATTATAGTAAAAATATAATTGCTTACTTTTATAGTAAGCGATCATATTTTTATACTTCATTAGGACAATTTTTATATTTTTCCTCCCTCTCTCCTCCTCCTTTCTCTCTCTTCCTTCCTTTGTTGCCTCCCTTCCATAAATTCCCTCTTAAATTCTGTAACTTAACCCTCTGCCCTGGGTACTTTCCATTCTCCATTTTTGTACTTTATATGAATTTTTCTATACGATTCTCAGTCTGCAATTTAAGCACAGCTTCTCGTATATAACCTGTGTCCTCACAAGGACAGTGAGTGGCATGATGGAATGAGGTAAGGGTTTAGACCGAAGCCGGACCAGTACATATCACTCTGACTTTGAGCGAAGTTTTTCCCCCCAGTTCTGAGCAGTGGTAATTTCTCTGGTAGAGAGTTTCTGTGAGGACTAAGGAAGGAAATGCAGTAATGTGGCATGATGCCCAGCTTACAGAGGTTGCTCCATAAATGTTAATTTTCCTTCTTTTTCTTTAATGTCGTATTTTGAGAATGTAATTTTAGAATGCTGTTTGTAGTTATTATTTGTACAGCTTAGGGGTTCTGAGCAGGTTCAACTGTTTGCCCTGGAGTACTGACTCTAAACTTGCCTCCTCATGAAGATGACTGTGATTTGACATTTATTGCCACTCTGTCACTACCTGGTTTAATCTTTAGTTTATATTGATCAAACACTGGGGAGAACTGACAACACCACTTCTGTTCTGTCCATCTTCCCCATCATTGATAGATTCCATGAGGCGTTCAGTCAGCTGCCCTCGGTCCATTTCTTCTCATTCACCTTTCAGTGGGGACACTCGCCCCTTGTCTGCTCAGCAAGTGATACCAGTATCACGGCCAGCTTCAGCATCTCGGTCACATTCCTTAAATCGGGCTTCCTCCTACACAAGACAACTGCTGCAGAACAGTGATGCCAGCTCTTCCAGCTCTCAGGTGGTAAGTCATCTTGCTTGCTCTTCTAGGGTTTCAGGAAACATTGTACTGACAATCTTGCTGGCCAAAGTGATCAGCTAAGAGAACAGATTGAACCTCAGATAATTTTATAATTCAGTGCATAATCCTGAAATCTGGATTATTCATCTGTGTCATTACAGTTTGGTGTGGGTCCTAAAAGGCAGCCTTCAGTATGTCACAGAACTCCATGAATGACACTAGAACAGCAGTGTTTTATTTTCCATTTGCTAATGTAGGAAAAAAATAGTTGAAAATCATCAGAGTAAATGTATTGTTTTAAGAGTTCCTTATGTAATCTATCTGTAAATTCGTTGTATGGAAACGCTTACTTAATGGGACTAAGTGATTAGTAGGTTAAAATTGATCAATTATCCTTATAGAATTTAAGTATACTGCAGTTTATAATGTTTTCTGTATTTTAAATGAACAAATTCTCTGTTTAGCATAGATGTGACTTTATTCTGCAACCAAGTAGCTTCACACAGATAAGGGATTTATTTAATTTGTTCATGTAATGTTGATATTTCCAAAGGATAGAATTAGGAAAGATAGATGAATGAATTTCACTTAGCAACAACTGCTTTTGTTTTTCAAATCAAGAACAATTGCCTAAAGTGTATTTAGGAAGCAAAACTGACTAGGAAGTCCTTTTCAAGTATTCCTGGTTTTATTTTGTTATTTTAAGCAAAAAAATTACAATCATTTGGAAGTAATACCTGTGGGATTTATATCCATTTAACACTAAGAATTCATAAATGTAAACTAATTATTTTCTTCTTTTTTAGTATTATTTTTTTTCAGTTAAAAGTACATCATTTTTACCTAGAAATATCTTTCAGATTATACTGGCACAATGAAATAAGACCCCCTCCAAATATCTGTATTCTTTCAAATTTAAGAGTGAGTCTTTCCGGAAACCGAAAACCAAAGAACAAGAAGACGCTCTAACAAGTCAGACCTTGTTTGTTCTCAAGGACATGAAGATCCGGTTTCCAGGAAAATCAGATGCAGAGTCAGAACTTTTGATAGAGGACGTGAGTATTCAGTTTTTGTTTATTCTTTTTAAAATACATTTCCTGATGACTGTATCTCAGTCATGTGGCATACTTTTTTGATACTCTTTTCAGCCACCAAGAACTTTGTAAAATACAAGGATTTATGTTAATTATTGTGATGCATGAATAATGAGCTGTCACTTATAATTAACAGTGTAGAATACCTTTAAGTATAAATCACAGTTTTAATGATAAGACTGTTTCTTTAAGTGAGAATAATTAGGGTTAAATAGTATTCTTAATATTAAATGATCAAGGTAAATCTGCTTCTATAAGAAAGAAAGAATGGAATGAGATATAATGAAAAAATTGGATCCCTGGCATAAAAATGTCAAGAAAATTTGATTGCGACACCTCGAATGTCACATTTTTGGTCAGATTTGAAATGATACATGCTGAGTTGTGTTTTTCTTCTTCGGGACACATTTGTACCACCTAGTGGAACACTAAAATGGCAAGTCCAGTCTTCTAATTCATATAGAAATACAAAGATATTAAAATATTTTTAGTGAATGACAGTTTCTTCACTCAAGTTTCCATTTTTCATCCAAACATCCTTTTCAAATACTCAGATAATTCATTAATACAATGTTACTCTTGAGTCACCTACATTTTTTTCTAGAGGAGAAGGCACCATCTAGTGGTGAACTGTGGGATAAAACCACAGATACACCCTTTTTTGATTTTTTAACCTTACTTTAGGCCTGTGTGAGGCAAGTGTATAAAAACAAAGGCAAACAAGGAAAAGACAAAACTTTCTTGCTTTAAACAATCAGTGAAAACTAATTTCTTGGATTCATGGAATATTATAACTAAATCCCAAATATTATGCATCTTATACACACACATACACACACACACATGTGAAAATGCTGCCTTGTTTGAAAATCAGCAAACTGTTACATCAAAGGAAAAGGAAAAACAGCATGAGTTGTAAAGAATTATGCAATATACTTTTTATTCATGTTTATATTTTATTTGTTGAAGTTCTTTTTTTAAGTAAGGTCAATAATTCTGTAGCAGAAACTTAACACAGTAGCTTTTAAGTATATTATATTCTGCTATTTTGAATCAGGTAGAAGAAAATTATGGGTTCACAGAGTAGAACTACAGTAGCATTTGTGGCTTTGGGGATTGTTTTGTAAAGAACATATGTGGGGGTTCCATCTTGATGGACTAGAACAGCACCACTCAAACGCTTGCGGACCGTCACGAAGATCAGCAGGCACACAGTTTCTGGGATGAGGCTGCAGGAAGGCAAATAGAAGGAGTAAGAGAACAGAAGAAATTCGGAAGCAAGGGTACATAGGATAAGAAGCAGGACTGCCTGCCAAGTCCCAGCTCTGGCATACTCAGATCTGGTGAATATACCTTGCAGGGAAAAGTACAGATCTCTACTATGGCTACGCAGCCTGGCTGCCACCACCCAGTGTCCATTGGGCCTAGCTCTTCTCCTCTTGGGCATGGAGCTCAGAGAGAGCAATGTTTGTCTAGGAGAGCCTCACTGAACCACAGCACCATGTAAAGCAGCAAGCTGGAGACCACTCATAGGACAGTTACAGGATGGGGTCAGGAGCCCCAGAGACAGAGAGAGGCAAAGGACATGGTGCTGGCCAGCACTGAACCAGGCACTGTCGGATCATGAGCCAATGAGAAATGCAGCGGCTTGCAGAGACTGGGACCTGTGACAGCTGGGTGTAGGGAGAGAGCAGGAGCAGCACCAGCAATGCTCTCTCCTGCTGGTCCCCAAATGCCTGTGAAGTCTTAGGATAGAACGAGAACCTGGGAGATGCTCAGGAGCTGGGACACGTGGTCATTAGGGAAGGAGAAAACATTCCAGCTCAGTGTCCATAGAAGCTCTTTGCTTCTCGATCCTAGAAGCCAGGTGTATGTAGACTGACATGGAACAGACAATACAGAAACAACCGCAGGTACTTACATGTAATTTCTGACAAATGAGCCACAACATATATGGAAAAAGGATAGTCTCTTTAACAAATAGTTCAGAGAAAACTGGGTATCGGTATGCAGAAGATTAAAGTTAGATCTCCCTCTCTTACCATGTAGTAAATTAAATCAAAATGAATCAAAGACTTGATATAAAAACAAACTCTGAACACTAGAATATAACTTAGGAAAACACTTGAACTGAAACTTGAGCATAATTCCAATTTCATAGGAAGTATGAGGAAATAATATTAAGAATTAACAAATGGGATTGTATAAAATTTAAAAGCATCTGTGTGGCAAACTAAACAGTGAAGAGAACTAAAAGAGAACCCATAGAAAGGGGAAAAATTTTTTAGTTACTCTTCTGGTAGAGGAGTAGTATCCAGCATACATAGATAATTCAAAAGAATTAATTCCCCTAAAACAGGACTCCAAGAAATGGGCAGATGAACTAAATACATGTCTTGAAAGAAGACATACAAATGGCCAAAATAAAAGTATGTGAAAGCAAATGTTCACTGTGCTTAGCCACCAAGGAAATACAAATCATAGCAACTCTTGCATTGTATCTTTACCCCAGTCAGAATGGCTATTGAGAACACACACACACACACACACACACACACACACACAAATAAATAAATAAATAAAACACTGATGAAGGGGAAAGCGAACCCTGCTACACCCCTGGGGGTGTAAACTAGTACAGCCAATATGCAAATTAGTACGAGGATTCCTCAAAAAACTAAAAATAAAAATTTCATTTGACCTATTTCTTTCCTATGTATGTTCCTCCTAAATTAAAGACATTATACTATAATGATACATGCATATTCATGTTCATAGCAACACAGTTCAAAACAGCTAGCTCTAGAAACAGTCCAGATCTATGTATAGAAAAGAAAAAAAAAAACTGATTCAGAAAATGTGGTATGTATACACAGTGGAATAGTATTCAGCTAAACAAAGAATGAAATCATGTAAGTTTTAGGAAAATGGATAGAACTTGAGGCCATAATGCTAAGTAAAGTCAAACATAAAAGGTCAGATATTGTATGTTTTCTTTATATGAGAAACCCAAAATACAAATAAAGGTGAAATGGTAGGAAGCAATAAGACAGACATTTGGAGATGGAAAAGAGGAACAAGGGGAGGGAGGATGTAAGGGAGAGGAGGATGAAAAAATTATCAAAACGCATTGTTTACATGTACTGATTCCCTAAAATACCAGTGTTCTATACTGCAAATATAAACAGATAAAAAAGAACATACTTAGATTTATGTAAGCAATTAAATGAAATTAAAAATTAACATCAGATACTTGATTATTTTATATGTGTGCCCTATCTGCTGGAGTGTGTTCTGCCATATATATTATATATGTACTGTATATGTATATCATATACTGTATATGTATATACAGTATACACTCAAAACTTTTCTAGACTTATACCAAAGGAGAGTCGAATCCTTATTAAGTATACATTGCTTCATTTGTGTTATTTAGTGTTAACAGCTATGGCTGATGTGGTTAACACAGCCTTGGGAATAAAGATAGAAACATCGGTGTCTTCGTTATACTCTCAGAACACATGTGCCCCAAGACTTCTGACTTTCATTCATCAGAGGTTATATTTTTGGTACATGAAGAAGAAAAAGTTTCTTTGCCTTCTGTTAGAAGTCTTTGAAATGCCTTTATATGAATTTCACATTCTTTATTACAAGTGTTGTTACAGTGCTTTCATTCATTGTACATAGTCATTACTAAAAATGGTGTTAAGCCATTTACTTTTTATTTGTTACTTTTAATGACTGTCCTAGATTACATTTCTTAATGTTTCTCCTTCCTAACAGATCATTGATAACTGGAAATATCATAAAACAAAAGTGGCTTCTTACTGGCTCATAAAATTGGACTCTCTAAAACAGCGAAAAGTAAGTAATGCTTGTTAAAAAGTGTTCCTTTCTTAGATTATATACTGAGGTTGGTAAGCCAAATTCATAGTCAAACCTCCACATGCACATTTATTTACTCATTTTTTCTATAAATGTTCATCCAACACCTACTATTTCGGGTATTGTTATGGATTCCAAGGATAAAAAAGTGAATAAAGAATCCATGTTCTTATTGAACTTACTTCCTAGTTAAAATGTTTGATAAAAATCTCTAATAGATTGTAAGTAGTAAAGGTAGTACTGTATGAAGAAAAGTAAAAGCCAGATAAAAAAGTTTTAACATTTGAGCACAGACAAATGGAAGTAAGAGTGATATCTGTAGATAAAATGTATCAGGCAGAGGGAAGAGCAAAAACAGAGATCCAAAAACAATACATCCAGAGCTTTTTCTTCTTGAGGTAGAAATTACTTAATATGTATATGAAGCATAGCAAAGCAGCATTTTATTTATTTATAGGAAAACTTGTTACATTGAGTGATGTGGTAGTGATAAGAGATGAGGTTAAGCAGATAGGCAGGACTCAGCCTGCAACTTCAGAGGTCATTAAAAGATTTTAGATTTTGTGCCAATGGGTGGGACATCACTGGGAAATTCTGAGAAGAATTTCAGTCATACATATGTATTTCATTTTTTTTTTTTTCTAGTGCTAGGGATTGAACCCAAGACCTCGTGCTTGTTAAGCAGGTATTTTACTAGTGAGCTGCACACCCAGCCCTGGTGTATAATTTCTTTTTTTTGTTTGTTTGTTTTTTTTTTGTTTTTGTTTGTTTTGTCTTGGTACCAGGGATCGAATTCATGACCTCACACTTGCCAAGCAGGCATTTAAGCTGCTGACATAAATCCCTGGCCCCATAATTTCTTTTTATTTTATAAGAAAACAAAACTTCACAACAAAATAATGGAGTAATAATAGTTAATATAGTATATATCATTATTTTCAAATTAGTTATTCAGAGTATAAGACATGAACAGAAAAGATTCTGTTACAGAGAAGAAATGAATGGCTAACAGTACAAAAGAGCAATTAGTAATACAGCAGCACAGTTTAATAGCTAGATCTTAGAAATAGGATACATGTCCATCAGCAGATGAATGGATAAGGAAAATGTATTTATACACAATGGAGTACTATTCTGCATAAAGAAATGTACTTGAGACCCTCATAGGTAAATCGATATAACTTGGGAATACAATGTTCAGTAAAAAACAAGTCAGACACACAAGCTTAAATATCATTCTTTTAAATGAGAAACTTAGAAGCAAAATAGAAGATATATAAATAGGAAGTAGAGAAGTATTCAAATAATTCCCTGAATTCCTTTAGTTTTTAATTTTAAAGGACCAGGGAACTACCTCCTTGATGAGAGTAGAGTTTAGGGAGAAAGAATGTGGCATGATAGAAGTAGAGACTAACTAGAAGGTTTTTAGGGTAATTGAGGCTGTTTTATTTTGTTTGGATTTTAAATATATGTTGATCTGGTGAGACAGAGTTTCATGGTTGAGGTTGGGTATGGAGATAAAAATTTAGTAGGAGTCTTTGAGATATTTAAAGTCATGAGCTAGATGGAATTTGCTACAAAAGAACTGTAGTTAGAAGAGAAAGACGTTTTAAACACTTGATTGTGGGCTTCTCCTCCATTTGCGTGCATAAATCAGAGTGGACTCGTCTAAGGAGGCTGAGAAGGAGCAGTCAGTGTGGTATAAAGGAGCCTTGAGAACTGTGTTTGAGGCCAAATGCAGAAAGGGCAGAAAACTCATCTGTGGTGGAAGCTGCTGTTAGGGGCCGGGGACTAAGAACTCTCTTGTTTTTTGGCAACATTTGTGTTCAGGGAATCTCAGTCATAACAAACTCAGAGGAGTGGTAGGTATTGAAGCTTGATTAGGGTAGACCCACTCTATGAAAAAATAGGAAAAAAACCGTGTAACTGTGAGTTTTCCTATAGAAGGGAAAGGGAAATGTGGTAACTGGAGAAGAGTAGAAATATGAACTAGTGAGAAAGTTTATGTATGTATTTATTTATTTTTGGCTTTGGGACTCAAACTCACGACTTTGTGCTTGCTAGCCAGGTGTTGTGCTGCTGAGCAGTATCTCCAGCCCTTTTCTTACTTTGAAAATGAAGATATTTTCAGTGTTTGACCTGATGAGAGTGATTTTGAAGAGAGGCATGCCATGGGAAAAAGGATGATAAAAATGTTCTCAAATAAACTGGGAGAGTTTGTCCTAACCAAGAGCACTTAATTCTTATTGGAGAAAGGGCAAGGTGTATGGTGGGATCTGAACGTTTTCCTCTGGTGGAAGGTTAGAGGACAGAATAAAAGGTTTGTCCAGAGCTGAAAAGGGCATTTCCAGAACCCCAAGGGACCTGTCAAATGCAGTGGAACTTTATTTTGTATAGATACTCTATTAAAGTGGCTTTAGTGAAGCTGTCATGTAACTTTAGATGGTACAAGCTGCTGTTCACTTTTCCTAGGATTTATTGTTAATGAGATAAAACTTGACGTTTGTCAGATTATGAGTTTTAAATTACATATTCAGAGTCAACTGCATTCACTTATGTGAATTAGCAAACTCAGTAGATATTTAGCATCCTGCCAGTGCCACTTTTGAGCCAGGTGCATGAAACCGGATAATGGAGATTGACTGTGAAACACATTGTAAGTCCTGAATATATGTTTGCCCAGCTACTAACTTTGGCCTTGACTGATGAGACTAAGATCATTTTATTAGAATTAGAACCCTGAATTTCCTCAAGTCCATGCAGTTTTCATAATCTAGAAGCAAGAAGAGTTTAGATAAATTGCTACAACAAATTGAGAGTCCAGATTAGACTAATTTTTTTATTATACTACATGGTAAATATGGCATTTCAAGTTATTTAGAAAAGATTTTTCTACTAAGTAGTATTGAGCAATGGATTATCTATTTGTAAAAAGTTGCGCCTTGTCTCTCACCGTATACAAAAATAAATTCCATATAAATTATAGTTTGAAATTATCAAATATTTTTAAAGAAAATCTTAGGAAAGACTTAAAACCTAGAAGGCTTAAAGGAAAAGATTGACAAACTTGATTATATAAGAACCTGTGAATGACAAAAGACATCTTAGATCAAGTTAACAGCAGAGATGATGAGGGAATTAGGGCAGGTGAAGGGATGGCTTGAGGAAAACAGACATTTGTTGCCCATAAAATAAAAAGTAATTCCAGTAAATTTATGCTTTCTACAGTCAATCAGCAAAAGGCAAACTGTCCTATAAATATTAAATAAAATAGCATAGCACATTAAAAACCCATGAAAAGACAGTTTATGAGTCTTCAAATAGTCAATTAACATGTAAATATTTCCTTGGCTTCACTAATGATGGAGAAAAAGCAAGTAAAAACCATCATATTGGCAAAAATTAGTAAGACAGGTAATATCCCGGGATGGGAACACTATGGATTAAAGAGCTTTTCCTGTAGTATTAGAGGCTGAATACATTGGTATAACTATCAGAAAGGTAATTTGTAGTATCTGTTAAAATTAAAATGCTTATAGCCTTATGAATCAACAAAAATTTTTTTAGTATTATATCCTATAGAATTATAGCCTGAACACATAACAAATTTCTGTATATGAACATTCATTGCAGTGGTATTTGTGAAAGCAAAACACTCGAAATCTAAACATCTCTCAATAAATGCATGGTTAAATAAACAGATTTATGGTTAAATAAAGTTTAGTATATATATACAATTTGGTTGAATTCAACTGAATACTATTTCAGAATTGTAGATTTTAAGCTCACATAAAGCCCAAGACTATAGTTTGTTATCAATGTATGCAACAAAAATAACTAAAACTTTACTAATAATTGAATTAATAAAAAATAAGAAATAGCTAACATATATAGAGGCTCTGAAAGGCTGTGAGCCCATCTGTTCTGTGGTGTCTCTTCACATAGCTAGGGCATTCTGGGTTCAGAGGTAAAAGTGCCAACTATATGTGGTCCATGTTGGTACAGAAAGAGCCTTTCAGAGTTGAGGGCCCTTTCATTTTTATTCTTTATTAGCTTGTGTAACTGCCATCATTCCTCAGCTATATAAAGTTAAAAATTCCAGTTTTATTAACTATGAGCTCTGTCTCACAGAACTTTCTAGAAGGATAGAGATGTTCAGTATTGTACAATATAGTAGTATTAGCCACATGTGGCTATGGAACACTTGAAATGTTGCTAGCATGACTGATAAACTAGATTTTAAATGTGCATTTAATTATTAAAATTTAAATTTAAAGAGCCAACTGTGTTTACTGCTTGTACATTTGACAGTTGCATCTAGATAGAGAGGGCACAGACTTCTAAAAATGGAGATAAAAATTGATTTATGTCACTGCCCTCCAATTTTCATGCAAGCATGGACGCAGCTGAATCTAGCATTTGTGATTGGTTCATTGTGTAGTGCCTGCATAACACAATTGATGTGAGTACTACACCCACCCAGGGTTGGAGCCAGCATACAGTGTAAGGGCAGGCAGAAGGCTGTCTTTCTCTTTTGCTGTTTGCAGCCACCATGAATGGCTGGTCCTCAGCCATGCCACCTGTCTTGAAACCAGCTGAGTATGGATTTATACCTCCAAAAATTGTAAGAAATAAACCTTTCTTTCCTTCATTTTGGGGGTGAGGTATTTTGTCTCAATAACAAGTAAAAAGTAACCAAGACATAAACTTTCTGTTATCTTCCTGCTTACAAATTCAGTGGTTTTTGAGAATTTCCAGTGTGATCAGCATTGCTATGTACATCTCAAAGAAACAGCACCTCGGGGCTGGGGATTTAGCTCAGTGGCATAAGCGCCTGCCTTGCAAGCAGGCAGTCGTGAATTCGATCGATAAAAATGAAAAAGACAAAACAAAAAAAACAAAAAAACCAGCACCTCTGTTACCTCTCTCACTTGCATACCACCCTCCTAAAAAGATATCAGGATATTAAGCAAGTTATATAACACTGTGTGTGAGTTATTTTTTGTCCTTGTTGAGACAAAATACCAAAAGTTAAATGATGAAAGATTGATTTAACTCATGGTTCATAGAGGTTTTAGCCAAAATTAACTGCCTCCAAGGCAGGGTGGCATAGCAGACAGGTATCACAGAGGTGAAACAGTTTATGGGAGGCAGCAAAAGCCACATGCAAGCAAGGGACTGCTCTTTTTATCACTATATCTTATCTAAGCTATTTAGGGCAAGTAGCACTCACACCTTTAATCCTAGGACCCTTGATCTTAGCATTGTGCCATGGGTCAGTTTTATTGTCATGCATTTTAGATCCTACCCCCTTTGAAAAAAACCCATCTGTGACCACTTGAGGCTCTGGGGGGACATTTAAACACAAGCCATAACATTCCACTCCGGGCCCCCCAAAAACTCTGGCATTTATTCCATCTTCAAGAATTGCTGAAGCCTTAACAGTTTCAGCATTGCTGAAAAGTCTAAATCTAATGTCTCCTCTGAAATTTAAGGCAAACTCTTAGCTGCAAGCACCTGTACAAATGAAAAGAAAGTTAAACACTTTCAATGTTAAGTGGGACAAAATAGACATTTCCATCTCAGAAGTTACAAACTGGAATGACAAGGAAGGCAGAACAAAGTATGACCAAAATCCAGCAGGGGAAACATTAAACCCCACAGTTCCATTTCTACATCCTTGGCAGTCTGTGTCGTGATGTGAAGAACTTGAGTGTCTCTGCCCCTGTAGCACTTCTGGTGGTTGTAGCTCACATGCCTTTTTTCTCTGACTGGCTTTGTTTACTTTTGCATCTTAGAGTATCTATATTTTTGGTTTTTAACCTTCTGGAGTCTCTATGGCACCTTTGCTTTACTCGCAGCTTTTGTATATTGCCCTCTCAGGGATGTACTGCTTGGCCTCTCAGGTCTTTCTAAAAATGAGCTCAAGTCTTTTTGACCCCACAGCTCTTATAATTTGCATGTGCCTAAAACCAGCACCACATGAATGATGCCAAAATAGCAGCGGCCAAGCTTTATTTTTTCTCTTGGCTTTAGGAGTCTAGAGCCTATGAATTAAATCTCTAGCAGCAACTTTTTAGGCTGCCATTTTGGAACATGGTGCTTTGGGCTGTTTTATAAAGCAAAGTTTTTTACTTTTGTAACTTTGAGACTGTAAGGGTGGAGTCTTTCTGCTTTTTGTGATACCCTCAGGCTATCTTCTTTATTGTCCTTTTCCTTTACAACAGTCGAGGTCTTTTCTATCTTTGTAGTCTACAGCTTTACTGGAGCTTTCTTTTTGGTGAAGCTAAAAATGTTTTCAATTATTTTGCTGAGTTCTTTGCTTTTGATTCTCAACAGAAGTCTGACTCAAAGCCCCCAACAGTTGCCATGCCATGATCTCAACACCAGACTGCCTTGGAAAATTTTTTGCAAGATTAACTAGTCTGTTCTTTAATCTCACCCGCAGACAAAGTCTCTGAACATAAGCAAAATGTAGATGCACTTTTGCTAAGCCATACTACACACTGTCCTGAGTCAAATAGTCAGTGTAGTCATTCCCAGCAGAAATCTCCTACCCCTGGCCTTTATCAACTTCATTTTTGTCAACATTCTGTTCTTTTGAGTTCTAACTAGCATCTTTCATCAAGTACAGTCTAGAATATTCTAGCTCTACTTTTTGAGCTGACATCTCTAAATCTTTTAGAATTCTTTATAAGTCAACCCTAAAGGCTCTTAAACCACATGGTCAGGTATAGTCACAGTAACAACCCCACTTCTGGTATCACTTCTGGTTTCAAATTCTGTTATAGTTATTTTTCTTATTGCTGAGACAAAATACCTGACATTCAAAGGAGGAAAGATTTACTTAGCTTATAGTTTGTAGAGCTGTTAGTGTATAATCAGGTGGCACCAAGGCAGGATGGCATGGCCGACAGGTATTGCAAAAGAGAAACAATTTATGGCAGACGAAAAGTGGCAAAAACAATAAGCAAACAAGAGACAACCACAACTGTTTTTACCCCTTTATCTTATCTTGGCTACTTAAGGCAGGTAACAGTCACTTTTAGTCCTAGTGCCCTTAATCTCAACATAATACTGTAAATCAATTTTAGTGTCACACACACTAGGTCCAGCCATTTCTAAAAGTGCCCATCCCGTGACCTTGTAAGGCTTTAGAGAAACATCTAAACACAAGCCATAATGATATGTATTTTTTCACTTTAATCACTGTATACATATGTGTACTAATCTAGACTTATTGAGCCAGGGGAAGAAGTGGTAACATTTTGTGTCACTTTTTCCTTTATTTTTGTGTATTTCTGTACATTTTTCAAATTAGAATAACCTTTTGAAAAATGAGATACCCATGAAAGGGGGGAGACATGAGCATCTCTGTGAAAGGGGGCTAGTGAAATAAGGGGGATGGAATTTAGCTTTATGTTCCCAGCCATGATCTCCTTTTGTTAGGAGGAAGGCAGAGAGACAAAGAGTAACTCTCCTGCCCGAAGGTCTTTCCCTGAGTGTTCTTGCTACCTGGAATCACCTCTTCCCATTCCCATACACCACTCTGCTGGAAGCTTCACTTCCACCCCCTTTGTGAAGCTCATCTAGATCTCCCACAACTAGGTGTTACCTTTCCTGTTTGAATTGTCACTGCACTTTGTGTGAGTACTTGTAATCTACTTTGAGAGATTTATGGGTTTTCTCAACCCTTTTAAAACCAAGGAGTAGATTTTACTTGTGGTCAACTGTAGCAATGGTGGCATACCTATGGCTCTTATATTATTTTTCTCTTAAGACAAAAATGTTAACATATACATTGTTTTTTCTAAACTAAAACCTCATTAATCAGATTAATTATAGTATTGGAACTTTGGGATAAATAAGTGAGTTTTCGGTTGCAATTTGGGGACTCTTTTCTAAAAAGTTCACCATCAGTAACCTATGGGAAGCTTCCTGTAAACACTTGTTAAAATGGTTCAATTCTGTTCTTTTCTGTGAGCTCACTTAGTAGGTTAGCATCTTTCATAGCCTGCCTTTACTAGTGGTGTGTCCATTTGAGTGCAACATGCTTTGCGTGTGATGTGACAATGCCTGATAAATATTGTAGGAGATGAGCAAATGATGTATATAGATAGTAATACTTGTGAATAGGAAGAAACAGTTTTTGCGTGTATTTTATCATTGGTATGTTCAAGTGAGTACAAATAAATGTTTGCTTATAAATGGATCAACAAGTACATATGCCAAGAATATATCTACTTCTCCTGTACTCTTAAGAATATTTGTGTTATCCTTTCTTCCAGTTCTAGATGTAAAATTACATGTGTTAATCATATACTTGTATATTGAGGGAGTAAAATGATAGTACTGATGTGAAGATCAGGTTGTTTATTTATAATTTATACATTCTGTTACTCCTTCTGGGAGCTGTTTTTACTTCTTCTTTTGCCATAAATAAAAGGTTTTTCTATTTCCTTCATGTTTGTAGAAAGAAACAAGATGCTTCATCTCCAGTACAAAGCTTGTTATTGTCCCAGCTTTCACTAGTCAATTCCCATCACTCTGGAGTTACTATTTCCTTCCTCAGACAAAATACCAGACACTCAAAAGTTAAAAGTGGAAAGGTTTATTTCAGCTCTGTTTGTAGAGGTTTCAGTTCATAGTTGACTGGCTCCTAGACAGGGTGGTGTGGCAGAGGAAGATCACAAAAGAGAAGCAGTTCATGACAAAGCAGAGCACAGCAACAGACTAAGTATCAGCATCAAGTACCAGCATCAAGTGTGTCTTTTCCCTCTCCTTTTTTATTCCATCCAGGGTGCAAGCCTGTTGATTGGTGCCAGGCACATCCAGGGTAGGTCTTCTGTTATCCATACCCTGAACTGTGCTAATTCCAGTCAATGGAGTAATCCTAGTAACTACACCCCTAATCCTAGTGTTCCATGCTCTAGATTCAGCTAGTTTGGAAAAGCACCTCCATGAGCACATGAGGCTTTGGGGGGACATCTAGCTACAAGCCATAATGCCATTATTCGTCTACATAGGTAAATTAATGTAACAATTCTGGTTTTTGGCCGAAAAACTCATATCTTGCATTTTGGTTCTCAAAGGATAAAAAGGACCCTATCTTACTTAGAGCAAGTTCATGTTATGAAGAAAGCCTGAAAGTGACAGAGGAAAGCTAAACATAAACTATGAGTGGGTTTCCACATGTGTAACTTATTTGTAGCAGTTTTCCTTGCTGTGGTCGTGATTACTGTATTCCTTTTTTTTGTTTTTTCCTTCAACCATTTTGTTCTCCTCCCTTTGGAAAGCAGACACTAAAGTGGAGTTAGGAGCTAGGAAAATATTTATATACGAAAACAAGACACAGAGGTGGGGTAAGCAGGAAGAGCCTTTGAACTGCAATGCAGATATGACACCTGCCAATGGAAGAGGGTGGGTAGGAAGAGCCTCATGCTTCAGTTATACTGAAGCCTTACCTTGATCAGGCTGCCGGGGAGTCCAGAACAAAGTTGGCCTGGGAGGAAATAGCCCTCTACCAGTATCCCAGCCATGCTCAGTTCTTGGCCCTGAGCTGTCTGGAGAGAGCATAAGTATAACTTGGATGTTACAGTGTATCTTGAAAGCATCAGCTAACTGTACTTTTTTTTTTTTTTAAGTAGACTGATTTTAGTGACATATCTCCATGGCTGCCACAAAAGCTGTGTGTAATTTAGTTTAATTTGACAAACCCTTATTTGTGCCAGTTTTATATAAGAACTATGCTAGGCACTTCTGAGGACTTTGAGAGTTCGTTTATTTATTTACTCTAACAAGCATTCAGCAGCTATTTATTGAGGGATTATCATGTCCCAAGCACTACTCTAAGTATGGAGTGTGCACCTTACTTCCACTTAAAGACCACTTTTGAAATGTGTATCTCATTTTTTTCTGTTTCCAGGTTGGAGGCTTTTGCTGCTTGTGCATTAGAATGTTGTAAAACTTCCAGATTAGAATGCCGCACACACAAAGTCTCCCACATGTTTTCCTTTTTTGTGTTCTTGGAAATAAAAGAATATTATTTGCCTTACTTCACATTTTCTCTAATGGGCATAAAATATAGAGATCAAGGGTATAGAAATTAATCCTGAAAGAGTCTTCACCAGGTGAAAATGGAAATAGTTAATCTTATTTAACGTCATGTTGTGGTAAATCCACACTTGTATGATTTAGCTCTCTGCCAAGAATGTGGTTGCTTTAAATAGTCTGTGAGGAATACATATGGAGTATGAAAATACTGCAGTGCTGGTGAGCTGTGAAGAATGCCAGGTTTGCTGAAAAGCTTATCTCTAATGTGATACCTAGGCACAAATCAAAACTGGAAGATGAAATCAGTAGTGATATGAAGGTTGAACTATATTTGTATTTATTGTAGGTTCTAAGATATTCTTGTTTACCAACTGTTTCGGTCTACATAGTAATTTCTTTTTACTACCTACTCTTGTTGCTTCTGCCTGCATTTTGATATTAGCACATCCCATCTCTTTTCATTTGGGCTGACATAGATGCTGTTTGGAGCTGTTGGTTTTGCATGGGCAGAGATGCCTTTACGCTATAGCCATGGCTGCTGCATACATCGTTAGTACAGCATGTAGTAATTTTAATGTTATTTCTAAACCATGTCACCTCATGCCATTATTTTAATTTAGGACCAACTGTTCAGCCATATGGAGCAGTTTGTCATTCAACATCTGTGTGTTCTTGCAAAATATGAATTTGTACGTGTGGTTTATGCCATTCAATATGCTGTATTTCATACAGAAAAGACAATTTTTTTTCATTTTATTAATGTTATCATTGACTAACTAAGCTATTTATTTGTCCCATGGAGAGTTAAGGTTGAATTGGGATGCTTTTAAAAGTCATTATATAAGGATGTGAATACCTGCATTTTATAAATTAGCCTCACTTGAGCCCACCGGTAAACACAATTCACAAATTATTCATCTTCCACACAAGTTTTTCTAAGTCTAAAGCCTGAGGAATCTAAAAAACCATCATAAATAGAAGTGACATTAATTTACCTCATTCTAGTCTGACTGTTGTCTTGTCTGTTTTCTGCCTTCTTGAAATTATTTGTCTCTCTGTCTGGATAGTCTTTTAGACTGTAGCAAACTAATCTGCATCTCATGTCCAGGCAGGAGGGGGTGTCCAGTCAGCCACACAGAGATCTATCACTCTTCCCGACTACCAGTTGATTTAGAAGTGAACCTAAATCTAAGAAGAGACAATTGGATTCTCTTCCAGGCTTATGCCATTGGCATCAGGGGAGAATAACTTGTGAGGCAGTGTTAGGAAGTAGCTAAGAGCGCAGGTCCCGATATACAGCTACTCACTCACTTTAGGCTTGGGCGAGTTGCATGAAGTGTATTTGAAAAGAAATGAATGCATGCTCCATCATCTCAAATGCTTTAGCATTTCAAAGTTGAATAATCCTCTCATAATGTAAAAACTGGTTAACTTTTAATAGCACTTTTCAGTGTTAATTTTATGTAATTGATATTTATTCTTGAGATATTATGGTAATTCATAAACTTTTTATTTCCTTTTTTGAATTATGATGTTTGATTGGTTAGTATTCACTAATATATTGACCCTAAGTAGGAAAAAAGCAGAAGTGATCTAAATTTATCATTTATTGCTAGCATTGATTTTTGCCTTATGTCAGTTATGAGTACTGCTTCCTGAATTTAAAAAATACAGAATTAAACTAACAGCCTAAGTGAAAATTGTATAAAGCAAAAGGTGTAAATTAATATCTGATAGACATATTTTATTACTATTATTGTGAATAATTCATAGTAAAGTTTAAAAATATTCCTCTTTATAACTAAGCATTCATTAGCTGTAGTAAGGAGCTACTGCAGGGCGACGGTTTTCACAAGCACAGATTGTGCTGTCTGCTCTTGCTCCCTGTCTCCTTACTGACTGGTCCCGGCCTACTACTGTGTGGTCTGCGTCTCTGCTCCCACCTCACAGTCAGGGAGGCTGCAGCAGAAAGGGAAGCATCGATGCTGCTCATGTGAGAAACTGTGCCTCTGTTCTTCCACACAAAAACGTCACTTTGGAATCTTCCATCAGATAGATTTCTAAACAAACCGTTTATTCTAAATGTGCCTTGGCCAGAGTATAACCAGTATCAGTTCTTTAACATTGATGTTTTAAAGAGACAGAAAGTTTTTTTGCCTCTGTTTCCAATTCTTCATATATAATACTGTATTTGTTTGTATTCAGTTTTTTGAAGAGTTTTGTTGGAAATTCTTGTATTGCATATGAATCAAATGCAAGCTGTTGATAAAGTAGCTTTTACCATAAAGCTTTTTGCATTTTCCAGGACTTTACTGATTTCAGTTGTCCAGGTCAATTTAGTTCTCATTTCATGGTAGTCTCTTCTTACTGGTCTGTGTGTGTTCCCTTCTTTTACTTAGTGTTTTTAAATGTTATTATACCTCCTGTGAGCTAGCACTTGTAAGCTAAGATCTTGATAATAGCCTGTATATATCTAACCTAATGGTTTCCTTCTATTCCCTGTCTCAGAGAACTGTTTCTTTGAATTCAGCATTAACACGTCCCTAGATTTCTTTCTTTATACTTTTCAAATGTATCTATTTTCTTCAAAATATTCGTATAATTTAGATGTTTTACTTTTGTTAAAGAGCATCAGACTGTATGTAATTTCTTACATGTATTTTTAGCTTACTATGAATTACCAAGAGTCTCTTTGTTATGTATTGTTTATTCATTCTGACTAAGGTATAATCCAAGGAAGCGAGTATGCCACTGTTTATAATTCTTCTTCTAATTAAGTTGTTTCTAGGTGCTAAAAATTGTGAACAGCTTTGTGAACAATAATGTACATGCTTCCTGTTGTTACCGTGGAGAGATTCTCAGGGATAAAGTTGCTGGGATATATGGTATATGAATTTTCAAATTCAGGAGATAATAACAAATGGTTTTCCACAGTGAATGTACCATTTTGTAATCACAACAGTATGATGACAAAATCATAATTATAACAGACCTTGTAGATCCATATCCTCTCCAATGCTTGGTATAATACCTTGAATTTTTGTCATTTAGGTGAATGTGAAATATCTTAATAGATAGCCTTAATTTTTCTTCATTTTTGGGCACATTTACTTCTTCCTGTGTGAAATCCCTTTATAATTTTTTGCCTGTTTTCCCCAAGATGTTTATATTAATAATAATCTAGGAATTCTCTGTGTATTCTTGATACTCATCGTTGGTTGGTTGTATATGTTTTGAGTATATGTGTTTTGAGTTTTTTCTTGCTTGTAAGATGGTGTTGTATTTTCTTTAGGGTCTATTTAATGAACAGAAACTCGTAATTTTAACATAATCAAGGTCTATTAATCTTTTATGGTCTGTACTTTTTGTGATTTTAGTAGTCTTTTTCCAACCCACGGTCTAAAAGCTACTCATTTATAAAAAACTTAATGGTTTATTATTTTAACATGTAGGCATTTGTTCTAATAGAATTTTTTGAATGAAATAAGGATTTAACTTCCATTTTTTCATAAATATTATTTTTTAAAATCTCTGGTTTTGAACACTTTGTTCCTCCATGGTGTGACTTGCCAACTTGGTCATATACCAAAGCTTCATAAGTACATGGCTCTATTTCCAGATATTTCACTCTGTGCTGTTCAGTGTTGGTGTGTATGTGTTTGTGTGCGTGTGTTCACCTTTGGACCTTGTATACCCACATCTATACCTAGATTTTAAGTACTCTGGTTTTTCTGCTAGGTTTTGGACATAGTAAAAATAAGTATTCGTTCAGTTCTTCCACGTATCTGGAAGGTTCCTGATGTTGAAGAAATAAACTTATATCGGATTTTCAACCGAGTTTTTAATCGCTTACTCTGGAGTCATGGCCAAGGACTATGGAATTGTTTCTGTGATTCAGGGTAAGTTCTAAGTCATCTTTGGTTGTTGACATTTTTAATATTTTACTGTTTAGTTGTGTAGATAACCCAGTATAATAGTTGAATTTAATGATGTTTTAAAATATGCATTTTTACTACTCAACTCTAATTTATATCAATTAAGCTGATTTAGATAAGATGATTAATATGAGCACAACACCTTGTAACTAATTTGAATTCAGTGGAGAGAAGCTATTCTTAATTAATGAAAAAATTTAATTATAAATCAGTTACCTTTCAAGTTATTTGGCTGTAACAGATTTTTAAAATTATGGCTATGCTTTACTTCCTTTCCAAAGTTTCAGTGCTGTTAAAGCAGCTGAAACATTGTCATTTTGTCCTCGTAATACCTAAAACTAAACATTCTGATGTCCTTTAATTCAGAAATGGCTTCTCTTCCTGTCTTCCCTTAATCCTTGTGGTATTCTTCTAATGCTGCAATCTTGGAATATTTCTGAGGCATTTGCATTTCCCTTCTTGTACCATCTTTACTCAGTTATTTATTAGGTCCTTTTAGTTTTGGAATCACATTCCTTCTGTGGCACTATAAATTGTTTTTCATTCATTATTTTAAACAATTATCAAATGCTTACTACTGTGTTAGATGTTTTTGGACATGTGAAGTTGAATCTGATACAGTTGCTGCCCTCTGCAGAGCTTAGCAGTGATACAAGTTGAATATACTATTTACTGTGTGCCAGGCATTGTTCACATGTGTTAAGTGATTTAATCCTTAACATCTCTTTGAGACAGGTAGTATACCATCTCCTTCTTACAGATAAGGAATCCTGCACGCAGGTAGGTGCTAAGGCCCTTGGCCTGGGGTTTAAACACAGTTAACCTTGGTCCCAGAGTTCGTGCTTTTGACTTTAATACACTCTGATGTTTTCAGTGCACAAAATGTGGTTACAAAAGTAATCATTTTAAAGAGGCACAGAAAAAGCATGATAGAATTTCAGGCAAGAGAAAGGCTAAATAAAATGAAAAGGTTTTTAGGTGCTTCTTCCTCTCCTTTGTATCTTATTGTTAGAGTCATTTCCTAAAATCTGGGAATTTCCTTTTTTTATCATCACAGTCTAAATTTCCTGCCTGTAGATATAAGCTGTCTCATGTGCTGATTATTTTTTATTTCTTCAGTCTTCTCTCTTAGTACTGTGTGAACTCTGTTCCAGAAAAAAAAATTTTTTTTCAAATATCCTGAAAGTGTGTGCCTTCTGCATTCTGAGGTTCATTGGTAAAATCATTGGTCTACCTAATTTCACTTTTTAACTGTTTGTACCTTCTTTCACCTTTTAAAAAAACACTGTGTTGTGAATATTGACACTGAGATACTGTAGTACATATTTCCAAGATGTTTTCCTCAACTTACCTATTCCAGGTGGTGGTTAGTTACTGTGGACATGGTGCTGATGTCCTTAGTACAAGTTTTCCTCATGCAGAGGGGGCTCCATTAGCCCAGAAGCAGCAGGACTCATCACCTGCTGTGCTTCACGAGGGGTCTGGTATTGGGACTCTTGATGTGGATTAATAGAGTAGAATGTAGTTTTATTGCCATGGGTGAATGAATATACAAGAAATAAATATTTATAGGATCTTCATTCATATATTCATTTTAAATATTTAAAAAAGATTGAGAGAATGAGTAGCCAAAGCTGTTTGTCTTATAACTCACAAACGGGGATATTAAGTTACATCAAACGATAATATTTCTAAAGCCTGTTTATCATTTTCTACTTTATTCTTTTCCTATCTCTAAACCCCAAGTTAAGAAAATTGTCATAATTTATGTGAGCCAATAGTAGATCTAATCAGTAGCTCCAAAGTATAAAAAATAAATTCAGTGCCACTGAAAGTAGAGGGTGGTGATAGAGGGAGACTTTTAGACACTCAGAATTCCTGTGGGGAAAAAAGAAAAGTGTGAGACAGACACTCAAATCACAAGAGTTTTTATGTGTATTATTTACATTTGTATAAAATGGTTATATCTTGAACTCAGGCATTTAGGGCCTTCTTAATTATGGTATTAATTATAATCCTACCCTTTCATTGTTTTTTGTCAAAATACTTTAAGTTGATTTTAAATCTATACAAGGGAAACATACAATATCTAGTTACTTTATGTTTAGTGATAATTTATATTTTGAGTTAATTTAACTAACATTGTTACTGAGTGAAAATAATTTTGCCCCTTTTTTTAAAAAAATAAAATATTGTATTTAGTTCTAAATAGAACTAAATAGACAGAAGGCAGTTTGTTTCTTTGAATGAACTCATTTGAATCTTACTCCTTCAGAAAACCTGTCATTCACTGATGACACGCTGTCTTTTGGGGATTGTGTTTCTCCTGAGAAAGTAAACAGTAGTGTTTCTAGTAAAAATACCTTCTGAGTGTCTAAAGCATTTTATAAAATTCAAATATGCACATAGTTTGAAAGTGGAGCCTTTGAATTTCCTATTGGAAGCATTTTTCTCCAGGAAAATATTTTCCTTAATGTTTTTTCTTTCTAAAAATCTGCAATTTTCTCTGAGGATTACATGAATTGGTTTATGTAAAGTGAGACTTGAGCCAAATCTGAGACTACTTGCCTTTAAAGCTTAAAAAGAGTTTGATTTACACTAAGGAATAAATCACATTCTCTCATTCATGTTCATTCTTACTCTGTTTCTCACTCACTCGTTCACTGTCTTCCTCTGTCACTGTCTGTCCCTCTGTCTGTCTATCCTATGCATCTGTCTCTCTGTTTTTTCCTCTCCCCCTTCCGTATTCCCCCTTTTTTTCTCCCCACGTTCTGGGACAATGAGGTGCTTCCTTATTTCAGCCATAGCAGTGAACCTAGGAATTGTTAACATACGCACGCAGACACATATATACAATTAAGGTTTATTTTTATGGGAGAAGTGGGTACCACTGCCTTTTCTGAAATAACTAAGGACATTTAGGAAGGAAGGACACTAACTTCAGGATTGCAGTCAGAACTTACTGAGAGAACATGGCTTCTAGAGCACAGGACTAGTGCTCTAGAAATATCATGGACACGGTTACATCTGAGAGTGTTTTGAAAAGGACGACCATAACCAAGGGGTTGACCTAATATTCGCCTAGTGCAGAGAGGTCACGAATCAAATGGCGGTACATTATTTGTTGAGGTAAAGTAATCTGCATGTATTATAAATTTTCAGTCATCCACAGTGACTACAGATATGTGAGACCATTTCCATCTTTCTTTATCAGTTGATTGGTAGGTAAGTGATACAGCCGGTTACCATTTCTAACAGCGAACATGAAGTCCTGTCTGTTTCCATGCCAACAGATCCTCGTGGGAGAGTATGTTCAGTAAAAGCCCGGAGGTGGTGACTCCTTTGCAGCTCCAGTGTTGCCAGCGCCTGGTGGAGCTGTGTAAACAGTGCCTGCTAGTGGTTTACAAATATGCAGCAGACTCCAAAGGATCCCTCTCCGGCCCTGGTCCTGACTGGGGGAACTCCAGGTACTTGTTTACATCCTCGAGCCTTCATGAGCTTGATATAAAGTAATGCCACAGCACAATCTGAAATCGAGCTTGTTGCTTATAAAGCTAAGGAAAATCTAAAGCCTGAAATATATACATGCTGTGATCTACAAACTGTTTTCAGTTAACACAGTCTTTACTTTTCAGAAACTAAATGAGGATAACAAACACAAACCTGAAGGTGACAAAAGTAATATACATGGAAATGAGCTTATTTGATTTATATACTTACACTTTGAAGAATTTAGTGAGAACATCCAAAACTGTGGTAATAAATTTAGCTTTTGTTCCCCAATAGGGATATTTCAACATTTATCCTTGAGCCTCCTACAGTCGGGAAGATGCCTTTGCTTTAATTTTATTGTGCAGTATGTCTCTGCTACCTTCGTCACCAAACCAATGTGGAAGAGGTGAATTTTTGTCAAGTTCTATTTCAAAATTGAATTTTATTAATATTACCTAATAGGTAGTTTTTCAAAAGTCGGAAAAACAGTACTATTTTTGTACTGCAAAAATAATGCAGAGTAAATAAGTACATTTTCAATTTTTCAAAACAATCCTAGTTCCTGTTAGCAACAAAGATGAATAAGTGTCTTTTTGTATCATGTATAAATTGTACTACTCAAAATAGAAGAAAGTAGACCATGACTTTGAAAAACTAGATGATAGTAAAAAGTTAACTAATAATGCATAAGCAGTAAGGAAAATGGAACCAGTAAAGCTTGGATTGTTTTTGAAATAGTTAACAATCTGTTTATTAAAAAAATCCCAAGGAAGATAGTAAAGTCATTTCCTATAGAAGTGACCCACAATAGCAAAATGGGTCAGATTAATTTTCTTCAGAAGTATCATGAGAGAGAATGTAAATTTTTGTCTTAGATTTTGTTAATGTGCCTTTTTAGAACCTTTAACCTGTTTTAACTCTTCTGTAATTAGTAACTGACTGATCACAACATTGGTAGAGGTAAAGTTAACCATTAATATTTGAATGTGTACATGTCAGTTACATAGCCTATTGATTAGACTGAAGCAAATTATTGAACAAGTGACTAATATCATTAATAGTTTCATGTAATTCCAAAGAATGGTAGAGTTTTTAGACATTACAGTCCATACATGGTATACTCTGGGAGCATGATTAAGAAAATGTTAAATCCTAGCTTAGCAAGTAATTCATTCAGACTCTTTAATGTCATGCTTACAGTTGAAGATTTCATAACACAGTTGTGTTGATGGATGTGACTCTTGTGGGTAAGCAAACAGGATGAGTCTTCCTGGTTACTCTGGAGAAAGGAGTTCACAGTTGGTTCAGGCCTCTTTATTGTCTTTCCTCCTGGTGTTTAAGAGAGATAGTTCAGACTCTGATGGTCAGAAGAGATATTCCTGACCTTGAAATATTAGAGTTCTGGACTTCTGTGAGTACTCAGGGTGACTTTAGTATAGTGAGTATAAGCATTGGAGTGTCAATAAATAGCACCTTAATTCTTGCTCAGGTTCAGAACTCTTTGAAAGAGAAATGCAGAATCAGGCAGGCCCACAATACAGCTGTTTTACTGATAAAAGTTACACTGGCGATAGTACAGGTGTTAGTGTGAAGAGTTTTCTAAATTTGAATTCTGAATTAAATGTGTCCACTCCCAGGCAGAGCTGATTCCCCTAATGATGGCAGGAAGGTAATGACAATTCATCCTCTCTGCAGAAGGTTTGACCCAGAAAGAGAGAAAGAGCCAGGCATTTTGTTTCCTTCTCTTACAACCCACAAATCAGAGAACTCAGCTCTGATAAGAAGCTGAAAGTTTGCACTAGTAGTAGTTCTTCCACATGGAAATGAGCAGGGAAATAAATATTTTTGTCTAACAAAAAATCAGTGTCACATAAGTTAAAGCTTAATTTTTTTCTCTCATAGTATATAAGGAAACTTATGGCATTTTATTATATATGTAGAAGTTGTTTAGTATTTGTTAGTGAATTTATGAAGTATGCCTGATAAATTAGACATATAAATTTATATTTATATGTAGATATTAATTATACATAAATGCATACAGAAATATATTCAACATGCTTTTAAAAAATACCTAAAAATTTATAAGGAGAAATATCTCTGCTAATTTATTAGTAAAATTAAAAGGAAAAAGACAGAGTTAAACATCAGTCAGATGATGCTTCAGTCAGAGCATGTTTATCTTGACCAGGAATCTGATGGGTGAAGATTTAAAGAGTGTATGACATCTATTACATGGAAAAGTGTAGTCTTCCACCTTGCAATCTTGGGAAAAAATATTTAATAGGCACACATAAAGGCCATTTCTCAGAAGTGGGCTCATAATAACTAAGTAAACATAACAGATATGTAACCTACATGGCCAATTTGAAACACACACACACACACACACACACACACACAATGTATACATATAATCTCCAGGATACTAAAGTTTTGGAGACCAGCTCAATATTTCACTATACGGCTTTCTTGGGAAGCTTTGGGATCTCCAACTACTTTTTGACCTCCTAGTTACTATGATTTCACTAGTTAATATTATCAGTCCTACTCAGAGGGGGAACTACATTGCCTTGTTTTATGAGGCTACCATGCCTTTGGTACCAGAACCCAACCGGGATATAACTGACAAATGTTCATTTTCACCCTTAAACAGAATGAAAAATCCTAAGCCAAATATTAGCAGACTGAACTCAGAGAGTTTAAGTAGATAATCTATCATAACCAAGTTCTGCTTATAGCATTAATTTAAGGATGCAATAACATTAAAAAGTGATCAGGATTATTTGCTACATTATTAAGATAAAAGACCATTTTGAAAATACAAATAAATCACTTGATGGACTTCAAACTTTAAAAACTGCCTAGTTAGCTAGAAAAATTCCACACTAATAAAAGATAACTATAAAAATATCTTAAGAAGTATGACAGGCCATCAGAAGGCTTGCTTCCTGTGGGCAGCCAGCATGTGCAGGGACACACAGCCAGGCAAGCCCTGTGGACCCAGAGGCCACCATAGGAGACCCTTGTTTCCTTCAGGCAGCCAGTGTCCACTGGGAGAATCAGACAAACATATCCCTGTGTGTGTGCCTGCCACCATTGGGGGAGTCTGATGTAGACCTGCAGGCTGAGAGAAACTGCCATACCACTGCGCACCTCTGGCCACTGGAGAAGCCCCAGCACAGCTGCACAGGACTAGAGAAGCCCATCCCATGCCCTGCTACCTCTTTGTAAACCTGGGGTCAGAGAAAACCAGATTCCTGGCCAATTCTCTTACACCCAGAGGGACAGCCAATGTGGGAACTGCCTGGGGCCCCTCAACCAACTTGTTGAGAGGAACCTAGAAAAATGTTAAGATGAAGGAGCAAAATGCAGTCTCAGATTTCCAGCCCACACAGAACAAACCTGGAAGATACAGTCATGAAGAAAATGGAAGTTATACACTTGAAGTCTCTGAGAAGATAGCAGCTGAAGAAATAACTTCATGAGAGTGTAAAAGTAATCAAATGAGAAATAATATCTCAGGTAGAAGAAGAAATTTCAAGCATTATGAAAGAATTGCTGAGCACATCTAAAGAAGACCTAGATAAAAAAGGAGGAGCATAGGAAAACAATGGAAACTTTGAATGAACAATATACGAAGGCATTACAATACATGAAACAGATTCAGAGAGATATCCAGGAAATTAAAAAGCTGATTGAAAGCTGTTGGTAGGAGCATAGACTGGTGCAACCACTATGTATATCAATCTGGAGGTTCCTCAAAAAGCTGGAATTGGAGGTCCCATTTGACCTAGCTATTCCACTTCTGGGCATATGCTCAGAAGAGCAGAATACATCATACCACAGTGATATATGTGCAACCATGTTTATAGCACCACAATTTGTCATAGCCAGATCTTGGAAACAACCTAAATGCCCATCAACTGAGGAATGGGTAAAAAAGATGTGGTATTTTTATACAATGGAGTACTACTCAGCTATAAAGAATGATCACATTGAGGCTTTTATTGGTAAATGGATGCAACTTGAGACTGTACTCATAAGTGAAATAAATCAAACTCACGTGTGTAAATACTGTATTATATACCTAGTGTAAGAAACTGAGAGAGTAAAGAAGATACAAAATCTTCAATAAATGTTGTGAAAGGGTAAGAAATTGTTTAAAAAGGAAAAATAACTCTAGAGAGAAGGAAAAAAAAGAGAAAAGAAAAAAAGATACAAATTTGAATATACATACTTAAGGTTACTAAGGTGATTATACTACTAATTCTGTCAGTTCTTGGAACAAAACAGTTAATATCTATAGGATTAGATCAATTTTGCATGACTGTATCTGGTAATTCAAGTAAGCCTTTGAAGATAACTATGCAAAACAACAAAATGAGTTATGTTTCTACCACCTTGTTTTGAAAGCCTACATTGTTGTTGTTTGGGGCTCTTTGTTATAGTTATTTTTTTGACTCTTTCTTATTTTTCTTACACTTTGTTTTGTTTTGTTTTTCCCTCTAATACAGAAAGGATAGATGTACTTGTACAGGCTTATGTATGCCTAGAATTGCACCTAAAAAGTTTATAAGAATTAATTGTAGTATGTGTGATGATATGAACAGCCACACTGAAGAAAACGAGACATCATAGCAGCCATTGCTGATTTACTATCATTTTGTTTTGAAGTCTAATAATGCTTTTATTCTTGGTTCTGATTGACTTTAGTCTGTTTTCAGTTATTTGCTTTCAATGTATGTGAAGGTATGGACAGCTATTCTGAAGAAAACAAGACTCATGGTAGCATTATTGATTTCCCATTGTCTATTTTTGAAGACTCATAGGCCTCTCATTCTTTTGATTGCTTTTATACTATTTTGTTTTGTATTAGCTTATTGTGTGTGAAATATGGACAACTATTTTGTAGAAAACAAGAGACATTACAAGACATTTTGTAGAAAACAAGAGACAACAGGTAGCCACTGTTGATTCCTGTTGTCTTGTTTTGAAGTCCTGTGTTATTTGCATTGTTTTGTTCTTATCTATTATGTTTTGTTTTGCTTTATTTTGTTTTATTCTCTTTAAAACAAATAATACAGGGTTTTAAAACAATACAAAATCAACAATAGTTACCATAATGCCTTTGGATATCTTCAAAATAGCTGAAGATAACTTCAGACATAATATAAAACAGAACAGAATAGAATAGAAACAAAAAAAAAAACAATGAATGCAATAAAGGACTTCAAAACAAGCCTATAGTAAATCAAAACATTACCATAGTCCAATACTAAAGAACTATGTGCTAGACCAAACAGACTGGAACCTTTCATCCCTAATAACCTGAAGAGGCAGAATCCTGGGACAAATTCCAAATTCAAAGCTGCCTTCATAGAAGACATCTCTGAAAAGTAGTCATTTCCTAAAATGGGCTTGATACTAGTAATAAAGCTGCCTATCAAGAGAAATTTACAAACCTCACCACAGAAAATAATAAACAAAAAAAATATGAAATGAGAAAATACAAAATCAAGATACAATCCATAATCCCCAATTCACGTGAGGCAAATGAAGGGAGCATGGAGGTAGAAGAAATCAAAAGCCACCCAGCTGAATTTTATGAAATGGTATCAATGGAATTAACAAAAGAGATCAAAAAGTCTCTTGACAAAAACAAACATAACTAAAGAGATGAAGATAATAATGAAGAAAATGCTTAGTGATTCTAGAGTAGATAATACATAAAAAAAAATAGAGGAGCTGAGGAAAGATACGGAAACCATAAATGCCCAACATAGAAAAGCACTGTATTCCACACAACAGACTCAAAAGAAATCCAGAAAATTAAAACTTCCAATGAAAGTATATGCAGTAGTTACCCAATGTGAAGATAGAATATCAGATCTAGAAGAGAGAGTTATGGGCAGCAATCATCAAATGAAAGACCTCTTAAAGCAAGCAGGCAGTCATGAGTTCGATCCCCGGTACCCATAAAAAAGGAAAAAAGTTAAAAAAAAAAAAAAATAAGGAGACCATGAAAAAACCAATCCAACAGCTGCTACATAATGCAAAGAAGACTAATTAATAAAACTAATTGGAATCAAGAATCAGAAGGGATTAAAGGGGCCTGCACTCTGTGCTCCTCCATTCCATCCTGGATGGTGACAAGGCTGGAGGAGAGTGACTCCACACTTTGTGCTTCTCCATTATATTCCATAGGGTGGGCCAGTTTGAAGTCAGTGAGTTTGTTATTCAGGCCTCATCAATTTCATCCTGGAGGCAGGTCAGCTGTAAGAATATAAGACTTGACGGGAACCTTAAGACCCAGGGCAACAGCGTTGCACAGACACACACACACCTCTGGAGGGTGAAATAATCAGTGAGGCCAATAACATTGAAGTATCTGAAGCAGCAGTGAGGAGTCAGTAGTTGGACTCTGGAGAACTCCACTGACTTAAGACCAGTCTCAGCCCCCACATCCAGAAATCAGGTCCATAACCAACATATCTCTGGGATGCAGTATGGATGTTGGCACAGAACTGCAAACACTAGAATAAGAAACTGAACATAAACCGCCCTGTGAGCCTGCCAGCCACCATCAGGGACTGGTAATCAGCACTTGTGAGGAGAACCAGCTAGCCAAGCTCCTGTCATCAGGGAGCCTCAGTGTAGCTGTGTGTGGTCTAAAGAAGTCAGCCTTGTACCCTACTGCCTCCCTGGGAACCTTGGATAGGAGAATCAGATGCCTGACCCATTGCCTTACACTAAAGATGGACATCCAACAAAGGAAGCACCTGGGATCCCACAACTGACTCATATAGAGGGACCCAGGAAAATATCAAGACGAAGAAGCAAAAACCAATCTGAGACCTCTAGCGCACACAGAATGAATCTAGGAGACATAGAAACAGAAGAAATTAGAAGTCACACACTTGAAATTTTTAAAAGGACAGCAACTGAAGTAAAGGAACAACTTCATGAGACTGTAAAACGTAATCAGATCAGAAATATCTCATATAGAACACATTAACAAACAATGAAATGCTGAGCATATCTAAAGTAGACACAGATAAAAAAAAAAAAGATGAGCATTGGGAAATGATGGGAACCTTGAATGAACAATATAGGAAAGAACTACAATGCGTGAAACACATTTAAAGAAATATCCAGGAAATGGAAAACTCCATTGAAAACTGGCAAAACCACTTGAAAGAAACTGAAGAGAGACTTTCAGAGCTTGAAAATAGGATTTCAGCTAGGGATTGTAAAAGATCTAAAAATATCAAGGAACCAAGAAATAATTCAACAGCTGCAAGAGGACACAAAGAATAAGAGCGAGGTGAAAAAGCAGGGGTCCATACAAATGACATAAAAGACTATTTACAGAAGAAATAGAAGAAAACGTACCAAGCATGGGAAAAGGACCTGACATTCAGATAAGTGAGGCCAAAATAAATCTACACCTAGAAATATAGTAATCAAGATCCTAAAAATTCAACACAAGAACAGACTATTAAAGACTGTTAGAGAAAACAAACAGATCGCCTATAAAGAAAAACCAGTCAGAATCACAGTAGACTTGTCAACACAAACCATCAAGTCAAGAAGAATTTTGAGCAAAGTGGACATGATCGTGGTCATGTGACTCTAAATATATCTGTAGATAAAATTACTTTAGTAATTTTCATGATATATGTCAGTATAAAAACATAAATTATATTTTTCTATATCAATAGCTAGAGTATGAAAATTTTAAATAGTTTTCAATAAATTAAAAAATAACACCTAGAAATAAGTCAAAAACAAAATTCAGATGCAAGAAAATGCAAAAAATAGAAAGATATATATTCATCATCAGAGTCATCATTAATATGTCAGTTTTCAGGTAGCTCTATACATCTATGTATTCAATGTAATCTTACTATAATTTCCAACAAATGTTTATTTTATAAACATTTTAGTAGGTAAACATTTGAGCAACTCATGTTTTAGCATTCATAATACCCAGAAACAAGGAAAACAAAATAGGTAAGATAATATTGAACTAAAACCATAAAGTGGTAAAATTTATTAATGACTGTGCACTAAGACTTTTTAAGAAAAAGATAGTTGAGATCATGTAAAACTGACAAAGGGGTAAACAGATGAACTATTTCGAAAAACCTTAAGGTGAAACAGGTCTATTTGCCAACAAGATTTATGATAAAAGAAGATCCAGCTTTTTTTTAGTGAAAAAATGGGCAAAGGAAGTTTGTTTAAACAAATGTACCAGAACAATTAGACTGCTAAATAATGATAAAGAAAACTTGATTTTGTGCATTCGTAAACAAAAACTATTTCCTGATGAGCCAATACACATGAAAAAACCCTAAATATTTCAGAATAGTATTAAAGTGCCAGTTGTAGTTGAAAAGAGGAATAGAATTGGTTTTATTAAAATTCAGAGCATATGTCTTGTAGAAAACCCCATTAAGAGAGGAAAATGTAAGCCTCAGGATGGAGGAAAGTATTGCAACGCATATAATATAAAAAAAAAATTGTACATATTATGTAAGCATCCTACACATTTCTACCAAAAAATCCGGACCACTAATAAAAGACAAGATATTTGAAAAACATATCAGCAAACATTTAAAGAGTTTCTAAACTAAATGTGATGATCAGAGAAATATATACAGTATCACAAAACAGTGCATGTCTGATCCTGCATACCAAGAATTGATGAGAATGTAGAGAAGTGGGAAACTCTTAACTGCTTGTGACAGGGACAACTGGGACCTTTTACAAACACTGCAGCATTGCATACTTAAGTATACCCTTTTCACAACTATTCTGTTCCCAGTAAATTCTTAACAATGGGTGGGTATGAACATCAGAGTTTTTATTAGAATGATCATAGTAGAATTTACTCCTATTCCTAAAGTTTGGAAGCAATCCAAATGCTCATAGAAGAATGGAAACATTTTCTCTAATATCCATATAGTGGAGCACTATAATGGTATTACAATGGAGTGTAACACTGATACTGAACAAATGTACCTCCATATAGCAACACAGATACATCTCAAGCATAAAAGTGAGCAGAAGTGAGATGAAATATGTAATTTGTCTGTTTACTTTAAAATAGTCAAAAATAAAATGCTATGTTTATGTACTGCATACTCCAGTGGTAGGTAAGGAAGTAAAGATAAGGGCAGGTTAAATTCATGAGGAAGGATACTATAATACAGGGCTCAAAAGTGCTGTGAGTCTTCAGTTATTTAATCTTAGTCATGGTGATCACTTTATAATCATTAAATGTTGTGACTATTATTCATGACATTTATATGTACTTTACAATTTAAAAAGTTTAAAAGCTGAGGAGGTAAATACAGTACTATTTTGGTCTTACGCAAATACATCCATCTTGGAATAGGGATGCTCTTGCTAGTGACGCTGATATTTATAATACAGAACTATAAATTCTGCTCCATTCATGTACACTATTTCATGACTCTGTGCTCTGCAAGGCAGGCAAAGAAGCAAATGCTTAACATTTTCCACAACTGAGCAAACTGAGGTATGAAAAGGATGTGCGGTTTATCAGAATCCACATTGGTAGCATCCAGCAGAGGTGGAGATTGAAATCAGAGCTTGTTCTCCCCCGCCTCCAATCAAGGTCAGAATTACAGAACAAAATACATTGACTGGGATGGTTATGATTTTTAAAAAGTGCAAGATAGTAAATATTGGCAAAGATGTAAAGTTGGAAGCTGAATGTATTGGTGGTGAGGTGCTAACAGTGTAGCCGCTATAGTAAATTGTTCAGCAGCTTCTCACCAAGTTAAATACAGGTTTACCATGTCATTTAGGAATTACACTGCTAGGTATATATCCCAGAGAATTGAAAGCAAAGACTCGGCACACCTGTGTTCACATCTGCATTTGTGACAGCAGCCAAAATGTGGAAACAAGGCAAGTCATTCACCAGCAAGTGAGTGGATAAACAAAATGAACGCGTGTGATAGAATATGATTCAACTATAAAACAATGAAATCTGATATGTGACACAACACAGATGGACTAGCAAAACATGTTAAGTTATATAAGCAGATACAAAAGGGCAAACATTGTGATTTCATTTATATGAAGCACGCAGATAGGCACATTCAAAGATAAAGGAAGTAGAAGAGGTTATCAGGAATAAGGAGGGAATAAGAAATTCCTGTGTGTGTGTGTGTGTGTGTGTGTGTGCGTGTGTGTAACACTGAGAATTAAACCTAGGACCTTACCTATGCTAGGCAAGTGCTGTACTTGAGAGCTACATCCCAGCCTAGGATGTAGTACTTAATGGGTATAGAGTTTTTTAGTACTTTAGTAATTTAATACTTAAAGGGTATAGAGTTTCTGTTGGGAATGATTAAACAGTTCTGAGATTGTGGTAATGGTTATAAGACTCTGTGAATGTACTTAATTCACTAAATTGTACATTTAATAATAAAAACATAGTTTCATGTTGTATAATATTACTGCAATAAAAATATTTTTTAAAAACCAATGGACAAATATTCTGATGGCCTTTCTTTACCCTGCATTTTCAAACCAGGAAACTGAGTTTATTACAGGGATCAGGGGTCTGGTCCTATTCTACGAAAATCAGAGCAGGTACCTGTAGCATACATTTTCAAGGTTAATTCTCACCGATCTTGAAATGCCTCATGTTTTAGAGAGCCTTCATGGTCAGCAATCACATGGCACATGAAAGACCAATTCCGTGGGAACCAAGCATTTGAAAGTATAGGTTTTGTGTCTATATGAAGATATATACACCTAGTGTGAGAGATGAGGAGTGAGGCCATGTGTGTGTAGAAACAGGATGTTTGAGGCATTTCTCCTTGGCATGAGTTAACTGTAAGTTATGTTTCCATAGAAGAAATAAACTAGAATAAATATAAAGTTTTACATAAGCTTTTCACATTTTTGGTGCTTTATACAAACTCATCAGACAGTCTGTAAATTCACTTCCTTGAGCTTCTTTCTGCTTAAAAAAATCAAATTGTATTATGCAATTCCACTGCAAAGAACGTTTCAAAAATAATCTTGGGTGTTTGCCTAGTGTGAGATCTCCCAAGAGATATTAATGGAGATATTAAGGCAAATAATCCATTGTATTTCTCTGTAATGCTTAAAAGTATCCCATAGTACTTCCTTCACGTAAGCAGAATTCTTCAGTGTAATTTCGTGTGCTTTTTTTTTTAGTTGATACTGCACTTTTAACTGTTAAAAAATTTCATTTTAACATTTTCTGCTTTTCTATTGAAAAGTTTGTGGACTGTGAAATACTTTTCTGTTTCGTAGGATGTTTTGTACATCATATTTCTGAAAAATACATGGTAATTCAGGTTCACTGGAAGAACGACAGTCTCTTTAATAAATGGTGCTGGAAAAACTGGCTCTCCATTTGCCGAAAACTAAAGCTAGACCCATGTCTATCACCATGTACTAAATTAAAATCTAAATGGGTCAAAGATCTGAATATTAAAACAGAAACGCTAAATCTATTGGAAGACAAATTGGGTAGAAACCTTGGAGGCATAGGAGTAGGTAGAGAATTCATGAATAGGACTCAAACTGCACGGGAAATACTTCCCAGAATCAATAACTGGGACCTCTTCTTATTAAAAAGTTTTTGCATGTCAAAAGAAATCTCCAGCATAGTGAAAAGAAAACCCACAAACTGGGAAAAGATTTTAGTGAACTCTCTCTCAGACAAGGGCCTCTTGTCTAAAACATATAAAGAATTAAAAAAACTCAGACCTTCAAAATTCAAAGATCCAATCCAAAAATGGGCATCTGAGATGAATACGCAATTCTCAGATGAAGAAATGCAAATGGCAAATAAATACATGAAAAAATGCTCATCATCATTGGCCATTAGAGAAATGCAAATTAAAACCACACTGAGATACCATCTCACTCCTGAAAGAATGGCCAGGATCAAGAAAACCAACAACAACAAATGCTGGAGAGGCTGTGGGGAAAAAGGAACTCTCCTGCACTGTTGGTGGGAGTGTAGACTGGTACAGCCTTTGTGGAGATCTGTCTGGAGGTTTCTCAAAAAGTTGGGATTGGAAATCCCATTTATTCCAGCTATTCCACTTCTAGGCATATTCCCAGAAGAACTGAAAGCATCATACCACAGGGATATATGTGCACCTATGTTTATAGCAGCACAATTTGTAATCGCCAGATCTTGGAAACAACCCAAGTGTCCATCAACTGAGGAATGGATAAAAAAGTTGTGGTATTTCTATACAATGGAGTATTATTCAGCTATAAAGAAGGATTGCATTGAGATATTTATCAATAAATGGGCGCAGCTTGAGACCATACTCATAAGTGAAATAAATCAATCTCGCATGTATGAATACCGAATAGTTTCCCTAATGTAAGTAATGATTCAAATATATAAAAATATGTGATAATCATGATTCCCCATTATGTGGCCTTGAAGCCTTATAAAATTTTCACTTATTAATTAGAAAGGCTTTACTCTGGGCTTTTTGATATGGAAATATTTGAAGCTATAGTATATGAAGTTTTATCCAAATATTTTAAGGAAAAAGACAGACACTATGGTAACTACTATTCTTTAAAAAAAATTATTTAGCTATTTCTTATGTTTATTTTAATTAAGGGAAAAACTTAAAAAATTAGGATATATAGTAGTAACTCTTTTTGATCTCCTATTAACTTGTTTTGAAGTCCTGTAATACTCCCAAGATCTTGTTTTGACTGATTAGACTCTGTTCCATTCTGTGCGACAGTAGCAAGTTTGAAGGTATAGGCAACTAATTTGAAGGCAATAAGATTCACAAAGATGCCCATTCTGGTTTGACTATTGTCTCCTTTGGAAGTCCTGCAATGTTCACAATGCCTAAGTTTTATTGGTCTTGTTCTCCACTGTTTTGTCCAACTTTATAATATCTAATGAGATAGACAATTCCTTTTAAGGAAACAAGAGACAATGTTGATAACCATTGTTGATGACCTTGTACTCTGTTCTACATCATGTGCTATGTCTATCCTTGGTTTGGACTTACAGCTTTGTTTTGCCATATTTGACTTTATTATCTCCCCCCCAAGAGAGTAATGAGAACTGAGGAGTAATAAAATCCAAAATGTGTAAATTTTGTTATAAAAAAGAGAGGGAGGGAAAAAAAAAAAGAGCTCTAACGGATATAACAACAAGTGTGTTTAGGGATGTTAAATAGCTGACTATATTAATGTTTTTGGATCATTGAACACAGCTGTTTGCAGTCTCTCCGTTTGAATGTCTACTTTGTATTCTTTGATACTGTGATTTGAGCAACTATTTCCAAGATGATATTATGTAATCTATTAACAGGTGATTTCTTACTGTTATGTTTATTTTTTTTTTTTTGTAGTTCTGTATTATGTGTAACCTTACACTGCTTTGTCTTGTTTTGTGTTTTTCTCTTTTTCCTCTTAAATAAAAAAAAAAAAAAAAAAAAAAAAAAAATACATGGTAATTGAACCCATTAGTTTTAAAATTGTGATTTGCATATACTAACATTATGCAAAATTGTCATGGCAACAGGATAGCAGTGAGGAGCACAGATGCTGAAGTGAGGCTCTGTAGATGTGAGTCCTAGGTCCTTTACTCAGTAGTCACATGACCATAAGACACGCATTTGACCCCATAATGCATTGTGAAGTTTATTCATCTGTAAATGCATCTGTATAGAAGTGTTGTGAGCAACTAAATGAGTTAACATTTGTAAGGGCCACAGAAAACACTATTTAAATATTTGTAATAAAATAATGTAAGTTAGCTGTGGTTCTGGCCTTTGTGATTTTATTTTTCTATATATTAAATGAAGATCTTTTAACTTAGAAGTTTTTATTAACATTACTGAAATGTCAGTAGTCACAGTTGCTTGGAAGTTCTTTGGGAAAAAGGTAATAGAAGTTACTATTTACTAGGTAATTACCAGTGTGTCAGAATGTGTTGTCAAAGGAAAGAACAAGTCTCAACTAATAGAATGGTGGGAGTTTTAAAATATATTAGTTTATTTTTCACCTTTGCCATACATAGGAAAGTAAGCCTTTTCACAGCAAAAGGTATCAAATTAATCATCATGACTCCACCAGCTCTTGACATAATAATTAATCCATATAAATTACCCAAGTGATATTAAGATATAATTTATATAATCTATGATGTGAGAAATCAGTTGTCTCATTATTCATCATCCATTATGGAATTTTGATTTAATTCAGTTTGTGGTATATTAGTTTACTGCTCTATTAATTTAATGATTTGAACAATTATGTATAGTTTGTGATATTAGGTACTAGGGTTAGTATACATTATTAGATAATTCATGATGAAGTAATATTTATGGATATTATGGAAAATTCTGCTCTTTTAATCTGAATGTTGTGTGCAGTTTTATTATGCATTGTCTTTCAGTAGATTTCATATAAAACAGCTATGAATGTAATTTTCCATTGGCAGAGTGGTATCATAGTTATCAGTACTATTTCATGTAGAATAATGGCTAATAGGTTCTTGGCCCTCACTTTTATCACATATTTATGAATTTGTGATACTTGAGGATTCTAATGAGCTGAAGAACTAAAATAAATCCTTTGATACTCTACCACTGCTTATTTTTCCAAGACCACTGTGAATTATAAGTCTTATTCTATTGATAATTTTACTGTTGGAAACTCTTTGGTAGTTATTTTGGTCCTGACTATAGTGTGTCCTCCTGTTGTTTCTAGGAATTACAATTTGAATAGTATTTATTTGCATTTGTTCATGTAGATTTCCTTAACTGTTTCTCCCTAGATGTGTAGATTAGACTGATAAAATGCCAATCAAGGGCTTTTTTTTTTAGGCAAAGAGATAAGTCCAGTGTACTGTTTCTAATTTACTGTTCCTAAATTACAAAGCTAGACAACAAACAAAAAAAAAACCCCAAAAATGGGCTGGGAATTTAGCTCAGCAGCATAAGCACCTGCCTTGGAAGCAGGCAGTCCTGAGTTTGATCCCTGGTACCGATTTAAAAAACAAACAAACCAACAACAACAACAACAAAAAACCCCAAACAGTACAACTATTGGCATATCTGTCCTGAATTGACATGAAGTTTATGGTGATTAAAATAAATTTCATTAAATTGATTGACTTAGGAGCCACTGAGAGGATGGGTAAAGCACACTTCCAGATGTGTTTGGGTGGATCAGGGAGGCACAACTTTGGGTGCTATATATGGTACCTTTCCTAGTCCTCTGTGTACCAGCTGATCTGGCTGCTAGGAACTAATGAACTTCTTTGCTCCACTATGCCCTTCTCACTTAGAGGAGGCAGTCAAACATGAACCTGAAACCCCGAAACCCTGAGCCAAATTAAACTATGCCTGTAATTGGTTAACAGGAGTGTTTCTGAAAGATTTTGAAAGGCAGGCTAGAGAACCCTAGAATGTTGTAAGCAGAGTTTAATGGGTGATTCTGGTCGCAAATCAGAAGATCACACAGGTGTAGGAATGCCATGGTTAAGCTTATTTGTCATCTTAGTTGGCCTGAGAGCCATGTAAGGCAGGGGACACCAACCTCTGGGTCATGGCCTGTTAGGAGCCCGACCACACAGAGATGAGCTGCAGTTGAGTAAGTGAAGCTTTGTCTCTGTTTGTAGTCGCTCCCCTTGCTTGGATAGTGTATTACTATCAAGTTAACTGTGGCATTAGATTCACATAGGAGCACAAAACTCCTTGTTAACCATGCTGTGAGGGATCTAGGTTGTATACTCTTTAGACTCATCCTGAACCCATTCTCCTCCCTAGGGGAAAAAATTGTTTTCTATTAAACCACTTTCTGGGGCCTGAAATGCTGGAGAGCACTCGCCTAGGGGATTAGTACAGCACACTTCAGAGTGTGTCTCAGTGAATCATGACCTTGGCTACTAAATATCACTTCTGACCTCTTTTGAAACTGTATCTTCCCTTCCTCTTCTTCCCTGGCACCATTCACTAAATCTCTTCGCTGTGCAATGCCCCTCTGTCGTGATGTTTCTGCCTTGCAGCCAGCTATTCATGGATTGAGTCTGCTGAAATCCTAAGGCAAATTAAACCTTTCCTCCTCTTAAATTGTTTCAAGCATTTCTCAGTAATGGAAAAACTGACTAACACAATGATATTTAAGAGCTTTATCTGTTTGCTTTATTGTGAATATTCATGCATGTTACTGTGAAAATATTAATGATTCATTTATAGGATGCTGATGGAGATGTTAAATAGTACATACACTACACTGTCGTTCTAAAATCTGCGAAAATCACAGGCTCGGAAATACATTTGACTGCAAGTGGTACTTGTAACCTATAATCACAAGCACTGTATGACCTGACAATATAAACTTTCTGTAACCTAGTTATGAATGTTAGTTTTTATCCTTTCAGATTATCTATATTCATAATATGTCAATATTATTAAATTATAATCAGTACCTCCAGTATCTTTGAAACAGTTAATTACCATCAGTGTGGCTCATCAGCTTGTTTTAAATATTTGACTGGCTTCACATGTTACAGGGTGTGATGGTGAATTCTAAATTAACATGAGCCACTTAAAGAGTTTCATGACATTTGAGTACAATGGCCATACAGAATATTTGGGGATATTAATATCGTATGTTGTATCTATATTCATACTCTGGTGAGAAATCTTTGTGTATGAATTGTATCATTGTTATAGTAGCATTTTTTATGTAAGATAAATTACTACCATATAACACTTTAGTGAATGGTGTTAATGCTGGGATGCTTGTAACAGTTTATTTTTAATTATTATTTTTAGGTATTTACTACCAGGGAGTACCCAATTCTTCATGAGAACCCCAACGTACAACATGAAATACAATACATCTGGAATGACTCGATCCAGTGTTTTGTTTACATCCCGATACAGCCATTTGTGAAATCGAAGGGAAGATTGCTGTAGGTTATGCATAATAGTGATTCATTTATTTCCTCAAGTTGAAACTGAAAAGAAAGTGACCATTAAGTGCTGTTTAATGTACATAGGACATGTATATGTGTGAAAATACATACACCCATTCACTCAGATAACATATATATTTATTACAATATATGAAAGAATTCGCAGAAAACTGAATATAAGAATTAGCCTTTCTGAAAATGTAATAAAGTATGTTAAATTGTTTACACAAATATGTGAATGTCTACAGTTTGCTAGGTTTATAATTGACTCCTTCCTGCTAGAAATGTTATTTTTGCTGCAGAGTATATGAAAAAGAATTGATATTTAAGATCCCATTACAGTGTTAAATTATTTTTTAGACAACACCACTTTTGACTTAAACCATTAATAGTATAATACCTTATTATTTCCCTTATTCATGTTAGCCAGTTAGAACAGAACACAAAAGATAGAAGCCTGGTGTTCCTTGATGATAGGATTAAATATAAAACAGGTTATCATTACTATAGCACACTGTACAATACTGGAAAAAATTCCAACCTGATTCTCTTAACATTTTAATTCCTCTACATGAAAATATAGCTACTTGTAATAATGTGCATTTTAATGTACTAAGATCACGTTATGATCTAAAGTGGAAGACAATCTAGTTGTTTAAAAATAAAATGTAAATTCACATTTATTTTTACTTTTCATAGGGAGTCACATAAAAGAATAGGAAAATATGGTACTGAAAGAATCTTTCTGTATGACTTTTGTCTTATGCCACTCATTTTTATTTGGAAAATATCTTTGATAGACTGAATATATGGTTAAATTTAATTCTCCTTCAGAAGAGTTGACACTTCAAACTCATTTTGATGTCATAGGATAATATGTTATGTTTACTAAGTGTTACAGTGTTGAGGCCAATTTCCACTTGTTTATCATTGTATTCCAGAAAATAATCTACATGATTCTGAACAGAAAATTCAAATGACAACTATTACTCACGATTGAGTTACACTTGAAGGTTTTTAAAAATCAGTATACAGCATCATTTTGTCCAATGTTATCATGAATATAAGTTTCGTAGCAGTTTACTTCTTGCTTACAGTTTTTTAAAACCAGTGAGTGAGCTTTCAGTTTTCATATAAATATAAACAGCAGTCTTGACGGAGCTCCCTAGAAAGACCAATATTCACCTTTTAGAAATGTATTTAAACTTCTGTCTCCAATGGTTTTTCTCACAGATAACAATTAATTATAATATTCATGAATGTTTTAACTCCCTTTAATACCATAAATCTGTTTCCACTAAATCAAGTAGTAGTCCAAAGCAGGAGAACTGAGGCAGGGGAATTGGCCTGTTTTAGTTCACAGCTTGGCGAGCAGGTAACCTAAAGTTGGAAGTTACGTATATTTTGATTTTAAAGCCATTTTCTGAGAGTGTTAGTGTAAGATAATTGGAATTTTCCTAAAATATTGCTAGGTACTTCATTCTTTATAACTGCCTACCATCCACATGCCAGGGACATTTTCTTGCTGGCTCAGTTTCAAATCACTTGCTGTTGTCTCTGAGGAAGAAGTATAAGACTGTCAAGATGAAGGAAGTTAGTGTAGGTATGTGACTCCAAAAATTCTTAAATATGTGGGAGATTTCTTAGAATAATGCAAAGTTGGGATATTGTAAAATTAATATATAAGAATGATTAGCAGTAAGTCAGTGTATGTGTAATTTTAATCATTTTTTAATTCATTATTTGACCACAAAGGAGAGACAACTTGAAATGAAGCAACTTGAAATGACTTGAAATAGTATAAACCCAGTTTATTGGCCATTTATATACTTTTAGTTTAAATACAAATGGTTCTTTAATTTGCCAGACTGTTTGCTTTGGAACTTCAGACTTTTGTTGTATATGAATGAAGTACTATTTAAAACAAATGAGAATATCCAACAGTGGGAGGAATTTTCCTCCAGAAATATACACATGTACATGCACATACACATATGTGTTGAAAACTATGAGTAAATTTAAATGTACGAAACTACCCATCTGTTGATGGACAAATTTCATTTCTCTAGCTACTTAAGTCTGGCCTTACTTTAAATGCTACGGTCTTATTACTCACGTTTGTCTATTTTTACTGATCTGGTTTGATATGGTGAAGATACGCATTAAAACTGGGTGCTCATTATTTATATACTGCCTGCTATGCTATGGACTATGGCTGCTGTAGTGCTGCTCTCTAATGAGGAACTCAGAGAGGACACAAAAATGAGCCAAGGATGTGTAGAGGCCATAGAGATGTTTAGAGGTCTAAAATACTCGTTAGTTTTGATTATAAATGTTTTCATTGGATTAAAATAGATCAGCACAAGTGATAGTGTAGGTCTCACTCTCCCCATCTCTTTCCCACATAAGAAAGAAATAGCTAAAATATTTGAAAAACTCTGAATCTATTTTATCTCATCAGAGGTTTTAGAAGGTAATTTGCTGACTTACAATTGAAATATAATTTCATTTTGCTATAGGAAAGCATAGCCCTACTCATTTGGTAAATCTTAAGAGAAAATTCTTTCTAAAATTAAGATTGGAATGATTTCCAGAATTGTCTAAGAAACAACCTTTTTATTTTAAATCATCACCCACAAATAAAGTCTGCAACTACAAATTAGTTTTCACCGTGAATAATCCAACCTTGTGTACTAGTTACCATTTCCTGTGTGTGACTGGTTGAAGGTAGTGCTGGGCTTTGTTTATTGATTAGTTTTACAAGCAACAAGTTTTATTTAATTAGCATTTTATTAACCTTGAATAGTAAAAATGATACTGTAACAAGATCAAATGACAGGAAGAACTTTCGTCTAGTACATAGTTTTTCTGGTTACCCATAAGATACAAAGATCATACAGATTTTATCATGTGTCTAAATTAGGTCTAAATATGCAAAATATTTCTGCTAGTTTCTGCTCCCTAACATTAAAATGAAATGAAACCCAACCAAGAAAACCCTTTGTTTTATCTTATAGTTGTGTGGAATTAGATAATGGCAACTTCTAGTCAATAAGAAGAGGATTTCATTTTCTCTTTTTAACTAGGCAAGTAGCTGAGTAGGGAATTTTGTTATCTAACTTGAAATTTCAGATATTTTAATATAAATTCATCCAAATGCATCCTTCTTTAACCTATCAAAGTCATGTTGTGTAAAAACTCTTACATTTAAATTTATATGTTACTGAAACTTGTCAAAGTACCAAAAATTGATGCTTGCATAAACTTCATTATTTAATCTTCTGTAAAGGACTGATTCATTCTTACGTGTATATTCTTTAAAAATAAATAGGAAATACCTCAAGAGAGACAGAAATATTTTCCTTTTATGTTTTGTATTCTAATTTACAAATTGAGTCTTGGTTTTACTATAAGAGTTAAACAATAAAAAGTATAACTACAATTTCTTGTGATCCTGTGACATGATAATTTTTGAATATTTGCTTTTCTCTTAAAATGTAGAAATTTAAGTTTTTAAGGGCCATGTTATCTAAATCTTAGTTATTATTTAAATACTTTGAATAATGGTAACAAATAAATTGGAACTTTAGAAGCATATTCATGATGAAATTTTTATTGCTTACACTGCTACCTTTTTTTCTCCTTTTCTAATGTTCCTTTGAAATTTGCATGGAAAAGAAAAGAAATCTTTCCTTTTAAATCTTACTTTTCCATGAAGTGTGTGGTGTGCTTTGTTGTTTTCTTTTTTGGTCTGGACAACAATATAATTTAGACAAAATTTGTTATTGGACCAAGTTTAGTTTGTCTGCTGACAGTTTTAGGAAACAGGCTGAAGTTTCTATATATAAAATATCATTGGTTTTCTGGATTCATATAAAGTAAGATTACTACAAATAACAGTCTTGGTACAGTAAAATGAAATGCATAGTTTGAGATTGCTGCCATTTTTGATGGGTTTGATGATTTTTTCATCATAAATACATAGTTTATTGAATGAATATTACTCAGGTTACATTCTAAATTAATGGAGCTGTATTATATAAGAAGAGTTTTATAAAGCTTTCCTTTTAGCCCCACATAAGATATTGGTAAAGACATCATTCAGTAGAGTAATAAATTCCTAAGTTAGTAAGAAGGCTTCTATTAGGAAAGTAATCAGGTGAGGCTGATTATTTCTTTCTCAAATGTTCACAAATCTTGGTCCTGAGTTATTCAGTTGAAACAGTAACTTACTGTATCTGCTGCAACATGTGAATATTAATGTAGATGATTCTGGGTTTGAGGATTAGTTTGAAAGCAAAACTCTTGCTAACATGAATCATCACTCAAATTGTCCTCACGTGCTTTACTACCTGTGTATGAATATAAATGTTTCAGAGAATATGCTTGAAATGTCAACACAGTGTGCAGTTAGCCTTGCATTGTCATGCTCTAGCATGCGATACCTGTATGAGACATTATTTCAGCTACTCAGATATGTTACTGTAATAAAAGTGTTTAACATAAGAAAATTATAATATGTCATCAAGTGCTTATTTCTGTTTCAAATGTACATATGCATAGATTTTAGTAATAGAAGCAATTGGCAGCCAGTTAAGCTTTCTAAGAGATATGTTTGCACAGTAATTTTTGCTGATATTCAGACAACAGTATCATGGAGAGAGTGCTATCTACTGTTAAGGTCAGATCAAGAAAAAAAATTGGTTCAGCTCCTCTCTTAGCTAGGCAGAAGAGAGACTTTTAAAATTTAAGACACATCTTTCTAGAATCATTGATTATAACAGCATTGCTAATCTGACTAGAATTTTGTCAACATCTCAGGCATGTACTTCATTTTTTCAGATACTTATAATATTAAAAAAAATACTAACCTTCAGAAGGAGATATATCTTAGTATTCTTTTTGTTCATAACATTATTCTTTTAAAAGTACATATAATAGATTTAGAATAGTTTTCCTTTATTCATTTACTTACTTCAGTGTGGTGCTGGGGGTTGAACCCAGGACCTTACTACATATGTGAGTGTATTCTACCACTGAGCTACACTCCCAGCCTGGAATTGCTTTCCTATAATGGAAGCACTTTGGGTGCAATTCTATTATGTAGCCAGTACTTCTTAGCATGCGTACCTTGCTTTTATAATTGACAACCAAATGATACAAAAGTTGACTTTAAATATAATTCTAAAATGCATACTATTTTTGTGAATTAAAATACTCCACAGAATATTACAAAGAGTATTTGAATACTTTGACTCTTTTCCGTGGTAGAGGAGATAGGTCAATGTGTGTGGTTTTATCAAATAAATTAATACATGTCATTAAACATATATAATTCATATACAATTCCCTTTAACCGAATGCCTGAAAATTTCAAAATCAAAACATTTTTGAAATATTTCTAGTGTTAAAAAACTGTAATGTCTTTGAAACAGAATGAACAATAAACTTATGTAGAGAATAGGTTAGTATACTTTTAACCTGGAGAGAGCAGCACTTTAATGATTGTTCATCGTATATGTATGTATATGATAACAGTGCCCATTACCATGGTTAGGTAAATGGGAAAACATTGAATGTACAAATTAGAATGAGTTTCTCTGCTTCCAGAACCCCTCAGAGTCTTTAGTGCCCTAAGATCCATCACAAATATCCAGAAAGGAAACGGGATAAAGCGTAGTGACAAAACACCACAGTGCCTCACTTCATTCACTAATAAAGTAACTAACATATTTATCAATATTCATTGGTGGTATAAATATGAACACTGAGAGTTAAATTTAGTGCAAGAAATATAGCAGGGCATGTCATTGAGAATTTGATGAATGGTAGAATATTTAAACGGGGTTTCCAGAGGGATAGCTTAAGACCAGGAAGGGTGGTCATAGATAAAAGTAGACAAATTTGATTATACATTTGCAACACAATTATAATAAGCAAAGGTATGTAAAATGCTTGAGAATATGGTCAGAATGTGATCCAACCCCTTATTAAAAGGTGTTAATAATTTATCAGGTCTTACATGGTGAAAGTGTTAATGAGTTTAAAGTTACCTATCAGGAGAAAAGAACTTTCCATAACATCATGATAAATCTAGAAGACTTTCATGGCTACCTAAGAGCATATTCCTTTACAAACAACAAAACATTCTATGGCTGACCTACAAAACTGGAATTCATTCAGAATTTGTCATATTATTTGTGCAAGACAATGTTTATCATGTTATTTTTTTGAACAGTTTTTTTTTTAAGGTAACATTTAGGCACGTTTTAAGCCTTAGTAGTTTTGTCATTTGTTTTATTCCTTGTAAAATATTGCTCAATTAGTAGCCCTCTTTTAAAATATAGTAAATTTGCCATTTATTACATTGAGGGAATATACATATATTGAATGGTATTGTAGTGACCAAAACTGAAACATTTTACACAGCTATCCAAAATACTGAGATTTTTGTAGACTGAGTGGCATCTTGACTGTTACACAGAAATGAATATTCACCATTTTTAAAATGTTATTAAGGCGGTCTTCAGTATTTGGCATATTAATAGAAACAGAATGAGGAGTAAGTTCTGCCTTGTCTAAGAATAGATACAAATGGACATAAATCCTTTAGGTATTAAAATAGGCCCTATGATGACCAAAATTTTCAAAAACAACCACAAAACTATATAGTTAAGCTTTGCTTTATTACAGCTCTATTACTGTTCATGTTAGAATAATTTTAAAATGATTGCAAAATATAAAATTCTTAAACAGCATTTTGTTATAGCAGTAAAATGTTAATATGTATATATTTATATCTGATTTAAAGGAAAAGTATGACACAGCATATATGAAAAATCAGTATATAAACCTTACTACAATCTAAGAAAGTACCATTTCAGCATATTACCTCATTTTCATTAAAATGATGAAAACATGAATACAGAAAATCACTTAGTCCTTAGGCTAAAAATAGGTAGGTCATCAAAACCTAATATCATTTTAAATTAAATTAGTATTTGTAGAGTAAATGTTCTATATCATAATGTGAAAACTACAAAGGAAAACTCAAATTTGGGCAAGAAATGGAAGAGATTTTAAAAGATGAGCAAATTTAGCTAATTGTATTGTGTTTTGACTTTCTAAACTGGACAATAGACTTGTGAAACATTTACTACAAACAAAGAATAAATAGTTTCTTCAGCTATGACCTTGATTTTGTATTTTAGCTTCAAGCTACAAAGTCAAATATTACTTATATACCCTTTTCAAATGTTTTCTTCCATATGTTTCTAAATTTCATTTTACTCAGATTTATGTTTTCTCATAGAAAACACTGCCACATTATTCTTTAAAAATGCTAAGTAAATATTGCTTTTAAAAAAAAAATACAAAACATTGAGTTCTTGATTTATTAGAGTGAGCAGAAAAGGCAGAGGCAATTCTGTGTCCATGATTATTTACATTTTTTTTCTTAGTAATGTGACCCACTCCTAGTGTCTTGTTTCTAGGAAGTAAAAGATTACTTCTTTGGGCTCATTGGCCACTCAGAACCTCTCTAGTGTATGTGTCCCAGTAAATCACAAGAAACCCACTGCACAACCTGTGATGTTGTAATGTTGCTTTGCTGCTTCCTACACATGCTGGAAATGTCTACAGCAATGTGCAGATCTGACTTAGGCATCTAATGTTACTTGGGAGGTTTAGGGTTTTTAATTATTGCATCTCACCACCACACTTTACCAGGTGTTCCCAAAGTTTTGGGAAATTAGAACAAAGCTCCTTACAAAGACTGTAGTTTCTACTTTAATAGCTTACTTCCACTCATCTACTTGTCTCTTTTCCTTATGTAGCAGTTTTTGGATTAGGAAGTGGCAGATGCAATTCTAATTCTGGTGGTCCTATAAGCTAGGCAAGACAAGGTGTTTGTTCCCTAAAATAAATGCCAGCTTGGTCTACATGAGTTTTGTTGTGAGAAAACGATTAAACACAAATCTCTGCAGTAGTGTATGTAACTCCTTCATTGTATGTAACAAATCCTATGATTAGAAAAGCTCTGCTTTGTGATTCAGGCTGGTGGACTTATTGCTGGGTGTAAAAATCTGGACTAAGGAATGTTGTTACCTCATCTTCATTCAGTCACAGTTTGAATACACGCTAAACTCCAGACACTGCACTTTGGGCAAAGGGGTCTGAGCTATTATAAGGGCCACACTGGCTGGCGGGCTGACTGTGACTCACAATCTACAACATAGGTCACCAGCAGAGTGCAGTCCCCCAGGAGGACATCAGCGGTGGGACTCACCTGAGGTGTGTCAAGCTCCCTGTTGTGACTGTCATCAGCCTGAAGTGGGTGTAATAGTTGACAGATCCTAGAGTAGCACCTGCTCTCAGGCCTCAGGGAAAAGTACCCTAGCCCTTTTAAGGAAGTGGAGGTGAGGATGGGAAGGGCAGGATGTCCCTGATGTCCCTGTGTGTGAGGAGAACCCAAGGGGACACAAGGATGTGGAAGAAGGTGAATTCAGTTTGAGATCTGCCAGGACTTTTCTATCCAGGGGACTCTTCACATACAAAGAGCACAAAGTAAATTCAAAGGTAGATTGCTGGTAATTTTAGTTAAACCCAAAACATCTTTATTCCAACAAAGTAAGGTGGTGGTAAATGAGCAGCTCAGACACTGGATGAGGATCTCAATTCACTGGCGCCTTAGGCAAGTGTTTCTCTTTGAGCTTCAATTTCCTTGTAACAAAGTAGGGCTTTCTCTGAAGTTTCATTGAACAGGCACACTCCTCCCAGTAAAACTCTCTTCTTATGTAACTCCACATAATACCTTACCCCAACATGTGTAGGGAGACACAAGTGTGCTGAAATATTTGAGGGCTGGTATTCCCATAGGCGTGCACTCCAGTCACCTGGTACCTTGTGTTCTAGTTCCTTCTCCCTCCTATAGGCAGCATGTAAGTTGTGGACAAGGGGAACAGCTTGGTTGCTAATTCCCCTGAAAGTTCCTCTAACCATTGAGATCCTAGGAAGAATTAGGCTAACCATAAGGTTCACCCTGCAGTGTATTCTTAGGGAACGCTAAGTATAAACTTCACGGAATTACTATGCATATGCTTTTTCTGAATCATTTAAAAATGAGAATTAAAAGCTTTTGACAACTTCTGATTTTACTCAGCAGGTCTTGATTAATACAAAATGATCAATTGTTAGCCCCAGATACATTAAGGCTGTAAGTGTCAAGTGCTGCAGTTCTGTGGGCTCAGTGGGCAAAAAAGAACTCATACTCTAGGTGGGGAGCCATGTAATCACTACTAAGTGACTACCTGAAGTCAGGTGGTAAGACAGACCTGCGACATTTGTGGAGGCGCAGCAGAAAGCCATGAGGATCCTGTTTGGGAGAGCTAGGGCAAGCGTTACTGGAACACTTCTGGTGGGTTTTGATGCTTGAGCAAAAAGGAAGATTCTGAACACAGAGAACATCACAGCAAAAGAGGACCAGTTTACACAGGAGAGAGGGACACTAAGTGTGCCTGAGTGTGGCTTGGGGTGTGCCGCTGTTGTGGTTTGGATGTGGTTTGTCTTGAAAGGTTGTCTTAAAAGATGGTGGAACCTGTAGGAGGCAGAGCCTAATCAAAGGTCACTGGAGGATTGTGGGAATTCTTGACCCCTGCTGTAGAAGACAACCTGGATGACTCTTCTTGAACTCAGAACAGTTAACCCCACTTTGATTAAACCTGGCCTTATCCCCTTATACTGATATGTACCGAGCTGACTCAGCTGTTTCCTTTTCCTTTCAATTGACTCTAAGCGATGTAAATAGCTGAAGTAATGATGTATAATCTTTGAAGCCAGGCGACAATCCTGTTTCCTCACCTCAGTGTCTCCCTCTAAATGGTTGAGCTTCGTGGGATGGTAGAGTCACACAGCTCCAAGACTGTCAACTGGGTTTGAGCCTGGAGATAAGAGGCAGTGACTTCGCAGGGCAGAAAAGGTTTATACATCAGAGCTGAGGCACTGCCCTCTAAACATCAAATGCTACCTCTGTTGTATTATGCAGATTGGTCTCTGCACATCCTTCTCTCTGCATATTGCAAAGGTGCTTTCTGGCCTCCTAGCTAGACCTGTTCACAGTACTCACATAATTCCCACTGTTCTCACAGTCACTCATCCTTAGCCACTCCTTTCTTCACGAGTTAATAAAATGTGGATTAGACCCTGGGTGAAGGGCTTTGTTCTGTGAACCCTTGTCTGGATCGGACTCAAGACCTCTTTGCTGCCCTTAACTATAAATATGTCTTAGAGTCTTTATTCTCACTGTGAGTTGCACTGGAGGTAGCAGATTGGAATTAATTTGCCAGGATTCCAATAATGTTTCCATGGGATTACAAATATAAACTTGCTGGACTGTGATAAGAATGGTGGCTTTATTCTTTTAAGAGGGTTGATATCAAGGAAGCAAACCTGGCTCCTCTCTGTTGGTCTGGTCACTGTCTGGTCATTTGATTCTTCCTAGTGGCACAGATTGGACCAATATGACATCATCTACCAGAAGGCTGTCTGCAGAGCTGAGTGGAAGTCACTATCATGCTCTTGAACCTCTCCAGACCATAAGCTAAATAACTTTTTTTCTTTATAAAGTTGTACAGCCTCTAGCTTTTCATCATGGAGTAATACAGGATGTGTTGGTAGGTGTGTGGCTGGAGCCAATCCCAAATTCTTAGATGCAATCTTCAACAGTTTGTATTTTAGCCTTTACACAATGGAATCAATAGGCATTTTCAATGCAAATAGTGAAGGAATAGAGCTGTACTTTATGGTGTTGGCTATGTCAGCCCTATGAAAGTGTGGGGAAGACTGGGTTTGGAAGTGCCTGGCAGTAAAAGAGTAGTTAGGATACTGTGGGGAGTCCAGGCAGGTTAGGGTGGGCTGGCCTACACTTAGCCTGATGAAGAACCAGATTGAAGATAGTTCTGAGAAAGAACCCTTCAGACCTGTTTTGTATAAAGCATGAAGAAAGGAATTCAAGGAATCACATAAGAAGATCTATTTAGGGCAAAAGTAATTAACTATGTCAAATGCATAAGTTAACATCCCTTTCAAGCCTGCTTTTCTTGGCTATGGCATATAGTTTCATTTCAACAAACGTGTTGAGTATCAGCTGTGTCAGGAACTATGCAAGCTAGCAAAGAAACAACTTATGACCAAGGTAACATCCCTCCTTCCCAAGAGCTGAAATTCTAACACAATAAAAAGTTATCTAAATAAATAATTATGAAATATAATAAGGATGAGTAGCCAAGGTGTTATTTTTTTGGATGTCCCCCTAAAACCCCATGTTTTGAAAGGGGTACTATATTCATAAGTGGATTTTTCTACTTATGACTTCCTAGATGACTTGCTCATGAATTGGGTACAATCAATCAGAGGCAGTCATTGGTGTGAGACCTCCTGCACTAAGGAGATTGTCTCAGCTTCATCCTCCTTGATAATGTTCAAAATAACTGTACCCTGGGGTCAAATTTTTTATTTTATTAAATAAATATCTTACTGATATGGTGCAGTTTTTAAATAGTCATTTTTATTATATGGGTTTCACAATAGATTCTGATTATATGTTGTATTTAAAACATTCTCATATATCTTCAACCTAATGACTTGTTAACATTGGAAATCACATTTCCATTGATCTTTGCTCCATGGTGATTCATCCTTTCTGTTACTGATATGATGATTTTTCTGTTCTGCCAATAATACTGGAAATGTCCTAATATCATCAGTTATCTTTTCATTCTGAGGTTTAAGTGATAGACAACTCTTGCTGTTCAATGATTGTATTTTCTCTGACATCTTTTCATCTAAAATATGCTGTTTTATTGGTTTTCATTATGAGAAAATACATGAAAAGATGAATGTTAAAGGCTGTATTTTTGCCTTTGACGGCTGTTAATGTTCATCAGTGGCTCAGCCTTACTGTTGCTGTCACTGACACTGTTGAAGCTATTTAGCTCAACCGTTGCTCAATTAGCCTCTTTTCATTATTTATATGTAATCACTCATTAATTATTATATTCTCTTCAACAGAATAGTCACCTTGAGGCATAACATATTTAAGAGGGTCTTGAGGGCATAGGCAGATGGAAATAATAATCAATCAAACCTTCCCTGGATAGTCTTCCCCACACAGCGAGCTGTGCCTAATGAAACGTAAGCCTCTAGACCATGTACTGCAAGTTCACTTCCACACTTTTGACATATGGGAGCTGCAGAAGACTGTGATGCTTTAGAAGTTGAGTTTTCCTATCTTCTTCACAGGAGGTCATAGTCTAAGGTTTGAAGCACTGTTACAGCCTCCCCTTCTTGCAGAGGTGGTTTCACCCAACCAAAGGGTATATGTCTCAAGTGAAAGGTAGATTTTAAAATGTCCAGGAGTGCTGATTTTTAAAGGTAGGCAAAACTTAGGACTTGACAGACTTGGCTTATGAAACATTGTCAAATGTTTACCAACTAACTTTTACTTACATCTTTTATGCCTTCATTTATAGCATTGAACAGCCCCACTATCAGTATCGTATTGAAATGTAAAAGCATAGGAAACATTCTTTCACTTTGATTGGGTATGGTGTTTGGAAAAGCCAAACTTTTCCCAGAACTTACAGTTTTATTTAGTACTGTGGAGAAGTAGTTAAGAATATGACTGGAATGCCTCTCTGGGAAGTCTCTTGGTTTGAAAGAGAGGGAATGGTAATTTTGAACAGTGTGTATCCTGGCAATAATATGCCATAAATAGTTGGATGTATAAGTGTATGAAAGGAGGAGGAAAGATGCCATTTAGTTTCAAGATACTACTCTGAACTTAGTAATACTTTTCATTTATAAGATATACAGTGTGTAATGGCTTCTTCTGAGAAGTTATTTAGAATTTATATTCACTGCATTAGGAAAATTGTGTTAATTATATATATTGTCATTGGTCAAAGGCAAAGGTCATCTTCTTGGCTTGTTCTTTGTCATTTCTAGCACTGTACAGATATATGATTAAGAATCAGTCTCACACATGCAGAGACAGACAGAGAGAGAGAGAGAGAGAGAGAGAGAGAGAGAGAGGGAGAGAGAGAGTGCTTTTTTTTTTACACTGTTTCCTAATTTCTGTAGCGTAAATACTCCCACCATGACAGATTTCATCTGTCAATTTTGTGTCACTGAACATGGAGTTGGGAAGGTAATGTACGCAGTTAACTCTTACAAGCTGGTACCAGCTGGATCCCCAGGCTGCAGGTTCTGATACTAAGATTGGTTATCTCAAAAGTTTAAAAAATTTCTTTACATGTTTGGACTTCTGCCACCACTTATGCCTAGCCATCGACCTTTTCTTCCTTTAATGGTCCATAATTGTTTCCTGCAAATACATACTGCATAGCATTTGGGAGACTTCGCTCATGTTTTCACCTTCTTTTTTGTGCATCAGGTTTTCAGAGCCAAATTAGTCAGTCCTGTAATGGTCCTCTTTGTACTTGGTACTTTGTTTATCAGAAAATGAAATTTCCTGTAGTCCATAAATGAAACATTTGAGTGTGTACTTCAACTAGCTTTTAATTCACTTCAATTTAGAAACTCAGAATCATTTCAAGTACTTTTAGCTTTTCTAAGACTAGCAATTAGCACTTTAATTTGTGCAAATGGCACTGAAAATGCTGTATCAAAACAGACTATTCCTCTTAACAAGAAAACCTTCAAAAAAGTTTTTAAAAAAATCAGTGGCAATCAATTTGGACAGTACTACTTTTTCACCAAGAGAGAGCAACATAAGCACACTTTACAAAAATTCAATGCTGTGGCCATTTTCCATTGTAAGCAGTAGAATAGCATACACGGTTTATTTAGGAATCTGTTACTTTACCTTCCTTGAACATGATAGGTGAGGTGTACCGATTAGTTAGGGTTCTGGCCATTGATGATGCATTCCAAAGAGATCATATTTTGTCTTTAGTTATTTTCTATGTACAATGTGTTTCTTCCTTATGATTTCAATTCATGGTCCCTGTTTATGAGTTTCTAAAAATGAACATTGTTCTTCCTGGCAGCAAAGGTTTTCAGCAGGACACATTTTTCCCCATCTAGTTTAATGAAGTTAAGAAAAATTGCAAGAGTTTTAAATATGTGAATGGTGGATTTTAAATTTTAGTTTTGTTTTAAAATAATAAATATGCGCAATACCTTACTTATAGACAATAAATATGATTGGCAATTTTCTTTATGATAATTTCAGTATTGCTAACTATAATAGCAACTCTTTCAATATAAATAACTAGCACTTGAGTAAAATGGAAACGTGACTATTTCACCAATACATTTTGAAATTTTAGAGAAATAATTTTAATTAGAAAATTTCCTGGATGCTGTGGCTTAAATCTTGGTGTATTATTTTAGAGACACTTTCTACTCAGGGCTTTTATACTTCAGTAACACATAGTATATTTAGGTTGCAGTAACTAAATATTAAATTTATATTGCTCCCATATAACAGCAGGAGTACCTGCAGAACATATCAGTTAAAACTCGATAAGAGGCCAAATCTTAAAAATGCCAGGAACAAAGGATTTATCATACTTATTAAACTGACTTTTTATGGATCTTTAGATCCTTGTCAGGTTGGGGGAGAATTTACCAGGGTGAAGGAAAAAGTGTCGTGGCTACCAATAAATACAGTTGTTCTGTGCTTGTAGGAGATAATTTTCCTTGTGCTTTTTAAATTTAGAAAAGTTCCAGAAGATAAGTGTTATACATGCAAATTACTTATTGTTAAAAGATTTATTTTTAGAAGTCTTTGCAGGAGAAATCTTGTGGATTAGAAAATTCTGTGCAAATATTTGTGTAATTTTTTGGCTCTGTGTTGGGAAGGCTGGCAGGCTGTGTTAGGAATTTCAGTGCCACAGGAAGGCTTGTGCCCAGCGTGTCCTTGTGGTCGGCCATCCTCATCCATTCCATGCTACTTTTTCAAGCTGATATCTAAAATCCCAGGTCTAGCTCTATGCACAGTTATCTCAGTGCCTAAGAAATCTTATATACTCAGTTGACCTCTTGTTTTTTTAATAAAAGCATTCCTAGATCACTTATCCATATTACTGAAAATTATATCATTTTAAATACTGTATCTTTATAGTTGTACATGTTAAAAATATATCATTTCAGAGTTTCTTTATATAGGAAACTCCCTGAGTGAATTTAAAATATAAATGGAATGAAATCTACTCTACAGACCAAACAATCAATCAACCAATTGTTAAAGCAGATGTTTATTGAGCACCTACTATGTGTCAGGCTCTCATGTGAGTACTAGAGACTCACTGGAGTAAGTATCATTGTCAGTAGAAGCCTGTTTTCCTGCAGCTCCAAAGACCTGGCCCAGATGGTCTGTTTAAGGAGCACAGACTTCTTGTGTGGCTGATGAGTGAGGAATCAGGGTTGCTTTGGACAAGGATGGAGAGGAAGGAGCTCTTTATATGAAACCTTCATGGTCATAATGTGGAGTTTGAATGTAAAATTCAGGAGAAAGCTCTTGGTCATAGTTGTCACTCTGAACTGTGAACTAAGGCTAAGGTTCAACAATAAAGAACCCCCAAATAAGAGTGAATGTGGTCAACAATCTGGATAACTTGTAGAATATTTGCACTTTATAAAATAGAATGTAACAAATATATTTGCAAAACTTGATTTGTTTTATATTAGTAAGTTAATTATATGGATGAAATAAAGTAAAATGATGATCAGTGGTGATTGTGTTCAGTGAGTTGACATGTTATTTTCTAGATGTTACAGGAATTCTTGTTTTTACTTTGTCATTTCCGGATTTTTTTAAAGTATATTTCTTATTGCTGTTGTATTACACTGCATTTTCCCGGCCTACATATTATGGACATAAATTAAATCAGGCCAAGATTGATGAAAATTATAGTGAGACTTTTGATAACAAGCACTAAGAAAAAAGGGAGGATGCATAAAGTCAATTATCTTTTTATATGTATATTATTACTGTATTTCATAAGAATCAGTTTTGGTTCAAAATTTAAGATCTGTCTATTTGCCTGTCTGTCTGTCTGTCTCCCTCTCTCTATCTTTGAGTTTGTTCACTCAAAAGATCAAGAACTTGTTTTATGTCAAGGTTGACTGACATACAAAAAGAGAAAATCATGTTAGAGCTACATGAGTAAATATACTGAAAAATTTAAAGTGTATAAATGGAGGTCTTAAGATTAGGGAGCACAAGAATGTAACCCATCTAGAAAAACAAAAAAAATTTACTAAAATCCCAAAAAAAAATTTACTAAGGGAAAATGAAAGAGAACAAGGAAATTCGAGGTGGAGAGAGGAGAGGACCACAAAAAGAAATACACTTCTGACATTTAAATGGAAAGCTAAGAAGAAAGGCAAGGAGAGTCAGACTTACCCTCACACACAGCAACAGAGTATGGATTCGAAGTTCAAGACACATGTGCCCACACGCACTCTACTTATCTAGACGAATTAGAAGGAAAAAATGAAACCACCATATAAATACACTAAATAAAAGACATGATGAGCTTCCTAAAGGCAAAGATTACTTCTCATTTATCTTTGTGCTTTCAGCTCATAGCACACTAAAGTAGTTTCTAGTAAACATTTGTTAAAATGTTAAAAAAAAAAAAACAGAGAAAACAGTATTTTCTGAATTGTATCTCATCTTGTAACCTACAAAGGTACTTTGTGACTCTAGGTGTGAATGGAATATATAAACCCAAGTCACACCTCCAAAGGCAATAAGAAAGCAACTGAATATTGGAGGGTATCTTAGTTACTTTTTACTTGTTGCTAAGACAAAATACCTGAAGCCTAAGCTGGGAAAGGAAAGGTTTATTTCTTACAGTTTTTGGAGGTTTCAGTCCACACTCAGTTGGCTCCCAGGGAGGTGGGCATGGCTAGGCCGCCTTTCATGGCGGCTGCAAACAGCAAGCTGGAGCCAGCAAAGAGCAAGACATACCTTCTTCCTGCCATTACATCACATCCTGGCTCCACCCCTATGTGGGTGGAGCACTGATACCATCAATCCAAGCACTAGACAATGAACCAATCACAGATGCACAATGCAAACTCATGAGGCCTGGGGGCCATAGACATAAGCCATGACAGAGGGTTTCCATTCATAGTTGAGCCCATGAATAAGGGAAGCAATGGAAGGAAGACATCCTGCTTTGAATTGTTGAGATCAGCCCCAATGAGTCCTAAAATGGTCAAGATAATAAATACCTTTCATAAGACCTGGAAAATTTCTCTGAGGCTAAATGAAATGCCTGTCAATATTTAAGGAAATGTGAAACATGCCATGCAAGTTTTCTGTGGGCTGGTAAATGTTAAGTACAGGCATGTGTCACTTAATGATGGGAAATGTGTGGCTGAGTGAGTTTATCATTTGTGCAAATGTCACAGACAGTTCTTACCCAAATCTGCATGGTATAGCCTGCCACATTGTGCTGCAGCTGCCGTCATTTGTGATCTGTTGTTAACTGAAACATTATGCAGAGCGTGACTCCTACTTTTGGAAACTGAATATTACCAAATTCAATATATACATCTCCAAATATTAGTGATAGTTTGGGATTCCTCTTTGCCACGCCTCCTCTATGTGTTCTTCCTCTTGGTTTTCTATTTGTAAGTCAGGCGATTTATTTGACACAATGTAGTTTTTAGAAGAGAGTAAAATGTTCTTGATGTATGATACCAAGGCAGAAACTGTTTGGACATCCAGTTACCCTGGAAAGTCCATTTCCCCCATGTTCAAGCTAAGGAAGAGATATAGACAGTTGATAATTTGAGGTAGCTCTAATGGTAACTCAACCTGCGGTTATTCTGTATTCTCCAAATTGTCATATTTTATTTTTGTTGTTACGGTTTTCTTCTAGGTAAGCCAGGGATTATTGTTTTAAGGTTTCTCTATCCTAAGAGGAACAATACACAGTAGTGAGTTTTGGCATAGCAGTTGTTAGGAACTCTGTGCAGCTCAGGTATGGAACCCTCTCCTTCCACAGTGAAGCTGCTATGCTAAGATTCCAGTGTTCTGAGCCATTAAAGAGTCACAGGGAATAGGTGGATTGCCCATAGGGGGTGATTTGGTTGAGCGGAACGTATTGGTGTGGTCACCAGGGATCAGACTTTGGTAAATAGCAGGTTCTTCCTGAATGGGAATGGAGAACACAGCTGATGTTAGTTGTCAGCACCATCGTATGCAGTGGTCCATTGGATGCTTTCAGAATGGACTTGGGACACTAAGATGGTTTCCTGTAGCTCTATGATGTTACTGATGACATTTGGCTTTCATTCTGGCAAAAAATGGCAAAGGTTTCTAGGTGTACCATATTTTTCTTGCAGATCCTTCTTCCCATCCAGCACTTCAGTGACTTCTCACCCTAGTCATATCCTCATGCATGATTATATTTTTCCCTTCCAATACTCCAAATCGTTATCTCCTCTAGAGTGCAGTAATCTGGCTCTCTTTTAGCCTTTCTAACTAGTGTTTATGGCATAACCTTCATGCCCTGAGTTCCTTCAGTGCTTTGCCTTTTTTATTCTTTGTTCAATTTGCCAAACTAATTTTTTGAATTAAAATAAAAACCCTTCTTTCTAGCAAAATAATCTCATTCTTGCAAGTAAAATCTTTAACTTTCACACTTTTGTCTCTGCTGTCAGTTTCATAAACCTACTTTAAATCTCAAAATGGAGCACTGGCTGTTTCTTTTTTCTCTCTTTTTCATTTCTGTTATAGCAAGTCTGATCTCTCTGAGACAAGGAAAAGGACATTCATTATTGAGTGCTAGGAACATGTCAGTATTTTGTGATGTTTGCGGAGTAACCTGTGTCAGGAGAAGGGATATCAGTAAAACCAGCAGATTCTTCTATCATTTCTATCATGTCATGTCACCGAAATGTATATTTTCCATGGAACAAATGCTGAGAATAACCAGGCTTGAGCTGCTTTGTTGGGAGGGGTGTGTGTGTGTGTGTCTGTGTGTGACAGAAGGAAAAGAGAAGAGGAAGAAGAGGAAAAGGAAGAGGAAGAGTGTGTGCAAGAGAGAGAATGCAGGGATTGTGGCTCACCCAGTGTCCATGTCAGGAAAGTAAAGGGGTCTGAAGTGCCCACAAAGGGACCCTACCCAGCTTCTCTGTTGGAGGGGTTGTAGTCACGTGGGGCTGAGGTCATGTTCCAGGGGACGGGGAAAGCTTTGAATGACATGTGGGATTAGGTTTTTGAATTTAACAGAATCTTTTACTACCTGGAAGTGATTAATAATTACTGAAATGTGACTGATTTTTCTGTTATTGAAGATGACTGGAAAGCTATGGGAGCTGCCTGAAATGTCAAGAAAGGTGTAGGGAAGAGGAATGTGACATATTGAAAGGCAGTGGTAGGAGGAAAATACAGCTGCTTCCTGTTTGTTCTCATTACATTCAGCCCTTTCAATAAACTGGTTGCACATCTATTGATTCTTATGTAGTCATACAGTGACTAATAGCTACCCACACTGCATCTCAATAGCAAGAGTGCTGAGAATCGCAGGAAGAGTCGAAGAGAACCAGATTTCTCAGCCTACACAGAGGGGTCAAAGAGTTGATTATTCAAATGTATAATGAGTCCATGACTGTGTTTTCCCTTGTCCTCCAAAGTCCCTGACTGGATTTACCATAACTCTCTTTAAAGGTTTTCTGGATTCTTTTCCGAGATCATCCTTATCTTGACTTTGTCCTTGGGAGTTCTCTTAGCTTTATCAGTTGCATTAACAGATAAGTCATGAAGTCCTACCTTTGTAATAGCCTTAAAAAACACTCTTGGTTTAAGCTTTTATCATTTCTCATTTGAACCACTTATTAACTGATTCAGAAATACTGGAACTCAATAGAATGACAAAACCTCAGACAGGACTGAGTTGCCAGTGCTTCTTGTCTGTTGGTCCTTGTGGGCTATTAAGAGATGAGTTTGTAAGCCCTTATAATTCAGTGTGATGAGTGGAAGAGGGAAGATACATTGAAGACGATACAAAGATCTGGTGATGGGGATAACTGACTACTTAGCAGAATGGAGAAGACTTGGCAGGAGAGAACACTTGAACTGGTCCTTTAAGGTTAAATACAGAACCATGAAAAGCAAGGAGGAAAAATTAACAAGGAGGAAGCCATCAAGCCCAGGATACACAATTTGCAAGAGCCCAGAGGTAATGAGAGGGACAGCTACTTCCTTACAGCTGGATCAGAGTGAGGTGGGAAATGACAAGAGATAAAGCAAAAGGAGAGATTTTAGCATTTTAGATAATCCCTGTAGCATAGGCTCTAAGAAACACAGTGCAATGTGCCATTAACATTTTATCTGGAGGAGAATGAAAGTATAGGACACAGACTTGAAGAAGCTTTAGAAAGTTCGTGTGTCTCCATACATTTGTGCTGGAGAGTGGGATAAATAAAGCAGGAAAGTAAGTTTTGGCCAGAATCCTATTAACCTAGTTCTTATGTTCTTTGTTAGGTGATGTGGAATCAGCAATGGTTTTAATGTAGGGTACCGAGGATAATATATACACCTTAGAAATTGTTCTAGCAGCAACTGGGAAGCAAGTTAGAAGACTACTGCAATTGTGCAGGTGAGAGGTAAGGAGGACTTCAAGTAGGGTAGTAGGAGTGGGTATGAAAACTGAGTAACAGTTAAAGTAACCGGTACCATCTACTGAGTTATGGATAATTACATAGTTAAATAGATGTCAATACTATGCCACACCTGAATTAGAATCTCCTAGAACTTGTACAAAGCTGTATGCTTGACTAGATTTGGGAACCATGGCAGAGAGTGGTTTGCTTTTGTTTTCTCAGGAGAAAAATCTTTAACACCTAGTTCTGAATCTGCTTAACCAACTACTATCAGGTTCCCCCAGCAGGAATCCTCTTTGTCCCTGTGCCTTTAAATGTGTCACCATCTTCTGGAATGTCTCACCTCCTACTTCATTTGTCTTACCAACTCATGATCAAAGAACTACAAAAATTTATTTTTCTTCAACAAGGGGATGGCGTCACTGTTTTGAAAGATGCAAAACAGAGCCTTTTCATTAAGTCACCCAGTTGTATCAGTATATTTTTATTATATTGCACAGTGGAGGAATGCAATTTTCCTATTCATGTCTAAAACACACTAAGATGTTTTGTTCCTTATTTTAGTGGAGATTAATTCCTCTTCAAAAGACAGATGTGATCCCTTTAGTGGTAAAATTCACAAAATGACTCCCGTAAATCTGTTCTAGATAGAAGAGAAGAATCTTGGAAAAAGACATGCGTCATGTAACTGAGTCCAGGTTACTGTGAAAGGTTTGAACTCTCAAGGAGCTTGCAGTATATACTTTTGCTATTTTCTTGTGGGCATCTTTTTTTTTTTTTTTTCTCTGTATACTAAATTGTATGCTTAGAATTTACTGGATAGCTAAATTATTCCTAGCAAATTACAACACTATGGATGAATGGTCATGTAGTATTTCATTTTTGCCTTATTATGTTTAGATTTGGGATCTCCGGTTTTGTAAGTGATAGCTACACTATATCAGTCTATCCTTACACCTGCTCATGCTTGAATGCATCCTGCTTCTCCTCCCACATGGAACAGTGTCAATCATGATGTGCAACTATTGTTAAGATACATCCCGTGTTTACAGGAAATAACCCATAAATATGGTTATGGAATAATGTATAGACTGCAGGAACACCCAAGAAAATTGGTCTTGGGTTTAAAAGCCTCTCTCTCTTACACACACACACACACACACACACACACACACACACTCCTCCCCTACATCTTTTGCATATGTTTAGAGAAAACTTCCTTTTCCCCTCTTTTCCAGGCTTTAAATAGCCCTCATAGCTCCTGCTACATTCTGTGTGTCTGAGACATCTGCTGCCATCTTCCAGTACCTCAGTTTCTTCATTTGCGGGCTGTTCTTACAGTTGACAGTGTTTTGTGAGGAACAACAAATAAAAATGCTTTCAAAGTGCTTTGCAAGCCTACAGTTCTCTGTAAATGCTTAATGATAATAATATACAGTAGGACATCTTCCCTTGAAAACAGCAGGAGTGTTTCCTTCCATAATGACCTGACAGATGGGTTATGGTATCTAATCCCCTTAAACCCTCAAAGCTCTTTGATAGTGGATGTTGTAAAAGGCCAGATTAGAGCACATGCTGCTCTTTTATTGAGCCCTTTCTTTCCATATCTATGCCACATTCAATTGCTCCCTTCTCTAAGTATGTTCCATGTTAACCTACTACCTGCAGGAACAATTAGGAGCAAAAATAGAGACTAAAGGACAGCGCACTCCAGTAGGAAAAATTAGTTAATGCTTGTTGTCCCCAATATAAAAAATCCACTTTGGCCTTCACATGTAGCTTTTATCAAAGGTTCCTGCCCTCCTAATTCCTGACTACTAATCTCAAGCTGTGGGTATTTATCAGTGTTGAATACAGGCCTGTGTGTGTGTGTGTGTGTGTGTGTGTGATGGCTCCTTATGCAGTGAGAATGGAGCTTTAGTGATATTAATTCTAAACCAGTGAGGCTTAGAAAAATTACAGGCCATTTAGGATATTTGTAGCATTTATATAAGAGTTGAGCTTTCAATCAGTTCAAAATAAGGAAAAGATGATTAATGGTTATTCTTCTGTAACCTTAATTCTGCTCTTCAACCTGGATTGGATGGAGAAGCTTTATACATTTCCACTTTGTGCCATGCTTGTCTTTTGAGAATTGCCATTAAAGTGATCAGCTGCTGAAATCTTTTGTGACAATCCTTTAACCCATCTTCATCAACCACCCTCAGTTACAAAGTTTGCTTTCTTGGTATGCTTGAAGAAATACAAGTTGTTGTGGAATCATCCATGGAGTGTAACCTATATTGGAATAGCAGTGGACAATAGTAGTGCTTTTCACCAAGATACATGCAATAAATACTTTAGTGCACCATCTCTTTGAATTTGGGGTGTTTAAAAATTAAGATGGTTCTTCAAGTACTTCTTTGAAGAGTCCTCTGCTTATGTGCTAGATTTCCCTCTTTTCACTTCAGAGATAGTACTTCTGTGTGGGCTCTTTTTCTATACCTTCATATATTCTTTTTTCTGTCATTCCCATGGTGCAGACTTCATGAAAATCCTTCCTTCGTGTTCCCTTTCTGTACTACTTTTCACACTTTCCTTAGAGTAGAACTTTCTCCAAAGAGTTTTTCCTTTCTTGCTATTGCCACATCGTAGTCTGTTATGTGGTTATGGAAAAAAATCAGACCGAGCAATTTATAAATAATGGAATCTTATTCCTGAAGTTCCGAAGGCTGCAAAGTCCTGAATCAAGGCTCCGATAGCTGTGGCATTCGAGGAGGGCTGCTCTCTGCTTCCATGGCATGGCCTTGTTGCTGCAATTCTGAGAGGAGACCTAAGCAAGTATTTTAAGTACTTTATATTATCATATGAATTTTAGCATATGCATATCAATTTTTACAAAGTTTTTCTGGGTTTTGATTACACTGGTGAATCTATACAATAATTTGGGCAAATTAGCATTTTTAAGTGATTGAGTTTTCTAATGCGTGAACACAGTTTATCTGTCTCTGTTTAGGAGCTCTTTCATGTTTCTCGAAGTTATTTGAGTTTTCAATATTCAGATCTTAAAACCTCTTTTTTCAAATGTGTAACTGAATATTATATGTAGATGGTACTATTTTAAAGGAAAGCTTGCTTTGTTTTGCAATTGCAGCTAGGATATAAAAATAGAATTGGTTTTATTACCTTGTTTCCTAATCATCTCTATGTAAGTCTTTATCCTCCACATTTCGACCTGAGATGAGAGCACCCAGAAGCCTGAACTTTGCTACTTACTCTAGTGCCTCAGTTTCTGCTGTTGAGTTTGTTTGGAGTTCTTTAGGATTTTGATGCATTTTTAAATGTGATTTTGGAGTTAGTCTGATCTCCTTGTTTTTGTGGTTAGGATGTGAACAGTACTCTCTTGCAACTCTATCTAAACCAAATGAGAATTGGCATTTAAGACTGTTTTTAGGCCTGTAGGATCAGGAGCGATATTCCCTTTCACCAATTTTTTGCTTTCTGTCTCAATTTTATTAATTTCTTCTGCTTTTTGTTTTCTATTTCAGTGAGTTCTGTTTTGATATCTACTGTTTTCTTCTATCTGTTACCTTAGCTTTACATCAATTATATAAATTGGTTATTAAAATCTTCACTCTGAATATACTCACTATGTATTACAACCATATACTAATCAAAAGATTTTGAAAATATTAATTATTCTTTATATTTTTCTCATTTCTCAATCAGCTGCTGAGAAAGAGATATTAAAACAACCAAGTATGATTGATAATTTGTCTGTTCTTTTAGTTCTGTCACTTCTTCCTTCACAGATATTGAAGTTCATTAAGATTATCAAATGTATATAAATAGACAATTGATCTTGCCTGTAGCTGTTTCATCATATATAGGACAGAAAACATCTTGGCATATGGTGAAAGAATCAGAGGACTAGAAATAAGCCAACCATTTAAAAATATGAAAATTATAGTCTTATTTAATCATAAGTTCACTCATTTAACTGACACTTCTTGGCTACTTACTGATCCCATGACTGGGCACAGTTTTCAGGCAGTTAGAGCTCCCTGGTCTTGTGGAGATTTCAGTACACTAAACTCCAAGATGAACTCTCAAAATTACTGTCAATTCCAGGCCAAATTATAAAATGGCCATTGAATGGATGGCAGGACTTACTGAAAACAAGACACATTAATCTCATCCTTTCTCTGCCGGAGCTATTTTACTGGAAAATCTTAGAAATGTATTGTTTCATTTTGACTTTTGCCAGCTGTATCACAATAAACTGGAATTGAGGAGATACAACAGCTTCTTAGAAGTGAGGTACTTTCATGCCATGTTGAGCAACTGTATCCAAATATTTCTAATGAACTAACCAGTATTAATCTGGTGACAAGTTTATAATACTTTTATCTTTAAACACTGTTCTGTGTAACATTCGTTAATAGTTTTCTTGAAAATATGGAAGGTATAATTTTCATGTATGCTAATAAGATGAGGCTGGGAAGGATATCAAACATTTGTTGAATGGCAACAAAGGGAAGAATTGAAAGACTATCTTTCAAGGGGCTGGGGATTTAGCTCAGCGGCATAAGCGCCTGCCTTGCAAGCAGGCAGTTGTGAGTTTGATCCCCGGACCGATAAAAAGGAAAAAGACAAAAAAAAAAAAAAAAAAAAAAAAAAAAAAGGAAGACTATCTTCCACATTTCAGTTTTCTTAGTCTTATGTAATATGTTTGGCAAATGCTTCTCAAAAAACTCATCTCCAGCTAGATTTTTGTTTATCCTCAGAGTCTCCTATGTAGAAATTCTTCTGTTACAGTAATGCTGAGGGGAAAGTAGACTGGTACAAGGATAGCTCGTTGACAACCTCTATTTAAAAATTTAATAGGGAGCGTTAAAAAATCCATGTGGCATACAGCAAAAGTGAAATTGTAGTGTCTGAACTTCTTTAAGATCACTTGAAATATCTAAAATAACAGCATTAAATTAAGATCATTAGACAAGGATAATATAGAAGGTATTATCTTTCAGTCTTGGCATGAGGGAAAAGACTGGAAAACCTAGCTACCAATGGTTATCCTGAAGATGTCTTGAAAGTAGAGAAAAACATAATGTGAGAGAATACTGGCCTCCAAAGATATGAAAGCCACTGAAGAGAAGAAGGAATGGTCATTTTATCATTAATTCCAAGAGTTACAGCATACACTAATGGGTGTTAATCTATAGCGTAATACAATTTCGGTCACTAAAAGGAGGAAATTTCTAATACTCAGAACAACCTATGCCTGTTTAATTCAGCTGGTGGTAATGTTGTTGTCTTTTTTTTTTTTTTTTTCTTTTGTCTTTTTTCTTTTTATCGGTACCAGGGATCAAACTCACGACTGCCTGCTTGCAAGGCAGGTGCTTATGCCGCTGACCTAAATCCCTAGCCCCTGTTGTTGTCTTTTAATATCAATTTTTAATCCATACTCATGGCAGCCAGAAAGCAGAGGACAAGAGAAAAACTGAGACAGAGAGAGAGAGAGAGAGAGAGAGAGAGAGAGAGAGAGAGAGAGAGACAGACAGACAGACACAGACAGAGACAGAGACAGAGACAGACAGACAGACCAGGGACAAGAATGTACCCATCCAGGCTACATCCAGTGACCTATGTCCTCCATCCAGGTCCCACCTATTCATGGCATGTTCTGTCATGAACTTATTGATGTATTAATCCGCTGATGAGGTTAATGCCTCTGCAATATAATTATCTTCCACAAGCCACGCCTCTGAACATATCAGAATTTGGGGATGTGGATTTCAGATCTAAACCATAATTCTTAGCCAGTTATATTTCTCTTGTGAGATACAGATTTTCAGCACATGGCACAAAGGCAGAAAAGCTGTGTGAAAGTTAAGTGTCCTAGCTGTGGTCCCTGCCCAGGATGCCCCAACCTGCAGTCCATCTCAGTATTTCTGGCTTCTAACCTTGAGCTGCTTTGGTTTCTTAGTCTTCTAACAGTTTGTCCATTTAATAGGTTCTCCTTTGATTACATTAGTCAAAAATAACATAGGATTTACACATAAAATGAGAAAATTTATTAACTCATATAAATGTGGAATACTTGTGTCTCAGTTACTTTCTTTATTGCTGAGACAAAATATGTGACACAGTTAAAGGATAAAAGTTTTATTTTGGCTCACAGCTGGTCGAGGTGTCAGTCCATAGTCAGTGGGCTGCAAGGCAGGGTGGCATAGCAGAGGGCACTGCAGAGAAACAGCCCACGGTAGAGCAAGGAGGGGGAAGTGAGGGCAACAAGACAGCAGAGCTGCAGCTGCAGCAGCCGCAAGTCCTTTTCCCCTTTGTCCCAGCCAGGCTAAGTCTTTTGAGTGGTACCACTTGTACCCATGGTGCACTTTCTGTTATTCACACTTAAAACTATGCTAAATCAACTTATTTAGCATACATCCTTAATCATAGTATCATACACCCATCACTCATGATACAGCCACTCCCCAAAACTCCACTTGTCAACCCTTGAGGCTTTGGGGGGGACATTAGGTACAAGCCATAACAGCTTGTTAGATAAATGAAGTCTCTTCCTAGAGGAATGTTTCATAAAAAGTTAGAATATTCAAATATTAATTGATGAGCATAGAATCAGAACAAGAAAATTTATATGATTCAGATGTTTCATTTTACAATCTTATGATTATGATACATCTATCAGTAGATAGACCTATCAAAGTCTATCTGCATATTGTTCTAGCATAATATCCTATCCCCAACCATGTTTGATGAGTACACTTTGTGAATTTCTTCTCTGACACTTTTTCTTCGCTTTGAAATGATTGATCCAATTTAAATCTGCTAACTGTTTCAATTAGGTTATTGGCATCCTTATAGATCTCAGATCCCATCCATTTAAGTAAATTTTGTTCACTCCACTGCTTTAAGATTTACTTTATTTCCATCCTTGAGTACTCCCCAAGTGTCCATTTGAAGAAGAGTCAATCTTCCTTTTACTTCCTGATTCCTGAATTTCTCAGGTTATATAAACTTAGGAATTTTTTAAATCTTCAAATGGCTACAATTTGGCACCTTTGACCATATAGTCCTTAAAGCCTTAACCCCCAGCTGAAAGCTTTTATTGATGAAGATTGAACTTTTTCTGGTTCATCAATTAGGTATTTGCCATTTAGTTACAGTACATGCAGAACAAAAGTAAAAAGTTGGGTAGCCTAAAAATTGATGATCAAGTCTATGATCATTATTCAGGAATATTCATAGACAGAATGTTACATTTCACCAATATTTAGGGTGATGTGTGGTCTTGAGCATTTTACAAAGAATAAATGGATTTGCAATTTCTTTAGAGTCAGACTGGGTCAGATTGATTTTTTTTCCTTGAAGGATGTTTGCCTGGAAAGCCAGATAGGCTGGATCTAGTTTCTCTAATGGCTTTCCTCCACTACCTAATTGGCCTGGAATTGGCCTTCTGTTTACTAGAGGTTCTACAATATGAGCCAATCTCAAGTTGTAGATATTTACATCAGAACTGTTGCACTTACTGACTGCTATCCCTCTTCACATAATAAGGGGATGGATTCTCATTTTTACTAACGCAATTAGAGAATTAAGAATATGAAGAGTTAATTAAGAAATGATTGATCTCTTAGATACAGAGAACTTAGCTGTATATTTAGATCAATGGACAGCATCTATATGCTAACACTATGAATTTTAGTTTTTAGCAATGTAAAACATTCAGGCATGTCAAAACAATATTTGTTTAATCAGATAAAAGATGATTTTATATGGGCAATATCAGATATTAGTGAGGTTATGTCAAGCAGGAAGTCAAATCACAAAGTTATGCTTACGACAGAACTCAGAATTTTGTCTTCTAACAAATGCAGTTAATTTTAAATAACTGTGCGATCTAGTGAAATGGTTTTACCTTCCCCAACTTTGTTTTCATGGTCTATAGAGTGGAGTTAAAAATAATACTATATTTTATATCAACAGAATTGATTTGATTTTACGATTTGATCAAAATGTCTGCTAAACCGTCATGTGTTCAGAAGTGAGACTTATAGAACATTATTGGATTATAGGGATGCAAACCTCCATTAATTAGTGGACTAATTCATTGATGGGTTCGTAGGTAAATGTGCTTTTAGGTGACAGAAACTATTTGGGGGAAGTGGGTCAGAAGGTGTATAACCGGGAAACCTGTCTATTTGTCCTTAGTCCCTTCCTTTCTCTCTGGTTCTTCCTGCTCTCTGCTTCATGGCTGACACAAGGAAAAGAGCTTTCCACTGCCCTGCCCTCTGCCATGGCGTTTCTGCCTGGAAGTACAGACCATGGACTAAAACCTCTGAAACCATAAAACAAAATAAATCTTTCTTCTTTTAAGTTGTTGGCATCAGGTATTTTGTCCCAGCGATGAAAAAACGACCAATTGGGCAGTGATATTGTCTTGACGAAGACTGAGAATAGAAGCAATTTTTTTGCCTTCTGTACATTAGTGCAGAATGTTGAATTAAACTGTTTATTTGTCTCAGATTTTCAGGGAACTCCCTCCCATCTGAATGAGAACAGTAAACCTCTTATTCTAAATATAGGCTGTCCAAATCCTTGCAGGACCTATTTCAGAGGTGGCAGAGCATTCTTGCTGTTATCCTCTCAATTTTTATAAGGAAGTAAGGAAAAAATAATCAGATAAATGGAGAGCTAGTAGACAGTATCTGTCTTAGGACATCTGCTTCCTTCCTTACACTGAATTAATTGCGGCAAGATCAGAGAGAACCTTTTACACTTGTAAGAATGATTGAAAAAAAAAAAAAGAAACAGCTTGTTTCTTATTGGACTCTTCTATATGAAACGGCTTTCTGAATTGAATAAGAAGAAAAGGAGCTAGTGCAGGATGACAGGAAAAGAGGGAACAGAAATATTGGTCAGTCATAATATAGTTTGACCTAGTAGGATTCCATGAGTTTCCATTGGACCATTGGAACTCTGCTAGAGCTAGCTGAACTTGAAGCATCCATCCAGGTTGCTGAGCAATTCTTCATGAGGGAAGCCAACAGGAGGAAGGATCCGGTGGTCATGCCAGGGGAGTCAGGGAGAATGTTGAAAAAAAGCATGTTGGAAAACACTAACCCTAGAAAAAGGTAAGTAACAGAGAGAAAGCCTTGCAGTGCTCAAATTGTTCAATGTATCAACTCTACTTGCTTTCTTCTGAAAGTCTGTCTGCAACTACAACAGGATCATGATCATGGGGAAAAACCTTCTCTAGCTTAGCACCCATCAGTGAAATCAAAGTGTCCCCAGAGCCCTTGCTATCAATTAAAGAAGTGCCTGGGTAATCTGATCAAGTCCTTCAATGCAGCAGGTGTCTTTGCAACTCATGTGACTTATTTCTGCTCTGTTGCTCTCAGCAAAGGTCATGAAGCTTTTAAGTAAGCATCTGTGGCATCATCATTTGGTATGGTTTAGTTCCTGCTCCAGAAGTTTTCATATGGTAGTGGTAAAATATGCTGTTCTACTCTTTGCTTTGAGCTTTTCTCATCACTAGTATCTTGACACTTCCTTGTGACTTAATCTTATTAGAAGCAATTTTTTTCTAAGTTATCTCAAGTGTTACCAGTATGACTTCCTCGGGCATGACAACTGTGTCTCTATGTCAGATGTTGGGCCACCATCTTCTCTTCTTAGGATGACTAGTTTTCCTTCAACAGACTGTAAGTGTTCTGTCACAGTATCCTTCATCTTCCTTTATCCCCCGTAATGTCCATAAAGGTATTTACTTGGAGTCTGTGGGATGCATCTTTCTTGGTTACTTTAGGGATCTAAGTTTTAGCAATCTGTGTCATTCTCAGTATTTCTAGGGCTTTTCTGATTCCTTGAGTTTTCTTGAAAATACCAGTCTGACTATCCTTGCCAATTTCTGAGGTGAGGAAAGTCCGTTGGATTTTTCCAGGTATATTCTGCTTAAGACTTGATTTTTACTCCTCCTCATAGAAGAAATGACTCTTGCAGGTGATGCTAATGAGCAAAAGATCAGAAGAGGAGAAAGTATGTTCATAGTATTAAAAAAACTCTCTATTTCTTTTCTCTGATGCGTATCTTCATAATCCAGCTTTACCATCATCACAAATCTTGAGGCTTTGCTTTCTAAATGCTTTCGGAAATGCCAGTAGCTACAGGTGATAGCTAACAACCATACACATTATTTTGCTACATAATGAACCATAACAGAGTTTGATAAAAAGAAAGGGCCAAGTAAAAATTTTTGACAAGAATAAGGAAATGCAGCATTTAACAGGATTTGTTTTCAAGCTGTTATTTTGGAGATTTAAATAAATCCTGTTAAGTATTACAATTTTTGAGCACTAAGTGTGTCTTAGTTAGTTTTAAGACTTTAAAAAAAGTACTAGGTAAGTAGGGGTGTAAATAGAAACCTTCCCGTTGCTGGGTGTGTTAAGTCTTCCTTCTCATGTTCATAGAAGGTTGTGCCATGAAATCTCTGAAAGATGCTTTCACACTAATTATACGATTAAAAAGCTGTCTCCAGTTCTTGCTTTTTTATTTTATAGACAATGACAGTATTTTCAGGATTCAACCACTTTGAGATCAAAGTCCACATCCTGGGTCAGGCTAATTGGGGCAGATATTCCAGTGCTTAACAACCAAAGGTGCATTCCTCAACTATAAATTTCAGCTTCCTGTCATAGAAACCCCAAGAGTATATCTGTCAAAAATGGAATATTTAGATTAATTGGGGCTTTGCTATGGTGTCTATCCCAGAAGGACCTATTCACCCCAGATGGATATGGGTTGTCCTTTGAAAGACCTCGAAGCACAGAGGTTCCATAACCTTCCTCAGTCATTCTCACCATCTAAAAATGTCCTTCTGTGCATTTGTGGGCTTTCTTTCCTAATTTAATTTTTTCTCCCCATGGAGATAAGGAACAGCTGGTCCATATCTGTATGAAATTCCTTAATTCATGATAGTCCTACCCTCCTTTACTCTGATTAAAACATGAAATACTAATTTCTTTATTTAAATATTCCTCAATTAATTAAAAACTGAAATCCCAGTTCCTTATGGGTTTAGTAAAAATTGGTGCTTCCTGAAACCATAGGGAACCCATTGTTTTGCAAAATGTCATTTACCACTGCAAAATTCCAAGTATGTTTGTAACAAATATTTATTTACAGGCATTTTCTTACGAAAGGACTGTCTTCATGGAAACTTATATAGGTAGATATGAGCCATGTGAGCTTTTCCCAGAAACTTTAACTTCCTTGGATGGCTTTAGGGGTCTTAAAGGACACTGATCCATTTTGAAGCCATGTCTAGTCTCCCAAATTTATATAACAATATACAAAATGTGACCATAATCATTTTATGAATGCTTTAAAGTGATTGGTGTAACCAATGTGTGAGAATTATTTTAAATAACAGTAAATTACTGAAAGAACAGTTAGGAGCACAATGTGTTCATGTCTAATCTTCCCAAATTATTAAAATTTTAATAGTTGCATAGTTACTTCATGTAACAATGGAGTCTTTAAACGTCAAAATTTGTTTTGTGATAGTTAGATGCTCACAGCTGTGAAAGATAGCTTTCTTTAGATTTCTCAATTTATGACCATTCAGTGAGAAGAATGTTATTTCATATCCAGAGACATTTTAATAAAAGCCTTCAGCCTTCATGTCCTTTCTTCAAAATTTTAAACAGATGACTGTGTATCATTCTTGATTCTTTAAAAGACAACTTGCTTTAAGCAGTATGAAAAACATGAATATAATGTGGAACAGTGATGTATATTTGTTGGCCAGAGGCTGAAGACAGAAAAGAAAAACCTGCCAGCCACACTAATGGTGGGCTCTCATTATTTACTGAACTGTCTTCTTTCTAAGAACACAATTAATACAGCTGTGAGTTACTCAGTGGCTCTGATGTGTTGATCACAGTGCTGAGCTTTTTATATTTTCCAACCCTGAGATAATTATTATTGTGTCTTCTTACAGCTCTATTTTATAATTGAACTTTCTTCAAAAGGACAAGGGGCTTGCCCAAGGTCATTGCTTTAATAGGTGGCTGAACTAAGATCTGCACCCAGGCTATCTGATTCCGAAGTTGTGCATTTAAGCCATCTGCTCACTTTATTTCCCACTAGAGAAATATGCCATTTATTCACTCTTGAGGTCTTTAAAATCTCAAAGGTTTTCCATTTTAAATCTACAAAGTCATATGCAAGCAGTTTAAAGGGTGTTGAGCTCAGCATCCTGAATGTCAAGAACTTGTCTTTCCTCAGAGATGTAGTCTGGTCACCAGTGTTTCAGAGACACATATTCGTTGCAGCAATTACTTTGCTCCATTAGCAGAATTCAGGGAACAATATCTTATTCTAAAGCTGTTTTTTTCTTTTTTTAATTGCTGGGAAGGATACTGCCTTTTCCACTTATTTAAAAAAATGTTAAGCCTCTACTTAATTTACATGAAATTGCCTATACCCATTCTATCTTGTGTTGACCTTTGCTCACTAATTTCATTTCTCTTATCCTGGGACGACTACTCGATTGAGCAAGTTAAATGGGCAAGATGACATATGGGCACCTAACATGACTCTGTGTAGAAGATGACTAGAAGAGGATATGGGTAATTCAAATATATTGCCTGTCTAAAGACTCTGGCCATTTCTTTTCCTGTGGGATTTTTTTTTTTTTTTTTTTTTTTTTTTTTTTGTGTGTGTGAGCACGACTGAAAAACACATCCTATGATTCAATCCAATGAAACCTAGAGCCAGAATCATCTTCAGTTTTCAGACCTAAAGGTAATTGTGCAGCAAGTTCAGATTCTCTTTACTTAATGTAATTAAAACAGAAAGATCAGGGAGATGCTATCATAGCCATTAGTCTGATTACTAGAGATTCTACGTTAGCAACTACCCTTATTGCTTAGAAAAACTTGTAATTTCGAATTCCTTTGTACAAATTTCATTGTACAATGAAAATTATCTATAATTTAAATTACTTTTGGATTTTTTGACGTTAAGACCTATAACTTTCCTAAATCTTGAAGTTTAATTTATAGGTAATATAGTTGTTACAGTTTTACATTTTTAGTAATTAAGAACTGTAAATTTTGAGGAGCAGTTGGTTAGTTAAACGTTTGGTGAATTTAAATACTTTTTCTTTAAACAATGAGTCACATTTACAAACAAGGTCATTTAAAATTGTAGATATAAATGTAATATATTCAATTTTCTTTTTAAGCTCTTAAAGCACTTGACTGGACAAGTTCATGTCTCTAATGAGCAAAACTATCTTGGGAATTTAAGTCATTTTTATGTAATAAATTATTATATTTATCAAAATAGTAAATCTAGTTTTCTTAAATATTCTAATTCTGTTTACAAACTTGGGCAAAAGTCTTATACTTCACATTGAAATCACAAGTCAATTACCTATTTTAAATTGGAACCACAAGGCTAAGCTGAGAGAGTTTCTAATATGCCAACTCTAAATCATTACAAACACTTTAAATATTGAATATACACACATTGTCCCAGTGATTAAAAACCTGCTCCTGAACTTGACACAAAAGTATTAATATTTCATCATCTTTATAATTAATTCTAAGCCATTCTGGATTTGGAAAGACACTCAGTAAAGGGATACTTTTGTCATTTCAGATGTGGAACCTGGGGCATCGCATGTGTGGGGTGATTACTTTATCTTCAACACAGTCACCTGGAGCTCCTTCTACTAGTTGCAGTGAAAATAAGACTTCCAGCAACACCGTTTAGATGGCGTTGTTTTATGATCCTTATCTCCTGTGTTCAAGATACATATCAATCTCTTTGTTTCAGCTGATTTTGGCAGGTGCCAGTTTGTAATGCCCCAAACCCCAAAGGATGTAACTAACTGCTAACACATTGCTCTTTATTTTCTTTATTTACTGATTGAATTCTGATTTTTCATATTTCTCTTGTCTCTTTTGGTAGCAATGCTTATGGATATTTTAATGAAATCTTTTAGGATTATGCAAATTTCTCATACTTTTTAAGATATAATAACAGCAAATATATACTTGAGGAAAATATATAACAAATTAGAAGATATTTTAGCAAGTTCTTAACCAAGAATTACTAGAGATGTGCATGAAATACTCTTTGAATCCTTCACTATCTTGATTAATGAATTACCTTTCCTTTTCCATTAAGCCGTGAATGAAATATTTAAACAGATATCTTTAAAAAAGCTTTTTTAGTATATAATATCAAAAGTGTCAGCAACAAAGGAGAAAGTAAGTACCCTGGAGTTCAAGGTGGTGGGCAGAATGTAAAGATGACCAAATAGAGCAGTCCAGTGCTTGTCTCTTCCTCCACAAAGAACGGTACAAACAAACAAATAGCTCTACTTTCGAGGTGAATGGTCAAGGGAGAGATGGAAACTCTGTAAGACACAGATCTGGGATGGGGGCATAGAATATGAAATAAACATATCAGCAGCTACTATTCTGAGTCTCCAAATGGAAGGATCTCTCATTTCAGGAGAAAGGGTAATCAGATGAGTCCCAGGAAACTCATGGTTGATGATGTCAGCAATCCTAGCTACGAGAGAATGTCACTTATCAAAGGCTTGGATCCTAGTTGGGAGCCTTGTAGTTTGGCTTCATAGAAGTAACCTATCTCCCTCCAAATTCCAGAACCCGAGCTACTATAGCACATTTCCAGCTTGAGGTCAGACCCACCATACACACAGCCCAGAGCAACTGTGGCCATCCTGTGGTCAGTCTGAGCTGCCTACTGGGCCGAAGGATGTGTGTTGCATGCTGCCCATTGCTTCCACTGCCACCTGGCCTATGACCTGAGCTTCTGTTTATCTCCAGGGCCTACCTCAAGCCTGCCACTACTGCCATTGCTGAAGAAAGGTGCATCATTGTCCATGACTCCAGCACCCAAACTTCAGCAGGAAGACTGGTTGCATGACACTGCTGTGTGTACCATATTCATCGGAGCTGCTGTAGTACTCCTTCCCCTGTGTGGCAGTGGAAACAAAAGGGCTCTTAGCTCACACCACTGCCTCTTCAAAGCTGTCAATTACAAAGAATTTATAGAGAAATTACATGCCAATGTGCAAAGAGAATCAAAGTCAACCAGCCCACCAAACCTACTGCCTAAGACATATTTATAGGAAAAATTCATTTATCATGAAAGTCACCTTATAAACTGATAAAGTCACCTAATCAACAGATCCAGTAGATCCACAAGTCTCAATATAGAGACAAGTCTCAAAGTATAGGCATAAGAAGTGTATAGAAACAAGGTGGTGTGATGCCTCCAAAGGACTAGATCCTAAATAAAAGACATTGATGAAGTGCTTGGTAAAATATTCAAGGAATAACTACAAAGAAACTCAGAGTCAAAGAAAGGAAAACAATTTAATGAAATTAGGAAAATAATGATATAAATTAAAATTTCCACAGAGTAAAGTTCACAAAAAAGAAACAGAAAACTCGAAGAACTCAATAGTTTACATTTAAAAAAAAACAGTTGAAAGATTCAGCAGCAGATTGGATCAAGAAGAAAGAATAGCTAAATGTGAAGAGAAGTCTTTTAAAATTGACAAAATAAATGAATACAGCTCTGATAGTTATTAAATGTACATCTATTCATATTGTGAATGTCTATGAAGAAAAAGGATATTTCAGGATCATCTTTATGTACTGATAATGAACTTGGTGGGAAAACAATTGTGAAAGCAATACCATTCACAATAGACAACCAAAAATGAGGGGCCTAGGAATAAGTTTAATCAAGGAAACAAGAGAAGCTTACAATGAAGATCACAAAATACTGATGGAAGAATTGAAGAAAACCCATTCATTCTATATACTAATGCATAAATGAAGAAAACTCCCACATACATGGGGTTCCTGGGTTGAAAAAACTGATATTGTTAAAATGTCCATGCCACTCAAAGGGATCTAGTCCTTCAATGCCATACCCATTAAAATACCAATGATATTCTAGAAAAAAATTCTAAAACTCATCCATAAACAAAGAAGACTCTGAATACACAAAATTATGTTGAACATAAAGAAGAGAACTGGAGACATTACAATATCTGATTTTAGTACATATGACAAAGGTATAAAAACAGACATAAAGCATACATAAACCAAGGGAAGAGAACAGAGATCTGAGAAGTAAGCTTTTTCTCTATAAGCAATGGGTTCTTGACAAACTTGCCAAAAAACAAACACTGCTGAAAAGACAGCCTCCAGGTACTGGAAAAACTGGATAACCATATGTAGAACTTTGTAATGACCTGTGTGTCTCCCTACAAAAGTCAACTCAAAACAGATCAAATAGTTAATTGCAAAGCCTACAGTCAAGCAACAACTAGAAGAAAATATAGGGAAAAAACTTCAGGCTGTCAGTGTTGAGTGTTAGGAGTTATTTTTTGGATAAGACCTTTGAACATAAGCAGCAAAGGAGAAGCAGACAAATGACATTATACTAAACTAATGAACTTGTGTATAGTTAAGGAGAAAATAAACAGAATGAAGAGATAAACTGCAGAATGAGAGAATATGTTATATTTGCCAACTCTTCATCTGACAAAGATTAATATCCAGAATACCTAAGCAACTAAAAAAAAATACTGAACAAAAGAATAACCTAACTCAAAAATGGCTAACTGATCTAAATTGACATTTCTCAAAAGAAATAAAATGAATAATAAATATATTAAAATGCCTAATATGATTAGCCATCAGGGAAAGAGAAATTGAAGTCCCGGTTAGAATGGCTATGGACAAACAGACAAAAATTGCAGATGCTCGTGAAGATGTGGCAATAAGAAAACCCTTATGTCCTTTTGGCAGGAATGGAGAATAGGAAAGACATGTAAATTAGAACAGTGTGGAAGCTCCTCACATAACCTGCTCTCCCCAAACCATGTGAAACTAGGGGCAGTGGGTGTGAAGGGAGAGGAGTGACAGGAGGAATGATGAAAGTGGGTCATGTGTATGAACCAAGGTGCCGACATGAAAGCCACAGATCTGTATAACCAATATGCATTAATATATAGTGTGAAAAGAAAAACCTAGTAACAGCTGTAGCACATGAGTGGACTGTCCCACTTCCAGGCACACGTTCAGATGAAGTGAAGTCAGCGTATCAAAGTGGTGCCTCTACTTCCACTTCTGTTGCAGCAGTGGCCAAGTCAAAATTAGCCTGTGCTCCTCCACAGGTTAATGGGCAATGAAAAACACAGTACATACACAGTATTCAGCCCTGAAAAAGAAGGAATTTTTATTATTTATGACCATGGGGATGATTTTGGAGGGCACAATATTAGGTGAAACATGCTAGGTACAGAAAGATGACAAAAACCTATACATTCTGACTTATATGTTGAAACAAACAAACAAAAATGGGAGAAAATATTTGCAATTTCTATATTTGATAAGAGCCTAATATCTAGAGTAGATAAACCATTACAACTCTACAACAAAGGAACAAAAATGCAATTAAGAAGAAGGAAAGGGTTTGAATAAACATTTATCCAAAGAAAATACACAGATGTCCAACAGGTACAGGAAAAGATACTCAATATCATTAATTATTAGAGAACTGCACATCAAAACCATAATGAGTTACTATTTCACGTCTAATAGGATGCTTATAGTAAAATGAAATAAAAAAATCTAGCATTTAGATCATGGAAACAACCCAAATGTCCATCAGCCGAAGAATGGATAAAAAAACTATGGTACTTCTATGTACTGGAGTACTACTCAGCTATAAAGAAGGATCACATTGAGGTATTTATCAATAAATGGGCACAGCTTGAAACCATACTCATAAGTTAACTAAATCAAGTTCGCATCTGTGAACTCCGAATAGTTTTCCTAGTGTAGGAAATGAATCAAATATATAAAAGTACGTGATAACCGTGATTCCCCATTATATGGCCTTGAAGCCTTATAAAATTGTCACTCATTACTTGGAATGGCTTTATTCTGGGCTGTTTGATATCATGGCCGGTGATGCAATGAACAGCCACTTTGAAGAAAATAAGACATAATAACAGCTAGTGCTGATTTAATAACATCTTGTCTTAAAGCCGTACCAAACTATGGTTCTTCTGTCTCCATTGATTTTATTATGTTGTAACTTGCTGGACTTTATTGTATGTGGTAGTATAAACAAAAATTGTTATAGGCAAAGAGATAATATTGAAACCATTGATCATTTTTTTCTGTTAGCTGGTTCTAAATACTCTACAATGCTTTCATCCACTTGAATGGTGTTACACAGTCTTGATATATTTGATGTTATAGCATATGAAGTTATATTCAAATATTTCAAAGAAAAAGACACTATGGTAACTACTATTAAGTCGGGTTATTTGGTGGTGAAGCACTAAGTTGCTGCAAGTGTTATGCTTTAACCTGTATTGTTATGTTGTTATGCCCCCTTTTATCTCATCCTCTCCCTTATTTATTAAAAAAGAAAGAAAGAAAATAAAAAGTATGTTTTTCATCCCAGTAAAAAAAAATCTGTGAAAAAAACTATATCTAACATTCTTATCTTAATGCTTTTCCCTTTATATAGCAAACAAATCAATGATATCTGGTCTTTATACCTCTTCTATTCATCACTGTACTGGAGGCTCTAACCAGTAGAATGATGTTTTTTAACAAAAGAGTCATATTAACTAGAAAGAAAGGAGTAAAATATTTTTCTGTGTATGTGCAACATGATTGTATATGTTGGAAATCCTAAAAAATCTACTCAAAAGCTACGAGAAGCACAAGATTGTGAGTTCAACCCCTGTACCAAAAAAAAAAAAAAAAAAAAAAAAAGAAAGAAAGAAAAAGAAAAGAACCCACAATATAATATCAACTACATATCTGTTTACTAACAATGAACAATTAAAAACTGAATTCCAAATAATATCATTTAAACAACATTCAAAAATATGAAATATTTGTGTATAAATTGAATTAAAATTTGTAAGAGCTGTATTCTGAAAATATTACTGAGAGAAATTATGGAAACTCTAAGTAAGTAAAGAGTTATGCCATGTTCCTGTATCAGAAGACTCAATATTCTTAAAATATCAGTTATTTCCAAATTGATCTATATAAATTTAATGCAATCACAATGACAATCTGAAGATTTTCGTAGAAAATAAACTGATTCAAAAATTTATGTGTGCAGGTACAAATTATGATGAATGTGATATATATATATATATATATATATATATATATATAAAATGAACCAATAAAATCCAAGTTTAAAAAACAGACATTTATGTGAAATTCAAAGGAACTAGAATGGTGGAAACAATTTTTAAAATAGAGAACAAAGTTAGAGGACTATAATTTCAATATTTTCAATAAAGCAATCATGAAAAAAAGGTGCTGATGTAAAAATAGACAGGTAGGGCAATGTCACAGAATAAAGTCTACAAATAACCCCACACGGTGTGGCCATTTGTTTTCAAGTTGCCAGGGAAATTGAGTAGTAAAAAGATTACATTTTTAGAAAATGGAACAATTAGATACATATGCAAAATATATACATGCAAATAAAAAACCCTAGACTCTTATCTCATATCATTTACAAAAGTTTATTGAAGATGAACCACAGACATTAAATGTATTCAAAATGAACCATGTATTTGTTACACAAGCTGCAATCATTCTGGAAGAAAACTCTTGGCTCTATTAGCCAAAGATTTCTTAATGTAAAAATAATAAAAGTAACGCTTTCTATTTAAAAAAAAATATAGCATTAGCAAGTATGTGGAGAAATTAGAACACCTGTATGTAGCTGTTGGGAATATAAATGGTATAGGTGCCTGCCTCTATTTTTGTAAATATTTGTAACAATCGGCTGCACATAGTTCAATTTTTCTATTGTCATGCACTAGAAATCCTCTGATAGAAACTTATGAGATATTTAACTCTCAAAAAATGCAAGAGATAGGTGGCGGTATTATCCCTATTTCATAGAGAGTAGATTGAGGGACAGTGAGACAAATAAAATTGGCTAAATATATTTAGCAAGTAAACAATAGAGCTAACATGCAAACTTCAAGCTAAGATTTTTAAACTAATATGCTTTTCTCTTTTCTAGAAACAGTTTATTACTTGTCATGTTCTAGGTGAAGGAATCAAAGAAGTTTGTGTTCATACAAAACCATGTGCTTGTCCACATTTCCCAGATTCTTTTGCAGTTGTATTGAGGTCATGTGACTAAATCTGGCCTATGAACAATGAATAGAGGTGATGGATGCTACTGATGATCCAAGGCAGTTAAGAGTATGTGTGAATTCAGGTTCTTTCTCTTCCCATTACAAGCTGGAAAGAAACCTTGAGATGGTCCTGATGTAAGACATAAGTTGTCCATATTCCTGAGTCATTGTTAGAGGAAAACTACTCTCCCCCAAAAGCCACAGAACCTACCACACACCTTGACGTGAGTGAAGAATGAATGCTTGTTATGTCAGGATATAAGTTTGTCAACAGAACCTATCCTACTATTTTCTTACTAACCCAGGATTGTCCTATGAGAAGTGACATAAAACCTTGACCCCTAGACAGCATATTTCTAAGGCTTCCTTGAGGTAAACAAAGGGTATTACCTAGTTCACAGCTGTTTACACACTTCTACTTGCAACCTCATGGTTGGTCTGGGGTGATCAGCACCAGTATCTTTCAGCCAGCAGGAGCTGTAGTCCTGATGACCCCCTCAATGTCTCTGCCCTACTCCTGCTGCTCCAGGAGCTGCTGCCACCCTTCTGCAGAGTTGTGTTTGACAGGACAAGATCAGGGAAAGAATCAGATACCATTGTTGAGACCCACACAATCCCTAAACCCCAAGAACTTATGATCAGCAAAGCCAGAAGCCTTCCTAAAGACTTCTCAAAAGCAATGGTGATCTTTATTTCAGCCCCACATTTTTCATAGAGGTGTGTCTGTCAATCATATACCTGCTTCTCCTGAAATTTCCTGTCCCTATGGCAGCTGTACATCAACTCTTATGCTGGTGCCCCATCAGTACTGTAAAAGTCCTCAGGAAAGTCTGCACAATATATGAAATTGTGCATGCAAAGCCCAGCCTCCTCTTTATAAACTGGGCTGACTTAGGTTCTTCAGATCACTGGAGAAGTGCTCCCTCTCATGCACTAGCCCCCTATACTGCAGCACAGGACACACTAAGCCCTTGCTTGGGTGGTCCTGTAAATCTGCTTGTGATTCTTACCTCAGGAAGTATGGACAGAGAACTAAAACATGTACTTAACACTGCAAGCTGTTAACCTTGAAGTGTTCTAGAGATTGGTAGCAGAGACTGGTGCTGACCAACTGTGATTTCCAGAGACCTGTAGTGACCCAAGGAGAACGTTGCTGTTTAGGCATTGATAGGGGTGACTAGGAGCTGTTCAGAGATGCAGCACTAACAGCCAGGTGCCACTGGCACTGCCCAAGAACTGTAACACTAAGAGCTGAGAGTGACAGGCTCTCAAAATCCAGAGCTGCTAGTGGAGCTGTGCTTCGCCAGTTTTTTTTTTTTAATTTATTTTTTATGTTTTATTTTAAAAATAGAAAAGTTAGAAAAGAAAAACAAAAAGCAAAAGGCATAAACAACAGCATACTCAAAACTATAACAATATAGGTCTTCAAAGCAGAATAAAAAATTTAACAGTGGTTGTTATATTGCATATTCTTTTTTTGCAAATGAAACAAAAATTAAAGAAAATAGAAAAACAGAAAAGGAGGGTGGAACAATACCAAATTAAAAAAAATTATCATCATAGAATCGCTAGTTGATACATTACTCATTGTCGTCTTAAAAAATGGTTGCCAAAGTCACAAAATCAAAGCATAAATAGTGGCTAGGCACTCAAACACTGACAGTGCAAATCCTTCTGTTCAATGTTCCAACAGAAATTAAGTAATATGGTCATCTGTTTTACACACTATACATACTGTTATACTCTTAGAGCACTTTCTTTCCCTTTTGCTTTCAAGAAGATAATATACTATGACCAAGTGGGATTTATTTCAGGAATGCAGGGATGGTTCAACATACAAAATCAATAAATGTAATTTACCACATCAACACAGCCAAAAATAAAAATCACATGACCATCTCAAAGACACAGAAAAAGCTTTAAATAGAGTCCAATACCTGTTCATGACAAAAAACCTACAGAAACTCAGAATAGATTGTATGTGTCTCAACCTCATAAAGGCCATTTATGACAATCCAACAGCCAACATTATACTAAATGGACAAAAACTGAAAGCCTTCACTCTAAAATCAGGAACAAGACAAGGATGTCCACTATCATCACTCCTATTCAATATAGTTCTAGAAATATTGGCCAGAGCAATCAGACAAGAGGAAGAAATAAAAGGAATAAAAATAGGAAAAGAAGTTAAATTATCATTATTTGTAGACAACATGATACTCTACATAGAAGACCCCAAAAACTCCATTAAAAGACCATTAGAGGTAATAAACAAATTTGTAGTGTAGCTGAATACAAAGTCAACACTCAAAAATCCATAGCATTCCTGTACACAAACAAAAAACTCACTGAGAGAGAAATTATGGAAATATCACCTTTTACAATAGCATCTAAAAAATCAGATACTTAGGAATCAACTTAACCAAGAACGTAAAAGATCTATATGCTGAAAATTATACTACTATAAAAAAGGAGATTGAAGAGGATATTAGAAAATGGAAGGATATTCCTTGCTCTTGGTTAGGAAGAACCAACATTGTGAAAATGGCCATACTCCCAAAACTGTTATACAGATTCAGTGCAGTCCCAATCAAAGTATCATCAATGTATCTTACAGATTTAGAAAAAATATTCCTAAAATTCATCTGGTAACATAAGAACCTAGGGGCTGGGGGTTTAGCTCAGCGGCATAAGAGCCTGCCTTGCAAGCAGGCAGTCGTGAGTTCGATCCCTGGTACCGATAAAAACGAAAAGACCAAAAAAAAAAAACAAAACAAAAAAAAAAAACATAAGAACCTAGAATAGCAACAGTGATTCTGGGCAACAAAGGCAAAACAGGAGGCATCTCAATTTCTGACTTGAAACTATACTACAAAGCCACAGTAATAAAATCAGCATAGTACTGGCAAAGAAATAGACCTGAGGATCAATAAAATAGATTAGACAATGAAAACACCACTATAAAGATACTCAGCCACCTTATATTTGACAAAAGGGGCTAAACATGTTCACTGGAAAATACATAGCCTCTTTAATAAATGATACTGGAAAATTGGCATTCCACATGCCAAAGACTTAAACTAGACTCATGCCTATCATCATACACTAAACTAAAGTCAAAATGAATCAAGGATCTAAATATTAAAACAGAAACACTAAATCTACTGGAAGGCAAAGTAGGTAAAAACCTTGGAGACTTAAGAGTAGGGAGACAATTCATGAAAAAAATGCAAACCACATGGAAAATACTTCAAAGAATCAACAACTGGGATTTCATATTACTAGAAAGTTTTGCACTTCAAAAGAAGTCACCAACAGAGTGAAAAGAATGGGAAAGAATTTAGCCAACAATTCCTCAGACAAAGGACTTACATCCAGAAAACATAAAGAACTGAAAAACATCAACCCCCCCTAATTCAAAGACCCTCTCCAAAAATGGGCATCAGAGATGAATACACAGTTCTCAGATGAAGTTATACAAATGGCAAATAAATACATGAAGAAATATTGACCATCACTGGTCATTCGAGAAATGCAAATTAAAACAGCATTGACATTTCATCTCACCCCAGAAAGAATGGCCGCCATCAAGAAAACAACTGATAGCAAATGTTGGCGAGGATGTGGGGAAAAAGGAGCCCTTCTCCACTGTTGGGGGGAGTGCAGACTGGTGTAACCACTACGGAAATTAGTATGGAGATTCCTCAAAAAACTAGGATTGTAAGTTCCAGTTACTCCCCTTCTGGGTATTTTCCCAGAAAAATTGAGAACATCATGTCATAGAGATATATGCGCACTCATGTTCATAGCAGCACAATTTGTGATAGCTAAATCTTGGAAACAGCCAAAATGCCCATCAGCTGCAGAGTGGATGAAAAAAATGTATTTTTATAGAACAGAATACTACTCAACTATAAAGAATGATGATTTTGAGGCCTTTATAGGTAGGTAAGTGGAGACAACTTGAAAATATCCTAATTAGTGAAATAAGTACGACTCACATGAGTAAATATCACTTTGTCTCTTTAGTGTAAAAAATAATAAAAACTGACAGAATAATGGGATCCAAAAAGTATAATAGATACTGTGAATGCCAATTCTTAAATTTCCATCTGAATTGAGCAAAAGAACCCTCAGCTGACTGGTGATATCCTGTATTACTTTTATGACTATAATGGTAGGATTGTGCCCTTCCCATATATTGAGGCAGGTATTAGCAGTGGTTTGAGGTCATTATGATGGGCTCTAATCCATTATGCTGGTTTTCTTCTAAAGAGAGGAAATTTGGAACATGGAGCTATGCTACACGACAGGAAGGTAGATAGCTACAAGTCATATAACACCAAAGACTGAAGACAAATTATCAGCACGTGGGGAGAGACATAGAACATATTCTCCCTCCCCACCGTGCTGACACCTCGATTGTCAACTTCTAGTTTCTAGAACTGTGAGTGAATGCATTTCTAATGTTGTAGCAACTCAATTTGCAGTGCTTTGTTATGGGGCTTTAGCCCTATACTGTGATCTGCACAAGTCACACCTACGTGTCAGCACTACTGGATGCACCTGGCCTGGGGAGAACTCACCAGGACGTGGATAATACACACTGGCAGCTGCCATTCTCCAAGAACACTATTAGGAACTCCCATGAGCCTGTTAAGAATCTTTTAGAAGTCTGTGTAAAATGTCCCAAATGAAGTGATAATACTTTGTTTTCAAAGAAAAACCTTTTACAAACAAACATGGCAAGGATGTGGGGCGAAAGGAATGTCCAAACAATGATAGGGCATAGTACAATACAGGGTGCCAGGGAGCTTGAGGCCAAGAAAGACAATTTTAAGGTCTGGAATTGAAATTTCTCACTAATAAATTCTTTACCCCATGACAAAGGGTAGCTGCAAACAGCGAGCTCACAAACCCCTGGGAGCTTGTTCTGACACTGATAGCAAACTCAATCTTTCTGGGTCAGGCAGAGGTTCATCCCAAAATGGAATCCTTTTTTCTTTCTGTCTGTGGATTCTGGTTGCTCCCTCGCCTTCCTGAGCTACTTTCTTTGCATGCATAAGTGAAATACCTGAAGTAGGGGAGAAAAGCAGGCAGCCTCCTTCATGTTGCCAGGCTGAGCTCAAAAAGGGAAGAAACTTTCTGAACCACTCACCAGCCTCAGCAAATATTCTGATGCAGACAGCATCGTTATAAGAGGATAGTACAAGAAAAGCCTGCCACATAGAGTCATGCCTCAAAATTTCCTGAAGAACTCCATACGTAACCTTTGAACAAGAACTGTAAAAGTGGTTAACAAATCTCTCCCGTTAGTCCAGGGGATATGGCTTAAATCGGAATTGAGTAATGCAGATTCTTTGTGTAATTTGCAATGTTTATTTCCCTCCTCACACGCCTTGTGTAGAAGCAGATTAACAGCTATGAATCATGGTTGTGTCTGCTATTTATATACGAGGTGGTTTTCATTCCTGAAACAGAGTTTGGAAAAGCAGCTTTGTTTCACCTGTCTGCATCTTAGGTTCTCTGGTTATGTTTCTTTTCTCATACCTTTGGGAAAGTTTGTTTAGTGAACACTGTAAGTAATATATTAATTGCTAGGGTGATATTACCCACCAACAGCCAGCCCTGGAAGAGAGTTGCAGAATTAGCATAGTGAGCTGTAGTTGTTATCTGAAATAGTAAGGGAAAGGGAAGTTTTTTGAATAGGAATTCTGTTCTCACTCTGCAGATTGCAAAGCTACTGTGCATATTGTGTGCTTTATGGAGCCAATGTGAGCAATGGGAATCATTTCCTCTAAGGCAGTGTACTGGTCCTCTAAGCTCAGGAAATACCTGTTGCAATAAAAACTCTCATCCCTCAGTCAGTCACAACCATTTGATGGGCACTCTTCACCATGGTTCAGTTATGTGTTGAGCACTTACTATATGCAAAGGTGAGCACTTACTATATGCAAAGCAATGAGAGGAGCTACAGAGAGGTAGCCGTGAAACAAAGAGTCTTAATCTTTGTTAGTTCATAAAGAAGGAGGGAAAACTGCCATACAGGCAGTTAGTGCAAGGCATGAGTATGCCTGAGTATCCTAACCCAACTCAATTTCATCCCACAAACATTTAGTCGATCTCTACAAGGAGTATGGAAAAGACAGTAAAATAGGAAATTTCCTTGGGTGGACTTCATGGAGGAGGAGAAGCTTTAGTAGACTTGAGGACTCATGGGTGGCTGACCTGGAAGAGCAAAAGAATATTCCAAGGGACACAGGGTGGGCAGAATCTGCCAAGCTGGGAGGAAAAAGTTGGGAGAGATGAGAAGGTAAGCAGTATGAGATTGAGGATGCATTGGAGCCAGGCTGTGAGGATTCAGGCTAGAACAGGGCATATATAGCAGGAGATTGAGATGAGCAGGGCACATGGATCTCCACCATGAAATAATAGCCTGCTGCTTATATTATGTGGGAGGCTTTCTTTAAGAAAATTAATGCAAAAGTATAAATGTAAAACTGTAGGTATGAATAAAAAATTAATAAAAAGGAGAAAAACTAAGTCCTTTACCAAATTATGAAACCCTTGAGGGTTCAGGTAAATCTCTGTCAAATGAAACCTCTTTGAGCAATTTTACCATAAAAACCTACAAGGAAATCCTCTGTGACCGAAACCTAACTTCCATCTCCCCACCAGGACATAACGCATCCCTCCCACAAGCTGGGCATAGAGAAGGGCCCTATGGGCTTAGCAGCCCAATAAATTCACCTGTGCAGAAGTTTAGCAACCTTGCAGATTCTTTAGCAGTCATAGTTTGTGGCCAGAGAATGGGGTGCTGTGATTAGTTTACCATCAATGCCAAATGCTTTCTCCTGTGTCTAGGAGAGGATGTTTCTGATAAGCAGCATCTTCCCTTCATCCCAAAACACAAAATTGGAATAGGCAAACTATGATTTCCTACAAGAGAGGAGTTGGATGGAAGTCTGAGCTACCCAACAGTATGATATAAAAGAAGGGAGTGGAAAATGAAGAGAGTTTTGGTAGGAGGTTCAGTTAGGAGCACAGCCCACGTCTTAGGTAATACCGTTTTAGATGAACTGGGTGAAGAAATGATCAACCACAGGCAGATTTACGAAGATGACGCTAGGCAAAGGTGATTTTTACAGTCTTAATTGCCATTAGTGAGTCCAGGATAGCCCACAGATAAGCAAATACCAAGTGCTCTTTTGGTATAGACACAGCTATTGTGAGTGCTAATTCATTTCCCATGCAGTGCCCTCAGATTGCGCCATGCAACCTAGCTCTGATTTATTTCAGTCCCCACAAATATATGCTCACTCACCAATTCTCAGGATAGAGATTCTTGCCTCTTTTTCTTTTACAAGGGTCACCACACATATTGTCCCTGTACATAGAGGTGGCAGAAAGCTACTGCCTTGATTACTCAAAATGATCTCCTAAGGCAATTTTGGTCTCTGTCTTTGCAATGGTAACATCATTATTTCTTGAATACCAGTCTCTGGCCTCCTCATAAGGAGCAGTCAGGTCAGCTTCCATATGTAATGGCTCCCACTCAGGCCATAAAGCTTTGATATACTTAAACTAGTCTTTCACCAAAAGTTAGCAGTAAACAACTGGCCTATAAAGCTTTCCAAGAGGCAAGAGAAAACTGGCTCCATTGCTATAATTATTACTTCTCTCTTCATGATGACCCTTGAGGAATATAGTTAAAAAGCAGAGATTCCACTTTGCTATTTCTCTCCATCTGTTTATTTTGCACAGTAAGTTGCCAATTTTTTGTTTGACATAGGAGTAAAACACTACTGGTCCCCTTATCTGTGATTTTGGTAAATGCAGCGAAGCATATACCCTCTAATTCCCACAATAATCAAGAATTTACTTTTTACAAAGCATATTCTCTCTCTGCTTCTCTTACTGTGTCTCTCTGTATCTGATTCTGTCTCTGTCTCTCTGTCTGTCCTGCATTCCCCGACACACAGCTGTTGGTATTTGGAGGAGATTCAAGTTGTTTGCGAATGTGCTTGCATCAATGAAATTGGCAATTTATTTTTGCACAGAGGAAAGAAAGAGATATGGAAATTTCAGTGAGGTCAATGGGAAACCTACCTGTAGCAGACATGTTCTCCTGGCCTGTGACGTTATTCCTCAAAGAATGCTCAATTAGGCAACACTTTCATACCAACAGATGCCATGATTCTAAAGGCAATAGGACAATTGGCTAGGGTTGTGGTGTCATTTTACAACATTAAAACCTTTGCAACTGAGGGAAATGGAGCTTTTCTCATTATTTGTGACCCAGTTTGCCTCAGAATGGCACTGAGTGGGGCAAGCTTCTTTCCCAGGGGAATTTAGGAAATGGAATATTTGATTGTGCTTTGAGTAGTTATGCACTCAGAAAGTGAGATGCTAATTAATTCACACATCTGCAGCCATCGGTTTCATTTTATTCAACATATACTTGTTTAGCATGCCCTTTGTGCTGAGTACCACATTTAAGGTATGAATACCCAAAGCTGAATAAAATGCGGCCCATTCTCTCAGTGCAGAATCCTTTCTAGGAGGAAGAATAGGCTATTCCATTGCAGAGAAGCAAATGCTACCAAGGTAATGAGGCTTAGGGGACACCAGATGCAGTCTACAGGAGGCTGGGGAGGAGATCTGAGGCCCTCTTGGGAGAGAAGTAACTGGAACTGAGTCTTTAAAAAGGGAATAAGACTTAGGGGAAGAGTGAAGGCATAGGCTATGAGAGCAGGAGTGTGGGGAGGATATAGAACTTAAATTTGTCTTCATTAAGAAGGCCAGATTGTAGATCAATATGTAAGCAGAGATTCATCAAGCAGTGACTTGAATGCCATCGGAAGAGGTGGAATTTGATCCTACAGGCAATGTTGGGTGAAGGAGTATCAAAATCTGTAAAGTGAGTGACTTGTCAAAGGGAAACCAATTAGCAATTGGCAATTAGGCTTGAATTTGGCAATCTGGATAGGATGGATTTGCGATAGGTAAGATTGGGCGTAGAGGATGAGGGATACTGTGTCAGGCCAAAAGAGAACTGATGAGGACCTAGGAAAGATGGTGAGTGGGATAACAGAGAGATTGAGTGGGGGTGGGAAATGGTCTGGAGTTGAGGTGAAGAGTAGGTATTTAAGGGTGGTGGTGGTAGAGAAGTGTGCACCATTGCTTTGAAGGTGATGGTTAGAGCTCTCTGGTTTAGGCAGATTACACATGGCCATCATACTGATGTGGAATAAAAACACAAAGGAAAGATCAATTTGAGCGTCCACAACACTTTAGAGAGGTTAGAGGAGGAGAACAACAATGGAGAAGACCACGCAGAGAAGACAAAGGAAGGGCAGCAAACCGCTCTGTCAGCGTGAGGTGAGGAGAGAGCGGAAGACGCTTTAGCAGTGATGCCGAGTCTTTATGTCTGGTACTGTGTTGTGAAAGGTGGGGCTTATTAACTCAACTGTGTAGTTTTGAGATAATTTACTCAGCTTACAACTTTCCAGAGGTTGACTTGCAAATGACTAGCAAGATGCCAATTCTAATAGTTTGTTGGATTCCATCCTTGCAAATATTTCTCTGCCCAACATTGTTTGCAATTTGTTTCTAATTTTAACTTTAAGGTTTTTAGAAACTGTGCAAAAGGCAGGCTTCCATTTGAGCACAGCATAGATGTTGATTGCTGATGAAATAATGTGGCAGAATGAGAAAATATTTTGTTTTATCCAGTCCTCACAATACTCGTGTGGTTGGTGTGAGAAACTAAATGTTTCTCACTGTTTAACAGAAAAGGTTGTTTTCATCATTCAGCTGGAGGAGGTTTACCTTTCTCTGATTCTTCTTCCCATAATGTGAAAATACGTCATGTTCTTTCAACACTGCCATGTGCAAACACACATTTAGCACCAGCTTAATGGAGGATGTGGGACACAGAACCCAATTTACTTTGATCAATCTTCATGTCAGATGAGTGAGGGTTACTTCTTTTAATCATCTCTTAATATGTCAGGAAAGATCCTCTGGGCTACATATAGGTGGTTACCGATGATTTATTATTTAAATAGAGAGTCTTTTTTCTTTATTTCCCGGTGTGCCTGAGCCACACCTTAAAATACAAGAGTGATCACAGATCTGTTGATCAATGACACCAGTCATTCCCTGGCCACAAGACATTTGCTGAGCAACTCATTAGGCCTCACATGGGGACCAGGAATAACAAAGATGGATTAACTCCAGCTATACTCTTTGCATTTTTCAAAGTCTTGTAAGATAATTCGCGTATGTTGAAGTTCACCTCGAACTTGTACGTTCTTCCTTGTAACACTTGACTCTGGATTCTGTTCATTCAAAATTCAGATAAAAGCAAGAAAGCAGCATGGCATTGTTTAGGAGGCTGACCTTCAGCTCCTTCTAGACTTCCTTTTGTCCATTTGCTGCACAGTTCTTACGCTAGTCCCTGGGTCCGGGAGCCCTAAACCATTACAGGTTAGACATTTCCTGTTCCTGTTTTGGTCTTGCAGCATTCGCCCCTGGGAGAAGTCATTGAGAAGATTCTCATTTCTATGTAAACATAAACATCAGTATCATACATCAAATCCCAATAAAATCACTACACTGAGTACTTATTATTTAAGGATGACTGGTGTTAATTTGTAAAAGATACGTTTAATGTCCATTCCCAGAAAAGTGCTTTATTCTCCATCTAGCTAAGTGTTTATGCATATGGGTTTGCTTTTATGGTTAAAAATCTTATAATCACATTATTTTCATGCTAAACAATAGCATTCAGTTTTAAAAAACCTAATGCTTTTTAAAAATTTTATTTAAAGAGAAAAAAGCAAAACAGAAAAAGGGTAGACATGATACAAAATTTCAAAAAAATAAACAGCAAGAAATCAGTAGTTGATAAATTACATATTGTTCTCTTAAAAATAATTGTTCAAGCTACAAAATTAAAGCATACAAAGTGACATTCAAACAGTGAGACTGCAAACAGTTCTGTCCAATGGACAAACAAAAACTTAGTAATACAATTATCAATTCTACACACTTTAACATACATGCAGTTATATCCTTTAGAGCACTTTCTTTTCCTTTCTTATTTACAGTGGCAATTACACATTTTGGGTTTTATTGCTCCTACATTTCTTAATACTTTTTACACTAGAGATACAATGTGATATCTATAAATATGATTCTCATTTATTTCACTAATGAGGATAGTCTCAAGTTGTCTCCTTTTTATAGCTGAGTAATATTCCATTATATAAAAAGACCGCATCTTTTTCATCCACTCTGCAGTTGACAGGCATTTTGGTTGTTACCAAGATTTAGCTATTTCAAATTGTGCTGCTATGAACAAGGGTGTACATATATCACTGTGATATGAATTCTCTCCCTACCCCGATGTCTCCAAGACTTCTACCTATGTTGTCTTCCAGTAGAATTAGTGTTTCTGTTTTAATATTTAGGTCTTTGATCCATTTAGACTTTAGTTTTGTGCATGGTGACAGGCATGTGTCTAGTTTCAGCATGTGGAAAGCCTATTTTTCCAACACCATTTATTTTCCAGTGAACATGTTTAGCCCCTTTGCCAAATATAAGGTGGCTGAGTGTCTTTGTAGTTGTGTTTGCATCTTCTAATCTGTTCCATTGATCCTCAGGTTTATTTCTTTGCCAGTACCATTCTGATATGATCACTGGCTTTGTAGTATAGTTTCAAGTCAGGAATTGAGATGCCTCCTGTCTTGTTTGTTGTCTTTGCTTTCCTAGGTTTCTTCTGTTTCCAAATGAATTTTAGGAGTGTTTTCTCTAGATCTGGGAGGTATGTTAATGGTATTTTGATTGGGATTGCATTAAATCTGTGTAACACTTTTTGGAGTATGGCCATTTTCGTAATGTTGGTTTTTCCTAGCCAAGAGCAAGGAATATCCTTCCATTTTCTAATATCCCCTTCAGTCTCCTTTTTTAGCATAGCATAATTTTCAGCATATAGGTCTTTTGCACTCTTAGTTAGGTTAATTCCTAAGTATTTCATTTTTTAAGATGCTATTGTGAAAGGGGATATTTCCATAATTTCTCTCTCAGTGAGTTTTTTGTTTGTGTACAGGAATGCTATTGATTTTTGAGCACTGATTTTGTATCCAGCTACACTGCTAAATTTGATTATTATCCCTAGTAGTCTTTTAATGGAGTTTTTGGGTCTTCTATATCGAGTATCATTCATCTGCAAATAGTGATAATTTAACTTCTTCCTTCCTATCTTTATTCCTTTTGTTTCTCTCTCTTGTCTGATTCCCCTGGCTAGTATTTCCAGAACTATATTGAATAGGAGTGGTGATAGTAGGCATCCTAGTCTTCTTCCTGATTTTAAAGTGAAAGCTTTCAGTTTTTGTCCATTTAGTATAATGTTGGCTGTTGGTTTGTCATAGATGGCCTTTATAAGATTGAGGTAGACACTGTGTATTCCGAGTTTTTGAAGGGTTTTTATCATGAAGATGTGTTGGACTTCACTGAAAGAGTTTTCTGCATCTATTCAGAAGATCATGTGCTTTTTGTTTTTGGCTCTGTTAATGTGGCTTACTACATTTATTGATTTGTGTATGTTAAGCCATTCCTGCATTCCTGGAATGAATCCCACTTGGTCATGATGTATAATCTTCTTGATGACTTGCTGCATTCTATTTGTCAGTATTTTATTGAGAATCTTTGCATCAATTTTGAGTCTTTCTCCAGTTTTGGTATAAGAGTAATACTTGCCTACAGGAATTATTTAGGGAGGACTACTTCCTTTTTAATTTCAGTAGAGTTTAAGGAGTTTTGGTGTTAAGTCTTTTCTAAATTTCTTATAGAATTCATCAGTGAATCCATCAGGACCTGGGCTTTTCTTTGTTGGTAAATTTTTAATTACATTTTCAATTTCAATAGTTGATATTGGGTTATTCAAAATTGCTATATCTTCTTGGTTGAGCTTTGGTAGTTCATGTTTCTAGAAATCTGTCCATTTCCTCTGTGTTTTCCACTCTATATGAGTAGAGATTTTCAAAGTAGGTTTTCATGATCATTTGATCATTCCATGGGATCTGTAGTAATTTCCCTCGTTTCAGTCCTTATTGCATGAATTTGGGTTTTTTCTTTCTTTTTCTTGAGAAGGTTAGCTAGAGGCTTGTCAATTTTGTTTATTCTCTCAAAAAACCAGGTTTTTGATTTATCATTTCTTTGTATTTTTTTTTTTAGTTTCAATTGCATTGATTTCTGCTCTAATCTTAACAATTTCCTCTCTTCTATGAACTTTGGGTTTACCTTGCTCTCTTTTCTAGAAGCTTGAGTTGAAGCATTAGGTTGTTCATTTGTGCTCATTCTGTTTTCTTGATATGATATTTTATTGCTATATATTTCCCTCTAAAGACTGCTTTCATTGCATCCCATAGATTACAGTATGTTGTTTCCACATTTTTGTTGAATTGTATGTATTGCTTTATTCTTAAATTTCATCTGTAGCACACTGGTTGTTCAGAAGGTTGTTATTTAATTTCCATATATTTATGCAGGTTTTGCAATTTCTTTTGCCATTAATTTCCAATTTCAGGGTGCTATAGTCTGAGATGATGCATGGAATAATTTCAATATCTTTGCATTTACTTAAGAATGTTTTGTAGGACAATATATGGTCTATTTTGGAGAATGTCCCATGCACAGCTGAGAAGAATGTGTATTCTGATGTGGTTGGGTGGAACACTCTGTAAACATCTGCTAAGTCTAATTGCTCACAGGTATGATTCAGTTCTGTTATTTCTTTGCTGACTTTTTGTCTAGTTGATCTATCTCTTTGTGACAGTGGAATATTAAAATCTCCTATTATAATTGTGTTCTTGTGCATTTGGTTTTTCATGTCCATTAGTATTTGTCTTATATAGTTGAGTGCTCCTATATTTGGTGCACATATATTTATAATTGCTAGTTCTTCCTCTTGAATTTTTCCACTCACAAGTATGTAGTGACCTTCTTTATCTCTTTTAATCATTTTAGTTCACATTGTCTGCAAATAGAATAGCTACCCTTACTTTTTTTTTCTGGGTTCCTGTTGCATGGAATACTGTTTTCTATCCTTTGACTTTTAATCTATGAGTTTCCTTTTGGGTCAGATGTGTTTCTTGTATACAGCATATTGTAGAATCACGTTTCTTGATCCATTCTATTTGATCCAACCTATTTCTTTTGATAGGTGAACTGAGCCCATTTACATTCATGTATATCACTGATATACACTGGCTCGACTTTGTCATATTATGTTCCAGTTGTTTGATTTCTGCTTTCCCCCTTTAATTTCTTGTCCTACTTGGTGGTTTCTTTCTGTTGTTGTTCTGGGGATTGTGGTGATTTTTATCTCTATCTTGTATGTCTTTCAATATTCTTTCTATGGTTGTTTTGGTGGACATGAATTTCTTCAGCTGTTCTTTGTCATGGAAGTATCTTGTTTCTCCATTAAATTTGAAAGACAGTTTTTCTGGTTACATCGGTTCTGGGTTGAAAGTTGTTTTCCTTCAGGGCTTGAAATACTTCACTCTAAGCTTGTCTTGACTTGAGGGTTTGTGCTGAAAAGTCTGCTGTGATTCTAATGGGCTTTCCATGATTGGTGAGTTGTGTCTTCTCTCTAACAGCTTTTACTATTCTGTTTTTACACTGTATGTCTGGGATTCTAATTATTATATGTCTGGGTGTAGATTATGTTGGTTATGTCTGTTTGGCATTCTATATGCTCCATTTATCTGTATATTGGATTTTTTCCTTCTCTGAATAGTTTACCTATGTCATTTGCATTGTCCCCTGCACCTTCCTTGATGCCTATTACTCTTATATTATTTCTCTTGACATCATCCTGAAGCTGCTGTATTGTCATTTTCATGTTGCTTTGTTGTTTTTAAAAGTCCTACTCATTTGTGGTCGTTGACTGTGATCCTATCCTCAAGGTTTGAAATTCTATCCTCACATTCATTTAAACAGCTTTTCCAGCTTTCCACAGAAGTTTTTGTCTCTTGGATATCTCTTTGAATTTGTTTCATGGATTTTGCTTGTTTTCTATATTGCTCATTCAAGATTTCAATGAATTTCCCATGTTCCTTTATTTTTTTTTTTTTTATCTGTTTCTTCTCTGGCTATGCTGATCAGCTCCTTTACTAAGGTTGTTATTTCTGTCTTTACATGAGAAACTATTTATAATTTGATTTCCTCTACAGTCTCATGGATTTGTTTCTTTATTTCACTTGCTATCTCTTTGGAGATTTCTGGGGTATGACTTTTAGAGTCCTCCATTTCAATGTCACCTGTACTTTTTCCTGATGGGCTAGATGTTTGAGATTGCATTTTGCTTTTTCGTTTTGTCATTTTCACCCTTTGGGCAATTATTTGGTCTTTCAATCCCAATAGTCTAAACTGTTCGTAGTGTGAATCTTAGGGTTCTATTGGGTGATTAATGTTTGTCTGATTGCTGATTACCACAGTGAAGAGAACAGCCAGTTATCTGAATTCCTCTTACAGGGACTGTTGGGTGAGTCCTATGTTCTTCTTGGGCTGACAAGCCTAGGAGTATTGATGTAGGTCAACTTTTAGTTCCTGCTGTTACTTTAGCTTCAGGTTATTCCAAGTCACCAAATCTCCCTGTCTGTATGTTTGTGTTGGCTGAGGCCCTACTGTGTCCCTGTTGTGTACCTGTGTGTCTCATAAGCCCCTTTGATTTTTCCAAGTTGGAGGAGTCCTTATTGGCACACTCCTCACCCTGTCTGATGTTCTCTGTGTGTAGGAAGGAGTCACCCAAAGTCTTGTCAGACTCACTAAGGTCTTACAGTTAGTTGGAGGGAGCATTACTACTAGCCCTATTTACCCACTGCACACCACTATTATAGGGGCATACTCACCGCAGTGACTGGAGCCTGCTGAGATCCTCTGTTTGGGTGAGGAAGTTACAGAATCTCCCATCAAGCTAGCATGGTTAATCTGCTGTAGTCCAAGGTTCTGGGAGAAAGGGTGGGAGCTGAAGATCAACAGCAGTATTAGGTCCAGGAGGCAGGGAGTGTCCCGGGGCCAGCAATTGTCCTGGGTGATGTTAACCATATTAGAGGCCTATTGTAAAGTGAGATAACTCAGTATATGGTCTAGTTAAATGTTTAATATTCTTTCTCTCCTTGCTATTGTTATAATCTTCTTGACACAATGGGAAATGAATGGGCAGTGAAGTCAGACAGAATTGTTGAAGCCATGTTACAGGGCAAGGCATTTGCCTTTCTGAGACTCAATTTCCTCATTTGTGAAATAGAAGTAAAAGCACTTTACCATGCTGACCCTGTTTACAAAAACTGGTTATGATACAATATGAAGAAGGTCTATTGTGGTACTTCAGATCAAGTCATTGACCTTGTCATGAGTCAATCTTTGTATGTAAAACATGCTTCCTTATCATCACTTTCTTGCCCAATCTGAAAGTATATTCAGTACTACAGAGGGTTTTTCTATATGGAAAAAGTGTGGTTTCCTTGATTGGGGCTGAGTATTATTTACTAATTGTTGAAATCCTTTTGTGTTTATTTATCCTTAGGTATGTATAAAATTGTCCTATTTGAGATTGTTTTATTTCTAGATACTCTTGAGATTATTTCTAGTTAATGCCACTTTCTTTTATCTATCTTAAAGCATTATTGTTCAGTTCATTCACTCACTGACAGTATCTGTCAGACATCTACTGTGTGCTAAGTAATGCTCCAGGTATTTTGAACAATCAATGAACAAACCAAATAAATATGTATTTCTTTATGATGCTGACATTTCAGCAAAAGAAGGCAGAGAATCAGACAATAAACAATTATAAGTACACTATCTAGAATATTAGATTTATTGACCAACTTTCTTGGGAAAAATTATAAGGAAGATTAAGGATATCAGGGATCTGGGGTGGAATTATAATTTTAAGTAGGATGGTTAGAAGTAAGCACTAAGAAGGTGACATTTAGACAAACATCTTAGATAGAAGCTACTCAGAGCAACTTGAGAAGTTTACCACATTTTTCCCTAACTCCATAAAACCTCAAGATTTTCAACGTGATTGTCTAATAAAACATAGAACTTTCCCTATGAACACTGTTTGCCTTAGTTTGGTAACAGTGTACTGCTATTGCCTCTTTCTGACCTCCTTGTTTCCAGCTCTGATTATCTGCAATTGATATTCTTGTATCACATTTATATTCCAAAAACATAGGCAGGATCTTGTAATCATCCTCCTCAAAACATCCAGTGTTTCTCCACTGCTTTGTGAGTCAAGTCCTTTACTCTTTGGCAGGAGCATATGGTCATGATATGGATGTTCCTCAAACCTCATTCTTTGCTCTTTTGCACTATTCTTTGGTGCCAAACTTCATCCTCTCTGGGGTCTTGCTCTTTATATTCTTTTCTATGTGCCAACATTCTGAGCAGGAAGACATGCTTTCCAATATTTTATATTTAATGAAAACTGTACTCATTCTTAAAGCCCATTTCAAACCTACCTCTTTTGAGGAGCTTTCCTTAGTCTTCCAAGTGAAGCTAATTATTACATGCACTTCTCCATTCCCCATGCTTTGATTGCTCTGTTAGATGTCATCTTCTCATGAAATTGTCAGTTCTTTATCTAAAGAACATATTTCTTATTTAATATGGAATTGTTTAAGAGCTTAGTATGCTCTTTGGCCTAAAAGAGACAACCCTGCTTACTATTTGAATTAGTCAATTTGATTACCACACTTATTATCAGTAAGCCTCAGTTTACTCACCTTTAAATGAATTAGCACGTTAGTGATAGGTAAAGATATAATATGCTTAAGCTAGATAATGTCTCTTGCTTTTTTTTTTTGTCTTTTTCTTTTTTATCAGTACGGGGATCGAACTCATGACCACACACTTGTAAGGCAGGTGCTTATGCCACTGAGCTAAATTCTCAGCCCCTATGTCTCTTGCTTTTAATGCTTATTGTGGCTAACATATGGGATGCCTTCAGCAAATGTTCTGTGATCTGACTTTGTATCTAGATTATACTTGAATAATAATAGGGTTCCACCATGTATCACTTTATTTCATTGCATAAAAAGCTTCATAATTTTCACCATTCTTTCTTTATAAGTCTTACCATTCTTGTTTTCCAGAATAAAGTCCTTTTTCAGTTTTCTCTTTATAAATGACTCACATCTTCTCTGTATATTTTTTAATTAATAGATTTTAGTTTTTAAAACGTTATTAGGTTTACAGAAAAATCTAGTGGAAAGTGCAGAGTTTCCAAATACCTGTCCCTTCCACCTTTACACAGCCTTCCTCATCTTCAACATTCGACATCATTGTGTAAGGTTATAAATTGACCTTAACCCATCATTATCCATCCCAGTCCATGGTTTACAATAGACCTTGTTTTAGTCACTTTTTACTCATCACTGAGACAAAATACCTGATGCCCAAAGTTGGGAAAGGAAAGGTTTCTTTCTTTCTTTCTTTTTTTTTTTTACCAGTACCAGGGATCGAGCTCACACCCATGTGCTTCCAAGGCAGGTGCTTATGCCACTGAGCTAAATCCTCAGCCCTGAAAGGTTTATTTCTTACAGTTTTTGAAGGTTTCAGTCCATACTCAGTGGGCTCGAAGGCAGGATGATATGGCAGCTGGGGGCCCAGTTCATGGTGGCTGGAAACAGCAAGTGGAAACTGACAAGAGGGAGAGACACACTTTCTTCCTGCCATTACATTGTATGCTGGCTCCACCCCTAGGTGAGTGTAGCACTGACACCAGCAATTCAAGACTAGACAATGAACCAATCACAAATGCACAATGCAAATGCATGAGGCCTGGGGGCCACCAACATAAATTATGACAGACCTGAACATTCTCTAGGTTACGTATTCCATGTACATTTTGCAAATGTTGTATAGTCTGTGCATTTTGACAAATGCACAATTCTATATGTGTTGTTTGTTTTATGGGTGTGAATCAATTTAAAATGACAGGCATCCATCATCAGAGTGCCATTCAGAGTGGTTTCACTGCCTTAAAAATCCCTTGTTCTCTAACTTTGCCAGTCTCCCTCCCCATGTAACCACTGAGCTTTCTACTGTCTCCATAGTGCTGCCTTTTCCAAACACTATACAGCTGGAATCACAGAGTATGTAGCCTTTTCAGATCAGCTTCTTTCCCTTAAGAGTATGCATTAAAGTTCCTTCTATGTTTTTATAGGACTTGATAGCTATTTCTTTTTTCATGGTGAATAATATTTGTTTATGCAACATAACTCTTTCTAAGACTGTCTCTATCTAGTTCTGAGTCCTAACTAGAGGCTGGTGAGTCATTGTTGAGTAGATGATTAAGACCTTACCACCAGCTTCTCACTTTTAGAGACTTATACACTAGGCCATTATAGACTCAATCACTTCAAGGCCAGGAATCAATCAAGAGTAGCCTTTACACTGCAGAGCTCTCCAAAATTACCTAAACTAGTCACTGCTGAATGTGCTTACTCTACCTTGTCCATTCCTCTTCAAGGAAGTCACAATTAACTTGCTTGTCCATTGTCCATTTTCTCCTTCTGACTGACCCATCTGCCCTCCACCTAGTGGTCCTGCCTGGTGTGCTTTTTCTCCCCAGGGTGCTGTGAGTTCAATGCAGTAGAAAATTCTTTCTGCTTCGCGTGTGATCTGTGTCTGGCCTCACCATACTTCATCCATGGCAATATCGGCAAAACACATTATCTGGAGGCACCATAGTTTACTTTTCTACTCATCTATTGAAAAATCATCTTAATTGATTTCAAGTTTTGACAATTATGAATAAAAAGTGTTATTAACACCCATGTGCAAGTTTTTGTATGAACATATATTTTCAACTGCTTTGTGTAAGTGCCAGGGAACACAGTTGTTGGATCTTATAATAAGATCATATTGATCTTTGTAATAAATCACTTCCAAAGTTTGCCATTTTTCATTGCAAGTAGCAGTGAGTTAGAGTTCTTGTTGTTATATGAGCTTCTTAGCATTTGCTACTGTCAGGGTTTTGAATTTCAGCCATTTTGATAATGGTTTCTAGTAATAGTGGTGGTCATAGCCTGGCTGTTGAATGTGCCCAGAAGCCCATATGCTGAGGGTCTGGTCTCCAGCATAGTAATGTTAAGAGTTAATGGGGCTTTTGGAGGTGGGGCCTGGTGGGAAGTCCTTGCATTACTGAGAGTGTGCCCTATAAGGCAATTCTCAGGGAAATCCTTGCTACCTCTTTCAAGAAGACTGTGACAAAGACAATCTTGAAAAGTCTGGCCCTACCCACTCTCTGCTCCTGGCTTGAAATATAATTAATTATTTGTTCCTCTTGTGTGGCCCCACCATTGCCATGTGCCAAGTATCATGAGATGATGCATTTGAGGACCTATTTCTGCCAAACCTGTACTATGCCACCCGGATTTTGAACCTCCACAACTGTGAGCAAGATATACTTTTTCTTTTTATAGTTAGCTGTCTCCAGTGACCTGTTGTAGTAATACAAAGCTGCTTAGTGCCATAGTATTTCATTGTTGTTTTATTTGGTGATTCTCAACTGCGATATGATGTTTAGCAACTGGTCAATTTTTTTTTTTTTTTTGCATCTGCATGTGGTGTTTGATAAAGTGTCAACTCAGATCTTTGTCCATTTTTTAATTGAGTTGTCTATTTTATTGCTGAGTTTTAAAGATAATCCTGTATTTAGATAATAGTCAGATGTGTCTTTTACACATATATTCTTCTCAGGTGGCTATCTGGTTCTCTGACAATTCAGATTTATTGTATTGAGAGATCCCTGTGTCATTTTAATTTATATATGATGTTTTGTATGATATTTATTAAAACAACAAATTGAAGGATATTGACTACTAAGACCTCTACAGCTTCTTATCACATGTCAACCAATTAACAAGTCAGATACTTAGGTACTTTGTATTTTTCTAGACATAGGGATATAACAAGGGATTAAATGAACTGGTCACTTTCAAAAAAAGTCAGATTATTTTGAGAAATAATTTAGAGCTGGCTTTGTGGTATGACTTTTAAGTGCAATAGAAATTCAGAGAACAGGCATCCATGTGGACAGAACTATTGAGACAAGTTTTGTGAATGACCTGATATTTGACCTTGATTTGGAAAGTCAGATAAGTGGTGGGCAAGTGGCAAAGAATAAATAGAAAGTGCCAAGAAGCACACCGTCAAGTTAAGTGACTCAAGCATTATAAACACTTAGCATTTTTAGTACAGGGATGGCCCCTCAAAAAAAAAAAAAAAAAAAAAAAAAAAACACAAAAGTTTCTTACTAAGTGAGAGATTTCAAAGGATCCCAATTACTAGGCAAAAATATCATTTTTTGGTCCCAGAGGCTGGGCAGCCTGGAGTGAGTGTTCCCCACACCATCCCCCGAGCTCAGCTAGCTTGGGACCCTTGCTTGGCCCCAGACAGGGAACTTCGCAGCTTCTGGGTGCACTGGACCAGTGCGGCAGGTCCTGAGTGGGCCTACAGTGGCCTCTCTGCTCCCAGCCATGCCTGGCAGACTCTGGAGTTCTAAGCAAGTGGGTGTCATGGGTTCCAGAGGCTGGGTGGCCTGGGGTGAGTGTCTCCCACACCATCCCCCGGGCCCAGCTAGTTTGGGATTCTCTCCTGGCCTCTGACAGGGAACTTCACGGCTTGCTGTTGCACTGGAACAGCTCTGCGGGTCTTGGGCTGGCCTGCCCCACCCCCAGTGACCCTCTCTCAATTTGGGGAACTGGGCGGCCAGAGTCCCAGGAGCTGAGGGCCTAGAAGAGGATTTCCAACAGACCCTGGGGAAGTCTTGGAATAACACTTGAAACACAGAAATATAGGAAAATGACAAAACAAAAGACCAAATTACAATCTCAAACCTCCAGCCCATCCTAAGAAACCTTAGGAGCTATGTACATAGAAGAAAATACATGCCATATACCTGAAATATTGGATATAATAACAACTGAAATAAAGAAGCAACTCCACAAAGTTTTAAAGGAATTCAAACTAGAAATAATCTCCCAGGTAAAAGAAGAAATGATAAAAGAAATGAAGGAGATGCTGAATATATCTAAAGAAGACAAGGTTAAAAAATTGGAGGAACTAAACAAAAAGATAGAATCCCTGGATGAACAATATAAGAAACAAACAGAATACATAAAGCAGATGCAAAGAGATATACAGGAAATCAAAAATTCCATTGAAAGTTGTAAAAACCACCTCAATGAAAGTGAAGATAGAATTTCAAACCTTGAAGACAAGATTGCAGCCAGTGAACAGGAAAGAAAAGATCTTTTAAAAATAACAAGGAATCAGGAAATAATAATTCAACAACTGCAAGATGATGCAAAGAAAAACAACATAAGATTGATAGGGATAAAGGAAAAGAAGGGAACAACATAAAGGATGTTAAGAGGATATTTAGAGAAGTAATAGCTGAAAATTTCTCACATATGAGATTGGAAACTGATATCAGGATCAGTGAAGCATATAGAACTCCAGACAGTCATAATCAAAATAAAACCATGCCCAGACATATAATAATCACCATCCCAGAAATCCAACATAAGAATAGAATATTAAAAGTTGTCAAAGAGAAAAGACAAATCACTTATAAAGGAAAACCTATCAGAATCACAGCAGACTTCTCAGCACAAACAACACAGTCAAGAAGAGCATGTAGTGAAGTATTTCAGATCCTAAAGGAAATGATTTGCAACCTAGACTGATGTACCCTGAAAAACTGTCCTTCAAAATCGATGGAGAAATAAGATACTTCCACGACAAAGAACAGTTGAAGAACTTCATGATCACCAAACCAACTCTGCAAAGAATACTGAAAGACAGTTTAGATACACTTAGGAAAAAACCACTAAGCAAAGCAGACAATTAAACAGAACAGAAAGATAAAGATGCAACAGCAGAAAGATAACATGTCAACAATGAACCAACATGTTATAACCATTAATGTAAATGGTCTCAATGTACCAATTAAAAGAAACAGATTGGCAGGATGGATCACGAAACAAAATCCAACCATATGCTATCTACAAAGAAACCCATCTAACCCAAAAGGATACTCACAGACAGAAAGTCAAAGAATGGAAAATAATACTTCATGCAACAGGAACTCTCCAAAAAGCAGGGGTAGCTATTCTGTTTGCAGACAGTGTGAACGTCAAACCAATAATGATCAGAAGAGATAAAGAAGATCACTACATACTGGTTAGGGGAAAACTTCAAGAGATAGCTATCTTAAATATATATTCACCAAATTCCAGAGCACCCAGTTATATAAAACAAGTATTAACAGAAATGAAAAACCAAATTAGCAGTAACAAAGTTATAACAGGAGACCTTAACACACCATTGACACCAAGGGACAGATCAACCAGACAGAAAATCAGCAAAGAAATAACAGAACTGAATCACACCTGTGAACAAATGGACTTGATAGACATATACAGAGTGTTCCATCCAACATCAGAATATACATTCTTCTCAGCAGTACATGGGTCATTCTCTAAAATAGACCATATATTAGCTCACAGAACATATTTAAAGAAATGCAAAAGAGTTGAAATTATTCATTGCATATTATTAGATCATAGAGCTATGAAATTAGAAATTAATGATAAAAGATACTGCAAAACCCCCACAAACACATGGAAACTGAATAACACACTCTTGAGCAATCAGTGGGTCACAGGGGAAATTAAAGAAGAAATTAAACAATACTTACAAGCAAATGAAAATACAAATACAACTTATCAGAATCTGTGGGATGCAATGAAAGCGGTCCTCAGAGGAAAATTTATTGCACTGAGTTTCCACATTAGGAAAACAGAATGAATACAAATAAATAACCTGATGTTACACCTCAAACATCTAGAAAAAGAAGAACAGTTCAAGCCCAAAGCCACAGGAAGAGAGGAAATTATAAAAATCAGAGCAGAAATCAATGCAATAGAGACTAAGAAAACAATCCAAAGAATCAATGAATCAAAGAGTTGGTTCTTTGAAAGAATAAACAAAATTGATAAGCCACTAGCCAAACTTATTAAAAAAGGAAGTAAAAGCTCAAATTGATGCAATAAGGAATGAAAAAAGTGAAATCACTACAGACTCTATAGAAATGCAGAAGATCATCAACACCTATTTCAAAAACCTCTACTCTCAAAGGTTTCATTACACAGAAGAAATACACAGATTCCTAGAAACATATGAAGTACCAAGACTAGATCAAAAAGATGTAAAACTTCAGAATAACCCAATTTCTATTAATGAAACTGAAAATGTAATTAAGTCCTTACCTACAAAGAAGAGCCCAGACCCAGATGGATTCACTGAAGAATTCTACCAGAAATACAAAGAAGACTTAATGCCGACGCTTCTCAAACTTTTCAATGAAGTTGAAAGGGGAGCAATCCTTCCTAAGTCATTCCTGGAAGCAAATATTACTCTAGTAGCAAAACCTGAGAAAGACCCAACTAAAAAAGAGAACTATAAACCAATCTCCCTAATGAACACAGATGCAAAAATCCTCAATAGAATATTGGCAAACAGGATGCAGCAAATCATCCAGAAGATTATACACCATGACCAAGTGGGATTCATCCCAGGCATGCAGGGATAGTTCAACATATGTAAATCAATAAATGTAATCCACCATATCAATAAAGCCAAAAGTAAGAATCACATGATCATTTCTATAGATGCAGAAAAAGCTTTTGATAAGGTCCAACATTCATTTATGATAAGAACATTACAGAAAATTGAAATAGATGATCTTTACCTCGATATAATAAAGGCCATCTATGACAAACCAACAGCCAGTATCATACTAAATGGCCAAAAATTGAAGACCTTTGCTTTAAAATCAGGCACAAGACAAGGATGTCCCTTATCACTGCTCCTGTTTAACATAGTATTGGAAATACTAGCAAGAGCAATTAGACAAGAGAGAGAAATAAAAGGGGTAAAGATAGGAAAAGAAGAAGTTAAATTATCATTGTTTGCATATGACATGATACTCTACATAGAAGGCCCCCAAAACTTCATTGAAAGACTTTTAGATATACATAAATTCAGCAATGTAGCTGGATACAAAATCAATACTCAAAAATCAATAGCATTCCTATACACTAACAACAAAATCACTGACAGAGAAGTAAGAGAAGCCATACCCTTCACACTAGCAACCAAAAAAAAAAAAAAAAAAAGAAAGAAATATTTAGAAATTACTCTCACAAAAGAAGTGAAAGACCTATACAGGGGAAATCATAATGCTATGAAAAAGAAACTGAAGATGATCTCAGAAAGTGGAAAGACATCCCTTGCTCATGGATAGGAAGAATAAATATTGTGAAAATGGCCATTCTCCCAAAACTGTTATACAGATTCAATGCAATCTCAATAAAAATACCATCAACATACCTCATAAATCTCGAGAAATCACTCTTAAAATTCATCTGGAGCAAGAAGAGACCTAGAATAGCAAAGACAGTTCTAAGCAGCAAAGGCAAGGCAGGAGGCATCACAATCCCTGACTTGAAGCTTTACTAAAAAGCAACTGTAGTAAAATCAACATGGTACTGGAATCAAAATAGAGCTGAAGATCAATGGAATAGGTTAGAAGATACAGCCACAACTACAACCACACTCAACCACCTTATGTTTAATAAAGGGGCCAAACAGGTTCACTGGAAAAACGACATTCTCTTTAATAAATGGTGTTGGAAAAACTGGCTCTCCATATACCTAAAACTAAAACTAGACCCATACCTTTCACCATGTACTAAAATAAAATCTAAATGGATCAAAAATCTGAATATTAAAACAGAAACAATAAGTCTATTGGGTGAATTGGGTAAAAACCTTGAAGACATAGGAGTAGGTAGAGAATTCCTTAATGGGAATCAAACTGCATGGGAAGTACTTCCCAGAATCAATAACTGGGATCACCTCTTATTAAAAAGTTTCTGAATGTCAAGAGAAATCTCTAGCATAGTGAAAAGAAAACCCACAAACTGGGAAAAAAATCTTAGTGAACTGTCCCTCAGAAAAGGGACTTTCGTCTAAAACGTATAAAGAATTAAAAAGATCAGACCCCCAAAATTCAAAGATCCAATCCAGAAATTGGCATCTGAGATGAATACATAATTCTCATTTGAAGAAATACAAATGGCAGACAAATGCATGAAAAAATGTTCATCATCATTAGTCATTAGAGAATGCAAAATTAAAACCACACTGAGATTTCTTCTCATTCCTGAAAGAATGGCCAGGATCAAGAAAACCACCACCAACAAATGCTGGAGAGACTGTAGGGAAAAAGGAACTGTCCTGCACTGTTGGTGGGAGTGTAGACTGGTGCAATCATTGTGGAGGTCATTCTGGAGACTTTTCAGAAAGCTGGGATTGGAAGCCCCATTTGACCCAGCTATTCCACTTCTAGGCATATTCCCAGAAGAACTGAAAGCATCATAACACAGTGATATATGTGCACACATGTTTATAGCAGCACAATTTGTAATAGCCAGATCTTGGAAACAACTTAAGTGTCCATCAACTGAGGAATGGATAAAAAAGTTGTATTTTTATACAATGGAGTACTACTCAGCTATAAGGAATGATCACATTGAGATATTTATAAACAAATGGGCGTAGCTTGAGACCATACTCATAAGTAAAATAAATCAAACTCACATGTTTGAATACCAAAGTTTCCCTAGTGTAAGAAATGATATGAATACATAAAAGTATGTGGTAATCATGATTCCCTATTATATTGCTTTGAAGCAATATGTTCTTATAATGTTTTCACTCATTAATTGGAATGGTTTTATTCTGGGTTGTTTGATTTTATTGTCTGTGATGGTATGAACAAGTATTTTAAAGAAAACAAGACATCATAATAGCTAGTGCTGATTTAATATCATCTTGTTTTGAAGTCCCATCAAGCTGTTGTTCTTCTGTCTCAATTGGTTTTATCATGGTGTATCTTATTGGATTTTATTATATGTGACAGTATAAACAAAATTTTTTATAGGCAAAGATATAATATAGAAACCACTGTTCATTTTCTATTAGCTGGCTCTAAATACCCTGTAATACTTTCATTCTCTTGAATGTTTCACACTGTCTTGATATGTTTGATGCTATAGTATACAAAGTTATACTCAAATATTTCAAGGAAAGAGACACTATGGTAACTACTATTATGTTGGGTTATCTTGTGGTGAAACACTATGTTGCTTAAGTTGTTCTGTTCTAACCTATGTTGTTATGCCCTCTTTTATCTCAATCTCCTTTTTAAAAAAAGTTTTATTTATTTATCAGTTTTTTAATTAAGGGAAAATAAATTTAAAAATAGCAGGATATATTACAGTAACATTTTGATTTCCTGTTAACTTTATTTCAACCCCTGTATTGCTCTCACAATCTTGTTTTGACTGATTTTACTCTATTCTGTTTTATTTAATAGTATCAAGTTTGAAGGTATAGGCAACTACTTTGAAGGCAATAAGATTCACTATGATGCCCATTCTGGTTTGACTATTATCTTCTTTTGAAGTTCAGTAATGTCTTCAATGTTCCGGTTTTATTGGTTCTGTTCTGTACTGTTTTGTTCAATTTTATTATACCTGATGATATAGGCAATTCTTTTTAAGGCAGCAAGAGGCATTATGGTAACCATTGTTGATCACCTCGTATTTTTTACATCATGTACTATGTCCCTCCTTTTGCTTTGACTGACTCTGTTTTGTCTTGTCATGTGTGATTTTATCCTCTTCCAAAAAAAAGTAATAAGAACTGTGGGAGTAATAATATCCAAAATGTGTAATTGTTATTGTAAAAAAGAGAGGAAAAGAAAGTGCTCTAAAGGATATAACTGCATGTATTTTTAAGTGTGTAAGATAGATAACCATATTACTAAGTTTTTGTTGGATCATTGAACAGAACTGTTTGCAATCTCACTGTTTGAATGTCCACTTTGTATGCTTTAATTTTATAACTTGAACAACTATTTCTCAGATGACAATATATAATCTATTAATTAGTGATTTCTTACTGTTTATTTTTTTGAAATTCTATATTATGTGTACCCTTTTACTGTTTTTTTATCTTTAAATAAAATTTTAAAATATTATTTTTGCCATTTGCATACTGCTGCCATGCTACATTAGATATTTACTCATTTGATTCCGGAGAACATTTCATATTTAAAAGGTACTTGAGAAATACACATGTGGAGTAAAGAAGTAGTTATAACTTAAGTGTCATCCATTCATTTGTGTAATTTTTCATTTATTTATTTAATAAATATGTATTGGGTCCGTAGTCCATGGTAAGTGTTATTCTGGACCCTGGGTATAAAAGAGAAATAGGTTTCCCTCTTACCTAAAGTAACTCAGGCTAGTGATCCTGTGTGGGTCTGTGACCACAATACATGAGATTTATGCAGTTTCATGCTATAGCTGAGAGTGCTAGAGGAACGTGGAAGCTGTGGGAGTAGTAGGAGGCTTGAAAGGGTGTGGGCACAGTGAGAGAAGTTGCTGTGTGTTCTTTCCAGGGGATGGTGGCCCAGCATGAGCACTGACATCTAAGTGAGATGGGAAAGGTTGCCTCTAGGGAAAGTATCCCAGTGTGGAGAGTCAAAGCTCTAGGAAGGGAAGGGAGTATTTACACAAAAAGACGCACTTATAGCCATGGAAAAAGACCAAACAAGTAAATATCCAGTGTTAGGAATAATATGAGGCCTGGCTTCCACTGCCAGAGAAGGTTATCCCATATACAGAAATGAGAAAGCAAGAATAAAATCTATGGTATTATATTAGAACTGGAGTTAGTGTAAAGGCCATGGAGAGAGAGAGAGAGAGAGAGAGAGAGAGAGAGAGAGAGAGAGAGAGAAATAGAGAGAGAGAGACAGAGACAGAGACAAAGACAGAGAGACAGAGAGAGACAGAGACAGAGAGACAGACAGAGATAGAGACAGACAGAGAGCAACAGAGAGTGAGAGACAGAGAGAGACAGACACAGAGGCAGAGAATCATGGGAGGGAGAGAAAATCATGAGAAAGAATCATGAGTATATGTAAATGAGTTTGTATATATGAATTTACATGTGCATATAATCAAGAAAATAAAAATTAAAAATTTTTTTGATAAAAAGCATATTACCATTAATCTATCTGAAAAATATTCAAAACCCCCCATGATTTCACAGGTTCTTATCTCACTGTTCATGAAAATGTGTCTTTTACTGTGACAAGCTTTAAAAATTCAAACATCAACGATATTTTCATCATGCCTCCCTATATATTTTTTAATATATAGAAAATGATTCATGCGTATTTTGTGTGTGTGTGTGTGTGTGTGAATGTGCACATGCATCTGGAACTGAAGGTGCTTGACAGCAGTGAGAAACCAATAGCAATGAACACAGAGCACCCATCCGCTCATCTTGGCTGATTCCATAGCTGAGGAATTCAATCAGGAGATGAAACAGCACAGTCTTATGCTATAAAGCAATGGATGTTCAAACAACCATGAGAGCACAGCAAAAGGGCACAGGGTATAATTGGAAGCAGCTCTCATTGGTCAATTTTAGGCAACTACAGCAATAAGATGGACAATAATAGTATTGAATAAAATGTGTCCATATAATCACACCAGTGTAAATAACAGAATGAATGCATAAAGGTTTGATTAGGAATACCACAGCTATATATGCTGAAAATATTCATTACAAAATACTTACTAAACACAAAAAGATAAAAAGTAACTGTCCAGTGGAAAATCTTAGTAGAAATTGCCTTAATTAAGTAATCAATGCTAACACCACTAGAAATGGGAAATATACACATGGTTAGTTACAATGAGTCACACACAAAATTATTTCTGAGACTCTTGCTAAAAATGTAAGAAGCTGACTTTAATCACGGTAAACACCAGATAATGATAAGGTGAGGCACATTTGATAAATACTATCCTGCAGTCTTCAAAAGAGCCAAGGTCATGAAAATCAAAAAAGTATGAAGGAACCACCCTCCATTGAGAAGAACTATGAGAACAACAGGCATTGTGGGACTCTGGACTGGAACTTCTGGCTTTAAAAACTTGTTTTGAAGAAATTGGGGAAACTTGAATGGCATCTATAGATTTAATGATAGTAATGTAGTAATGCCAATAGCCTAATTTAGGGGGCAGAGTACCAAGGACTGAAGACAGGGCCTTTGTACTAAGCCACATCCTCTCCCTCGACAGGGCTCACTAAATTACCCAGGCTAAGCCTGAATTTGTGATCTTCCTCAGCCTCAGCTTCTCAGAGTATTGGGATTATAGCCATATACTGTGGCATGCCCAATGCCAATTTCTTAATTGTTGTGATCATACTGAATAGTATAACTCACAGTATTGTAGGGCTTGGTATATTATGCTAACAACTTATGCTCAAATCCTTTAGGATAAGCAGTTCTTTGTGGTGAATTGTTATAGCTTGAATATGTTTTTTTTTCCTCACTAGAACAACTGAAATTTAGTTCCCAAATAATGGTGTTGAGAGGTGTTGGGGTATTTAAGAGGAATTAATGCTTTTTTCACATGATTGAGTTCTTGCTCTCCTGAGCTGGTTTCTGCAAGAGTGAGTTTTTAAAGGCAACCTGGTGGTATCCACCTTGATTTCTCTTGCCCACATGTCCACATGTCTACATGTACTCCATTTCTCTTTTTAATATTGCTGCTATAAGATGAACCTCAGTATGAGGCCCTCACTAGAAGCTAAGTATGTACTTGCACCATGCTCTTAGACTTCCAGAACTGTGTTGTGAATAAATATGTTTTCCTTACAGTGTTCCCAGCCTCAGTTACAGTATTTTGGCAGAGCAAAAAAAAAAAAAAATTAAGACATGTATGCACATTTTTTTCCATAAATGTGAGATTATTTTTTTTTAAAGAAGAGGGAATAGAAGCTCCTATGGATAAGCCTGCACATGCTGCTTGTGGAAATGCCAAGGTTTGAATCTTGAATGACTCCCAGAAGTCCCTATGTTACAGGCTTTATGAACAGCCCATGGTGATACTGGGAGGTAGTCAAACCTTCAGGGAGTGGGGCCTCATGAAAGGACGTTAGCTCACTGAGGACGTACCCTTAAAGAGGATTTTGGTGTCTCACTCCCAGCCTTTTGCTTCCTGGTTTCCACGAGGTAATAGGCCTGCCTTCTCTAATGCTTCTGCAAGCCTGAAGCAATAGGAATAAGAGACTAGTGACTGAAACCTCTGAAACCATCAGCCGAAATAAGTCTTTCCTTCTTGGAGGCTGTTTCCCGCAGGCATTTATTTCACTAACAGAAGACTGTCTAACCCAAGGAACTTTTCTAATAGTCCATTGAGAATATCACTGTGGAAAATACAGCATCAGGGGAGTTGTCTACAATGGCCCAAGTGTTATGGGTGGTCTGGGATTCTAGGTGTGGGTTGAGGAGAGGCTAGGCTTTACAATTGAACAATGGAATGTCTAGTTAAAGCACCTCTTTCTCTTGATGGCTATTTCCTCATCTATAAAATGAAGAGTCAGTGTAGCTCTCTTCCAACTGTAAATTCAGCACCGTGATTTCATCTCATAGTACATTGCAGCTCACCTCCAGTTTTTTTGTTTATTTGCTTGTTTGCATTTTTTGGAAAAGTTCTCTGCATCTCTCTGGCCCAAGGAGGACTCTGACTAATGTGGTACTGCCTGGTTTGGCAGGTTGATTTAACTCTCCTCAGGCAGGCAGGATTAGTGTTTCTGGTGCACAGAGCTTTGGGAAAAGAGAACACCCTGGTCTAATAGTTCAAAATATATCCATGTTCTCTTCTGTCCTGAACAATTCCAGCAGTATGACTTGAGCTCCATTGGAAACTTGCCACAGAGTATATCCCCTTGGAAGGTCTCCAAATGCTAATTCTACAGATGATGGTGGAGCAGTGGGAGACGAGCCAGCTGAGCAAAACTGGACCATGATGGGATTCTCATCTCTCCACACCCAGACCCGTTTGAGTTTCACAGCACATCAAGAGCTTCAGCAACCTCCACACACGTATACATCAGCCCTTCCGCTTCACATTTAGCCCAGGGAAATATTATAGTGTTCTGAAAACTTTCTGTTTAATAATAACCAGACTTGAGAATGAAAGCAAGACATAAGACTACTGAAAAATGAAAGGCAAAGACCTCTAACACATATTTTCATGTAGTGTAAATTTCAGTGTTCCAAAGGCAGTAAGATTTGCATAATTGGGTGACTTTCTGGGCTGTATTTGCTGTTATAAGTCAGTAATATTATTAGTTTAGAAAGAACATCAACAGGATTTACAGATTTCTCTTCACAATTACCATATAGAGCCTGGCATATAACTGATACTCAAAAATACTCCCTGAATGAAGGTGTAAAAGTATACATTCACCTGTTAGTATGATACTCAGGGAGGTGGCCTGAGTATTAAAAAATAATATACAATTTTGGTTTGCTACAGAATTCTAACCCAGATGGAGGTTAACTAAGAATTGGTTAAAACTGATAAATGTTTCTCAAATGAGAGAGAGTATGCTATCTGAAAGGGCCTTTTCTGTAAGAATTTTGTTTCCCTTTTTATTTTTTCAGTTCCAGGTAGATAGCTTTGAGGAGAATTTCCTTTTTTGCTTCCCATCTGGCAGGAAAGGGCACCATAAAGTAGAATGATGCTTCCTTATGTGTGCACTGAGATTTTTCTCATGCAGCTCAACTCTGCCACCACGATGATGGCTTGCTTATAAAGCTTGGGTAATGAATAGCCCAAGATTTATTTTCACATTTATTTAGGACAATCTTCTTGCTGTCACAGTGCCAACACCATCAGCACAACTTGATGTTGCATAAAAAATGCATAAGCTTTGGAGAATGAGAAAGAAGCTTGGGCTTCATGGTCTGCTCTGTCACTCATCAATTGCATGACCTTGGGCAGTTATTGAACATATTTGAGACTTCATTTGCTAATCAGGGTTGTTTTCCAGTTCAACAAGATAATACTTGCATAGTGCTTGACATCTAGTGGGCCTTAAATGTTTATTCCCTCTTAGTGAATTTTTTGGGGCCAGTATTCCTTTTATTTACCTCAGCTCACTCATTTGCTGACAACCCTTTCCTTTTTTCTTTTCTCTTCTGACTCTAACTTTGAAGCAAACGTTCAGGTTACTACGCGTAAATTATGCTGCTTTCACTGGTGGTTTTGGTCTCCTTGCTGATCTCCCAGGGAAAGTGAATCTGGGTTTTTAGAGTTACCTTCATCTGCCTCCTGTTACTTGGTCCCATGATGATATTAATAAAATATGTATAATTTTTAGGTTCAATTAACTTCACATTTCTGTTCATTTCAGAGAGCCCAGCCATAAGGTTTTTTTTTTTTTTTTTTTCCTTCATAGCAGGTTCATGTACCCTCAATATTGTGGGTTCCAAAAACTGGTGTTTCTATCAGTTACTGCAGTTAACGTTCAGTATCATGGGCATTTTCAAACCAAGGAGCGGCTGTCACCTATCATTAGGCCTTATGGTCTATTTCTGACCTAGCAGCCAGAGCAATTCTTCAAAACATTTCAGATAATAAATGACATTCTCCTACTCAGTGCCGTCCAGGCCCTCACATCTATGTGACTCTGTCACATGGCTCTGCCTACTCTCCAACCTCATGGTCTCATTCTTTTCTTATTCCCTACACCAAACCTCACTTATCTCTTTGCTTCTTCCCTTTTTACAGAGCTTCAGGTCTGTTATGGTTTTAGTCTGGATGTACCCCCAAAGCCTCATGCAGTCACAGACGCAGGCTTCTAGACATTGTGAATGACTCCCATGCTAGGATTATGAGGTAGGGGTGTTACACCCAAATGGGTGTGGCCTAAATACAGTATAAAGGACAGAAAAAGTCATCTCTCTGTGCTCCTCCCTTTTTGTTCTTGTCTTTGACTGTTTTCTTCAGTCATGAACTTTTGCCCTCTGCCATGTGCCACTCTGCCTTGGAGCCAGCTGATTAAGGACTGAAACCTCCAAAAACTGTAAGCTAAATAAACCCTTCCTTTCTTCACTGGTGTCAGGTATTTTGTTCCAGCAATGAGAGAAAAATAACCAAGACGAGGTCCCATGTTGGTGCTTTTGTATTTGTTATTCTTCATGTCAGAGTGATCAACGCTCTATATAATTATAGTTCTGCTCAAATGTCACCTCCTCAGGATGACTCCATCTAAATGAGCACTGTGGAGGATCACTTGGATGACTCTTCTTGAATAAACAGCAATTTTCTCCATTTTGGATAAACCTGGCCCTGTCTCCATGTACAGGTATGTACAGAGCTGGCTAGGCCATTTCTTTTTCCCTAAAACTGACTTTGAGCAAGGTAAATAGAGCTAGCTGAGGTGCTGATGGGTAATCTTTGAAGCTAGGTGACTGTTTCACTGCCCTGTGATTCTCAAAAACCACGCCACCAATCCACAGCTGTCAACTGAGATCAAGCCTTGAAATAGGAGGTTATGACTTCCCAGGGCAGAAAAGTTTACTGCTCAGAACTGAAGCACTGGACCCAAAAAAGTAGATATCACCTTGGTTGTGTTATGTAGAGTAGTCTTTCTGCATATCCTTTTCTCTGCTTATCGTAGAGGTTATTTCAGGCCTCTTATCTAGCCCAGCTCACAATATTAACATATTTCCCACCATTCCACAGTTGTTCATCCTCAAGCCATTCCTTCCTTCATGAATTAAAAAATCTTGATTGGGCCCTGGGTCAAGGCCTTTTCTTCTGGTCAAGCACTAATTTGGCTGGACTTAGGATCCCATGGCTCCCCATAAGTACATGTTTTAGTGTCTTTATTCTCTACATGGATTGCGATGGAAGAAATGATTAGAATTAACTTACTGAAATTCCAATACCTTTTCCATGGGATTACAAATTTTAACTTCTCAGAGGGAGATGAGGTCTAGAAAAGACTCACTATAGTGCACCACACCTATTTTCTTTTAAAATCTGCTTTGTGTTTGTGCACATATCAACTCATCTGTTATTTGCTTGAAGCCTTTCTCTTTTTCTGCAGTCTGGGAACTTGGCCTCCTTCTCTGGCATATCTACAATGAGTGGAGTAGGACTTGTCCCAGAGAAGACACCCAGGGAATGGTGACTGGATGGAAGACACTTTAGGCTAAGAATGTCCTTGAAGTTATTATGTAGTTTGGTAACAAAAGAGCGGTGAAACCACTTTTGCTGGAAGACATTGAGATACTGTATCTCCATAACAAGAACAAGAACAGCGATGCGATAACTTCAATTTATTGAACATTACGATTCCTTGCACTGTAGGAATCTATAAGTTGTTTGGGATCACTCATGAACTGATAATTTTATCACTTTAGTCTATGAAAAATGTGCAGTGGTTGGTTATAAGGTTATTACAAAGGGAATGTGTTAAATTCCTATCTAAAGATAATACACTACAAAAACTACACTCTCAACTATTGATATACACAGAAGATGGTGTCACAAGAGCCCCTTTTACAGTTTTACTACTTTCCCTGACACACCACCAGCACATCCCTTTACCCTCCTATCCTCCCAGAAAATGAATCCTAACCCAGAGCTTTGGGTTGAGAGTTCAGAGTTTGAAAGATAGATCCAGACAGCTCTCTGTGGCCTGGAATCAGTTTAATTAAAGTCTCTCTGCTTCAGTTTCCTCATATTTTAAGTAGGAATAATAATAATATCTATATTGTAGATATGTACAATATGAGGAATCAATCAAATAATATATAGTACGATTGCCTTGAAATCATCACTCAAAAATTGTTAGAATAAAAAGGAGGAAAAAACTTAAGAAAGGCAGTTCTTGCCTTCACAAAAATATTCCTAACATGAAACAAAGAAATAATTGTGTCAGACCTCTGCTCTATAAAATGTCCTTTGACTGTAGGTGTATTTGTTCTCATAGCTCTCACATGGGTCCCTCCCTGACTTCAGCACCTTCAGGTCTCCACCTTCGGGTGCAGTGAGTCTCCAGGATTTGCTTTGGCATACCATTTGCTTTGTTTCATTGTTTGTTTGCTTTTGATTTTAGGATAATTTGCACCAACTGCTTTGCAGAAAAACCTTTCTCTCCTTCCTGAATAGTTTGAGAGAAGAGATCCCAGGCACTAGGCTGGGGAATGACAGTTTCCTGGGCATGGGTCAGATGTGAACAGAGCTCCTGGAGACAGACTTAGGTGTCACTCAGGGAGAGATGGTAACATAAGAGCTCAGGTCCCTCGCTTAATCTTTGGCCACTTCACAATTTGGCTCTTCTTTTCTTTAGTTATGCTCCTTATTAATAGCGTGCATCACTGACTGGACCTAATGATATGGATACTTTTATTAGTATTTCTTTTAGTGAGCATAAGTTTTTATTTAGAGGAAGAAATATTTATTGTCTCACATGGTTACACATATATATATATGTGCACATCTGAGGCTGGGAATGATCCAAAAAAAACTTCCAAAAAGAAGGAAGAGAGTACAAGGGTGCATCCCTAAAATAATCTTGAGTCAACTTTTTGAGTCAAAAATCATCCAAACATAATCTTTTGTCTCTCTAGAGTAAATGTTACATAGTTACATAGGAAACGTCTGTACAGAGTTCTACATACACCATAGTGAGTATGTGTGTGTGGCTGGGGGTGGAGGAGGGAGCTCCTGGATATGGGTTGATGATCAAGACAGATACTGAAACAACTGAAATAATTTCTTATTTCTTGTGTGTCCTCCTACTCACAATAAAATATGCTTTTCCAAATTACATCTCAGCTGTTTGCAGTATCTCAGGCAGAATGCCTGGGCTGTGTCTCCCCAGCCATACCCCAGCAGGAAACTAGGAAATGAGTCATAAAACATTAATACTACCTTAAAATAACTTAGGGTTGGGCAATCCCAAGATGACTCTCAGTTGAGCACCAGAGGAAAGCTGCACCTCCAGAGGAGAAATTTCATTACAGAGGACTTGCCCTTTCCCACAGAGAGTCTGGGGCTGACCTCTTGAAGCTAGAGGGGGAGGGGGGCTGTGTCATGTTAAGTGGGGATCCTGGCTGTCTTACACAGCTCCTGTCCTCTGCAATAGGAATGACTGAAAAAGCAAGGTAATATCCCTGTGCTACCCCAAAGCATTCAAATATATCATTCAAACACATTAGCCGGGCCCATTTTGTGGTGATTTTTAAGTTTTCATGAGCTCGCTAAACTTAAGACTTCATTAATTTGGACACATGAGCAGGTGTAAATACATTAGTGGTCGAATGCACAGCTGTGAGAATCAGACCTGGGTTAGAATCCTGAATTTCTTAGCTGTGACCTTAAACAAGTTATTAGCTTCCCTTCGGTAAAACTGGGACAAGACCTAATTATACTGTAGCTTTGAGAATTAAATGATATGAACGTATAGCAGTCCATGATTAAAAAACAAAGTTGCATTTTCTCTTTTATGTAAGCCCTCATCTTACTGATTATAAGGAATCTAATTTTCTGTTGGATCCTTCTTCTCCAAGTAATTTCTGGGAAAATCAGAGAAAATACATACACTTCCACAAGTTAAGTGTGGTCATCATTGTTCCTGAGAGTAATGTGATCCTCAAAATCTTGTTTGACCTCATGACATTGTATAGCTCCTTCCTTTGGGCTTGAATTAGGATGAAATCACAGCTAATGTATATGTGTGAATAAGCAGAAGTTGTGTCTTCCAGATAGGGACAGGTCTTGATAATCAGACTAGGCCTTAGAATGAGTTTGGGCAGGATATCTTCTTTCTCCCAGGCAGACTCAGTCATATGTCATGATCCATGGTTTGTTGAGGAGAGGTTGAGTTCAGCCTCATCCCACTGTTACTCAGCTGTTCGCTTTTGGGCAATAAAAACATTATGACTGTTTGCCTTCATAACCCTGGGTTGTCATTGGTTGCATGTAACTTAAAACCAAAAATCGACACCTGCATAAACAAAACAGAAACTTATGTCTTGCTTGCCTAAAAGGAGATAAGCCTTCCAGGTTTGATGTGATCGCTCATGGCATTAGTAGAGTGCTAGATTCCTGGCTTTCTGTTCCACTATCCTGAACCATAGGACTCATGCTATCTTACCAGAGTTCTAAGGAGTAGAAGGCAGGGCAGGAAAAAGGACACCATATTCCTTGTGCACACAAGACATATCTGCTTAAATCTCATTGACCAAAAAATGATCACATAATCACACTTCTCTGAAGAAGACTGAGGCTTGGTTAAAGGTGGTTCTGTGACTGAGGAGGAGGAGAAGGGAGGTTTGGGTGGGTGATGCTTTGCAAGGCTTTTATTGTTCTCAATTTTCTCCTCTAAGCGTGTGTCTAGTGAGCTCCCTTACCATTACAACTGCCTTCCCAACTCAAAACGGCCAAGAGTCTGATCTAACCCAGTTATGTGGAATGCAGAGGAGAATAAAAAAGCAAAGCACTGTGGCAATATTGCACCTGTAGTTAGGGATGTGGGCTCTAGAGAGTCAGATTGCCAGGCCCTTTGCCTGGCTCCTAACCCTGGCTCTATGATAATTGCTTAACCTTGAAATCTTGGACAGTTTTTTCCCCTAATCTTTCCCATCCTGCAATGTAATAAGATTGTTATTAGTGCTAAATGAGCTGATATACATGAAAACTGTGTAGTGCAGGTTGGATACATTGTGGCAAGGTAGCTCTTTAAAGGATGTGAGAGCAGATAGGTTATAATATATCTCTGGCTGTAGTTTCTTGGAGACACAATTTATAAGAATTTGCAGGCAGCCTTCCCCTCTACAGTGACAGTTAGGTGTTTTTTTCCTACTGTCAAAGGACTCACGGGTACAGAACTGTCAGCTGATCTTTACCTTTGGTTTGCTCCACTGTATCCTTGAGCAGCCAGAAAACTTGTATTTGAACAGGTAGTGTAATTCTCATTCCTTCTGGCAATCTGAACGCTTCATTTGCTGACCTTCATCTGCCATTGTTCATTGAAATGCTTTGCTGGAAATAAATGACTGAAAGAGAAACCCCAGGAGAGTAAAGATTCTAAAACACACTTAGCTCTGAGCAGCATCTGAATCCAAAGCTCGATGGCCACAAGTCAGCAGTATATGCTGACCCTGCCAGCCCTTCTGTGTATGGTGGTGCACTCTTGTATCTTGCCTAGCATCAGTGGAACCCAGGGGTTCTTGCCAGGCTGAGAAATAATAGCAATATCTCATGGTAGAAAAAAATGATACACACTGCTGTCAACAGTAGTTATTTGGAGTGTTCACAGCCTCTGACTTCATGTGAAGATTCTAACGTGCTTCCTGTAGGGTTCCAAGCAAGTAAAGTTCAATTCCTCATAGCAATTCCAGGTTCTCCCTGTGCTCCTCACTTGAGATTTCCACTCATCTCAACCGAACCTATGAGATCAGGGGTTTCCCTATCTTTCCCTCCTTCCTTCTCATTCTCTCCTTCTCTCCCACTTTTCATCCCTCTGTCTAAGGCTATGCTCCTATCTCACTATGATGGACAGTGGAAATTTTTGTTTCTTTCAGGGAAAGTTACCTGCCCACCCAGAGAGTGCTGTCTGAACTCTATTGTTCTGACAAGACAAGGACAAAATTTAGAATATATTACTCAGAAGGTAGGTTTATTCCAATTTGGGTGGTACCATGTGTGGGCTCTGAAATCCAGTCTAAGTCCCAATTATCAAAACACATTTCTCCTCCTCTGCAAAGGTGTAGCATAAAGCTAAACTAGTTTATATTGCAGTAACAAAAAATACTTAATAGTTTGATCATTAAGACTTATGGTGATTTCATAGGTGCTTTTTATCCATAGCAAACCATGACTAAGAGTTTTACCATAGCAATGGTAAATTTGCCTGAATAGAACAAACCCCTGCTTCCAAAAAAAACTTCCAAAGTTCTCCACTTAGAAAAACTGAAAACTGTCAGCCACGGCCTGATTGTGTTTCTCTTCTTTAAAAGGAAAATTAAAAATTCTTTCATGGACACCTAACTGCTCACATAATGATCTTTCTAGTTTTAGATTAAGATAAACACTAAAGCGATAGCTTTTGTTTTTATCTGCTCATCTGTAAAACAAGGACTTTAGTGGCTTTGAATAAAGGACTTGCATAAAAGAAAGTTATAATATTATAAATCAATGTTCATGTAAAATACTCATTTTAACTACAAAAGACTGTTACTTTGAATTTTCTTGCAACCAGGTTAAAAAAGAAAACAAGAAAGAAATGTCAAGTGTTGTAAGTCAGAGATGAGTAAACACAGAGTCTTTGAGAGAACATTTTTCTTATGGTGGTGCTTTCTCTAAGAGATTCCCACTGGAACATTCTCCAGAAGGCATTAGGAGACATTATAATAGACGCTGCCCTTGGAAATGGATTGATGAAGTCTATGCCAACAGATTTCATACAGATATTTCTTTCAAGAACTAAGAAGAACCAAAGGTAGTTAAGATTTTTGTGCAACTTCAGACAATTCTAAGGGCAGTTAGACTGATGGAGAGGTCTGCCTGGGCTAATAGACGAAAATGTCTTTGTGCTTTAGATTTTTTCTCTTGAAATATTCTTCCCTCTCAAACATTTCAGAATAAACTGTCATTTTCAGAGGATGTAGTAAAGACCACAGGAGTAATTGGTAGAGCTGAATTTGACCTTTGGAGATTCTTTTAAAAAGGCTTACTGAAATTCATTGGATTATAGAGAAATTTGTCACTGTGAATGACTCTTCATGTTTTCATTATCAAACTAAAATAAATACAACACAGAAAAGTGATTAAGTAGGGAAAAATACCCATATTCTTAATATGACTATTGAGATGGCTTTAAAACATATCCTTAGATTCTTTTAAAGTTCTTCTTTCAAAAGGTAAAAGTGAATTCTCTTTTCCTTGAGTGAGAACTGTGCCTGGTGAACTGATCCTGCCAAATGGAAGGCAGTGGGATCAAAGTGTGTGACGTCCCAGCCTAAGTCATCCAAAGCTTCGAGGCTTCCTCTTTGATCTTAGATCACTTGCTTGGGAGCAAGTCAGATGCCACTTTTTAGAAACCCCTGGTGCATGTGGCAAGGAGTTGGTACTTCCTGTGGGAAGGGACATGAGGCCTCCTCCCTCAGTCACAGTAGTAGGCCTTTGTTGACCAGACTTTGCGGCCCCACACCAGCCTTTTGATTCCAGCCTTGGCCAGCAGCTTGACTTCAGCCTCAAGAAAGGTACCCTGCAAACCATTTCCAGATTCCTGACCTTCAAAGATTATGGGATAATAAATGCTTGTTGCTTCAAAATACTGTTTTAAGAGTAATTTAGTCATGCAGTAATTGGTAATCAATAAAATCATCACTAATATCCTTACGATTGTTTTACTTTCAGTTTGTCTCCATTGCTGCAGAGATGCTTTTGCTCTGTTGCTCCAATCAAAGGTACATACACTTGTCTCCTAGATTTTGTACTTAGTGTTTGAGAAGCAGGAAGTAGAGTGACTGAGAACCCAGTCTACGGTCATACCATTTAGAATGTGCCTGATCTCTGCTGATCTTGGAAGCAAAGTAGGGTTAGGCCTTGTTAACACTTAGAAGGGAGAATGCAAGTCATGGAGACCTGGATTAGAATCTTTCATCTTCTTCAGGGTGACTTGAGATAGATTGTTCTTTAGTGCATTGCTTTTCCTTGTATGTGAAGTGGACATGATAACAGCACATGGGCTCTCTGTGAAGATTAAACCGGGTAATAGGTATAAAATGAATAGAAGATTATCTGGTACATAGTGAGTAGTATAGACAAGTAGCCAATTACTACACCATGAAACTATTAGCAATTAATTTTAATAACAAAAGACTATTTTTAGAGGTGCACCATATTTTCCTTATAATTTTTCTGTTCTTTATAGGTTATGTTTTTAGTAGCATTCTTGTCATTACAAATAGTGTTGTGATAAACATAACTGAAAATAATGATTTCATCAGACAGAAACTCAATATTGTATATGTAGATATGCTATTTCAAAAATGCTCTGAAAAGTGGCAAAGCCACACTTTCTGAAATGCTGAAATTCAGATTTCCAGCTACCCAGTCTACACTTAAGTTCATGGATGACTTTGTAGCGTCCAGTGTACTTATGTGTCTCTTTGTGAACCTTTGTCATAGCAGGTTAGCCTGTCTGCAGTGTGGGGAAAGCCCTCTAAATGGGGTCCTAAAGACCTCAGGCACCAATTTGCTAGGTCAAAATTCACGAGTGTGTAAGTCTGGATAGCAGAGACTGTGCATCCAATTACCTGGCATTCAAGACACCTGAGCTGAAGATGTGGCCATGTGGCATATTAGCTGGGTGACCTTGAGCATAATTGTCACTTATTTTCTTTAAATTTTATAGGGCATTGATTCTGACATTATTAGGGATATAGAGAGAAAAATTTTAAAAGCCTATGTCTAAATATAAAGGAAGAATATAAAGTTATTGTTAGGAGTGGAAGTTTCCTGGAGGCAGGAAACTTCATTTTTCTTATGAATTAATTCCGTTGTGACTTTATTTCTGGTTGAATTACAAACAGCAGCCACACATCTCCAGTGTCTAACACACAGCAGGCACTTAGCAAATGTCGGTTGAATGGACAGACTACTTACTCCTACCTTGAAAAACGGCTTGTGTGACTTCTGGGAAGTCGATCACCATTTTGCTGCCTTGGGTGTACCTCCCCATTAGCACTGCTTCCGGCACGCACAAGAGTGCTTCCGGGTCACTCCTCTCACAGCCAGAGCTATCACCAGCCCTGATGTCTGCTGTTACCCCTGGAGAGGCCTAGCCCTTCATTGCATGCTCTCCCACAGAGGAAGAGAGAATCAAGAAAACGCTTAGCTTGTCTCAGAATTTCATCTATTTCTTGGCATCATCCTTGCTTGCTTCCTCTCCCACCCCCCGCTTGTCTTCTTTCTTCCATCCAAAAAGTCATACATACATTTCCCAAGTATCATTGTAGGGCTGGAATCCAAAGTCTTCTCTTATCTGAAATTCACTGTGCACTTGCCACTTGGCAGAGCCTGCAAACAGCTCAGTGGGTGATTTTATAGTCAGCATTAAAAAAAAATTGCCACACCACTAATAAAGTTTTCCTTATTGCTGTAACTGTTGGCAAAGGCAAATGTCTGGGGAGACTGACTGCTTGAAAAGCTTCATTATGCTGCAAGAATATTTTTGATAGAATTTCGACAGCTTCTGACTGATTGTCAACTTCACTCTGTGGTTTATCCCCCACCCCTCTCTAATAGATCCTCAAACTCAAGAAATGTTCAGGTCACTGTGGAGTACCTGAGTCTTTCCAAGTAATTAGCAGGTAGAATCACTAGGTAGCAGGGAATGTTTGCTTGTAATCTGTCGATAGGAGCTGCTGTGGGTAATTGTCATCTTGAGTGGCCTTGCAGCCACATCTAATTTAAAGTGTCAATAGAGGGTTTATTTCTGTCTACCAGGCTGTGAGTTTTCCTCTTAGAAATTCAAGCTCAAAGTAAGACAGATATTTGGAATATGTGCATGTTCCTCAACAGCCCCAAAATATGTAAAAGCATTTAGATCTCATTCCTGTATCTACATGATGGAGCCAACCTGGGTATTCAAGGCAGATGTACAGCATGTGATAAACGCAAGACTGACAAGCAGCCTCTCACTAAACAGCAAAGTTTGCTTTGTCCACTGGACTGGAAGCAGTGGTGTTTGTGGACTGGGGTGGGGGTAGGGAGACAAAAGAAAGCCTCTCAAGGATCATACTCTCTTAGTAACGTCAGGGGCTGATTCCACCGCTGGACTTATTCTTCTTCTCAATTCATATCTTTCTCTCTGAGTGTTTCACTGAACTGTTTCTCAGTGCAAGACAGGTAGATTTGCCAAAGTTCCAAAGCCTGTATAACATATGGGATGTGCCTGGGTTTACAGAGCACTGGTTCAGGAACACATTTTTCCATCAGCAGAATCTAGGTCTTGGCTGATTTTCGTGACTGCTCTGGGGATCAATCCTGGGTTGGGACTTCGTGGGGTCCTGTTGACTGCTTCACTCTTATAAATACCTTTCTTCTTTGAAGTCTCCTTGATTGAGGAAAATCATTATTTCTCTTGTCAAATTAATGACAAGCTCCCATTTTCTTCCTTGACTTCTTTCTTTTCTTCCTTCTTTCCCCTTGACTCACATATAGAACCAAGATGTTGAATTCCAGAAGCCATATGCTAATTCACAGATGGCTTTTAGCGATGGTTTTGTTTTCTTTTTTTTTTTCACTTGCCATTTGCATCATTTAGGTAATGTGCTTTATTTTTCCAATATAGAATAAAAGACATTCTAAATAGACATTGGTGTCATATGGTACCTAACCATTTCTTCAGTTAATGCAATCAGTGTAGTTTGGTAATGGTTTTGTAGGAGACACAAATATAAGGTTTTTCTGAGACTTGCTTTCTTAAAGATCTCATTGCAAGCTGAATTCTAAAATGCTGCAGATGTAACAGCTGCTATCCAGCATTAGTTTTGAATTTATACCTAATCAAGATAAATAGATTCTCTTCACAGGTAAAAGAAAAACTTAGGCTGGTAAAAAGGAGCAACATACATCTAACCAATACAGTCTGTTAATATATTTTAATTTTAATCAGCTTTTTTTGTTAAGGAAGAAACAGGAGAGCAAGCAGAGAAACATGTGCTTTCAATGTGGCATCATTATCGGTATTGAATGTCTGTTTGGCTTTAGTAGATACCATACAATGGAAGAATTTAACTTGACTGAGGAAGTCCACTTGAAATTTACCTCCATACCGTTCAGATGACAAAATATCTATTCCCTCTCCACTCCTTCTATTAAATGACATCTAGTTACAGGTGATCCTTGTATCTTTTGGCATAAGAACCAAAAATATTTTATGTGCATGTTCATGAGATAGGAAAGTTCATTGCATTGGGGCCACTCTGCTGGGGATTTTTGACAAAGTCTGTAGCAAGTGAAAAATGTATCATAATTTCTAATTTCATTAACCCCAAAGCTCTTGGAAAGTAGATGTTTTAAAAGAGCAGACTGGAAAACTGTTCTCCTCGTTTTGAGCTTTTTCATTTTGTGTATGTACTGCTGCCCAGACCCTTGCCTTCTGCACGGTGCTGGAGGAGAGGCATGATGTAAATTTAGGCCTTGAAGCAGGGATAGAGGTGAACCTAAATGAGCTTGCTTTCCCCACAAAAATGCCAAATTCCTACCATTTTCAGGAGAAGGCTGCTTTTAGCAGGGCTGCTCTGTGGCAGTGTGCCTGTACATCTGAGTTAAAGAAATGTATTCTGGACTGTAGCATGGGAAGTTAGATTGGAAAAATGGGAATATTTTCAAAATGAAATTGGTAAGAGTTGCCCTCTCAAAGTGCCTTCCCAATCTGCTCAGTGCCTTTGAGCTCTGGCCCACAGTTTTGAATTGTACAGAACCTTGCTCAGTGTGCTGCATGGCGCCAGCTTTGGGAGAGACCAGGAGAGGCTTTTGTGGACCATGGTGACACTCTCAGAATTGCACACAGTTGTGAGGTCTGCTTCTCAGACATTTGGACAACTGCCACGAGGAAGGGAGGGAGGAAACTGGGCCAGTTTGCATTCTGTTACAGACCAGCCTTTTGGATGACAGAATTCTTTCCAATCAAAATGTCATGGATTACTCCCTGCTGTGAGCTAATAAGGGTGCTAATTAGCATATTTCATTTATTTACTTAACTGGGATAGAAACCATTGGGCACGTGGCCCACTTAGAATGGTTTCCTGGGGAAGCCATGAACTGCTGCTCTAAACACCACCTCCATATGCATTAAGCAAACCAGTTCACAGAAGCACAATACGAGGCATCCACCCCCACACCTTCTCTTTTCTCCTTCACACCTCCCTCTCCTCCAGACACACACAGAGCACAGACAAGGGATGCAGTCTAATCTGCTCTCACTTCAATAAGAATCTGAGATGAGAAATGAAATTGCACAGCCAATTCCAATAGTCCATCTCCATAGACGCTGTTTGGCAATCACATGGACCTCTACACTTGCTGTTTTACCTGTAATAATGACTCTGGGGTATCCTCGGAGTCCGAGACCTCTCCTGATCATGTGCTCTCTTTCAGAGTGAGAGCCAAACTCACACAGCAGCCAAAATGGTTGCTAGGTCTCAGGGCTCTCTCTGGATTGTTACTTCGGGAATCTTAAAACACCTGTTTGCCATAGTTTCCTCCTTACTGGGGCGAGAATTCATTTTATAATTCTCACACTGCACTGAAGTACTCCTTGTTCTTTGGAGTTCTGTGTATGCTGATCACCCTAATGGCATATTTTTAGTTTGTTCAGGGACAAATCATTAATTGCATGCAATAGAATCAAAGCAGTCAAAACCCACTAATCAAAGACGAATAGATCCCAGTCTCAAACTGCTTCCTGTGAAATGGAGGCCCATTGCGCTAAACAGCAAGACCAGATCATTGAAAGGCAGTCAGCCTGCACTTTACAGTGAGCTCTGAGTGGGCAAATAAGGCTCTAAACAAGACAACCACATACTTTTTCATAACTTAGAAGAAATAAATGTGGCCAAACATCTTGTGTTTCTATATGTCATTATTTCAAGAGGACTGAGTTCATGGTGACATGATCTGATCTTCCTGATTGTCCAAACTCCAAATCCTTAGAATCAGCATGAATATTCCCTCTTTGCCTACTCGGTCATTGAGTCTTGCCATTTTTACCTCCTTATACTTCCAGCCAAGCCTTCTTGTTTTTTTTTTTTTTTTTTTTTTTTTTTGTTTGTTTGTTTGTTTTTTTTTGCCATCATCTAGTACAGGGTGATTCACTCAGATACTTGCCATCCAAAATGTGCTCCATGATCTTGAGAAGGTTGTCCCAAGTTTACACAGCACAGTTCATAATAGCTAAATTTTGGAAGTGGCCTGTATGTCCATTAATGGATAAATGGATTAAGAAAATGTGGTATTTATATACAGTCGCATAATACTCCAATATAAAGAAGGATAAACGAGTCATTTGTAGGAAAATGGATGCACTTTGAGAACATAATTAACTAAGAGTGAAAGAAAAGATAAATAAGGGAAGTAGATCTTTTGCAAATGGGAAAGGGACCAAAAGATTGAGGGAAAGGTGACAGAGAAGAGGGGAAATGGCTAAAAAAGAATTAGGCTGGGTTATGTAAATGTAGCAACTTCTCATGATGCATGTCATCAGTATGTACTATAAACATGTACTAATAAAAAATTAAAAGTAAAGAAAAACAGTCTCAGAGGCTGGGGATTTAGCTCAGCAGCATAAGCACCTGCCTTGCAAGCAGGCAGTCATGAGTTCGATCCTTGGTACTGATAAAAATGAAAAAGACCAAAAAAAAAAAAAAAAAAAAACAGTCTCTACTAGCAGCACATTTCAGTGAATGACAGACAACATGGGTTCCAAATCTTGTTCACTTATGGGACATGGCCAACCTGTTCAACAAACTCCATCAATCATTACAAGAGAGAAAAATAACAGTACTGAAATCAGCAGATAAAGTGGCTGCATTCAAAGCCAAATGGGGGCTGTAGGAGTAATGAGGGGATATTGGCATTTTTGATATGTTTTAATACTTAGCAAGAATTTTGAAAGATTATCAAGGCCGTGTTTCTCCTAGGTGGTGCTTGATCACTTATCTCAGCTTTCAAAAATGTTTGAATATTTCTTTCCAAATACAAAATACTCCTGAACTGGGAAGGAGTAGATTTGTGACCCACTTTCAAATAAGCCAGGTGACAGAAGAAGATCAACTGCTTGAGACTGCAACTGAATGTGACCTTAAAATTATGTTTGAGGCAATTTCAAATCTCCATACGTTCTGGATTAAAGTCAACACAAAATATCTTGAGACTGCCACAACAGGATGGAAAAGCCTGATTCCATTTCCAACGGTTTGTCTTTGTGAAGTAGGGTTTTCTGTAGTGACAGCAACCAAAGCAAGATTACAGAGCAGACTGGACATAAGCCACACAGTTCGGGTGTCACTGTCTCTCACAATTCCCATTGGAGATTATCTAGTTGCAGAAAAATAAGCTCAACTCCTCATTATGGTGAGTTGTGTAGTTATTTCCTGATATACTGCAATAGAATAATAGAATAAATGTAATGTGCTTGAATCATCCTAAACTCCCCCCCTCCCCCAGGTACTGCAGCTAGTCTGTGAAAAAAATTGTCTTCCAGGAAACTGGTCCTTGGTGCTGAACTGGGTTAGAAACATTGGGTGGTTCGCTCTTTTTCATTAATTTAGGAATGCATCTTGAGTGAGTCCCCCACCTTTAGGGTAAATCAGGCTTAGTATCTCAACAAGCCCCTGAGGGATCTGTATGCAGTGTCACTTGAGCAACACTGAACAAAGCTACCAGATGTCCACACACTTCCATCACTTAATTCGTCTCTAACATTCTCCATGTATCTTCGGATCTCATGGTGTCACTCTTCTGCTGAAAATTTTCCCATGGTGCTCCATAGTCTCTGGAATAAAGCAGTAACAGATACGATAGTTTTTCTATATAGAACACAGATTCTGTGTTAAGATGTCTATGCTCTGTGATGTTGGAAAACTTTTTTCACTAATTTTAGAGCAATCCATTTCCTTCATGTAATCTCAGTTATTTTACATTGAAACTTAGCGGACCATGATTTGCTTTTCTTCACTTTAACCTGCAAGTGACACTGAAATTTTTAATAAAACTATCTTATGACATCTTTTGGAAGTTAAATGCCCATTTGTGAATGTCTGTGTTAGCAGGTCTTGAGATAGTATTTATTGTTGGAAATATTATGGGAACTATCAATTAATACTTTAATAAGCTGCATCTCCAAAGAATTCATCCTAATTACTGAGCTCTCCAAAAACATCAGTGAATATTATTTGTGAGGGAATTATAGGAAGAAGGGAAAGAAAAATTTCTGATCAATTGATTGATTCTTTGCTTAGAAGCCACATTGCTTTGAGCTCTGGTCTCAAAGTGATGGGAAGAATTTATATTCACTCAAAATTATTACTTATATATTAATAATTACAGATGGTTTCTGACTTATAATGGATCAACTTATGATTTGGGGGATTTATGATTTATGATGGTAAAAAAGCAATATACATGCTGAGCATGGTGGTACAAACTTGTAATCTCAGCATTCTGGGCGTCTAAGTGCAGGAAGATTGCAAGTTCTATCTCAGCCTGGGCAATTTAGCCACTTAGTGAGACCCTGTCTCAAAATAAAAAGTAAAACAGGGGTTGGAAATGTGGCTCAGTGCAAAAGCCCAGGATTCTTCTCTAGTACCAGAAAAGTGGTACACACTGGGAAGAAACTGCCCTTACAATTTTGAATTTCGATCTTTTCCTGGCCTACTGATACTCTTGTCATGTGGGGCTGTGGAAAACTTTCAGCTCTCAGTCAGACAGACAACCCTGAAGGTAAACAACTGATACTCCAAAGTCTAGCATGTTGCTAAGCCATTGTACTCAGTATGTTAGGTGTAGGTTGGGTGTATTACATGTGTTTTTGACTTGTGATATTTTCAACTTATGATGGGTTCATAAGGTTGTAGCATCATTGTACATTGCATACATCTGTATTCATATATCTTTCATTGTCATTGCCTTAAATTGTAAATGTATCCTAGCTGACATTTATGCTGCTTCCTTGAGCATTCACCTGCTTTCTAATAGAAAAATAGCCATGGATCTTCTGGACTATAGACAATAGCCTGCTTCAAACCCCAACTAGGAAAATATTGTCTAAAATAAAACATTTTTCCAATTGGACATCATCATTTATAAAGTATATAGCCCCAGTGCTTACAGTTAAAAATTAAATTGGGCTACATCTTTAGTGTTTGGAAATGCATTAAATATCAGTTTTGATTCATTTTCTTATACAATAGAAATCAGATCTAATATTATCAGGGCAAATAAGGGGCAAAATAGTGTCACCACTAAGAACACTAAGCTAACTTACAGTTATAGAGGAGCTGGGGTTTTCTTGATTTCCTCACAATAGAACTTGATACAAAAATCACATAAAGTAGCAAATCAAATTCCTAGGTCTAGCTTTCTGGGATACCATCTTTCTAATGATCCAATTATTATGAAATCTCCAGTAATCTAGAATTTGTTTCCATTAGTGCTCCAGGCTCTGTTCATAAGCAGAATATAAGAGGCATCTTTAAGGAGAAATAAGACTCCCTATTTGGAAGACAAAAACACTGATCAAAGTCTATATAAAATCCTCCTTCTCTGAGGCTTGATGGTCTGAATGGGAGACAGGAGAGCTAGAGAGTCTAGAAACCTCCTATCCAGACATTTCTGTTAAATAAAGATCCCTTTCCATTGCCTACCCAAGAGTTTCCTAGAGGTCACTGGGAAGACATGGTATTTTCTTACAATATATAATATGAAAGGGTCATATGACTAAGCTGTACTTGTTGTGAAAGGGAATGTCATAGATTGCAAAGTGTAGCGAGTGAAATAAACAGAGAACGTGGCACAGGTCTGCTCTCTGCAGGGAGTTATAAATGGAGTTACTTTTAAGGGTCCAGGTGATGGCAATTAGTCTGGGGTAAATGAGTACTGCGTGGGTAACTCAAAGCTTGTAGAATTTTAAACAGAGAAGGACATAAGGCTCAGATTCTGTATTACTTTTATAATGATATTCACAGTATGGTGCCAACTGTTCAGATTTATTACTGAATAAACTTACCCAAGAGATGACATTATAGCAGAGAGAGACAGAGTCAACAGAAAAGTCAGCTAAAGTTAGCAAAAAATAGCTGAGACCAAAATAAAGCCCGGGTTTTCCAAAATATGATGAGCGATGAGTGGTGAAACAGATCATGGTGGCGTCCAATTTCTGTTGCCTGATTGGTAGGATTTGAACATTGGTAGTGCCCTACAAAGGTTTATGTGTTAAATGTTTATTTCCAGGGTAGCAGTTTTGAGAAGCGCTGCAAAACTTTAGGAAGTAAAGCCTAATACGAAGTTCTTAAGTCATTAGGGGAGTGGTTCATGGTTTTAAAAGGGGTTGTGGGATCCTGATGTATTCCTGTCTGTCTGCCCCCTGTTTCATGATATAAGTGGTGTGCTCAGTTGTGTGCAGGGAGCCATGATGTGCATTCTTGTAAAAGGCCCAAAGGATTGAGGTCACTCAATCACGGACTCTAGTGGAAACTACTTCTCTGCACCGTGAAAGGCTAGCACCTAGGCACAGGCACAGAGACATACGTAGCACATAACACATACCTGGAGCTCAGTATAAGACTGGATAAAAAGCTAAGGGCATTTATTAGCACAAGTAAATAAATAAGATTATTTTTAAACACAAGTGAATACAATATACACCAACTATTTTACTAACCATCTGTTTTACTTGGTTTTATTCTTTATCCTAACTGCTAATATCGCCTTCAGCCCAAAGATGGCAACCTTAAAATAGCTTTGAGCATCTTCTAGGGTAGTGTGCTTTTCATTCCTATTCAGCAAGAAGTGAAAGTGTCTCTTCTTTCCCACCAGCACTGGACAGCATGCCCTGCTCTCTTCTCAGCTCACACTGCATTCCATATCTGCTGTTATGCGAATCACTATAAAGCCTGCGAGATCAATTTCTCTGATGGGATTAGATGAATCAGGGACCTTTATAAATATTTGAACTACCAATTATTTTTGATATTTTGAATGAAATACACAGTGATATCTAAACATAGCTACAACTATTAGAATAACAAATTCATTCTGAATTACAACACAAAAGAAATCTTAGTTTTCTATTCTATTAAGAATTAGGTAAAGCACAAAGGTTCACCAATTCAGTTAATGTTAACATATATTTTGGGGCTGTGGATATAGTTATGTGATAAAACACATCCTTAGTATATGTTGGGCCCTAGTTCAACCCAAAGTGCTGTAAAGAAAATAGAAAATCATGTGCATATATGTATATGTTTCTTTACGTATGTGTGTGTGCGTGCGCGCGTGTGTGTAGTGGATGAAGTTCATTGAAACCACTTTTATTCAAGTTTTAAAAAATACTTTATCTTTAAATAGATACCTGATCTTTTCTATATGATTTATGTGAAATCCTGCTTTGATACAGGAGGTTAGAGTAGATAAAGGCTCAAAGATCCTTTGTCTCTACAATACTAGAAAATTATACAGGAAATAGCCTGCATTCCTCCTACCAGGACACAAATAATGAAACCACACGAAAAATAACTTTTCTCTGTTACTTAGGTTGATAACACAGTTAAAAAAGCAGAAAAACAGGATGAGGATATGAAGAGACCTGGTTCCTGATCTCTGTTGTGCCACACACAAGCTGTGTTACCTTGATAAGGTAATTTGATGTGGTTAAGGTGCTTTCCTCACATGTAAAATGCAGATGGTAATATTATCTTCCTTCTTTATCGATTCACCATGAGGATCAAATAATATGTCTGAAAGAGCTCTCTAGACGGTATAAAGATTTCTGGAAATGTATCTTACTGTTTTTATCACTATTACTGTTATATAACTATTACTTTTTCCCAGATAACCTTATGATCTTGGACAAACTATTCAACATCTCTCCCTTTCTCAGTATTTGTTCTTACAAAATGAGGTACTGAACCAAGTGATCTTTAGTATCTCCTTTAGTCGTGATTATATTTTTCATGGTGACTCAGAAGGATGCTCACACATTGAGCAAGAGTTACAAGGGCAGAGATTCCTCATGCCCAGCTTTGGTGAATGATACTGTAGATCTGCTAAACCTACATGCTTGATGTGGTTCTTTGAAATTTTAGTGGTGAAGATTACAAACAATGTCCAGCATTTGCTCAGTTCTCTTAGTTGGTTTGGTTTTTTACATGGAACCTTTGCTGCATACGTTTGCCGATTAGCTTGTACCATACTTTTTGAGAGGCAATGTTCACAATTCTAAGAAAGGACAAATTAACCAAGAGTATCTGATTTACGATTGACAATTTTAGGAAAAGAACTCAAATATTTTGATCTTCATGGAACAGGATTTGCCATTATTGCATTTTTAGTTTTAAAGGAATAAATGAAAACATGGCCTCCAGAACTATCGAGGAAAGGTTGCTTTTGGTGGTGAGAGGTTTTGAACTGTGATGGATAGGAAAATAAAAGCTCAGAGAAAGAGGACTGTGAAACAGAGAACTAGTAATTTGTGAAATAAAGGAATGCTATTGACAATCTTCTCTGGGTCCTCATTCTAGAAAGGGATTTTATCTGTTAATATTTTTAGAGTATAAATATGTGTTCCTTTGATACAAATGATGAAGAAACTACACTGAAACAACAATAGCTAAAATTCATAGCATATTGAGGCAGTGTATGTCCCTTATCTAAGCGTTTGCATATGTTCTCTCATTGACCCTAACTGGGACATTATGTAATGGCACTGTAATTATTGTCTCTTTGCAGATGAAACAAATGGAAGCACAAAATAGTTAATTAACTTACTTACAATCACATAGTAAATAAATAATCGAGCTTGGATTCATACCCATACAAAACTGAAATCAGATTTACCTCACTAGAGATAGCACCACTGCCAACATGAATAAATAACCCTAATTGTTATGCTAGGTACATCATCTGTTAACTTCTTTGATCCTTATAATAACCCCACAAAATAGCTGTTGTCATTGCCCACAACTTATAGATGTGAAAATCAAGTCCAGAGGACTCGCTCCAGAGTTTATGTTCTTAGCTATATAGTAACAATAGTAATAGTAATAGTAATAGTAATAGTAATAGGAAACACCCTACAGTAACAGCAACAAGTGTTTAATTTTTACAGGCTGTCTGTTAAGTGCATTGTGCAGTTTATTTCTGCTACTATTACATTAGGTACAAATAGCTTTATTTCCATTTTCCAAAAGATGAAACTGAGACTTAGAAAAATTAAACTTGCTTCAAATTTCTAAAACAGTAATACATAACATAAGATTCTGCTATGTAGACTGACCCTAAAGTTTTGATCCTAAAATCAATACTATTTTGAATGATAATTAGACTTGGGGCAAGACTCTTCATAATCATAGCATTTGGTCATTCATTCATTCAGCAAATGTTCACTGAGCATGGATATAATGTATACCATGTAATATTCTCCATGGTTTTCCAGGCATGCTGTAAAATGCTGTACAGAATTTCCTCAACCACAGAAATCCTCTAGAAAGATGAATAAATGGTGGCAAGGATGTTTAAATAAATGAAAGAATGATTTGATAATGATTATTCTAGGCTCCACCTTAGAAAATATTTAAATTAACTGATTACATTTTAAAACAAAATATTTAAGTGTGTGAGCAGCTGCAGAAAATATTAAATTGTATAAAAACCAATCAAGATAACTTTAGTAATGTGAAGCTTTTCCTGTAGAGTTCCCTGCCTTTGAAATAAATCTGTGAAAATCAGTGAGATTACCTAGTGCAATATTTTGAAAGTATGTTGAATATGTTTTCCTACTACTTTATATGTTTATATGTGACATGAGTTCCAGTTGAATCAGACCATGGTCTTTGGGCTGGGACAATTTCTTGGAGTAGTGTGGGATGTTAACTATATGACGTTACTAGGTTACAGGGCATTCTAAACAAAGGACTTTTGTGTGATTAACCTCAGCATTCTTCTATTTGACCATCTTTTGTTCCTTTCTGATATTTTCCACCTCTTGGAATGCACAGGACTTTTCATTTTAAAGAAACTCATTCCTTGGCAGTTGTTTAATATTCTGCCAGAATCAAATTATTGGTATTGTTTTCTTCTGGGTTTAACAACAACAGCATTATTGTATATTATTTGTGAAAATGTAGTTTTGTTAAAACTTCTGCAACAAATCAATGGTGGCAGAAATGGAACTTTTAGGCTAATGGTGTGTATCTATCCAGTCTCTTCTCAGTTTAAAAAATATGACATTTCACAGCATATTATACCCTTTAAATTGTAGATTTTTAAATATATGCTTTTGTACTGGAATTTCAAAAATTTTTAATTGGCATAATTAACAGATGGGAAATGCACACATCTTACATATTTACTTGATAGGTTCTAAACAATATTTTCCAACTGTTAAATGCTGTATTCAGGGAAAAAAACTCCAAACGTTTCTATCATCCTGGAAATTCTCTCCTGCCTTTTAGTCAATTCCTATCCCCACTGGAATTCTATAACTTTCTGTTTCTACTTTCATAGATTGATTTTGCCAGTTATTAGAATTCTTATGTAAGAAAATGTGCAACATATTTTTTGCGTCAAGATTCTTTTGCTTTTCTATTTCTGAAATACATTGATGTTGCTTCTTGAATCTGTACTATATTATTTTTATTACTGAATAGTGTTCCATTTTATGAATATAGTACAACTTGTTTACCCATTGAATTGTTGATGGATATTTTATTTATTTCCAGATTTTAGACTCTTAATGGTGTAAATTTTTGTAGAGAACTTTTCTCTCCCCTAGATAATCACTTAGAATAAAACACATTTGTAATTAAATGTTTGATGGTTTAGCCCTAAAATTTCCCAAATTTTTACTTGTGTGGAGGGTGATTGGATCCTGGAGCACTACACTTATCTATGAACCCATCCATTGATAAACTTGGTAGCTAAATGTGCTGTTAGGAAGTGGGGCTTGATTGGAGTTGGGGCTGAGGGCAGGACTTGGATGGGCATATTCTTATCTCCAGTTCCTCCCTCCTGTCTCTACTTTCTGACTGCATAAATTGAACTCTTTCCTCCATTACTTTCTTTCAAAGCAACAGAGACTTTATTTCATTCATGTCAATTTAATTGACATTGTATGTTGGGGCCTATTTCTTAACTTGTTCTTCCACTTGTATTATAGGTGCTACATTTTCTATTTGTTGTGGGTATAAGTCTTAAATGCCCTGAAATTTTAAAGTGATTGCATTTAAGATACAGATAAATTTGAGAAGAATAATTATATCACTATTGAGACTTATGACCCATGTACATGATATCTTGTCCTGTGTTTATATCTTTATTAAATTTTCTCACCTGTGTTTTATAACAGTCAGTGTAGAGCTGTTGCACATTTGCATCAATTTTTAAACTAGTTATTTGATGGTTTTTGAAACCACTGAAAATTTTGTTTTTTAAATTTTGCATTTTAATTGTTCATTTTAGTAGAGAGAGATAAATATCTTTTGAAATGTTGACCTGCTTTATATCCCTACTAAATTAATTTCTCATTTATTTTTGTAGATTTTGTAAGGTTTCCTATGATATGCACAATCTTATTGTTGGTGAATAATTTCAATTTTGCTACTTTTTCCAGTAGTTGTCGCTTTGAAATTTTATCCTCTTTAATGCGCTAGTTAAGACTTCAATGCAATATTGAGAAATAGAGCACTCATATTTATCTTGCTACCAATCTTAACCTTTAACTATCAAGTACGATATTAGCTGTATGTTTTATGGGGTTGCATTTAGTGAGATGATGAAAGTCCTATTTATTCCTATTTATTGCTAAGTTTTATCAGGGACAGGTGCTATCAAGTTTTTTCCTGCTTCTATTGAAATGAGGGTTTTTTTGCCATTTATTTTGTAAATGTAGTGAAATATACCGACAGATTCTCAAATGTTGACTTAACCTTCCATTCTTGGTATAAACTTATTTGGTCAAGATATATTTTTCTTTTTATGTACCTCTGAATTCTAATTTTTTAAAAAGTAATTTTTGTAGCTATCTTCAGAAAAGCTAGATATTGATCTATCAGTTTTTTTCTGTTGTAGTGTTTTTGTTAAGTCTTGATTTCTAGGGTATGTTCTCATAAGATCAGTTGGTATATATTCCTTCCTCTTCTGTGTATGTGGAAATATGTTTCTGTGAGATCAATATTATTTCTTGTTTGGTTGATAGAGTTCACCAACTAATTCTTCTGGATCTGAAGTTTTCTTTATATGAACTTTTTTTGGGGAGAGGGAATCACAAATTCAATACAGAGTAGTTTTTGTTATTTATATATTGTTGTGTAACAAATCACCATAATTTTAGCAGCAATCTTAACAGCAATATTGGCTTTAAAACACACACACATTTATTACTTCACACTTTCAGTCAGGAGTCCAGACATGGTTTAGCTGAGTCCTCTACTTCTGGATGTCTCACTAGAGTGAAATTGTGGTGCTGATCAGGACTGTGGTTTCATCTGTGGAAAAGATCTTCCAAGCTCAACTGGTGGCGTACAGGTCCTTTGGAGATATATGGGCCTTTCCTTGCTGAGTTTAGTTTTAGTTCCTTGTCATGTGAGACTTTCTACATAGCAAATTCATCAAAGCCAGCAATTGCGAGTCTATGGGGAGAATCAGTTAGCAAGATGGAAATCATCATCTTACATGACATAATCATGCAAGTGGTATCCCACAAGTTGAGCTTGCATTACTACAGGAAACAAATCACAAATCCTATCTAGTATTAATAGGAGGCAATTTCATAAAAGCGTGAATAATAGGAGGTAGAAATAACTGTTAGATAATCATTTATGTTGCCTACCCCAGAAATACAGGGCTATTTAGACTTTCCATTTATTCCTATGTCAATTTTAGTAAGCTGCATTTTTCAAGGAATTTTTCCATTTTACCTAAGTTGTCAAATTTATTGTCATCATTATTCGTTGTACTTTTTCTTATCTTTTAAAATATTTGTTAAAGAATATTCCAATTTTCTTTCTTGATTTTAATGATTTCCACTTTCCCTAATTTTTCTTCATCAGTTTTAATAGGGCTGTATCAATTTTCAAAGAATCAACTTTTGATTTTGTTAATTCTTTCTATACCTCATCGACTTTATGGTGCCCTGATTTTCTCTCTTACTATATCATTTCTTCTATTTACTTTTAATTTAATTGTTTTAATCCTTACAAAAGAAGCTTAGATTCCTGATTCTAAAATTTTTTCTTAATGTAAGAAAATATCTCACAGTGATACAGCCATGAGAATAGATTCCTGTAGCCCTCTTATGACTTTATATACAGCCTGTGCAACTGAAAGGCAGAGCAAGTTTTCTTTTCAGTAGACTCACAATAAATCCACCTTTGCTATAATTCTATTTCATCTCTCTTGGGATGTACATTTTAACATCGCTGGAAAATGAAAGTCTTATAAGCTAAGCATCTTGCAATTATCGCCAGCCAGGCAGAGTCATGGCATAGTCATCATTGCCTGAGAATGCACAGACTTGGTGACGGCTGTTCATATTGTCATCATCTAACTTGAGTTATATGCATTTTTGGCACCTGTGTTAAGTTTAAGTGTTGAAATACTGTGAAATGATTACATTATGATTCAGCACTGAAACCAAGAGATAGTGTATATTCATAAAGGCAAGAAAAGGCAGCAAAATTTAACATTAGTGGAGCAAATATTGTGGAAGGAATGATCATAATTTAATGTTTTCTTTCAAAGCAACAGCCACTTTATTTCATTTATATTTTGCTTTTTATGTGAACATAATGGTAATATGGGGGAAAAACTGTGTCTAAATCATGGCTAAAATAAAAATTCTAAGTGATGAGAAAGCATTGAATCATACTTTTATTGGCTGTGTTTTCTATTTTCTGTTGTATTTTGCAGTTGACAGTGCCTTTTATTTAATGAAATATAAGTAGCTCATTTAATTCTCACATAAAGTACTCTGAAGTTGTTATTCTTCACTTTTAGAGATGAGAACAGTGAAGCAAGGGAGACTAACCTGTTAAAGGCCACATGGCTCGTAGAGGGCAGAGCTGAGACTGGAACATAGATGCCTGTGCTCTTCATTATGTTGCCTTGGTACATGAGGGCAAGGAACAGGCAGTTGCCCTTTGGAGATTTTCTTCAACCAAAAATAGAAGATTTTTCCAGTTGGCTATTGATCTTCCCCCTCTCCTACTTTTTGTTAGTTCTTTACCACCCACGGATAGAGCCAAAACTCCTTAAAATCCAAAACTTTGCATTTATTTAGCCTCTATCACCTCCTGAGCTTTGCCTAACTCATGCAACACTGAACACCATCACCATCAAACTACTGTCTCACATAGTCCTGTACCCACAAGCCCATACTTAGGTCACTTCTGTTTACTCCCTTTTTCCCCTCTAGCATATTTAATGGATTCTTTTCATTCTGAAAAGATTGACAATTTGAATAACCAAGTCACCCTACCTATGCAGGGTGCCTCTAACTAGTTTTGTATTATCTGAGATTATTCATATTAACCCTGTGCAGAGAATTATTAACATAGGAGGCTCAACTGCTATCTTTTGAATGATTTGCCTACTGGGTTGTTCCTTTGCTAGTCATCTGAGGACTTGGATATCAGGGAGGCTCTGGTTTCAACCACTCCTTAAACTGATAATGATAACTAGATGCTCTCTGGATACATATGGTTTATGCTGAACCCTTGTTTTCCTTCTGAAAGCCTGGAGTTTGGGTACCTCCTAGACAAAGGCTCCAAGAGAGATTATCTCTTAGTAGAAGTCCTGGGCTCTGAATCTCTAACAAGCCTCTCTGTTATATATTTGCATATATTTCACATGAATTGTCACAACTTGTTTTAATAAAGCAAGTGTTGAGTGACCTAGTTGGGAGAGGACTCCTCTAAGCCTGTGGTTCCTCCTATACTTTGCCTTGCATTCCTTTTCCCCTTTTAAATTACAGCTGTGAATATATGTGGATTTTTGCATGTTTTCATAGTGAAACATCAAACTTTGGGGTAGTGTGTGGGACCTCCCTCTACCTGTAAACCCTTTCTTTCTTGTTTTCTAGATAACTTTTCAAAAAGCTGTCTCTGAATCTTCCCACCCCATCCTGATATGATGTTTGATATTCTCCTCAGAGCTACCGTATTATCCTGGGGAAGTCTCCATCATTACATATATCACATATTTTATAATTATGAGGATGTACTTTTCTATCCCACTAAACTATGAATTTCTTGATGGTGGAAATTTGTTATAGTTATCTTTGTATCTGCATGCCTGTCACACAGGAGTGGTCAATTAATATTTGTTAAATACATGAATATGTTGGCCAGTTCAAGATAATTTTCTGGTTGCAGTGGAATCTATAATTAAAATAGTAATAGAGACAAAAATGTGGAATGATTGTGAGACTCTTTTCTTTCTTTCCTTTTTTAAAGAAAGCCTTTGTCCACACAGGTAGTTATTGAGTTATTAAATTACTTTCTCATTCATTAGATACTCAAATATCATTTAATATGTATCCTATATTAGGCAGGCCTTTCAAGTCTAATAATAGAAAAGTAGGGGAATTGAGTCTTACTATTGTGCAAAACTGTGTGAAGAAAACCTGGTTGTTCTTTTTTTTTTTTTTTTGAGGCTTTTTTTTACTTAAAGAAAAAAACAAAAGGGTAGAAATAATACATAATTAAAAAAAAATAAACAGTAAGAAATCACTAGCTGATAATTACCTATTGTCCTCTTAGAAATAGCTGTTCAAGTTACAAAAGTGAAGCATACAAAGTGGACATTCAAACAGCGAGACTGCAAACACTTCTGTTCAACAACCCAGCAAAAACTTAGTAATATGGTTAGCAATTGGTTGTTCTTCTTAATTTACAATCATGACGAAAAAAAGTTCAGATTGATGTTTTAAAACAATATGCTACGCAAGCCTAGGTATTTCTACAAGTAAGATGTGCTTTGCTAATTCCAAAGAAAATGCATTTTTTCCTTGTTTGGATTATTGCTGGTTAGAAACTTACATATTTTTCTGGTAAAATTCATTTCTTTATACATTCATGAAGATGGTATTTAGGTTTATTTTCCACTTCACTTACGTGCTTGCTAATGCCTTTTCTTTTCCTCCCACAGTTGTACAATCAGTCTGCTATTTTTAATACTGCTTTTCTGACAAAGCCAAGCCTAAGTTTTAAAAGATACATTTCATATCTTGGAAGTTGCCTCAATGATTCACTCTGCTATGAACTGAATATATTACATATCTTTGGTTTTTCTTACTCTATAACAGGATATTTGGTTTCATGAGGAGAGATTTTTTCAAGTTAAAATTAGGGCTAGAAAAATATATGATCCTTTTGGGGTGGAGGTTTTGTACTATTAGAAGTTGTTGGTAATTCAGGATAGAAATAATTTTAGCTAAACTCAGCCAATGTTGTAATTATATCTCGCATTTCCTATTCATGATGTGAATGAATGGGAAAGGCTGGTGTAGAATTGATCAATGTCTGTATCATTCATTTGTGAGCACTTAAGCAGACTATAGACCATTCAAACACCCTCTTGTATCCTCTCCTGGAGTCATAGTTATCAATCACCATCTGATCACGAAGGAAAGAATGTGTGGGGCCCTGTTTTGGGACACATACTGCTAATGGAATTAAACTGATGTAGGAAATTGATAAGCTCTTCTCTTCATTTTGGATTCTAGCCCAATTCTGCCTGACTTTTATATGATTTGAAAATGTATTGTGTGTAATATATGGGAATATTTGATTACTAATTATTTTAATATTGTAAGTGTCATGTATCAGAAGTAGAAAGTCCAGATTTGAAGCTGAGTAATTCACAAAGTTAATAAAGAATTTCTTGTGAAAACCTTTTCTTGTGAAAAAAATTATCATTCAAATTTTTGCATTGTTTAAACTATATTTACAATTTATCAGTATAAAAATCTATGTCTTATGCCCATCATCTGTTCACTAGAGGCAGAAATCCACAGAAGTCTAAATGACAGAGTGGCAATTTGGAAAGAATGGAAAACTCATTTTCTGAGGTATTGTTCCTCTTCCACATTCTTCCTATCACTGAAGAATTCAGTAGAACCCTAAGTCACCTGTTTTCTAGTTATTTTATCTCTTTAAAATTATAAGCTCCATATATTTTCACATAATGAATTAATTTTAAAGTAGTTTTTAAAATTTTAAATATTAGAATTTTTGTTCTTTTAATACATGGAGGCACTGGCCTACATTTTAGTTGTGAGTCTATCTAAAGCTATTGAGAGTTTCCTAAGTGTTATAACTAAAACTTAGTATGATATTTTTAATCATATTTGTTCTGTTGCAGTTTTCATTTCTCACTATTGTGCTCATTTGTAAGTTTTATCTTTAAAATGTTTGCTTTACCAAAAAAAAAAAAAAAACCCACAACTTGATGAAATTTTGTTATTGCAAGATCAACATACCATACTTTTAAAAAATCAGAACAAGAACTAAACCAGACTTACAAATTGTATGGTGAAGAGAACACAGCATAGTTGCTGATGTCATCTTTCTGTTTACTCACTTCTACTGTTGCTTTTCAACTCCACAAAGAAATATCAACAAAGACCCATTCTATCACCATAGCTTCCTCTTCTACAGGAAAACAGCTCAACCTTCAACGTCCTAGTTTGAAAATAAGTATTGGAAGAACAAAAGAATCAAATGAGGCTAATTCACACTTGAAGAAATAGTTTAGCAACAAAGTTCAAACTGCATTATTAATAGGAAGCCGATTTATTTCTGCTCTTAACAACTGGCCTGTGGATTAATACAGACTATTCTAATTATTATAGCCTCCAGCCCCAAGATTTCGTATTTCAGATTTCTTATCAGAATTCCAATCCTCTGAGGCAGATTGTGGGCACTGACAGCTCTGGGAAACTGGACAATCTCTGAACATACAATGATTGATTCTTGCTCTAATTGAGATAGCTTTGAAGGAAAAGTTACCTTCTGAGAAAGATTTTAAAAGAACAGCATAAATAGTCATATTGTAAAAGACACTCTGGCTTGATATTCATCATTTTCTACTATTGCAATATATTTACAAGTGTTGAAAAAGCAAAGGCAAAAGATTATTTGAAATTCAGACACACATACCTATTAAGGTAGTCAATTTATTATTTTTCACTACTTGTCTTATTAACATACATCTTAGGTTACATGTTGCTTTAATCCCCTTTATTAAGATCAATTGAAAGATCCTGTCATTATTTACTGTTTCAATGCCTCAGGTCCCATGTTTTGTTCTGAATTTTCTATGCCAACTTCTTCTGATATGAAAGTGCAATGTTGTTTGGGTAGATGTGCGAATGGGTCTAGGGTGGGTGTTTTATATGAAAACAATCCCAGAAAATCAGTTGTGTGAGCAAATTCTATCTTCAGGCCAAATAACACTTTTGCAGCAAATGATATCCCACTGTAAATGTTCTTTTATCATAGCTTTCTCTAGGCTAATGTGGTCCTTTCTCATTGCTCCCCTTTCTTTCATGCCCCCCAACTCCAATAAAATTAGCAACGCTATTGTGCAAATGGAGAAATGCACACATTTCTCCTTTCCAGAGGCACTTGTACCAAAAGGGGAATAGACCGCAAACTGTTTTACCACTTTGCTGCAGCTTCTGCAAAGAAGAAAGAGTTAACTTCTCTGTCTGCAGCTGATCCCTGCTTAAGCAGTTCACTGGGGCATCATGGTTATAAATGTGATAGAGTATCCCAGGAGCGTGGTGTGTTTTATACTATTTTTCATAAATAAGTAAAAATGCATCAGAAGGCATTCCCACTTCCCAAGGAATGGGAAATTAAAGAAAATGGAGAAAGACAAGACGTAGGATGTGGGACTCTGGCTTCAGTCCTATGGAGAAAAATGTATTCACTTTTTTTTTCTTCTTTGCTTTTGGTTTCCTCAGTCCTCTGATTGAGTAATGACAATAGTTCAGTAGGAAAGCTTACAGAAAGGAAATAATGCCCCAGAGCACATCGGTAGTAAAAGTAATTAGTTCATTGTTAACATCGGAGTGCTGTTAACAAGCACGCAGGCCCTCCTCTCTGGCTAAGCTGCCTCATATTATGATAGCCAACCCTGAAATAAAAATTATTTTTGTGCAGAAGGAAAGAACGGGGATTATAAGCTTGGAAAAGACTAAATTTGGAGATGGGGATATTTTTCAAAAGCATAATCAGAATCCACAAATGCAGCCTTGCCTCCCAGATCTGGTCATTATGCACCACATGTGTATTCAAAGCATGCATGCTTATGAGAAACAGAGAGACAGAGAAAGAGGGCAGGAGCAGCGAGCTAGCAAGTGCAGGAGACTGAGCAAAAACCATTATTATACACAGCACCTAGGGAACACAAGATCTAATTGGAGAATCAATAACTGAAACCCCATTTTAAATATTCTACTCTATTAATTCATCAGGTTAATAAAAGCTGCCCACATGATGATATTTTGGGATATAGATATTCAGAGTTGGATTACTTTTGACAAGAGCGTAAGGAATCTATTCAAAGCTGATTTTCCCTCCTTTTGTTCACTGAGGACCTGCAGAATCTAAGATAAAAATGGCAGTTGTCCTGAGGGCACCCTGAGGCATGTCATTAAAATCGGAATTTGATCCTCTTTTCATGGTTACTTGGGACAATCAAGCACAGGAAACCTGAAAACTCATCAGTTTTCCAAAATATGACATGCCCTTGACTTTGTCAGTTTGGCTGCCATCTAGCAGCCCTGGCTATTTCAAAATCCCTTTAGATGTCACTCTGTCTTCAAGAATGCACGCTGCTGATCTTGCGCGCCAGACAAGAGACTGGGAGCTTCCTGTCAGCACCCTTGCCTGGCTGAAGCTCTTGCCTCTCTGTTTCCCATCAAAGAGAAATTCCCTCAGTCTTCCAGTAAAAGGCCAGCAAAAGGCTTGTGTTCTCAAAGAAACAAAGCGCTTCACTAATTGTAATGAACGTCAGTCTGAGAAGTGTTTTCAATCTACTTGTTCATGCATTCCAGGTAATGGGTTCCTTTGGTTTTTAAAGCTGTGATGAGTGGGAGATGATGGGACCACAGAGAATGTGGGAGATAATTCGTTACCATCTAAAATTATATGGCTCGTTATTGGCCATTTGTTTTTGTTTCTTTTAGTTTTGGATTTTAATTTCAACTAATAAAGGCTTTCCTCACTCTATTGTTCAAAATTATCCAAAGTCGGAGATCCCATAAAACTAGAAGTATGCCCACCTCGAGTTGCCAGGAAAATAAAATGTGCATTTCACAAGGCAATTCCCCGGAACTGAAGTTTTCTTTTAACTCATAAATTCCTAAATGAATTTGTGAACCGAGATCTCTTCCCTCCTTCTGCCTTAGCATTTGCTTTTCAAGGATTAATGGCAAAGAGAATCTCCATCTTTGAGCCCTGCGTATTGCTTTGACCTGAGAGACATTGGTGTATTCCCGACAGTGAGAACAGCTTTTCAGGAGAAACCGGCAAAACTCTAACCCCAGGGCAAACAGGAAGCTTTGCCAAGGTGGAAATATGTGGGGTAGCTATTTTCCCACATGCCTTCAAACTAACTTTTCTTTCTATAAAAGCAAAAATAAGAAAAGAGATTTGGCTACTGAACATTACCTGCTCAGGAAAGCCAGCTGCCTTTTTTGATAGACGTTGCCGGTTGCAAGTGCTGTCAGTTCAAAACTGTGCAAGAGGCAGCCACGTGACTAGCCAGGGTGTGCTATGGAATGAAAGCAATTTAGCAGTGCTGGCAGGTCTGGGAAATTCTTGCTCTGCTTGAGTCTTAAACTCGGAATACTCCTCTGCACATGTAAATTTAACTTATGGGACTTTGACCGCTGAAAGCTATTGTTTACCAGCATGAACCAACTTTGGGGGTTTGTTTTTAGGCTACAACATGGCACATGATAAAATTCATCTTTGACAGAGGTACTTGGTAGACTCATTTCCTGAAGTCCTTTCTTTGTGCAGAAATAGCTTTCGAGAACTTCTCGTCATACGGTTGGTCCAGTTCTCATGGTAAATCACGTGAACACTAAAAGAATAGCTGTGAGAGAGCAAGGGATTGCACAAGTCTTCTACACTGATTTTTGTTATTCGTCAGTGTTACTATTTCATGCAAGCTAATCTATTTGTCTTTTACTTTGCTTCTGTGGCTTTGCGCTTGGTTTTCATCCCCGCTGGATACCCACCTCTACACGTCCTATGCTGTCTTAAAAACCAGCCATAAAACTGACTCCTGCTGATATTTTTTTCCTGTTACATTAAGTGTGACAAGGATAATTCTTGCAGGCTTGTTTGCGTTTTGTCACTGGTACAATATTGCCACTTATTATTCATTATCCACTATTACAGGAACTTGATACGTTGTAGATCAGTGAGTGTACCCACAAATCTAAAAGGAGCATCCTGTTGTCAGGCTTTATATTTCCAGATATTAGCCCTAGCTAGGTCCTACAGTGGGCCAATAAACACTTTGGGATGTGGTTTTCGGTAAACTCTTTTCTTATGTGGGTGTGCTATTGAGGATAACATTTCCTTACTTTTTGTTCCCTAGGTTGCTTAATATAGAGCTTATCACAAATTGTTCTTTTAGTTCAGCAAAGTGATATTGAGCCTTTTCTACATACAAAATACTTAAAGTAACGTAATGAATATGACTATTATGCCACCCTTTTGAGGTAGCATAAAAATTATAAAGACTTGGGTGCTGGGGATTTCGCTCAGCGGCATAAGCGCCTGCCTTGCAAGCAGGCAAGTCGTGAGTTTGATTCCCGGTACCGATAAAAAGAAAAAAAGACAAAAAAAATTATAAAGACCTAGTGTCTAATAATTATGTGTTGGAAATTTTATACCTGAGGTTATAAAATTTTATATCAAATTGAGCCTGTTATTTATTTTACTAAATAAAGTTTTATTGTTATACAACTAAGCTCATTCATTTACATACTTTTTGGTTGATTTTGTGCCAGAGTGGTATAGTTTTGAAAGAGATCTTCTGATCTACAAGAGTTAAATATTTGCTATGTGACCCTTCATGTGAAAACCTTGCTGACCTCTGACCTGCAGCTTTACAAGAACTAGTGGAAAAATCAGCCAGATAGACTGTTAGTTGATAGATTACAAAATTTATAGTGTTAAGCACCTTAGAAAGGAAGTTGTTATAAATAAATATGTGGGGACTTTTTTCAGTGAAAATAAACAGTAAAAAAACCCCCAAAAAACAAACAAACAAACAAACAAAAAAACCCCAAACATAGAGGAGTGCAATCCTTATTCCTCAAATGACTTAGAACTTCACATTTACCAAGCACAGCTTATATAGCTGCATTTTGATGTAGCCATTTTATTTAGTGATTCCACAAATACTTGTTGATGTCCTGCTCTGTTACAGGCACCACTGATGTTTGTGTTCATTGGTAAGCCAATGGGAATCCATCCATTAATTCCCTAAATTACATGAGAAGACTGAGTTTCAGCAGAAAATGGTATAGCCAGGCTGGAACTCATATCTGCAGACTTTTCATCCATTGCATTTAAATCAGGAATCATCACTGTAGGAGATACAAGTTTCAAAAATTATATAGATTTGTTAAAATATCACTTTTCTCTCTCTCGGTAGTTTTGGTGGTTGGTAGTACTCTATTAGTCCCCATAAGTGTTCAAATATAAAATAATCTAAGAGGTAATCTAAGTGAGACTCTGGTACTCAGATTGATGAGCTGTAAGAAAATAATCTCTTAACCTCAGTTTCTTTATCTGTACATTAAGGTTAAATTATATCTTATTTTTAGCCTATAAAAGGTAATTTGTTATGACACTGTGCACCGCTACTATAAAACAAAGTCTGGAACATCTTAGACTTAAAAATTCTATTTTAACAACTTAAAGTAACTTTGCCTGCCATGAGCTTACTTAGATATGTAAGAAAAATATTCACAGAGATCCTGACATACGTGATTAAGCCCTGCATCCCCATTTTCAGTTTGTAAACCAGCTTGCTTAACTCTGAGTCACATTTCCTTTGTTGTAGAAATACAGACAAGCAATAGTGGCTTAACAGTTATTGTGAGAACTCATTGACATAAAATATGTCAAGCATCTAGCAATGTGTCCACTTTGTTCTAAGGGGTGAGATACGTCAATCTCCTTTCTTCCATCGGAACCCTAACATTAAGGCCCCGTCAGAGTACTATTACTAAATTATTAGAGAGCAAACAGAGTTATAAAAATATAAGAAGAGCAGCTCTCCTCTTCCTCTCTAATGAGGCACAGGGGGAAAATGGCAATGCTATCCAAGGCAATGAGATTGACGGAGATGACAGGAAACTCCATGTGATGAAAATCTGTTAGCGCCTACCATCAAAAAAAAATCTTGTTTCTTCACCTTGGTTTAAAATTTAAAAACAAAAGAGATTCTCTTTTATCAGTGAAGTCACCAGGAGCGATTAGACAAATTACACATAAAAATAATATTCAAGGGTCAGGTGATTATTTTGGTAACATGGGGGAACTGTCTCAGTACTGAAAGAAACATTCTCTTATCTCTTCTTGATTCTGAAGTCTAATGTTCTTTAGTGCCAGTCTGCTTTAAAATCAGATGACACCACTGCTGGCTGTCGTTCCATGATGTTAGAGAAAGTGTGGAGCACTTAATGAATTCAGGGGTGTGTTTCCAGTGATGAGAAGTGCTGTCTTGTGTTAGCAGTGTCAGTGTAAGAGAGACTTGAAGGCACAAAAGACTATGTTTATGTAGGTGTTCTTTCATGTTGGGTGCTACACTTATTGCTTTTGATTAAGATGTATGATTGAGTTACTGAATATGACATTTGTTGAGAGACAGAAGATTACCATGGGTGAATTGCAAGAGAGTAAAGAATGAGGTGCTGGATGAAATGTGAACGAAAGGTTACGTGCATTGATGTCTTGTTTATTTGATTTAGGGGTTTGAGATAGAATTAATCTATTTCATTTTTTAGCTTGTTAAGAGAACTATCTTAAAAATGCACCCTCCGATACATAATCAAAATGTATCAAAATGGATTTTGACAGGTAGCTTAGAGTCGGTTTTAGTTAGATACAAGTATGTGTGTGGTGGGAGATGAGAATTGGGGATGCTTTCAGAGCAGCTTAAACTGCTTTACATATACTGCCATCCTGTTTATAGTCACAGTATTCCAGTGTAATAGCAACAGCCAGGTTTATCATGAAGTTTAAATGTTTCAAATGAAAGTTCATTTTGCCTGTTAGTTTTTTGAACCACTGTGAGTGCAAACCAAAACCCATCATCTCTGAACACAGAAATTAAATGAAATGGACTATAAACTGAAGCCGAATAATCTAATTTAACTGTTGCGGTTAATATGGTGAGAAAAAATGCAAAACCACGGATGCTGAAAGGACAGAAAATAGAACAATGTTTAGGTTGAATTTTCTAAACAGCACCTGGATTTGGGCAGTGGAAAATGTTGCTAAAATTCACAACAAAGACCTGAAATTCTCCCAGAACTCATCACCCTGCAAACATATACAATGCCCTCTTCGACTAGATGCTATTTCTGCTTTGCTAAAGGGTCGTGCTGGGCACATTCTTGATTCCATTTTAGAGATGGAAAGAAATAAAAGGGGAAAGTTACTAATTTAGAAGTTACTAATTCATAAAGTGAGGCAGTGGCACATCCAGAAAAAGAAACCTAGCTCATCTTGCTCCCAGAGTCAGGCTGTTGTCCCTAAAATCAAATTCCTACTCTCTGCTCCCTTCTAAAGTCATCCGCTTATCCACATCTCCAGAATGATGCCTGAGTGGCCCAGTAAGCCCCAGCCTTATTGGTGTTATTAGCTGTTGGCCTGGGCTTGTTCCCCAGACCGGGAAGGCTGTCAGCCACCCAGGAGACCTTTCACGGGCCTTCTCCTGTTTTCTAATCAGATCCCTCACAGCTAAACATTCTCACCCTGCCCCGAGGCCTTTACACTTCATTTCTTTTTGGGAATGTATTACAAAATGCCTAAACATTTCTTACTAAATTAAAAAAAATCTTTTAAAATTAAAGTTTATTTTTTTTCCAGCTATGAAAACAGTTTGTCTTCCTTATGGAAAATTGTGAAAGTATTAAGCAAACAAGGAGCAAAATAAAATTTCCTCGTTCACTAGGAGATGTTGACTCCTGCAAAGAATGAAATAAAATAAAAATCGATTTTCTATTTTAACTAATTTAGGTAGTTTTCCTCCCTTGGTTTAAAGAAGAAAGCTTTTACTGTGTATCTGTGCCTGTCTGTATATATGTATGTGTCTATATTTGTATTTGGAAATGTATCATATAGATCTAGATGCAGAAATAAACATTTTCTGCTTCTTACTGCCCATTTTGATTAATTATTCTTTATTTGTCTATCTGTCCCTAAGTGAAGAGAATAGTGTTGTCAGAGATGTGTCAGAGAGCACAGAACAGCAGGCAGAGAATGCCTCTCCTAATGCCAGGCCATAGAAACAGGCCCTAGTGAAAACTGTACTTTACCTCTTTTCTCATGCAAGGTAATCTAAAATTGCATTCGTTTTAGGGTTGCTACTGAAACACACACACAGCCAAAGTGCTGAGCCTGTGTTTCAGAACAGACTGGAATTTAGCAATGGCTGCCGGGCTCCCCGGGACCGTGATCAAGTGTTGTGCCACAGGGCGTGGGCAGAATCTGATATGAAGGCAGCCTATTGATTCTTTAGATTACCTCCTTGGGAAACTCATGACCATTTCATCTTTCTAAGAATGGATTTTTGTTTTTTAAAATCTGCTTTTTTTGTCAACAAGTAAAATATTAGTTTTGATCCTCAAAAGTTCTTTTCTCTGATTTTAAAGGCATATTGCTTTTAGTGCTCTATCTTTTATGGTATCAATAAACTAGTGGGAATGGTGGGAATAAATCCCATAGAAAGTAGTTAGAGAAGATCAAACATAACCTTCACTGCAGACAGAGCGGTGCCTGTTCTTCACTCAGTAACAGACCCTGAGTTGGGGATGGCCTTGTCTTTCACAGAGCCAGAGTTGTCCTTCCTTTTTATGTTTCCACTAGTATTTATGTGACAACAAACAGTCCTAATTAAATCACAGACAAATGTGTTTCATTAGTTTATGTTTTACCTGATATTATTAGAAAAGCACAAATAATACCATGTAGCTGGTGAATTGGGCAGAACTATTATTAACAAATCATTATATTTTCGTAAATAAGATTGCCAGGAATTTGTAAACATAATCTTGCTGCAGTGCATTCATGCTGCGTTGTGTTAATAAATTACTTATCGAAGTTTAGTATTCGAGAGCTCATTTCCTATCTTAATACATAGTAGAGATTTTGGGGATATTTAAGAAGGATTATCCTTTGAAGTGTATTTCATTTACCTTTCTTTTAGACACTTAAAGAATGAATTTCCCATTTAACTCGTTTTTGACTTTGACATGTTTGAATATTTACATTTTATCTGCAATAACACATTATTATTCCAGTAAGATTTCTCATGACCGAAATAGCTTAGTATCTTGGCTGAGAATGTTGTCACGAAGAACTTCATGCTAACATGGCAATTGGGTAATGAGGGTGCTTGTAAATAGAGTCAGAGCATGTAATTCTCCTCATAGGTTGTTCTCTATCTAGATTTTATGACTTTAAGTACTTCATGATCAGTAAATAATAAATTCAATTTACCGGATAGAAGTTTTGTCACTTAGAAATACTCACTTGGAATATATATTTCTTAATTGGCATCAATGGCACATTTCCCAGGAAGCATAACAAAATGGATCATTTAATAGATGCCCAATCTCTCCATCCATCTATCTATCAGTGCGGCACATGATGTTTTGACTTTAATATGGTAATTATCTCAGGCTGACTTCAGAGCAGGAAGCTGCCTCCCACACAGCAGTGCTTAATTACTTTAGACTTCAGCTTGCCAAGTGAAAAATTGACTGTTTTTTGCACATTGCATGGAATTGAAATGATTTCATTGTCACTTCAGTTGAAATACAGCCTGACATCAGCACAGAATCATGGGAAAGATAATGCAAAATTTCTCTGAAATTCTAAAATGGTCTGAAAGCTGCCTTATTTTTTTTATGAAGCTGCATTTCATTTTCAGAATGTTAATGAAGATCTACTTCATCCAGAGAGAATCAAACTTTCAGAAATTCACTTCTGTGAATAAATTTCAGTGGCAAGTCAATAAAGGGTAGTGTTGTTAGGTAATCACAATCAAATGCATACTTTGACAATTAGGGGGCAGAAGAGCAATTGGAATTGGTGTGGATGTAATTAGTAGTAAAAATTGTTAGCTTAAGCACACACTAATAAAATAAAAATGGTTACAGCCATCTCATTCAGAAAATTTTAAAAAGTGCATCTCTATTCTGATTATCATACACTGGTATGATGAATTCGTAAAATAAATGAAAATTTTCTGTTGAAATGTATCAAAAGTCCTTTTTTTCTCCAGAAAAAAACTGCCAATTGATATTCCTAATTGTATAATTTTTAAGATACCAAAAGCAGATTTCAAGAATAAAAATGTCCTCAAAACCATGCGATTGGATAGAAGACAAAAGCAAAATTATGAGAGAAGACTTGGTATAATGGAACAAATCACATCCAAGCTTTCACTTAGGCCAGAAGCACTCCACAAGTAGCAATGACACCTTTGCCATGTAAACCACAGGGGAATGTAATTAAATTTAACAGAAGCTGCCCTTGATTTAAAGCCACAGGGGAAGTAATTAAATTTAATAGAAGCCACTACTTCTAAACAAAGATATATGGTATTTCTATCACCAAATGCTATTTTTTTCAAAGTGCCTATAACTTCGAGTAGTCTGCTCTGGAACATAGTTCCACGACAGCAACCGGACAGGCTGTCACTGGATCGAGTGAGCTGCACTGGACAAATCTAATGTCATCACATCTGAATGGTTCGCTTTTGCTTTCCAAGGCAGCCAGGGAGAGCCAATACATTGCCTTAAAATGACGCGGGAAATTTTTGGCAAAAAAAGTAAACTTGTACTTTGCTTGGGTGTCTTTGATATATTTTAATCATTTGTTTACACTGTTCTCAAATTTCTGCTCCTGGGACTGCCATTGTCTTGTTGAACTGGCCCAAGATCCTGCCTTTGGAAAAATAAAAGACTTCTCCTTTCCTAAATCACATGCTGTTGCTGTCAAGTGTGTCTGGGTCTGGCCATGGAGACCTTCTCTCCCTGCACATTGGGCCAGCCAAAGTGAAACAGGCATTCCAGGATCACTGGGATTTAATAGATACTCAGGCAAGGATGCTTGGTGCACATGGTGGTCCTTTCACCACATCTTGTATCCCGGCAAGTACAAAGCAATGCCTTTTAAAATTCTGTGTAAGCATCTCTTCTTGGCAAGTCATGCCCCTTCTAGGCTTTGTCCTAAATCTCACAAGATTCCACAAAGGCCAGCATGGCTCAGGGTGCTCATGTCTTTCCTTCAGTTTTGTATAGGGAACCATGATAATGAAAGTCTCTTGATGTAATGAATCAGATTGGAATGCATAGCACTGATGGGAGATGAGAGAATTCATTTTCTTCTCTGAACTTATGATTGAAAACATCAGAGATATTCTGCTTGTCCAGAGGATAAGGGATGAAGAAGCACTGGAATGAGTGTTATCCAGAAGAGCAGCTCAATGAGACCAGTTGTGAAGACAGTGTTGGTTTCAGTACCATGTTGTTTACAGAGTGAGAATCTGAATAACCAGAGTTTGGCTAGATTGTATAGGCTTGAATTGGACATGACCATTCCTAGGTGCATGACACTGGTAAGTTCATTTCTTGCATATTAGTTTTATTATCTGCAAAACTTAATAGCATCTGACACATATAGATCTACAGAAAGGATCAAATATATATATATATATATATATATATATATTTGCATAAAACAGTGTCTGATGCACAGCAAAGTGTTTAAATGTCGACTCTTGTTACATACAACGTATGTTGAAGTTCATTGACCATTGGCAGTAACAATTTCATATCATGCTCAGTATCATGAATGAAATTCTATGTAGTTTTATCAGAGTTGCATACTCTAATTATACTGCAAACCCACATTCTTATGCTTTATATTTAAAGGGAAAGCTATGTAGCCAGATAGATGTTTCTATTCTCAGATGGAAGAGTGGTGGTCAGAGTGCCTGCTTAGGAAGTCTCAGTGGGGATCTGGAGGAGGTATTGAGGGATGGAACTAAAGGTAGTTAGCAGAGAGGTCTCATGGTGATGGTTATGGGTCAGTATAGCTTGTTAAATTTGCAAGCAAGTCCCTGGTAATGCTTCCACTGCAGCTGTGGATTATGCCAGCTTTCCTAGTTAGCCAAGAACTGGCACTGCTATGAGTGAAATCAGTCACTATTCCTTTCAAGTCTGCACACACAGTCACAACACATTTGTCAGCTATGTATTTTCCTGTCAAGGAGTTGTTGGGTAGAAAACCACCATAAAAGCATTTTTCTCTGTCAGATAAACTTTTCACAATGGAAGAATGTAGTGAAATAAATCTAGTGGCACTAGGGAGTTTACAAATACTAGCATATTAATATACAGCTAAAATAATAATAAAAAATACCATGCTGCTAAAGATGTTTAGTATTATCAGCTCACTGCAGGAGTTTATTAGAAACTCCTGCTTTCTTTTATTAAAATTTCAATTGGCTTGGTGAATGAGATCCTATGTTAGTGTCATAAAGTGAGAAGCCAGAAGGAAAGGATATTGGCATTTAAGTGCAGATTTCATTTTAAAAACACTTTACATTATAAAAGAAGATTGCATATTGTAAATATTACATATAATGCTGGTGGTGGTAAAAGTAGAGTTAGTAATTTTTAAAAATTCATCAAATTGTCTTTGCTTATGATGATATAAGAAGACTTTAATGTAAAGTTTAAAATTTATCTCAAGGTATTTTTAGTTATTAGCAGCAAACAGGATTTTTAAAAAGTTTTCATAAAATGATGCATAAGTACAATTTAATGGGAATCTTCTCGGGCAGTAGCACAAGACAATTGACAATTGTTTAATCTTATAATTAGCTGATTATCTTCCCTCTGCATTTTGGAAGCTTCTTGCTAAATTAAGTTGGTGTAGTTGGGCAGGCAGACAGATTAGAAATTCTAGTCTTTGGGTGGATGTGTGGGTTGGAAACGTGGAAGTGAATTCCATGCAGCACTTTCTGTGGTACGTACATGATTTCCCTTCTAAGCATTAAGTGGCCGCTGCTTCTCTACCTGGGGAAACACTGGTTTAGAAGCTGGTGGCAGGCAAGGCTCCGAAGTGCAAGAGCTAGGGGGCCAAGATGAAAACTTCGCCTCCCCATCTCAACATCTGGAGTCTTCATGGGAGTGGGGAGTTTGCAGGTTTGCAGCTGCAGCCCTTTCGTGACAAGTTCGGTAAATTTTACACATGGTTGCTTGCTTAGAAAATATTTTCCAGATTTAACATGTTTACAGCCCTGACATTCGAAGCCGAAATCCCTTCCTTCTTGATTAGAGCAGAGAGTACTCACAGACTGCATTTTAACTTTATGGGGATGGGGAACTGGGAATGGGTCATTCATAATTTTCAAACAAATCAAAATGTACTTTGATCTCCAGTCCAAGTTTCTTTAAATGCAATGAGTAATAATAATAAATTAGCCCAACTTGGCTATTTTTTCCTTAAATGTGGGTCATTTTTAACGTAATCATTTTATTGCATTTAAAATCCAACCAACATATTTAATCCATCTTATTCAAAGTATATATTTTCTGAGAAGGAATATTAACTCAGCAAATTATGTAGAGGAGAGAATCTGTGTGTATGTGTATGCCTGCGTGTTTGTATTTTTATAGTCTAAGCAATGTGAGTATATGTATTTATAATAAAGGCAGAATTTATATTTACCAATATTATACAATTGAAATATTTTATTTACAAATCTTTGGGTATACTAAATATAGTCAAAGCAATGCATAGAACATTTTAGCAGTAAGAGACTTTCAAAACAGATATGGTGCTCCTGAATTATCTAGTATTTAAAATCTTTAATTTAAAATTTATTTTAACAGATTAATTTTACATTGATAATATCAATTCTGCTTAACACTGGTTTTGATCATAACTTAAATAAGAAGAAAAATAATTGCTTTCTAAGCATATAATCTTTTTTTTTCACCCTAAACACTCAGTTGACTGTCAGAATGCCCTTAGGTTGTTAACAGGCATGTAAGAGGCATTCATAAAATGTGAAGTTTTTTACCATCCTCCTCTTTACGAATGCTGTCTTGTTGCTTTTAACTGGATTTACCAGAGCCCACATACACAATCCTGAGTATCATCTTTAATATTATTCCCAATATTGAATAATAATATTCCTCCTTCATGTGTTAAAATAGATTAGGGTGCACACCACATGAAAAAGCCTTTCGTGTGATATTTTAAGTGCAAAATGGCAATCATCTGTGCCCCTCAAAGAAAATAAAACAAAGCAAAGCGTAACAATCTATGTTACCATTGTGAAAAAATGAATTGGGTATATAGCAGTAGTATGTCTAAAACCCAGGAAGGAGGACAGCTATTAGTTCTTTTGTGTGCCAAGTTTATTTCACTTTCTTTTCACCCAATAAGTAAATGCTAGATATTTGCTCTAACATTCAACTCAGTTTAGGAGTGACTTATAAGAGCAACCAAATGATTTGTATTGATTTCATTCTTTATGTTTGTAAAATGATATTTTAGCAAGTGTTTTTGAAAGAATAAGGTATTTCACAGATCATATCTATTTGTGATTAATTGTAGAGTCAAATATTTTAATTTTAACTGGGAGAAAGACAAGAACAAATAAAAAAAGATGAAGACCCATAATGAAGCATAGTAAAATAATCTAAGTGAATCATTTTATTAAAATGGTTAGCTCACTATAAATAAAGAGCCATAAAAAATACAATTTGTATATTCTGTTACAAAAAGCCTCACTCTAGGAAGCCAACTAGTAAAATTTTATGTGGGGGAGAAAACAGCGTGTTCCCCTACGGAGAATGTGCATATCTGCTGTTTCTTTTTAACAAAGATTGAGATGCTTATAAAGAACTTAGTAAAGACTTCCAAAAATAAAACCTTCTCCACAGTCCTTCGCCCTGTTCACTATACATACTGTGTTTGTGAGGACTTGATTTTTCCCCCGTTCATGCTGCATTGTCAGGATTCTAATTTAAACTGCTTGTCAGTGTTTCATGGCACTGTCTAACCCTTTCCTTCTGGGCATCTCTCTTTGAAATGAAGCCGAACTCTTTCTCACACCTGACACAAACAAGTGTACCTACTTGATCATTTAATTGTAATTGGCCAAGCTTAAAAAAAGAAAAAGAGCAGTAAGTTCAGAAGGGAAAAATGCGTGGGACACAACCAGCTGCAAGACTGAAAACCCTCGGCAGAGATGCAAATGATATTTTATTATTTGTAACAGCTGCCGCTTAGCTTCAGACACTTTTTTTCCTGCAGATTTTTCCTGAGTAACTTCATACTTGTACTGTATACCCTTTCATGCTTTCCCTTGGCGGCCAAAGCTCTCTTGGCCATTTACCTTGCTCCAGGTAATTTGGGGAGATACTACAGACTTGTATCATTACAAAGTCTCTAGCGTTGTTTGGCTGCTAATTTATTCTCAAAGGAAGCAGAATGATGCTGTCACCGTAATGCGGCATTAAGAATTCTTCCATTTAAGCGTGCTTATTTTAGTGAAATTAAAACTGCTCGTGGAACGAACGCTGGGCTAGAAGAAAAAGAGCCTTAAAGAAAAGGTTACAATAAATATTGCCTTTACCGGTCAAAAGGAAAATGTACAAGTTTTGGGGGCTGAGGTGCTTTTTTCATGTCTTGATGTTTTCCTATTTCTCTAACTTGACATTCTTGATATCGTGTCATGATAAAAATTAAACCTGTATTCTTTAGCCCACGGTTTAAGTGGACTCGTATTGTGTAATCAGAATCTCAGAGGACAGCAAAAAACAACACTCGTTTTAGAAATGATTTCACCTTCCTTAAACCTTTACCAGGCAATCCTGTTTTGAGTGCTGGATTGGATGGAACTTTCACATAGAAGCATCCTTACTTTAAAAAACAGAGCATGATGTGGAGTTTTTAAAGGAGCATTATTCCTATGAATGGGTTTACAGCAGTACAACAACATTGCAAGACAAGCTAAGCCATAAAAAGGATTTAGTGACGCTGTATAATACTGATTAAGTAACAGAGCAATACATGCAAGTTGTGAGAATAGCCGGGGATTCCAAGTGTTCTGAAACAACACAGTAATAAAAGTTTACTTTCCCTGCAGACCCAGCTTCTTCCTCTCTAACATGGGATCCTCTCTAACAATATTCAAACAGCAGTTCTTCTGCAGTCAAATTCTACCTGTGTTAAAAGCAGTCAACAACCAAAACTGTCTTTAGGTTGTCCTGAGTTAATAATGCTTCGTGATGTGTAGACAGACCTTTGTTCTGCATCTAGCATGTACCAGGTGAGTAGCCTCAAGTATGGTTCTAAACATTTGTAACTTCTTTGTCAGTAAGATGGGGATAATAAGACCTAAAAAATTGTGTTTTAAAGACTAAAATAGATAATGCGTATATAAAGTGCTCTTTATTCTTCCTTCCTCATTTGAAGCACTAAAAAAATGTTAACTGTTATTAAGGGAAATAATTGCACATACTTTTCCTTCGATGATAAATATATTTTGAGAAATAGAACTACTTTTTTAAAAATCTTACAGAGACCTCCTCATTATTTGTTCTTATTATGATACTAAATTTGGGAGATTCCCCCAAGAGTACTTTATGTTGCTGTGCCCTTTTGAAAGAGCAATGCAAATGTGGCCATTGATTTAGATTGCATGCAATTTAAAATTGGCACAAAGGAGAGTTCAGATAACTACTCTTTTAAAATGTTTTTTGCAGAGAACTTGGTCCATCCGAGTAAGTGATACAGTGTAAGGAGTATTCCAAGACTGAAGTTATCTCACTAGATTCTTTACCTGTAAGCTGCTTACAAGAAAGGTTCAACTAGTTTAATCTTTATGTGAGAAATTAGTTTCAGGTGATAATTTCATCCACATCATTTGAAATACATTTTGTGTGGGTTCTGGAGTGTTAAAAATTCTTGCCTTCATTTCGAAGGTAAGGGAAAAAAATCTTGCAGATTTCACACATGGAATCCATTCCACATTGTTTTCACTAGTTTTTCCAAGACCCCAGGGGAGGGCTCCAACAACAATAGTTTATATCGAGTGCAATTAGAACCATGATGCAGAAGCAAAAATTAGGGCAGATGTTGATATTCCCTAAGAAGTCTGGTTTCCTTATATTTGGACACATCTGATGCAATGCGTTGGGAAGTATTGTTATATGGACAATGTCTTCTCTGTAATACACCAGAAGTGTTTTCAGAAAGGAGAAAGAAAAACAAAACAAAACAAAACAAAACAAAAAAACTCCATTAGTGCATCTTTCAAAAATCTGATTGCAAACTATCTTATTCTATATATAATACGGTAAGGTGATGATTGTGGAATTGCACTCACTATTTTTGAATGTTTAACTTTCAGTCTCTGTGTCACCCTTCCGTGCTGCAGACAAGTATGAATCAGGATGGGGTGCAATGAGGCTGGGCCCAGAACCAACAGGATGATGGATAAGGAGCCTTGAATGATGCTTTGACATCAGATACCGGTGTCACGAATGGCTTAGTGAAAGTGCTTTGTGTATGGCTGGGGCTCCTGTGACTGAGCTGGAGGGAACCTAATAAGAAAAGGGGCCTCATGGAAGCAGACATGGGGGCAGAGGGAGAGTGTCCTCAAGAACGGCAAAGCAGGATAATTTCTGTTAGGAGATGCTAGATGATGCCATGCAGGAAAGATCTGGAAGGGGAGCCAAGGGAAAAGGCAGGCACAGCTCCGGAGCAGTTTCAGGGAAAACTGCTCTCCAGTTTTCCTCCAAACAGAATAGTGGTAGAGGGAGTTACCCCCAGAGGACCACTTCAGCCAAAGAAACAATGAGTTAGGGAGGTGCATTTTATTTTTATTTATTATTACAACACAGACTATAAATTTTAAAACCTATTTGAGTAATTTCCCTGAGGAGGAAATCTGACCCCATTCCTGCAGCTTCCCCACACTCAAAGTGCTAAGTGTGCCACAAAGCTTTCTTTAAAGTTCCAGATCATTCGGCCACTGCCAGGGCTGCGCATCTCCCTGCAAATGCTGGAGCTTATTTAGGAAGGCCAGGGAGTGGCGGGAGGCAGGCAAGGTGGCAGCTGTGGGGCCTGCCCCGCATCCCTGGAGATTTGCTGCAGGTGGAGGGGGAAGAGGAGACAATGACCATTCAGAGACATCCTATTTAAGCAACTGTTTGTTCTACAATAAAAATTACTCTGTGACTCTGAACATGAACTCTCCAAGCGGAGTGTGTGTGTGTGTGTGTGTGTGTGTGTGTGTGTGTGTGTGTGCGCGCGCGCGCGCACACTGTGGGAGGCAATTGGAGACTTTGTTTTAAGCAAATGAATAAATAGGAGCTCCGGGCTTTGTTGTGAGAAGCCAAGGCTTTGTGGAGGGCCTTCCTTACTTCCTCCTGGCTTAATTTGCTTGTCAAGCAACAGCACTGCCCCTGAGGGACTTTGAGGACTGGCAGCTGCAAAAGAGAAAGTGGCTGGCGAATTGGGATGGGTGAGCAAACTCAGAAACCACAGAGAGGAGCTGGGCAGAATGCAGTTGTATGAGGCACTGTCTGAGATGCACGGGAGCACAGCCCTTCTTTTTCTCCTTTGGATTGCACACTTTCAGAAAACTAGGAACAAACAGGACTCACACCGTACCTCAAGTAGAGTGAGTTTGATCTGTGGCAGCCGACTGAAGCTGCAGTTTCCAGACATGGGGGCCCTTAAGGACAGACTCTGTGGAGTCTCCAGAGAGGGGAACTGGAAGCAAGGAGCTGCAGGGTACCCCAGCAGAGCCAGGCCCCCAGGGAGACTCCAGACTGCTGACCCCAGGGACATCAGCCCCAGGAGCTGATCTCTGCGTTGCTCCCAGCACCTGTATGTGTCTGCATGTTGCTAGGGAAGGTTGATATCATAAATCGCAACCTTTGCCGCTGACCTCCTGTCCCCATAATGTGGAGGGTCTTTTAAGGCACACTATTTGCTTATTTTAGAGGAAAGGGTCAGTGAAAAAGCAAATGGGAAGCAAAGAGGGTTTGGGGCATTTTAGCAACAAAAGTGAGGCCAAGACAAATGTGTGGCTTTGCAGATCTTCCACACAGGCAGGATTTCTGTAAGTGTGGTTATAGGAAACAAAAGACAGATGACAGACAGTCCACCCATTTGGCAGCCAGATCGCAGGGAGTGCAGTCTGGCAGCTGAGGTGGGCTGTGGGGGAGCCAAGTCCTCCATCCCGTCTAGGGCTGCCTTTTGGGGCTGCCCACCAGCTCATCCATCTCCGTGCAAGAAAAGCCTAGTAATTAGAAGACTTAGTCTCCGTAGCTCATCTCTTTGAAGCTGAATCCTGGCTCTGCTGTAGACAGACTGGAAATCTTCAGGTTCCTCCTCCAAACTGCTTGCCCCGCTTTGTATTATCTCCTGGCATTTGTCTGCGCTCTGCTTGCATCTAATGTATATTTATTCTCAAGGACTGGGAGCCTCAGCAGGCGACTGAAGTTTAAGTGATGGCACGGCAGCACTGGGGAAGATTCATTATCGGTACATTTCTAGGTTATTTGACGTGGGAGATTTTAAACAGTTTATGTGGTGAGGAAAAGGCAAAGTGACAATGTGGGAACCTCTTATGATTTGCAAAAATGTGCAGTCAACACAAGATTGCTATTTATTAGACAATAAATGTGATGCCAGATTTTTCCAAAGAGCAGCCGGGTAAATAAATACTCGAGGATGGGCCAAGGTCCAAGGACTCACCACAGGTCCTGTCCAAGACTCAAGCCACCTCCTAGCAGCTCTGTTGTTCTAGTTGAGATTTAATCTCTTAGTAGCAATGTTATGAGGCAAAGTTATGATTACGACTCCTTTGAATATGAAAAATAGAAAGAAAACCCTTTTTAATCTTTATTTTTATGGCTGCACACATGATTACATGGAGGAAAATCAATCCCAATGGAGCACAATGGATAATACAAAGTAATTGATTGGCCTTTATCATTTTCCATTATGATATTAAAATAACACACCATCCTATCAAGCGGCAGCCACTGATACATAAAGGAAAACAGGAGTGATTATGTCTAAGGGTAATCAGGTCAGGGAAGTGTGAAGCTAAGACAAATAAGGTAAATAAAAAAATAGGAAAATGTTTAAAGGAAGCAAATGGGTGTTAGTGGCTAGGTGGCGAGATAATAGAAGGGAAATCTGGTGATTGGAGTGTCATTAAACAGTAAACCACGAGAGACAGTCCATTGCAGCAGTGTGATTGCATGTCTCGGTTGGTGTCCCAAACCATGGGGGCAAAAACTGAGTGGCTTGAACTTCTCAGGAAGGGCAATAAGCCTTTCAAAAGATAATGTCTGCAGCCTGGCTGCTATCAGGTTATGAAATTTAGAAAATGAGATGGGGAGGCATTTAGCTATTGGTATTTCCCAGGCTTAGTGCCATCAGTGTGGCATCGCAAGCGGCCATTTAGAAAACCTCCCTTGGCAGCCAGCTTCCCAGACAGCCTGTAGGGCTGCGTCAGATCCCTGAACACTAAGGTCTGTGTCCTGGTGGAAAGTAGCTGAGGAGGCAACTGCCAGACAGAAACTGCATCCATACAATACCGAGGGACATTCTGTGATGGCGCCTATTTTGTCTTTCTGTATATATTTTTTCTCTCCTTAAACATATACTCAGCCGTCCTACTGTATGCATAAATCTTGTATAAAAAGATAGTGAGATTTTAATTCCTAAAAGAATTTTCTTGGTTACCTGTGTGTGCTTTGTGTCAGATTAATAAATGAATACATATAGGAGCCGGATCATGAAAAACATGCAAGATATTTATTTTGATCTCTAGATCACTACATAGCATGCTTCCAACTCAGATTTCTTAGCACAGTGTCATATATTTATGAAGCAACCATTGCAACTAAGCCCGCTGAGACTTAAAGGAAATCGTAAAAGTAGAAAAGTATGTCATGCCTACCAGAGTGATCGGCCCTTTGGATAAGCAGTAGTGAAGAGTTTAGCTTAAGGTGCTGGAATAGATCATTGTTGGCTGGGAGCATTAGCAGACTGGTTAGCTGTGACACCCTCAAGAAGTCTGGGAAGTAGTCGTTTGCCCAGCTAAAGACCTCTGGATATTATAGAATTTGTTTCTAACTTTCCAAGTCTGCAGGGATTAAACTCCTTTGTTAATTTATTCACTTTTTCACTCCATGAACATCAGTCAAATATCTTTCATGGGTGGGTCCAGACCTGCACTTGTTCTGTGGTTACAGAGATGATATCAAGGGCCTTTAAGTATTCAGAATTGTTCAGAGAAACAGAACTCAACAGAAGATACACCTACAATCACATGTCACATAATGGTTCAGTCAACGATGGATGCCATGTTTCATAGTAATCCTAAAACATTTAATATACTTCAGGTATGTAGCAGGCTATGCCATCCAGAGGTTCTAAAAATGATGATGAAATTGTCTGAAGATCCCAGTACATATCCTGTTGTTAAGAAACACACCACTATATATATGTGTATATATATATATATGAGAGAGAGAACAAAAGAGAGGAATTGACTGTAAAATTGAGTCTCTTGATCATAAATGCTAGAAGTCACATTATCTCCCCTCTATAAGTGGAAAAACCGTGGGAAGTCAAGGGTTTAAGTCTCAGTCTCAAAGGCTTGAGAACCAGGAGTGCATATGTCCAAGGGCAGGAGAAGATGATTGTCTCAGCTCAAATAGGAAACAAATTCACGTTTTTTCTGCCTTTTTGTTCTGTCTGGACCCTTGTGGGTTGAATTATGTCTACCTGTATTGGTGAGGGCAGATCTTGACTCAGTCCACTGAGTAAAGAAATAATTATACACAGAAATAATGATCTACCAGATACTTGATCATTCGTTAGCCCAGGTGACACATAAATTAACCACTAGAGGTCTACTGGCCCCTGGGAGGACTGATGAATGGAACAGATATATGAAAAGCTCCTAGTAAATACATCACTGGTGCCCAAAACATAGAAGGGAAAGAAATCAAAGGTAAGTATGGATATAAGAGTAAATCTCCAGGTAGAATATATGAAGAAGAATATCATATATAGCACAGCTTTCACATGAATGATCCGAGATACTCAAAACAGTATCAGAAGAACAAAGGAAAGGCCCGGATGATTTGGGTACCGGGTTTATGGAATGAAAAGAGGACGTCTCAAGGATCACAGAAGAAGCCCAGTTTCGCAAGGGCCTTGGCTGTCATAAGCGAGGTTGCCCTACAGACAACAGGACACTTACAGAGGTAGTGAAGTGGAGATGCAGTCTAGTAGGATTACTTCAAGGAGATAGTGCTTAGGTTGGGGTAGAGAAGAGGTAGGAATAGGGATGTGAGAGACCGTTACCCTGGGGTGAGCCACTGTCCTGGTGCAAGTTTAACCCAATGACTATGGCGAGTGCTGGGGAAACACACTGAAACAGTTATAGCTTGGCAGTACCTTGAAAGCTCCTGGCAACACATGCTAGACAATTGAACTAAGCAATTTTAAAACTTCTATTAAAAGAAGTGCTAGATGGAGCAATTCCAATTGTAATCCCAACTGCTCAGGAGACTGAGGCAGGAGGAACATAAACTCAAGGCCAGCTTGGGCAACTTAGTGAGACCCTACCTCAACATAAATAAGTGGGATAGAAATGTAGTGGAGCATTTCTGTGCTGTCCTGAGCACCATGGTCTGTCAAGGTTCCAGTTTTGATCCTCAGCCATTCTTTGATATCTCTCTTCCATGCAGTGATTTCTTCTTCAGGCTGGTGGCAACCACCTTGGGCTGTTCTAGTTATAGCAATTGTATCTAGACATTTTCTGTCCAGAAGAGAGATCATCAAGAATTAAGATCATCAAGAATCCTTTCCCAGAAGTGTCCAATCCCTATACTCATATATAATTGGCAATATAAGATCAGATTCCCATTCCTAAACAACTGATAAGATGTAGCAATGCACTCTGGGAACTGTTCTGTTTTCCTTTAACTGTCTTCATTTTGATCTTGCATTTCTTTTTACAGAAATAACTTCTATGGAGTTCTGTAATAGGCCTTGGATTATTGTCTGCTATCCTGTGTGCACGCAATGCTTTGTTCTTCTTCTGGTTATCTCCATCCATGAGTACCAGGCGATGTCTTCTATTGGTTGCTCTTCATGGCTCTTTATGCTAATGGAGGAATGCTGATGTTTTCACATATTTAAAAGCTATGAAGAGGCCTGGTCCTCAGTTCAAAGCAGCTCATTCTTGTTCTTGTTCTTGTTCTTCTTCTTCTTTAAACTTTATATACCTCAGAGTTTATTTTGTTTTTTTAATCAATATAAATTTTTATTAGTACATGTGTAATACACAATGTTTATATTCCTTGTGTTGAGCTGATACTTATGTATAACATACCTTAATTCCTTGTTTGATTCTCTTTCCTTTCTTACCTGCCTCTTCCTTCCATCTCTTGGTTCCCTTTTGAGAACTTTCTATTATCCATCTTTTATTTGGCTCTCTGTTCATAATTTGGGTTTCTCATGTAAGGGAAACTATATATGGTCTCAAATGCATCCAATTTCCTACAGATGACTCCTGTTTATCCTTCTTTGTGACAGAGTAGCACTCCATTGTGTTTAAAATTATATTTTCTTTATCTAGTCATCTTTTGATGGACATATAGGCTGCTACCAAGATTTAGCTATTATGAATTGTGCTGCTGTAAACCTAGGTATATATGTGCTACTGTGATATGATGTTTTTAACTCTTTTGGGAAGATATCTCCAAGAGAAATAGCTGATTCTAATGGAATTTCTAGTTTTAGTTTTTGGAGGAATCTCCATACTTACTGATTTCAGTCATAGTTATACTAGTTTACATACCCACAAGCAATATAGAAGTGGCTCACTTTCTCTGCAGGTTTGACAGCATTTGCTATAATTTCATCTCTTGATGATTACCATTCTTTCTGGGCTAAGGTAGAATCTTGGTGATTCTCTGATTTGTATTTCCCTAATGGCCAACGATGTTGATAGCTTCTTCATGTTTTTATCAGTCATTTATACTTCTGTGAAGTATCTGTTCATTTCATTTGCCTATTCTTGACTGGGTCTTTTATTTGGGAAGTCTACTTTTTTGAGTTATCCATGCAGTCTAGATGTTAGCTCTCTGTCTAAGGAATAACTGGAAAAAATTTCCCCCATTCTATATATTGTTTTTTCACTATGTTGGTTGTTTTGCTATGAAGCAGACTTTTAATTTTGATGTGATCCTATTTATTGATTCTCAGCACTATTTCCTGTGCAATTATGTTCAAGAATTTTGACCTATACCTATATTTTCAAGAAGTTTACCCATTTTATTTTCCAGCAGATTCTGTCTTAATGTTTCATTCTTTGATCCATTTTGATTTTAGTTTAGTAAGAGATATGGGCCTACATCCAATCTTCTGTGTGTGGATAGCAAGTTTTCCCAGTAACATTTATTGAAGAGGTTATCTTGTCTTCAGTGTATGTTTTTGACCAATTTGTCAAAAATCAAATAGTTGAATGTGCTTGGGTTTATTCTCTATCCACTATTCTGTTCAACTGATCCTCAGATCTATTTTTATGTCATATTGTTTTTATCACTGTAGCTTTGTTATATAATTTCAAGTCTGAAATTTGAAGTCTCCTGCTTTGTTCTGGTAACCCAAGACTGCTTTTGATATTCTGGCTTTTTTCCATTTCCCTATGAATTTTAGGATTGTTTCCTCCAAGTGTATGAAGAATGATGTCTGTAGTTTGGGATTGTATTAAATCAGTTTATCAATTTTGGAAGTGTGGTCATTTTGATTATATTTGGCTCCACCTATCCATGAACAGGCAATATCACCAGTTGTGATGTCCTCTTTGATTTTCTTTTTCTGAGTTGTAGTCCTGGTTACGATCTTTACAATCCTCTCAGAATCCCTGGGTCTCACGCTATTCTCAGGCTGTGGGGATCAAAGTCTTTCCTGGAATAGGAAGTTGTCTTTATGTACAAAGCCAGACAAAGAGCTCATTGGGCACTGTAGTTTGGGTGTTGACTGTCTCCTGAAGGTCTGTATGCTTAAAGGCTTGTACTCAGGGTGGAACTTCTGGAAGGTGGTGAAAGCGTTGAGAGTTCCTTAGGTCACTGAGGACTTGACTGTGAAGGGGACCGCAGGACTCTGGTCTGTCTTTCTCTTTGCTTTCTGACTGAGGAAGTGAGAAGCTGCACTTTCTGTTATTGCTGTCCTGCATTCCCTAGAAGCCCAAAGAAACAGGTCCACCTGATCATCTGCTAGTACCTCTTGCACTGTGAGCCAAAGTAAAAATGTTTCTATAAGTTAATTCACTCAGGTATTTTATTACAGTGATGGAAAACTAACTAATGCAGTGGGTGTGCCTCAGCCTGCTTAAAGGTTGTCTGCCTGCACCTGGCAACTTCTCCCCAGACAGTGAGGACCCAGATAACTGATCATACTGATTGGAGAGGTGGAGAAGACAAAGGGTGTCTCATTCAATTCTTAAAAACCGCTGTTTCATTCAGTTCTTTTAATGAGCCTAGAGCTAGTCAAATAAGGCTCAGTTACTCAACTGACCAATCTACAGTAGGAAGTTTTCTTAAGTATCCTGATATATTGCATCAGGATACGAAAGAGGAAAAAGAGCTATATCGGACAGCTTAAATCCTAACTGGTCTCTTAGAGGAAGTCAAAACTTGGATCCCAAATCCTGCATATCCAAAATTCCTTTCTTCTGTTATCCATTCCCTTCAAGCTCTAAGAAAACTCCATTTCCTGAGTTTATTGACTTGAGGTGCTTGTTAGAGGAGAAATGATCCAATTGATTAATTCACACCAAGTACAACTGACAATCCCAATTAAAGTAATACTCCTACCAAGGCTACTTAAAATTTAACAGAAGATATCGTCTTTCTGAAGTGAATCAACCTCCGGTGATAGAATTTCAGACCATATAGAGACATACACTTATTGAAAGAGTTGCAAGTGTGACCTCTTAAATTCGTATTGAGTTTTGACAGCATACTTTATAGACAGTTATCATAGAATGTTATGTTTTATTTGTCTGGTGAAGAAATTTTCTTCAGCACAGTCACTTTCCTCAAGACAAGACCATGCCTTGTTTATTTTTTTAGCCTCAGACTCTAGCACAGTTCCTATTACAGAAAATCTTAGAGTTTTTTGACGATTGTTTAAATAGTTTTTACAGTTATTAAACTGTTACATGGACTGTATGAGATTCAAGAAGAAAATGAAGAGATCAGTTTCTTCTTTTCTGTCCATTAAATAATCCAAACTTCCTAAATTTTCTCTACATTTATATCCTGTAAGTCTCTATTACTGAGTTTGGAAATATGTCATTAACCTGTGACTCCCTTAAAATGCAAAGTTCCTGTTGAGACTTTGGTATATGGATATTTATGTGACCAGTTAATAAATTCTTACATTTGGAACATTCATGCATCAGGTCTATGTGTCAGAGGCAGACACAACTTGTCTCTTATCTCTTGTGGAAGCCTGTGTGTGTGTCACAGAGATTTCTTCCCAGGTGATATTCCTCTGAATTTTCTGTTATTTCTCCGAACAGTTATAAATCTTCATTTCAGGCTCAAACTGTAGTTCATGTGTACCTTTTGTAAGGTTCATACCCTCTGAGCTGGAGTAAGATTGTAAATACACAAAAGTTCAACGGGGATTTCTCATTTAGTTTTTAGTAGAGGTGAGAAGATTACAAACAGAAGTAGGGAGAATACCTTACATTCAAAGTTCTCTTTTCCTAACTAAGATATGCATCACACTCGATCACTTATTGCATGGCCATTATGTGGCTTATGAGCATCTTTTTCTGTCAGCAGTTGCCTCCTTCAATCTGGTGGAGCTGCTTCTGATTTGATCTGGTCAATCAGGTTAACCCCTCTCTGCTCTTGCGATTGTTCATAGAGGTGCACGTGACCCAAATGTAACCAGGTAAAGGCACGATTAGGGATTTTTCAGATTTGTTAAGAAAGAAACCTTGACTTCTCTTTGTCATAACTTGCTAAGAAAATGACACAAGCTTTGAGATGTGTGGCCATTATTTGCAAAAATAAAGCAGGCCAATGACAATTGAAGGGAAGAAGAGAGAAAAGGAGAGAAGGACATTAGTCAAAAAGTTCAAGGAACTAGATCCAGGGATGCCTGATAATTTGATAAATTCTCTTTTATTTTGTTAAAATTAATTAGAACTCATTTTTGTAACATACATAAAAACTCCAGAGAAACAAAGAACATGCTTTTACTTTATTTGCACAAGTATAAATTATATAAACATTGAAAGATAAAAATGTATGTATTTTTAGCCATTTTAAAATTATATTTTGAAACTTGCCAGCTGAATCCATCGAACTGGACAATGTCCAATATAAACTTTGAATAAAATAAAAAATAAAAAAATCAATTTGGTGCATGCTCTGTGCTATAAAACATGAAAAACATTATTTTATTTTAAGAGTAATTCCTGCATCCTTCCCTCAGACAAACAGTGCAAGTGATTCAGGATCAAATGACTTACGGTGGATTTTAATATATAATAATTGGCTAGTAAACAACTTTAAAAGCAATTGAGGAAAATTGGGAAAGTAAAAAAATGATTTTACATTAAAATTAAAATTATGCTCAGTATAAATGAGAGAAGAGAGGGAGAATGTGACAAGAAATTCTTACTTACCCTATTTCTTTATAATGCTGACCTATAGGCTCAAATATGGCTTTCTCTTTTGTGAGGAATTGAAATTATACATAAAGAGCAAAATAAAAGATAGATAATAAAAGGTAGGAAGATAAACCTTTTTCAAAGGGGGAGTGGATCAAAAAGTAGAGAGCAGGGGAGAGGGAAAGGGGATTAAAAAGAAATTAAGATGTGTTATGTGTGTGTGTGTCAACTTTGCACAAGGAATGTGAGCTTTTTGTACTGCAAACATAGCCACAAAAAAGAGTAGGGGGAGGAATCAAGAGATGGATGGAGAGTGGAGGAAGGGGAGGGAAGAAAAAGGAGATGAAAAAAGTGTGTTCTGTACAGGTATCAATTCCTCTCCAGGAATGTAACTGCAAAGTACTACAAATATGTTCTAAATGAAAGAAAAAGAAAGGAAAGAAAAGAAAGGAAGGAAGGAAGAGAAAGCAAGCAAGCTTCTAGTATACTATTTGGGAGAGAAACACAGTGTTACTTTATTTGAGAAAGACAACAAAAGACCACCTAAGTTTCTTGCTCATGAAATTTCCAATGAAATCCTACAGAAAGCAGGGTATTAGATTTCCTTTTGTGTGAACCAGCATTGGCGACTTTGGGATCTCTTTGTTTTCCAGGTGCAGCTTGTATATTACATTCTCTGAGAAATCTTTCTTCATGGTGTCCAGTATTTATCCTTCATCAGTAGTTACTACATCAAACTGGAATTGCGGCTCCACTTCTTGGTTCTTCAACTGGAGGATGAATATTTTGAGTGCAAGGACAGTCTTGATTTTTGCTATGTTCATCTCAGCATCTGACCTATTCACAAGTCATGTGGAACAAAGCACATGTCTTTTCACAGTGTTCCTGGGTCCACTTGTGTTCTGGAAGATTTGTCCTCTGGGCCGGCTCTGGAGGCTATTGTCCTTTCGTGATCATTTGCCATTGCCCTTATGTTGAGTACCATGCAATGCTGATGCTACTTATGCCTATTACATAGAGGACTTGGCATGAGACAAAATCTCAACAGAAGCATAACCATGTGATGGAAACTCTACAAAAATTTATCTCACTTTGACTTTTCTGTTCCCTACATTTTGTACATGTTGAACAGCTGGCCATTAGACTTGGGGTCCAGAGTGAGAAAAAAAAGTATTTTACAAAGTAACAAGATTGAGGTTTCAGAAACTACAGACTTTACTTTACTTCACTCCCCTCAATTGCCCTGTGGATATTATATCTATTTTACAGATAATCAGACAAAATGGAAAACAACTTCTCTAAAATAGAGGAAGGCCAGATTGGACACAATTATGCCTAACGTGGCAATTCATAGTTTTTTACACACTTAATGGAGTAACCTTGACCTGGGATAATTCCAGCCAAGGTTGGAATAAATTAATTTATTTAGAATTAAATACTCCTTGGCCAAACACAATGTGTTAAAAAGAGAATTCAGTTACAATCATCTCTCAATAATTGGCAATAAAAAACTTACAAGAATAGCTGATTATTAACAAATTTTATGTGAGCTAAAACTCATAAATAGTATGTGAAAAACTGAATGATGCCATTAGACTATACCCCGGCTATAAAAGGAGACAGGTTATAAGTGAGATGTGATGAGTACCATGTTAGGTCAATTTATTCCTCCAGAGTTTATGGCAAATAATCATTTAGCAGATGGATAATTCTGTAGGAAATTTCATTTAGTTGACTTCCTCTTTACTTACCCTATATTTCTTCATAAGCTTGAGTCTACTCAAAAATAACTTCTGGGATATTATTTGGGAGAGAAACACAGACTTATTTTATTCCAGAGGGAAAACAAAAGGTTGTCTACGTATTAGCTTAATCCATAAAATGTAGTAGCAGCACTATGACTATTCTCCATGAGGAAGTCTGCCAGAGTAGAATAAATACTCTGTGTAGAAACTCCAGAAGGGACCTCTGTCATGGAGTTTAAATTATGAAGTGTTTTCAGGAAACATGTATTTTATCTCGGGTCAAGGCCAGCTGGGGTTGCAAAGACAGTCTCTCATGATTTGATATTTGCCTGATACCTCCTGAAGGAATAGTCGGGGTCCTGGAGGGGTGTGTGTTCTGGGCTGACAGCTCATGTCTGTTTTCAAGGCACCATTACCTATGGCAGGTGATGAAACACTCTGTGGGTTTTGACACAGTGAAGGCTGGAATAATTCAAAAGGGTCTTGCTGAGGTTACTGTACTCCCTGTGAGTGTTCACAGAATCATACCTCGTGTGTACAAACACACAGGCATATGGAGTCATGAACACACATGTGCATACACACATTGGCACACATATGTTCTCATGTGCACTTGCACTTTTAAAAAAGCTTACATTTTAGTGCTTTGCAATAAGGACAATATTTTGAAAATATTAAGCTATGTATTTTATATCTTGCTCCCTTCCAACTTTCTACTTCTAATACTGGGTGTGAACTGTAAAACCTCTGGGAACATGTGAGTTGGGGGATGTGTCACTCAGAGCAAAGAAATCAAAACTATCAATACAATTGATTGAATATTTGTGTACCCACAAAATTCATATGTTGGAACTCTAATCCCCAATGTGACTTGGTGGTGTGGTATTCAGAAGGTAAGTTGGATATGGGCATGAAGTACTCATGATGAGACTAGTAAGTACCTCATAAGAAGAGAAAGAAGAAAGAATTTTCTGTCTCTTCCTCCCTTCCTGCCCTCCCTTCTCCCTCTTTTCCTCCTGCCACAAGAAGACATTATAGATAGCTAAGCTAGGTAAAAAATATTGTAGGCAGTCATACAGGGCTAGACCATTGGGGGAGTCTGTACAGAGGACAGGAACACATTACAACTGTGACCAGAAGCACATCTGTTGGAGGACAAGCTTCAAGATAAAGACAGAATGACAAGGCTTACCTGCCTCCCTGAGGGGTGAATGATGGATTGGAAATAGTGCTTGCCAGGTAGATGTCTGTACTGATTACCCTTGTGGGTAGGTGAAACTCCCTGGTTAGCATTTTCCTAAAAAGACTCTCATTCTTTCTTTGTGTATTTGCTTACATGACCTGCTTCTCTATTGAATCAATGTTACCTAAGCGACTAAACTTGTAATATCGTTGCTTGATCATAGTTTTGTCCCATGTTGTGATTTTGCTCTCTAACACTCTGTAAAATGGAGGACACAGCAGCCCATTTTGGGGGAGCCCCTCCAAAAACAGTTGAGAGTTTCTATCTCTGTCTCAATAAATAGTTTCTATTCTTAACCTCCACTCCTCCTTAGAATTCATTTTTCAGTTTTGGAGAACAAGAACTCTGTGTATCTGCAATCTAACAGGTTGGGAGTTACGTTTATTTCTCCTACACCAAGAATGCAAAGACAGATATCTGCAGTCATCAGAAAGAAGATCTTTAGGAACTGAAATGGCTGGCACATTGATCTTGAACTGTAAAGGAACTTTTATTTTCAAAATATGTTAAAATCCAAATATGGGGTCAAGGGATACAGTGGCACAGAGTCTGCCTATCAAGCACAAGATCATGCATTCAATTCCAGGTACAAACTAAATAAAACAAAATAAGAACAAAAGCAAACTCATATATGTCAATAGTCCACAATATTCCTTCTGCTCCTGTAAATAGCCTACTAACCTCACGGTTTACCAGAGGTTTTTGTTTCCAGTTTGTTCTAATATTTGTAAAATTCCACTTGCTCACAAAAGATAAACAGTATAAAAATAACTTCCTATACTAGCTCAAGGCTCAGACTTTGGAGTACGCAGCTCCTCTGAGCTTGCTGGCATAATAAAGCTTGGTTCCCTCCACTTTTCGAAGTGCCTCTTAGTTTCTTTGCCTCTACTAAGTCTAAAACTGCTATAACAGAACTTCTGAGCCTCTAGAACTGAGAGAATAAGTAAGTTTTATCCAATTTATACAATCCATGGTGATTTGTTATAGCAGCCTCAGCTAAAAAAATGATGAAGAGTATGTTTCTGCTTATGAAAGCAGAGAAAACATGTATTTCCCGTCCTGATGCATGGAAAAAGAGAAAAAAGTTGGATACAAGGAAGCATGGTGAAGCATGTTCTGAACTTAGGTCTAGAGAAAGACCAACTTGGAGGTCACCAACAGACTTCAGCATAGCTTCAGATTTGACAAGTGAATCTAATTTTGGAATGAGTCATCAGGGAGATTATTTGGTTCTCAAGACCTTAACTGATTTTAAGTGTTAATTTTAAAGATAAATACAATAAAGTGTTCAGCCAGGGCACATTCAAATCTAGGCCAATGAGACTGTCATCGATACTTGCCTATGTACCAGTATGAGACTGAGGTGTCTTTGTCCCCAATCATGGGGCCTGTAATTTATCCCCTATACCCAAGCATCCTTTGTTGTAACAGGAAAAGATAGAAAGTAGCAGTTCAGGCGGGAGGGAGAACATGGCGGACAGACAACAGCAACTACTGAAGGCTCTCTAAAGGCTCGGCTCAGAGGCCAGGAATGATGCAGACTAAGGAGATATGAACCAGTAGAGATATGCTCTGCTGACTCAGGAACGAACTGGGCTGAGAGAATCCAACTTAGAATACAGTCCTGGCGCTAAAATAGGAACAGAAAAGTCTCGGTGTGGAGGCTCGACCCCGCGCCATTGGAAACCGTGATTTGGGTTTCCCGCCGCCCGGCGGCTGGCTGCCTCCACAGCGGCTCGGCAAGGAGAGACGTGCCGAGCTCTGGGAACGGGAGTCTGCGAACGGAGTCAGAAACAGGACGGACAAGGAGGAAAACTGACTGGTGGCGAGGTGAGCGAGAAACTGACTCCCTACCACAGTTTGACTCCAGCGGAGGTTTTTCTGGGCTCGGGCAGTCCTGTAAGAGCAGGGCGCTGTGGCAACTCCAGCCACACATTCCCCTCTCGGACATGATTGGTGAAAAGTACCTGGCCTGAGTGACGCTGCTGGCGGACTCCCTAGGCTGGCCCAACCCAGATCCCAGAGCCTGACGGTGGCCCGGAGGAGCGACCGACTCCCGCATAGGCTGCCTCCTCCGCAACTCCCTGGGGCGCAGCGGTGGGCGGGAACAACTAGCCAGCGCAATTTGATCAGGCTGTGGCTGACAGGCAGGGAAGCCGGGCCTCCTTTGTAAGATTGCATTTTATAAGGAACAGAAAATATGGGGAAGGGAAGCAACGAAAAAGGCTCCTCGGCCCCCAATCCTGAGAATCAGGCAATAGTGGACACCGCACCAATATACATTAAGCGCCATATAGAGAGCCTCATAGACCAATTCAGGAATGAAGTTATCAATGACCTGAAGCTAGAAGTATGCAGAATAGTTAGAGAAATGCTAAGCACCACCCAGGAAAAAGCAGATGGTGGAATGGAAGAACAGAAAAAGAGGGGAGAATTGCTTGATGGAGAAAACAGAGAAAGCATTGAGTATGTGAAGCAGGTGCAAAGGGACTATCAAGAAATTAAGAAGTCTATCCAAGACTGGCATAACAGCTTGAAAGAAACTAAGGACAGACTATCTGAATTGGAGGGCAGACTTGAAACATGGGAGAATGAAATGAAAAACTTCTTAAAAATAACAAAGAAACACACAGCAATAATACAAAGACAAGAAGATGATAAGAGGAGCCATAACTTAAGGATTAAGAACATAAAAGAAGAAGTAGGGACACAAACAAGTGAACTACAAAAGCTACTCACAGAAATAATCCAGGAGAATTTTCCTAATTTAGCAAAAGGTAAAGATACTCAGATGTATGAGGCATACAGGACCCCAGCTACCTACAACCCTAACAGAGAAACACCCAGGCATTTAATAATAAAAATTCCAGAAATTCAATACAAGAACAGAATATTAAAAGCTGTAAGAGACAAGAAACAGATCACTTACAAGGGAATACCCATCAGAATTACAGCAGATTTCTCTGCACAAACCATCAAATCACGAAGAGCATGGGGAGAAATAATTCAAGCTTTGAAAGATAATAATCTCCAGCCAAGATTGAGATATCCTGCACAACTGTCCCTGGAAATTGATGGAAAAACGAGGTGCTTCCAGGAAAAAGAGGAACTGGGGGAATTTGCAACCACCAATTCAACCCTACAGAAAGTATTGCAGGATATTCTAAAAAAAGAAAAATACAAAGAACCCAGAAATAGTGGCGGGGAGGCCACAACGAATGGAGCAGAGAACAAAATGAAGAAGACAAACTGACAGCTACTGACAGAAAAAGAGCTCAACAGAAATGAGACAGAGAAGATTGGATGATAGGAACAGCTTTTTTTGGAGAAAATGACATCTTAATAGGTAATGCTGATTTAGTACCATCTTGTTTTGAAGTCTCATCTAGCTTTTGTTCTTCTGTCTCCAATGGTCTAAACAGGTTGTATCTTATTGGATTTTGTTATGTACGATAGTATAAGCAAAAACCTTTTAAAGACAAGGAGATTATACAGAGACCATTGTTCATTTTCTGTTAGTCGATTCTAAATACTCTATAATGCTGTCATTCTCTTAAATGGTTTTACATTGTTTTGATATACTTAATGCTACAGTATATGAAGTTGTACTCAAGGACTTCAGGGAGGGAGTCAATATGGTAACTATTTTTGGGTCAGGATTATCTGGTGGTGAAACACTATTCTGCTTAAATGGTTATGTTTTGATCTGCCCTATTTCGCTGTTATGCCCTCTTTTTTCTCAATCTCCACTCCATTATTTACTTTTTTATTTTTATCCATTTAATTAAAGGGAAAAATATAGCAGGATATAATATAGTAACCCACTTTGACTTTCTATTATCTCGATTTGAAGCCCTGTATTACTCTCACCATCTTGTTTTTGACTGAGGTTCCTCTATTCTGTTTTGCTGGATAGTATCAGGTTCGAAAGTTTAGGCATCAGTTGAGAAGATAATGAGATTCATTATAACGCCCATTCTCGTTGACTTTTATCTACTTTTGAAGACCTACAATATCTCCAATGTTTTGGTTTTGTCGGTTTTATTCTTTACGGTTTTGTTCAATTGTATTACAACTAATGATATAGGCAATTCTATTAGAAATAGCGGGAGGCATTATGGTAACCATTGTTGATCACCTTGTATTATGTTTTTATATTATCTATTATGTCCACCCTTTTGACTTGACCGATTCTGTTCTGTTATGTCACATTTGGTTTTACTCTCTTCCAAAAAAGCAATAAGAACCGTGGGAGCAATGAAACCCAAAATGTGTAATAGTCACTGTACAAAAGAGAGGAAAAGAAAGTGCTCTAAACTATATAACTGCATGTATATTTAAATGTATAAGATAGAAAATGATATCACAGAGTTTTATTGGATCATTGAACAGAACTGTTTGCAGTATCATTGTTGGAATGTCCACTCTACAAGCTTTAATTTTGTGACTTGAACAATTATTTCTAAGATGGCAATATGTAATCCATTAACTAGTGATTTCCTACTGCGCATTTTTTTATTCTGTAAATCTGTATAACTTGTACCCCTTCACTGTTTTTTTTTTCTTTCTTTTCTTTTCTCCTTAAATTAAAAAAAAAAAAAAAAAAAAAAAAAAAAAAAAAAAAAAAAAAGAAAGTAGCAGTTCAGTTGGGGAGTGAACTTTGAATTGATTGAAAAAAAATACCACAAACAGGTTGTACAACCCAAAAGTGCTGAAATATTATTTATTGGTAAATTTAAAGTTAGAGTCTGTTCTCCCTACTTCCTAGCCCCAGTGAGTCACTCGTCATGGTGAAAAATTATATCACTTATAGAAAATAAAGAAGCTATGTTTCTTTGCACATATGGTAGGTAAATTGTGACCCTAACAACATAAAGAATATCGGAGGCACTTTTAGAATCCCTACAGGGACAGATGTCATTTGCTGGACCAGTCATTCTCTGAACCCAGGAAAAGCATCACTAAGCAAAGTCTATTGCTGCAACCCAATGTCTTGCTTCCTTAATTTCAACAGCCTCCCATGTTTAGTTGATGCTTGTCCTAAAAATGAAAAATGCCTTTTGGCCTGTGTTTTCCTGTACAGATAAAGATCCTAATTGCACCATGACAAGCTGCTACATAAATCTGTGTCGAGTTTCTCATAATATTATATCTGCAAATGAGATCTTTGAGACAGTGTTCTCCCTTTCACCTGATGATGGAGCAAAATGCTTCATTGAAAAATGGTAAAGAAGGATGATTGAGTTCAACTCCAGCCTGAGCATCTGAGTTTGTGTATTTTAGGCAAATGGACTCACAAAACAAAACAGAATTTTCAAAAACACCAAGATGGGCTGCAACATCTGGAAAAATCCCTTTGCAATTGAAAGCATATGATGCACAACAAAGGCAACAACAAAATTTTCATGTTTTTACTCTTTCTCCACCACAGAGGAGAAACTGAATTACCAGTAATCTATGGTGCCATAATATCTGGGATTTTCTGCCACGATATTGAAAAAACAGTGAGAAAAATGAGATGTTAAATATCTAATAGAGCTATTACAAATTTAAGGAAGTTTGAAAAGAAGCAATCAAATATCTTGAATAATTGTATTAGGAACAGGTCAGTTTCATTGAAATGTTATTTTTATTTGTGGTTCTTTTTTCCTGGTTGAATATTTACTAGAATTAATAAGAAGCCTTTGAATATATTAACATATTTATTCCAAGCATCTCTGAGGCTGTAGACATTTTTTATTTTATTTCACAGCATCTCTATAGGGTTTTTGGCAAGAAGATAGGTATTATCCTTGTTAAATCCACCTACAAAAAAGTAACTGTTTTCAAATGTAATTTACAAAGTATATCTGTTACATTGGAATCTAAATGTTGTTAAGGAATTCTCTCTTGGGAATGTGTTTTTCCCTTTCCTCTTTAATTTAAAGTAAGAGACTGTCAATTCTGTCATTAGTCATTGCAGTGACTTTTTCTTCTTCAGACCAAGGTCAAAAGTCTCCTGCTGTTAGTCTATCTATGAAAATGCTTGAAATATACACAGCCGCATATCATGCATATTTATGCTGCACAGGTATTAGAGTAAACATAAGAGAGATGAATTATTAAGGGCAAAGTAAGACTGATGAAATGCTGTTAGTTGGAATATTTGACTGTTTTATACTTTTAATGGCTTATATGAAAGAGTTGAAGGCAGAGGAAACAAAGTTAGTCTTGCTACTAAGCTAAGTCCTTAAGAATAATAAGCCTTAGGTGTTGGGGATGTGAAAAAATATAAATATGCAGATACACATACAGTGATACAGATATAGTGTCTGTGGGGGATGGGTTTTAGGACCTGTGGATACCAATATTCTTAGATGCTCAAGGCTCTTACATAAAATGCTATCGTATTTGCATAAAACCTGCATAGATCTTCTTGTGTACCTTAAATCATGTCTAACTTATAATACCTAATTCAATGTAAATGTGATGGAAACAACTTTTATACTGTATTGTTAGGGAGCAATGACAACAAAGTAATACCTGTCTGCTGTAGTCAGGGGTTGTGAAGAAAACAATTAAAATTAGGACATGGAATTTATAATATTATCTTATGATGATCACCCAGAGCTAATACAAGAAACTGCAGGAAATCTATCCACAACACTAAAGACATATAATATTTTTAGCTAAGGGCCTGAATCCCACAGCAATGTCCCACATGAGTCCAGATAAAGACCCAGGGCTCATGACAATGTCTCTCATGTGTCCAACTGGAGGTCTAGAGCCCACAAAAAGGACTCATGCCAGTCTCTTTTACGAATCCAACCTGGGAAGGCTCAAAGGTCAGTGGTGGAAGCTAGAAAGTCTATGCCAGCATGGTGAAGGAGCTGTACTGATAGGCTGAAGGTTCTAAGCTGGAGCCGAGAAGTCATGCTTAACACAAAGACCAGGGCTGTCCTGAAAAGCACCACAGCCATTTGCAGCAACCCAGAGGCCCTAAACTCCTCTGACGATAAGCATAATTGAGTATATGCCAAGAAGCCAGCATAAGGAGTTCATCCTGGAGATTAAGCGGCACACGCCTTCCCCTCTGGAGCCAGGGAGTAATGCTCAATATAAGGACCAGAACTCTTCCACGAGAACCAATGGCTCAAACAGCAACACTCAGTGAAACCCACAATGCCTCAGTGTCTCTCTCTTCTCCTTCTCCACATCTGTATTTATGCTGGCAATTTTCCTCAGGTGGAACATCTACACTCAGCACCATGGTGATGTAATTCAGCTGGTGTTAAGTTGACCATCAGTTTTTAATCCGTAACACTGTCCATGTTCAATTTTTGTTTTTCAAGTGTTTTTGATCTGAAGTTGATGTGACTGTGAGAATGTGGATAGAAAGAGCAGACTAATTGTTTACGTATTAACGAGTTACAGGGCTACTTCAAAACACACACAAAACTTCCACTTATTTCTCAGGATATCTGTGCTTCCTGGACTGTGCCTTGGGAAGTTTTGTATGGAGCAGTGAATCCCCTGTTAACTTTTAGTTGCAATGGACTTTATTTTACTGAAGAGTTAGTGTCTACATATGAGGCCACTTATAACCAATTATCAGAGCCCCTGTGTATTGAAGGTCTCTTTTAGATCTTTGGTTCTGCTGTGGATGGTAAGTTATCATTGCAACCTCCTGGTGGCTTCTCAGAGCCAGTTCTTCCATGTTAAATAGCTCCAATTGGTTAGTGCTTAAAGGTCATCATGCTTTCCAAAGCCTGAAGTAAATTCTTTCTTAGAGACTGATATTCTGGTAAATAAGTCCCAGTATGCTTAAAGAGGACATTTGTCTAGTTTTCATCTATCTGCTAAACCCGTTCTTTGGTTGGCACTCCTCTCCGATTGCTTCAGGTTGGCTGGCCAGGGAGACCGCCGAATGCTCTCGCTCTGAGAGCAGTCTGCTACAATTGGTGCCAAGGTGTAGAAATGCTGGAAAGAGGTGTAGCAGGAGATGTTTTTTTTCTCTTTCTCTTTGAGGAGTTCTGTGAACTAAGTGCTGAAATAAAATCATGGGCAAGAGAGATACAGGGATGAGGAAGGGTGGGTGCTAAATACCTTGAAAAAGGCAGGATCAGGTTATCAAGCCAGATTCTAACTTCTGGGGCTGCTGGAGCTCTGCATGGAATGCTTTCTCTTCATTATTTCTCTTTCTGTGGCTGAAGAGACTTCATGTTATCAAAAAGAAAACAAAAGTCAACTCCAGCAAAATCATCCTACTGGTGCTTTGATGTCAAAGAGGTTTCCTTTCTTCAGTTCTGCACATACTACACTTTTTATAAAAGGAGCTGTTGTCCAAGGAGAGCGGGGAGGTTCTTCCATTAGGCTCTTCAGGGGAAGGAAACTGCAGCCAGTATTTTACTGACGGATTCATTTTGACTTTTAAAATATTTTTCACATTAACAGGCTCAAGACATCCAAAGTGATAGAACCATGTACTCACCAAATAGCCACCTTTCAAAAGTTACATTTAAATAGAAGATTGTCACATTGTCCAGGTAGTGCTTATCATTTAGAAATAATTACTTCTTCCCTATTGCTTATAATAAGCACTTTAAAGCTCACAAGTGAAATCTATTTCCTCACCTCAATTTTCCCTCCTCCGTCAGGTCTGCGCACACTGTGGGGCTTCTGGGGACTGCTGGGCTGCTGGCATTGATCTTTGCTTCCCTCAGGGGAAAAAGTAGCCTTGAAATTTTTCCTTTGGGGAAAAAACAACACGCCTTTACAAGATAAGCAAGTTTCCTATTCTTTCTTCTGATGTGTGTTATTTTGCATTTATTAAACAGTCTTGGGCTAGCGTTACAGTCTTTATATATCTATCCTTTTAAGCACTTAAATATTTATCTACTCATTGGTGTAATATTTGGGTATCTCTCACATGCAAGACATTTATGCAAAGTGTCTGCAACAAGGCAGTGACTATAGCAGATGCTTGTCTATACCTGATAGAATTTTAAAGCTCTCTGATTCCATTAAGTTGGGGAGAAATTGGAGCCATTGTTTTACAGCTGGATGTTTTCATTTCCATATAAAATGATAAGAGTATTTTGCCAGAGAAGATAGCTGGTATAAGGAACTTACCTTTGTACTCACTAATCTTGCCAATAGTCTACTAATTACTTCTTCCACTGTGTGAGGGACCACTGTAGATATCAGAGCAATTCTAAGATAATGGAAAAAAAAAATATCACTGCCATTGAGATTTTCAGAATTTATGTAGATGACTAGGAGTTAATACAGTATATGAGTTTCTCAATCACTTCATCTGATTAGTGAAGAGAATTTCGATCATTTTAGTATATATGTTTTTATACACAGCTGGCCTGAAGAACCATCTTAGGTCAGGATAAAAAGCACCACCTTAATCCTACAGAGGAAAATACCATCTAAGAACTGGCTAGGAAAGTAGTATCTTAAGACTTAGGATCCTGATTATTAAGCTTTGGGGAAAAAACATATTGTGCTAGCTAAAATGCACTATTATATATCCCAGTGTCTGGATTCATCAAAAGCTTTGGAATCGAGTCAAGACGCGCAGTGCACTCTGGTCTCAGCCTCAGTTTTCCATGTATGCGATTTGATGAATATGAGCTGACTTTGGGGTGTGGTTTTACGAATGCAAATTTTCTCCTAGACTCTGAGCTACAGACTAGAGAGAAGTTCTGCTGTCACCTGACTGAAGGACAAAGGGACAACAACACTTTGACGACCTCTCACTTTAAAGCTGATCACCTCTGTTTTATTGCTTTTTCAACACAGCATCAAAGCAGGAAACTTTCAAAGTCTCAGCGAAGCTGGAAGATATCACTTTTCCAGGGACCAGGACGGCTTTAATTAAAATCTGGTTTTATTCTGGAATGTTTGGCTTTGCATTTGAACCAAAAGGAAGTGAAGAAGACAAAGAAAAATATAGAGCAGTTAGTTGATGGTCTCCGTAATGGCACAAAGATCAATTAATTCACAACGAGATAAAAAGAACTGCATTACAGATTTACAAAATGTTCATTATCTTTGGACTTTGAATATGACCCATCGTCAGCCTAATATCGAAGGCAGAGGTCTGACAGTTCCAACCCTGAATTCAAGGACCGGTTGATAAATTAAAAATCATTTTAAAATTTAATATTAAAATTGATAATTGCTCTGTGGGAAATAGATTTTTCTGAACTTACACCCTTTTCCTGCAGTGCTGAGCAAAGGCAAGGCGATAAACTGTTCATTTGTCACAGTGATAGATAGACAATCCTACTTTTTCCCTTGTTCCTCAGCAGTGATACATTTCAATTAAGGAGACTAAGTGCTCCCATTTGTAACACATATCCATATTGTCTTCATAGATTTTTAAGGCACAGAGAATTTCCTCTAAGACTAACTAGAAAAAGCACCCCAACATACCTCATAAAACTCTTGCATTGTCTATCATCTGAAGGAATATGAAAAGGATACTAGAAAGGAAGGTTGGCTACTTTTAGTCTTGGAAGTCTGGCATAGAAAATAGTATCTGGAGTAGTCTTCTAAATTTTCTCAAGCAAAGGAACAACCAATGCAGTTTAGTACTACTAAATTCCCCTCTGCTTGGATAATGCTGGTTTCTCCTTCACATTTTACCATAATTGTCACTTCAGATATTTTAGCACGCTCCTCTCTATCTGCCGCTTACTCCCTCTACCATGTGGCTTTGCAAATAATTGGAGCAGGTGGGGTGCACTTCCCATCCTACTGATATTGAGCCTGGTTAAATGATTTATCTGACCCACTGGAACATTAGAAAATATGACTTAAGTGAAAGAACTTAAGAAAATACGCTTGTGAGATGAGCGTTCTCTGCTATTCAGAGGGAGAGGAAGTCCTAGGTGGTTGCTGCACTTTTGCTCGGGGGGCCATAATGAAGCACACGGGAGAGAGCACATCTGACCTGAAGCCATAGTCAAGACCAGGCAACCCAGAGTCTGAAGCAAAGCACAGACCGTGAAAAAGATTAGAGAGTGCTTGTTGAATGGCAGTAAGTTTCAGAGATGCTTATGATGCATCCTTAATCATAGCAACAGCTCCCTATGAATTATTTTGAAAGGTAAACCTCCCATGGTCTCATGGCTAAGACTCACTACTAGCACTTAACACAAATATAATAAATCTACATCTGTTTACTACTCTAACTCTGGTATAAGGCATATAGCAAGTTCTTAGTGTGTGTGTGTGTATGTGTGTGTGAGTTGGGAGTGTGTGTGTGTGTGCTGAATAAATATAAATGACTTCATAGGTCTAGTTTCTCTCTGTGCACATCATTTCCAATCAGCTTGGCTCAGTTTTGTGGCCAAGGTGACATGCTTAATAAGTCATCCCGAAAAACTATGACTTTGTTTTCAGTTGTCTTCAAGGACTTACTATACTGAAAAGGAGACAATACAGACAATACAAAAAGGAGGCTGAAGATCACAAAGTTTAGGAACTGAATTCAGACTGAAAATGAAGACACTAGGAGGATACAGGTTATTCCAGTAGTTTTCCTGGAGAAGAAATGTTGTAGCCATTATAGAAATATTGATGTTAAATTTTGAAGCTAATAGTAGCCGGTCTTACTGTAAGTGCTTTGTAGTTTTTTTTTAAAATCTTACTTTAGACAGATATTTCCATTTTATAATATTTCGGTTATTCTCATTTTGAAATACAAAGTAGAGTTTAAAGACAGTAAAAATCTTGTCTGGGTTCACAGAGATGCTAAGTGGTTATATAAGCTTATATTCAGGGCTGCTAAACTCCAGTGCTGACTTAGAAGAACCAAAGCATACCAATGATATGGTCCTGAGTTCTGAGGCCTAGATTTAGGTAAGTGTTCCTTGGATCCCTGATTTTTCTTTTCTGGTCTGATCATGCATTATCTCCTATCCTATCCCTTCCCAATCCCTGAAACAAGTCCTTTCATAATTAGCTGTGGTGTGGAGGGAGGTGCTCTTTCCTGTGCCTTAGAGAGAGAAGAGAATATGCAGGAAGACTGCCACTGACTAGCTGGCCTGGCTCCTTCATTTGTAAGGCTTCAAGACAGGAACCAGGTTGGGCAAAAAACAAGTCAAGGAGGTGATGCTTTTAAGGATATACTTGCTAATAAAAAGACCCTCCACGGGTTCTCTGATTAGTAATGTGTCTCAAACTGCCGTGTCCTACTGCCAGCTTGCCACCGAGGACCCAGTGTGCCCTTAGAATTGTCAGCTCCATCTGAAAAAGAGAAAATGTGGCAGAAAAGAAAGCAGCAGCGTAATTTGGAATGGGAAGATTAGCAACAACAGGGAGGACTCGTGAGTCTGCATTTCCAGTTTGCTGGGAAATAATGCCAGAAGTGTACCTATTTGAAGAACAGGCTAACCTTGCAGCATTTGAGTTTGCATGTGATCTGTGAACAATAGGTTGACTGTATTGAATGTTTTTGGAGGCTGGATGACAGTGTTGGTATTAGAGAACCGACTAGCACCACTCCATTCTTGACTAATTATGTAGTGTGGATCTTTCTGATGTTTTTCAGGGCACTGGGGTTTTTAACTTTATGTTCAGCAAATGATTTATGGAGAAAATACTTCTGTAGATCTTGCTTGAAAACTAGGGGATCGTTAAGGATATATGAGTGTGAAAGTTTATGATACTTCCCAGTTATATAACCTCACTTACTCAAATAACTCAGTGCCCTTTGCATCAATTATTGAATTAAACCTTTTAATACTCTTCTGTCAAGTGTGAAATGTGTATTTACTCCTCTTTTATACTGAACAGACAAGGATTGTGATAATTTGAAGTGTCCTTTCTGAGGGGTAAGCAGATCTTACACAGATATTTTGCATCCATGGCTAAAGGCTACCCCTTCTATGCACGCTACTAAATAAATTTCCCTTTTTAAAATTGCTATTTACATTCTCATTAACAATTCATGATTCCTATGCATTTCGTACTTTCTTTGTGCAAAGACAAACAAAGGAAGATTTTTTGTCGTTAAGCCCTGATTGTAAAACTAGAAATTTTCCAAGGTGAAATGGATTCCCAGTGATCTTACAGCAGGCAGTGTAACTGTTTTCATTCTCCTTGATGAACAAGTCATGTGTGTTGGTGGTAAAATTTATTCGGAGAACAATGCTTTTGAAGCTTAATCAGCAGTTTGGGTCACAAAAGCATTGCCTATAGTTCAACCACATGGGAGTTTATCTCCTTTCCATGTTGCACCCTCAAAGATCTTTTTCAGAACTTTCAGATCCACGTGCCCTTCCGTGGGATCCACTGGCTTGTCATTTTGTCCCTCTGTGATTTCTGAGTAATCTGGTCATTTCTCTCAGGCTCTCAGTGTAGCTCCACTCACATGAGCTTCTGTTCTTTTCCTGCCTTTGGTTATCTAGTCACGAAGCCAAGCAATAATGAAAATGGGTTTCATTAAACAGGAATCCTACTTATTTTCTCAAACTGCTATGCTAATAATCTCCTTCTCAATATAAAGGCTTAAACACATACCAATATAACTAGTTTTTTTTTCAGCTATTTTTTTTTCTAAAGAAGATTATTTCAGGAGGATAAAAATACCTCTCTTCAAAATCCAGGACTTTGTTGTTAGAAATGAATATCTAAAGTATATAGAACTCTCTTTTTGCTCCAGAAATGAATGGAACTTGAAACTCTCACCTTTCATTCATTCAGTTTTTAAAATGACCAAGAGACATAAAGACCTAAAACATTTCCTCACTAAAGCATGAATTTTGCAGACCTTTATGAATAAATCAAGATGGGCATTAGAATGCAGACATAGTTTGTCGGCATATGAATATGAGTATTAGAAACATGACTTTTTTCTCTCGGAGAACTGAAACATGTAGCAGGATACACAGTGTAATATGGAGGGAACAGTAAACTCACAGAAACTTGAATGTGTACTGTGTCTTTCTTGAAGAAAGCCATCTCCACGTATGATATCACCCTTCTCTCTTGGCAGGCTGCTATTGCAGAACCTATTTTGATTGGGATTGAAGTTTGTCAGCATCTGTAGTCTTGTCTAATGACTGCAGTTTCTAGTTGAGTGTCTAACTTCCCATTTATCCCAGAGACCTGTTTTGAAATCATCATCCTGACATTCTGCATCACAGCCTCCATCTCCCTCGTCGTCCCTTGTCATGAAGTTCCTGATCATCAGCAAGAAGTCAATTTTGACTTTTTTTTTTTTTCACTCTCCGGAGCTTTTAAAGCTCTTTGCAAATACAGGAGCATGACCCTGGAAATTTCTTTTCCCCCAGAAAAAGAAAAAACTCCACTTGTCAATCAGTCATCCTGAGCATGAGTTCTTACAGAGGAACTCAGAGAAGCCCTTGTCATAATCCATCAAGATAGGGGTGGGTTGGGGGAAAAAAGGGGGTCAACTTAGTAATAACTGTGATCAACTGTAAATCTAGCTTCACTTATGAGATATATTGCCTTCCACACTACTCCAACAGTGTAGATGCACAAAAGAATGAAAGAAGACTAAATTCTTTGTTGGTGGACACGATTGTGGAGCAAGCATCTGATTGATTAAATTTCTTGTTAATTGAATTTTATCCTATTTGTGCAGGAAGCTTGTTCAGAGCAAGGGTTTTGGTGAAAAGCACAGAAAGATGAATTTTTTCAGCTGTTCATAATTCAATAATTCACCTATTCTGCTTTGCAGCTTTCTGCTGGTTCCATTATTTACCTTATTTTTTAGCAAGGAATCCACATTGTTATGTCATTTGGGGTGTTATGAGCAACTTTAGAGCAGAAGTATTTTTTCCAACTTGATAAAACCTGTAAAAATATTTCAGATAGTAGACATTCATTAATTATTTGCTGAGTTAAGCTGATTTTTCCTCTGTAATATCTCTTAAAATATTATATTGCCACCAACAAATACTCACTGTGCATGCCCATGTTTTACTTATCAAGAAGAGGACTGAAAATGTGAAGTTGGTGTGTACTTTGATGACTTTCATAAAATTTAGAAGCAAATATTTTTTAAAATTTAAATATTTACGAAATGAAACCTAAAGTCTTGAAATTTGATTTTGCTGAAGTATATATATAGTATATACATATATGTATACATATACGTAAATATAACACATGTATCTGTTTGAAATATGTACAACTAGAAATGTGGAAAGATAAAATTGCATCATGGAAAAATGAATCCCTTTTGAATTACAATTTATAGAGATTAAAGTGATTCAATAACAAGTATTTATTCAGCATCTCCTAGCTTGATGAAGCTGCATGAGTTACTTGAAAGTTCCAAAAATTTAGGACCCTAAAGAGATTGATGCTTTGCAAAGTGGGAAGGGAACGAGAGATAGAGGGAGAGGAAGGAAGGGAGTGGGATGAAAAGATAATTAAAATGTGTTATGGACACATATGAACTTCCCATAAGAAATGTAGTCATTATGCCCTGTAAATATGCACTAGTAGAAATTTAAAAAAAAAAAAAACAGGAAGTCAAATCTTGAGGCTTTATTTTGCTTCAAGTACTGTCCTAGGTCCATTGAGTACATCAGTGAATACAAGGCTCTTTTTTTGGTCAGATTTAGAATGGAGAACCCCATAATTAGCAATATAGCAAGTAGGTCATATAGTCATTAGAATGGGACAGCCATAGGTAAGGAAGAGCTAGAGTAAGGCAAGCTGAAATTGTCTGAGTACTAAGTTAGAATAAGAGGTCAGGTATCACCAAGACAGTATTATCTGAATGAAGATGTTACAGAGGCAAGCAGTCTGCCAAGCACATATTTGGTAAAGAGCATTCTAAGCAGAGGGAGTGACCAGTGCCCAGAGAGGCTGTTGGATATTAAGTAGGCCATTGTGATGTATGCAAAATAACCAAGAAAATTCTATAGTAAGAGGCAAAATCAGGGCAGTGTCAAACAGCCAGATGACATATAGACTTATGGGTCACCAAGAATGAAATCTTTAAGTAATGTGGGCATCTATAGCATATTTTTTGGAAATAACTAATAGGATCTGATGTGTATGTTAGAAAACTCATCCTAGCTGCAGTGCTGAGGTGTAAGCATGGAAGAGAGACCAGTTTGGAGGCCTCCATATAATTCAGATGAGACATGGCGATGCTTGATTCATGTCTGTCTCTCCCAATAGACTGAAAGCTGCTACACGAAACATCCAGTGTATCCAAATGATCCTTCCCAACACAGGTTCCACCAAAAAGGAGGTGCTCAGCAGGCATGCTCTGGATAAATGGATATGGAACTTCCTCATGTTACACAAAGTGACTAAAGTTCTCGAAAAAGAGGTTAGGATATAGTGCAATTAGCAAACGGGAAGGTGAAATTGTCTAACTTGTAAAATTTATAGTGGCAGAAATATTTCAGTAGGACTAGTAAGGCCAGATGGGATGATGCTGATGATAACGGGAGTAGTAAATACAGTAACAACTTCCATTTTCTGAGGAAATGCTGCTTCTGGACTGTGTGCTCAATTCTCTGAGTGTTTCTTCAGTTGCCAAAACTGGAGAAGGGGCCTCCTGGCATAGGACCTAGGAAGTAAAGTCCTGGCTTTGAATAGGAAGATGGTGAGTTATTTCACCTTTTTGAAAACCCGGATGCAAGCAGACAGTTGGAAAAAATATGTTGAGCTAGATCATAGAAAACCTTAAATTTATTCATCATGTGACTGTGCTGAATGTTATTCAGGTTTTGAAGTTTACTTGTTTATTTAACGTGGAAAGCTATAGGTTTAAAACTAAGCTTGGAGAAGATTAGTATAACTCTTAGATTACCTCTGGATCATTGAGCTACAGCATAAAACAGATAAGCAGTTGTTTCTAAGGTCAAAATTACAATTTTATCATTTGGCGGCACTGATGTGGAAAACAGAAAAATGATACTCCCTAGTATTTGTATGAATCTGTGCATATGAAGCCTTTGCATATGTATCGTCCCCTTGATCCTCATAGCACCCCTGCTAGGTGGCATTGTGATCACATTTTACAAATTGAAATGATTTGTACAAAGACAATCAACATGATCTCTCCTGTAGTAGATATTCAAGAAATGTTAGCTGAAGTTGAAAAATAAAGGAGCAGAGGCTTAGAAAGTCTAGGCATTTTGCCCAAGGTCACATTACTGAAAATAAGCGACATAGCCATGCTGAAAGCCAGTGTGTCTGAGTTCGAGTCACATTTTCTTTGCTTCAGCCCTAACATCAAAAAGCTTCAGAGGTTCTGGGAAAAATGGTATGTGAAAAAATTAAGCAGAGTGCTTAAAAGCTAACTCAATGCAAACTCCTCATGTGGAAAACATTAAATATTATTTAGTAATTAGTAGAATATTTAACTTTATCTTAAGGGTTCCTGACATACATACATATACACATGTATTTATATCCATGCTATGTATATGCTTCTATTTATTATATACTATATATGCATATGTGTATGTGAGAGTGTGTGTGTATGTGGATTAGTTTCTAGAGCTTCCAAAACAAAATATCACATACTGAGTCATTTAAACAACAGAAATTTAAAATGAATTGTGTTGTGTTTGAATTTAAACAAAGAGTGACTTTGTTTAAATTTGCAGAACCAGTAAGTAAAATATTGTTACATTTAATACAATTGAAAATAAACATAGTTTCGTTCTCTCTTACTAGTAAAGAAGGTATGGCGTTGTTGAAAAATACTTTGAATATCACGGTAATAAATCACAGAACAATTCAGATCAAAGCTCACAAATGAGATGGGTACACAGAACTCTGTCAGTTTAAAGGATATCGAAACAACAACAGCAAAAATAACAAAAGGGACCTTAAAAATAGGAGCTATGTACCAAGAGTAAACATTTTAAATTTTGGCTTCAGTAAATAAAACTGCAACATATTCATCATCCACTTTTTTTAAAGACTGAAAAATATACAATAGCATTGATAAGTAAGATTTATAGGATACTTTCATGTCTGTTTTTCATGTTTTATGTCTTGTCTGTTTCATAGCTCGGTTGTAAAATAGGTCAGATTAAGTGCCTTTTGTCTCTGTTTTACAGATGGGAAACCAAGGTTTGACTCCTTTACCTTTGGGATACAGGTTGACTAAATTATCTTTCATTATGATAATTTGGAAATTTTAATTCATACCTGTTTTAATCACTGTGTCGTTGGTGGGACAAAATACCCCACATTTACAATTTAAGGAGGAGCGGTTTATTTTTGGTTCATGTTTTCAGTGCATGGTTGGTGGATTCTAAGGCAGAAGCAGCATGGTGAAAGGTTCTGGGCAGAAAACAGTTGCTCATCCACAGTGGCCAGGAATCTGAGGATAAAGGGAGAAGCTGGGGGGAAGAGACAACTTTCCATCACACCCAGGGACCTGTCTCTTTGTCCAGATCCCACATCCTACCAGCACATTCAGCTCTGAACTCCCCAGCTGATTAATTCATTGAGTGTGGTGTCAATCACCTTCCCAAAGCCCCACTTTTAAACACATGAGCCTGTGTATCTAAACGACAGCAATACCTCATTATAAAACAGGTCCATCTATTTATCCACCTGCCTGCCAACCTGTTTACCTATCAGCCTACTTATCTAAGATGGACTTGCTTACAGTCACTCCCATGCCTGCCCATCACCCACCTTCAGTGTATGTCTAAAAGTTAGCTCTCTGACAGTCTCAACTGTCCTAGCAGCCTGTAGATGAGACAGAACCTCCTCAGCACCGGTTAAAATAACCTTCACAGGACACATGCGCTAAAACTTGGCCCTAAATTGGCAACACGTCACTCTTGGAAGTTTCAAGTTTTCCATGTTGAACCTGTGGACATTTGTTTTCTAACTAAACACAATGCTAGAAAATTTGTTTCTAAGAGGAGAGCAGATTAAATGAGATTAGATAAATGGCAGGGAGAGGCTAATGGTAACCTAAATTACCTGAAAGCAAAGAAAATATAAAGAACAATTAAAAAGTAACCACAGAAGTACGGAAAGCGGTTTTGAACTCTTTTATGATATTACTAAATATCCTGATCTGTTTCAAAATGTTATATAATAATTAATACTCATAGTTATCACCCCTGAATTATTAAAATGTCAAAATAAGGCCAGCATCTTTAAGGGGACAAATTTATTATAGCTGACATATATTGGATATCTACTTTGTAGCCAGAACTGTGAGAAGTGCTTTACATACATTATCTTTAATCCTCTCAACCCTCAAGGTTTTAGAAATGAGAAAAATGAGACTTCGAGAGTTTAAGCCACTTCTTTAAGGTCATACAGATACTAATAAATGTATAAGCCAGGATTCAAACTCAGATTTTCCTTATTGGGAACGATCTGCTGCTCTGTCCACCATTCCACACTGGTGTCAAAACTGCGTCAGGTTAAAAAAGTGCCTAAGGTTAGAGTTTGTTAATTTGAACCAATACTGGTATCACATAAGTTAACCACACTAACCTTTGTGAATTTGTTGAGGAGAGAAAGGTATGTTTTCTGCTTGACAGCAGCAGGATTTACAAAATTAATTGGAGTGTATAGCAGCAGAACCGACTGCTGTGTGTGTCCTCAGTTTCCTGAATCTGGTAGAGACTATTGTAGCCATTGCTGTTTAACAATTTCCTGAAAGGTTGGAGGTCTCATTTCTACACTGAAAGAGAAATGACTCACTAAGAACAGACCTCATTTCTAACAACTGCATCTCTGAAATCATATTTATCTCATATGCAGTACTTCCCACCACTCATAAATGGGGAAGATTTTCTACCAGATGAATTGTCATTCTTTAGAGCACAAAAAGAATAGATTCAGCCTTCTTGCCATGCATTTAGCTAAGCAGCTTTTTGTGTCTTTAATTCTTTGATGGCAAATGGATCACTGCATTTTCAATACTTAATTACCGAATCTTTATCATCCCCAAATACATCTATGCTTAATATTTATTAAAACCTTTTTTTCAGCGAGACAAACCTCATCTACCAACTGAAAACTAATTTTCATGAAATTTTATAGATAGTTAGGAACTAATAATACACAGTGCTGTTTGAAATTATCATTCCTTGTGCTATACTCCAAAATTAATTTTTCCTTTTGATTTTTAATGTGTTTCTCTTATTCTATTCAAAGAACAGTAGGGTGCTTTCTTAGTGATGATTTTGACCAGTCTTGTAAATTGCTATTCAGAATGGACCAAATAGTGTTTTATACAAACATTTCTATTAAATTTCCCACGATTTCACTTGTGGATTCTCAAATAACTACATGTTAGAAAAAATAAAGCCAAAGAAATATATAATCAAATGTATTATACTTACTTAAAACAGATAAAACAAACCTAAATCAGCTTATGTAATTAGCTGTTGGTTTGTCTGGTAGATCCAGTAGTTGCAGCAGTCTTGGGAACCAAAATGTACTTTTAGATGTACAATAAATGTTTTCTTCAAAAGCTGAAGGATAAAATCAACTTTTAGGTCAAAAATGTTTTAATAAATAACATTAATATTTTCATCTTTATTGCAATGCAATAATACAGTGTACTTTGACTTTTCAATGAAAAGTAGCTCATGAAGTCAAGGGATCAATCACATAATGCTGCCCTGATGCACCCAACTTTACTGGAACTTATTAAGGCATCTTATTTTACAAGGACACTGCCAAAACTCCTATAAGCGATGGGTGGGGTGGAGGAAGGTGCAGTGAAATGATCCATTGGATACACAAAGGAATTTTTTTCTTGCCCTTATGGAATGCATGATTTTCTAATGAGTTGAGAAAGGACATGAATTAATAATTGCATACAAAGTAGTTGTGAGTTTATTGACATAGAGAAGATACAGGAGAAGTACCAAGGATAAAGTGAATGTATCTAGCTTGTGAAAGTGAGTGCGGGGAAGGATTGATACAGAACTAATGCTTAACTGAACCTTGAGAAACAAACAGATTAAAAGGCACAGTGAGAAGGACTGTGTTCTTGGCAAATGAATGGCAAGAGGGCAGCCTTGGGAGACCCCTTGTCCAGAGCAGGTCTCGGTCTCTGTCCTGCCCCAGAGACAAGGTGAGTGCATCCTCCAAGTGAGGGGATTCTTTCCTGTCAAGCACAATTCCCTAGAGAGAGAGGGTGGCAGTCACAGCCACTTGGGATGATGTATCAGCTATGCAAAGAGGATGTGACCAGAACACCAACAACATCTATTCTCCCTTTTATCAGGTTGAAAAAATATGAAAAACTGAAAAACCAAGAAAAAAAGAAACAATAAAAACCAGAACCAAAAACCTGACTTCTCCATTGAAAGTATGGCTTGTTCTGTTAGATCATATATTTTCTCAAGGTATTTCCACAGAGCCTTACCTAATCCGGTGGTCATACTGATCCCTGGCCTAATAAAAACAGATTTAATGTACAACCAAATTATTCAGTTCTTCTAATGGCATGGTATGGTATCTTAACAGAATATTGCTGAGAAAAAAATGCCACAGGTCAGTGGATATGAAATCATTTTTAAGATTTTGAAAAATAAATATTTCTACTTCTTATTCTATCTACAAGTAGCCATAATAATTGAGGAAAGTAATATGCCCAAATATACCTTCCAAAAAGAAAAGCCCATTGAGTAATTTCCCCTGCTGGTCACATCAAGAGAAAAAAGCAAGGCCCCTATCCATGGAGATTTTTCTTCAAGTTCTCTTCTGGCATAAACATGTCTATTGCGTGAGGAGACCCAGCTCTGGGATGGAAACATAATCTACCCAGCTCCATGGGGTCTGATTTTAACCAGCCTTAAAGACAAATCCCTCCCTTTGAGCCTCCAAAGTAATTTTGTTAATTCTAATCTTAATCTAAGTCTCCCAGTTAGGATTCCGTCAGATCACTGAGCTTCAAATAGCTACTACTCGCATTCCCATCGTTCACACCAAAGGAAATCCACATTTAACTCAGACCGCGGACACCTCGGCTGACTACAGTAAGTCTGCACTGCTTCTCATTGAGTGCATGGCCCTGTACGGGAATTTGGATTTAGTGGTATCCAAAACAGGCTTTGTGTTCCCCAAAGCTTTGCCCTAAAACGCCAGGCAGTGAAGAAAATGCCTGGCCCTGTATGTGATTTCTTTCTCTGCACTCATCTTTGCCTGCTGTTCAGGGTTGATTTTTTAAAACTCCTTTATTGGGTATACTTCTCACAGTATGAAATTTAGAATAATTCAGCATTCCATCAGAAAAGTATGGCAGGGGGTTCGCACAGATAGGCTTGAGCACCATGAAGCTTAGCTGGGATCTGGCTCTTACACTGTTTCCATTATTAATCACCAATCAGACCAGATGCTAGGCAGTCCCTGTGGCTTTGCACAAGATGTGATGAATATAAATTTGGAGAAAATAATTAGTAATAATAATTTCTAAGAAAACTGAGGTCAAAGCTTCTATAATGTCTACTTTTCTCTTGAATTTATACCTAATTGCATTACATTTAAAGTATGACAAATGCTTAATGCATTTGGCATGGAAAGAAGAACCAATTAACAAATGAACACTCAAAAATGTTTCATTTTATCATGCAACCTCTGTAATTAAAATTCTTTAACCCTCACATTGTGCTTGAACTCATGAACTCACAAATAAGCAGCCGATAGCATACAATTTCCCCAAAACTTCTCAAGCTTCACTTCAATTGGCATATTTTTTAAATTAAAAAAAAAAAGGAGAAAATTTCCAAGGTGGGTGGACTTTCCCAAGATTTATTACCAAATACTAAATAAGCGAGTTTTAACTAGAAAGTCCTAAGAAGAAATCTTGAATGATCCCAGATTTTCTAGCCTGGGAGCTGGAAAGATAAGAAAGATATTAATAGGAGTTTGAGAAACAGAACTTTTGGTAGAAAAGTAATACTTGTCTATGTGGTCTATATGAAAGGCTATGGGAAATCCAAATGGAGATTCTAGGAACAGGAGCAGCTAATGAGAAATGAGACATCCTGAAAACCTGGAGTCATTTTCAATCTTTGTACCACAGTGGATCTCTCCTGAATACTGTAGATTTACTACTCTCATTCACCTGCGTGGAAAGAAGCGCTGTGAAGCCCAGGCAGGCCTGTGGACAATTCCACCAGCAGGACATCCTGCAAGGAAGGGGAAGCGGGAAAGGCTCCTGCAAGCCCCACTCTATATGTTAATACTTTTAATGGGTTTGCCCTGATGAGAATTCGGGAGTTAGAAATTGGTCAATTTTCATTCCCATTCAACTGATAAGGGGCAGTCTGAGACAGTTTAAGCCCCAGGAGATTACGGGCTTGGTCTTCCAGTCCCCATGACTAAAGGAGGCCACAATTTCTAATAATTTCTCCTCCCAGAGAGTGGAGAAAGGAAATGAGAAAACTGTTAGTCTGCTCCTAATTCTGAACCACAAGGGGAAATTGGTTGATGAAGTAGAAGTGATTGAATCCTGGGGGGAAAAGTGTCCATTCAGTGTCATCTTAAAGCGACAACCGAGAGTGAGGAGGTTGGACGTCAGCTGCGTCCCTTGGACTTCAGCAGGGCTGGTGTGTTAAAAGGAAAAGAGAACAGACCAGCATAATTCTATTGCCAAGTTCCTGAAGGGACGAAAGTTGGAGGCAACTGGAAAACATTCAGGAACAGTATCCTCGTGTTGTTCTGTCAAGTGATCTTAACAGAGTATGTATGAAAAGGGAGAGTTAATGGCAGGAAAGAGAACAGAAATTGTCTGACCACTTCAGCTTTTAAATGGACATGTACAACGTTTTAATAAAAGAAGCTTAATTTGTCCAAATAAGTAAGCTGTTGTGGAAAGATACTAAGATTTATCTAGTTGGAGTGAACCTTTCAAATTGTTTATTTCTCTTCTGTTAGTTTATAGTGAGGAGAGAGGTGCTAAATAACTGGCTAAAATTTCATAGTGACACAAACATCGCTACACCAAGTTTTTCCAATTTTTGGTCCAGGTTTGTGTCCTCCTCACCAGTGTTTTCTAAAGAATAATTTGAATTTTCTGAGGGGCCTTTGTTGTACCCCCACCCTCATCAATGCAATCCTCACTTTCAAACATGAACTTTATAAATATGGTGACATGATTTGATTTCATTTCTAAAATAACTTCTGCTAATGTGTTCAAAAACCTCCACCAACTCTGTGCTTTTCATTGGGCATGATTCCAAAATTAGCCCTAAGAATAATAATATCGTGGATGAACTGAATGAAAATAATTAGGATGGAAGCCTAAATAAATTTGCATTTTAAAAATGTTAAGTACAAGTGTTATTCTGAAGAAAAGCTAGGGCATCTAAACAAAGAGGAGAGGGGAGCCCAGATCTATAAGAACCTTCAGAAAGTCTAGAGCTAGGAATTGACTGAAGTTTCGGAAAGTGTCAGTGAAAAGCATTTTTAAAATTGAAGGCGATGGTCAAAGGCCACAGCTTTGCTCATTTTTACCCCTCAGTTTTGAGGAGTAGAGTTAATTGTCTTGGGATGCTTATTGTTTGCTTCAGTGTCTAATTATAATTTTAAAAACATTTTAACCACTTTGTACCAAAACCTATTGGATTATCATCTGATAGTCATTTAACCAAATGTTTTTGGAAAATGAGATTTAATTCAAGCAGTCAACTGCTTGGCTAGAAAATCTGTGTAATTTTGCATATTCAGTTAGGCATTTCAATTTTTCTCCTGTGCCCTCCTCTGAAAACCTAACCCAGTGTGTGTGACTGCTGTGCCTTGTTAATGGTGAGCTGCAGCCTCACCTGAAAGAATTTATTCTTTGCTTCCTGCTGCAGAGAACTCTCCCGGGGCACTTTGTGACCTGCCTGTTCTTGCTTTCTGCTGAATCTGCTTGTGCAGAGGTTAGCACATGTCAAGTCCTGGTGTTACCTGGTTGCATTTAAAGCTTCTAACTCAGCACCTCACAACTTGTTCATGTTGGTTTGTAAAATGACTTACAACCAACCAAAGAGCTGTTTTTTACTACCTATGTAAGAGGACTCATCCTGGGGCTGGTGATTGGTCTCTGCTTTGGTTTGGGTCTTGCTTCAGAGAGGTTTGGGGTTGAAGGCACAAATGCCACGGCTTTCTGTTTCTGCTTGGTGTCTAAGTGAATTCTGCGAGAACATTGGAAGACTTGCCCTGCCTCATGGATTTCATTAGGTGTGATTCCAAAATCAACCCTAAAAGTCTTGAAGCACTGGGTGTTGAGCTTTGCCTGTTGCTCTAGACTGGCACCTAATGTATTCAAGGCCTTGTTTGGATGACATGCACTCCACATGAGCATTAGTTAATGTCCCTGTGCTTTCACTGCCTTTGTATATCTCACTCCCCCTGCTCTGTCTCTGCCCATGGTTTTATGTATGGTAATACCAGTATTATAACATGTTTAATTTATATAGATTACAACCTTAGCCGACATCTGCAGCCTTATCACCCTATGCTCCAATCACACCAAATTGATTACTAATAATTCAACTTACTAGACCTTTGCATAACTATACATCCTCAGTTGTAATCTCCCTCCTTCAGACACCCTTGACTTTCCTTTGACAGACAGATTTCAACATTGCTGCCAAGAGCCTGGCCAAATGACTCCTCTTTGTGAAGCCTCTCTGAGTGTCTTGGGCAGCACCCACCTGCGTGACAATCTGCCACAGTGTTTGATATGTTTCTTTAGTTTGTTCATTCATTACTTGCAGCAGCATGTTTTATCAGTCATTTACTATGTAAGATGAATCATCAGCTGTTTTTCTACACCTACACCGAGGATACTAGAGTTAGAGTTGCAAATAAAGCAGATGTGGTGTCCATCAGCAATGATGGGGGAGACAAAGGGTTTAAAAGTTCAATCCTTAATTCAGGGTGAGCAGACACATCACAGTAGGACATAGCACCCAGGGATAATGGTTTGGAGATTTAAGAAGGCTTCATTCAGGATGAACATCTAAGTGAAGATCCTGAACCGTTGGTCAAGGCAGGAACAAAGTGACTGCATCGGTATTCCCATACATAGTGTGAATATTCCCTTCTACCACCAGCAATCTGTGAAAGTCTCTCCCTGTATTTGCAGAACTTCATGAAGTGCTCAGATATTTCATGAATGTCTCAGACCTGGCTTCTTAGAGAAGCTGACCTGCAAGAGGACTTACGGGGCCCCAAAAGAGTATCCTTCTGCCCTGTATGAATTCTTGGCAGACCCCCAAATAGTATAGAAGAATAAAGAGGAAGTGCTATGCTCTGGGTGTGGTTTATCGTCCAGAGTTTGGGTGTTGGAAGCATGGTTCACAGTATGGTTATGTTAAGCGGAGGCAAAGCCCAGTGAGAGGCCATTGAAGGTGCTTGGTAGGATTAAATCATTCTCAGAGGAGCCCAGTTGGTTCCTGCCAGAGTGAGTTGTAAAAGGATGAGACTAGACACTTCCCTTACTCACTTTTACTTCTTGTCTCTCCAAGTACTCTCTCCCTCTCACACATGCTCCTGTGTAATATAAACTATACATAAAATGGGTTTTTAAGACCCCAGAAAAATGCCCATACATATATGGTCAGTGGAGGAAAGGAAGGTCTTTTCAGTAAAGAATGTGAGAGAATATCAATACAGAAAAAAACTGACCCAAAGTAAACAGATCTCAGTGAAAACTGTAAAGCAGCTGGTTGGGCATAGTGGTACATTCCTATAATTCCAGAACTCTGGGAAGCGGAACCAAAAGAATTGCAAGTTCAAGCTCAGCTGAGCTTGGGCATTGTAGTTATTTGACAAGAGCCTGTCTCAAAGAAGACTAAAACAGAAGCTAGGGACTTAATTCAGAAGCTTTGGGTTCAATCCCAAGTGTCAAGAAAGAAAGAAAGAAAGAATAAGAAAAAAGAAAGAACAAAAAAGAAAGAAAGGAGAGCAAGTGGTATTACTAGACTTAAAAGCAGTAATCATAAAACAAAGACTGATGAGTGGGACTTGAATAAAATTGAAATCTGTTGTTATTAAAAAAATCAAGACAGGGAAGTGAAATCCACAAAGAGAAGGAATTGAAAATGTATATACGCAGTTTGAACTTGTGTCTCTGATATACTATATACTCCTGCAAATCACAAATTACCAAAAAAAAAAAAAAAAAAAAAAAGCCAACCAGTAAAGAGGTGAGCAAAAGACTCAAATAGGCACTTCATAAAGGAGAATATCAGAAAGATCAACAGGGTTATGAAAATGTTGGCAAAATCATCTGTCAGATGTAAATCAAATACAGAGAAATGGCAGTTAAGATCATATTTGCTACAGCAAAACAGACCACCAATATCAAGTGTTGAGAAGGATGTATGTAACTGGAATGCCTTGTTTTTCATGGGAATATAAATTGGTATGACCAATTAGATAAATTGTTTAGCTATACACATAGAAGCTAAATATAATTCTATTTTATGATGCAAAAATTCTATACCTGTATATTTAACAGAATCTACTTTATAATCTTCATAATACCCCCTCATTAAAAAAAATAGACAAAATCAGGAAATAACAACTGAAGGATGAATAAACTGCAATATATTCATATAATAGAAAATAAAGAAACAAAAATAAGTACTATTGCTATTTATGAATGGGTATGAATAATCCAGATGAAATGCTAAATGAAGAAAAGCCAGACATAAAGGAATGCATGCTGTAAGTCATTTACAAAGTACAAAAACAAACAAAACTAACTCACACTGACAGAATTCAGAAGAGTGATTGTCTCCGGGACTGGGATGTTGACTGTGAAAGGGCACAAGGGAGGCTTTGTTGACACTGAAAATGTCCTATGTCCTGATCTTGTAGTGTTTACATCATGTACAAGTAAAACTTTTTTGACCTATGATTTAAGATTTTTACACGTACTGAGTATACATCACATTTTCACAACAACAAAAATGTTGTAGGATTTTTCTCAATCTCACAAAATACATTCTTGCTAATATAAAATACCAGGGGTCAACACTGCCTGCCATAGCCTACTCCCCATCTGAAGGTTTCACTCCTGTCTCTAGCAGCTGCCTGCATGCTCAGGTGTGGTAGCATATGATTCACAGAAAGCCAAATTGTGAGCCAGCCAAGAACTTGATTATGCCTACAGTGAAAGAATAATCCAGACCAGATCACACACACTGGCAAGACTCCCAGTAAGTCCAGAGGATCAAGAGTTTCTGTACACATAATTTTATTTAATGTCCTACCTGTACTCCACAAATCTCAGCTTCTCCTCCTTCCAACATTAGAGAGGGATTTTCTCACCTCTGCTAGATCATTGTTGCATCCACCTATAGCCATAAATTCCTACATTCAACCTATAGCTCGACTGATGAATTATTCAGTTGATTTTTCAGTCTTTTCTTCCATCCTCCATCTACAGTGCTAATGTTGTATTCTCTTCTCTTAACATTGTTTAACCATCTGTTAACCCAGGCTTCTGCCCAAGGGGGTTAGTAGGGAGGAATGATTTGAAGGCTCTGCGGATGTGCTTTACAGTTGGGGATAGTCCATTAATTGTTGATTTTGTTTGTATTCAGCATTCTGCTTCTATCTGTGGTTTTAATTGATGTGAGCATGCCCAGGGGCTTGTGCTGGACCCAGCTGTATAAATCAAATAAATAAATAAACAAAGAAACAAATAAATAAATAAATGAAATACATCTCCCTTGGAATAACCAGATAACACAACTCCCCCCACCAATAGTCCTTGTAAATGTGCCCTGAGGCACATATGAGAGGGATGTATCCAAAATTTAAAGAAATAAATAATAAACATCCGTAGTGTATGAAGCAATCCCATAATTATGTAGACCCCTTTGTTGTATCATGGAATCTACAATGGAGGGATTAGCAATATTTTCATTCTTATTTCTCCTAGACCTTTATTTTAGATTAGTTGTCATCGTCTCTGATAGTTTTTTTGAGGATTAAACAAAAACAAAATGAAACATTTAAAAGGGAATAGGAAATCAGTGGAGTGGTACCATCCACAGGACATTCAGAAGTTTTAAACACTGGTTATCTTCTGTAGTGAGGGTGGGGTGGGTGGAGTGGGGTGGGCATGGGGGTGATGGGGTGTGGTGTGGGGGAATGCTAAAATCTGCTGCAGGTCAGATGCAGGCTGCCCAGCACCCAGCCAGGGAGTAGAGTGTGAGCACACTTGGGCTGCTCAATTCTAAACTGAGGCTGCAGATACTCTTGTTTTTCTTGTCATTGAATGTGAGTAACATGGCCAAGTACTGGTTGAACTTTTGACCCAGAGGGAGAAGCAAAGGGAGCCTGATGGAACCTGATCTGGAGCTGAACCACAGCTGAGCCACTGTTAACACTCTGACCCGGAGTGAGAGATCAAGTTGTGCTGTCTGAAATCCTGGGATTTGGAGGTCATACTCTACTGCAGCATAAGCCACCTAACACAGGGACCATGGCTTCTGCACATTTCCAGAGACAGTGTCATCGAACCTCAGGTAAAATGGGTCACTGTCTTTCTACCAGTGAGTGGGCCATAGATTTCTTTTGTAAAGCAAGGGGAAATTTTCTATAGCTTCACAAATTCCACAGATTTGCAAGACCAAAATCACATAAACATTCACAGCTTCAGACTTCAGCACATCTCTTTCGTGAGGGCCTGCATTCTATTTCTTTGAGCATTTTCAGTTATGCTTATAAATCTCTTTATGCTTTTCAAAAAGAAGAAGAAGAAGAAGAAGAAGAAGAAGAAGAAGAAGAAGAAGAAGAAGAAGAATCAGTATAAAGATTTTTGCTGATGGATGGTGTCAGATTTCCTGCCTCTACCTCCTGGGGTTGGGCCACACTTCTGTCTCCAGTACGGGGCGATGAGCTAAGGTTCAGAGGAAAGTTCTGACTATTGGAATCATTTCCCCTTACACCGATCACCATATGTTGGGAAGGCTATTTAGTATAATGTAAAGAACCTGAGCTTTGAAGTCAGACAGACATGAGTTTGAAATGTGGCTCTGTCACATTCTAGCTGGGTGACCGTGGGCCGTGAGCCTCCATCTCCTTATCTGATTGAAAAGGATAACACCATTCACTCGTTAGGATTAAATGAGATGGTATCTATGCCTGGCCCAGAATAAGGGCTCAAAAACTGCTTGTTATTCTTCAACTGTGGGCCCCATAATATAATCCATCTCTCTTGAACAAACTTTCAAATATTTGGCAACTTTTACACAGCCACAGTTCTTGTGCAATTGGTTCTTTTTACCTCGGGGATTGAGTTTGTCTGGCTAGGTGCGCTCACTGAGCCAGCCAGTGGCTAACGGTTCAGATTCTAAATCTGCACTTAGTGCATTATATTTGCATCAACCAAAACCTTCATTAGTATGTTGGCCATTTCTTCTTTCTAATTGTTAATAAATATACTGCAGGTGTTTCATTAGACAGGCTCTCAAAGTCCTTTAGAGTTGTAAGCTCATGCGTATTCACACAGAACGCAGATGTTAAAGGATATGTAGTTTTTTTCCTTAATTTCTAGTAATATACCCAGTCTTCCTTGTGAGCTGACCATCCTTCTATACTGAGGGCAAAAATAACTTTAAACTTCCAATTTTCTGTTTTGCTAGCTTCAGTCATTTTTATTGAAATCTACCTAAAGGTAGTAAATATTCAGACTTTTGGCTTAGCTTTTTCCTCCTGCTCTTCTTCAAAATGGTACCTGGGTAGTTTACATGATCTTGTACAGTTAGGTTGGGTGGTTTGGTATTAGATGCTGTGGTGGTGGTGGTGGTTAGGGATGGGATATGCGTATGTGGCAATTCTGGTCACATCCTCCAATGCTGTGTAGGTTGAAGTTTATGGGGAATGTAACTCAGTATCTGCCCTGTGTAGTTTAGACCCTCAGAGAACTCAGCCATCTTCCTTGTGAATGTGGACTCACGCTTAGCACATTGGTCCTGTAACTGACTCTGATGTCCCTTAGGCTTCACTTTGAAGGGATACTCCATACACCTTGGTCCTAGGTTACTTGCTTAATCACATGGTAGATTTTCAGTTAAATTCTAGATTTTCCCTCAGGCCTTGGGACTAAACTGCCTGGGTTTGATAGCCAACTTTGCCACCTACCAGTGGAGTAACACAAGCTGCTTCATGCAGTGGTAATTCCATTTGTTTGTCTCTAAAATGGGACAACAATAATGCTTATCTTAGAGGTAGAATTGTTGTGATAAGTACCTGGTGTAGTACATGTTCACTGTGCTTAGAATTGTACTAAGTAAGCATGGGGTACATTCTTGGCAAGAATTATCTAAACAAAAATCAGGAAAAGTACAACCCCTCTGTTTTAGTTTCCCTGTGTAAAGCAAGGATTATAATGACTCATACTCATAGGTTTCTCATGCAAATCAAAAGACTTTGTGTGTAAAGGGTTTAGAACAGGTTTGGCACAAGACTCCTTCTCCTGGTTGTTATTTTGTTGTTTCCAGACTACAGGGGAGCCTGGGACAGCTCCAAGTGCCAAATCAAATTCATGCTCAATGTGTCTGAGCTGCAGTTGACCAGGCGGCTGGTTGGGACAGCCCTTGAGAATGGGACAAAAACACCTTCTCTGGCTGTCTTCAGCCCTGCCCTCTATCTACTGTCATGTTATTCCCAGGCAAGATGTCAGCCTGCAGTCACACTTTTCCCATGGTCACCTTTCCCCTGGAATTCCCATTTCTCCTCACACAGTGACCAGATGGCACAAGCTTTCCTCTTCTCTTCCACTGCAAAGCATTGCTCTTAAAACTCTGTTATCTAGTGCTTTATGTCTGACTTGGTTTGTTCATTAATGGAAACATAATAAAATTATAATTCCTTTGACTAACTACATAAATTTGATTCTCAAGTCTATTTCCAGCTTGTCAACTCAAAACAGATCAGCTTTGAAAAGATGCAGAATGATGACTCCCAAGTGGATAAACACCAATAATTTAATGAGAGGAATTCACAAGATAACAGGATATATGGGAGCTGAAAAGCTACATGGAAGTATTTTTAAAACCATGTCTGTATAGCTGATAGTGATGTCATTTAAGCAACCCTTTGGAGACCTGCTGCAGGATCACTGCTTGGGAAATGTGCCTTAGAGAGGTTGACTAAGGATGGGAATAAGTTTTACAGTTACAAAAGTGTTGGAGTCAGTATTTGTCTTCTGCTTCTGTGATTATAAAAAGAATATAGAAATTCTTACTTGGTGCCTGTCACTATACTATGGGCGTTCATGTATATCCAGTTGTGCAGGAGCATTTACGGAGCCTCTAATACCCATGCAACTTATAAGGTACAAGGGATGTAGTAGTGAAAAAAGCACATTCTTCTATCACTTACATTATACGATGCATATTCTTTTCGTCATATATAGAACAAAGGACCAAATGTACCAGAGAAGTGCAGTGACTTAATCATGAGAAGTCGGCATACAGTGCAGTTGGGCTCACACTGCAAAGTCTATGCTCTCCAAGTGGTAGGACAGTAAACTCAACTATTAAGCAGTTGACTGAGCCTCCAGGGAACTGTGTTCTGTACTCTCTAGAAGTGTTTGAGAACAGAACACTAGAAATTCATGCAAAATTACTCCGGTTTGTCAATGTGTGCATTTTTCCCCCTGGAAAATAGATCTATAGCTTTGTCAGATTCTCATGAAAGCCCTGTCAATGAAGACCTCACTTTTCCTTGAGTCCTATTGCTCTAGATACTTATTTCTTGAATCCTACTAGAAAGTGTAATTCTTAGCAGAGCAGATTGCTGGGCAAAAAATGGAGAAAGACTGAAGTGGGAGGAAAGTGACTGTAGGGAGTTGATGCTTAAATAAAACACTAACTCATAGGTTAGTAAGCATCCAGATATCAGAAAGACGGGGCTGGCCACCTCCTGGCTTCCACATGTCACTTGCTTGGGTGCTGCCTTAAATGCCCACGGTAGCCTGGTCTCCCTTCTTAAAACAGTGAACATGTGAGAGTGTGTGGTGATTGCTAATGGTGAAAAGCACCACAGTAGGATTTGCTTTCTGTCTTATTCAGGCTGGTGACTTATGATATGCATGGATGAGACTCACTGGAAAAAAGAAAGAGGCCTTCTCAGGGGCAAAGGACCAGGCACAGTTGGCTGCTGGTGCTACTCCTGTTGCCAGCGGTCTCCTCAGCATCTGAAACTGATGGAGTGTTCTCTGCTCAGTGTCATTCTGCTTGAGGGCTGAGCATTGGGTGGGTGATTTGAAACATGATGGGAGCAGTAACTGCTACTCAGAGGTGGGGAGGTCATATATGCAAACTTCCAGATGGGAAGTGACAACCAAAACTGATTACACATCCAGAAAGCTCTTTGGAGGCACCTCATAGTGACTTGCTTATTATTATTCTTGTATACATCCTGTTCTTTCCTTCCTACCATGTGGCAGATATTTGCAGATAGTCTTTCCATATTACTGACTTATGTGATATTGTCTATCATTTTTTAATCAAAAATATTGCATCACGAGTGCTGAGTATGTTAGCTTGGATGTGTAACTTTAAAAAAAAATTACTATGGTAGTTTCTCAGAGCACCTCTAAATATAGAAAATAACAATGAAACCTTCAGCTCTTTTATTCTTGGAAATCTGATTTAACCAAGCCAATGTTTATCATAGCATAAGGTGGAGAAACAATTAGAGATGTCACATATATTAGCATTTTTGATAACATTTGCAATGTAAATGATCAAATAATACAAGACTTTGGGAGAAACATTTGCTCTCTCTTGTACTTCATATACTTCTTCCACAAAGGACACTGATCTAAAGAAAGCAGATCCAAAACAATATAGGTAATAGAGGTAGGAACGTTATTTTGATTTTAGATTTATACATTCCTCTTATTGGATGAAGTGGGAAAGCATGAACTAAGTATCATCCAAATGACAGGTGTTAGATGATTTTTACATGTGTGTGTTTGTCTGAACACATGTCAGTAGTGGAAGGGTGTATCTTTGGAAGTGTATTTGTGCGCCAAGTGTCTGAGGCTGTCTTGTGCATCTGTGTTTAGATGCATATCTGTGGTCATCCAGGTGGAAGAGGGTGGCATTTGGGGGATGCCTAGGTGAAGTTTTTCTGGAATATCTGTTTGTCTACAGCGATGGCATTTTATGTGCACATTTGTTTTCTGTAGTATGAGTACGTGTTCGTTGGGAATGGGGATTTAAAACTATAATCTCTCCTAATTAGAAAAGGCTTTACAGGTCATCGATTATAACCTCCTAAAATCGCAAGCTTTTCTTCCCGTTGGGAGAATGAAAGCCTAAGCTGGAATATATAATGAAAAAGTGAGCGCCAATCAGTGAAAGGGTGCTAGTAGCCACCAGGGTAGCGTCAGACATAATTCTGGGGGACTTCATGATGAACAAAGTGGTCCCCATCTTCACCAAAGCTTGAAGTATAGAGAGGATCATCGTTCAACAACAACATGAAAATCAATTATTTAATTATGTGTATTAAGTATTAGAGAGAAAAAGGATAGTATTCTAAGGAAACATACAATAGGAGACCCCACAAGGAGAGTGAGATTGGAGAGAGCTTGGGAAAGGAAATGAATTAAAAGACAAGAATAGAAAGCTCCTCAGCCTGCATGACAGCTGTGATCAACAGCGTGCCTCTTGCCACATGAAAGCAGTGATCGATGCTGGCCACTCCCACCCACATGAGGTAGTGACAATGTCACTCCAATGTCCACTCCACTGATGTTCAGTGCACAGTGCATGTGAAGTTCACAGGTGTCGTCTGCTTTACACAGAATGTCACATCCTACTTATTTCAGTAACCTAAGTAAGAGATTTCTGTCTTAGGGTAGGCTAACTACCAAAGTGAACCACACTAAATTTCACACTAGAAATTTAGTTTTTGTTGATGTAACAATCAAAAACAATAGGTGTCCCTAGGTTGGGGCACTGCTGGACCACTCTTTTCTGAGCAGTTATTTTTGGGGACCCAGGTTCCTTCCCTATTGAGCTCCTATACCAGGCAAGGCCTCAAAGTCCTCTACTTTGTTTATAGGAAGAGGATAAGGAAAGAAAAAGGAGAGCCAACTGTAGGGTGTGTTACAAAGCGGGCCTTGAAGTGAATCACACCACTGCTGCTCACATGTCCTTGGCCAGAATTCAGGCATGGGCCTGGCCTGGCCTAACTTTCGGGAAGACTAGGAAACACAGTGTAGCTGTCTGCTCAGTAGGAAGGAAGAATGCATCCAGGAGAATATTTGGCTGTCTTCATACTACGGCTGTCTCTGCAATGCCTACAGGGCAACACAACACAGCGCCTTAAATTTGAATCAGGGAGCTGGCTATCTTGTCTTTATCAGGGGAATTGAAAGACACAGGAGATTGCGAATGAATAAAATAACTTTCAGTACACTAAGACATCAAACCAATGAACTAATGGCCATGACAATGCAGATATTGTCTTAATTAACTGAGAACTTTTACTCTGTCCCACACCATAGAAACACTAAAATTTTCAAGAGAAAAAAAAACTGTAATCATTTGTATTTCAAAACTGACACACCTGTGAACCTGGTGAGGAAAAAAAATCTGCTGAGAATAAAATCCTATGTCAATATTCTACCAGGCATATATAAATCCCCCTACCGATCCACACCTGCTCATATCTCTTCCTCTTTGTGAATATTGACATATACCCTAATCGTACCTTCCAGTCTCCGGTTTAAAAGCATTTCAAAGGATAATGAAATGTTGATAGCCATGATTTTGAAAAGAAATATGCCTTGAGTTAACAGAATTTCCACACACTCAACTATTATGTGGTGCAGAATTTATGGTTCATTCTTTCAAACCAGTATAATAGTATTACAAAGAGGGAAGACTCGCTCCTAATAGTGTACGTGGAAAATAGCACTCATTCTGCAAGAAAATACTTAGGGCGTCTTTATCAAACTTTCTCCCCCCACTCGGGGAGAGGTGACTTGGCATCCTTCCTTTGTGTCCACATAGTATCTGGAACATATCAAATTGTAGTCATTTATTTTTATGTCCGTCTTTATAAGAGGGATGTGAGCTCTCTGATGACAACAAAAGGGCCCTTATTCCTCATTTGCTGTTTTTGAATGCCTCTTTTGAATTCTCCTTATTCCTATTTCAAATGTCTAGTATAAGAGGGTTTCAGAAAGCACTTACTGGGAAGATGAATAGGCCGGCCAATGAGATACGAAGTTCACAGTTTCTTTAGAAATAAGCATGCCTCAAATGTAGATCCCCATACCCTGCCTCTGGCTCTACTTTTTGTCTTTTTTAGGGCCCAGACATGGGATCAGGGGATCCACAGTTTTCTGTTCCAGCTGTGAGGCCGGCCCCAGGTTTTCCTCACCTTTTCAAAAAACATATGTATGGTATGGCAGCTTTGCATGTATTTACACTGCACCATTTGGCAAACTAGATTCAGGAGTCTTGGCTTCTCTCTTGAGAAAGCACAGCAAAGAAAAACGCAAGGAGCATGGCCTACTTTCCAGAGTTTTCTCGTCACAAGAGCCTGTGAGGTCTTGCCAGACTTGGATGAACTCTAGCATAAAAATAGTAACCTCCAGCACAGGATGGCTACGAGAATGAATACATGTAAAGGATTCAGCGTCGAACTTGGCAGAAAGTGGGCCTTTGATCAATGCTGGCCCGTTTTCTGATGTTGTACTATTGCTTGCTTTATTATTTTAACCCTGGCTTTATGTCAGAAGCACTTGCTAGCCCAACAGACCTTCTGGAGAATGGGGAGAATGAAGTCGGGTTCATCCATTGTGTTAAAGGAAGTTTTATGAACATTAGTTATTGACCAAAGTGACATTCATTATCTACTGCAGAGAAATGTTCTCAGTAACAGGCAGAGAAATTTCAACTTGCTGATAGTCATCATTTGGACTTCCCAATTTAACTCTAAAATAAGAAGTTGGCTGTTTCAAAATTTTGCAAAATGGTTGTCTCTGGGTAGTTTGTGATTGTGTTGAAATATAGAAATTCTAGTGAGATCCAAAGTTAATAAAATAGTGTGACACGTAACGCTGTATGATGGATGGCAACCAATAGTCCAATACTGTTTTATTCCCTCCAATATACTGTTTCTGTGGAAAGGCCAAGATTAAAGAACAGTTTTATTCTCCCTTCCAGCCTGTGCAGGGTAATTATGTATTATTAATAATGCAGCAGCACAAATGATATTAAATGAACTACATTTGTTAATGCAGATCTTATCTAACTGCTTTTTCCATCAGTGGACTGTTTCTCATCAGGGGGTACTAATTAGCTGTAATATGTAGAAAGATGGGACAGAAATCCAATCAGATAAATGGGATCTATTTGGAGAGATCCAGGAAGGAGGAAGAAAGGCATTCATGATTCTGGGAGAATTACTATAAGTGGATAAGATGAACTTTTCTGCTGTTTCAATTTCATTTACATTTTGGGGCCACAGAACTTAAAATGCAGTATTGCTGGATTGCCCAAGCTGCAAAGGCTTGCAGATAATTTTATTTATCAGGACTGTAACACTGTTGTCTTTTACAGTAATAAAAGTGCATATGGCTCTATAAAAATCCCAAATGGTTTACATGGCCCTTACAAACGTTAAAACCTGATGTATGAGGGTAAAAATGGATGTTCTCCAGATTTCCCCAACTAATTTGGACTTGTAGGAAAACTTGAGTTTTAAACTTTTTGCTTTGAAAAGTAATCACTTAAAGCCCACAGATGATATATACTTACTAAAGCCCAGGTTACCTATAAACATACCTGCTAGATTCTCACCCTTCATAAATCTCCTGAAAAAGTATTCATGCTGAAGAGTTGATAAATTAGAACCTTCTTAAATCTATCAGCTGCATGGGATGTATTTGTGGCCCAAGAGCAAATATCAGAGCAACATCAGAGCATCCATCCTCCCTGCCCACTGGTGCTCTCCTCACTAATGTCAGGGACCAACAGTGATCCATTTACAAAGGAAGTGCTTCCTTCATCTGGAGACACATCTATCACTCCTCTTGTGGGACTGTGGTCTCTTTAGGCCACCTAGGGTGATCTGGTGGAGAGCCAAAGAAAAAGACACACAGTTTCATTGTGAAATCAGACATTAGAATAAAGCATTCCATTTTTTGCTAATTCAGTTCCTCAAATGCAAAGGAGTTGCCACATGTAACACATAAGCTTTAAAGAAGCATGCTAATCATTGAAGTTAATTTTTGAACTACACTATATATGTTTGTTTGGCCTGCTACTTTTCAGAGCCAGTGACACTTTATTTTTGCTTCTTTCTAAATCCTAGCCCAATAGGATTTACCTCTACATATTAGAAAAATACAACTCTAAGAACTGCCATTTCATTGTCAGTAAATCTTCATCCAAATCAGAGCATGCAGAGTCAATGTCCAAGATTCCTATAATAGCAGCATCACATGTGAACTGTTGAGTACTTGGTGTACTTTATGAATCCTTAGCAATTATCAATTGGAAATATTTATTCTTTCATTTCTTAGTGATTCTGCAAAACAGCACAAAAATATTTTGAGGTATTTGGGTTCATATTTTAACTGCCTTTAAAAAGTGACATCATCATTATCTGGGATGGACTTCTGAGATGGGCTCAAAAGATTATACTAGTTGAGATCCCGCTAGTCACTAGAAACTAATAAAATGCAACCTGATCAGGTTGCAACAAGACCTGGTACCTTAGCAATCTGAAAATATTCAACACCTTTTTTTAAGCAAAGTAATCATGAAAATTCAGGAGGTATCATTATAATATAAAATCATCCAGGCATCAAGGGAAATATATTTGTATATCTCGTGACAAAAGTTGAGTGGAAGCTCAGGAGTACTATTTCCATTTATATATACTTATATCATGTAATTAAAGCTAACAGATAAACACATCAATATGTTAAAACAGATGTAAAAATACATAGATAGACATATTGCACTGAAACCTTGATATTGCATCCAAATGAAATCCTGTATTCCAAATATGCCCCGTAGGAGTTTTGCTCAAGGCTATGCTTAGGTATACTCAAAAATTCCCGATAGCGAGTCACCAGGGAAAACATGTTCTTTTACAGATAATTGCTACTGGCAGCCAGGGACCTAGAGAATTTGATGTGCAGTAATGTGACCTGACTATGTATTAAACTTTTTTGAAGGACATGTGTAAAGTAATTTTTATATCTCTCACACACCTTGGGTTTTTTTCCTTTCTTGGTAGCACATTTTAAAGCAACTTTCCTATTTTTAATATATCTGTTAGGTTTTATCCTAATAGTTTTCAATCATAAAAGATATTGGTATTGTTTTCATCTTCAAAAAAAGGAAAGCAATCTAGACACAAGGAAGAATTCCATCTGAGTTATAAGTAGTGTGTAAACAAAGTAAAGTTGTATTATTGGTAATGAACTTCAGGAAAAATGTGAGAAATAATAAATAGTTGCTTGTTCACAGAAAAAAAGAAATTAGGGATTAACTGATTTCTCAAAGGTTGGGAGGCATCTCTGCTGCTATTTAAGGCAATAATCACTAGCTTTTCATTAAATCTGGATGTTTAGGAGATGGTTCCTAAGGTATTTTGAATATTCTGCTTCAGAAGCTATAATTAATAACTTGAAAAAATTATAAATTGGCAAGGACACATATGTTCAGTGATAAAATTCAATGAATAAGTATCATTGCTGCTAATTACTTGGCCTCTATTTTTTCTATATTATTATGCCATCCTCATTTTATTGTTCAATATTAACACGTAAACCTTAATTAAGCATAATATCAGAAGGTTCCAAGAATATCGCTAAAGATTTCACAAGGTAGTTCAGAGGCTTGTTTGGAAAGAATCCCTGGATCAACTGGGGGGTGTAATCACTAAATAATGTGCTTTTGTGTTGAGAGTTATGTGAATTATTACAGACAGACATTTGAAATGAGCTTTTAAGAACAAAAATCCAGGGGGTGGGGGGATGAAGTCAAGTCAGGATGTAGCACAAGAATCTGGTATGGGAATCGGCTGCAAACACTGGGGATGTCACATCAGTTTCTTTAATGACAGGCGGCAGTTCATAGATTTACAAGGTTGTATTCTAGTGCCAGGAAGATGAACGTACAAAATGACAACTTATCAAGAAAATGATATATTTCTAGCTTCCATTAAGATCATTAAAAAGCACATTCCTTCTTCACATATGCAAATAAGTTTTCTATAGAAATGCACGAACAAGGGTGGGATTTGGCTTGTGTTCCTTAAGAAAGTAAATTCACAAAATTTTAGATACTCTATAGATTTTAGATACTCTATAGATCTGTGCCTGTTTACCACTTGTCTCTTGTATTTTAGTTATTGTAGGACAATTAACACACAGGCAAAGGAAATCAGTGAAATCAAAATCAATAATCTGTGATGTATTCATTTCTAGTAACAGATGTGGTGGGATAAAATCAAGGTGAAAGTAGAATTCAGAGCATTAGGCACTCCAATTTTGAGTGGCCTTCAAGGCATCCCAGACAAAAGTGAGATGAAGTTACCATCATTTTGTAGTCAGGACTCGCGAGGGAAACAATTTAATTTACACATATAATTTATAGGATTATTTTATGTCACCCAAAGAGTCAAATACACAAGAATGCAAGAAATCTGTCCATACACTAGAGACTCAGAGAACCCAACTGAGGGCCTCGTTTCCACAGCAATGTCCTGCATGAGTCCAGCTGAAAACTTAGAGTCCACACACAGGCAATGTCTCATGCAAGTCTGTTTCACCACTCTGTGCTGGAAAGGCCCAAAGGTCAGTGGTGGAAGGTAGAAAGTCCGTGGCAGCAGGGTGAAAGATCTATGCCAACTGGCCGAGAGATCTGCACTGGAGCCAAAGTGATGCTCAAGGTAAGGACCAGGGCTCCTCCAAAGAGAACGGTAGCCTTTCTCAGGGACCATGAGGTCCTGAGCGCCTCCGATGATAACAGCTGGATTTATATCAGGAAAGCCAGCTGGACAAGCTCCTCCAGGAGAATCAACAGCACCCTTATCACCTCTCCAGTTCTCCCTTGTATGCTGTTGGCAACAATTCTCAGGTGGGTCCTCCATACCCAGCCCCAATCTGATTCAGTTCAGCTGGGTGTCAGTAGTTGTCTGTATCAAGGCAATAAAACAGTACGATGCAGAGGTTAAAAGCCCAGCTCTGGAGCCATAACACTTGAGCTGATCATCTGTGCCTGAGCTCCTTAGATCTTATTTATACGTCAGTTTCTCCACTGGTATGGTGAGCATGAATATTTTTTCTGCTTCTTAAGGACTCTTGCAAATATTATTTGGGTTCTCACATACAAAGCCTTCAGTAATATCCAGCATATAGTAAGTGCTACATAAATGTTCATTATTGGTATTTTTCAAACTCTGAAAAACATCTTTTCAGACCTCACAAGTCTGTGACTTATAATACAACAACAACAACAACAACAACAATGATAATGTTTTATGGTCAGTGGTGAAATCATATTGTTGATTTTGGTTAAACTTGGCTAGAAAAATTGCTCTCAAAATCATATGAAACACAATGAAAATATAATCCAACTACAACCCTTTCTTCTAACACTTACAATTTGAGCTGCACAATTTTTTATAAATAAGAAGTTTGGCTGTGGCCGTGTGTGTTCATTAAGAGTGTGTTCTGCTTGAGGGTAGGAAATAGATTATTTCATAAATTCTTGTACAAACTATGGGCACCTCATAAATGTTAAACTAAACTCAAAGCACACTGAATTTATTAGACAAAAAAGCAGCACATAAAAGAAAGAAGCCTTATTAAGGAAAACCTAGTACATAAAAATGGAAAACAGCCCTTTAAAAAGAAGTTAAATAAGTCCATTAAAATATATATACAATCTAAATTTATTTTTCATTTCTAGCAACCCATGTCATATAAAATATCTTGAAAAAACTCAAAGAATAAAAAATGTTGCAAGTTTTTCAAAATTTCTTTTCAGAGAAATAGAAAAACAATAATCCCAAGTGTTATTTCTATACCAAGTTCTAGAACATTCAATAAAATATAATAAAAGCTGTATAATTTTAAATTTTTGATTAGTGGTGTTGAAAAAGTAAAAATGAACAGGTAAAATTAATTTTCAATAACATATTCTACTTAACCCCATACAGCAAAATTGTTTTCAATTTCCATATAATCAACAAAAAATCCATGAAATAGTTCATGTTCATCTTTTTCTTATTATATATTCAAACTCTGGTATGTATTCTATAATCACAGCACCTTTCAACTTGAATTGCTGCATTCCAAGTACCTCATAGCTTTGCGTGGCGAGTGGCTACCAGATTGCACTACAAACTTTTAGAATAAGAGACAAGCATATGCCTTTGGGTGGGAAAGCTTTAGAAATTTGGCATAATGTTATTTGTTGGCCTCAATAAGAGCTGTCCTTTGAGTCTCTACTTAAAAAGAGATTCAACTAGGGCCTAGCTTTCTGCATCATTGCTGTTGGACACATTGCTGTGTGCTGTTTGCTAATTTTTCTTTTAAGTGTGCGTGGAGTATTTGTGTGTCTTTCTGACACCTTGCAGTGGGGTCTGTTCTTTTAAAACAAATGGAAATTGGTCTTGGAATTCATATGCCTTGTCTTGTCAGCTGCAGGGGCATTCATATGCCTTGTCTTGAGAGCTGCAGGGGCAGAGTCAACCACACACGAGGTGAAAGAAAGCCACCTGGGATTCTTTCTTAATTCCAGGGGTAGAATAAGGAGATGGAGGAATGCCTTTTTATGGTGCCAGATGAGAGACAGGTGGCACAGGAAAGAACAAATAAAGGATGAAGGGAAGAGCAGCAGGTTAAGGCCTCAGGCAGAGCAAATGCAAGATTCAGCTGCTGCAGGTTCAAGCCTGAGGCAGGATAACAGAGCTGACTGTGGCAGAAAGAAAATCAGATCCATCAACACTTCAGCTCATCCACAAATGTATACAGCGGAGGAGGATAGAGAGGCCTGCGGAGACCTTCTGTGCCATGCATCAACCTCCCTACCCATGAGAACCACACCACCTCTGAAAGACACTCAGGACCCCTCTATTATTAATCAGATGATACTACAAGACCCATGTCTTCACAGTTACCATGAAGTTTCCTACTGTTCAAAATATTTCTTTCCTAACTTTGCGCTGCCAAAGGGACATAGGTAGTCAACCCCCAAAGCTAGCAAATACACTGCAGCTGGAAAAAATATGAAGAGATATAAAAATGTTTCTAAAAATATTTCCCTGTGAGGGGCCCTACATATAAATGAGCAAAAACCAATAACTTCCCTCTTCCACACAAATAAATCATCACAAGCGTCAACCCCAGTGCCTTCTGAAATGAAGCCTGACACTAAAAAATACAAATCCCTAAAAAATAGAAAATATGTGCAAAATGCATCCTAGATCAGACAGGAGAGCAGGTTTTTCTTCTTCTCCGAGTACTTACTGCCTTCTCACCCACATACACTCGAGGGATAGAGGACTATAAACTGCACAAGGTCCTGTGGTGAGGTAGCCTCCAGCAGATGTGACCACTCTGGAGAGCCCCCAGGAAATCCAACACCATGGAGTCACACTGACTGTCATGCTTCTGAGTTGCCCTCTCCAAACGTCATGCCTAAAAAATTGCTGAAAATATTCAGAGATAAAATATGTGCAGACCACAACTTAAGAACTTACCTGATCATGAAGTAAGGAAAAAATAGGGTTGAATTTTGGAATGAGTCCAGAAATCTTGCATGGAATTAATTTCATTTTTGTTGCTGTTTGTCACACGCATGCACACACACACAGACACACACACATGCATTCACAACACAGTGGGTGACAATTTGGATAACTAGGTGACTCTCTCACACTGTACTCTGACTCTGAGTCCTTTCTTTCTAAGAATGGCCTCTGAGGAGGGTCTTAGGTTTAATTCATAAACCCTGAGAGTTCCATGTTAGAAGTCTTGGAAACTGCAAAAAACCTTACAAGAAAAGGGGTCCCTCTGAGAGGCATCACTGCAGCAGCAGACGGTGTTTCTGGCCCTCTGCAAAGCAGGAAGGGAAAAGCTTTGAGGAGAAAGCTCTTGCTGTCTGCCTGGGGTGACAGGAACCTATGCAGTATACTGCTGATATTCATGTGCCATGTCAGTCAGGAACTAACCAACCTGCTCTGCTTTCTAACTAACCTTTGGGTGATTAGGGTGTCTTGCACATCTCCTTTCTAAGGAACCCTAAAATTTTAAAGTTAGGATGTATCATGAGTACAAATTTTTCCATTTAACAGAGAAGAACATTAAACCTCAGGAGGAACGCTGACTGGTGTTAGGTCTCCACGGTCTGTTGGTGTCAACACCAGGAGCTGGGTTACAGAAGCACCTCATTCCCATTGTACCTTCTCAGCACACGAGGTTTCTCGGTGTTTATGCAGGACACTGGGTTGTGAGTAGGGGTGGAGGGTGATGTTAAATAAGAAAGAAGATGGAGAAGCTAGAAAGATGCTAGTTAGATTGAATAACATCTTACAAGGATGTATACTCCTTAATCCTAGGAACTTGTGAATACACTACCTTAAAGGGCAAATGGGATTAACAGTATGATTAAGGTTAAGGATCTTAAGATCAGATTATCCTGGATTATAAAGTGCGATTATAAAGGTTAATCACACAAGCTCTTACAGAGAACCTTTTCAGACTGTGGAGAGCCAGGAAATGGCAGCATGTAAGAGAAATCCGACGATGTTGCCTTTGCGGATGGAGGAAGGAGAGGCCTCTAGAAGCTGGAAAGAGTAAGGAAATAAATACCCCCAGAACCCCAGAAAGAGTATGACCCCACCAACACCATAATTTTAGCCCAGAAAGCTGCATCAGATTTTCATTCTAAAGAACTGTAAGATAAGACAACACTGTTTTAAACCACTACATCTGTGCTATTTGTTACAGCAGCAATAGAAAACTAACACAGACCTCCTCACAGCAAATATGGAACCTTTATTCAGGGCCTTTGTTCATTGCTTCAGTAGCTCTAATGCTTGACAAATTGTCAGAGCAGTGCTGTTTCAGTTAACAGGCGGTAGGGAGTGGAGGTGAGCAGGCATGGGAAGGGTAGGACAGAGGAAACAGGCCTGGGAGTCCTGAAGAGCACAAAATTAAAGGGGCTGCAAAAAAAGGGAAGACTTTGGAGTCATTAGAAATAGAAGCTCAGAAGAGGAGTGGGCTGGGACTTAATTTAGGTGGGACATGATGCTGCTTGCCTCCCTGAGGGGCATCATGAGGCTGGTCTTGGGAGTGCGGGCGAGGCAGCTGGACTGAAATAACCACATGAAACCCCTCTTGGGACGCATCCGACAAAAAAAGGGGAAATCCCCTTCTGCTCTGTATGCCAGTCACTGTGTTAGTCTGCTCAGGCTTCCGTAAGCTTCATAGGCAGAAATTTATTTCCCACAATTTTCAGGCTGGAAATCCCAGATCAAGTTGGAGGAAAGCTGAGTCCCTCCTGAGACAGGGGACCATCCTCTGCACATCTAAGCATGTCCTTGAGTGTGTCCCTGGTGCCTCTTCTTCTTATAAAGACACTGGTTAGATTGGAATAGGGCCCATTGTAACTAACTCATTTTAACTTACCTGCTTCTTTAAAGGTGCCATCCCTCAAACTAGTCACATGCTGATGTACTAAAATTTAGAGCTTAGCATAAATTTTGGAAGAGCCTGTCCCCAAACAATCTCTCTCTAGAAATTCCTGCTGGTGGAATCCAGAAGTGTGTCAGTTAACACAGGGGAGATGTAGTTTTCAGAGTCCCATCCCCAGTGTCACCAAAACAGAGTTACAGAAATGAGGGACAAAAGAGCTTAGTAAGTGGCCAAAGAAGGACCTCGCAATGGAACGATGTCCTTGGGGGAATTGGTCTCCGGGGGGTGAGCGACAGCCTTGCCTTACAGACTCCCAAGTGGGGTCAGTGTGCCCATAGTGAATAGTATGACATGTATATCTGCATTCCTTTGTCCTGAGAGAGGCTCCCTACTTGACAAGACCTGGTTCTGAGACAGAAAATAGGAACGGAAACTCCTGTGCCCTGGCTCTGGCTTGTGGAGTCAAAAGGTTGCTGTTGAGGAAAAGTTCAGGGGTCAAAGTCAGGAAAATCAATGCAAGGCATGGGGTGGGGGGGTGGGCAGTTTCTGACCCTAGCACTGCACTTAGCTGCGGGTCACAGGTGGGAAGTAGCCATCTCTTCATGGTCCGCAAGCGGTGTGGACTGTCAGGACACTGGGGAAGACCTCCATGGGAGTTGGGGGAACACGACCTAGTGGGGACTGGTGCTCCCTTTGGGGTTAAATGTAGTATAAAGGGATAGAATCAGGGAGGATTATGGCTTAAAGTTTAGAGTAAAGGGGGAATTGAAGAAGAAAGATGGTCTTTTATTTTTCTTATTTATTTATTTATGCAAAGAAAATGCAACTGAAGAAATGTGAAGAACTGAGGTCAGTATTAGCTTGGAAAAGGCTTTGAAGACTCTAGGCCTTAGAACCCCATGGAAAATAAGCACTACACATCATGCTAGTGCCTAAGGACTCTTTTCCCAGGTTAATCATGGCTGCTTCTGTGTGTAGCACTCAAGATGACTTCGGGAACATGAGGAATATTAGGTATAACACTGTGGAATAAGCTTGTCTGAAAGGAGACATATTATGAGTCACTATTATGAGTCACTTTACAAAAGGATTGCCCCTCTTGCAGACAAAGAAATAAATGTTTACATTTTTTCTTTATTCACTTAAACCACTTTTACTGAATGACTATTATGTGCCAGACTGTCAAAAGCCTTATCTACTAGAGTTAGCTAACAGCTAATCTGATGATACGAAGCTAGGAATAGCAGCTGTCATTTACTGAGACTATGCTATGTGCCAGCCTCTCTGCTAAAAACTCTTCACACATTATCTTCTTAATCCTCAGAATATCCCGTAGGATAAGTTTATTTCCCATTCTTTTCAGTTTGAGCAAACTGATGTTGCTCAAACCTATTGTTTAAAATCACAGAGCAATTAATTATTTGAGATAGAATTCAAAATAGACTTGTGTAATTGCAAAATCCAAGGTCTCAAGTCAACTCTTTCTTCTTTCCTATTTCCTGGACAGTGGTCTCCATGGACTTTCAAGATGGTGTCCACTAACTCTGAATTTAGCTGTTGCTTATAAGTGAACTAGGGATGATAAAGAATAGTTCATATGAAAATTAGACTATGTCAGCCAAAACAGATAAACAAATACAAAATAAATATCTAAAGTACACATTGCATTTTAAAGGTTCTGCCCACTCCCAACACTGCCATTTCAGAGACCAGGTTTCCAACACATGGACCTTTGGCCACAAATCACATCCAAACCATAGCAAAAGGTTAGGAAGTAATGCTTAGCAGGAATGGATATGTTCATTTTCCTGACTGTGGAGATGATTTCATGGTTGTATTCATCTGTCAAAATTTATTCGTTGTATATTTTAAATAAAATATAATTTGTGGTATCTCAATAAAGCAATAAAAAGAAAAAAATAACATGTATATAACATTCTGCTGTTGCTGCCAAAAACTACCCCAAAACTCAGTGCTTTAAAATAATAATCTTGTAAATGTTATAGTTTCTTCTCTATTCCCACTACTATGAATCAGCCGGGTTTGGGTAGGCTGCTGTGCCTGGTTGGGATAATGCTTCTCTAGCCTCCTTCATCCTGTTTACATCCAGGTCCTGTCTTGGCACGAATATCAGAGCCATGGTAGAGGCACAAGAGGGTGACCAGGGGCGCAGGAGGATACTTAATGCCTCAGTTTGAAACTGGCTTATTGTCACTTTCATTTTTATGTCACTTGTCAAAAACAATCCTAACATTGCGTTTAAAGCCAGACTTGGTGGGGGCACCTCTTCCCACAGTAAGGCGAAGGAAGAGGTAAAGAACTGGGGACTGATTAATCTACCTATTACAAGAAGTAAGGAACAGCCACCAAGGCTCCAAGAGATATCGTAATCTAGAGACAATAATTTGCTATTAAAACATCAAAAAATATGAGACTGCTCATATATTAGTGTCTTTCTCCAGCGGACTTACTGGTATGCTCAGGAAAGTGACAGGTTCCTGTAAAAGTTGGAACATGACATGGGAACATGTGTCGGGGCAGAGCCCAAGTCCATTTGGGCAAAGAGTGTTAAAGTGTTATTGTCTTAGAAACACGATGAGTAAAATGCATTACCAAAAGTAATTAAAACAACATGAAGGAACCGACTTCCCTTGGTTAATTTATTCCAAGCAGAGAAAATTGTCTCCGAACTAAATTTAGTATTGGAACGTCTTAAGTAAGTTTGCCTTTCTTGAACTGGAGCTAATTTGTATAGTTTGGATTGTCCTGAAGGTTCTCTTTGTCATCAGTGACTTAAAACTACTGCTACTGGGCAAAAGAAATCAATGATCTCTACATTGCAGCCTGAGTAATTACATAATAATGATTTGCATTAATGAAAAGACAAGTTGGTCCAGATCCAGATGTGCCAGTGACCACAGTTCCCTGCGACATTGAAGCAGATTGCTGAGTTTGGGGAAATTTCAGTGCCTGGTTGTGAGACAAAATGACTGGTTAAAAAGTCTTTCCTAATCAACATCACTTAATAGCTCTTTAATGACTGACTCATCATTTTTCTTGAGTAAAAGTAAATTTAAATTTCAAAATAAAGCAAATTTTACTTATATCAGAGGCACAGAAGCAGATGTTTCCCTGACATGTGCACACAAGCTGTTGACGGTGACCTTGCAGGAGAAAGCAGTTTTGAAAATGAGCTTTTGTCTCCCAATCTGGGGAAAACAATGCTGCAGTGAAGATTTAATAAAAAGTCATAACTTCTCACAGAAGCTTATTTCAGCAGAGTAAACTATTAATTAAAATAACAAATGTCAGCTGTTTGGAAGGCTGATAGTTACCACAAAGCAGCACTTGCTTACCTTGACATACAGGATGCATGGAACATTGGATGGATCCATAATTCATCCCAGGTATGGCTCTCTCATGCCCTGCTATAGTGATAACACTGTGATAAATTAGCTCCTGCTCAGCAGTTTTGCTAGCAAGAGTACTTGGGGACTTGGGGAAAACCCACCTAGAGAGGGCCTTTTGGCAGATTGAAGGAATCTACACTTAAACAGCTTGAGTGAAAGTTTCATGCAATTCCTGAGTTTGAGAACTAAGAAAAACAGGTGGAGAAAATGTAAAGCTAGGTGGGAGAAAGACTAAGAGAGGCAGCTTGCCAAAGCCATGCATTACGATCTGCTGTGGACACAGAGAGGAAAAATATTAAATAGAGGAGGCACATTATCATCCCTAAGGGACCAGGAAATACCCAGGTAAAGCCATGAGGACAGAGCTAAGGGAGGGAGAGTGGGAGACAAGAAGGAGAGGAAATTGATCAAGGGCATCTCCCCCTGCCTCCAAAGTCAATGCGCAAAAGGGGTTTTGGAGCAGATGAGGAAACACATGGGGAAACTGACTCAAAGCTGTTCTCTAATACGCTTTTCTAGGTGAGAATAATATAAAAAGCTACACCAACTCTGTGAGGCTGGCTGGTGGGAAAGTCTGTGCTGGGGCTTTTCTTTTTCGACAGCTCAGTAATGCATCTATTGTAAAACTAAAGAAGAAAGAAAGGCCCTTGGGTATATAGGTTGATCTAATGTGTATGGAAATTCTGCAGGCGAGGGAGTGGACAGGGAAGGTGACAACAGGAAGTGTCTGGGCACAGCAGATTCCAAGGCTGCAAGGACAAGGTGAGAGCTTGTTGCGAGATACAGAAAGGAAAGCAGTTTACTATCAAGGTAGGTGCTCTTAGGAAAGTGCAAAGCTCTTCAAGTAAGAGTAGTTCTGCTACTTCTTTCCATATTTCAGAAAACAGAAAGAAAGATGTCTTCCTACAGTTCAAGCATCCTACTGTTCCTTTTAAAAAGAGAAGGAGGGGCTGGGGGGTTAGCTCAGCAGCATGAGCACCTTCCTGGCAAGTGCTAGGTCACAAATTCAATCCCCAGTACCAAAACAAAAACAAAAACAAAACCCCAAAAGTTAAACAGAACCAGTAACAGTAGGGCTGTCTGCATTAGGTGCCGCCTTTTCATTTTTTCTTTTACAAAGTTCATGATGAGCCAGTGAAAAAAAATTCTCTTTTCATTTCTGCAGCCATTTCAATATATTGTTATGGATGTGGTATCTACATTCTAAAACTTACTTAGTATCCTTTCTAGTTGAGTCAAACATGAGTGCATCATTAAATGTGATCCAGTTCATTGGTCCAAAATGAGCCAATAACAGAGTCCAGAGCAACTCTGTACATCATCCCTGTTCTTCATTATTTTCTTTCTTCATTGGCCCAGGGACTTCTGCTAAGGTATGGGTTGTAGATGAAAAGTATTTGGCATTCATAAAAATGAAGGACATGAGAGGAGTATAAAGAAGTCTTTTGGTCACGGACAGTGCTTCAATCAAGCTTAAAAGCCTGCCCCAAATTAATGGGTGAAATCAATATGCAAGGCAGAAAGGAGAGTGAGCCAGTTTGGATGAAATCCTATCTGACCCTTTATTAAAAATACAAAGCAAGCAGAATCTTTTGAGAAGATCCAAGAGAATCAGCAAGCTTTGCCTGCATATTTCTTGTTGGAGGCTGAAGTCTGTGGAATGTATGTGTCTGAATAGCAGGGGCCTGATCTTTGCAGAGGCTGGCAAGTGCTTGCTCCCTGATAGGCGGCTTCTCCAGGTGCCTACATGTGCAGGGCCCGTGGGGCCACCACTTTCCTGTTCTGGATCCACTAAACAATGACTTCTGTATTTAGGGTGAATCTGGAGGGGGCTTCAGGTACATTCCTGGAGGATCGTATCCACTCATAGCCCATTATAAAAACCCCTCCTCCCAAAGCCCAGCCCTTTATGTTGCTAAATGTCATGAGAGTTTTAAAGCAAGCTGGAGCTAGATGATACTATAAACTCCCTGGGTCCTGGGGAGAATCTATAGTCCTATACAAACCCACACAAAGCCATCTAATCAAAAGCAGCCAGTATCAGATCATTTCTGCTTCCTTTTTTTTTTCTTTTCCCTGAAAAGCTTGTATGACACTAAACTGTCCCATTTGATGGATTATTTGTTTCTGTACCATGCTGCTATCAGCACTTATGTCCACACCATTCTGCTTCTCCTTCAAGGGTCTTTTCTACTGGGAGTTCAACTCTCCAGGAAAGCAAAAGCCACAACTCTTCATGCCCAAGAAGGTATGCAAAAGGAAAAAAAAAAAAAAACAAAAAACAAAATAACAACAACAACAACAACAACAACAAAAAACCCAGGTTGTACAGCCATTAAAAAAACTAAGACATGGCTATCTTTGTGTTGTTTTTATTTGGGGAGGAAAACTGAATTCTGTCACTGCTGTAGCTCGTGAATGTTTTATCTCAGTGTAATCACCAAGGAATTAATGTGATTTAGTAGCCACAACAATAAATATAGCCCTGACGAGGTAATAATCCCATAAGACTAAAATCATGATATAGCATAAATCAATACTAGCCCTAAGTACATCTCCAAAAGGAGTATATTTCTACATTCATTGCTAGGTGTTGAACTAATTTTGGAATTAGAAGCTGTATGAAATGCAAAAGCTATTTTTCTAAGTGAAAAATTACAGAATATGTGTGATGATCCCTCAGAATATATATTGCTCATAAAATGAGTAAGGAGAAAGTAGTCAAACTTTTAAAGCCAGTACAAGTACAAATCTCTGGTCCTAAGGGCATACTTCTTTCTCTTCCAATTGACCCAGCTCCACAAAGTCCCCTGATTTTCCTGTCTCTGTCTTCTCTGTCGAGCTACTCACTGTCTGAGAGTCTAAATGACCCTTCTTTGTGCTTGTGTAGCTGAGGCCTTTCAGACTCCTACGAACACAATTTATTCACTTGCTTGAGAGAGCTCCGCCTATTGCCTAGGCCCCTAAGAGTCTCTATCTGTGGATGGAGTTGAGTCATACAGAAAAAGAGGGTATTGAACAGTAGCAACTGGGCTTAGGCTTAACTCTGCTGGGGATGTTTCCCTGGGGACAGGAATACTTCTCCATTTGGAAGGTCAATATTAGCGACTCTGAGCCACCCTCTAAGGAAAGTAATCCGGTTTGAGCTGGCTTCTCTGGAAGATTCCTTCTGCACATTTCAGCCACTCCCTCCCTCAGGGAATCAAGTGGGAACCAATTCAGAGGTGAGCAGTGCCCTAATGTCAGCCCTGCTCAGCACAAGCAGACCCTCCTGTGCCAGGTGCCACTTGCTCTGCCTAAGCTTGGCTGAGTGGCCCTGTGGATGCCGGCCCCCTCCCAACCTCCTGAGCAGCTCTTGCTTAGTGAAGAGGCCCCTAAAAAACTATTTAAAGCCTTAGTATATGAAGTGCCTTCTCTCTGAATTTCCCACTGCCAGATAAGTGCCGCCTTAACTACATTTTTGTGAAGTAGCTGCAGTGGCACTCGATAGCTGATTATGTTAATCCTTTAGGGATATTTGAGAAAATATCTGCAGATTCTTCCTATAGGAGAGTAATCAAGATTGGATGCAGGTATCAGCCACCAACAGGCCCCTAACTTATATATTCTCAGGATGCCACATGCTGTATTTTTACTTTTCAATATCGTACAATTTCTCCTTTTTGCTCCCCCTCTCTATAGCGCACACAAAGATTTCCTTAGTCACAAAGGATTACATAATTCACCTATGAAGAATCCTTTTAAAGCATCATTGCCTGTCTTGAAAATTACTTCCCTTCCCCGCCTTTTTTTTTTCCTTCACAGAACAAAGAAAAGTGTTCATCTTTTGATAATTGGCTCTATTTTTTTTTTACTTGCATTTCTCTCTTGATTATTTAATACATCTCCAGTCAATTTCAAACAGTATCTGTTTTCAGCACACTTCTCTAACCAGAGTTGTCCAAGCAGGAGGGCAGAGGAGGACCGGTTTGGCTGAAACAAAACCCTAACACAACAATGAATACAGCTCAAGCATACTATTTGAAAATGAAATTGGCATTACTTATTTAGACAAAGAGACAAATGTACTTGAAGCTTCGTTTACCATGCAGGGTTCTTACAGAGAGTCTGTCTAAAAAGGGACAGAGAACTTCCTACCCTGATGGGCATGTCGGGAGGGACTTTATTTGTGTCTTCCTGTGAATGCAGAACTCTGCTATTGATGACTTTAATTCTACAGGCACCAGTGGTTTGTATTTAGTCTGAGAAATAACATTAAATGAGCTTATCTGATGGGCCCCAGTAGGTTTAGCCATGCTGTGGCTGGAACGAGGTAGGACAGGACTGCATTCTCCTTCTGGAACCTCTCCTTACCCCCACCCCACCCTCTTTTCACAAATGCAGAGAAATCAACACATGTTCGCTACCTCCTTCATTATTTAGGCTAATGCTTGCATTATCGATTCAGTCAGTGCTATTGAGGTTGTGAAAGTCTGTATTAGCACATGGGTTAAATGGGAAAATATTTATTTAATGCTTTTGTTTTCCCTTCCTGCTGCTCCTGACCCTGGGAAACACAGAGGGACAGGAGAAGTCCCAGCAGGGCTCTGTCTGGCTCCTTCCTGGGTTAATCACATTTCACACGTCCCCATTGCTGGCAGATGCAGCACCTGACCTCCCCTTTGTCCCTCTCCGGATGAAAGTGTGAGGCTTCCTAATTTCCCTCAGGCACAAAAATGGTTTCTTTCCTGCTGGAGGTGAAACTGATTCCCAGAGAAGGCGCAGCTGGGGCTTTTATCTACCCTTCAGCCTGTGGGGCAGCTGATCTCTTTCAGTTTGCATGAAAATAAAGCCTAGATTGGAGTTGCTTAATTTGGCTGTTCACAAAGTTGAGGACCAGGGGTGGGGGTGACTAGAACCTTGGAACTCGGTTCATGGCGCAGGAATTAGGCTGGGCAGCTAGCCGGCTCCTGGGGAAGGAGGTGGCAAGTGTTCTGTGCTGAACCGCTAAAGCAATCACAGCAAATGAAACATGCTTTGCAGGAGTGAAAGTGTTAGCACAGCTGTGATAGTTGCAGGAGCTGCCTTAATGGTAGGAGGTGGAAGGGACAGGTCTGTGACAGGAACTTGCAGGCATTCACTTACTGGGACAGCTCAGTGATTTATCTAGAGGCATATCTCTTGCTTCTTCCTTCCCACTGTTTGAAGCACTCAGTAGTTGGCTGACCCTTGCTCTCCATGGGGAAATCCACTGCAAAGTCAGTGGCCAATCTCTGTGGGCCTGGAGTCAGCAGATCCATTAGGTTGACTAATGGTGACGGAAAGGTGTGTGGTCATTTGGGTTAGGGTGACACTTATATTTGGATACCCTCTTATTACTGGCGAGGCCCCTGGGTTTTATGGGAAAATGTTCTGGAAATGAGGAAATCTCAATGGTACCTCTCAGTAGCGGGTGGGACCCTTGGGCGGTAAATAGAGCCTGAGCAGGGAGCTGTCTCTCTCTCTCAGGCACACTATTTTGGCTCTTTCAGATCCATGGCTTAGCTTGATTCTAAAACCATGGAGGCTAGAAAACAAACTTAATATTTTCCCAAATTCTTTGTAGGTAAGATTTTACATGTGACCTAATAGTAATATGATCTTCCGCCACTAAATGCTTTCTTAGTCACTTCAGGCTGCTGTAATGAAATGGGCTGGATGGATTAAACACCAAACACTACTTCTCACCAATCTGTTTGTTAGAAGTCTGAGGTCAGGGTGTCAGCTGGTCTTGATTTGGGTCACTTTCTTGGTTTATGGAGCCATCTTCTTGCTATGGCTTTACATAATAACTAGCTCCCTGAGGTCTTCTTCTAAGGGTACTACTCCCATTCCTGAGAGAGAGAGAGAGCTCCCCCCTCAGGCTCTATTTACCTCCCAAGGGTCCCACCTCTTACTACTGTCATGTTAGGGTTACTGTCCCAACACATGAATTTAGGGGAGACACAAACATCCCATCCATTGTGAATATTCTCTTGTGAGACTCAGAAGTAGAGGGTAACTCTTCTGAGGTAGCAACTGCTAGAGGGTGAAGCCCAATCAGCAGGAAAACCAATGATGGAGACATCTGGTCCTTTAGGAAAAGTTGAATTAGGATTTCTAGAGTTAGGACCAAGTGACCTAAGCATCAGGCTTGGAAGCAAAGAGAATTTTCTAGAAAAACCCTCAGGTTTTAAGTATTTTTTCATACTCTGTTCTTTCTTGATGGTATATTATCCAAGCCCATTTTTCTTAGCTTTTCCTGAGATTTTTATAAACTAATACATTTTACTAAAGATTTTTCTAAACTTTGATTGGGGAACTCTTATTGCTTGTAAGTAGCTCTGACTACTGTCACTCCCTTAGGAGTGGCCCTTATACATGGTGCCCACCTAATGGAAATCTTTTTTTTTTTTTTTTTTTTGTCTTTCCTTTTTTTATCGGTACCGGGGTTTGAACTCACGACTGCCTGCTTGCAAGGCAGGCGCTTATGCCGCTGAGCTAAATCCCCAGCTCCCTAAATGGAAATCTTAAGTGCATGTTGGTGGTGTGTGGCCGCTCGCTCACTGCACCTTGGACACAACTGATTGGGTCAAGGGAAAGCATCTCACGCAAAGGGGTACATCAGACTGGCTGACTAGTGGGACCAGGGCGGAGCGGGGTGGGGCTTTGCTAAAAGATCCATAATGACAACCTGCCTACCATACTTCTTTATTAAGAGTTTGAAATAGAAATACGAGGAAAAAGTAAGCTGTCAGAAAGTATGAAAAATGTATATAAAAAAGACAGGTGATCAGGTGAATGAGGCAGCAGTAGCCACGTGTAATAAGTTTAAATGCATCTAAAACAAAGTGCACGTTCACTTACACAGTCACACACCGATTGGGTACAAATTTCCAAAGACAGGTCACGTGACACAGGTGGTGACTTTGTAACATTACAAAGGGCTGAAAAATTCCACTTACCTGGTGATGTCAGTCTTTGCACTGCAATATATTACTCATAGACTTGTGGTAGCAGTCCGTTGTAGGTGTAGCAAATCTACTGCCATGCTAATCAAATATAAATACAGCCTATATAAGTAACATACAGTACATAATACTTGATAATGATAATAAATGACAGTTCCTGGCTTATGTATTTATTACATGACTTTTAAATTTTTTATTGTTATTTTAGAGTGTTTTCCTTATTAAAAAAAAAAGAGTTTACTGGAGAATCATGCACTGCATTGTTTGAGTAGTAGCCTCACATATCTCGTCTGTATCGTATCTCTTGATTGTATCATTAATTCTTGTATTTGATTTAATTTCATGATTTTTTTCATCAGAGCCTTAGTGCAATAGGCTGTGATATATAAATTCTATCAATCCCTAGAAAAAGAACAAGCTAATTATAGGCCACTATGTATAAAATTCTCTCACACATGCACCTCTACAATATTTGTACGACAATTACCAAATGGCAAAATTTCAGACTAATTCTTTGTCCTTATGCAAGGGATGACTTTAATAGGATTAGCAAAAGATGTTGGTGGTTTAAAGGCATGTCAAACATGGTATCTGTTGTACCCAGGTTCTCCTATATGACTTTCTCACATTTGTAGCTTCTTGCTTCAGGAAGCAGGGCTGGCCTATTCTTTGTGTGGACAAAACCACAGAATTAAAATAGGAAGCCCACTTGCAGCCTGACATGTAATTCATTGTGCTCAATGATCAACATTAACCAAACCAATCACACTAATTTTTTCCTGGTTGGTTCAGTAATGATTGGTAGTGACTGATAACAGGAACAGAGACCCAGGAGAAAGGGAGAGGTAATGTAAAAAGCTGCTTTTGAAGCAGCCTGATTTTGGTTTTGCTTTTCCATTGCCATTCACATTTATCGCCACGATAGACAATGCCGTCTCTACACTTTTACTGAAGATGGTTTTATGGTTTGTATCTGGACGCTCTCCCAAAGACACATGTGGTCATGGAGAGGGCAGGCTTTTTCAGAGGTAGCTGAATCTAGAGTTTGTGATTGATTTGCAATATGATGCTGGGATTAAGGGTGCTGGGATTATGAGTAAGTGATTATGAGATCAGTCCATTACCTGGATTGGCACTGCCCTAATTCTAGCAATCTCTTTAAAAGAGACAGAAAGAGGCTTGTTTCACCCTGTTTTTGCTCTTCATATTTTTCTTGTTTTCTGCTACCATGAACTGTTGCCCCTCTGCAATGTGCTACCTTGCCTTGGAATTAGCTGCCTATAGACTGAAACCACCACAAATTATGAGTTAAATAAACCCTTCCACCTTAAATTTTAGGGATTGGGTATTTTATCTCAGCAATGAGAGAAAAGCAGTTAAGACAGATGGTATGAGCAAGAGCCTGTTTTCCTAGCCAAGGGCTTTGAGCATGTGGTTGCAGTCAGAATGACCCTGAGCAGATGAACCAACTTCTAGGGCACCTTAGATCCCAAGTGACTGTCCAGGTCCAGGTCCAGATTCAGCTGATTCAGCAGGGCTAGCCTCATCCTCCTGCCCTCCTTTATTTCTCTGACAGTGCTTTGCTCCTTCTGCTTCCTAGGCATTCATGTTGAGACCGTGCTAACTGACTTCTTGCCTGGCTATCATGAAAAAGCCTAAAGTTCTGCCACCTCTTTACCAAGCACTTAAGACATGTTGATTGTTTGTTGCTTGCATCCTAACAAACACAGGTAATAGTAAATTATTTTAAAAATCATTATTTTGCTTTGTTCTCTTGAAAATTTCAGAAGCACAGAAGACAAAGGTAAACCCCCTTGACTCAGACTTAGAAAATCTTGAAATGGCTTGATTTTAGCTATTTAGCATTTAAATGCAGGGTGAATAACTTATGGAAAGTGCATGTTGCCCAGCTAATGCATGGACAACTGTTTAAATCATTCTTTAAGTGAGGTATTTGATTACCACGCCCACTGAACAAGAGCTGCAGATGAGCATTATCATCAGTAGAAGCTGCACAAGCAGATCTCTACACTAAAGAGGTAATAAACCCTTAAACTATTTTGGCTTCTTTGAAAATCAAATTATTTTGGGCAAATGCTTTCTGAAGCCTGATTATTATTATGACTACTACTAATTTATACATATATAATGTATTCTGCTTTATTGTATTCTGAAAATTATATTTCTGCATCATTTTACCCACCTGGAGAGAGCATAACTGCTATTCCATAGCACTCAGCAATGTCTCAGACCTATCCATGTACAGAAGGAAGAGTTGTAGATATGCTACACGCCCTCTGGAGGCAAAATGTTTTTTTCAAAAGAATTTGATTTTACAAGTAGCTCCAACTATTTGAGAACCACTTCTTCCCCACCTGCCATTTCTCCCAGCCTAATTGGGTGCCAAAAAGCACTCATTGGTCATTAAAAAACATCTATTGCCCAACTGCTGACATTCACCACAGACTAACTGAAATTGTCTCTTTCAATGAGTACTGGGTTGCAGAACTTTACAATTTCCCATATGGCTTCTGTGGACAACTAGAGTTGAGTACCACTGACTCACAGCATCCATGATCAAATTTCGGTTTCCATTTTAATCACCTAGAAATAGTCCTGCTGAACCTGGGGGATCATGTGACAAAACAAAACAATAAGTAAATCTTAAAACAATACAGTGTGAAAACTACTGATTCTAAGCCACTCATTTGTTAGGTTATTGTTTCTACTCTAAGGATCTGTTTCCTTATTCCTCACTGTTCTCTTCCAGTCCTATCAATAGCTACCATCATGTATTGGTATACACACAAAAGTGTTAACTAGAATGATAACACAGCAAACAACTCAGCCACCCTGAGAATGTTCTTATCATAGAGCAGGAACATAAAGAGACAAAGGATGGATATAATTTGCAGAGAGTAAGAGAATTCCAATATTATCTGCTCCTGTCTTCATCATGTTTATAATGTATCCATCAACCACTGTGTCAAAATCAAACATTGAGTACAACTCTTTTTCTCCTGGAAAAAAAGAAAAAAGGACCCCATCTTGGACCACCACTGCTCCTGAGCTCACCACACTTTTCTGGCATGCTGCCCTTGGCTACTCTCCCCATTTCTTAGAACAATTACTGCTGTGGACATTTGGCTCCCACTCCCAGTCTCAGAACCTTGAACTGCACGCTAGATTGATGGGAGACTCAGTAACCCCTCACCTAGACAGAAGACCTCAGCAGGCTCCAGTCACTACAGTGAGTTTGCCCATAAAACTGTGGTCTTTAGAGGGTAAACAGGAGTGGTAAGGAAGCTCTCTTCAGTGGTAAGACGTTAGAGAGCTTGACAAGGGGGCACGTGATGCCTTCCTCCACACAGAAAACATCAGGCAGGCTGAGGAGTGTGCCAACAAGGGCTCCCCCAACTTGAGAAAATTGGAAGGGCTTATGAGACAACCAGTTTCACAGTAGGGTCTCAGCCAGGACAAATACTGTAAACATGGAGATCTGGTGACCTGATGACATAGTACCTGCAGGAACTGTGGGTTGACTTACATCAATAATCCTGGGCTAGTCAGCCTAGGAAGAGTGTAGGACTCATCCAACAGGACCCATAGGAAGAGTTCAGGTGACTGACCCTCCTCTTCACTGTGGCACTCAATGATCAGACAGCATCAACCACACAATAGGACCATAGGATACAAACTACCAACAGTTGTGACTACTGGGATTGAAAAACCAAATGTGGAGCCAAAAGTTGAAAATGACAAAATCAAAAAGCAAAATGCACTCTCAAACATCTATTCCATCAGGAGCAAGAACAAGCGACAGTGCAATAGAGGACTTTAAAAGTCATGCACTAGAAATCTCTGATAAGATAGCAAATGAAGTAAAGAAACAAATACATGAGGCCAGAGAGGAAATCAAATTAGAAATAAATTCTCATGTAAAGACAGAAATAACAACCTTAGTAAGTGAGATGTGCAGCATAGCTAGAAAATAAATAAATAAATACAGAGAAGCATGGGAAATTCACTGAAATATTAGATGAACAATGTAGAAAACAAGCAGAATCCATGAAACAAATTCAAAGAGATATCCAAGAAACAAAAAATTCTATTGAAAGCTGGCAAAACTGTTTAAATGAAGTTGATGATAGAATTTCAGATTTTGAGGATAGGATTGCAGATAGTGATCAGGAAATGGTAGAACCTATAAAAAGAACAAAGCAGCATGAAGTGACAATCCAGCAGATCCAAGATGATGCCAAGAAAAACAATACAAGACTAATAGGCATCAGTGAAGATGCAGGAGTCAACATGAATGACATAGGTAAATTATTCACAGAAGTTATAGCAGAAAATATCCCAAACATGGGGAAAATATCTGATATACAAAGTGAGGCATATAGAATGCCAAACAGTCACAACCAACATAAATATACTCAGACATATAATAATTAAGATCCCAGACATACAGCATAAAAACAGAACACTAAAAGCTATTAGAGGAAAGACACAACTCAGCTATCAAGGAAAGCCCACTAGAATCACAGCAGACTTTTCAGCACAAACCCTCAAGTCAAGAAAAACTTGGAATGAAGTATTTCAAGTCCTAAAAAAAAACAACTTTTGACCCAGACTGATGTACCCAGAAAAACTGTCTTTCAAATTTAATGGAGAAACAGGATACTTCAATGACAAAGAACAACTGAAGAAATTCATGTCCACTAAACCAACCCTAAAGGGAGTACTGAAAGACATGCTAGATAGAGATAAAAATGACCACAATGTCTAGAACAACAGCAGAAGGAAACTGTCAGGCTGGACAAGAAATTAAACAAAGGGGAAAAACAGAAAACCAACAATAGGAACAGAACATGGTAAAGTCAAGGTGATACATATCAATGACATCCATAAATTTAAATGGGCTCAGTTCACCTATTAAAAGAAACAGCTTGGCATAATGGATCAAGAAACAGGATCCCACAATATATTGCATACAAGAAATACATCTGACTCAAAAAGAAACTCATAGATTAAAAGTCAAAGGATGGAAGACAGTATTCCTGTTTCCAACCTGGGTTGGAACATTCTGGATATTCCAACCTGTTTCCATCTTGGGTTCCAACAAGAGCCCAAAATAAAGCAGAGATAGCTATTCTATTTGTAGACAAGTAACCTTCAAACCTAAAATGATTAAAAGAAATAAAGAAGGCCACTACATACTTGTAAGTGGAACACTGCAAGAGGAAGAACTAACAATTATAAATATATATGCGCCAGATACAGGAGCACCCAACTATATAAGACAAATAATAATGGACATGAAAAACCAAATACACAAGAATATAATTGTAATAGGAGAACTTAACACCACACTGTCACAAAGAGATAAATCAACTAGACAAAAAGTCAGCAAAGAAATAACAGAACTGAATCACACCTGTGAGCAAATGGACTCAGTGGATGTCTATAGAGTGTTCCACCCAATCACATCAGAATATATATTCTTCTCAGCTGCGTATGGGACATTGTCTGAAATAGTCCACATATTAACTCATAAAACATTCTTAAGTAAATGCAAAGGGAGTGAAATTATCCCATGCATAATATCTGACCATACCACACTAAAATTGGAAATCAATTATTGTAAACCCAAATATCGAATTTAGTCATGCAAGTATTGTAATCCTGTTTCAAGTTTTCCTCGCAATCCAAAAAGTTATATTTATAATCCCACTGAGAAGTTATTGGAATCCCAGCAAGTTAATTCCAATCTACCACTACCAATGCAACCCAAGGCAAGAGTAAAAACACCAAGACATATTCCATGTTAAGGGTAGCCAAAGAGTCCTAAATTCAATCCCCATAAGGACATGTGGACAAAGGCCTTGATCCTAGGCCTCTCCCAGAATTTATTATCTTGTGAAGAAGGGGTTTGGTTCAGGGATGAGTGATAGTGAGGATGGTGGGAATTACCTGAGTAACTTGAGCTGGCTGGCCTGGTGCAAGATTGGCATCTCTGTAAATTGCAGAGATAAAGATATGCAGAAGGATCAATTTACATAATCCAATTAAGGTAGCAGTGGAATTGTTTTGGGCACTATTGCTTTTGTTTCTGATATGCAAATTCTTGTGCCCTGGGGAGTTATAGCCTCTTATCTTGAGGCTCCTATCCAGTTGACCTTCCCAGAGCTATTTGCTCTAACATCTGGTATGTGTGCTCATATCCTAATGTACTGAGAACATTATGTGAGGAAACCAGGACTATCTGTTGGCTATAGAGCTTGCATAACAGTACCTCGGGCTAGCATTATTTGCAATGCTTAGAGCCAATTGAAGAGAGAAGGAAATACCCTAGCCAGCTTTTTATGTATCAGTATGAGGAAATGAGTCTCCAAATAATTAAAGTCACAGTAATTATTTTGGATTCAAAGGGAGTCACTGGAGTTGTCTCCCACATCAATGGCAAAGGAAACTGCAAAACCTGCATAAATACATGGAGATTAAATAACAACCTTCTGAATAATGGGTGGGCTACAGATGAAATTAAAGAAGAAATAATACTTGCAATGCAATGAAAATGCAGATACAACATACCATAACCTATGGGATGCAATGAAAGCATTCCTAAGAGGGAAATATATAGCAATGAATAGTCACACCAAGAAAATGGAACAAGCACAAATATATAACCTAATGATTTATCTCAAGTGTCTAGAAAAGGAAGAGCAAGTCAAACCCAAAGCTCATAGGTGAAAGAAAATTGTAAAGATTAAAGCAGAAATTAATGCAACTGAAAGTAAAAAAAAAAAAAAAAAAAAAATTAACAAATCAAAAGGCTGGTTTTTTGAGAGAATAAACAGAATTGATAAACCTCTAGTTAACAAAAAGAAAGAAAAAACTCAAATCCATGCAATAAGGACCCAAAAGAGGGAAATTAGATCACATGGAAATTCAAAAGATCATGAACATCTACTTTGAAAATCTGTAGTCACATAGGGCAGAAAAACAGAAGAAATGGACAGATTCCTAGAAACATATGAACTACCAAAGTCCAATCAAGAAGATATAACAATTTTGAATAATCCAGTGTCAGCTACTGAAATCAAAACCATGAGTAAAAACTTACCAACAAAGAAAAGCCCAGATCCTGATGGATTCCCAGATGAATTCTATAAGAAATTTAGAGAAGATTTAATGCCAACACTCCTTAAACTCTTCAAAGAAATTGAAAGAGAAGCAATCCTCCCTAACTCATTCTTGGAGGCAAATATCACTCTGACACCAAAACCAGAGAAAGACCTAACCAAAAAGAAGAACAATAGCCCAATCTCACTAATGAGCATTGATGTACAGATTCTCAATAAAATATTGACAAATAGAATACAGCAAATCATCAAGAAGATTATACATCATGACCAAGAGGGATTTATTCCAGAATGCAGGGATGGTTCAACATATGCAAATCAGTGAATGTAATACACCACATCAACAGAACCAAAAATAAAAATCATATGATCATCTCAATAGACACAGAAAAACCTTTTGATAAAGTCCAATGCCTATTCATGATAAAAACCCTACGTAAACTTGAAATAGACAATATATACTTCAATCTCATAAAAGCCATTTATGACAAACCAACAGTCAACATTATACTAAAAGTTTTCACTCTAAAATCAGGACAAGCCAAGGTATCCACTATCACCACTCCTATTCAATACAGTTCTAGAAATATTAGCCAGAACAATCAGATAAGAGAGAGAAATAAAAGGAATAAAGATAGGAAAGGAAGAAGTAAATTAGCATTATTTGCAGTTGATATGATACCCTTCACAGAAGACCCAGAAAAACTCCATTAAAAGACTACTAAAGGTAATAAACATATTCAGTAGAATAACTGGATACAAAGTCAACATTCAAAAATCAATAGCATTCCTGTACACAAACAGAAACTCCTGAGAGAGAAATTATGGAAATATCACCTTTCATAATAGCATCTTAAAAAAAAAATGGAATACTTAGGAATCAACCTAACCAAGAATGTAAAAGACCTTGAAAATTATACTACTCTAAGAAAGGAAATTCAAGAGGATATTAGAAAATGGAAGGATATTCCTTGCTCATGGTTAGAAAGAACCAATATTGTCAAAATGGCCATACTCCCAAAACTGTTATACAGATTCAATGCAATCCCAATTAAAGTACCATTAACATAACTTACAGATCTAGAAAAAATATTCCTAAAATTCATCTGGAAACAGAAGAAACCTAGAATAGCAAAGGCGATTCTAGACAACAAAGGCAAGACAGGAGGCATCTAAATTTCTGACTTGAAACTATGCTACAAAGCTATAGCATTAAAATCAGCATGGTATTGGCAAAGAAATAGATCTGAGGATCAATGGAACAGATTACAAGACGCAAACACTACTACAAAGACTCAGCCACCTCATATTTGACAAAGGGGCTAAACATGTTCATTGGAAAAAAGATTGACTCTTTAATAAATGGTTTTGGAAAAATTGGCTTTCCACATACTGAAGACTGAAACTAGATCCATGCCTATCACCATACACTAAACTAAAGTCAAAATGGATCAAAGGATATAAGTATTAAAACAGAAAAACTAAATCTACTGGAAGACAAAGTAGGTAGAAATCTTGGAGACATAGGGTTAGGCAGAAAAATTCATGAATAAAACACAAACTGCATGGGATATCCTTCAAAGAATCAACAACAATCAGTTACTAAAAAGTTTTTGCACTTCAAAAGAAATCACCAATAAAATAAAATCTATGGAATGGGAAAGAATTTTAGCCAACAATCTCTCAGACAAAGGATTTATATGCAGAACATATAAAGAATTGAAAAACATCAAGACCCCCAAATTCAAAGACCCAAAATGGGCATCAGAGATGAACACACAGTTCTCAGATGAAGATACACGAATGGCAAATAAATACATGAAGAAATGTTCACCATCACTGGTCATTTGAGAAATGCAACTTAAAACAGCATTGAGATTTCATCTCACCCCAGAAAGAATGGCCCCATCAAGAAATCAACTAATAACAAATGTTGGTGAGGATATGGGGCAAAAGGTACTTCCCCACTGTTGGTAGGAGTGCAGACTGGTGCAACCACTGTGGAAATCAATATGAAGATTCCTCAAAATCTAGGATTGGCAATTCCATTCAACCCAGCTATTCCCCTTCTGGATATTTTCCCAGAAAAACTGAAAACATCTTGTCACAGTGATATATGTGTGCCCATGTTCATAGCAGCACAATTTGTGATAGTTAAATCTTGGAAACAACCAAAATGCCCATCAACCACAGAGTGGATAAAAAAAAGTGTTATTATTATACAATGGAATGTTACTCAGCTATAAAAAGGATGATCTTGAGGCCTTTATAGATAAAGGGAGGCAACTTGAGAATATCCTTATAAGTGAAATAAACAAAACTCACATTAATAAATACCATATTGTCTCTCTAGTGTAAAAAGTAATAAAACCTGACAGAATAATGAGATTTAAAAAATATAATAGATATTGTAAAAGTGAAAGGGAAGAAAAGTGCTCTAAAGAATATAACTATATGTATAAGTGTGTAAGATGGATGACCATATTACTAAATATCTGTTAGATCACTGAACAGAATGGTTTGCACTATTAATGTTTGAGTGTCTATCCACTTTTATGCTTTGATTTTGTAACTTAAACATAAAAATTGGATAGACACTCAAATATTAATAGTGCAATTGAGACTGTATCAAATAAAAACTGCACAGGAAAGAAAATAACCACCAAAATGGAATCATTTTCAATGAGAGAAATTACTTGCAAATTATATATATTAAGGAACATATAATATACATATCATATGTATATAAAAGGAATAGTATTAAAATATTTGCTGGACTGTATGCAATTTAAAAGCAAAAAACTCTAGATCTTCTGATATTTAAAAATGGCAAAAGACCTGAATAGTTAACAAATAGCAAATAAGTATATGGGAAAAGTCTGCATATCACTAATTATCAGGGAAATGGGAATCACTGAGCTATTTTACCTCACAATTCTTAGGATGGCTGTACTAGAAACATAAATCTCCATGAAGATGTAGAGTAAAAGGAACCTTGCATATTGTTGGTAGGAATGCAAATTAGTATAGTCATTATAGAAAACAATAGGGAAGTTCCCAAAATATTACAAACAGAGCTATTAAATGATCTGGTAGTTCTAGTTCTGAGAATATATATTTCTGGAAGAAATGAAATTACTATCTCCAAAAGACATCTGCTTTGCCACATTCACTGCAGCGTTATTCTTATCAGCAACACACAGAAATGATGAAAATGTCCACGGGTAGGTGAAAAGATAAAGAAATTATGTTCAATTGCAACCACACATATACTCACAATGGAGCACTTTTCTGATTTAAAAAGAAAACTTTGCCATTTGCAATAACATGAAAAAACCTGGAATTATAAGATTAAGTGAAAACAGAAAAGTACTATGTGATCTCACTTATATGTGGAATCTAAAATGAACTCAGTCATTCACAGACTGCAGGGAAGAGAACAAAAAGTCAGCAAGAAGGAAGCCCTCCCTGTGAATTGGCACCATGTGTGGGCCGCTGGGAGGAGAGCCAGATGCCACCCCTTCTGGCGAGTGGGCTGGGAAACAAGAAGAGCCAACCCCCCAACCTCCTGTCATAAGCAACTGGCTGATTTGGAGAAACACAGGTTGTGATGATGGCTATTAAAGTACAGACCAGTTCAATGCTTGTAGTGTTTAGTGTTTCACTGACTTTGCAGGTCTAAAGCTGGTGGTCTGATCATCTATTCAGAAGATGATAAACAGTGCAGCATCTATGTAGAATCTCCTTCTGAAGGCGGTAGCCATTGATATAACCTTATCATCTTATTTTGAAGTCCTGTGTCATTTTCATTGTTTTGTTGGGCTGAGTTTTATTCTGTCTTGTTTTGCTTTGTTTGATTTTATTATAGCTGATGGCATGGACAGCTATTGCAGGGATAACAAGATATATTATGGTAGTGTTTTGGGTTTACTATTATCTTGTTTGAAGTACTTTATTGCATTTATTGTTTTGATTTTATTGGTTCTGTTGTTTTGTTTGACTTTTACTATATCTGAAGGTATCTGCAGCTATTTTGAAGGCAACAAAAGACATTATGGTAATCACTGTTGATTTGGTATTGTTTTGAAGTCCTGTGTCACCTACATTGGTTTGTTTTGATTGGCTTTATTCTGCTTTATTTTGCTTGTCTTTATTCTCTTAAAAAAAAAACCCATTAACTCACAGAAACAGAAAATGAAGTGGTAGCTACTAGGGCAATGGAGGTGACAGAAATAGAGAGATGTTAGTCCAGGATTACAATTTTGCCTATAAAATGACTGACTTCTGGAGAACTAATGTACAGCATGGTGATAGCTGACACTGTATTGTGTACTTGAAATTTAGTAAGCAAGTAACTCTCAAATGTTAAAAAAAAAACAGAAAACAACAAAAGAAATTAAGAATAGGAGTGAGATGATAGGTCCTGTTAATTAATGATTTTACAATCATTTCATAAAATAACCATATACTAGAGCAATACATTATGAATCTTAAACTTACACAATTTTATTTGTCAATTATAACTAAATAAAATTTTCAAAAACCTAAGCAAATTTTGTTTGTACCAGTACATTGAACCTTGGTTAATTTGAAACATAAAACTTTAAATGTAAATATGTACAGACTTTTAATACACTCAAACTAAAGTGGCTGGGTTCCTACTTTTCCCAGTGATAAGCTCCCCTACCCCAAACACTGGAATTCATCATAATAATTTACTCTCCTGTTCTTAGTTTTCAGTCCAGGAAGAGGGTATTTGCCTAAGTTGAGCTATTTTTAAACACTATTGATTATAAGGACTGTTTTGGTTGAAGTTGTGACCCTAAAAGATGCTAAATCTAAGGATGAGTCCCACTATATTCTTCACTAAGGATTGCACATATTGGAAGGTAGAAGAGAGAAATGGTTGGAGATGGGTAAAGGTGAGAGAGGATGTTATAGAGATGAGGGTTAGCAACTGAAAACACTGACTACATGGTAGAAGATGACGGTCTGGATGTCAAAAAGGGTCCTGGCAGAACTGGCTCTTCTTGTTTGGGTCCAGTTCTCCTGAGGTGCTCTCTCTGATCTCTCCCTGATACCAGTTCTCCAGGGCATTGCTCCCAGGCTGCTGTCTCCATTCAGATCAGGCACCGAAGGGCTTCAATTTGTTATCGTATTCACAATCAAAGAATTTTCTTACTGTTCTTGCTGCTTACCATCCTGGGCAAAGGAAGTTCTGGAGGTTCGTGACCTGGTGGTCATAGGGAATCCAGCAAAAATCAAGAAGTTCAGTAAAAGATGCATTCCAGAAAATGTTACCTCTATTCGTGTACACATTGGTTCAAACTGTAGTATCTGTGAGCTTTGAACAAGCAGAAGATGAGTCTTTATGGTAGGATACAAAGGGAAAAATCTACTCTACCAATTCTTGCTCTTGAGTATCTATGAAGGTCAATGTGGTAAAATCTTGGTTCCCAGTGCCATGCTGAGGGGTTGTGGCGGAGCCTTTACAGAGGTTGGGCCAAACAGGAAATCCTTGGGTCACTGCATTGCTCTTAAAGGAGACTGCGGGACCCTGTTCTCTTCTTTCACCCTTTTGTTTACAAGCTGTGACATAAGTGGCATTGCTCCATCACATGCTCCGGCCATGATGGCTGCTTTGCTAGAAATCCAAGTGCCAAGCAATTGCAGATTGAAACCTCTAAAACTGAGCGCCTAAGTAAATTCTTCCCTGTCGGATTATAGTAATGGAAAGCTGACGCAAAATATTTATATATTCTCTTTTCCCATTTTACAATGCATCCCTAGTCACTTCCAGTCTATTCATTCAGATCTTTCTGAACTTTTTCCACTTTTAGAAGTAGAGGACAATGATAGTCCCAGGTAAGATTTTTTTCAAAATCTAGGAATTTTTTTAAAAAACCAGATGAATTTTTTCTGCACACTATAGCAGAATTTGTTTTATTATAAAAAAGAATGTTCCGTTCTGATGTTTCTGAGTCAGTTTGAAAGATCAAATCTAAATCACATTTATTTTGTAAATGGCTGCCCAATCAGGTGAAAGCTTAACTTGCAGATAGCTTGGCTACTATTTAAGAACCTGTGTCTCTCTTTAAAATTCTGTTTTCAGAGAGTATTTTATAACAATCCCTTAGCATCTTGGCCTCAATCTACTTGTATTTTCCAAAACAATTTTTATATTTACTAAAATATTACTTATATATTATTTAAAATCTCCAAGAAAGCAATCAGCCCCCTTGGGCCATGGGATTTCCCAAGATAGTCTTCTAAATAAAGAGCTCTTGTGAACATTCCCTTTAACAGAGTGGTATGCCTCTGGACAGTTGTAATTTATGACTAGTCTGGCAATAAATTACTATTGTTATTTCACTCCAAAATAACTGATTGGGACATTAAATTATATGGCCACCATACCTAGAGGTGCCACTTCTGATACTTTATGTGTCTGTTCCTAGCAATAACTTCTGTGTCTTCAAGTCTGTGATTATGTGCTTATTTCTTGGGCTGTATCTGATTTAGACATTTCCTATTGACTTCCTGCTACCATGATTAAGTATTTAGTTCACATATATCCCCATCTCTATTTCTCACTTCCTCTGAATAAATACATTACTCTTTAGTTCCTCTGTTGGTTACTTTTATAACTCTATTTCTTATCCCATTAATTATGGATGGATAAAGATGTCAGTCCCTCCATACGTTTTTTTGCCTGTCTTCTCTCTTTGGGCAGAATTCTGTACTTTTGTATTAGCAAAATTGACAACATTTATATTCTGTTATATGATGACACATTAATCTGATGGTTAATTTATGGATAGCTCTAAAAATTGAAGGTCAGGTGGTAGCATTTGTAATCATGGCCAGGTATTTGATGTAGCAGAGTGTTATGATTTTAACTCATTGCTGTAAGTTTATTTATTTATTTTTGCCTTTTGCAGCATTTTCTCTTAGACTGCCTTTATTGTGTTCCTAAATTCTTTATTCTTTCAACATCTCAGATGCACATTTTGTTAGATCATAGTTCTCTTCAGAATCATGTTTTCTAGAACAATCCATCCTCCCACAGTCTAGACTTCACATTCAGTGTAATTTGAGTTGGGGCCTCTGGTATCAGTTCCAGCTTCTAAATGAACTGGAGATCAGCTTATCCTCTGTGAAGGGCAAAAACAGGCATACATTAGCCATACAGTCCGTATGTGATTAGGACCCTATAAAATCTCTGGACACCAATGGTTCAGGCAAACTTTTCTGGTGGGCAGTACTCTGTGCGTATTGTCACATGTTGTGGTCCAAAGGAGTTAGTGCTATTTTTGACACAAGATGAAAAATGACTAGAAGTTCTAAACTTGGCTTTATCTTAGACTCTTCCTTTGTTTGGGTTAATGAGATGTGATATGTACATGCACCAACTTTCCAGGATAAATATATTGATTATGTACTGCAAACATATAAAAAATAATCAGATGTTTTAGGAGACAAAAAGGAACCTATACTGTTTTCCTGCAATACGTAGGGCCTAGCTTTCTGCAACTTCTGAATCCTTTCAGAGAACCAATAAAACTACAGGTGGTTTGAGAAACCACTAAACTTGCAGTTGGTGTCAGAAGATATGACAGCCTCTAAAACATGACCCAAACTCTCATCAAACATTAACCTAATTGAGCGATGCATTTCCCTGTACACAGAGATAATCACATCAATGTAAAGCTTATGGTTTAAGCATTATATTTGAAGGAGGTCTCATTCCTTCTTCCCTAAATATTATCTGCATGCCATGTAGCTATGAAGGTTTACTGCAGGCATCTCACAGTCATGGGAAAAGCCAACCTGAAGATAAATTCAGGGAGGGCAGATTGAAGGAACCACAGGGAAGCACAGCGAGAACTCTGGTTGCATCACAGTTCAGTTCAACCCATTTTTAACTATTAAGTCCTGAAAGTAATAAATCCATTTTAAATATTTGCCAGTCTTGAACTTTCTCTCTCTCTCTTTTTTTTTTTTTATCGGTACCCGGGATCGAACTCACGACTGCCTGCTTGCAAGGCAGGTGCTTATGCCGCTGAGCTAAATCCCCAGCCCCTCAGCCTTGAACTTTCTGTCCCTCATTGCTGAAAATATATTTATAAAATTGTCAATTTGGCTAATATACATCCTAAAATAATTTCCTAAGAAAGGTTAGAGGTAACGTAAACTTCGTCCTTGTAATGGTGTGGATGTCCAGTATTCCCCCGAATTCTCATATGTGTAGAAGGTGATTAGATGATGGGGGCACTGCATCATTTGTGAACTCATCTTTTGAGGAGATCGGAGCCGAGTATGCCACTAAGTGTCATGGCTGGGCTGGAGATGGCCCCTGAGGAAGTGGTCCGGAAGGGTGTGTTCTTGTCCTCTGCTTCTCCCTGCTCTCTTCTTCTTGATTGCTATGGGAAAAGCAGCTATTCTCTGCCTAGAACCTTCTACCAAACCATTTCTGCCTTGGAACCAATCATGGATTGAAGTCATGAATCAAAATTAACCTTTCTTCCTTTAAATTGCAGAGATCAGGTATTTTATCCCAGCAACAAAAAACTGTCTAGGCAATCCTGTAATATTTTTATTTATTCAGCAATAAATGATAAGGCTTATTTTACAACATACTCCATTTTAAGTGCTTTTACAAAAATTAATTCATTTAATTGTAATACAAACATTAAATTAGGGACAATTAAGAACTTCTTTTTACAGAGAAAAAGCCTACGGGACGTAGAGGTTAAGTGATTTGCCTTAGCTCACATGCTAATTCAATCCTAGTGAGATTTGAACATGGGCAGTCAGTGCTTGCTTAATCATCCTGCTTTGCTACTGGTTAATTGCCAAACTGTCTTCACTCTTCTCTGTTGATCAGAATCCAGTCTAGCTGAAGAAAATCCGGTGCTTGTTCATCTCTCCTTCATGCACTTTACTGCACTTTGATCTTTAGGATATCCTACTTCCTGTTAGTCTTCTGGGATTTCACAATATTTGTCTCTTTTTATTTCAATCTAGTCATTGTTTACTAGGTCTTTGAATTAGGAGATGCATGTACCCACTTAACTATGTGAAATACTCTAATCTTTTCTTTAAATATTTCTAAACTTTAACTTCCTTTGGTAACTCTTTCTGGAATTCTTGTTAATCAGACATTGAATATTTCATAACTTACATTTTGTGACTTTCATCGTATTGCATCCCTATTTTTCCATTTGTTTTAACCCCAGAAATCATTATGAAGCACTTTATATTTTAGTGATGGATACAGAAAATAGAGAAGTTAACAAGTAAGTAATATGATTTTAGAAAGAGGAAACTCTATAAAAAGTAAAGGAGAAGATAGCATGATGTTTAGGTATACTTGTATATGTTTTTTCTTTTCTTTTCTTTTTTTTTTAACCAACAATGAGATTCCCTGTATTTTATTTATTAGTCTGTGAAATGTTTTATTTTGGCAAGCATGGTTTTATGTTCCAAAAGTTCCTTTTGTTCCTTTTTCAAAGATATCTAGTTTTGTTTTATGAATGTAATGTATTCTTGAATGCTTCTGATATGGACTGAATATTTGTGCTGCAAACCTCTTCATATATTGAAAGCCTCACCCTCAGTGTGATGATATTTGGAGATGGCCCTGTGGAAATTGAATAGGTCATAACAACTTTGCTCTCACTGTGGGATTATTGTCTCTGCCATATGAGGACAGAAGAAGAAACCAGCCTTCTATACACGAGGTAGAGATCCCTTAGTAGAACTGGACCATGTCGATGTTCTAATCCTAACTACAGAAAGGTGAGAAATAAATTTATTTTGTTTTATCTAGCTAGGTTATGTATTCTGTAAAATCAGTACCAAATGAGTCAGAAAATTATGATACTAAGTCTTTGAGGTAAAAATTAGGGAATTGTAAAACTTCCTTGTGGCTCCTAAATTATCTCTACTTACCTGTTTTGCCTTTCTTTGTCTCTTTATTTTTCTCATCTTAGTTTCTCTTTCATATTTCTGATACTTCTCAAATCCCTTACCTTTCCATTTGTGTCTAAGAATGGAGATACAGAAAGGCTGGCTGGGATCTTGTGACTAGGAATTCTTAATTGGTAGACTATACTATAAAGTAAAAACAGTAATTTTTTTTTTTCTGGGATGCTAAAACTCATGCCAGTCACCCTAGGTTTTCCTGGATATATTTTTAAAAATTTATTCAGACAGTCCCTGTTAGGATTGATACATTGTGTCAACTTGAGAAATTAAGAAGCTTAACTAAGAGACTCCTCAGGAAGCCAGGATCCTTACTTTGTAAATATCCTCATCCTGGGCAAGAGGAGGGCACAGAGATTTTGAGAGTGCTACACCTGCCCTGGAGTGGGGAGGTGGCCTGTGTGTAACATACAGAGGAGGAAAAGAGGCTGTCTCTTGCCCTCCTTTTGCTCTGGCTGCTGCCTTGAAGTGCTGCCCCAGTGCCATGCCACCCTGCCTTGGAGCCGGCTGATAATGGACTCTTGAAGTCTCTACAAACAGTGAGTTAAATAAACCTTTCTTTTCTTCATTTTGGCTGTCAGATATTTTGTCCTAGAAATGAGAGAAGAATAATCAACACAGTGCCCCTCTAGTTGTATTATGACTGTACATAATCTAAGGGATTTGAACCATTCTGTGTACAGAGTTGAGGTTAGAGGTGATTCCGCCCACACTATCTTCCTGGTGTCTCCCTACATTCTTAGTTAGCCCTGTTCTCTACCTTCATGGCCTCCTGGCAACATTATGATGAGAATTCTGGTCAGCAGGTTGGCACCCTTGTTGGGCTGTATTTCTCAAGAGGACGCCAGATGCCTTTGAGTTGTTTTAACATTTCCAGCTTCCATTTGTATATTCTCTCATGTTATGACCGCTCAACGTTATTTGTTATTATTTTGTTGTCCATAAATGTACTGGATTCTTAGAGGGGATAGAATAAAAATTTATCTCCTTAATTCATCAAATTCTCATAGCTATTTTTAGAAGCTGCTATTCAAAGCACGCGCTATACAAATTCATGAACACAAGGGAATAATCATGTAAGAGTATTTGGTGGAAAAGGATAGAAAGCCAGATCTGAAAAAACCATTTTCTCCGGGTGAGAAAAACCAGTTTGAAGGAAATTCATTACACACTGAGTTATGCCTCCCAAGTCCTCAAATTCATATGTAGAAGCCCTAACTCCCAGTGTGACTGTATCTGGAGAGAGGGTCTTTAGGAAATAATTAAGGTTAAATGAAGTCATTAGGGGGTCTAATTTTATAGAACTATACTTCTAAGAAGAAAATTCTCTCTGTCCCTCTTTGTGAGAATACAGTATGAACAGAAGTGCTTGCAAGCATGGGGCCTGCCTCAGGAAGTCAGTTGGCACTTAGATTTTGCATTTCTCGGCCCCAGAATTATAAGAAATTTAATTTTTATTATTTATGCCACTGTTATGGGTTATACTTAAATGTCTCTCCAAAGCCTCATATGCTCATACATTGGGGTTTTTCAGAGCTGGTTGGGTCTTGGGTGTGTGGTGCTAAATCAGGCCACTGATTAGAATGATCATACTTTTGGTTGTGGATGTATGGATTTACTGAAGACAAAAGCACTGCCTTTGGTGTGTGTGGCATCACCTAAAAGGGTTGTGGTCTGGATGGAATAAAAGGGAAAGGCAGGCTTGCTACCTGCTGCCTCCTGCCTGCCCTGCCGTAGACTGTTTCTCCTAGGCAATTCCCCCTCTGTCATGCTGCCCTGCCTTGGAATCTACTGTGATCAAAATAAACCTTTACTCCTTTAATTTGTGAGTGTTGGAATTTTGTCTCAGCAACTTAAAGATAACTAAGGCCACTCAGGTGATGATACTTTGACATTCCAAACTGACAAAAGTACCAATAATCAGTATAAAATTTGAGAGAAAAGGCACAACTGAAGTTGCTGGTATGTTTTCTGAGGATTGGGGTTCTTTGAATGAAAACATTTTGAACTTGAGGTAGGATACCCCCAGAATGAAATTCTGGCTCCTACATTACACTGAGTGGCTTTGGGCACTTATTTAATTGATGGGACCACATTTTTTTCACCTATAGAGTGGAACCAATAATTCTTACCGTGAATTGTGGTATATCAAACAAGTTATACCACCATCATTTGTTGTAATAAATTGGTTTTAGTTTCTTTGACAGATCTACAATGTTGGTAGTTGAGTCTTGAGCCAAAAAAGATAAATAAATATTAACAGGCATGGCCAGCATGGTGCTTAGCACTCAGCAGGTGCCCACTAAATTCAAATGTAAAGAGAGTGTGTAAGCAGATGGTTGTAAAATCTATGGCTTTCTGATGGTGGTCCCCACAGGGAGGTTCATGGATATCTAGCAGCAGTCATCCTTTGAAATATTTGAAGTTTCTGTTGCTGGCTTACCCTTGGTCAGTCTGAGCCAGTGCCCCTGACATCACCATTGCTAGGGATATTAACATAATCTTCTACTTTGCTACAACCCATACCTCTGTTTAGCACTTGGTAATTTAAAACAAAGTGATCTGGTTATTATTTTTATCTTAACTTACAGACTGAGATCTTTTAGAGAGCATCGCTATATCTAAATGATGTTTATTCCCAGAATTTGGTCCCTCTGCCCATCAAACAGTAGAGATTTGTTTTACGAGAAGCTCTTATGCCAGAGGCTTAGGAGCTCTGCCTTTCTGCAGCTGACTCTTTAGAACTGCCTGAGGTCCTTCTGTCCGCATTCATCTTTCTGCATATGTCTAGGACAAAGGGTCTCATTTCTATTTCCATTGACTTAAATTAGATCAGACCGTGTGACTCTGGGGCCATGTTGCTGCCATTTTCAACTTTATATTTGATGTGAATTATGGCACAAGGGGGGATTTTGATGAGATTGTTGAAAAAGCTATATGTCTCCTCTGTGGCAGAATCCCGTTCCATTGTCATAGAGCACGTTGAACACCACTTGCATGCTCTTGACCTTTAATCTGAGTTTAGAGATGAAAGCCATGTTGACACCATGCTTTGTCAGCCATTCTCCCAGAGGACATCCTGAGCTAGTGATAGAATTTTTTGCTTTGAATGTAACACAAAAATCTGTCATTGTTCCCTCACGGAAGTGAGAGCAGCAACCATTTCAGTTTTCTCTTTCTATGTTGAATTTGGGTTTCTTAGTGCCAAGCGGTACAAAAGGTTAATCTCTTAGATAATTAGATCCTAGCAATTTTACAGAGTCTGTTTAGAATTCACCAATCTTCCTGTCATATTGATGGTTTCAGAACATTACAGATAATTATAATAAACTAGCCTATTTCATTTTTGGTAAATTTATTTATCAAAGATTGAACAGAAAAATTCTCTGTCAGGTTAAGTGTTAGCCTCGGACCTTCTGAAGCTCATATTTTAATTGATGTCCTTATGATACTAAATTGAAAAATTAGGACATGCACCTAATTTTTTTTGACATGCACCTAATTTAACACTAATTTCAAAGTAGTTTGTTTATTTTTATGTAGTTATAAGTATATAGGTATGTATAAGATATAAATACATGTGTTTATATAAGTATGCAATTACATATATATATGAGGTGAATAATACCAACAGTATTTCTCTTTATATATTGATTAATATCTCACAAAAATGTATGATCTTGATTTTTTATTAGTAAAGTACTTTAGCACTTTTGAAAAGCTAACCTGATTCTCACCCTCTCTGAGAGAGCTTAAGGATATACAGGATTCTTCCACATGAAGAAAAAAAGTTTAAGTAAATTGCCCAAGGGAACCACATAAGTAAGCGGCAGTGCAGAGCGAGGCTGGTTCTGAATGTAGTGTTCTTTCGACTGGAGAGCCTTGCCCTCAAGGAGTTTATGATTTAGATGTTACTAAGACACGCATGCTCACATTAATCAGTTAACACTGCATGACAGTGTGCAGGTCTGTTCTTCTCACAGTTTAAATGCAAATGATCTCCAGAAACATGACAGCAATACTGGCTGGAATAGTTAGAAGAGCTTTACTGAGAGGAGGCAGTCTTAAGGGTTACCCTCCTACTCAGGGGAAAGGACACAAAAATCCTATGTCTGATCAGGAAGAAAGTACATGGTCTAGAATATCGGGCTGATAAATATGGAGCTTCAATCTGTAATTAGCAGGAATCTGTCAAAGACCTTTGAGTAGTTAAGTAGCTTGCCACAGTAAGCAATTTCATGGGAACAGTGCATAGGACAGATTAAAGTGAGCAGATTGTGGAGATTTTGAGTTTTATTGTGTTGGTGAATGGTGACAATATCGTACTGGCTATTTCCAGCTGTATGTGTATGTGTGTACATATATATATAGGTATATGTGTACATATGTATATGTATGTGTGTGTATGTATATTTAATATTTCTTCTACCCCAGCTGGAGCATCTGGGGCCTGCTCTGTCTGCTGAGGCTGCCCAGCTCCAGTGAGAGGCTGTGGCTGGGCCACCACCTTTGTGAGTCCCTTTCCTCCGGGCAGCACACGCAGGCCAGCCTGTCTCTGCCTGACACGTGACTGTGCCGTGCTCTTTGTCTGTAAATGCCAAGACGGCGGCATGTCTCGGAGTCCTGTGGAGCTGCTCTGAGCATCCAGGCTAATTTACCAGCTGATAGGTTCTAAATCTATTGGTACTGACAAATATGACAAATACACAGGCCCCAGCACATTTTTGGTCTGTCTTGACGAAAATGAATCCTAGCAGGGTCTCTTTAAAATTTAATATTGCAGGATTTCCCCAATATTACTACAGTCAGCTTAATTTTTTTCCCCTTAAAGATAGCAATCTAATATTCTCAAACTCTGGAGGCATTTGTGATGCACTCATTTGTTAAAGAAACTACCGAACATATATTCATATATTTAAGTGATCCCTCTGTTTCTTCTTCTTCTTCTTCTTCTTCTTCTTCTTCTTCTTCTTCTTCTTCTTCTTCTTCTTCTTCTTCTTCTTCTTCTTCCTCTTTCTCTTCTCCATCATCATCATCTTCTTCTTCTTCTTTTGTGAACCTCATTTGTACCATATGGAGAGGAGGCAGAGAGGACATTGAAGTAAACAATCACAATATTGCAGTCTTAAGTGATGAGCTTTCAACTTGACCCATGGACTGTGTACATAGGGGCTTCACAAAAGGCCTGAGGTTTAGTGTGCCAGGAGAAGGGTGGTCGTGTGATCTGGGGAGGTGATGGAAGTACTGTACAGGGCCCAGGCTGCATCGTAGACACACAGTCCCTGGGCACTGGCTGTATGATAGATCAGGTAGGAAGAATGAGGAAGACGGCCTGGAAACATGAGGCAGTTAGGGTGTGTACTAGTCAGGGCTTCGCAGAGAAGCAGACACAGCAAGGGCGCAGTTTGTGACAAAGGGAGAAAGACAGAGACAGAGACAGACAGACAGAGAGAATCAGGGACACAGAGAAAAAGACACAGAGAGAACTTCAGGGAGTAGGTTCATGTGATTGTGAGATAAATGCTGACAAGTGTGACATCTACGGGTAGGTGAGCAGACGGGATTCTGGGAAGAGGTGACAGTGTTTCAGCTGAGCTCAAAGGCAGGCTGGAGGCCGAAGTCCTTTTCCTTAAGGGATCTCAGTCTTTTATCTCTCAAAAGCCCTTCACCGATTGGCTGAGCTTCCCAATATTATGGAGGGTAATCTGTTTACTTCATGTCTACAAAACCTAATGCTATTGGGGATTGAACTCAGAGCCTTTACACTGACCTATATCCCTGGCTTTTTAACTTTGAAACAGAGTCTTACTAACTACTTAAACTGCCCAGGTTGGGCTTGAACTTGCAGTCCTTCTGCCTCAGCCTCTCAGAGTACTGGAATGACATGTGTGTGTCACCATACCCAACCACATCTATTGATTTTGAAATGCTTATATCATATTTAAGGTATCTTCCTAGCCATGTCAAGACTAGTATTTCACCAGACAATTGGAGACTGTGGCCTAGCCAAGCTGTCACATAAAGTTAACCAGCATAGGGGCCAGTGAAATTTTATCTTCCAGGTGGAAGAAGAGGAAGGCCTGTGTCAGAGTGCGAGTGTGGAGTCTTATTATTGAGCAATCAGATGCCAGTTCTGAGAGGACACAGTCCTGATGCAGAGATTTCTGAGATGAACGTTTCTCTACTAATGTAGCCATATATGTGACCTGACATCTTTCCCCTCTTGCTCCTGAGCTCATGTATTGTATCCTTTATTGAGCAGAAATGTGCTAAGCATTCTGCTAGTAACCGAGGACATAATTAGGACATATTTTTGCTTCAGAAGTCTCCCAGTGTCCTTAGGACTCTGTACTTGCAACTTTGCAAAAGAGATTAAGAGCCATCTTGGGCACTGAGTTGATTTGGCTTTTTACAGTTTACTTTTTATTTAATGAAAATCACGTAATTTATCATGTATAACATGTTGGTTTCATATATATAGACAGAAATATATATATATAAATATTTTATATATAAATATATATTATATTATTGTGTATATTATTATATTATAATATAAAATTATATTATATATTAAATTATATATTATGATATAATATGTATATACATAATTGATTCTTCCTGTTTTTCAAGCTTTCTAGCAAATAAGCAAGTAAGCATGGAATAGTAATGCAAAACAAAAATAAAGATAGCCCCCCAATCTAGTTTGCCTTTCCTCTGCCAATATCTTTCCCTGTTTCCAGTGAGGGTCAACCCAGTGTTGCTCTGCTGTTAGGAGGTGCATGCTGATTGGTTCCGCACACTGTGTCCCTGTAGAGAAGCCTAAACTGGTATCTGTCTGACCCCCATCCCCTCTGCAAGGAACACAGCGGCTTACTCACTTGGATGAGGGTCATGCTGCAGGATTCTATGCGTTTCCTGTAAAAATAGAATCTCCATAAACTCTTTTGTCCTGGTCCCTAAGAGGCTTGCCAAAGTTATGGTCAGAATGACAGGAATAAGAGCAAGGAAAAAAGCTTCTTTGGGGAAAGATATACTTAAAAACGTTTAGTATGATGTTATATGGGATTCCACATCTGGTTTTTCACATTTATCATGCCAATAAAACACGCACCTGTTAGTTTTTCATCACAAGCCATATTTCTCATCTGTCTCGCCTGACCTTGTCACAAGACATTTCCCTTTTAGCACTCACTCGGATTTTTGTACTGAGTGGAAGTTGGAAATGATTGCAAAACAAGGCAATTTCTTTTGACATCCCACGTATGACCTGTTTATCTCTTTATGGAATATAGGGAAGTATTGCACTAGAGAATCAGAAATATTTCCAGAAGTGTAAGACTCCAGTTTCATATGAAACATTATATTCTTTCTATAAGTGTGCACATGTACACCCAAAATATGATATTGATATCATTATGTAGATGTTTGTTTGGATCTGGAGATTCTATGTGCCTTGTGGGAGGGACAGAATAAGAGGCAAAACATTTCCGAGGTACTGGTTTCTTCTTAGTCTTTCAATTTTATTTTTCAACACATGAGGAAGAGATAAGAGGATAATGCCCATCAGCTAAGTTTGACAGGGGGACAAACTTGTGTCTTCTATAACCTTTTTATTTCCCCAAACCTCTTCGTATTTTTGAACAAAATGTTAGACATCATACCATACAGAAACACATTTTCTCTCTCAACAAATTATTGTCACATCTCACACATGACACTAATATCATTAAATATTCAGTCAATACATTTTAAATAGCCTCTTTCAAATTAGAAGTCACACAGGGTCTAATTGATGTATGTGGTTGATATTTAAGTGTTTTGAAATCTGACCCCCCATCTGTTTTTATCTTGTAGTTGAAGGTAGTTGTTACAATTTGTTTTCTGTTATAACTGAATATGATAGACTGAATAATTTATGTAGGTGAAGGTTTGTTAAGTTCATGGTGCTGAACACTGGGAAGTTCAAGATTTATCGAGGTCTCTCTTGTTGGCAAGCCTGCTTTGCAAAGTCCCAAGGCAGGGCATGGCATGGCATGGTGAAACAGAGAACATGTGTTAGTTCATGGTTGTCTTCCTCTTCTTGTACAGCCACTAATGCAGTCATGGGAGCCCCACCTTCTTAACCAAATCTAATGCTAATTATCCCTTCAAGGTCCAACTTGATCTTTGCTCTTAATAACTAACACTGGAGATTAAATTTCGTCATAAATGTTTGGAGAGGACTCCTGTTAGTGTGAGTCATTTGTCCTATAGACGTATTAATATTTGTGATCGTGCTGACTAAATCCTAAAATGTTGCATATTTCCCTCATTCCCCTTGCAATCTCCCTATTCCTCCACCCCCACAATTGGTATTTCCTGGAATCTAGTGATCTAGAGGCTTGATGCGATTCAGGTCGATTATTTGGCTGGGACATGTCACAGATTATGTGGTGAGGGTTGTATTGCTTCATATCAGTGGTGCATATAGTCTCCCTTCTGATGTTTAGATTGGTCTGTGGGTTTAGGAGTTGTCAGATTGGTCTAGCTGGATAAACTCCCCATTAACATCATCAGTGACCATTACGTAGATCCATCTTTGGTGGTGGTATTTTTTCATCAGATTTCAAAAAGGTGAAATTCTACACCTATCAATTCTTGTTTGATCAGTGGGAGTTTCCTAAATGTGTTGAATATGTTCAGGTTTTTTAACATAAAAATAAAGAATTCATACTTGCAAAAGATGAAACATAATCAACTCTGTCACAATTAAAATAGAAATTTCACAGCATTAATGGTTTCTTAAAGCAATGGTTTGACTTGCAGGATTTGAAGGAAAGTTCTGCAGGATAAGTTTCTATTTCTATGAATAAAAACAAGGACAGAAAAATGGGAAATAAGATGGCTATGGGGATTCACAGACTTCAGGGGAAGAAACCGAGAGGTCAACAAGAAGCAAGCCCTCCCTGTGAGTTGGTACCATGCTTGGGCCACTGTGGAGAGAGCCAGATGACAGCCTTTCAGCCGGCAGGGTGGGAGAAAGGAAGAGCCAACGCCCTCCCCAGTCATAAGTGATTGCCTGATCTGGAGAAACAAGGCAGTCATGATGGCTATTGAGGTATAGCACAATTTAATGCTTATAGTGTTTAGTGTTTCACTGACTTTGTAGGTCTAAAGCCGGTGGTCTGATCATCTATTCAGAGGTTGGGAATACACAATGTGGCAATCTAATGGGGATCTACAATCTAATGGGGATCTCCTTTTGAGTGTGGTGGCCATTGTTGATTCCCTGTTGTCGTGTTTTGAAATCCTGAATAATTTTCATTGCTTTGTTGGGTTGGGTTTTGTTCTGTTTCCTTTTGTTTGATTTTGTTATATCGGATGGCAGGGCAACTATTACAGGGACAGCAAGACATTATGGTAGCCATTTTGGATTTACTATTATCTTGTTTTAAAGTCCTTTATTGCATTCACTGTTTTGTTTTAATTGATTCTATTCTGTCCGGTTTTGTTTGATTTTTACTATGTCAAAGTATCTGAGGCTATTTTGAAGACCTCAGGAGGCATTATGGTAACAATTATTGATTTTGTATTGTTTTGAAGTCCTGTGTCATTTACACCAGTTTCTTTTGATTGGCTTTGTTCTGTTTTATTTTGCTTTTTTTTAAAATAAAAATTAAAAAAAATTAAAAACAACAACAACACATGGCTATTGACTGAAGTTAAATGCCAAGGGAAATAGCTACTTAATTAGGGATACAAAAGCACCAAGAAACAAAAGCAAAAATTTACAACTAGAAAGAACTCATCATTTCAAAGTAGAAACTATATTTTAAAAATAAATGTAAAGCTCTCTTTACTGTTTTTCTTTACAGTCACCACTGTTTTTTTTTAATCTGGTTAACTCCAAAATAAAGGAAATTTTTATTCTGTATTTAGAAAAAAAAAAAAAAAACATGGACCAAAATGCAGATAAGTGTTAGAATATATAATATATATGGTTCATTTGGAAATTACCTTTCTGAGTGGTTTCAATAATTGTAATTAAAAAACATTTAATGCGTGAGCATGATTTCTCAAGGTTCACTTTCCTGATCTGGTCAATCTTCCTTTGAAAATAGCAGCTGTTTACAAGGTCTGTCTGTGTCAACTTTTGCTCAAAGTGAGCCATACCTTATCTGAAGACTGCTTTTACCACCTCTAATTTATTAGAGATGGGACTACACTTGAGATTTCTCTTTAACATCTTAGACCCTGGTTTGCATCTGTAGTCCTAGAGAACTTGGCATGTTTACTATGATATTGCATGTGTTGGTGTGTGGAGAATCAAAGTAGGAGAAAGAAAACCTACTCAGACCTCTTAAAATTTCATGCCTGTTGAACATTTTAATCCATTTAATTTTCTCGTATTTGTATGGTTGGAGGGCACAGATGGGTAACTTTTAACAAATAGCATTACACTCCCACTCTGGCAGATATTTTCACATAGGCTAAGTTTTTCAATCACCGTGGAGCTATATTTGGTAACCATCTACTCACTCTAGAATCAAGGAAACAGAGACTCAGAGTGTTAACCTGGGCAAGTTCAAGCAGCAATGAGGAACAGCTGGAATTTCAACCCAGAGACATCTGTCCTGCCTGTGAGGCTGGCTTTCCTCCCCTCCCCCCCTGCCCCCCCCCCCGCCCCAGATCACCTACTGACACATCTAGCAAGCAGATGAACTCAGTGTGTAGAAAATGTGCCCTACACTCACAATTAAGCATAAAATTTTGTAATGACTGCATGTTACTATATACTTGTTTTTTTCTTTTGAAAAATCCACAGTCTAGTGGATATATCTGACAAGAAGATGCTTCCTACCTGGTTTGTCCTTTCACTGGAAGTATTATAGAATGTAGAACTGTATAAAACAGGAGTAACCTGGTATGGTGCTAGGTGAAGTGGAATTCTGTAAGCTCTGGCCCAAGCAGAAAGTCAATACATTAAAAGCCAGAAATCGCCAAGGAGTAGCTTGCTTGGAAATTCAATGCGGTAATAAGTAACTCAATACTCTGTCCATGAAAGATCCCTAATTGTCCACCAAAAAATGTTAATGTACTGCCCCTTGGTGTCAGTTAGCCCTACATTTTAAAATATTCACATAAAAGAAATCAATGAAAGGACTTTTTTTCTTCCTTGAAGCTAGCTACACAGTCTCAGTGATATTATTAAGACAAAGCACTAGGGTATTATTTAGAAACACTAAACACTTTCATTGTAAAATTAAAATTGAATTTTGAAATTTGAAATATGCATTTTTGTGTGAAATTATACATGAAAAATTACATTGCATATGAAAAAATTTAAAACAAGTATTTTTTCTATGCAAACCTTTATATCTGTTTGTCAAATTATCATATTAGTATGGATTATAAACACAGCCAAGGATATTCAAACTTCCATATTGTTTTTATTTCATAGCTTTGTATAAACACATACCAACCTACTTTCATGAAGACTCTTAATAACACCACATGTTTGTGTGGGGTCTCCTACATGTAGTACTAGGCTTTGATTAGACTGTGGCAAACAATGAAGAATAAGAAAAATTACTTCCTTACCTTGAACTATTTATTACCAGGAAGACCAGACACATGAACAATCCATTTTAATACTGTGTATTAAGTATTTTGACACTTTTAGATGCTTGGAACAGAACCATCTGACTTAGCCTAGGGCAGGAGTATAAAGTGAGTTCTCAGAAGGCTGCTAGAAAAAAGCAATAAAGGTGACAGAGAGTCAGCCTGGAGTTAGATGAGAGAGTGGGGTTACTGGCGGTGGGGAATTGTGAGTCACACATGCTCTAGAACAAGAATGCAGCATCTAGGAAACCTAGAGTCTATAGAAGGCACAGAATGTTTTACAAATTCAAGAATAATTAGGAAGGTGGGAGAGAGGACAAGTTAAAATATAAGGGCCCATTTCTAACACAGTCAGTGAAGAGCTAAGACTAGAGAAATCAGGAAGAGCCCTAAAACTCATGTTCAGATAACTGAACTGAGGGCACTGAAAGCAAGCAAGAGAAAAGGTCCCATTTGTGTTTTCAGATGGGCCACTTGGCTGCTGGGTTGGTGGATGGATGGTTCAGGTAGAACCAGCTGGGTAGCTTTGAAATAATCCCAGTGGCCTTATTTGGACCTTGCAGTGTCATGAGAATGAGCAGAAATTGACATGCTTGATAGATGGTGGCTCGAAATGATTGACAAGACTTGGGGATTGCTTGGAATGAGGCAGAGCATGAGGGTGGAATCAAAGAGGCTGCCAAATTTCTAGTTCATCAGCTCATTCATTGGTAAACCAAGAATATAGACTGAAGGGAAGGAAGTGAAATGGGGGAAGAAGAATCAAATTGTATCATGTACAAGTACAAATTTCCTACAATGAGTGTGATCATTATATATACCTAAATTGTACCAAAAAATGTAATTATAATAAAAAATGCCCACATCCTAATCCCAAGAACCTGCAAAAATACTAGATTATACTATAAAGGAGAATTAAGGCTCTAGATCTGTGGTTGTGAACCTACGGTACATGTATTACTTTTTTTTTTATTTTTCTAACACAACAGATGTTAATGTATGAGTTATTTTTTTCTAAACTAAAACAGTTTTCAGGTTTAATTGCAGTTTTGGCACTTCGTGATAAAAAAGTGGGTTTTGGGTTGTAGTTCCGGCACTTGCATCACTGCTCTAGATTAAATTCTGGTTGCTGTTCATCTGTCTTCAAAATATGTAGATCACTATGGAGGCACTAGTGCGACAGAAGGTCCTCAGACAGAGGGAGCTGTGTGCACGAGCAAATCCTGTAGCTCCTGCTCCCTGGGCAAGAAGATCAGTTGCACCAAGGAGATCAAGACCAGCATGGGCAACATGGCAAGAACTGATCTCAAAAAGTGACATAAAAAGTGAAAGCAAAGATTGAAGAAAGCCAGAGTGAGATATGAACAAAGATTTAACATTGCTGGGCTTTGAAGATGAAGAAAGAGCTATTGATCCAAGTTGGGTGGATTCTAGAAATCAAAATAGAGATTTATCCCAAGTTTCAAAACCTTAACTTTTTGCCCAGTGAGATCTGGGTAGGACTGTTAATTTACAGACTTCTAACATGCATAAAAGTGTGTGTGTGTGTGTGTGTGTGTGTGTGTGTGTGTAAAATAAAAGAATATAGGAAGAGAGATGGGCTCCCAGGAAGACAGGATGAGTTTGTTTCTGGACATGAAGTCCTGAAAAAATTAGATTTCTCGTTTTCTGGTATTTGCCACACTGTCTTTGTGAAATTTATCTGTTGTATGTGATTGGATTGTGTACTCTTCACATATTTAAGTGTTAAAGGCTTAACCCCCAGAATTGCTATTAAGAGCTGTCAGAACTTTTAAGGGACCATGGCATCATGAAGGATCTGAGGTGCTTCTTTATGATGTCTTGGTAGTTCTCGCAAGGGAGTTATAAAAAGAGCAAACCTGGCCGCTCCATCCTTTCTCTGATCCTGGCTTGAAATGTAGTCACATACATACGTGCTCTCACACACATTCACCGTTGCTATACATGCCACAAGGTGATACAGTGAAGAAATAGTTCTTAACCTATGAGCTTGTTGAAGATAATGTAAATTTTAATTTATTAGATAGTTTCACTGAGATATAATTTACATACCTTATAGTTTACAAACTTACAGTACATACATAATTTGACAATTATCATATTCACTAAATATGCAATCATCACCACAATCAATCTCAAAACATTTTCTTCACTTCAAAAAGAAATTCTGAAAGCTAGGTGTAGCGGTCCAGTCCTGAAATTTCAACACTCAGGAGGCTAAGACAGGAGAATAATGAGTTTGAGGCCAGTGTGGGCTACATAATGAGATCCTGTTTCAATAGCAAAACTAAACAAGTGGAAAATACACAAAAAGAAACCCTGTATCCTTAGCTATTACCCTTCTGTAGTCAAGCAATCCCTGATCTATTTTTGTGTGTGTGTCTATAGATTTCTCTTTTCTGGACTTTCATATAAATTAGTAATAATGTATTATGTGCAGCTTTGTGCCTGGTGTCTTTTACTTAGTATAATGCTTTTGAGGTTCATAAATATTATAGTGTGCATCAGTACTTTATTCATTTTTAGGGTGTAATGGTTTGCATCTAGATGTCTTCCTCCCAAAGCCTTCTGCCCTCATAAGTGGGATTTTTTTGGAAATGAATGGATTTAGTGTGTGCGAAATGGATTAAGCATGTGTGGTAACTAAATTAGCCCACTGTTGGCTTAACAGAGTTCTAGGTGTGCCTAATGGAAAAGCCCTCCCTAAGTGTAGGCAGCACCAACAAATAAACTTACATTCTGAGTGGAATACAAGGAAAGGGAGGTTTGCTGCTTGCTACTTCCTGCCTGTCATTCCATGGACTGTTTCTTCCCTGCTACGCCCCTCTGCCATGCCACTGTGGCTTGGAGTTGACCAACTATGAACTGAAAGGTCTACAAATTGTGAGCTAAAATAAACGTTTCCTCCTTTAAGTTATAGATGTTGGGTATTTTGTCTCAGCAATGAGAAAATAACACACATGACTTGATGATCTTTCGTTATATATATGTCACATTTTGTTTTCCCATTTGCCTGTTGATAGACATGGAGGTTGTCTCTACCTTTTGTCTATTATGAATAGTACTGCCATGAATGTTTGTGTATACAGTGGCTGCTATTTATTCACCTGTGTGCTTCCAGGACTAGAACAAGGGATTGATTTCTCCTACTGATACCATTCAGAGGGGATACCTGCAGGTCAGAGGATGCCTGTTCTTATTCACCGAATCCTTGAAGCATGTCTCCCTTTCTTACTTTCTTTCTCTTTCTCTCACTATTCCTAAAAGTCAGAATCTTGATTCCTTTCAGCTACTGCTTTGCAGTTGGTAAAAATTTCTACCACTCAGTCCAGCTCTAATTCAAACCACACATTCCTAAGTGTGTATAAATAACTGATGAATTTACAAACAGGTGTGAGTGGGACTTCAAGCATATTCTTTTGTCTTTTTGAATAGAAGTATTAACTCAACGTACCTTATTCTGAAATTATTTTTCAAATTGAGTTCAGAGAGTTTCTGCAGTGTGTCCTGCTCGTGGCCTATGTTTTGGACAGCCTGACTTGCCTGGGTCTCATTGAGTGAAAAGGAATCATCCTTGGTTGCATTCAAAAATATGGTTAGTGTGCAATTTTTAAGGCCAAGGTGATCAGATTTTTCTGTCCTCCTCCTTTATTCATCTGTTCTTTCCATGTGTCTTATCTCTCCCTGTCTTCTTCTTATAAGAATTCAGGTGAATGAAATTCAGGACTCATGCAGATAATCTAGAATAATAGAGTAATTCTCATGTTTCTAGAACTTCGATGCAGTCACGTCTCCAAAGACACTTTCTCAAATAACATCTGTAGGGGCAGGTAAAATTTTGAGATTGGTGAAAATTAGGCAGGTGTCATTGTCTTCATTTTATAGTTTAGAGGATTTAAATTCAGAGAATTTATATCACTGCTGAACATGAGGTTTTCAAGTGACATCCTAAGGACAGGAAATACTGTTCAATTTTCTTTAAGTTGTATATTGTCCTGAAGGGTTCCTGGGAGTGAAATGGTGGATAGTCCATCTCCTTACCTCCTTGAGCACCCCTGGACAATGAGTATCCTTTGAAAGCATGGTGCAAAAACTATATTTTGGAGCTGACTTGTTGAGGGAAAGCCCAACTTGCATAGTACTTGTTTTGGCATGATCCGGAACTTGGAAAAATTCTGTGCTGGTGTGGAAATTTGCATTTAACTGTGTCATGAATGTGTTGTTTGAGATGCAGGAAGTTTCCATGACTTTCTGTTTCTCAGATTGGTCATATTTAAGATAAGGAGTTGATTCAGAATATAATATGCTAAGACATAAATTCCATTTATTGAATGTGCACAGTGTGATAAGAATATCTATGCTAGATTAGGAACTTGGCTTATATTTCATGCTTTTCTTCTAAACACCTAGTGAGAGACATATAATTATTGCCCTCTTTTTACTATAGAGAGTTGGAGAATGATTTGATCCAGTCTACATGTAAGAAAGTGGTGGACACAAATGTGCTCTGATCTGTTTGCCTCAGTTCTTTGATCACGTAACCCTCAAGTTTTCCCTATACTTATCCATATCACCATGTTGGCATAGCTTAGGGTCCAAGAAACATAAGGACCACATACCTACCAGGTCAAATTTCATATGACATGACTCATTTGTCTCCAATACTTTAAAAGAAAAAGTCACATACAGGCTAGCTTTTGTCTGGAATATTACATAATACAGATGTGACCCTGAGTGAGAACAGGAATCCCCAGGGAAATTTTTCATTATGAGAATAAAGTAAAAAGAAGGCAAAACCTTGGAACAGAAGCAAACAATGGTTTGGTCTTACTGGTTAAGCAGCTTGTGTTTAATAAGTATTTGCATCTTTTTGGTCAATAAATGCTAGGTTATTTGTCTCCCTAACTTGAGGGAGCTTTGAGGAATCATAGCATATTAGGAATGGAAGAGCCCTGGAGACAGTGTAGTGTCAACTTTACATTTTTATTTGGAGAAACAGTAGTGTAATTAAGGGAAATTCATTTATTCAGCAAACATTTGATGAGACCCTTCTATGTTTCAGTTATGATTCCAAGTGCCAAGGTACAGAAATTAAACAGCATGACCATTGTTTTAAGATTCTCATGCCTAATGGTAAAATAAGCTCATAAACAAGTAATTTCAAGGAACACAGTAAACACTGATTGTGCTGAGAATTCTATGAGTGCTGAGTGAGTCAGTAGGGACTTTTGTTTGAGTTAGAAGAATAAAATGGGAAAAGACAAACTAAGCAAAGGAAACAGGATCCCAAGGGCAGATGTATTCAAAGAACAGTGGTAAAAGGTTAGTGGCGGCTGGAATCTGGTGTGGCAGATGGCCAGAGAGGCTGTTATGGACTTCCTCAAAGTCAAATAACTTCTGGTCTGCTGAGATACAAGCATTTCAGTTTGTGTCTGTCAGGTTTCTCATTGCAGGGACACAATACCCAGTATTTGCATTTTAAAGGAGGAAAAGTTTAATTCGCTTATGAGTTTCACTCCATGATCAGCTGGCTGGCTCCAAGGTAGAGACATCATGGAAGAAGGCATATTAGAGAAAAGCTGCTTAGATCAAGGGAGACAGCAAGCAGGACAGGACAGGGCCAAAGTAGAAGGGCAGAACAGCTTAGACACATCTAGAAGTATACTCCATCAAGCCCTGGAGCAGACGCCAAGGCCAGCAAGTTGAAACTCCATCTTCACTGCTGCATATCACTCTTTTTCAACTCTGTTCCCCAAACACATCTCCTTCAATCACGTTTCCCCAACCCCCTGTTAGGAACCAGGCTACACAGCTGGAGGTGAATAGAAGGTGATGGAGAGAAGCTTCATTAGTATTTATGGCCACTCCCCAATGCTCACATTGCCATTTTAACTCTGCCTCTTCTCAGATTAGAGGCGACATTAGATTCTCACTGGGGTGGGAACCCTACTGCAAACTACTCATACAGGGGATCTAGGATGTTTGTTCCTTTTAATCATCCCCAAATAAATCTCTCCTCCTTCCCCTCCCCCAGTCCATAAAAAAAATTGTATTCCACAAAACTAGTCTTTGGCACTAAAAAATTTAAGAGTGTTGCTTTAAATCATACTTTAATCTACAAATAAACTCATTATCAAGTTCATAATTCTACCTAAGACAACTTTCAATTTACAACTGGAAACTTAATAACCCCTTTCTACAAACTGAAACAGTTATAATATTTTCCAAAAGTCTAAGTCCAAATCTGTTCTGAGATTGAAAGAAAACTCTTCACTGTGGGCCTCTGTATAAAATCAAAAACAAGTTACATAATCCCAGAATACAGTAATGCAGGGTTAGCATTTCCATTCCAAAAGGGAGGAATAGGGTGATAGAGATTAGGACCAATTAAATCCATATGTGTCATCCAAGACACAGGGTGGCAAAATGTGAGTTCCAAAGGTCTTGAGTGACCTTATCCCTATGATCTTTTGGTTGCAACTCAGATGACCTTTCTCTCTCTCACAACCTACTTTTTTGAGAGACAGTCCACATTCTTGTGTCTCCAGCTTCCTAGGGTCTCACTGTACTTTTGGCTTCATTCACATAGTTTCATGCACTATACTCACAGAGGCTCCTTGTCTGATTTTGAGGCTTTCTTTTGAAATTGAGGTGGACATGTCCCCAGTTCCACAATTTTTACATTCCATATGCTGGTAAAACCAGTAGACAGGAAGATGTCTGCTGTCAGTGGAAGCAGTAGCCAGGGCCCTTCAGACTACGGCTGCAGTAGTCTCTGACTCCCTGAGTACGGTGAAATAAATCCTGGGGATACCCTTCTCAAGTAGGGGTCCCTGAGATTCTCTTCTAACAAAACAAAACAAGGCATAACAAAACAAAACCTAAAATCCTGGTACTTTTGCACCTTTGAGCCTGTGATAGGTAGAGTCTTTCTGATTTCTGAGATGCCCTCAAGGGATCTTTATTCTTGCCCCAGTACCAAGTACTTGATTTCTTTTTAATGGTGTTAATGTCTTTAACAGTTACATCTTTGTTAATTCCACTTTACATATGGCTACTTGCTTCTGGGTCAACATTTAAATTTTTTCAATTTTTTTGCTCCCATTTTGCACTACGTGCCTGACTAAAAGCAGCCAGATATAAAGCAGCCACACACTGGATGTTCTGCCATCATGCTTAATCCCAGTCTCCTGCAATGTTTCAGGACATGGCCAATAGGTAGACATTTTTTTATTTTTTGTCAGAGTGTAATGCACATGGCCTGCAGTCCAGCAATCTTTGGAGACCTTATTCCCAACTGAAACCTTCTGACCTAGTCCTCACTGTCAGCACTCCTCTCAGCATTCTTGTCTTCTGAGCTTTGACCAAAATCAGGCTAGGCTGATTCTCTAGTCTATATCTCTAAACATTTCCAAGCTTCTCCCAGAAATAGATTCCAAAGGCTTCTAAACCAACTGGTCAGTTATGGTCACAACAATAACCCCAACACTCATAATTCAAAGGTGGAGAAGTTTAATTTGCTCATGCTTTCCTCCATGATCAGCTGGCTGGCTCCAAGATGGAGATGTAATGGAAGGGTGTGGCAGAGAAAAGCTGCTTAGTTCATGGCAGCAGTGAGGCAGAGCAGGGGAACAGCGCCTGAGTGAAAGGGGTGAGGGAATAGATATAACCCCAAGGCCATGGCTTTGTGACCTACTCAGACACACCTGCTTCACCCATCTCTTGGTTGGCTCTCAAAGCTAATAAATTAGAAACTGCAACCTAACCACCACACAGTCACAGCCCTCTGGTGAATTTTAATGCCTATTTTTTCCTTTCACCAGGTCCATGTTAGGCTGCCAAGTGTTACTGGACTAGACTTTGTAAACTTCACCCAGGATATGTGATCATTTTCACAAGCTGCTTCCTTTCTTAGGGAAGCTAGCAGTTATGTAGACTTTGTGGAGTAGCTTTGCGAAGTATGTGAATCAGCTCAGGCTGCCTCTGTACCTTATTTTATTTCTGCTTGTAGCCTCCAGCAAAGTTAAGTACCCACCCAGCATGGAGCCTCAAGTTGGTCTGGGTTGCTGAGAGTTTCTGATACATCTATGTGTGCACATAACTGAAAATTCCTTCAGACTAAAGTTCTTTTTCCTTACGTGCTGAAGGAGAGAACTGAGAGGGGAAGATTCGGGTATGTTCTACTGACAAGAGGAATGGAAACATGTCCTTTTCTGCGGATTTCACTTATCCACCTTCCTGTTCTCCTTCAGAGCTCACTAACTGCAAGGCTGCATCCCATCCCCACGGAGCCGATGTATACCTGATGTACTTTTAGAAAGTGGTTGAAACGAAGACCCACAGCTCATTGGTGCTCCCATGACAGCCCCTTGTCCTTTCACTTTGGAGGTTCCTGCCAAATTCCTTTCCATTCATTATGGGAACAATAATAAAAAAATTTTCTGGGAGTTGTTTTTCTCATCTGCCTTTATAATTCAGTTTTTTTCTGTTCTATAGTCTCCTTAGGATATTATCTACCTAATGATATGCAGTGATACATGTTCTTCCTTGGTGTTTCTCTTTTGACTGTGTTGGGATTCTGAAAATCATACCCTAGAGTATGATGCTCTGGCATGTTTACTTTGAACTCAAGGAGATTGGAAAGGCCTCTGAAGAAGATCGCTCTGACCTTGTCTTGCCCTCCTATTTCCCACTTCTCTTTCTCACACTGAAATGAATCATAGAAAGCAAAATTATTCCCCAGGCCAAGTCAGAAACTAGAAACTGTCTCCCCCAAAGTAAGCCATAAAACCTAGAAAGGTCACTCTCTCCCTCTTCCTTTGAAGACTCTCATTTTGAAAGTGTCCTGTCGCATACCTGAGAAGAAGAAAAGCCACACAGTGAGGTCAAGAAGAGTCTGAACAGATGTACCTCACTGGGTTTGGTGTTTTCCATCTATCATTAATTTCTGTTTCTTTGTCCAATCATGTTACTACACCATTGCTCATTCATCATCAAACCTAAACATACAATTAAATTATAAGCCATGGGCCTTTGAGTCTTCATTCTCAACACTCCTGTGTTACATAAAACTTTGACTAAATAAATTTGTTGTGTATTACTCTTTTTACCTTTTATTATAGAGGTGTTCCCTGTGATCTTATGATTGTTAAGGGAAAGTGTCATGCCTTCCCACCTCTACAGTTCAATGTGGTTTTTGTATTTAGGAAAAAGCCCAATAGTTTTGATCTTGAATTCTTAAAAAAGGAAAAAAAAATTACTGAGACTGAAATTGTGAACTCTAGAGAAATATTATTCTCTCCACTTAGCATTTATTGATGGTACGCAGGATTTTTGAAGCCATAGAGATAAATCAGTGTATTCCACAAGGAAGGGAAATGAGGGCAGAAGACTAATGACTGAAGCATCAGTGGTGGTGCTGAGAATAATGGCAGGCATGTAGAGGGGAGAGACGGCCTCCTGTGCACTGGGAGAGCTCGGGAGATGGTTCACTTAGCCTGCAGGAGGGCGGTAGAACAAAAGAAAGACAAAGATAGTCTTAAAATGTAGAATGGAATAAATACTGCCTGGAAAACTGCAAGAAGGAAAAGAGAGGGAATGGAGGAGAGAAGACATAAACCAAAGGTGGAATAAGAGATATCATCATGTACAAAGAAATGAGTGTCCCAGACTGCATGAGACACAAGAGTATATGTAATGTTGCTGGGTAAGGAAAGAAGATTTTAAGTAATATTACTGAGGGCCAATTGAATGCCCTTTCATAAAATACCACTCCCCAAGTGTTGATTGAGTAAATGATTGTAATTTTATTGTATCTAGGCAGAACTTTAGACCAAGGATAGTAGGTCACTTTTTAAGGCCTTGTAGCTACCTAATGTGTGGCAGATTTGGAGTTTCATTCCATTCCTCCAGCTTGGAATGGCTCCTTTGCACCTGCCTCACATGCGTTCACAGGTCTTCCTAGGCATCCTGTTTGGAAAGGAAGGCCCGGTAGCACTGCATGAATTAGCAACCACTTTTTTTTAAAACTTTGAAGAGATTTTTGTAATGTATGTGGGTGTAAGATGAAATTAAGGAGGAAGAAAAGTTCATCTTTAGAGGAGAGCCCTGGGTGAGTTAAAAAGAGAAATCAAGGATGAAGTTTAAAGAACGATGAAGGAAAGGAGGGAAGTAATTAGAGTTTAGTGAGCTAAAGACACAATTTAAAGACTGCAGAAAGGAGCCAAGGTGGGAATGGAAGGGATTAGATTCCAAGGTGTCCAAGGGCTGCCAAAATCTTTAAGGTAAATCAAAGGACTATTACCAACTCAATAGAATTTTATATTATTTTAGGAAACCGAGTACCAGTCCACTAGCTGCCAAGCACAGGATCAGGAGTAAAACTAAAATACAGAGCAGATTCTGGGAGCTTCACATAGCTAAAGGTTTTGGCTCAGAAACATATGAGGTATAGGAGCCTAAGGGTCAGCTCCTGCGACCTCTCCCTTTGCCACAGATGAAACTGGAGCCAGAGAGGTGGTGTTAAATCTCTGTGTACCTGGGATTACTGCAAAGCAGGGATTCAGTTGTAAACTTCCAACACCCAGTTCAGTGATCTTCACCAAGAATGTGAAGTTTAGATCAGGTCATGGATTTCCCAAACTGGTCAGAATATCCACAGGCCAATCATGGAACATGAGACTTAGAACTAGGAGCCCAATCTACAAATGACTATGGAAGGGAAAGAGGATCGTGACCTGGAAAAATAAATGGTAGGAGGAAATTAAAGGACAGTAGACTGGAAGATTAAAAAGGTTCAAATGATGGTAAGGAGAAGGTGGAGGACCACAGAGACAAGAAAAAAGACCAGGATATTATCAGTAGATCTACAAGGAAGACTTGTTAATTTTATGGAAAGCAAGTCCTCATTTATACTTTTGACAATTTTTAAACAAAAGATTAAGAGGTAGACATTTCTACATAAAAGGCAGCCTGGTGTCTTGGAGAAGGTGTGGACTTTGACCACTCTGTGTCAGGGTTCAGTCAAGAGAACATAAACCACCAAATTTTTGACAGGGAGAATTTACTTAGAAAATGATGTTAAATAATTATTAAAAGATAGAAAAGATTAAATTGCGACACTGAGGAAATACAGAGCTGCAGGGAACAGCTACAACCCCAAGCACTGGAGAAACCAAGCTAAAAGTGTTGGAATTTTAGAATTTAGAAGTTTAGGATGGCATCCCCACAGAGTCCTCTGAGGAGAGACCTGCAAAGCTAGGGCTCAGGCTGCAGAACAGAGAGCGGCAGCTGAATGGATATGATATTGGTGAGAAATGGCAATACTGTTGTTTTTAGAAGTAGAAAATACACACACACACACACACACACACACACACGCACACGCGCACACACACACACACACATACAGAGAACAACTAGAACCCATTGCTGCTGTTGGAAGCATCTGCTCTACTCACTGCTGGAGAGGTGCTGAGTGCAATTGTGGAAACAGAACAGGGTGAAACATTCCCCTCCTGTCGTCTCCTGGATGCACCGCAGGGCACTCTAATTGTGGAAGCCAGCAAATAATCAGTCAAAAATGGGAATATATGGTATATAGAATATTAGTCCCCAAATGCTTAAAAAGCAGAGCAGAGGAGGGTAGATTTCAGATTGACAGGCTATTGCTTAAAGTCAGCATGGCCTTTGATTAACACAGTGACCTCTCATTTGCATAGATCTCTAGTACTAGGAAGAAATCATCTCTACCTTGACTTTATATCTCTTTCTGGTTATGTCTCTTTATCTCTTTCCTTTTAGGACAAAACTCCTCAAAACTGTAATCTGGATTCAGAGTCTTATGTCTCACTTTTTCTGGAAGATTTTCCAAAGCAAATGTTTGTCTCTACTTCTCTATGAGAGCCAGCTCGATCAATTCCAGATCATGGCATCATTGGCTTCCATGCTGGCAAACCCAATGGTCAGTTCTCAACACTCATTCTACCATACTTCTCAGGACTAGTTCAGAGTTGGTTCACTCTTGCTCCAGGAGCACTTTACTCAAATTGCATTACCCATATATTCTTTCAAGTTTCCTTCCCCCTCCCAACCAGTTCTGCTCAGTTTTCTTTTCTGTGTCTTCACAAGACAAGAAGGGTAGAAAACGAAAAAGAAATCTAGGGAGTGTTCCTAGCCCTTTTGTAAGAACATTAATCCATTAACAAAGTTAATTTTCTCCTGATCTAAGCACCTGCCCAAAAGCCCTCATCCTAGTGGGACTTCATCTTCTAATCCTCAGATTTTGAAGGGTCTCAGGGAGTATCTCTGTCTTTTTCTTCTGTTCTCCTCTTGCTCTGTCACCACACCCAATCTCATAGGTTGCTAGAGTTCTGTCTCTAGCACAGCCTTCTTCCTTGAACATCATCTCACAAGTATAGCTCCTTAGTTAACATTTCAACTGAGAAATTTATGTAATAGGAGATGTAAGTTTAACAAGTCCTCAAAACAAACTTGAACACTCCTCTCCAACAAAACTCACCTCTGCAAGTTGTACCTTTGTACAGTGGTTTTTAGCACTGAAATCTCTCTGTGTCATATTTCACCTCCAATCATCAAATCTGTGACCAAGCATTCTAGGTTCTACTTCATTATGTGTTCAGAACCTGATGACCCTTCTACCTCCATCACCCTCTTAAAAATGATTGTGTTCTTACATAGAATATCTTAGTAGCTCCCAGCAGGTTTTCCTTCTTGTCCTGTTTTGGTTACTCCTTTCTCTTGTTATTCTATTTTCCATAAGCTTTGATAATTTGAGTATGTTTCATGTACATTTCTTATTGAATCATACTCTTAATCTTTTTATGCTCTGTAATGAAATATCTGCTGTAGGGTAATTTATAAAGGAAAAAAATTCATACAGTTTTGAGGCTGAAGTTTATTATTGAGGTGCTGGAACTTAGGGTCCAGTAAGGGCTGCTATTTGCTTCCAAGACAGTGTCATCTTGATCCTTCTTCTTGAGCTAAACACTGCATCTTTATTTGGCAGCAGGAACAGAAGGACTGTAAAAGGGCATAGCTAGTTCCCTTTCCCCTTTTTCCATTTCCTTCCTTCCTTCCTTCCTTCCTTCCTTCCTTCCTTCCTTCCTTCCTTCCTTCCTTCTTTGCTTCCCCCTCTTTTCTCCTTTCTTCCTTCTTTCTTTCCTTCATTCCTTTTTTTTCTGTTCCCAAGTTTTCGCTACCAAACTCTGGCCAGTCTTGAACTTGCGATAATCTTACTCAGCCTCCAAGTCCTAAATTAGGCATGCACCTTCCAGCCCTTTTATAAGAATATTAATTCATTAATGCAGGAGGCACCCTCATGATCTAGTCACCCACAAAGGCTCCACCTCTATTTTATATGAATTTTTCAGGACAAGTTCTGACCATAGAGATCACTTTATTCAAATCCCTCCAAAGACAGTGTCATACAAAATAAAACCCTAAGTCTTGAAAATGGCACACAAAATCCTAGGTCATCAGGTTTTTGGCCACCTTGCCTGCCTCACCTCGTGTTATTCTCTAGCTTGCTCATTCCTCTCCAGACACATGGCTTTCTACCTATTCCTCAGATAAGCCGTGTACTTCTTGACTCAGGACTTGGCAGTACATGTTTTGGCTCCAGGTGTTGGCATGGGATGCACACTCCGTTGTTTTCTTTGTCTCTGACATGTTAGCTGTCCTGCAGAGTTTTCTGCTGACTTCTGTATCTGCTGTAGCCCATCTTTTCTGCTTTCTTTCTATTATATAGAAAGCACTTTTCAATCTCATTACAATTATATCTGTATTTGTTTAGTGTCTGCCTTGCTTTCGAGAATGCACATTGCATGAGGGCATAGGTTTTGTCTTTTTTGCTTATTGCTGCTTACCTGAAAAGACTGCAGACTCCAATGCATATTATCCTCAATTAATGTTATCCGAGGTTTCTGTAACCTCAGAATGGGATCATAACCCTAACTCTTTTGGAGCAGGTAATTGAAAATGCATGTAAAGTGCTTTGGTGCTTAAGAGTGACTTAAATTTCTTTGGAAGGAATGCTTCGGAGATTTCTACTACCCCGTTGTCTTGATTCTATTTATCCAAAGTTGATCTCTTGCCAGACACTGGGGCCATTAAAAAGAAGATGCAATGTGTTATGCTGAATCCAAGCCATTCAGGGTTACCTGCTTTCCATTCCAAAAAGCAATTTTTCTGATTGTGACTTTAAGTTTTACCCTTGGGAGGATTTTAGGAAGGCATTCTTCTAAGAACTTGTTGCTTTCTGAAGAAGATCTGCGAAGGTCAGAAATATGACCTTGAGGGAAAGAAAACCAGAAAGATAAAGCTTTCTACTTCTTACTTCAAACCAGCTCTTTAGATTGGTAAAAGTACATATGTTGGGTCCATAGAAAATTTCAGAGCTATTCAGAATGTTATTGTAAGGAAGAATATTAGCTCCAGCTGTGGCTTTTCAATGGCTCATTTTGGGGCTGAGCAAAAAGCTGACCTGTTGTTTTTGAGGAAGAGTATTGACAATGACATCTGTACTTTTATCTCCTTACTTCCCTTGATAATAACCACCATCTCTTTCTAGCCTCCCAGGCTATTGATGCAATATGGGCTGGAGAAAAATCCATTTTGATTTCACAACTAATTATTGCTAAGGGTAAATCCTTAAGTCTGAATCTCTAGTCCAGAAAACTCCACTCAGTTTTGGCAGATTTGAAATTATTTTTAACCTACAACTTACACTGAGTCTAGCTTTATATCCTTGGGCAGAACACACACTTACTCTGGAACTATACTTATTTATATTTTCATTGAAACATATAGTTTGAATATGATCTTTGAAAGGTTGAAGACTATTTCTGTTGAAAGAAAACTTACAAACATCATGCCTATTTGGAATAATCCTCACCCATCTACATACTGTAGATACTACAGTACATACTTTTTAAAACCTTCCCTTTGACCACCTTTGCTATGCTCTTGACTCAGGACTCAGATAATTGTCCTAAATCTAGGAAAGCACATCTTGGTTATCATTGGTAGGATGGGTTAAGAAAATAGGTTTAATGTGTTCATTAGACTTAGTTTATTGTCTGTCCCTTTGTGCTTCCATTAGATAAGTTTTCAAAGAGTGTTCACATGTAAGAGACATCATATGCAGGATGCCTCCAGACACGCAGACAAACTGGGCCGTGGTTCTTCTGGGAAATGAGGATCTTCATGGATGTTAGTGATATCCTGGCTGTGACAATAGGCAAGGTTAAAAATGAAACAGTGGAAGAGAATAGGAAACCATATTTATTTATTAATGTAGCTATAGAAAGGCTTAAAAGTAAAGCTAAATTTTGTCTTGGGAAACATGATCAGTGCAGTGTCAACCAATTCCTAAAAACTTTGTAGCAAACTATAGCCTTGAAGTCTCCTAGACTAACAATTGCACTAGATACTGAAAAAAAAAAATCATCTATCAGTAACTTCATGTTTCAAACATTTTTTGTGTATCATCTAGGCAAATCATACTTCCAATATTCCTGCAGTGTTAGGAGAGATTATTTAGTTGTTATTTTAATTATCATCACGCTTATTTTTGGATATATGGAAATGTAACCATGATAAGTCAATGGAAATACAGCCTGGGATGGAGTATCTTTATCTGAGAAGTTCTCTTGATCAATTTCCTTTTATTTTATTACACAAATATTTTAATCTTGCCTTTTTTTTCTTCAGAACCAGCTGTGGCTCTCTATTGATTCTTAAATTCAGTGCAAGCATCTTTACCTACTGCCAATTTCTCAGCTCATCTTTCTAACATAATTTTCATTGTAAGTAAAAATTAATATCTAATTTTTGAAGTTAACTTAATTCTTACTTTCTTCAAATCCAATTACAAAACTGAAGTGCTTATTATTTTTTGAAAGGCCCTCTAATTCGCCCCCTTACAGATGAATTGATGAATCTGATAACTAGTTCCTGTAGCCTGCGTTTAGAATCAAATCAGCTTATTTTCCCGTGCCTGTCGTTCTCCCACACTCTGCTGTTTGCTGATTACCTGATTTTTACCTTACTGCCTCCGATCAAGAATGGGACCGTCTGAAATGCTTGCTGTCTGCTCTTAGAGTTTTTGTCTTGAGATTCAGCTCACTTTGAGACACTTGGCCCATGTACTCTAACCTATCTTTATCTGGTGTCAAAAATCTCTCTCCACATCCCCATCAGCTTCTATTGCATACATTCTATAAATGAATCCAAGTCAAACTAACAGGACTCTGGTGTTCCGCTTCCTGAGAACATCACGGCTCTTTCTTTTTTGTTTTTGGTCCTGTAGCATGAACCCCTTGATAGAGTTTTCTAACCATATCCCCCACCTCCTATTGTGATGTTAAACACAGTGTTTCTTTACCAGACAGTAGTTCGATATCTATTGACAGAACAAGTAAAAATGGGTGGGGGTAGATTGCTTCATCTTGTCCACATTTTATTGCTTTTAGGGCAAATAGAACTCTCTTTCTGTTGATTTAGTGCCTGTTCAAAGCTGCCCACACTAGGCCAGATATTCTATATCAATTCTTCTTGTCTTTAGAGCTGGGACATGATTGAGAGGTTCATTGCAAGGAAATTGTTACTTATAATAGTGTCAGCACTGAGTTTGGAAATGATTTACATTGTTTATAAAGCAGAGGAAATTCAGCTATCCCTGTAGTGTTAACAACTTATATTCTTGGGTGGTTAGAAAAAAAGGAGTTACAAGTTCAGTATGGTCATTCACTTTAAAGAGAAACTTGCACAGCTCTCTTCCCCTGTACATAGTTCAATATATGGAATTCAGTTGATTTTCCAAAATTTCCTATTTTTACAGAAGTATACGGAGTAAAGGACAGTAAAAGCTCTGAGATTTTTCCACTACTTAGAGTTGACCTGACACAATTTCATGGATGCTAGCATACAAAAGGACACTTCTGGGTCAGAGACAAAAAGCAGTTCCTTACTCACAGCACCTGCAGTAGCCAAGGAACAAGAACTGATACCCATCTCCAAGTCCAGCTTTCTGTGGTACCACATGATGAACTATGAAAGATAGTCATGTACACCGGGCATAGTGGTGCATGAGAATTCTGAGTTTAAGAAACCCTAATATTTTATAATGGGTTGCAAGCAAGACTACATCCTGTGTTCTCAAAGGAGATATTGTCACTAAAAAACATCCTTGGAAAACATAACAAAAGTCCATTATTACCTATGTTTTCAGGCCATGAAGAAATAAAAGAATCACAGGAAACTGCCTCAGAACAGAGAACATTGTGTCTTTGTACCAAATACATGACTCTTCTCCATAAATCAGAGTCATGGTAGTGGTAACGGTAATGATAATGACTCTGATAGATCATAAATCTATAGGACAGATGTTATAGCTATGTCAACAAAGAGGTTGTGGTTCAGTTTCTGCAACTAAAGAGGAAACAAGTGATATCTGGCCTAGCTAAAGAGGCAAGGGAAAAGATAGAGTAAATGAAATGCTGTAAAGGAAGGGTTGCTTGAGCACTAAAATGAGCAAAATCATGGTCTATGCAGAATAAATATCAGTGGTAAAAAAAAGTGCTAGAATAACCCAGCTAGAGGTCAAAAAGATCATCTAGGAGAAATAAAGATGGGTGAAGCAGAAGAAAGGAGGGGAGGAAGGAATGGAGGCAGAGGGAAAATGTTGATGGATAGTAAAGGGAAAACAAAATTCATCAGCCTTTATTTTGTTTCCATCATTCTCAAGAACAGCACGGAACTGGTACCAGAGTTCAGCAAAGTATGGCTATGGGTCTATCCCTTCCTACTGCTGGCTTTGTAAATAAAGTTTTATTGACAAACAGCAGAACCCTTTCTTTTTACTGTATTACTCTGGCTACCTCACAGTACAAGGACAGAATTCAGTGGTTGCTACAGCAATAATATGGTTTTGTGGCCTAACATATTTACTATCTCATTATAATAAAATGTACTTACTGGCCATTAGATGCTTTTACTCAGATGGATTTGGATCCTGAAGTGTGAACAGACTACATGGCAGAAATCATTAACAGCTCATGCAAATCTATTCTCTGCCTTTTTGAACACATAGCTAGGCCACATTTCCCATATTTCCCTGTGGCCATGTGATCAAGCTCTCTCCAGTGGAAGGTGAGGAGATCTGTGAGTGTCACCTTTTGTAGTGGCCTCTAAAAGCCCTCAATATACTGCTTCTTCTTTATGTTCTGTCTCAGCATCCTTGGATTTTAATATGCAATATGACCTTAGAAGCCATATACTGATGATGAACAGAGCCTAGATTCCTAGCCTCACTGATGTTTCAAATGCTCATCTGGACTATGGAGTTAAAAACATAGCCGTTTTGATTTTTAAACTGCTGAAATGTGAAAATCTTAGTTGCTTCAACCTACCTTGACACAAATTGGGAGAAAGTACCCAGTCAAAATGTATCCTCTGTGTACTTTTGAGAGCACATTTTCCTAACATTTACATCTGGCCACATGATGTAGATATTGTGCCTTACTTTTGTTGTTCTTACTATTTGGTAGTATCAATCAACCTTCCTACATGAAGAGAAAGATTTTTAAAATTAGGTAAAATGCAGGGTCTTCTGTGTGGTGTCTCTCTATGACCATGGGGCAGACATTTCCTATCTTCTCTAGCAGGGGCACGGGCCTGGGACCCTGGCCCAGTCAGTCATCTGTCCTTTGAATCTTAAGCAAGTGATGCAGAAGTATGAAAGCCATTAGATGTTGTCCTGGCAGTGACAACAGCAAGGATCCTGTAATGTAGTAATGAGTGCCCAGTGCAGCGGAGTAGTTTTAATCTGTAGTGTCTTTCTGTGGGGATCTTTCTTCTGCAATGTTCTTAGCTATATTTTGCACGCGTCTCTGTTTTTCTTGACTCTAGAAGTTTATACTTTTAAACTAAATTACATGTTTCAGAATCCACATCTCTGTGGGCAACAGGATAGATTTGGTAAGAGGGGAAATTGTGTGGAACCGTGGAAGCAAAAGTGAAATGGTGGCTATTATTCTTTGAGGCTTTGCCATATGGTGCAGTGACAGAAATAAAGGTGCCCATAGGTTCTGGGCTGTATGCATGCTCCCCACCCTCCACCTTCAACTCTTCATCCAGCCCATGAAGCTTTGAAACAAAGGCGGGCCTGACACTACCACCAGTCCCTCAGCATGGGACTTCCTGCAGCTATCGCTCCCCAAAATCCCACTTTGCCAGACAGCCACAAGCCTTCTCTTTAGCATCCTGTACTGGTGGTTTAGCATGTTTGAAGGGCAACTCCTTTCTGATCCTTGTGCTTCCTCCTGGGTGCTCACTTCCCCAGCAACTCTGCAATCTGACTTTCATTCTTGTAGTAAATCCTAGATTGCACATGCTTCTACTTCTGACCTCTTCTCATTTATTTCTGAGAAACTCACAGCCTCACTGCTGTGGCCCTCTGCTTCAGCCAGAAGTCACTCTAGAACATCCTGGCCCCTGCACATTTCATGAAAATCCACATCTCTCTGCTTGTGGTTGATTTTATTTTTCCCGCAAAATGTGCTTTTTTGCTCCTTAGTTTATAGTTAATTTAAGATTATCTCTAACATTTAGGTTTGATTTTTCTCTGCTCTAAATATTTGGTTTGTCATCCTGACCTGGCTGAAGTGATCCTCTCCTGTGTTCTTGTTGACATCTGTACCCTCCCATACCTCTCACACCACATGATGAAACCCATGATTCCCTCCCTGGGCTGTAAACATCTTGGAGGCAGAGACTGTGTTACATTTGTTTTTGTGTCTGTAGTGTCAGTTCAGAGTCTAGTGCATAATAAAGTTAGAAAATATTTGTTAAATTGAGCAGAACTGACTGTTTGCAATGAATTTATATGCCCTAGACTTGATAAGTTGCATCTTGGTATCTTAAGAAAAGAAAAGTTACACATTGAATAGCTGAGCTGTGGCTGGTAAATAGTTGTTAAAATACTGTGCGTACCAAGAACAAGCAAATACAGTAAATACAACTATTGTTTTAAAAGGATAATAAGACAGTTTATGACATACGGTATGTCTTATAAGTAGCTTGTTAAGAGTTATTAGAATTCATATAGCTAGATTTAAAAAATAAAGCTAAGTGAGCACTGGTAATATCAGATGCCAAGAAAATATTATTTGGTCCCTAGTCATTTTTGAGATAGGAACTGAAGTAGGTACTAAGTATGCAAAGACTTGATGAGATCTCACTTCTAATGTGATGGTCACAACTTAATAGTTTCTCAATAAGGTACTGTAACTGAGACATTTATCACTTACATAAAGCTTGGTCCTAGAACTGGTGGTGAATCAATAATTGTCTTCATTTTATCTCTTTATCTCTAATGATGCCAGGTATTGAGGACCTTGTACACTACATGCTAGGCAAGTCTGCTACTGAACTACAGATCTAGCCCCTCCTTAAGAATTTCTTTTAAGACAAAGTCTTGAGAAATTGCCCACGCTGGTTTCAACTTGTGGTCTTTTTGCCTCAGTCTCCCAAAACCTAGGATTATAGGTGTGTGCTACTGTGTCCTGCTTCCCGGTTTTCTTTGCCTGCTTTTTGCTTTGTTGATGATATATATCATGATAATGGTGGGAGACTAAATTTGGTACACAAGTATCTTTTGTTGATTTTTTTTCAATATTTTATTTTATTTTATTTTATTTTTGATATCTGGGATTGCATTCACAACCTCTTGCTTGCCAGGCAGGTGCTTAAGCTGCTGAGCTACTTCCTTGGCCCTTCTTTTGTCGTTTTAATAGCAAACACAATTCAATAAAATGAACGCAAATGTCTGTAAGTGAGACTTGAAGCTCAATGTTACTACGTAGAGCCTACAGTACAATAGATTTCAAATTAACTCAGCAAAGAACTTTCTAAAGACCAGAGTCTTAGCCCAAAATTGGAACAGACAATGCCAGGAGATGATATGCTGCCTTCACTGGAGTTTTGGAGCAGAGGCTAAACAGCTAAACTGAAATGATTGACCCAGAAAAGATCCTTTCTCCCCTCTAGCCCACTGTTCATGAATGAGCCTGGAAGAAAGAACTTGGCAGCCCGGGTGGTCTATGACTCAAGAGTAGAAGATGAACAGAGATCCAGTGGCATGAAAACTGCTCAGGTCTGGGACCAGAAGGAAAGTTGGGTTTTCAAGAATCAGGATAAACTTAGGTTCAGAGCAACAGCAAGATAAAATAATCTAATGGTGGGAGAATATGTTTCCCAGAGCATTTTATATAAAATATTACCCTAAAGGCATTAGAAATCATTCCTCGTATTAAAAACTCAGAATTTTATAGAACCCCATCCCTTTGGATTCATGTTTTTGTACTGAGTATCCTAGAGACAGGCACTGTAATCCATTTAAAACCTTCGAGAAGCTCTGAAGGCCTTCATCTGGCCCTGCCTGGAAATGCAAATTCTGGCCTTGGTCCTGTCCTTGGTTTACTGTGCATGTTGGGCTTCAGTTTCCTTTTCTTTGAAAGTAGGAGTTTGACTCCATGACTGTCTCTAGTGGTCTGAATTACTCTGTGCTTCCTTTCTCTTGATGTCACCCTGCTAAGGAGTCGGGTATCCTCTCCCAAGGTTTCATGTCTATGAGTGCCAGCAGCTTTAGACCTGGGCCACGTGCCCACAGCATGTGGTGGGAAAGAGCAAGGCTGGCCTGGCTCTGCCAAACCTGTAGGCCACACTAGACATTCTAGTTCATGTTGGAAAATAAATCTGGAGCAGATTAGCATCCTCAAAGCTGTGTGTGTGTGTGTATGCTTGCGCATGTGTGTGTATTTATGTGTGTGTGCACAGCATGCAAAACTTGAAAGCAGCGTTTCAGCTGGCCCAGAACCTGCCATTTCCATCCAGCTGTTGGCCTTGTGCCTCACAATGAGCTTGCAGCCCATATTAATAGCTCCCGTGAAATAGGCCTTGTTATTTTACCCATGCAATAAGATTCTCAACAGCTGTGGGAAATATCTTTTGATGCAATATCTGACAAATAAGATTCTTCCTCCAGTTGGGAACTGGGGCCATGGAAAGTAAAGCAACAAGAAAAGCCTTTGGAAAGAAGAAAAATCAGTATTGTTTAATTACACGAAAAAAAGTAAGATTCCACCAAATTTCTGCACAAGACACAAGCGTTTTTATTTTATGTATTGTCTCTCAGCCATGACATTTCTTTGTCATGGAAGTCATGGATTTGCTCAAATCATGACAGAAAAAAAGGTAGCAGGATTGTAATGTATCGCATTTCAGCTTCCAGGATGTCGTCTTGGGTCAACAAGCAATAGTTTAGGCAGGATTGTTGTTACCAAGCATCCAGTTTACAGTCATTAATAAGAGAATGTGGGAGACAGGAAAAGAGGTGTAGTTTTTGTCTGCTGTGGTTTGGCTCTTGCTTCTGTGGTGTTGGAAAAGACACATAAACTTTGTCCAGAGCCCTGTTTATCTGCTTGCCTAAGACAGATCATGGGAATTATTTTGTCAATAGGCATCCTGGTATTTTAGCAGTCTCCACTCCAGAGAGGAGCATAGCATGTCTTTCTTGGTGTTTTAAGAATGTCTGATAGCTAACTGATCACTTGCACTTTTTTCCGCATCCACATTTTTTACCTCACCCACATTCTTGAAGAATGGGCTGAGTGAAATATTTCTACTTGCTGACTCTCCAAACTCAAACAAGGCTTCAGGATTTTCCAGCTGAGACCAAAGACTGTCAAGCTAATCAGATAAGGTGCCATTTGAAAAATCAAAATATATTTGAATGAATATTTTAGATCATTGGAGACTTTTTAAATCTTTCTTCAACAGTCTTGACTCAATTAAAAACAACAAAATCCCTCAAAAATCGACCTGAGTTCTAGTCTGTCAGTAACAGACTACAATATTATAGCTCTTAACAACTGTTTTTTGGTTTTCAAGATGTTTAACATCTAAGCACAAAATGCATTAGATGGCCTGTAAAACCCTTTTGTAGTGTAAAGGCATGAAAGTTAAAAAACGGGCTTATATATCTTGACTTTTCATTGTCTATCAGTTTTTGTCACTTTCAAAATAATGTCACAGCAAATCTGAAATGATATCATATCAAGGGCATGTTATTTGGAATCACATGCTATATTTCAGAAATTATGCAAATTAATAAAGTAAGACAATCTTATTTAGAGGCAAATCACATGATAAATGGAAAATAAAACACAAGAACAGAGTTAAACTCAATTCTGATTTTTACAAGCTGTGTCTTATCATATTACTGAACTGAAACACTGTGAGACTTTCATTGCAAAATGCCTTATTTGTGCCAAGTAAGATTATTATTGTAAAATTAAGCATTAAAGGATATTTTTGCTCTTTATTTATGCAGCTTGAAAGTATGTATTTCTCAAATTGTTACCATACTGTTTCAGAATGCTTATCAATGTGAAGTGTCATTCAATTCCATGGAGCCCTCTGTGTCCATTGCCTCAACTGTAAACCAAACAAGAAAACAGATGTGTGATTGCTGCTCTTTTAACCATCAACTTTCTAAACTGTGTCTCTTCACCCAAAATCCAAATAACTTTGCATGTTATTTTCAATTGTTCAAAATTGTTCTTTTTTGTTGACTAACTAGCTTTCTATTACAAAGATTAAAAATTCTACCATGAAAGTGCATCTCTATCTTCAGAACTGTTATTTTTCAAACCTAAGGGAGATTTCCTGTTTCTCTCTCCTCCCCCACTGTAGGAGCCCCATGCAGTCTCCTCCGCCCTCCCACTTCTTATAGTCAGTGTCTGGAAAAGAGGTTGGTATTGTGTATTTGCTGGTATGGTTCCATGTCCATGATACTGGGTGTATCCGTGTTGACTGTGGTAGAAATTCTATGGTTGGAAGGCATCCTAGCAATTGGACTATCTTTCTTTCCTAACATCAAAGATATAGAGTTCACTACCATTTCATCATTCTTAGTGATGTTGTTTTCTTCATTTGTTTTGTTTCTTGTTTTAAAATGTTCTTCCTTTTGGTCCGCTAAAATCTGCCTCAATCTTTTTAAAATCAGTGACCTTAATTTGCCCTGTGGGGCATTACAGATCGAATGTAACTACCTTTCCCACTTGACGGCATAACTTGACTTCAAATATCTGAAGAGTAACCATGTCTTTCCTGCTCCTTCTTTTAGTCAAGTTAATCATTTCCAGTACTTTCATTTGTTCTTTATTTGACATGGTTTCTAGATTCTGCCAAGCATTTTCACTCTCCACTGCCTATCTTGATCTCTAGTGGTAAACATATTTAAATTTCCCAAAGCCTTAATATAAGGTATCCAATAGTGAACATGACACTGCAAAGGATCTAATTGACTTAGAGATAGTATATGAGCTATAGGTTGGTGTCTATGGGTCTCTTTAAAAAGTCTTTTTAGTACCCTAGCTTGCTTTCACTTAGCATTTTTGAGATCTACTATGTATCAGGCATGGAGCTGGGCCCACAATAACAAGTAAGGTTCAGTCCTTGCCTTTGGAGAATGCAGAACAGATATCCAGTCATGTAAACATAACACCATGTGGTAGTGGGCGCCTGATGATAATTCGAAAGGCAAGGGAGTGCCCGGGTGATAATGATGATCTCTGTGTGGGCCGTAGAGGAAGCAGGAGAGCAGGATGTGACTGTTGCCAAGTCACATCTTTCTTCCTGACAGTAGATCTTCAGATTTTCCAATCGTGCATGTTCTTTGCAGCTGTGGGATGACAGAAAGTTTGTCCACTGTTAAAGAAATATCAGGGCTTTCTCTTCAGTGTCTTTGAGATTTCCACTCTATCCTATTTGTGGTATGACCAGTATTGCCAGTATCTGGAATCCCAAAGGCCACAGGCACAGATGTGGTTGTTAGTGTCATACTGCTACCTAAAAAGTCCAGCACTTACACTTGCATGATCTTTGAGGAAGGAAACAGCAACCTGTCAGTGATGGATAATTTTGTTTTCTTAAAAGGCAACAGCCAAGATTTAAATTCACATTTGACTATGTCCTTAAAGATTGACATACACTTGGATGTCATTTAAAAAGCAAAAATGCACACATTAGATTTATAGTGAAGATTCCATTCTCAAATTCTACCCTAATTTCTTTCCTGATGTTCTGGGTGGCTTTGACCTTTTTTTCATCTGAAGTTAAAAGTAGAGATAAGCAAGTAACCCTGCACTCTATTTAGAAAAGCCGAAATGTGTTTTCTACATATCCTACTCTACCGCTTCTATTCATCTGCAGATTTTTTTTTTAATCTCTCCCCTTACACTTCCAGCCTCTCATCCAGCGTTGGTGTTCAGTTCATACTCTACTGGTTCTTTGTTACTCAATATAAGGTGACAGTGTCAAGATGGGGAGGCAGGTAATGGTGATGGAATGAAGAAGCCCATGGTGGTAAGGAAGTGCGGTAAGGGGAGAGATGTCTTATTTCACTGAGACTACATATCCTGCCTAAAAATGTCATGGGTAATGGCAGCTCATTTTATTTCCCAGGTAGCAGGGAAAAGGGTGTTTATTCTGCCTGACAGGGCCCGGCCTATATGAGGCACCATAGGAACAAATCCAGGTTAACTAGCTTTCCCATGTGTGTGTTACTTTCCCTTTTGATTTAGCTCATGTTGTACTTTTCCTCTTTGTTGACAGAGCATAGATGACCACAGGATAAATATAGGAATAAACAAAAATAGTCAAGGTAATACTTTACTTAAATGCTATTTACTTCCGCAATCATCAGCATTAATCTCTCCTTACATAAAATTGAAATACAACTTTATCTTCTGTTATTAACCTCTGAGAAATTGCAGTTTTATGGCTTCTGAGTTTTAATTCATAACTTCAGAGGTGACCTTGATAGTTCCAAATTCTTTTTATGATAGTGCCTCAAGTTTATATAATATTTTATAGCTTAATAAAGTATTAATACACATTATCCCATTTTGAGTTAAGTAGGAGGGTGTTCCTTGTGTTTTAGGGAAGAGGACACTGAAGCTCTGAAGAGACCAGAGTTGCCTCAAGGTCATGGATCTGAAGCTATGGAGTTGGTGACACACTCAGGTCTTTGTGCTCTGGCTCTAGAACTTTCTCCATTGGACAAGGTCTCTCTCATTGTGTGGGAGGTTATAGTCTGTCATGGCTTCACAGCCTAGTTGTTGTCTTACCTCCAGAGATCTTCACAGTGGCCCTGTAAGGTCAGCTTAGCAGCCATTTTAGGCCTTGTGTTTCCTTTTCTGAACACATTAGACTGGAAGAAAATAATGCTTCATGGAAAGCTAAAATAGTTTGTATCTAATTTTGTTTGTTTGTTTTTGATGGTACTAGAGACAGAAACCAGAGGCAGTTTACCACTGAGCTAAATCCCTATATCTCCCCCGCCACACACACACTTTTTTTCCTTTTTGAGAGAGGATCTTGCTAATTTGCCCAGGCAGAACTGGAAGATGTGATCTTCCTTGCTCAAACTCTGAATTACTGGAATTAAAGGAATGAGCCCCCACTGCCAGCCAAATCCAAGCCTTTTTCATGTCATCTTTCATACAGTACCACTACTAATGTTGAGGGACATTCTTGTTGTGGTTATTAACCATTTTGATTAAAAGGAGGTTAATCAACAAGAATTGACAATCTGTGGCTCATGGGCATGACTTCTAGCTAAATGCTAGTTGACAAAGTATACAGTGCCATTGTCAACTTGTCCTTCCTGTTCTTTGTTCTCCATGTCTACCCTCTTCTATCTCTAATACCACTTCTACTTAGTTACCACTGGTAGGATGAGGGTTAACAACTGCAGTTAGTCACTCAGCACTAGTCCATACTCTAGCCTGCATTTCCCACCGCCATTCCCAACTGCCCCACCAGACAAAGCCTTTAACGAATCGGTGTGCAGGGCACTGACCTCTGCAGTTGTATGGGGCACCATGCTTACATGCATCCTGTGCTTGTTCTAATGCTTGCTGTCACCAGACTGAAACGCTTATTGATTTTTGACCAAGAGTCTCATGTTTTTGTTTTGCTCCAGGCTCCACAAATTGTATAGATGGTCTTGGTTCTGCAGCCTAACTCATTTCTACAACCACAAAGGCTCACATTTGGTTCCTTTCATTTATCTTGAAGGTATAGACTTCTACCCTGCAGAGGAACTGTAGCTCAGATTTTATTTCTAGCTCAAAAATTTTGCTAAAATATAGAGATATGGAGCCATATCTTCTCTCTCTCTATTTTCTTTCCCCCCTTTATTTTTTGATAAGGTCTGACTATGTAGTTTGAACTCAAGATTCTATTGTCTCCGTCTCCCGAGAGCTGGGATTACAGGTGTGCACCACCATGCTCAGGAACCAGACCTTCTGTCTTCTGAGAAAAATGAGTCATGTGACATCTTAAGGAAAGTTCACATGGTAGAACTCAGTCTCTTACCTTATTTCTATTGAATAAGAAAAGAGAGAGAGAGACATACATACATACATACAGACAGACAGACAGACAGACAGACAGAGACAGAGACAGACAACTAGCATCTGTAAATAGTTACAAGTGAGCCCCAGACAGACTCCTGAAGTAGAAAGCTAAAGATCTCAGAAAATTAGGAAAATAGAATATATTCTTATATAAAGAGCCTAGAAATGCTCATATATCAAGCTGATAGTAGAATGATTTTGGATTGGAATCCTGAAGAAGGAGAATGGCCATTAGTGGAAATTCTTAAGATGTTAAGAATGTGAGCATTTCTCTCCTTGTTTCATTCTCTTATTCTGATGTTGTTTCATCATATCATTTTCTAGTTTCTTCTCAATTCCTTTCCTCTTTTTTTAAGCTTTCTCTTTATTCTTCTACCTGTGTATATATTATTTTATTTCATTCATTGACTATGAGGAATATCCTTGGTTTTTAACTTTAAAAACAATTAAAATTTCATACATTCCTGGCTTTTTTTTTTTTTTTTTTTTTGGTACTGGGGATCAAACTCACAACCTTGCACATGCCACAAGTACAGGCTTGTGCTTGTGCTGCCGAGCTAAATCCCCAGCCCCTCATTTGCTCTTTTGAAAGCCCAAGCAAGGAGTGGGGGGAGCTAAACTTGAATTTAAATAAGAAGGCAATATTTAAAAAGTAAAACAAATGAAGAGTCCATGATTTTCTTTGTTTCCTCTAGATAATTACAAAAATATTGAAGTTATTAGTGGCATGGCTTTGTACAATTCTTAATGTCCTTCCTGTTTGTCAACTCTTGCTAGTTATCTGCAAAGTTCTCCATCCCAACAGTGTTACTACTTTAGACTGTCTTGTTACGAGCACAGTTTGATTGCAGAATTGGTTTTCAGAATTTCAACTTGCTATCTGCATTCTATATCCACCTTTTGATTGGGAATTTAATTCTTCCCTGTTTTCGAAGGTCCCAACAGAAACATGGGAGTTGAAAATGCATGTTCATTTTCCCCCTCCGGAAGCTGAGGGTGTGAGAAAGGGATGTGCTGCCATGAACTGAGGAAGCAGCCTCAGAAACCAAGTTTCTCTGTCTTTCTGCTCTTCTTTTCCTTCAGAAGCACAGGGAGAGACTTTCTTTAATGTTCCCTTACTTTGTCTACCCGAAGGTGAGGTCCTCCATAGTGTTAACACTCAGGAACAAAGACCAGAGTTGATCACTAAAGGTGATGCCATGCCCAGATCCCAGAGGAGTTAGGGTCAACCCAGGCACTGTGGAGACTGCGGAGACAGAGAGAGTTTAAGTAATATGTGTGGAATTTTGCAGACCTGGTGCAGCCAGGTCAAGGGTGAAAAAACCATTGGCCTGGTGCAAGGGGTGAGAGCATGTTTTATACAGTAGTTTAGGTAAGGGAGGGGAACATTTCTGAGAGAGGTGCAAAATTTTGGGTCTCTGAGTAGGAGGTCTAAGGCTAGTTGATAGGGTGGTGTTGAATACGGGGTGCTGGAAGGCATGTCTCTTGTGATTTCTCATGGAATTAGCTCTCTGCAGGTTGAGCTGTATGGGGCATTTAGCTGTTGGAGCTGTGTGGGGAAGCTGCTGGCTTCCTGGTGAATGCTGTGCTCCTGTAGGAGTGAATAACAAATCGACTTGGTGTGTTTTTCTCTCCTACCTGGGCGAGGGATCTAGTTCAGAGACCTGACAAGAGCAAAGTTGTCAAGGCTATTGTCCATTTTTTCTACCATTTATCTTCCTTTAAAATCATTTAATTTCCCTCTATATTTGCCTAATTTTCCCACTTCCCTCTTCTCTTGGAAGAAGGTGTATATATTTTTAAGTCTCATTGGTTCATAGGGTACTCACTTTTCACTCTTGTCATATCCCTGTATATATAATTGATTTGTGTGCCCCTTTTTCTGGTAAACCTGACTATTGTCAGTGTTATTTTGGCCTCATCAGCTGTCACATCTTCAGAAGGTGAATGGAAGGTTCCCTTTGCCCTTATGTGGGCATGACTTCCAGTAATTTATGAACATTAAAAAAAAAAACAGCTTCAGCATCTGTGGGAATAGACTTTTCATTTTGCTAGGATTTTAGAAAAATTTGTTAAGCTATTGGTTCTAGCAATCAGCTCTCTCCTGGAGTTAGTGATAAAAATTAATAGCAATTATGATCCACAATAAGTTGTTTAATGTCTATGATTTATCACTTTATCTATAAAATGGGTATAAGAGCAATATTTTTCTCATGTAGAGTTGTTGTGAGAATTAAGAGTATGCACAAAAATGAAAATATTGCATCATATCTTATAAATATATATGTGTAAATAAAAAAGATACAAAGGAAGTGAGGGGTTTTTGTACTTATTTGTAGTACCTAATGATTACATTTATCATGGGAGTTGATAAACATACATAACACTTCTTAATTTTTTTGTCCTCTAACCCTCCCCTACCTCCTTGCTCCTTTTAACTCTTGGTCCCTTTTCCACTTGCAAAAGCTCTATCTTCATCATTTAATTTCACCCTCCAACCTCCACTCTCCCTTCATCTCTTGTCACATATTCACTTGAAGAATAGTCTACTTCATTCCTATTTATTTATATTCTACTTTGCTCCGAAAGACAGATATTGTGACTTTTTGAATGGCAGAGACAGGAGAGTCACAAGTTTGAGGCCTAGGTAGGCAACTTAGTGAGACCCTCTTTCAAAATGAAAAAGACTTAGGATGCTGTTCAGCGGTAGAGCGCCCATGGGTTCAATCCCCACTTCTGCACACATGCATACACACAGAGACAGAAACACACATACACATGTACACAGAGTTTTTACAAAGACACAAACACATACACGCAGAGTTTGTAAGCTTAGTATAATGCAAGTGTAGTAAACTCTAAAATTATTGTCATCTTGGCAGTTTCAAAGAAATGTCCACACTTAAAGGATTTTCTTCATAAGCAATCAAGTCAGATACAGATTTTCCCCTTAATGTATCTTTTAAAGCAGAATGTCAAGCAGGCAAATTAGAGGACACTTTCTTAATCAGGGGCATTGATTTTCACTTTCTCAACATATCATTGCTCATTTGTATTGAGGCTTAACAGCAAATGCTAAAAAATGTCAACCACCAGCCTTGGTTAGAGAAAGACTGGTGGAGAAAGTGTCAGTAATGAAAAGTGCCCTGAGTTTGTAGGGTGGTGGAGTGCGCCATGAAAATAGCAATCTCCATGGCCCACACAGCACTGGGCAAGTCAGGACTGAAGAGCTAAGACCACTTTGCTGCTTCCCGCCTGTGTGTTCATGGCAAGTCATTTAGCTGCTCCAAGCCTCAGTTTCCGGTCTCTCAGTGGGAAAAAACAATTAAAAATGAAGAAAAATTTGCTCTGCTTTCTTTACAGGGTTATGCTGAGCTTTGCATTGAAAGATATAGAAAAACAATATATAATTTGCTTTGCGGATTCTAGTTATTATTTCTTTTTTGGTCAAGATTCAACTTGTAGATGAATAGTGGAGTTATATTTACCTGTTCTTTATAGAATGGCCTCATTCTTCTGCTGCCTGTCTTGTCTGAGTAGCAATCGAAGTCCATGCTCTGCAACTCTAGAGAAATCTTTGAGTCATCTAAGAAGCTTTTGAGTAATACTGATACAGAGAGCCTCCTGCTGGTTACTTTGGTTTACCTGTTCCAGGTTTAGCACAATCATTGGCAAATGCAATGCAGATAAGGAATAAAGAATATATTTGCAAATCAGTTATGAAAGAGGTAAAGTTGGGAAGTGACTATAACTTTTGAGGACATTTTTAAAGTATCTTTTTGGAAGCATGACATATTAATTCAATGAGGATGGCTGTGAACAATTCCAACATTACATTAGTACGTTGATTTTTCTAGTTTTACATGCCCCAGCAGCACAAATGAACATTCCCACTCTTTCTATGTAATTAATTTCTGCAGATGGATTCAAGGAACTCTGTACTATTTGTTTTGCATGGGGTTTTTTCTAATTTCTTATTATTATGATTTATTCAAACATTTTATGAATGTTAAAGAAAACCTTGACCTCTAATGGGAGTAGAATTTCCTTTTGCTCCATTTGGAAGAGCTTTGCCTCAATGACTAAGAATGCCTTCATGAGCCTTTATTAACTCTTAAGTAAAGCTCTTTAGCTTTATCCTTGTTCTCCTTTTATTGTACTTGGCTGTCTTGTCTTTAATGCAGCTCAGAGGGTGGAGAAAACAAATTTTCTCTGGAATCATATATATTTATACTATCTGCATGCTTTATACTTCTCAGAAAAAAGAGAACAATCTTATTTATCTCCACACTGAGAGATACATATATTCCGTAAGGATAAGAGATTTGCACATATTTACTTATACTTGGGACTCGGGGCCATATAAAGGAAAACAACATCTTTTTTGGTCATGTAAATGGGTCAGTATATGACATCCTTCTTTCTCCACCATAGTTCTCAACCAGTTGAATTAAACAAAAGAAGAAGCTTTAGGAAGTCAGAATGGCAGGGTATTCCTGATGAAGGCTGGGCTTCAGGATGCGGAAGAGGCATAAAGCACAATTAGTTTACTAAGGCTGAGCTGAGAACTGTATCAATTCAGCCATCAGCCACAAGCACTACAGGCCACTGGCACCCTTTCCCTCCAAAAGGGGCACAAAGTTTACCATATGGCCCAGTGCAGGCTGAAACTCATGCATTCACAGGGCTTCCAGCACTGACACGAAATGAGTGAGTGAGCCTGCTGGCCTCAGTGGTCACCACATTGTTCTGCTGTGAGAGATACTGCAGAGCACCAGTAGCATTGGAGCAAAATCCCTGCTTATGGAAACCAGAAGACAGCAAAAGATGGATTTCTCTCTCAACACTGTGTTTTATTTTACAGAGGAGAAAACTGAAGCCAAGAAAATTTCACCCACTTTGCCAGAGTCACACAGCTGGTACATGGTGAAGCTGGTATTGTATTTCTCTTCTTCCTGGGTGTTCTTTTCCAAAGGAAAGTGAACCAGTGGGATAATATGTGTTAAAGAGCCTATTCATTTATTCATTCATTCAACAAATATTTATTGAACACCCACTAAATGCCAACCCGGTCTCTCTGGTTTCTGACAATTGTGCTGAGCAGGACAAGAAACTGTCTTCTTGACATTTGCTGTCCAATTGGAGAGATAGATAATAAACAAGAGCAGAAGAGGCCAATAAGTACACAATGACACAGAAAACAGCAACAGTGACAGAGGCCATTAGTTGTACAAGGGAGCCATGGAAGGTCTTGGGGAAGAAGCAAAATTGAAGAGAAGTCAGGTGTGAAAATACAGGAGGAACAAAAGCAGGCTGGGTTGAAGGAACTGACAAAGAGAAGACCATTGGAGTTCCAAAGTGTTTGGTTTCCAATGTGTGTCCTTGCTCATGCAAAGATAGGAAGGTCAGAAACAGGAGCAAATGAGATAGCTTGAATCTCATGCAAAGGAATGCCTGCCTCCCCTATTCCTGAGGCTAAACTTGCTGGCTGTTACCAGTGATTAAAATCCTGGGCGATACATTCCTGGAAGACCTTGCCAACTCCCTGTACTAACTCTCAGCTGAGCAGTGTTATTCTAGGCTACTCATCTGGAAGAGCGCCTTGGAATGATCTTTACTGTCCTTTGATTCCCCTGTGCTAACAATGCTCCACTGTCTCTAAGGAGGGAAGGCCACACACATTAGGGGCAAGAGCCTCTGAAAGTCCTGAAGCCTGCATTATTGCTTATTCATTGTCATCCCTTATTAGTGAAGGTGTCACAGACCTGACATATCCTGTTGGCCCTTTGGTATGTGTCTGCGAATGCTTGTATTACATTGATTTTGAATCAGCAACAGTATTAAGTGGGTAAACAGCACAGCTTTAGAAGAAATCCTCTGAGCTTTGGGATATTAAGATATTCTTAACTGCTGCTCTATTTTTGTTACAGCTTAGTCTCTGCTAAATTCCAAAGGATTGTATAGCCTGGTTCATTATTAGACTCACGATCCATAAAACTCATGTTTCGAGCTAGTTACTGCCACCACTACAGTGTAGCACGATAAAGACCCACGTTGGTGTGCGATTTCTGGGGAACTTCACAGTAGGAGCCAATCTGTTGTGTTCACCTGTAAGAAAAGTCACTGGGCTGGGAGTGGGAGGGAAGCAGTGCCCAGAACATTAGCTCACTCAGCATGGTGCAGAGCTAGTGTCTGCCAGGGGTGCTGCATAATTAAGGTACATGGACTTTCCTGCCTATGGGGAGGGAGGGAGATAATGAGGCCTGGAACAGATCTGGGGGAAAAAGCCTGGTTCTGTGTGTGTGTGTGCGTGCGCATGTGCATTAGCATCTTTAAAAAGCACAGGTAAGGGAAATGCATCTGAGAGGTAAGGAAAGGGAGCTGAGGTGGGTAATTTCATTCTTCTCGACTTTCTGTCTCTCTGAGAAAAGCAGTGGGAAGATAAAAGTGCATTTGACCCAAGGACAGAGGAAGGACCCGAGTGCGTGATCCTACGGGTCTTGCCTGCTACAGTGCTCTCCTTCCCCAATATTTTCGGCACACCACAAGGGCTCATTTCTTATTTGTTGAAATAATTAATAAATGAGAGACCTGATGAGTTAAGTTGTGTACCTTGACTCCCAATGCAGTCCTCTTCTCATGGTCTATGTGATGAATTGGCCTTAATTTTAAACATTGCAGTTAAAACAGTCAACATGTATTTTGACTGCCCTTTGTAGAGAGAGAGACCATTTAACTAAGTCCATTCAAACTGGTACTGTTTTCAAAAGCATGACACTGAGTGTGCTTATCTCTTGGTTTCAAAAAGTTTAGAGTTGACTGTGACCATGAGGCAAAAAAATAAATATGAGCCCATACCTAAAATAAATATAAGTCTCTCCCTACAAGGTCTGTTACATGTGTTAACTTAGCAGGGAAACTTTAGCTATGTATGCCTGATTCAAAACTCACTGCAGGAAATTCAGAAACATCTCGGAGTCTTTACCTGTGGCACTCGTGATGTTGAGATCATGTAAGTCTTATAATTTCTGTTCGGCCAGCACGTTTTTTAATTATGCTCAATTATCTAGATATTATTCATTACTTATTCACCTCTACTTACCCATTATGTACTCATATATATTCCATAATCTCCCTTCCCTCTCTCAGTTTTCCTGTTCAGTTTTCCTGTTCATCCATCCACGTATCCACCTATACATCCATTTACATATGCATTCATCCAGTTCCTGTTCATAAGCATGTACCGTGTGCCAAGTTGTGTGTGTTCGGAACAGGTACAAAGAAGATATGATTCTCTGTCTCAGCAACTTGTAGTCATTCTAGTTAATAGCCACATTGTGCTTGACACAGTACCCCGTGTAATCCTTGATTACATTCGAGTCTTGGCATATTTATCCACTTCCACAACTATAAAATTAGATCAATGAGCCCATAAAGTCCTAATGATCTATATGTGAAATTTGTGCTTTTTGGAAGGTCTGTGATTTGCTTAAATTCCCTCAACTTTTGGCAGCAGAACAGAGTCTAGGATTTACATGTTCCCTTTCACAGCCCTGGGTTCTTTCTGTTACATCATGTGAGGTCTCTCTTTACTTGTGGTCTCAGGTGGTGTGTATCTGGGACTCCAGCTGAAGCACAGTGTAGACTCTGTGGGTAGTCTAAAGTCCTGGCTCCAGCTGTTATTTAGGAAGATGTCGTAAGCCTCAGGAACTTAGAGACCGGAGAGCCCTCAAGAAGCCAAAAAGAGATCAATATTACTTTATCTTTTAATTTTTCAAAGAATATTTATGATGTGCCATTAGAGGTCTTCAGGCCCCCATAAAACACTGCATTTACAGATGACACCCACTTCAGTGTGCGCCTAAGGGGTGCTCATTAGCAGACAATTAGTTATTCAACTTGTTAAGCATTAATTCTTTCTATGCCTCTTTTCTGCCTGGTGTAAGAATAATGGAAAAAATAGCAAATTAGAGTTTGAGGAAGTTACTCAGTCCTTTCCAGCAGCCCTGGTTTTTCTTTATGGTCTTAAATATTGCTTTGGCAACTCTTGGAAAATATAGAGGGCTCATGGAAAAGGAGAAATTTCAGATTGTGAGACCAGGGCTGCCTTGTCCTCATACTAGACAATGAGCCCCAGATTTCTCCGATGTCAAACTTCTAAGGAGGCAGACATAGGACACGTGAGGTTGTGCTATTTACAGATGTGATGACCACACTGGAAGAGGAGAGGAGGAGACTGAGGCTATGGCAGACAAAGTATGGCTCAGAGAAGGGGAAGAGCAGCACAGATTGCAAATTCCCAGACGCTGGGAGTCTTTGGGCAGGAGAAGGAGAGGACAGCATAAGGGAAAAAAAGAGAAGCAGAGGGCTAGTGGGCCAGAGATCCTGTGTTCTGGAACAGAGAGCTGCTGCACCGTGTCTTAGGGTACCAGCAATCAAAGGTGGGGCCCTTCAGAAGCATGGCCCAAGGTGGGTGATGGCATAAGGTAACCAAGGTATTTGGCTTTAGCTACATAGTACAGATTCGGTGGAAGTTTACAGGATCAGCACTCTTCTGCCATCATATGGACAAGGCCATTATGGTCAAATTGAAAGTTAGAAAGGAGTAAGTAAGGAAAAGTCACAATTTTCAGGACCTTCACTTGTCCAGAACTGTTCCTACATCTATAACACCAAGGCAGATTGTAGGATGACACTTCTGGTCAGTATAAGGACAGTGCAAGCTGGTGCATCTTGTCACCACGTCTTTGGTCACGTGAAAGATGCCTTTGTTCATGTGAAGTTTTGTTTAGGAAGACATTGGTACTTAAGAAACAGAGCCAAGAAATGCAAAAAAGTGGGCATCTTTGCCATATCCATGCTGGATCCAGTCTCACCTAAAATTGACTGTGTTCTGAATTTTATCAGAAAGCAACTAGCGCATTTTGGGTTGCTTCAGTGACTGCCTAGCATTTGCAATAGCTAGTGTTCTGAACTAGCTAGTTCTGACTTTGTAGGTTATAGTTCACCTTGTGCTAAATTTCAGTAATAATTGCTGTTATCTGCTGATCTTCCACTCTTCTGTACATATATTCAAAGATGCTTAGTGTAGACTCTTCTTCTTCTCATTTTGTAAGAATGAACACTCATACAGAGAGCTGGAGTCTTTTTAAGTGGAAAGCCTGATGTGGCCAGCTCTGATATTGCCGTGTTTTCCTCTGTCATGTTGCCCTTGGATGCTGATGTTTTCCTGACCCCTTCGGACGTCTCCTCAGTAGCCTCAGCACTGCTGTCCTTCTACACTTTCCTGACAGTGATTCTGCAAGCTTTGCTCCTTTCCATTTTTCTATACTCCTTGACACACCTGGGTCTCAAGACAGGTTCCCAGGATCCTGCTCATGGCCGGGAGTAGCTAATTCTCAGTGTGTAGCAAACTAATAAGCAAAGACACACATACCATCTATATTTACTGAGCAAATATTCTGTACATGTCAATTACATAACTCAGGAGCTTACATATTTTCTCTTGCAGATCTTTACTTAACCCAAAGAAGTGATGCTAATGTTAGGAGCTCTAAGGAGCTTTGGAGAGGAGCCTTGTCTCTTTTCCCTCTTTCTCTATCTGTCCTTCTCTCCTTCCTTCCTTTCTTCCCCACCTCCCTCTCTCTCTCCATCCTTCCTTTCCTCCTCTTTCACATTCTCTCTCTCTCTTTCTCTCTCTCTCTCTCTGAGCCTCTTAGAAAGCTCTGCTGCTTTCTGCAAGTCTGCCTGCCAGCCTGCCAGGTGGGTCTTCCCTGTTAGTGCCAGCGTGCTGCTTTGTGTGGCACCATAGGACTGATTTGTTGACCTGTGACCTGACTGTCCATCTGGCAACTCCAGAGCTTGCCCGGCTGTTGGTTTTTTTTTGCTGTGACTGAATTTCCACTGCCCCTCTCAGCACCTGACTTGCAAGCCACTCTGCTCTGTCTGTTAAATAGATGAAAAGAGAGAGTGACCTCCTGCTGCCAGTTTCACCCTGTGCCCTCCCCGTCTTCAATCAGAATGCACCTGTGTCTCAAACACCTCTTTCTCCAGACTTGCGGTGGCTGCTGTGGATGCCACCCCAGCTTGCCATGTGTGCGGTGCTCTGTGAAAGGAGAGACATTTCATTTTGTACTTGGCAGGAGCTCAGCTGAACTGGACAGTGAGACCCAGGAAATATGACACCATCTGCTTCCTGCCATGTTCTGGCTCTCGTGCTGGATGCCTGGATATCAGCTGTTACCTGAAAGTGCTGGATCTTGTCAAATGAACCATTCAGCAAATGTCTCTATGAACAGTGTCCCCAGTAGCACAATTCATGCTGGCCTGGCCACAAGGCTGAGCAGGTTTTTCTTCTTGACTTTCCCCCTACAAAATATCTTGTTGCTTCCTAATTCTGAGTTTTCCAAAGAAGAATTCAGAATAAGTATATAAGAGGGCTTAATAGTCACCTTTTTCTCTTGTGGACTTTTTTCTCTCCCTCTTCAGTTGGTCACTAACTACTTTAAACTGTATCAAGAGCTCCCTGCCTATGTTTCATTCATGTACCAAGAGGGCAGTGGTCTTAATCCGAGGTTAAGTGAGGATTAGGCAGTACAAAGGGAGGATTAAATAAACAACAGTGTCATAGGAAACAATAAGGACCATTTGGGACCCTCTGCACCAGAAGTGCCCATTCTAGCGGGCAGCATCAGGGAGATAGAGGGCAGCAAGAGCTCCTTTGCTTCTTGCAGACAACTCTTGCAAATCTCAAGTTTCTTTGAACCTATGACCTGCCCCTCTCCAGTTTTAGAAGTTGCAGCCCAGGTGGCATGGGACTTGCACTGAAGGCTAATTCCCTTCCTGACTTGCTGCTTGTAATCCCTTTGTGGATAGATAAATCAAGCCACCTGTGTGGAGTATTAAAAATGAAACAAAACACACACAAACCAACTCTGCAGATCTGTTAATGAATTTTTAGATTCAAAGGATGCCATCTGGACCAGACACAGCAGCTTCTGAAATCTGCGCTGCTTCCTTCCTCTTTCTTATGATACTGAGATGATTTTGGTCAGCTATTCCTATTTTGATGCCTGAATGGTGACTTTAAACAAAATCTGAATCTTAATTGGAAACGTATGCTTTTCTCATTTAAATTTGTTGGCTCTTTGAAGAGTTAGGGCATTACAAAGTTTTGTGGGTAGAATCTCTTAGAAAAAAAATTTTTTGGTCACCAGATTGTTTCCTAAATTAGTTGAAGCCTTTAAAGTCCTTGGACATAAGGAAAGATGAAACAATCTGTTATAATTCTGGAATGTGACTTTAGAGCAAATGCTATGTTTGAATATTAAGAGTGGCACGAGTTTTGTGAAAGACTAAGAGAATTAGTGGGCTGCTCTTGTGTTTCCTTTCCAGCCTGTGACAGTCTGATTGTCACCAAGCAGAGTCATGACTCTGTCCAAACTCAGCCCACCGGCCTTTGTGTTGTACAGAATAATAAAACACACTTGTATGTGTGCCAGCATATGCACAAGTATGCACACACACACGCACATGCACACGCACGATGCACACACACAGAGTGATCCATGTCATTGTTGTTACACCTACTGGAATCCATGGGCAGAATCCCTGTCCTTCCTCAACAGAAGAGGTTCACCCAAAGCTCCTTCCTACCCACCTTCCTCTGGCAGGCTAAGCCCATTTCTCCATGGGGTGGTGAGCACTGCATGTCCACTCAATTTGTAGGTGAGAGAGTTGGCATTAAAAGCATGGTTATGTTACATCAAGTGGGCTTTACAATTATGTGGGTTGTTTGCCATTACAAAGAGTAGGAGTCATTTAATCAGCAATTTCTAGTGAGTCTATGTTCTATTTAACATTCCAGCACCATAGTGGAAAAAAAGATTCTTTTTCCATTTCATTCCTGAATGAGAAAATTAGCTAAAGTAAGGCAAAAGTCATAAGGGTATACTATAAGAAACTCTCAGGATAGGAAAGAAGCGTTGTACTCAGCTACCACCCCGGGCCATGAGACTGTGGTGAGAATGCCCATGTAAAAAACATGGCACTTCTTCATTTCCATTCTGTACTCCCTTACTCAGTAGATGACTACAGGGGTGGACCATTAAGCCCTTTAAAGATCAAGAATAGTTTACCTTCCATTAAATAAATACTAGCTTGGATTTAGCTTGGTCAGTGCTGGGCAACCTGAAGCACAGGTTTTGTAATCTTGACCTTACATGGTGGTGGCTTCTTTTTGATCATCTTCATGAACTGTGACAACCTCTTAGGTTTCTTGGAGGATGCTGTGCTGCCTTCAAAGAGCACAGAGGGTGTAGTTTGAAAGTTCCATGACGGAGATCTCTTAAGAACTGCAGTGTTAGGAATATTTAACTAATATTTTATGACAGCAACCAGCAGGCTAGTTAAGTGAACCATTCTTTTCAGGACTTATTCTCCCTCTCTCTCTTTCCATAGGTAAAGGGTTTAGATGGATTTATGACAGTGGCTGAAACAAATCAGTAGATGAGTGATTACAGGATTTGAGTGTGGTTAAGCCAAGATTAACGTCACTAACTTCTGCGGATGGAAGGGATGACTGTCACCAGATATCTGCACTTGCAGTTTCAGATGCTCAAGCCAGCTGCTCAAATTCTTGGAGTCCATGAACTTGTCCACAAGATTTCACCTGAGCCCAGTGTTCCCATGTCACAGAGTAGGGGATGGCAAGCAAACAACGACAGTGATAGAGGGCTTGGGATATGGTGAATAAAACACTCAGTGTGAGTAAACTGCTGCTTCTCGATGTTCTTAGGACACCAGGGTACCATTTAGGCTGAGGCCTTAAGGAGGTCATTTACCCTCACCTACACCAGAACCATTACCTTAATTGCTACTCAGCCTTCATGAAAGTGTTTATGGGTAAATAGTTTTCACCAAGGGAGTTATTAACCACCCCCTGGATCATTATAGGATCAGGAATCGTAAAAATCGTAGCAATAGTAGTCATAATAACCTATGTTGTGTAAGTATCTGCTATAAATGTCTTAAAATTTCACCACCATGATCACCAAGAGCGGCTTTCAGGTGAAACAGAGCTCAGGATGCATAGCACTGGTTATGAGGACCTGAAGATGACTAAGAAAGAGTCTCCCCCATTAAGTCTGGAAAGCATAGAAAAGTGCAAACAACCTCCTATTAAATCACTTCATACTTCAGAGGAGCCAGTGGTTGACATGTGAATTGTTCTCACCCTAGTAAAGGCAGAAAGTATGCTAAGTAAATGTATTGTCCATGGACACCCCAGGTCATGGTGGAGTCTAAGTTTTGCAAACAGTGCCAGTTCTGTTCCCATTAGTTCATGTCTTAGTTACAAACCACTAGTATTAAAAATCAAAAGCATGTATTTCAACCAATGCCCAAGAAGTTTAGTCAAATTCTATAAACTTTTGGGCTGTGGAGACCTTGTCGTTACATTTTGTGCACTGTTTCCTAATCTTTAACCATGCGTCTGTCTAGGAATAAGTTTGTTGCAGGAATAACTTGGCTGTGGTCTTGGCTGACTCTTTTTTAGAAAGGCCTCCCACATTAGTCTTTGGTGTCCTAAACTGATATTCTCTATTCATGTTGCCTAATAAAAATTTTTCCTGCTTTATACTATTGAAATAAATGCATCTCCTGTTTCTCCCTGAGTTTGAATCACCTAGAAAATAAAATTTCATGTTATAGATCAACATTTTAAGCACTTGCCAATATTTTAAGCACCTCCTTACTTTCCTAGCTTTCTTTTGCAGTGTATTGCTGTGACTCAACCATGCCCCACTCTCTGCGCCTGCCCTGCCAGCAGAAAACAGAAGATAGTTACAGTATTTCTCAGTTTGAGAAATAAACAGATCATCTTTAAATGACACAAATTCTCAAGCATTACCATAGTGATTTGTGAGTTAAATAAGTACAAATAAATAAAATGTTTAAACTTCTTCAGAGATGCTATATGTTGAGGACGACTTCTCTTTCTTGGTTCATTGAGAAAAAAATGGTTCTTCTTCCCAAAAGGAACCTGTGAGATAGCTGAGAAAGTGGATCAGAGATCATTCAGGTGTTCTCAACATTTCATCATCTATTACTTACAGGAATTTGTTTAAAACTCTCCCTTCCAGTTCATTTCTCAGATGAGATTCAGTTGTTCAGTGTCTCTCTTTAAAGAATAAACCTGCAACATATAGACACAACATTCTTTTGGTCTGGATTCCATACTTCTTGAGTTATCACTTCAATTTTTTTTAAAGACTTTATGGAGTACATCTTATGTGACTTGACTACATTGAATCTGCTTTCATCTAAAAAAAGTTAATTTTCTTTAAATATAGAAATGCCTCTTTTGCTTTCTCTCTTTCTGTCACTTTTTCTTTGTTTATTTTTTCCTTTTTGTGTGTGTGTGTGGTGCAAAAGATCCAACCCACGGCCTTACATATGCTAAGCAAATGCTCTTCTGCTGAGCTATATCCTCAATATCCTCAATATCCTCAGCTCTACATTTTTCTTAAATTGCGCCTCCTCCACTCTGTAGTTATAGAGTTGGTCTATTGAGCATAAGTGAAAGCCTTTGCATTTATTTTGTGACTATTAATTGTGACATGCCAGTTTGACTTGATTAATAAGTGTCTAACAGACTAGGAAAGCATATTTTCCAGTGTGTCTCAAGGGTTTTGCAAGAGATGATTGGCATGTAGACCAGCAACCTGAAGGGAAAGTCCCGCCCTCACTGTGCATGGCACTATCCAATGAGCTTGTAGCCCAGATGGAGCGAGCAGGAAAGGAGGAAGTCAGTCTGCATTTGCAACATTCCATTCTTCTTGAGCTGAGCTGTGGCATCTTTTGCTTCCATTACTTGTGGATACACTTGCCACTTTCTTCAGCCTTTCAGTAAATGCTCACACCAGCTACTCACCCGGAAACCTAACAGGCCTTCGGTCTTCATCACGCTCTGCATCCTTGATGCTGCTTGTTCTGCAGCTCCCAGCTTCTTGCACTGAGCAGCTACCAAATTCTCCAGCTCTCCAGCGCTCACATGGCCATTATGGACTCCCCCACTGCTGATGCTACAGATAAATTAATTATGTAATTTGTTCTGTTCCTCTGGAGGACCTTAATACATATCCCAATTAAAATCCATCTTGTCATTCAGGGCAAAAATCCCAGCCTCTCAAAGTCTCAATAACTCAGTTTCAATGTTTCTACCCAATAACTAGTCATCTCAAATGAAGACCTGAGCCCATACAGCCTTACATTTAGTCAAATTGCCTTAGTCTAGGTTATGTGGGTAATGAGGTAACTAGGATAATAGGGGGTGGTGAGGCCCATGGTGTACCAGAGATATTAGAGGGTTTTCTTTCATATTAATTAAGGAAATTAATGGTGTTAACTGTTTAAGACTAAATAGATCCTAGCACTTTCAATAATTTTATTTTTTTTCTTGAGACTACTCTATGTAGTTCAAACTGGTCTTGAACTCACTATGTAGTTCAGGCTGGCCTCCAACTCCTGGCAGTCTTCCTGCTTCAGCTTCCTGAGGGCCAGGATTACAGCCTGTGTCACACCTCTGGCTCTTTCAACATTTCAAGCTGCTACAATGTAGTATATTTTTCATGTTAAGATAATTCACAAGCTACTAAGCAATCAAAACTAGGTGCAATAAAACCATCAAATGAATCTCTTCATAAACAAGGTCACACATCTGTTCCTGTCCTTATGAAATTCTTCCCAGCAACAACAAAGGGACCACAATGAAGAAATTCCTCTGAGGACAGAGCCAAGGCTGCTCTCCGCAGTGCTGGGTGATGAATGTAGCTGAGAGAAGCTTCAGAGAAATTTGCTTATTCCTCATTAGCTAGGTATGTGTCCAGCACAAGAACAGAGGGGTAATTTCTCAGGAAAAAAAATAAAAGCAACTATAACTGTATGAAAACTGTTGTTTTAAGCTTTCTTAAATATATATTCATATATATATATATGCATTTGTATAATAAGAAAATAAATATTTGAATGAATGAAAAAGGAAAAGGCCTATACAAGATAATCTGGGATCACCCCACTGCTGCTTTCCCAGGTAATGAGGACGGCTATCTTGGTCCAGAACAGATGTATGAGATCATGTCTCCAAGAGATGAACTGAGAATGAATTCCCTTAAATTATGGAGCACAGAGAGAGGATTTTAGCTTGAACATTTGTTCATATGATTTATGGTACCCTCCATCCGGCAGAGTCAATGTAAAAAAAATGAAACTTAATTACAGCATACAGACAGCAGTTTGCTTAAAAGAGAGCTAAAAGTTTGTGGGGATATTGTGCCTGCGTGCGTGTGTGTGTGTGTGTGTGTGTGTGTGTGTGTGTGTGTGTGAAACAGGAAACATCTTTAAAAGAGAGTGGGAAAAAGCTCCATAAAACATTTGCAAGTCATCAGAAAAAGTGTGAGTCGGACCCTTAGTGAGTAAGGGAGAGAATGGTGCTGGCTGAACCTCCAGTGAGCACCCAAGCAAAACGACCCCAACCCCGAGTCCCTGAATGGCATCCGCCTTTTTTGAGGATAGTTTCCTCTGGATTCCCTTTTATTTTAGCCTTCCATTTAGGGAAGAAAGCATCATTTTGTTTTTCTCCTTGGAAACTCAAGTAAGGAATTTTAAATTTACGTTCTCAGAATTGTTTCAGTGTTTATATGGCTCGGAGGGTATTATTATCAAGTCCAATTAAAAACTTTCCTTCTGTTAATAAAAAAATCAGCACTTTCCCATTAAACTAGGACCTACCCTGATAGAAATGAATGGTTGTTAGCACCTTATTTGCTTTCAGGGGTCTCTTTCTGATACAAAGCAGCATATTTCTTTGTTGTACTTCCCTGACCTACAGCTTCTTCAGCATCTGAATCTAATTCCTTCAACCTCTCTACACCTTGAGGTCTCCTCTAGAAATCCCATTCAAAGGGGCCTGGTTAATGGTACTTATTTGGCAAAAATTGTTAAGATCTACAGATGAACCCTGGCTAATGAATAGTACTAATGCTTATGATACGCATCAAAACATAATTGGCCCTCTTTAGACCCTTTTGGATTCAAATACTTCTACCTAAATCATTACATGAATGGCAGCCAACCTCTGAGGATTAGACTTAACTTTTGTTTTTAAATTTGAAAATTAAAACTGCTTTCATCAAGAAGGAAAATAATAGCAGTAAAATGCTACTCCCTAAACTTTGGATTGCATTTTGTATTTTTCAGCATGTCTTCAGATAATACAGTATGTAACTCTCAAGCAAACAGTGTTTTATCTTTTTCAGGGCTGCAAAGACAATAAGATTTCTGCATCCTCAAAAACTAATCACAAGTGCCTTTGAGACTGACTGTTGGGTCTATTATCCATGTATTTTCTGGTTAAAAAACTGACTGATGATTCTGTTTCCTCTGAAAGAATCAAATGAATTTATCAACTTCTGATTCCTGCACTTACCTAAAATAAGGGGCCTGTTCTGGGCACCAAAGCTTAGATTGGGGGGGGGGGCACTGCCCAATTCATCCTCTTTTCCTTATTACTCGCTTCCCAGTCCTTTCTTGCCATTACTACTTCTGCAGCTTTAACGGTGGGCATCAGCACTGAAGAGCATGTCTGCAAATGAAAGCAGGGGAAAAAGCCACCGCTATCACGGCAGCCTCACCTGCAGATAATTTATCTAACAAACTCCATTTCCTGCGTGTCGTTTGCCCGTATTTATCTTACATGTGCGCTCCCATGGAGGATTGTCATAAAGGATTGTGCTGTTAGAACCCAGAGTCATATTTTTCCACCTAAATAATGAAGAGGCTTCAACTCTCTCTTTTTTGTTCCCTGCAGCCTATATCAGATGTCCATAATCAGATGCTTTATTAATGAGGTTGCCACATTATTTTTTTGCTTAGAAAAGAGTTCTCTTTGTGCCTTCTTTACTTAAAAAAATTGTTTGCAAATTAAGAAGTCTATCTCCTATTGTCTCCCTATTCTATCTTTCTTCTTTTCTTCCTTCTTTCCTACCTCCCCTTCCTCCCTCCTTTCCTTCTTTTCTTTTCTCTCCTTCCTGCTTTCTTCTATCTTCTTTAGATATAAATCACCACCTTTTTCTAAGATAAATGGTATTTATTTAGAGATTACAAATAATAATAAAAATGCCACTCACGGAACTGACAGGTAAACTATGTCATGTTACAGTGTTTTAAATTAACAGTAACCTCAGTTGCACAGTGGACTCTCTATTAAGGAAGTTTCATCTTCTTTCTCTGTTTTTGTAAATCCTCCAGTTGCAAACCACTCAATTTTACATTTCTGTGTGTGAGATAAGACCTTAAAAGCACATTACCTTAATAATCAATAACTCAGTGGGCAGTCTAATGGGGAGCACTCACTGGAAGCTAGACTCTAGCTGAAATAGCAAAGGACCACCAGAGGCCTGCAGGCTATAATTAAACAACCATAAAACTGGGAAGTAAAGGGTGGCAGACTACATTAGCAGTAAAATGCTAACTTGCAAGTAATAAGTCTCAAATCTTTCATGTCTACTCGAGTGTCACTTATACTTGAACAAGGAAAATGTTATGTTAAAGAACAAATTTACATGTAGGACCCCTAAAATTTAAGGATGGGTAAAGGTTAGTTAGTGTGGCAATGTGAAAACAAAGGAATACAAATCTGCATGCTCCACAGCTTTCACTCAGTGCTCCCTTTCTCTCTCCCTTTCTCTTCCATCCACCCATGTATTTTTTCATCTCCCTCCAGGGTCTGAGAGACATCACAGAGTTCAAATGCAGGAAACCAATATAAAAACCCTCTCAACAAAGAAATAGTGCAGCTGACTTTACATTGTCTGTCTTCATGGCTCCCTAGTTTTTGCATTTTCTGATCAGTAGCTGCCTCTGAGACCAGGAAACCAAGTTTCCTCAAGAGCGTCCATGGACTGAAGGCCCTGGAGAACTGATTTTCTGCCCATAGATTCCAGTCACTCTGTCAATCATGAGAAAGAAATACAAGATGGCAGCCAAGAAGCAAATGGACCAAGCTCTCATGAAGACAACAATAATCTGAGAGACTAGATTGAACACAACATGCCAAAATCCTCAAGAGGAAAGAAATCAGAAAAGCATTTCTGGAAAGAAAAATCCATGATGCCCCCCAAAAAGGTACACTATGTTTGTAAGAGAGTATATGCCTGCCAAGGAAGTCTGGAATATGTTCACCAAGTGAATTAACTAGTGAAAACATTTATTAAGCATCTGTTAGGCAGTTATAGGCAGTGATGACATAGTGAGAAATTATTGTTCGGCTCCTGTTGGCTAGAAATTTATCATGTGAATATGCAATTAGAAGAAAATATACAAAGCATGGTAGTGGAGGTCAGCACCCGTGGCTTTGTGAATGTCCAGGAGGAGGATCTTACAACCCAGGGGGCAAGGAAGACTTCAGAAGTGACAGTCAAGTTATATCCTGAAGAGCCTTTAGGAGTTCTATAAACAAAGCATGTTGGGGGACACTCCAGGCTGAGGACCCAGCATGTGGCAATCACCCACCATTAATACAAATTTAATGGGCTTATAAATAATTGAACAAGGCATTCTTTAAAGGAGAGATATGAAATGAATAGCCCACTATGTTTTTTTTCAACTATTTAATGATCTTTGCCTCATCCTATTCCAGACATAATCCCACAGTGTCTGACTTGTGCTTTGTGAAAGGAAACTGCTCAGTAAATATTTGTTAATGGATTGATTACAGAGAGGGAGGCTGAACAGGAACTGAATGAAGCAGTAAAATATCTTAAAGGATTTAACTAACTGTCTTTAGCAACTCTCACTGTGATCTTCAAAATGTTAAAATTATTAAATGGTATAAAGCTACAACTATAAATAAAGTAGGAAAGTATCCATTATAAACTCAATGCTTGGATAATACAATTTTCTGGTTGATGCGATTTTCTGGTTAAAGAGAAGCTATATGACACTCCTTATTATTACAAATCTTTTGACATTATAGTTTTATTCAAGTTACTTCTGTGCCTACTAGATAGGCTGTTCAGGATATCCATTCCTACTTCCTTTTCTATAGGACAGGCTGTTTCCATTGCTATTGAAATAGTCTCACTTCCTGCCCAGTCTCCCCTCCTGCCCCTCTCTTATTCCCTGTGCTTGCCCCCAAATAGCCAAGTGTCTTCTCATGTCTTACTCTTTTGTCTTCTCATAAACACGTTTGTGCCCCTACAGTGCCCTAGGGACCTACACAACTGCTGGAAAGTCTGGTGCTGACTCACTGAGCTCAGTCTTAAGCATTGATCTAGGAAAAAAGGCCCCTACAGCACTGCAGTCATGATTTGTAGGCACTGCCCACCTCCACTCCAAGAGACACTGCAGTGTGACCACACATCATTGCAAATTCCACTGGAAAATAACCCATTCTTCCACCTCTCTTGTTTTTTGGTTTCTATTTGTTGGTAGACTTTAAACTCAGACCACTGAGAGAAGATGTTCTGGGAAATGTAGTTCCTAGTTCTTAATATGCTGAGAAGACTGCAACCCAAGAGGAGTGATTAGGTAGAGCTGACTGAGTAATACAGTTCCATGTCCAATTTATATACCTCCTTTGTTTCCATGGAATGTTTTATGACATCTAGACAAGATTATCCTCCTCTGCTATAGAGTTTTATTTCTTGCATTAGCACAAATAAAATTTTATGATTATACATGTGATAATGAGTTATTTTCCTTACAAGAAATTCTCGTTGTTCATTTTGACCAAAATGTCCTCTCACCCTGGTATCTACTGTGTTCTCAATAAAAATTTCCTGAAGGAATGAATGAAGAACCTTAATGTATTCAAATGACTTATGAGCTTACTGCCTAGAAGCCAAAGCCCTCTTTTCTAAACATTGCACAACAGGGATAAAATTGTGCTGTAGATGTAGCAAGTAAAAGAGACAAGGTTAAAGCATCGAATGTGTAGTAAACTCAGAAATTCTTTTAAAAATTAACAGCAGGCAAGCTGAGTTGGCCTTCCCCATCAAGAGTTTCTTAACGTCTATTTTTTAACCTAGAATGTCAAAGAATGTGTTCTAACATCATTTTAAAATGTAAAAGCAGATTAATATAAAGGGATTATTTATTGCATTATTAATTGTATAATCTTGGAATAGTTGTCCTCATTCAGTGATTTTTCTTCCTTACATCTCTCTTAATTCTTTCTTTTTTTCTTTTTTCTTTTTCTTTTCTTTTTGATTAGTACTGGGAGTTGAACTCTTGACCTCATGTTTGCCAGGCAGGCACTGCACCACTGAGCTAAACTCCTAGCCATCACCCCCCTTAATTCTTAAACCTTTGTTTTATGCCTTCAGGGCCCATAAACCATGGAAGACGTCTATCCAAGTCCATTAATGAGCTTCTTGTCATCAAACTCAAACCATCCTTTGAGTTATACTTGAACTGCTGATGGTTTAGTCCTTCTTTAAACCTCTCCCCTTTGACTTCTAGTCCTCTATTTCTCTTCTACCTCTCTGATCTTTCTCAGCCTCTTAGGGACTTTTCTTCCTCTGCTTTGTGGTTCTAACCTGGAATCTTCTCTTCATGCTTTTCCCACAGCACATGGATCCTTTCCTTCAGTGTCCACATGCTGAGATATCTAACCTCTGCCTCTCTTGACAGAAAAGATCTTCCATCCAGACAAGCTAAGTACCATCAGAGCCCAAGAGGTGCTGTGATTGTTCATTTAAATTTAGTTCTAATTTCAAGTTTACTAAAACATTCTAGATCTTGGTAATAGAGTCACTATTAGGTCCAAAAGTGTTTTGTGTTTTAGAAATCATCTTTTAAAGAAAATTTTTAGGCGTATTAATTAGTTATAGAGCCATTTGAACCAGAATCCATATATATTGTATTAAATAATTGTTTAATTTTATCCTATAGTAAGTATTAATGTTTAATCATTCTCCTCATCCTTTTTTCTAATAAAAGTTGAGTCTAGAAATATTCAGGTATATTCATGTTCCAGGTAGGCTGTAGAAATCAAAGGCTTCATTGGATACTAATGTTCATTAGTAAAGAAATAGTTAATCTTAAAAAAAAAATATTAGTAGTATATTTACTTCTATGACAATTTATAGGTTCCTTCAAGAGAGATTTGCTTCTATAATCTGGAAAAATCTTCAGAAATGAAATAGCATACCACCTTTTGAGGGCCAGGGATTATTTTGTGCTCTATGGAAGAAAACTTCATATTTTATGCAACTATGGGAATAATTAATTTTGCCTTGCTGGAAGATTAAAGAAGGAGAACTTTTGGCTTATTGACCTTGCGCAAGTCAGGTCAAAGGAGTCTTCATAAATTTGAAGACAAAAGACGGTAACTTATTTTTCAGGGCACTGTGACTTCAGTTTGATTCATATGATTAATACATGAAATTTTCAGGATGACTTTTAATATGTACAAGTAGTTATACATCTTGTTTTGTGGCTTACCTTCATGGAGAAAACATGAAATATTTGCATTTCTTTTAAAGTGGCACTAAATTCTTATTTATTCTGCTCCTTCTCATTACCCTCACATCTCCTCCCCAGAGATCTTTTGCTGATTTGCTATAATGTGCTCCACCATTAGCAGGCAAAGAGTAAAATGAGACATTTCATATAAGGTACATATAGTCTAACACATAGACCATTTTTTCTGGGAGAAAATAATGCTACCAAGAATAGAAAATACATATAAGGAATAAATTAAAAAAGAAATAAATTGGAGACTTTGTGCCTTGTGAGGAAAGACCAGGAGTGAAAAGATGAGAGGGTTTGGCATAATAAACATTGTAATGATGGTCACACTGAAAGAGTCCTTCCACCTTCTCTGCCCAATACAGAAGGAGGACTGTACAAGAGACAGAAGTTCAGGAAGTCATCTTGGAACTGGAAATTATAGTTGAGCTGAGAAGAGATGGGCTATGTTAAAGGAGAGTGTTCATTTAGTCATTCAAGGAGGTGCTGGATAAACTCCTGCTCTTGAGAAGGATCTAATGGAAATGGGAAGATGGACAGAAAGACATTTCAAACCCATTCTGAGATCAACATGGTGGCACATGCCTATAACCCCAGCAACCTGGGAAGCTGAGGCAGAAAGATTGCAAGTTTGAGTCCAGTTTGGGCAACTGAGCAAGACCTCAGGTCAGAAAAAAAAAAAAAAAGTGCTGGAATATAGCTTAGTGAAAAGATCCTGGTTCTGTTCCTAGTATTGAAACAAAAACAGGAACGAAAGTAAAAGCAGAACAAACAATTTCATTCTGATTCTAAGAGTCCATGAGTTTTCAAGGCGGAAAGAATAGACAAAATACTCCATGGTTACTGCAGAAGAGGAACATTGTCCCAGTAGAGTAGGGAAAGGCATTTCTTCTCAACCCATGTGCATTTCCCTGAGATTCTGCTTGCTTTCATCAGAAACTCAAAGCTGCTAAGTTCTCAGCACCTTAAAGAACATAGCAATAGAGAATCCTAGTTAAAGCAGATATGCTCACCATAACTGGTACGTCAAGGTGCCTAACCGAAAACAATGTCAAGAGAACAAAAATGGAGAAAAGCTAAGTTTCCATTGTGGGGAAAAAGAAAAGAGGAAGCCGTGGGACTTATGAGTGTCTGGATGAAAGGCCTGGAAAGAGTTATGATTTTCTTGTATTGGCTCAAAACTGAAATTATATTCTTCCTTCCTGAGAGCAACTCCCTTCCCATTACTACAAATTGCTCCATTGTATTAGTCAGGGATTGCCAGAGAAACAGAACCCAAATCTCACACACACACACACACACACACACACACACACACACACACACACGTGTGTGTGCACGTACATGTACCTTTCTATGTGTCTGTATATGTGACCATTAAAATAAATTTCTCAATGTCTATTAATGTATTATATAATACACAATTGGTAATTATAATATACATTCTATATGAATTTATCTTGAGGAAATTGGGCATGTGTTAGGAACCATTAAATTCAAATTCATATGGCAGACCAGCAAGCTGGAATCTTAGCAAGAGTTGATAACAGTATTAAGGTGGAATTTTTTTTTTTTTTTAATACTGGAGATCAAACTCACAACCTGGTGCTTGCCAGGCAGGTGCTTATGTTGCTGAGCTAAATTCCTGGCCCTTAAGGCAGAATTTCTATTGTATTATTAAAACCCGGATTTTGCTTTTAAGGCCATCAAATGATTAAGTGAACCCCCAACATAGTATCAAGGATGATCTCCTTTATTCCAAATCAGCAGATTATTTAGATGTTAACCACATCTACATACAATTTTACAGCAACTCTAACATTAATGTATTTGATTAAATAAGTGGGTACTGTCTCTTAAACCAAGTTTAAACATAAAATTAACCATCATTAACACTATGCAAGTAACTTTTCGACTAGAAAACCTAGTTACCATATCTTCTTTCTCATAATACTTTTTCATGCTTTTATTCAAGAAAGAGTCTCAAATAAAGTCAGGGTTTAATGAAAATAAAATTAAGGTAATTGAAAAAGGAAACAAACAAAGCCTCTTCACAGTTTTACCCAGGATTGGCTATAGCAAATGGAGTTGGCAATTGCTAAATCATTTGAACCACTTTCCAAGTAGTAGTAATGGATGTATTTATTCTTAAATATCCTTTGTGTGTGTGTGTGTGTGTGTGTGTGTGTGTGTGTGTGTGTATGTGTGTGTGTAAAATGGTTGATTTAGTTTTAGACTTTTAGTTCAGTGTCAATCCTACTTTAACCTATTAAACGTTTAAGGAGCTATTACCAAAAAGTCACTAGTTTTATGTCTTTGATATATTACATCAATATCATAGGTGTAGCATCCAGGTTTTGCATAGTGAACAACTGAGCACTGACTTATTTCAATCATGTCTGTCCTGCCTAAATGTGGCTGTACTTCCTAGGTTCACATAATGTTTGCTTTCTGCTCCTACAGTTTTGCTACTAATGGATTATCTGTGTGTCCATCTCACTGTTACAGCCCGAGATCAAGGGAGGAAGTGAAAACAAAAGATATTCCTAGGGTCAAGGCTTAGAGCTGACATATTGCCCCACCTGCCCACATCAATGAGTTGGGAATATATACTTTGCTTTTAGAGGGAAGGACTCCAAAGCTACCTAATAAAGACTGTGGATGCAGGGAGAGATAAAGAGATAGATAAATCATTTACTCTATCTTATTTATGATTATGCATATTTTTATTTGTTGCAATAAATCAGCCACAAATCTGGTGGTTCAAAACACCAGCATGTGTTCTGTGTCACCATCCTGGAGGTCAGTTATATTTGTCAGTTTTCTGTTGCTGGACTAAAATCTTGACATACACGGCTTAAGGGAGAAAGGGTTTAATAGGCCTCAGAGTTTCAGTGATTTCCATCTGCCTTAGTTCCTTTTTGCTTGTCACTGAGCCAAAATACCTGAATTCCAAAGTTGGGAAAGGAAAGGTTTTTTTCTTACAGTTTTTGGAGGTTTCAGTCCATACTCAGTTGGCTCCAAGGTAGAGGGGCATGGCGGGGCTGCAGTTCATGGCCACTGCAAAGAGAAAGGTGGAAACCGGCAGGAGAAAGACATGCCTTCTTCCTGCCATTACCTTGTATGCTGGCTCCACCCTTAGGCAGGTGTAGCACGACACCATCAATCCAAGTGCTAGATAATGAACCAATCACAAATGCACAATGCAAACGCATGAGGCCTGGGGGCCACCCACATAAACCATGACACCATCCATGGTCTGCAGGCACTGTGACAGAAACGTGGCAGGAGGGCATGATGGGTGCCAGAAAGTAAGTGAAAGACCTAGAGAGGAAGGATTAGGGGCTGGATGTGGTTCCCATGTCCATGTTCACATGATCAATCCAGACACACTCAGAAGTGTATTTTACTAACTTGCTAATCATTTCTAAAGCTGATCAAGCTGAAAATTAAGATTTAGCATCACATCAGCCCAATAGATTGTATTCCCTCTGGAGGCACCACAGGAAAATCCACTCCTCGATTTTTATATCTTGTAGTGGCTTCTGGCATAACTTGAGTTGTGGTTCCATCTTTCTGTCTCCATGGTCACATTGCCTTCTCTTCTATGTTGTCTTAGTACTTTATGCTCGTTGCTGAGACAAAATACCTGATGCCCAAGTTGGGAAAGGAAAGGTTTATTTCTTATAGTTTTTGGAGGTTTTAGTCTACACTCAGTTGGCTCCAAGACAGGCGGGCATAGCTGGACTGCAGTTCATGGTGGCTGCAAACAGCGGAACCAGCAAAGAGCAAGACACACCTTCTTCCTGCCATTACATCACATCCTGGCTCCACCCCTATGTGGGTGGAGCACTAACACCATCAATCCAAGCACTAGACAATGAACCAATCACAAATAAACAATGCAAACTCATGAGGCCTGTGGTACACAGACATAAACCATGACGTATGTAAATCTTCTTTTGTCTCTGTGAAACTTCCCTCTGACTCTGTCTTTAAGAAATGGACTGTATTTAGCTTCAACCCAGAACATACAGCATAATCTCTCCATCTTGAGATCTCTACCTTCCACAGATAAGGGCTTGCTTTGTACTAGATTGCTTAACACTAATCTAAACCTTTATATTTGCTCACTCATTTAATCCTCCAAGTAGCCCTTGGTGTTGTTTCAGTCATTATCTTCTCTCTTTTGAGGGAGAACTAAAGTAAAGAGAAGCTAAACAATTTGTCTGAGTAGTGCAGCCAAGATCTGAGCTCTGTGTCTGGTTCCGAAGACTCCTTTAATTACAGAATTGTATTGCTTCTCAATTTTGCTTGTAAATCAACAAAAACATAGATGGAAACCACGTCCTCCAACACTGGGACTTTTAATACCATTAAGCAAGTTGACTTCTTATAACTGGACAATATGCGTTTCTGAGAATTTCAGTGAGTGGTAACAAAAAAATATCTTGGATGCCATTACCAATTTTTCCAAATCTGTTGGAGTCAGATCAATGACCATATTCCTTTGTGAATTACAGTGGCCAAGTTCTCAGCAATGCTTCTTAGTTTAGAACAGTTCTGCTCTAAACAGTTTTACAAATATTTTTCACTTCCAAATTACTAAGAAGTTATGAATGCTCGATGGAGTTTGTATTCTTGCTTACTGCAGAATTCTGCAGCCAGAGTCTTAATATGGGTAATCTAATAGGAAACAGAATCTCACTGATAATGATGGTCAGATTATTTTGAACTGGTCCTTGAATAGCCTGATGTATTTCTTTAGACATGTGGGCATTTTTTAATGACTTAAATGCTGAGGTTTCTTAGTTTAGCTCCCCATCTATCCTCTGATAGAATTATGTTGGCTACATGTATCATGTTTTCTGTTTTGGTTTCAGTACTGACAAGGCTTAATTTATTATGCTACTAAGGACTCTAACACTGCATATAGTGAGATGAATCCAGCACATCTGGTATGATCTGAATGTCTCCAGAGATTTTTTCCAAATATTTTATATCATTTACCAGAAATTTCCTCCCTTCATGTGCTAGCTTACATGTTTTTGAAGGACATTAATTGGCACTTATTTTAATAATTGGTCCCTAGTTAATAAAAAGTATGGTACATATATTTTATTTCCAAATGGCTTTATTGGCTCTTTCAGTGTGCTAAATGTTTTCTATTATACATTAAAAATCACTATTATTCTTTTCTCAGTGTGAAAATATATTTAGATTTATGAGTTTTAAGTTAATTCCCAAATTATCAAATTCTGTCTTTAAGCCTGCCACACTGATTGAGCAGTGGAAAACACATTCTCACTCAGGCCTCTACAAGTTGGGAAAAACAAGTTTCCAAGATGATAAATAAAAAACTTAGAGTAAAACTCTGAGTTTAATTATTTTTCTTTTGTTTTCCTTTATTTTATTTTATTTTTTTGTCTTTTTCCTCTTTATCGGTACCAGGGATCGAACTCATGACTGCCTGCTTGCAAGGCAGGCACTTACACCGCTGAGCTAAATCCCCAGCTATTTTCTACAGAACTCTCATTTGGATTGATTCTAAGGAAAATTAGGAAGGAATATAAAGGCTTGCCATAGATAAAATTTTTGCCAAAAGTTAAAAATAGTAAGCAAATCATGAAGTGATAGAGGGTTTTATACCTGTCTTTTCCATGAATGTATTTCAGTTACAGAGACAAATAAAAAGTGAAATATTAAGTTTAGGTTATGTGTGTATGTCATGAAAGGTGACATTTCAGAGCTTAGAGAGAGCTGGCTGCCTGCCAGTGATTACCATATTAGTTCTTAGGTGGTAATACACTACGCTACCTTGCTCCATCTTGGAACTACTCCCCTTAGCCTGCAAAGATCTCATCTCAGTCATATGTTTCTTCTACTCCACCAGATCTCTGCTCAAACTCTGTGTCCTCAATGAGTCCTTTCTTGACCATTGTTGTCAGGGATTGTGAAGAGAAAAACTAGAATCAGGACACAGAATTTATATTATTTTATGATGGTCACCCAGAGTTAAACACAGAAAGTGCATGAAATCTGTTCGATAACACTCAAAATATTCAGCCAAGGGCCTGAATCCCACAGCAATGTCCTGCATGAGTCCAGATGAATACCTAGAGTCCATGACAATGCCTCCCACTGTCCAACTGGTGGTCTAGAGCCCACGAGAAGAACTCATGCCAGTCTGTTTTACGGACTTGCACTGGGAAGGCCCAAAGATCAGTGGTGGAAGCTAGAAAGTCTATGCCAGTGCAGTGAAGGAGCTGTGCTGGTAGGTTGGGGGTTCTACACTGGAGCTGGGAAGTCATGCTCAAAATAAGAACCAGGGCTGTCCTGAAAAGCACCACAGCCATCCTCAGCGACATGGAGGCCCAGAGCTCCTTCAACGATAAGAATAGTCAATGACATGCCAGAAAGCCAGCATGATGAGTTTGTCCTGGAGATTAAATGGCACAAATCTTCCCCTCTGGAGCCAGGAAGCGACACTCAAAGTTAGGGCCAGAGTTCCCCCAAAGTGAACCACAGTCAGCCTCACCAACAAGGTCCCGAGTTCCTCTGATGACAATGATTGAACTCACACTGGGGAAGCTAGTCATGATGAGCTCCTCCAGGAGAACCATTGGTTCAAACAGCAACACTTAGAGAAACCTACAACACCTCACTTGTGTTCTCCACATCTCTATTTATGCTGGTAACTTTCCTCAAGTGGGCCATCTATGATCAGCACCATGCTGATTTAATCAGGTGGTGTTAAGTTCACCACCACTTTTTAATCTATAACATCCACACTATCAAAAGTAGCAGCACTTACATCTCCACCTGTTTTTCCTCTTGACATTCATCACTACTTCACTTTATATGTTCTTTTGTCCAGTTTTGGTTTGTTTCTTTCCCGTCACCCCTCACATCTAGATGAGGGCTCCTTACAGTGTGGGTGGCTGGTGCATATTTGCTTCTTCTGCTGAACCTCTCATACTACAGTTACAATGATATATTATTTGTGTTTGTTTAAAAGAAAATTAAGTGCTATGTGAAAGGATTTTGCCCTAGATAGGATACTACAGCAGTGAGAGGCCAAACCAAGGAGCTTTACCTTGAGGTCATCTTCCCCGCCCCCTGGCAATTTACCTGTGCCACAAAATGAGTTCCAATTGGCTGGTGGCACATCAGTAATGTCCCTTTAGGCACCATTCCAGACCAAAGCTATATGTATGCCCCCCACACCACGTGTCCAACAGAGAAAGCCAGGCCAGGTGGTCATGGAGCTTCTCTCCACATCTTTAAAATAAAGGCCACATTACTTTATATTCTGTCTTCTAACAGCACCAAAAACTCTTTCACTTTGCACAAATAGATACTTTTTAAAATTATCCATTTGAAACATTTTCAAAAACAAAGATTCAGAAAGATCATTTTATAGATATTAAAAATGAAACTCAAAGAGGTATAAGAAGGTCACATGCTTGTTAAGAATTGCGGAGGCTCTTTCACCCTACTTGCAAGGTAACAAGTTGGTCCTTGATACTTTGCTGGATGTAGCAGGAAAATAAAATTGTTGGGTCAGAAACGATGCTATGTTATTCATGATGCAGCATGACCGGCCTTAGTCATTAGTTCTTTATTTTCTCTCCTTAACCTACCATCTTCATGGTCATAGGAGTGACATAGGTGTTGTCCCAGTAGAAACCACACCTATGCACGGTGGGTTTGTCACAGCTGAAGAGCTCTGGGCCTTAAAGACTCACAGTTTTTTATAATGGGCGTTAAGGAAATCTGACCTGTAAATGAGAAGATCATTATCTTTATCACCTAACGTTACACAACATTCTCGAAAAGATAAAGACAAATCATGCTACTGTTCACAAAATGTAAAGAAATGCTAGAAGTCCATGAAGAAGTAAATGTGTCCTAACATTGTTTACTTAGTAAAAAATTTGAGATTCCCACTTTTCATTTAGTTATTACCTAAGCAGCAGGTAGTAGAATGTTTGGCATATACTAAATATGCCAATAGTTGAGTACTAAATACTCAGCAAGGTAGCTTTGTATTCTCATTGTATTTATTCCTCTATCATTTTTGAATTGTATAATATTTTTTTCCTTTATTGCTGATTGTGTGTGTCCTGGAATTTGAGAGAAGGTTTTCTTGGTGACAGGGTCACACAAGGAAAAAAAAAATTAATCATAATCTAATCAATGTCAAACTCTATTCTGAGTACTGACAGGAGAAGCCTATTTCAAGAAATCACTAAGTGAATCAAGATACATAATGAGAATTTCTTACTTTGAAAAATATAATCAATATATGGAATTTTGGCATAAAGACCTTAAAGACTGTCTTGCCCAATTTGTCTTCCTTCCCTAGCTTTGCCAATTTACTGGTGAGGAAACAAGTTAAGGAAACAGGGCTAAGTGGCAAGTCCACAGTCACACTGAGTTAGCAGCAAGTGGAGAATGTGACAATGTTGATCTATGCCTGCAACAGTAACCTGCATCTTATCTTCTCATCCTGCAGTTTAGAAGGGCATTAATGGTGTGAACGGTTTGATTTAATCACCTCTTTAAGTAATTACCCAAGAAAGTGAGGCCCCAAGACCTGAAGGGGACAACTTGAAATATATTACAACAAAACCCAGTGGCTGTGTGCAGTTAGGAAATTTTCTCTCATAGATAAAATGCTGTGGGAAATCTTAGAATATCAATTCATTAATATATTCATATTGAAAGAAAGACACAGAATCATCATACTTACAAATGCTAGAGTCAAATTTCACTGTGATATTCTATTGTACTTATATCCATTTAAAATTACTTAACATTGTTTTGCCTCGGTTATTTCATAAAATGTTTTGAAAGTAATACTTACATCTTTCTTATAGGAGTAAGTGATAAGGTGTATGTATCCTATACTCCATGCATAGCCATCATTCAAGATTAAGATCATTTACATTATGATACATTCCTGATTTTGTGATTAATTTGGATTAATCCTTTTAGATCTTTCCCCTACCCTTTTGCACCCTGTTCTTTGTGCTTGGAGAATAAATAGTATGTGCTGACTTGGTGGGCAATATTGAGTTGGCAAGTTCAGGAAGTGAGGCAGGAGACTGAAGAAAGGACTACCTAGACCAGTGTAAGGCCCACTGAGGGCCCTGACTTCTCCAGGATGCCCTCTGTACAGCTGCCCCAGTGTTTGGGGCTTTGGAAACTACCTTTCTCCCTCTATCACTCAGAGGCAGACCCACCCTTATTGGCCATGAGCTGCTACATTGTTCTGTCTGGTGTCCTTACAATTTACTTTCACTTTTATAGTTTTTGTTTTATGTCAGTTTTCTCAAATTACCCTCATCTGAATGTGCCCTCTAATTTTTGCTGAAACATCATTTCCCTGTTTTATTTTTAAAACAACTTCGTGAGTTAAGCATCATTTCCACTTAACATATGAACTTGCTGGCTTAGGCAAATTAAACTCATTTTCCAAAATCAATTGGCTAATAAATGACAATGTCAAGTCCAGAATCCGGTTTTTCTGGCTCTCAAACTCTGTGGCTATTCTAATATGCAGTGTTTGTGTTGTTCCTTCACATTTCCTAGGTCACATTCCTTAAGGGCAGAACTGTGGTTTATGGTTCTGAGTGTTTAGCCCTATCACATTCCTAGTATGTGCTAGATAATAAACATTTTTTAAAAATTACCGAGGACAGTGATACCTGATGATTTCTTTCAAGGGGGGGGGTATAAATACCACTTAATGTTCTACTTCGTATCACACAATTTGAACATATTGTTTTATTACATGATAATAATCTTACTACCCATAGTTTGGCTGCCAAAAAGCACATGGTTAATGAGGGGAATACTGTTGGTGGGTGGTAGGGAAAGAGAATGACTTCATGAGTAGGTCTGGGGAATTGTTCTGGTTGATTTCTTTAGTTCCCTCTTTCTCTATGGGCTTCTCTGAAATGTAAAGAGCTCCGAGACTCTGGCTACAGATGAAAGAGGTAGACTTTTGTTTTGAGAGAAGCTGAGGGAGGTGGGAGTGTTTGGCTATGTTTTGAATTTAATGCTTTTCCTGCATTATCGAATCTGATTTCTTACAGAGGAGTTCAGCATCTGTTTTGTGATTTGATGAATGGCTTTGAGCTGTTAATTTAATTGCTTCCTGGTAAGACACTAATGACCTTTTTGTTTCACTAAATACTGGTGTGTTTAGTTATAAATTAACCATAACTAAACACTTGGAGCTCCAATACTTAAAATTCATACTGCTAGGGTTCAGGGCAAGCAATGTTGGTGTTATATATGGCCTGTAGGGTTAGCTTCTGAAATCTGTAGTAGGTGGGAACACCATTAAACTCAAGGAAAAAGTGCACTGCAATATTAGCAGACAAAGGAGAACAAAGTGGGAAAATGTCTCGACATCCTCAGGAGTTGGAGGCCATGAATTTGGATATTTCTGGTCCCAACTGCGTGATAATTACTTTCTCTTTGGGTGGCCACTAAATATGGGACAGAGGTGAGGAAGTTAGACTAACATGTACAGCTCTCACTTTTATCTACTGATCCCCAGGTTTCAAATGTCCCTTCAAGAGTGAGACTATCATTACACATTTTAAGAGCAACATATCAATTCACTACTCTCTGGCTCTTTTGGTGTGGTTATTGAGTGTTGATTTGATTGGTGATCAAAAATAGGGCATTCTCAGTCCCACTGGACTTTAATTGGCTTCCTCTTGGAGTATTTCCAAGTAAGATCATTTCCCAAATGCCCCTAGCTAAACAGGGAGGCCATAGAAAGCCCAGATCTGCCTTGGGCAACTGAGCCCCTGCGATTGTTTGGGTCGTCTACATCATCAGGAGATTTATTCTCTGCTTTCTCTGAAATAACACTTCCTCACCAAGTAGGAATTCTTCCAAAGCTCCAAGACAAATATTTTTGGAAACCTAATGATATTTGATTTTTTCAAAACCTAAGAGAGATAAGGTGTGTATTTGGGAAGAAAAACAAGAATCTCTTACTCTCCACTCTGAACAGACATATTTGGTTCCCAAACCATCTGCAAGTGGAGCAGCTGCAAAAAATTCAAAGTGAACTGCAGGTGGGCAGAAATAGCTGCAATACTCCATCATGTCCCGAGCCTGGAGTGGGTTGCTGCACGCAGTGAGGACCTCCCACTCATGACTTGATTTTATGTCAAAGCAGGATGAGAAACCAAGAGATACCTATACCAGAACGAGCAAGGATTCCTTATAATTGAAGATTTGTGACTGAGATGCAGAAGAGAATGAAAGATTAATAATGTAAGCCAGCTCTTTAGTTCTTTTTTTCTTAGTCACTCCCAAAATAAAACATAAAAATTTGCACTCAGCATTTCAGTTACCATATTTTGATTTAGGTGAAATGATGCCTTATTATTGAGATTAAACTCAATTTCTTTCAAAATAAGCCGATAAAGACTGAGATTGTTAAAGTTCAGTCTTTCTCTTTAGCAGCTATAAAAGAATATATAACCATTTCTTTTTTAAAAAAATTGTGATTTAATCTTTTCCTTTTTCTGTAAAGATATGTTTCTAAGGTAAGAACTTGCTCACGGCTCTTCAGGTTAAGCATGTCCCTGTAGTTCATATTAAAAAGGGATTCAGTGTCTCTCCAGGTGAAACTACATGTAATGTGCAAATCACTGACATTAACTCCATCAGCAAATTTTGTGGTTTTAATCATCAGAATAAATCCAGACCTATATCACTTGTCACCATCTCTGCTGCTACCATTCTGATTTCAGCCGTCATTTTTTACTATCTTTTTAACTCCAATTCTGAGTCCCTGCAGTCTCTTTTCAGCCCTTACTTTGAGGCAGAGAAAGTGGCTCAAAATCACCTGAAGGCTTCTTACAGCACTCAAAGTCTTAGAATGATTTCCTAGACCCTCTATGATTTTATCATTACGCCTGCTCTGTTTACCCTCTTCATCTTTTGCCATTTTCTGTGTAGCGCTCTGGCCTCAGATTTCTTGGGGATAGCTTAGCATTACTTACTTCCTCTGTCTGAAACACTGACCTTAAGATTCTTTCACTTCTTCCTACAGTTTACTCAAATGTCACTCTCTTAGTGAGGTCCTTTTTGACCACTATATAAAAAATTTTCAGAACCCAGTGTCATGATATGTACCTGTGGTGTGTGGAGTGCTGAATTGGGAGCTCAAGACCAACACGGATACTTAGTGAGACCTTGTCTAATAAATAAATAAATAAATAAATAAATAAATAAATAAATGTCTTCCCTTCAAAACTTTTCTTTTTGCCTGGTTGAATTTTTGTAACATCATCATATAACATTGTTTGTGGGTTACTTATCTTACTTCTTGTCTGCCCACACTATCAATCTTTCATTCTCTTTAGCATCTCACTTATAAGATAAACTCTACAAATTGCCCTTAGTATACAGCTGATCTCAGAGTAGTTAACAAGGTTTGGATGTGGCTTCAGTTCCTGTATAGGGAGCTTGATCTGTACAATGGCAAATCTGAGTGGTGGTGCACCTTTTAAATAAAGGATCCTAATGTGAGGTCCTAGAATAATTGGAGGAGATGTTTTGGAAGGAAACAAGTGAGCTGAGCTCTTGAGAGAGTGAGATTTTATAAGAGCAATTTAAATCGCCGAATCACTCTCTAGCTCACTGTTTTGAAATGTAATCTTTTCTATTGGCATATGAGACAATTCCCGTGAGCCAGTGCTATGAGTTTCACTGTTTAGTCTCCAAAATTATGTTAAATAAACCTATTTTATTTATAAAGTAAAACTGCCTCAGGCATTTTGCTATAGTAATAGAAGATGAGCTAACATATACACATTCAAAACTATTTTTGAATCAATGATGGATATGACTAATTTGTATCATTCAGTCTAAAGAAAGGTATATGATAGAATCCATGAGCTTTGTAATAATAATATGACACAGAATTTCTACAGTAACCATCTCTCACCTCCCCAGTACCACTAGGATGAGGGAATATCAGAAGTTTCAGGTTCTAAAAATACTACATTTTCCCTCATGTGTATTTGTAGGAAAATGGATGCACCTTACTCCATTTTGAGACCATAATGTTAAGTGAAATAAATCAGATGTACAAGTTTAAATGTTGCATGATTTTACTTATATTAGAAATGTAACTATAAATCAAGAGCAAGTAAAAGATAATAGGAAGCACGTAGCTCAAGAGGTGGAGAAGAGAAGGGCAGGAAAAGGTGAGGAAGAAAGGGCTAAGTACGCGTTATGGTACAGGTGCCAACTGTACATGAGGAGTGTGAACATGATGTACAGAAACAAAGACAAAAGAAAATAAATTCTAAAAACTAAGATCTTAAGCTCTCTGTTCTTATTGCAGTATATACAACAGTAAAATGTTACATCTTAGGACAAGACTGTAATTCAGCTCCAGATTCACTAAGTTTTCAGAATCTAAATGTTTTACCGAATATTTTTTAGAAATACTAGAGAACATCACATTGTACATAGTAAGAAAATTTCCTAAAAATATTACTGACATATCTATGTTTTCTCTGTGACTTTATTCTAGGACTTTTCATGCAATTATTATTCTCCTTTCTTCAGTGGTTCCCAGCAACTCTCTAAGATAATTTAGAATTTTAATGAGTACCTGGTTCTAAACTACCTGACCCAGATACTGCACTGCACGTCATGTCTCTACAATATTTGTTCAGTCAAATCTAGACATAATAGGCCCCTGATAAAAAGTTTGTTAATGTTTTCCTATTGCCTAATATATATCATTCAAATACTGACAATGTTAAACTTACCATGCTGTTCTCTTAGGTTAGACTGTGAAGCTGGAGTCTAACCTAAAGATCTTAGTCTTTAGTCTCACAGTCTAACCTAAAGATCTTAGTAGCTAATATACTTCTAGTAGTTTAATGCTTTCAAGTCTTTCAAGACTTGTTGGGTGAGACGAGAGTGGTATTGAGCTGAGAACTATTATTTCTCACTGAGGCAAGATCACTTTGAGAAACTCTTAAAATGCTTCAAATTATAATATATTCCAGTTTTTCTACCTCTAGATGTTTGTGAGAGGTTTATACTGTTTTCTTTCAATGTGTCCTTTTTCTACATTCTTCTCTAAGAGTCAGCTCACTGTGGGCTAAAATCTAAGAAATCATGATCCAAAATAAACCTCTCCTCGTTTAAATTGAGGATGTTAGCTATTTTGTCCTAGTAATGGAAAAGATGTTTAATGTAGAAGGAATAATCAAGAATGCACTTTTTTGGGGGGCGGGGTACTGGTATCGAACTCACAACGTTGTGCTTTCCAAGCAGGCGCTTGTGCCGCTGAGATAAACTCCCAGCCCAAGAGTTTACTTTTGACCCAGAGAAGTGACACATGCTTATAATCCTAGCACCTGAGGTGCTGAGGCAGGAGGATCATGATTTTAAGGCCAACCTGGGCTACACAGTGAGAATTTCTTTCAAAAACAAAACAAAACAAAATAAACATGCAAATGAAATTAAATGAAAGGCTAATGCACACTGTGATGGTTGACACATTGTATCAACTTGAGAACTTTAGAAGTTTAATTATGTGGCTTAGTAGAGAGCCAGGGTCTTTGTTTTGTAAACATACTCATCCTCTGCTAGAGGAGGACACAGAGATACTGGGAGTGCTACACCTGCCATAGAGGGTGGTAGTCTGCTTACAATATAAGGGAGGAAAAGAGGCTTATTCTCCCCTGTTTTTTGCTCTTGTTGCTTTTGATGTCTACTGCTATCTTAAAGTATTGCCCCTTTGTCATGCCACCTTGCCTTGGAGCCAGCTGATCATGGACTGAAACCTCCACAAACTGTGAACTAAATAAATCTTTCCTCCCCTAATTTTGTCTCAGGAATGAGAGAAAAGTAACTAAAACAGGTATATTCCATTCAAGAGGTTTATTAGACTTCCTAGTGAGTTACTAAGTGAACAGTTGAAAATCAAATTTGTAGTTCAGAGAAGAATCTGAGCTATAGATGGAATGTGAGTTACTGGCATATCTGAGCATTTTAAGCATTGGAGGCATTCCATGAATGTTTATGATTATCTTGAGGTTACACACTTGTAAATCATTCAACATTTTATTATTTACTATGCTTTTTTAGATATAACTGAGGAGAAAATGATGCAAGCAACTATTCTGTAACATACTCTTTTTTAAAAATTTTATTTAAGGAGAAAAAGAAAAAAACAGAAAAAGGGTACAAGTTATACAGAATTTCAAAAAAAAATAAACAGTAGGAAATCACTAGTTAATAGATTACCTATTGTCATCTTAGAAGTAGTTGTTCAAGTTACAAAATTAAAGCACATAAAGTAGATATTCAGACAGTGAGACTGCAAACAGTTCTGTTCAATGATCCAAAAAAAAAAAAACCCTCAGTAATATGGTTATCTATCTTATATGCTTAAATATACATGTAGTTATATCCTTTAGAGCACTTTCTTTTCCTCTCTTTTTTACAATGACAATTACACATTTTGGGTTTTATTATTCCCACAGTTCTTATTACTTTTTTTGAAGAAAATAAAACCAAATGTGACATAACAAAACAGAGTTAGTCAAATCAAAAGGATGGACATAGTACATAATGTATAAATAGAATACAAGGTAATCAACAATGGTTACCATAATGCCTCTTGCTATCTTAAAAAGAATTGCCTATATCATCAGTTATAATAAAATTGAAGAAAACAGTAAAGAATAAAACCAAAACACTGGAGACATTACAGGAGTTCAAAAGAAGATAATAGTCAAATCAGAATTGGCATCATACTGAATCTTATTCTCTTCACATTCGTTGCCTATACTCTCAAACTTGGTACTATCAAGCAAAACAGAATACAGTAAAATCAGTCAAAACAAGATGGTGAGAGCAATACTGGGTTTCAAATCAAATTAATAGGAAATCAAGTGGGTTACTATAATATATACTGCTATTTTTTAAATTTATTTTTTCCCTTAATTAAAAAGACAAAAATAAAAAATAAATAATAAAAAAGGAGATTGAGATAAAAGAGGACATAACAAAACAGCACAGGTCAGAACATAATTATTTAAGCAAAATAGTATTTCACCACAAGATATCCTGACATAAAAGTAATTACCATAGTGTCTCTTTCCTTGAAATCTTTGAGTATAACTTCGTATACTGTAGCATCAAACATATCAAGACAATGTAAATCCATTCAAGAGAATGACAGTATTACAGGGTATTTAGAACCAACTAACATAAAATGAACAATGGTTTCTGTATTATCTCCTTGTCTATAAAAGTTTTTGTTTATATTATTACATATAACAAAATCCAATAAGATACAACATGTTAAGACCGATGGAGAGAGAAGAATAAAGCCTGATGGGACTTCAAAACAAGATGATATTAAATCAGCACTAGCTATTATGATGTCTTGTTTTCTCCAAAATAGCTGTTCCTACCATCCAACCTGCCTCATTTCTGTTGAGCTCTTTTTCGGTCATTAGTTGTCAGTTTGTCTGCCTCATTTCACTTTGTGCTCCACTCATTGTGGCCTCTCTGCTACTGTTTCTGGAATCTTGCTATTTTTCTCTTTTAGAACGTCCTGCAGTATTCTCTGTAGAGTTGAATTGGTGGTTGCAAATTCCCCTAGTTCCTTTTTATCCTGGAAGCACCTTGTTTCTCCATTAATTTCTAGGGACAGTTGTGCAGGACATATCGATCTTGGCTGGAGGTTTTTGTTTTTCAAAGCTTGAATTATTTCACCCCACACTCTTTGTGATTTGATGGTTTGTGCCGAGAAGTCTGCTGTAATTCTGATGGGTGTTCCCTTGTAAGTGATCTGTTTCTTATCTCTGACAGCTTTTAATATTCTGTTCTTATATTGAATTTCTGGAATTTTGATTATTATATGGCTGGGTGTAGTTCTGTTTGGGTTGTAGGTGGCTGGGGTCCTGTATGCCTCATAGATTGGAGTATCTTTACCTTTTCCCATATTTGGGGAGTTCTCCTTGATTATTTCTGTGAATAGCCTTTGCAGTTCATTTGTTTGTATCCCTGCTTCTTCCTTTACATTCTTAATTCTTAAGTTATAGATCCTCTTATCATCTTCTAGCCTTTGTATTGTTACTGCTTGTTTCCTTGTTATTTTTAAGAAGTTTTTCCTTTTATGATCCCACATTACAAATCTGTCCTTCAGTTCAGATAATCTATCCTTAGTTTCTTTCAAGCTGTTATGCCAGCTTTCAATAGAATTTTTAGTTTCCTGGTAATCTCTTTGAACCTGCTTCATGTATTCTACATTTTCTCTATTTTCTCCATCAAACAATTCCTTTTTTTCTGTTCTTCCATTCCACCATTTGTGTTTTCTTGGGAGGTGCTTAGCATTTCTTTAACTATTCTACTTATATCTTGCTTTACTTGGTTAAATACTTCACTTTTGAACTCATCTATGAGGTCCTGGAGATATTGCTTTATGTCTATTGGTGCCGTGCCTGATAGTGCATGTTTTCTGTCCTCATTCTCCTTTGCATTTACCTTTCCTGGATCAGTGTTCTCAGGATTGGTGACTGAGGACCCTTTCTTGTTGCTCCCTCTTCCCATACGTTTTGTTCCTTCCATACAAGCGTATATAGGAGGCCCAGTTTCTTTCTTTGTCGGTTACAGTTTGTTTGAATCACGATGGGTAGGTGTTCCCGCCCACTGCAATGTACTAGGGAGACACAGACCTGGGGAGCCTATGCTGGGCCCATCCCTTCAGGTCAGTCAACCTGCTGAAGGCTTCACTGCATTAGGGTGCACTGCTAGGCGCAGGGACCTGGTTTGGGCTAGCCTACTGCATCTTAGTCCGTGGTGTCACCCAGATCAAGCACTCTCCACCAATCCCGCTTGAGAGGGGAATTCCTGTTCTGGCTAGTCTGCCAGGTCCCAGAACGTCTCTGTTGGAGCTTCCTAGTCTATGGAAGTGTCCCCGTTCCTCTCACTCACCACAGGTCGATGCACGACTCCTCACCAGCTCTGCTCTCAATTCAGTTTGCTGATTCCCACTCTCAGAGCTTTCATGTCTCTATCCCTGCTGTGCCAATTCAGATGCAGCAGTGGTGGCAGGAAATTCAAGCCGCAGTTTCCAGAGGTACGGGTTCCAGCTTTAGCACTGAGACTTCAGCTGTTCCAGTCGGGATTGCATTCCCAGTTGGTTTCTCTCAGCTTAGTTTGTTCCTGGGTTGGCAGGCTGTATCTTTCCCTGTTTAGGACTCCCCACACCACACTATTCCTGGAAGGAATCTAAGCTGGCTATCTCAGAGAGCCTCCGTAGCTGCTGTTATCTATCTGCCATGTTCTCCCCCTGTAACATACTCTTAGTCAGTGGTTGCAATGTTTAATCAGAGTGATTAGAATTTTCACCTTTTCAAACATTTATCATTATGTTGGGAGGTTTTGAACTCCTCTCCTGTGGTACTTTATAAAATACATAAGACATCACTCTAAATTCTAGTCTGATTGCTGTGTTGTGAAAGAAAACAGTTATCTTTTCTTTGTGACTGTATTTTGGGTCTCTGTTACCCTGTCTCTACTATTTCTCCTCTTGTTCTACTCTCTAGTAACCACTATTCTACTGATTTCTTCTATAAGAAATGAAGATAATTTTTTAATGAGTGATTTTTTGAATGCCTTTTGGTCTCTTTTGGATATTTTTTGCTAAAATTTCTTATGCCTGAGGTTTATGAGGGGGACTGAGGGTCTATTAAAGAGCTTTCTTTATTGTGGGAGCTTGAAAGCTAACTCTTACAAGTCTATGCTAATAACCCAGTAATTGTTTTAGCGGATTTTCAGTGAAGTTCTCTTCTGACTTCTCAACAAAGTGTAAAGTGCTTTAAAGTAAGTGAGAAAGTCATTCTCACTCCTGTAAATGTGTCTTTTTCTGTTTGCAAAATCAAGAAGCCTTGCCAAATACAGCTTTAGTTTTTCAGCACAAATGAGTTTTGGGTGTACTAGCATTAAGCATCCATTCTTAATTCTGTTTAGCGGTGGGGTAGGGAAAGGTGAGGCTAACATCAGCCAGCCCTTTTCCACCAAAGAAAGAGCCCAAGCATGTCCAGGTACCAGGACTCTGAAGCAGACAGCCTGGGCTCCTGATTAGATTTCTAAGCCTTTAACTGGCCTCTCACCTAGAAGGAAACAAATGCTCCTCCAGGCTTTCTCACTTTCTGTTACTAATATATTAGAAGACCACATCTTCCAATTGTGACCTCCCAGTTCCTGTGGAAGAACATTTTCATGCAATTGATTCTAGTGCTTTCACTGAGGTTTACTGCTCTGTTGAGCTACTTTGGGGTATGCATTCATGCTAATGAAGACAAGGTTCAGTACAGGAAATCCCTCCTTACAATGCTGAGGGAGTAGGAAATGCTTAGTGATCTGTGTTACAAAAACTGTTTTCTTCTGCCTTTGTTTGGTGGCATCTTATAGATTGGAGGGCATGGAATGGTCAAATCTTGTTTTTTGTTCAAATCTCCAAGGCAAGGAGTATATGCCCTCTATGTCAGTTCTTTAGTAGAAATACTACTTAGAGTACCCTGAGGCCACCACAAGCACTACTCTAGAGTAGGATTCTGCCCAGGGCAAGGTAGTTGTGCCTTAGGCCCTGGTCAATAAATTTTAAGGTGAATCATTGAGGTTCTTATGTTGCAGCAAATTAACAGAATATAACTGCTTTGGGTAGGGTTACTTGGAAATGCATATTGAGCTAGAGATTTGATCAAGAAGTTTGTTGAAGAGCACAGGGACCAGCACCAGTAGGGGAGAGAAAGGAGCAGGAATGGGTAGGAGTGCTTTAGCTATGGTGCAGATACAACGGTGGCCTCAGCCTGGCCTCCAAAGAGCTCTTAGCATGAGAGGGTCCTGCAGAATTGTTCTAAATTGAAACAAGATGGCTGGGAATTTGTACTTTTTCATCAACCCTTCATTGCATGCAGATTGACTTGGAGAGTCTAGACTTTTACGAGCAGATTGCCATTGGCAGAGGGCAATTCTTAGATTTCCCTGCAAAAGACAGTTATCAACAGCCAAAGCATCTAGCAGCTGGGGAAATGAAGGTCTCAATCTTGAATGGAAGGGCTGGGTCATGAACCACCACGTCCTCTACCCAATTAGTAATGTTGGACAATATTAAAGACAGTGTGTGTGTGTGTGTGTGTGTGTGTGTGTGTGTGTGTGTATGTGTGTGTGTGTGTGTGACAAGAGTAAAGGGTGTTTTTTTTGCATTGAAATTACATCAGCTATTTGTGCTAATCAGAAAAGTAAACTTATTGAAGTCTTGCTATCATATACAGTAGCATTTTTAAAGCTCATGGAAATTCTGTAAAATAGATACATTATTACTTTTCTGAAAAGTATTTTTCAGAAAAATAAAGTAAATTGTCTGAGCTCACACAGCTTATATTTTTATCTCATGATATTTTCTCCAAGTGGTGATATCGGCTCTCCCACCAAATAATGAACTATTTGTGTTTCCCAATGTATCTTGTGCTTTCTTCTTCCTGGCACTTGTATAATGTTTCTCATTCCACCTAGGACCCCTTACCTGGCCTGCCTGTGGTCAAAAATTCATTCATTCTTTAAGGCTCCATTTGAAGATTATTTCTTCTGCAGAGCTTTCCTGGATTCCCACACTATTACCTCCATTTGTGTATCATCTCAGAACATGTTGTATGTGGTGCCTAATATTGATTGATGTGAATGTACTTCTTGGTTTTCTTATGGTCACCAAGGAAGCCTAGGATGTTTTTCTCTTGTCTGTCTAAACAGCATCATCATAGCAAGTAATACCGTCACCAGTCTATGGCCATACCACCCTGAATGTGCCCCATCTCTTTTGAATACTGTTATTAGAAGTTTCCAATTTAGAGATTCTTTTTTTGTTGGATTTCTCTTGCTTTTATTAAAATTTCATTTCTCTCCTCCCCACCCCAACTCATCCGTATTTGTTGTCACAAACACACACACACACACACACACACACACACACACACACACAATCAGAGCGATGACTGCAGTCAGATTAGGTCCCAGAGCCTGTTACTGTTCTGCAATATTGGTATAAATTGTGAACAGAGATACTGTGTTGGAAGGGATCTTAGAAATTATAGGCCACAGAGTCTACACGCTCATGTTGCATGTTGCTCATGTTGCTGATTCAATTTTCTTTAGTTTGGTGCAGGTAATTTTTTCTTTAACCTTTATTTTTTATCGGTACCGGGGATCAAACTCATGACCACCTGCTTACAAGGCAGACGCTTATGCCACTGAGCTAAATCCCCAGCCCCAATTTTTTTAAACAATTGAATTCGAAAATATTAGATAAATTGAGACCAGGGATTTAGCTCAACAGCATAAGCACCTGCCTTGCAAGCAGTCCTGAATTCGATCCCCAGTTCAAAAAAATAAATAAATTAATTAATTAATTAATAAAATAAAGAAAAAAACAAAAAAATTAGATATTTAATTTTTTTCTCCATTGTGCAATGTTCTCCTTATAACATTTATGCTTCATTCATTTAAGCTGTATGCTCCTCAGCTGTAGATATTTGAATGTGACTCCTGGTTTTGGTTTTTGGTTTAACCTCCCTGTGATGGTTTATCTTGATTGTCAACTTAATTGGATTGAGAACTGCTTAGAAATTAATAAGGTGCACTTCCGGCTGTGTCTGTCAGGGCGTGTCCAGACATGATTGGCATGTGGGACAGCAAACTGCGGTGGGTGAACTGCTGTGAATATAGCACCGTCCAGTAGGGTGGGAGTCCAGATGTGCTGCCTCATTACAGGACCAGAAGCAATGAAGCGAAATGATTATGAAGTGCCCCCTCTGAAAAATGAGTCAAAAACAAACTTTTCTTTCTTTAACTTCTTTTTCCTTAAATTTTACTGCAGCTACAGAAAGCTGAATAACAACTCCCCAGTTTGCAAATAGATAAAAGGGACCTAGTCAGAGGCTTTATAGACTCCTCTAATGTGAAACTCATGAAGTATCACCCCAAATTTACTTGTTTGGCTCCATGTTGACGGTGTACCTGTATCTAATGTAAACTTTATCAGCCTGTATCTGATGTAAACTTTATTTTAATTCATGTTTCAGCTTTCACTTTTTTGCAGGGTGGGGGCTTCTTTTTTTACATATTTTCAGGATTTCAGTGAGAGGAGGACCAACATAGCAGCAATTCTCAGCACTGATTTTTGAGTTGGAAAAGCTGAGGTTGTGCGAAATAAGCACACTAGTAAATGACCTTAGTGATCTACGTACTCTTAAATTCTAGAGCTCTGCTGGTAGATGCCCTGCCTCAGGCTCCCTCGCATTTCGTAGATGAAACTAACCTGGATGCTAAAGCTACATGATTGGCCTAAGATGTGGAACACTGCTCCCAGTTATACAATCGGGGAAAAAAAAATCTTAAAGAAAAGCAAGAAAAACCCAGGCCTGTGGATTCTTCCTAGCAATTTTGAAAGAGACTAGAGATAACGGACTCTTACTAAACAAGTCTATGTGTACATCGGTACCTCTTCACAGTGGCAATTTCACCAAGGAACAAAGCCATTGCTGTTATCAGGGAGTAATCTTTGGCCTTTCATGGGTTTCAGAGCTGACCAGCTGAGCAGTGTGTGGAAGATTTCTTCCACCACAGAAAGCATGGATTTGAAATAAAGAATATATGCTGGAAAATGGCTTTTAATTCACAGTGCCCTCTAGCATTGCCTGTGCTGCTGAGATTGTCTACGTGACAGAGTATAGATCACCTGCTCTGTCTTCTTGCACTTGGCCTGACCCAAGCCCTGAATGTGTTCAGAGTATTCTGATGTCTGTTTTGTTTCTGTTTCATTGAACCAGATTGTTGTGGTGAGAAAGCATCTAAGAAACTTCTGGAATTTGCATGTTATCCCACCTCTTTCAATGCTTTTGGTAATAGTCTATGCAAGGGTGACTCACATGGGGCTATGATTTGACAGCTTTTGTTCCCTCTAAAATTCATGTTGAAACAAGATGAGAATATTAACACAGGTATGACTGTTGGGAGATAATTGAGGAATGAAATTAAGGGCTCTCCATAAAGAGTTCATTGTTTTTACCTCTGTACCTTCCCGCATGTAAAGAAATTGTGTTCCTCTTCTCTGTAGGCTGAAGCAACAGAGTCAGAGATGGTTCCACATCAGACACTAAACAGTCAGCACCTTCGATGATCAGCCTCCAGAATGTGAAAAATAAATTTCTGATCTTTCTGTGTTACCCAATTGGAGGCAATTTGTTGTAGCAGCACAAAAGACTAAGATAGCGGCTCTTCTGGAATAATTATTGCTGATCTTGGAAATGACAGTTAGTGTGGCTGAAGGCTGGGGAGGGAGACGCTGGTCTTGGTACTTTATTGCACTTTTCTTATCATTGACCTGCCAAACAAAATAAACTAAATCATTGCTCATGCAAAACCTTAAATATTTCTTTTAATCATTTCTCTTCCTTTTTAGTTGTCCACACTCATAGATACACTGGCCCTTAAATATTAATCTGGCTTTGTTATTTAATCAAAAAGTTTCTCTGCTCCCGTCTTACTTTACGTTAGCCTTTTGTGAGACATAATATCAAAAGCACCAAAATACTGCATAATTTATATCTACAGCTTCTTCTTTCTCTTTCAAACTTCCATTTTCATGGCCAAGTGACACCTTTGTGACTCCTTAGAGACTATCATTAAATCATTCCCCAGGGTCAGTCTTCCTTTTCACAGTCAATAATACAATAAACCATATTCTGGAGGTTTACAGAAGGCACCCAAACTCTCTTTCAGAAATTCAAAGATAATACTATTTTTTCAAAAGCTTTAGTTTACAGTTCTTGATAGTGGGGATGTATCAAATCTCATTTCAAGCACTGCTTAGTTTGTCTCAGTTTTTATGTTAGAGTTCTGGCTTTACTCATTTAACTGTTCGGATTAACCATTAGCCCCACCTTGCCTGACCCCCAACATATGTTCATATTTTATGTGTTTTATTCATTGCCTAAGAATGCTTCATAAGTGTATTCATTTGTTTAAGAAATGTTTATTGAGACACCACTGCTATACTGAATTCTTTGGAAGTAATGGAAATTTTAGAGGATCTTATCTAGGATTGCCCAGAATGTGGGGTAGATTATATTGTGAACTGGCAAAAGCTAACCTGGAGACAGGAGCATGTAGGGATAGTGTAGTATAGAGAGTGGGGGGCGGGTAACAGAGAAACTGGGTGTCTAATCATGCCTACTGAGAGTCAGGGAGGACTTGACATAGTGAATCTGATTGATATGTAAGCTAAATCTTTAAGAAAACCAAAATTCTCCAAGTGAAGGAGTGGAACGTTGTCACAGGCAGAGGAAATAACGTAACTATAGGTTTGGGCATTCTGAATACATAGGATTACTAGAAAAATTAAATAATGAAAAATAATTTGCTAGTATGAGTTTGAAAAGGAGAAGGCAGATATTGGTAGGTGGGGTGGACAAGGAGATGGGAATTTGGACTTGAGCCAACTCATATAACACTTTTTATGCTGTGATAGATCACTCTTTTTTATTCTGCAGCAAACCAAATCACTGAGGGATTTTAGTAGAAAATGATTTAACTGAGGTTTCAGTCACCTTCTGACGTACGAAGACCACATAGTTGAGGGCAGTGAGTTCTAGACGAGATAGTTCAGGTGAAGTTGGCAGCTGCCATCCAAAAGAGTAAGGATAACTGAGACTTGGGTAGAAGCAGAATTAGAACAAGGATGCCAGTATGAAAAGTCTTCAGGAAATATGCAGGAAGGAGAATGGATCAGCTGTTCTGCCGTCCATCCGGTACCTCACGGGTGGTCGTTGGATCTGGAGAGACAACATTCCTTCCTGAAAGGATCCCCAGCACCTCAATGCACTGACAGTACATTAGGCATCAGATTCCACAGGGGTAATGCTCAGGAGTCAGTGGATCCAATGCATCACTCACACATTTTCCTTTTTTCCTCTTGAATATCTGAAGCTTAATCCCAGTGAGGAGAGCTGTCATTTTCTTCCCAGACAGGAAGCCGAACTGTCTTTTCGAATACCCTGGGGCTTTCTGAACTCACAAACCTTTCATTATAAGTACTAGTCTAACTTACAGGGAAGTTACACAGAGTGCTCACCATGTGCTGTGCTTAAAATGCAGTTCACGAAGTCTGCAGTTCTGCCCTTGCTCCATGGGCCCCTCAAAGAAAGCTGCCTCTGTAGAGGTCAAAGGAATTGTTCTTTGAATTTGAAGGGTGGGTCGCACTACAGGAGAGTGCTCTCTGTGCCCAACAATATTCATAGACAAGCATCATATCCCTAATCTAAAGAAACTGTAAGACTGTCAAAAGGCAAAAATACGAACATTTAAAAAATTAATTACTTAAAATATTTATTAAGAATATGCTGTATGTTCTCGTGCTTTCTTAGATAGTAGCTGATTTGTAGAATTTCAGTGGCATCAGATCATTGCCAGATCAAGCCACAGAAATGAGTCATGTGATCCTGGTGGGGAGAAGTGGGAAACCAGCCAGAGCAGCTTTAAACTAGTCAAAAATAAAAACCAGAGTCCTGGGGAAGAAATCAAAAGCCAAGGACTAGTAAATGTAAACTTCCAAGGAGAAGAACAAAATGGGGAAATGGGGCAGAAGAAGAGATAGATCCAGGCAGGGATGGCTCCAGGGGGCAGCAGGATAAACATGAGAATGGAGGTATCAAAGACTTTGCTGCAAACAGCGTGGAGCAAGAAGTTCAGTGCAGGGATGAACCAGGGGTAGCTTCTTCTCAATGACTTAAAAGCACAGGGTGGAAGTTCAGGGTAAGGGCACATAACTTCCTTCTTGTAGGAGATGAGACTACAGTAAATGCAAGAGAGTGACAAAAGACGACAGACCGCAATCAACTGTACACTGTCACGTGATGTAGGAATCCAGAGGAAGAGTTTGGTGTGGGGTGAAGTTGTATGAATGTGATGACTAAAGTAAAGGTCTGTTAGTAGAATGGTTTTGCTCAGAAACCTTATTTTCTTTAGAACCAAATTCACATAGCTTCCTTGACTCCACATTTCTTGTGCCCACCACTACCAAAGATTCACACACCTGCTCAGGAACCACTTCTTTCATGAAAACACACCCAGATGGACTGAGCCATTGGTTATTGCTCCTTTAGACCTGGTGTGCAACTTCTTTTTTTTTTTTTTTTTTTTGGTCTTTTTCCTTTTTATGGGTACCGGGGATCGAACTCATGACTGCCTACTTGCAAGGCAGGTGCTTATGCCACTGAGCTAAATCCCCAGCCCCTGCAACTTCTCATTGATAAGTTATTGAGCAGTTTCCTGAGGTCCATGTAATAGTTACTGTTCACTCTGAGTTCTCTTCAACATCTAGCCCACCAAATAGTAGAAAATGCTTCATTTATGCATGTGCAGCTCTCCATCAACTATTCCCACACAGCCCTCTTTCTTCCCTTTCATTTCCCTCAAATTTGCCCATTTTTTAAGGCCAACTAGTTCATTTTCCTTCTCCAGAATCCCTTTTGTCACTTTCAAACAAGTTGTGCTCCCTTTCTCTATCTGAACTTTCCTTTCTTCCCTCATTCCAAAGTCTTCTTCTTTTCTATTCTTTCTCCTTCAGGAGCCCAAATTTGCTCCCTATGACTGAACAAATAATTGACCATATTATTATATATTGTGTCTATTCATTTATTTGTAGCTATTCTTACACCACCCATTCATTAAACCATCAACACATTCTTGGCTTTTATAAGGATAAGCACTGACCATGTGCAAGAAACTGTGCTACATACTGGAGACACACCAAGGACTATGAACATGCCTAGGCTTTAAGATGTGTACAAGTGTAGAGTCTCTTGGTTGTTTCCTACTTGGGCTTTAAGATCATTATATACTGCACTGACATTCATGCTTCCATTAGTTTGTAATTCACTTTCAAATTTTGTTTCTTATATAATTTGGTCTTTTCTAAAATTTGAAATGCAACTTGATTAAGTAGACCTAATCTTAGAAGGACAAAAAAAAAAAAAAAAAAAAAAAAATCAGGGAGACTGCCCCAGGTATTCTTAGTTCAAGTTTAGGGCTCCATTTATCCTGTGATATTGCAAAGAAGACACTTTAACTTCCAGTCTTTCAGAACTTTTCAACAGCTCAGAGAATGCCATCTTTACACAATAAAGAGTTAATAGACTTGGGTTCTCTTCCCTGATGATTTTGCTATTCCCTGATGAATGAATACAAAGATAAGGGATATTAAAAGTGGTGGATTTGTCTGATTTTATTTGTCAAAGTGCATTTGACACAAGGAAAAGCTTGAGAAATGTCATGCAGTCAAATTGGCACATCATAAACCTTGCATCAGTGGAAGAAGAACAAAATTTAATTTTTGCTCTTGTATCTTTGCATGGTGTGGTGGTGGTGGTACTGATGTGTGTAAATATTGTTATGTGGCTTGCCACTGCTTTGTATGGACTTGAAACATTTAAGACATATTTGAAAGTACAGTGAAGAGAGGTGAAGTAGCAACGTGTGGGCATGAGAAGAATCGAGAAACCTAACAGAAACAGTGGAGGCCCTAGTTATTTTCTCGTTGTGGTGCTGGTGGTTGCTTTCTGTTTGCTCTGGTAGAGTTTGTGATGCTCAGGATCTGAGCAGCAATCTGATTTTCTTGGAACTCAACCTTAATGGAGCTGAACATTTAAGTACCATGGATCAGATGTGTAAGATTGCCCTTAAATAAGTTATGTATTAACAATGCTATTGCAATACAGAAGTGTTTCTTGTCTTAATGTTTATAATTCAATACAATTTAGTTCAACTTCAGTAATCTAACTTTTCCTGATAACTGACTACTCTGTAGGCATTTATGGCTTCAGAAAGAATAACACTTAGAACTTGACCTTTGTCAAATTCCAGTAGTCTTTTCAGTTTACCTCTAATATGACAGTTTTTGTCCTCTCTATGGTCCTACAAGATATGAAGAAGACATCAATTATCTCTTCTTTTTAGAAAGAAAAAAATTGGTTGACATGTTTTTCTTTTTGCCAAAAGAATCTTTTTAGCCTTAAGCATGCCCTTTCTTTGGCACCAGGTACATTTGATCACCTGGTGGCTCTCCCAGCTCCCCGCAGAGAACCAGGAGAGGACCATAAAGGACATTTTATTTGTTTCAACTCAGCCGAGTTTTTACAGTTCACCTTCCAGTTGGACAAACATTTTAACAAACTGAAAAGCAAAAAAGTCAAACTTTGAACAGCTTTTTCAGAAGCGTGACATTCTTTGGAAAGCCAGCTGATTTGCTCTGCCTCTTGATTCTCTGCATGATGAAAACAAGTGCCTAATGGTTGTCACATTGACATGATTCCTCTCAAAATGTACAGGATGGAACCTTCCACAGCCCCTGTCATGCTCCTGAATACCAGATCCACCTCAGGGGGTAGTTCACACAGACACGGTTTGTTCCACAGCAGAACTTCTACTCACATATCAAAGAAATGGCAGCAGGCACAGGGGTATGCCAGGTTGATTAATATGGACTTGTGGATGCCACAATAAGGAAACCAAATTCAGCAGCTCATCCTTGGAGGGAAAATTTCATGCTCTGTGCTAACAATGAGGGCAAGAAAGGAAAACTAGTTTAGTGAAATAAAGTGGGAAGATGAGCTGTTTTTAATCTAATCTCTCAGAAAACTCATTTTTTTTCAGAAAATATCTTCATACCGGCATGGATATGCAAATGCTTTTGTTTTCCAAACTTTCAGATATTTCAACTATAATGATCTGTTTAAGATCTTTGCCAGTCATAAAATGATGAAGTGAGGGAGAGAGAGGCCTTGAACAGGGCACAGGACTATTGTAAGTTACAGCAAGAATTTTATTAAATGACTTACAAATACCAGAGAGAAAATTATAGTGGTTACTGTAAGCTCATTTTAATTAAAATGAAGATTGTATTTTTCTTGATGTGACACTATATTCTACACACATCACAACCAAGTCTTGATGAGGTAACTATGCTTTGGGAAATTTTATGAAATGGGGCCACTGAAGGGTTGGACGAGATTTCTTGCTTAACCATGGATTTACAGTGACCTCAGATGAGTTCTTTACTCATCTGAGTGTTAGGTTTTTCACCTGCAAAATGAAAAAAAAATGCTGAAGAAATTTCCAGGGTGATGCTTACACAGTGGCTGTTTTAAGAGATGGCTTTAGAAGCAATACGGTAAGTTTATGTGTCCCTCATCTACTATCTCACACCTGACCAGATCTCTGTTTTCATAATCTTCCCTTGAGTTGACTCTCCAGCTATTGTTTCACCTTTTAAAAGCCTTCTGCACAATGGAGCCTTAGGTAGAATTGGTCAGTGCAAATATCAGAGGTATTGAGAAAACACACCGAAACATAAATCTGTCACTCACAGCCTCCATTGGGTAGACTAATGCTTGCCAAAATGTCCACGTTCTCACTCACTCCTAGATCCCATGAATACTGTTATTTTGCATTGCCAAAAGGACCATGTAGGTTTGATTAAGTCATGAATCTTGAGACTGGAGATATCCCTGGGTTGAATACTCAGGCCCATTCGGACCACAAAAGTTGTAAATGAAAGAGGTGCAAGAGCTTCAGAATCAGAGACACCAGTTTAAAAACACCAGTGGTTTGCAAGGTGGTCACAGGCCAACAAATAAAAGATGCCTGTAGAAACTGCAAAACTCACGGAATGAATTCTCTTCTGAGTTTCCAGAAGGAACCATCCCTACCAACACCATGCTTTAGCTCAGCAAAATCCCTCTTCGACTTCTGATACTTCCAAAATTGTATAGTAATAATTCTGTGTGGATTTAATCTGAGCATTTGTTCAGAACCAAAAGCAAACTAACACAGTGTATGATCATCATTTTGTTACTGACTAATGACATTGGAGTGAAAATAAAAAAGTAGAGCTGCCTCAGTCTTTTCTATGAGATATAATCTCCTTCTTGCATGAGAGACAGGGATAGTGAGAATGGCCTGATCTTTATAGCCCCGGTCAATTGTCTCGTGTGTGGATATAATATGACTTTATTTTATTTTTCATGAAATATGTCTTTGCTTTCTAGTCATCACCTTCCACCTTCTAGAATTATCTTCTGAAACCAGAAATCATATCACATCATGTTCCTTCTTAAAAATTTCAACACTTTTACATTGCTTTGTGGAGAAAGGGTGAATCTATTAGTATGGTCTGCAAGAATCTCTAGGTTCTGCCTGTGATTGAGCCCCAGGCTATACAGCCAACCACATGTCTCATGTTCAGCTACTTAAGCCCTGGACTCCATCCACAACAAGTAAAGGGCTCTCCCGTGCTGTGGTTTCTCATAGAAACTTTCCTTTGAATATTCGTTTATTTGGATTAGTGTTGTACCTAGTGCTAATAAATGTGTTGTGTTTTAGGTTTGTTACACCCCATGTAGCAGGTGCTGGTATTATCCCCAGAGCCCAGAGGAGGAAACTGAGGTGCAGAGAAGTTTGTGAACTTGAACAAAATCATACAAGTGGCAGAACCAGGAGTACTAAGTTGGGAACAGGACTGAGGCAGGGAAAAGTGAAAAGAGGAAGGAAGAAAAGTCAAAATAAGGGTTATCGTCAGTAGGTTCTACCCAGGGATAGTGAGGGCTTGATCCTATGCAATCCTTCTGAGGAGCAGATAGATTGTCCCCCAGAACATTCCACCCAAAACTTGATAGGGAAAATCATTTCTCCTCTGGTTTTTATTTCTCACTGACTGAGGCTTACTTGATGAGAGCCTTGAGTGTCCTTCATTTTCTGCCAGCATATGGGTACACGGCAAGCAGATAACTTGACCAATGAACGTTCTACAAGGAGACACGAACAGTCCTGAGAGTTGGAGAATCCCAGAGCGAAGGCTATTGGCCTCTAGAAAGCACTGAAGGTGACATATTGTCATAGAAATTCTCACAAAACTCTGCTACAGCTACAATGGGACTTGGCGATAAGAACAAGAGATGGGAAGTGTATCTTGGCAGGTTGGGCCTGAAGTTTTCTGACCCAGGTGTTATTTCTGAAGTTTTCGGAGTGTGAAGATTTTTCTTTGTGTAGATTCCAAAGTTAAACTAAGCCTTGCTTTTCTTACCAACAAAACACAATTATAAGGATTTCAGCCCCCAATTCATTTCAAAAATAGTCTTAAAACTGTTGTATCAAAATATTCTTATACTAAAACATTTTACGCTTTTGTTATTGCAGTTTATATTAACTTCTTCCATTTATTCAATCAGATGTTCTATAAATGTATACTGACTACTATTCTTTAGTGCACAAATTTTCTTGAGAAAATCTAGGCAAGGGCAAACTAAGCGAGGACAAAAGCACGTATTCCCACTAGGAAAAATTCTGAAGACCTGAGGCTAATGGCATCAACCACAGTAGAAGTTTTGTTTGATGCCTTTCACAAGATGACTAATTTTAATAAAGGACTCCTTGAGCAGAGAGCTGGGAGGAGGGACGACTTTAACAGAAGTTTTGGTTGATTTAATAGAATGCTGTGAGCTCACTCTTCAGTCACTTTCCTCTTCTGTGATAGCAGAGAGAAGTGCATGCAGATTAGCTAAAGGGAAATACCTTCCACAACTCCTAATTACCTGCCTGCTCAGTCACGGAGGTGGCAAATTTGAGCAGAGTCCTGGAGAATGCTGTGAGTGTGGATGACAACTGCAGGTGACAGGAGAGTGCCGCTGTGAATGGGCCTCTGGGGAGGAAGTACTCACTGTGCTGCTGAGCTGGGTGCTGCAGGCTGAGCAAATTGCATGGCTGGGATTGTGGATACGAGGTGTGTATGGATGACAGGGCCCTGATGTTCTCATGAAGAAAAGCAAAATGAAGAATTATCTGGAGATCTGACTCTATAGGAATGCTATGGTTTCCCCAACCACTTAAAAAAAAGTTTATTTTCAGAATCTATTTGTTTCACTGCTGGAGATCAGGGGAGCAAGATGTAAGAGCTGTTTGTCAAGTATCAGGTAGAGAAGTCACTGGTTCATTTCTTTCTGGGGTCAGGGAACCTGGTCTCCTTTTATGGAAAGAAAAATGACTTCACAGCAAAATACTGTCATTATAAAGAGGAAGAGAATTAAGAAGCCCCAGAATTTGCAAGCAACTCATTTGCCTCTTTTCTATAATGGATTTTAAAACTGGAGCTTGTTTGCTAGCTGCCTGCCTAGGAAGTTAAGACTAGTTTCTAGTATGATCATAGGTAGTCATTAAATTACATTTGTTTGTGATGAAAACACACACATACTCTCTCTCTTTCTCTCTCTCTCTCTCTCTCTCTCTCTCTCTCTCTCTCTCTCTCTCACATGCATACCTCTGTTGTCACAGATCACCTTTGCCTTGAATGTTGAACTTAAACTCAGTCCAGTGAGTGTATTGAATATGTATTATTTGCCAGATAACACTATGGGTATTGGGGGAAAAGAAAGATACAGTTCATCCCTTTATGAGCGAACAATTTCTTCAGTGAGAAAAAAAAACTTGGAATAAGAAACTATTTATTTATTTAACCATTCACTCCACAAATGTGCATGGAGGGCCTGTTCTGGACAACACTGGGTCCTCTACAAATTCATGTATGAAAGCCCTATCACAACTGTGATTGTATTTGAATACAGAACCTCTAGAGAGATCATTTAAATTACGTTTTTAAATCATTACAATGGTGTCTTAACCCCATAGCATTGGTAGCTTTATCTGAAAAGGGAGAGACAGGAAAAGGCTCTTGTTTCCTTCCTTTTCTCCTATGTGCATATTCAGAGGTAAGGATGTGTGAAGACATAGCAAGAAGTCGGGGAAAGAGATCTCACTGGAAACCAGCCTTGATAGCACTTTGATCTTGAACTTCTGGCCTTTCTGCCACTCAACTTGCGATATCGTTATGGCAGTCCCAGCAAATGAGACACAGGGTTTATTGTATGCCAGGCATTGGTTAAGTGCCAAGAACACAGCATGAAAAACAATAGGCAGAGTCCCCATACGCAAGGGATTTCCTTCTAGTGGAAGGAGGTCAGGTCTGACGAATGTGACCTGTGGAGATTCACCAGTAGAAAACTGAAGGAAGGAGTCCATTTGTTTTAGAAGGAAAGAAATGCCGGCTGAAAGTGATTTTTTGATCTCCAGGTAAATTGGAAGGTGATGGGCATTCATAGCAGGGAAGGTCAGTCCAGCTGTGAGAGGGCCTGATGGCAGGAAGGGCTGTACCTAATTTGAGAACCCAGAGTGAAGACTCAGGGCAGAATGTCACTGGAGAGATGCAGGAACTGGGCACATCACATAGACTTCTGCAGTGAAATCAAAAAATGTATACTTGATTCTAAGAACTCAGGAACGATTATAAACATAAGAAAGAAATTAATTAGGAGTATCAAGGGGAACAGAGTACTCTTTGGATATAGAGTTCCTCAGAGTTGGAAAATAAGACCTCTCAGACCCTTGTGATCATGACAAACTTTACAACTGTTTCCCAAGACTGGATAAATTATGTAAAAAAGCTGATTTTTGTGTATAAGTAGTTATTATTACATGCTTACCAAGATCTATCCCATAGGCATGTTGTATAATTGTGCTTTCGGCAGCTTACTAGGAAAAAAGGTCTAAATTATTTCAAAGAAAGGTACTTCAGGCATTTTGTGGTTATAAGACCATCAAACACCACATCAACCCTACCAAAAACAGATGACTCCAAACATAAAGTGTTGAGAGACATGCATAACAGAATCATTCATTTAAAAATGTCTTTCTTTACTTGTCGGTTGTAGAAATGGTTACAACTGATTAATGGCCTGCTAGAGAATTTGGTTTGTTGGAGGTACGTCCATCCGTCTATCCAGTAGGTGTTAGCAGTTATACTTCTCTGACAGGGCTCAGAGCCACACCTCAGGCAAGCTTTGCCAAAGAGCAAAGTGTTGATGGGGAGATGATCAATTATGGTGAAGCCTGGGTGTTATTGCCAAGTAGTCACACACTCAGCATGAATGTCATTCTGCAGGGCAGAAAGGAGCTAAAGGAGATTAGTGGAGGCTGAGACTTGAAATTGTGGCTACAGGAAGGGGTGGGTGTGGGAAAAACCAAGGGAAAATCATGTCAGGCTGCCAGACACTTGGTAGAGTTTATGCAATTAGTTCCTTATTCCCGCCATGTAACTGAGCCAACCCAAGCTAAGCACACAAACCATTCTTCTCCAGGCCCCATGAGTTTCACAAGAGTGACTTTCTGGAACTAAATCAGACATTTCTATGATTTCCTTCAGCTTTTTTTTTTCTTGCTACTCTATTCCCTTAGTTCTTACTTGGCCTTGCTTCATCTACCACATAGTACATTAGAGATAGATAGATAGAATTCCTGTAAGATTTGAAAACTCTGAATTTACACAGTTGTAGCATTTCCCCCAATTTTTGATATTATCTTTTTCTGAATCCAGAATACCCAGCTGAGCCTGGACTGAATCCCACTACTTTCTAATCTGTAGCATGGAGTTTTCTGCATAGGCACCCAGTCACCAGGACCTCCTTGGTTCTTAGTGAGAACTCGACCTAGAGAGGAAGAGAAAGCATGCTTCTGAGGGCCTCTATAAAGGCAGGAGAAATGTTTGCCTTCTGATTGTAGAGGAGAATAAATTACCACAGATCAATTACCACAGACCATCTATAATGTTTTGCACACTAACAGACAGGATGCCTGGAAATCTGGAATCTTGGAAACTGAGTTTTCTTTAAATGTAAAAATGGAGGAGATTTCTAAATAAAGAGAAAAATCGAAAAATTGTTTCAAGGTGGATTTGCCATTTATCAGTACAATATTTAGACAACCTCTCTTTCTCTTATACCTTTCTCTCACTGACCTACTTTTAATTATACCTTGTGAAAAATGTCCTTGATCTTCACGGTCATAAATTAAGTTGCTTCTTGTAACTGCTTCTAAATGTTGAGTATGAGAGACTGGCTGGTCTTTGATCATGTACTGCAGAAGTGTCAGAAAACTAAAAGAAAAATAGACAGGTTAAAGCCTGTCAAACAAAAGTTCAATTTTAGAAAGTCTCATTTTTCCTATGTTCATAGCTGCTCCAGTTACAAATGTGATTAGGTATTTAAAATTAAATTAAGATTAACATGAAATTCTTGCAATCCTTCCTCTGGGTTTCAAGATTTCCTTTCAGTTTTCTACACTCATGCTTATAAAAATTGTTGAATTAATTTGAGTTGCCTTTTCTCAAATCCTGAGCTGAAACTCCAGAACACTAGTTCACTGATGTTTTGATTTTGAAAGAAGTTTTGCTTTATTTGTACAGTACAAATGAAAGCATTTTGCTCTTTCTTTAATGGTCAATTATATTTTCTTCACTTCTTACCCTTTCAGGAGATTCTGGTCTCCCCCCAATATTCCTTAATGCATTTGTTTCAAACATGCATAAAATATTTTCTTTGACGCAAATCTCTTGCTTAGTCAAACCAAATGGATGTATTACAAAAGTGTGCTAAGGTTTTGTTTTAAAATTACCAAGAATGGACAGGATAATTTATTAACTTTCTTTCTCAAGCCAGGAAGCTAGCAAAGCTAACTAGTCTAAATTGTGATGTTGAAACCCCATGGTATGCAAATTATGCAATTGTAGCTTTATATACTTCATATCCCCCATTCTCATAGTAACTTTAGAAGAGGGGAGTTGACATTGTTATGGGCATTTTACAGTCAAGAAAACAGTCTGGGAGTTGTTACAACATTTGCTCAAAGAAAATCTGTATTTGGGACTTGTAACTGAGAATCCAACTCCTATTCATCAGGTTATGTTTTTATGATTCTGCCTTCCTCACATCCATAGTACTGTAAGTTACTTCTCTTTGCGGCTGTGAGGTACTTTTTGAGTCTAGGGGACTTTTCCACGAATCTGTGATGGTGACAACTGGAAAGGGAGATAGAATGGGTGTTTGGTGTCAGTAAGAGATACCAGACTCCAGAGCCAGGTAAATGTTGGAAGAATCAGCTAACTTCTGTACCTCACTTTTATTTTTCCTATGTATAAAGTGAGGATAACATTCTCTTAGGACTGTTGTTAGAACTGAATTAATCCATCTGGACTTAGCTCTATGGTACAACGAAGATAGCAGATCTAATTTCCTTTTTCTGACTCCCTCCCTTTTTTTCTTCTTTCCTTCATCAATCATTTCTTGAATATTTAATAACTTCCCATGTGCTATTCCAGAAAGGGAGATCACAGATACAAACACAAAATAGTCCTTGCAGCTTAAATTCTTAAGTTAGGTGGAAACAATAAATTATGCAACAATGAGGTACACAATCTTGTAAAGATATATGGGATGAACAAGTCATTGAGTAGAATTCTAAAGGGAGAAAAAATGAGAAGGATAAGTAATGAGAATGATATTTAGAATCAAACAAACATATGTGCAAAAATATGTCAAGTAGCCTGATGTGCTGAAGGATGTAAAGAATGTGATCATAAGTAATGAAAGCTAAGGTAAAAAAGTAAAAAAATGTAGATGGGGTGCCAGCGCTATACATGGAATAGTTATTTTCTTTATATAGCAAAAGACAAGTAGTTCACTATATATAGTTCACTATTTTCTGCCATTTACCAGAATGAATTCATTTAGTCATTGTAATAACCCTATGATGGAGATACCCTATATTACAGATGCAAATCCTGAGGTGCTACTCCAAGTTATCCAACTTTTAATTAGTACAGTTGAGAATTGAACCCAGACAGTTTGGCTCCAGAGCCCTTTGTTTAAACTCTGTGCTTGGCTGCTTTGCAAGTGCAGATTAAATCCCATAGAACATGGAACCCAACTCCTAGATTGTAGAAAGACCTGTGATGTGAAGGTTTTAAACTTTTCAGTGCCTGTTCTTGTAGCATAGTGGGATGCAATGGAGGAAGAGAGCCACTAAGGGCTGACATGCTTGTTAGGAAAAGCGAATAATCCAAGAAGAAAATAGAGATGACAAATTTGAGGGTTTGCATGATTGTGGGGGATGTGGAGAGGCAAGGGAAGGCAAAAGTCACTTTGGTTTCCAACTTGGGTGTTCAAGGTAGATGGTAGAAAGATTAATGCTCAAGAATCAGCCATGTGGAAAAGAGGGGATTAAATAGGAAAAAGCAAGTTCTCCTAAATCCAGGATGTATTAAATGCACCATTAGATGAGAATAATTATATGGTTTTTCAATTTCAGCCTCCAAACACCCACAGAACTGATAGACTCACTGAAAGAGTGGGGGCGTGCATTTAAAAGTAAAATGGAAAACAAAGGTCAGCAGAAACACAGAGAAATGTTTGGAAATATTTTTCTCTTACCATGAAAATGAAACCATTTGCAGCATTTCAGCCTCAAAACACGGACAAGAGGAAGATGGCAAACAGCAAGGGATGAGAGGCCGGAGAGTCCAACCCAGGGCGTAAAGACTGAGACCTTTGTCCGAAGTACGGCTCTTGTCACCTCCTTGTTAGTGTGCTGCAGAACCAGCAAGGGGAAGAAAATAAAGCACCAGATAAAACCAAAACATACTAAAAAGTTTTCTTTTTTCTGTCTTAGCCTTAGCCTCTCCTCCTCTCTGAATCTCACCGCTGCTCTTCTGGCTCTAATTGAGTCAGCTTATTTCTCTGCAATTAAATCTAGTCAGCTGAGGCTGGTCCTTGCATTGTTGGATTTGGGTATGGGAGACCATTGGGGGAACGCCAAGAAATCAGGGTTATTGGAGAATGAGAAGCAAGGAGAGAGTGGCTTTCGTCACAGGAGTGGCCTCTCTGTTTTTGCCTCTGAAATCAGCATGTTCACAAAGCTGTCTGAGACAATCACTTAAAAGCCTTGAAACTCTGCAGACTGTTTGGATTACAGATTGGAATATAGTTGCAAAGAAGTAGATTCACTGTGCCTGAATGCAAAATGTATCAACTTAAAATGACAATTTTGTATGGTTAAGCCCATTACAACAATGTTTTATTTCTTTCATCTTTTCTGAGTATATGGGATGTCATTAATGTTACCAGCTGCATGGCTTTTTCTGTATACAAACAGCAGAGGAAAAAAAAAAAAACCCACACTCAACAGCCATTGGCTCTCCTGTTTTCCACTTAGAAAGCTGTTGTACTGCCAAGGCAAATGTGAAACAGGCTCCCACAATAACAGCAATTTCCCAAATGCCCTGTTAATTTTCAGTAAACCAAAATAAAATGTGTTATTATTTATTAAGAATATGCACTACATACGGTTTCCAGATGATAAGTATTTCGGTAAAGTACCACATAGAGAACAATTTCAGTTGGCTTACAAGCTGTAACCTTAGAGTAATGGGTATAGCCCAGGGTCAGAATTGTCACTTTTATTGGGTTAATTCAATGTTCATGGTTTACAAACTGTGATATAGGACCAGTGAAAAGTTTTTCCATTCGCAGTATCAGTTGCATTATACATGTAATTTTACGTAAAAGAGTAGCTTCTCGTATATTATTTATTCATAATGACATTTCCTAAACAACTGCATGGTACAGGATGATACTGTTGTCGTGGGTACAGAAAATGGAATACATTCCAAACACTGGGTTTGAGACAACTCTTCTCTTCCAATTACATTAACTTTGGAAGTTATATATATATATTTACAGTTATGAAAGCAGAGTGTCATTATTTTTGGAGAATGATTTGGGGTTCCTTTAGGGTAATTGATATGTGTGTTAAGACCCTTTTTTTGTAACATTGACCCTTGATTCCCCTCTTGGATCATGGGGAGCCCTGAATGAACTGCTTTTCAGAACCTTCCAGCCCCGAGGTAAGGAGAGCTGCATCTGGCCAGAACCCGGTGATCCCAAGGTCTGCTTTGAATGTGGCCCATGCCAGACCTCCTGTGAGGGCTGCCTACTTTGGCTTTCTTTCCTTTCTTCTGTGCTTCTAGATTCTCATGGCTGGGTCTGTGATTTCCTAACCTAATGCTGCCAGGGCCTGGGAGGACTTAGCCTCAGTTCCTGCGCTCTCCTGGTGGCCTTGCTGTTAGATGTCTGTCCAGATCAAGGTCTGGCATCCTGTAAGGAGCCGTGGGCCAAGTCACCACCTCCCACCCCAAGGTCAAACCCTTCTGTTCTCATGGCTTCAGGTCACTGAGTTAGAATTCCAGTCTGGTTTTGGCTACTTGCCTTAAGGAAAAGGAAGTTATAGCACTTTTTACAGATTGCACATAAAATGCATGTTCATTTAGGAAAATCAGGAAATCTCTCATCCTCTATAAATCACACAAATTTCCACTGTTTAGTGATAACCATCACTACTATTTTGAGATTTAATCAAGAAATTTTTCATTGTATGTACATACAAAAACTGAAAAAGATGAGCTGAAAATAAGGTCATATATTGTATACATGTATTATATATGTAGTTTTAAACCAAAATATATATTTTTCCTTCCAAGGGTGCAGTTCCATGTAAAAATATACTCTACATTATTTTCATAGTTTCTTAGGATTCTACTTTTCACTAAACATATTTTCAAAATCCAAAATGCAAGAAAGACATATTATTACACACCCTTGCTTTTCTCACCTCACCAGTTTTTTTTTTTTTTTTTTTTTTTTCGGTTCCTTTATCTGAAGCTTTCCGTGGATGTGACTCTAAAGGGGATCCTTGTTCTCACAGTGCATTGAAAAGAAGAATAATCCAAGACATTTGTTTGAAGTCTATTTCCTCAGGTCTCAACACCAGAGATTTTCATTCAGTGATTCTGGAGTGAGGTTTCCGTTTCTTAAGAACACCTAAAGTGATTTTGCTTCAGTGTTCTCCACACTACACTGTAAGTAACAGCATCCTAAGGAGGCTGGCTCCCTGGGGCTGATGGCCTCTGCAGGGAGCCACCCTGCAAACTGGAAAGAGCCATTACATGGCGCACAGTTCAGCTCTCAGTTTGCCATTGCTTGCGGATTTTCTGAGCTTATCGGGCAGCTATGCATTCCCTCTTCTGCGTGTGTTTAACACCCATGTTTATTTCTATTTTCATACCCGCCATCTCGCCAACTGGAGCATGCCCTTCTGTAGGAAAACACTGGTATATTTGCTATATGTGGACCCAAGACTCGCCTGTCAGTTGACACAGATGTTTGTTATTTGAAAAAAAATAAGAAAGGGAAATATGGAAGGAAAGAAGGCAGCCTGTTTTATTTTGGGGAATCAAGGAACACTTCCTATAGAGAATTCCAAATGTGCTAAGCCTTAAAAACCTATAGGTGCCATTTAAGGAGCAGTAATTTCTTTTTTTACATTATTGTAGCTCTCTGGAATTTCCTAATGCCCCTTATAACAATGTGTTTTACAATTTCTGGTTACTCTTGAGGTCAGGGAGATTAAGTAGCTTGTTCAGGGCATGGAGTTTAAATAAACAAATGGCTCAAACCAACTGTGGGGCCAGATGGTGGAGACAAGAAAAGAAGATCTCAGTTGAACTTGAATGTTGAATGCATACAGACATCAGTCAGTTCAGGGTCTGGAATCATTGTCCTGAGCTAAAATTAATTCCACCAGACAATGGGGAACTAGGGTAGTATTTTGAATAAAAAGTGTGTTCAGAATTTGAGGCCCATGAACATTAGATTGAAAGAGGGGTAAACTGGATATGGGGACACCAGTTTTTTATTTTAAAACCTCAACAAAGAGGTGTAAGGCCATGATGTGAGATGAGAAAGAGGGAGCCAGTGAACTAAGGAGCAGATTCCCTTAAAACACAATTCTGAGAGAACCGGTGAATTTGATGACTTACTATGCACAAATAAGGTTAGAAGATCCCACCACAGTTCACCCTAGGTGTCACGTCTGAGGTGTGTGATGCCTTCAGCAGAAGTGGGGTGACAACTGTGGCCAGGGGAGGAGATTTGTACTTGTGAATTTGAGATGTCAGAAGAAGTCTGGCCAGAGACAAGTAGCATACAGAAGGGAGCGCTAGGTCAGAGAAAAAGTGCCAAGGAATTTGAAAGCCGGTGTAAGGAAGAGAAAACACAAGGAGGAGATTTATTGGGACCTTGTTTTTCAATGTGTTCATGGACAGTCTGAGAGATGGTATGCTAAATATGAGATCCTTAGATGATTTTTTGCATTAGAAAACATTTTTATCCTTAATAAAGCTAGAGACTCCATGGAACCCAGTACCCTATAAGCCAAGCAGTAACTTTTCACAGGTGGAATGTCAGATGTATAACAAACTGGGGAAGGTTGTTTGGAGTCCTATATCCTTTCCAAGACGCATACTAATATAATGAACAACTATTGAGCTGGGATAAGTGAACTAACTTATTCAATTTTGACAAAGTCACGCTATAAGATAAATGTGACTATTCACTCAGTTTTTGAGTTGAGGAAACAGACACTAGGAAGCTCAGTTTCTCGACCCATGTTACACAGCCTGTGTGTGCTCCCCTGAAAGTAATCTGAGTAGCCTATCTCACTGCATATATATTTGGTGCATATTTGATGCTAAGCTGTGCTTTTTCTGATCTGAGTAGTGCAGTCTTTCCAGCCTTGGTGAAAGTGAGCTGACCTTAGCAGGTTGTCACTCAGACACTGTCTCCCAAGGAGCAGATCTCCCACCTGTCAGTACCTCCTGACTTGCCAGATAGGAGTGGGGAGGACATTGATAAGGAGATTCTGGATGATCCCTTCTGCAGCCTGGTGCCTCTCTTTATGTTGCTGGGGTGCTGTTTCCTAATGTTATCTATGATCTAAGATGTGGACTCACATATATAAACTCTCCCAGCTTCTGGAGCAGTATGGGAGGAGGACGAGGACATGGGAGGAGAGTGGGTGAGGCCACCATGACCCTTCCTCCCCTCCAAGATGTCACTGAGTATTCACTCGCCACCTCCATCACCTCCCTTCCACATGCTAAGGTCCCTCTTGGGATATTGTAGAGATGGGGGAAAGTATACAAATTTATGTGTGCATTTCATCTAACTTCGGTGTTTTGTGTGTTTTTGCATGTATATGTGTGTATTCACATTTCCTCTGAGTGGTATGAACATACAGAAAGAAGAGAAACATGCTCCATGCAAAATTTACTTCTTTCCAAATGTAGCTCTCACTCACCAGGAATTATGTTAATTTTATATGAACCTTTATTATTTATAATTTATTACATGCTTATAGAATCTCAGAGAGAGAGAGAGAGATAGAGATACACAGAGAGAGAGAGAGAGAGAGAGAGAGACAGAGAGAGAGAGAGAGAGAGAGAGAGAGAGAGAGAGAGAGAGAGAGAGAGAGAGAATGAATCATTCCACAAACTCGACCTCAGTGGAAGGAAGAAAACTGCAGCTTCGATGAATAATTAAAACCCACATGTCAGTGTGTACCTGGAAGCCAACCTACACTCCTCCAACTTCCTCTCCTTTAAGAAAACGGCACTGTGAGACAAAACTAACAATCCACAGTGGCGTGATCTGAGGACACTTCTTGCTGGTAACTGACAGGTCACCAGACTGAAAGATGAAAGGAATTGGCCACCTCCTGCAGTTGCTGGAGGACGTGCGGGACACTTTCATCTCCCCCTGTCCCCTGCCTCCTTTCTGTCCCTGCCCGCCCCCCGGCCACAGTTGTGTTCTGGAGGCTCCACTTTAATGCTACCAGGTGGCTTCTCTCTTCTTCAGAATGGACTTGGAGCTCTTCTTGAAATTAAACGGTGACCTCTCACTTATCTTCAGGCCTGTTGTTGAGCTGGCTGTGATCCTGCCCCAAAGCTCTCTCCTGATTCATGTAACCAAAACCGGTCCTCATCCATAGTGGGAAGGAGGCCTCTGCTCCTCTGTTCTTGTCATCAAAGCCAAAGAAGCTCCCTTTCCGCCAGCCAACATATGGCTAGAATTTATATGGTGGGCATGGAAATATTCTTTTCTAGTTATTATGATTTCTTTGCTTTGGCATTGCTGAAAATGGCACCCCGCCACCACCAGAAACGAACCATGTCATTTTCCTCATGTCAACAGTCCTCTTGGCAACAACGCTTTCCTGTCGTTCTTCCCAATTTGAGTAGGAGTGGCTGCTCCACTGGTGGCAAACGTCAGGAAAATTCTACATCATCGGGGTAGCTCTGGAGGTAGGGAGTTCTTACGCCAGACCTCTTTAGTGGTCATTGCTACAATGATGAAAGCCATCCTCCTCCCTTTACCTGATGGCTCTCTGACAGCTCCTTCCTGAGCAGGGCAGTCTTTGTTCCGAAACCCCTACCGAAATGCTCTGGTCTCCCATTTGAAACCCTTAGCAACACAGGCTCAGCTGCTGAGCTGCTGCTCTCTTCTTTTGGTTACTGTTGAGGCATTCTTCCTTCCCGCTGCTTTTGCTTCCTTTGCTCTCTCAGTCATTGAACTTCTCTGAGGCTTTTGATTTCCTCTTTAGTGTTTGCTTGTTTGTTTGTTTCCTCTCTGCTTCCTCTTGCTCCTTTGGCTTCCTGTCTTTTGGTTTCCACAGCATTTGAGCCCTTGCGACCCTTCCTGACCACTCACTGAGCGTTAATCCGTAGCCCTGGGCTTAAATAGGAATTTAGTGAGCCTAACTGACAACCTTTAGTGGTGGCTTAAAAAATTAAAATTACACAAGCATATAGTTTACAGAGGAAAATAATTCTACAACATTTGATAAAATTAGTCCCTTGAGGAACTGCATTCATTCTTTTAAGTGATAATTTGTTGACATTTATTTACCAGCATCTAAAAACTATGCGTATATTGCTATTTCCTTCATTCAATCTTTTTAAAAGTCTTTGTTATTGACTTCTAACATGAGTATTAAGTGGAACTATATACATATGTCTGCTCCCTGTGTTTCCAAATGGTCGTTGTGTAATTTGTGTTAAATGAATAATCAATGTTTATGTCTGAGCGTGAAAATACTATTTACAGTAGAGACAAATGATACCCTACAATTATTTTGAGGTGAAGTAGAGAAATAGTTAAGAAAACAGCTTAGGGAGCCTTCAATACAGCTTCTGTTCTGAAATTCCAATGACAGTACTTACTATCATGGTGAGTTTGGGTGAATTTCTTATTATTTATTGGCCTCAATTTTTCAATTGCTCTTAGGTTGAGTAATCATAGTATCTACAACATTAGCTTGTCAGAATGATTAATTTCTATTAGATCAATAGATAGAAACAGAACAATGCTTGTCATGCAAAATAAACACCATTAGAATCTTTTGCTTTTGTTATTATTGTTGTGTGCAACTTGGAAGTTTTTCTTGGGATTAGGAATAGAAACATTACAACAATTTGTGTACATATTTGAATAGTTTTCCATGTACCTCTGGATAATCTAATCCCTATCCCAATAATCACATTCAAAGCATTCGCTGATCTATCCAATGCCATTTTAATGGGGTTCCTCCTCAAGTCTCTGCACCACTCCTGGTTGTGCAGGGCAACTTTTGTGCTGTAAACACTTGCCTTCTCCCTCTCTTTACACCACTGTCCTGTGGAATCCATTGCACTTTCTCATGTATTTGCCCATTTCCCAGATCTTCTGTCATTTCCTCTTTCTTGATTTATCTCCTCTTTGTAGCAGAATATATTTTGAGAAAAAATAAAAATAACTATTTTCTTTCAGAGTCTGTATACTCAGACCTTTTAAAGTTTATAAATATAAATCTTTTTGATTTTATAAATTCAAATTTTTAGGTTCCATAAAGTCTCTATTTTATTTTCACACTTACTGACCCTTTGATGGGTTATAGAGTTCTAGGTTTAAAGTATATTCCTTGATATTCTGAAGATATTTTTTTCATTGTCTTTTGCTTCCATAGCACCATTGAAAAGTGCAGAAACATAAGCTGATCCTTGTATGCATCTGACTTTTTCTTTTCTTTTATACCAGGAATTGAACCTAGGGCCTTGTGCTTACCAGGCAGGTGCTATGCCACTGAGCTACATCTCCAGCTAATTCTTTTTATCTAGAAATTTTAGTACCTGTTTATGACCCTCAGTGATCTGGAACTTCATCTTGATGTGTTCTGGTGTAAGTTCAATGTTGCCCATTATTTAGGCATTTGAATATTCAGTTTGGAAATTACTCTTGAATTGTCTTGCATAATTTCTGTTTTGTAAAAAGTGGAATTCTTTCTGTTTGTGTGAGGAATAGTCTTTTAAGTTTTATATATTTTCTTTTCAAATATCCACCTGGATTTTGGTCAACTCTATAAAAAATAATCAAATTTTATTCTAATCTATTTAATGAGATTTTCAGTTTTACAATTTTATTTTCAATTTAAAGAATTTTTAAAATTTCTGCATACAACTTTATGCCACTAATGTGCTCTCTTTACTTCATTATATTTTTTGTTGTTGTTTGAAGATTTTACTGATTATTTAAGGTTTTGAGATTTCTCTTTGGTTTCTTATTATTGTACTCAGGGTTTATAAGGGAAAATATTTAATACAGGACACATAACTTTATAATAGTCACTCAAAAAGTCAAATACAGAAGAATGCAGAAGATCTGCCCACATACTAAACACCTAAAGAATCCACTGAGGCCTGGTTCCCACGGCAATGTTCTGCATGAGTCCAGTTGAAGACCTAGGGCACATGCCAATGTCCCCTGCAAGTGCAGCTGAAGACCTAGAATCCACATCAGTGTCTTTTTGAAGTCTGTATCAAGGGATCTGTACTGGAAAGGCCCAAAGGTCAGTGGTAGAAACTAGAAAGTCTGCACTAGCAGGTTGAAGAATCTGTACCAGCAGCCTGAGGGATCTGCCCGGAGCCAGGAAGCAGTGTTCAAGATATGAATCAGAGTTCCCCCAAAATGAACCAGAGCCATCCTCAGTAACATGGAAGACCTGAGGTCCTCTGACTGTGAGAATAGTCAAATTCGTATCAGGAATCATGACAAGCATTTCCAGAAGAATCATCAGCTCAACATCTTCTTCAGTTTTCTTTTTATGCTATTTGGCAACAATCCTCGGCTGGGACCTCCGCACCAGCACCAGGCTGATTCGGTTTGGCTGCATCTAACGAGTTGACCATTAATCCACCACATTTCTCTATCTTTTATTTTGTAAGTTTTTCCTTGAAGGCTTATTGAATCCTGGATGCTTGTTTGTTTATGAGAAAACACTGAAAACCTGAAAGGAAAGTCTATCCCTATAGTGGGGCTTTTCAAAGTGATTCACTGGGCCATTAAATTGGACAATTTGAAAGGATACTATTGGTACATCCTTATCCTGGACTTACTGATTTTTCTTAACAGGACTTTCTGATTTTTTACCAGAAGTGTAACTCCCCTTTCCAGATAGAGGAAGAAGCTTGTTTTAGCTTTTACTTACAAAAGTGCACTGAAACACGTGGTTTTAGTACCCATCTTGTTCCTCCTCTGTATGTGGTGTCAGTAATCACAGGGAACATTTGTCTTCCTGAGCTGAAAGTACAAACCTTATCTTCTGTTGGATGAGGGTGGACATCACTGGTGCACTAAGTAGGGGAGGACATGTGAAGTTCTCTTTCCTAAAAGTACTAGGGATTAATGCCGCTTCCTACGTTTAGAAGACATTGATACCAAGAATTTTGAAGTCTTTGGAGACTTCTAGGGTATAGATTATAGATGCCTTTCATCTTTTCCTGGTATTGGTTTGGAATTCCATTTTCTTAGGTTTTACAGGTCAATTGCTTTTCACCTATCTGCTCCTTAGATTTCAATATTTTGTCCCATTTTCTTTACCATGAGTTTATGTCTTCCATTATTATCATTCTAGTGGGGCATCAAGTGGTACAGAGGGTAATGTATGAGAAAACACTAGGAAGGCAGATCTTAAATAAATAAAGGCAGGGACAGCAAGAAGGTCCTAATTTTGTGATTCTTCAGGACATGGATATTTGAGAAAAAATTATTTAACCCAAATCCTTGTGAGAAAATGGGATTTAGCCAGGCCAAAAGCAGAGAGAAGCATTCCACATACATGAGCAGGCTTAAGGTGGCAGAATAATCAAGACTGTGGTAGAAGTGACAGCAGCCTAAGTTTAAGCTAAAACAAGATTGATTGGTTAGTATAACAGGGAAGTTTATAAAATGGATGTAGTTGGGGTTCACTGGATAGAGAGAGCTATAATGCTGAGCTCCTTGAATTTCTTTTCATCTCCTGGTATTCTTTGCCACTGCTTGGTCTCATGCTCAGGAGAACTTCTTCCGTGTGTTTGCTAAGTTGGTCTCTAGTAATCATAAGGCTACATTGTAGCAATATAGCTCTAGCCCTGAAAGAGAGGGAGACAGAGAGAAACAGAGAGAGACAGAGAGGGAGAGAGAGAGAGAGAGAGAGAGAGAGAGAGAGAGAGAGAGAGAGAGGAGACTCTCTTATTTTTTGTTTAATTAGCATTCATATATGAGATCCCACATTTGTTAGAATAACTACAATATGGAATCCTGGGTTTGACCAGACATGGGTTAAAATGTATAGGTAGAAAAGAATTTGGGCTGTAACTTGTATTTATAGTATTTACTATCAGAATTAGGAGAGATTGAAAGATGTTAGGGTTTTTCAAGGTGTTATCTTGCAGGTAATGTAAAAATATTTGGAAGTTATACTAATTGAGATGAGAAGCTATGATGGATTTTAGTTGAGGAATAACATTAACCCAGTTCAATGTTTCAGATCAGTTTATCCTTCCGGTTCCCTTATCTGTGTCAGCAGTCCCACCATCTTCCTATGGCCGTAGCTTTGCGTTTTACAGCCATCTTCAAAGTCTCCCTCATCATCACCCATGTAAAACAAGTCACTGAGCTCAGACGATTTCCCTTCCTGAAGCCTCAGGATCATCCTTGTTTCTGCCTCATACACCCCGTCACAGCCTTGCAGTCTCTCATCAGGTTTGACTTGAGTTCTTGTAATACTCTCCTAACGGGCTTCTCTTTATTTTCTGCTGGCTTCTGAGTCATCACACGTGACACTGCTAGACTGTTCTTTCAAAAATAGCACTGTCTTCATGTCACTCCTCTACCTGGGAGTCCATGGCAGCTTCCTATCATTTAATGAATCACATCCAGTCCCCTCAGCCCAGCATCCAATGCCTTCCATCATCCTGCTCTGCTTATCTCCCTGTTATCCCTTCACCACCATAAGGCTACAGCGGGCAGAGCTGACTCCCCAGCTCTACCACTCCTGGAATGGAGGAAAGATGAGCTGCTATAAATCACTCTGCAGGAAGAACAGAACAGAAGAAAGGAGAGGAAAAAAGAAAGATGAGGTGCTCTTTTAAGCTACAACTGCCTTAGATAAAGGACTGAGTGTGGGTGGGTGGCTAACTCGAACTCATGGTGTGGCTAAGCCAGCCTTTCTGAGCATCCTGGGTAGGTGTGAGCGCCCAGGGAGAATACCCAGCTCTGCATTTTAAGGTGAGGTATTAGTGGGAAGGAGGATAATATTTGCTCAGGGAAGCCTTTCCAGTTGTCATACCCACGCTCTCCTGCAAGATGTGTGGGCCAGCTCATAGGTTTCTGGGAACTTGCCCAGACTTTTCAAGGTCAATTGGTACTGCACAGAAATGATGGATTATCCAGAGAGGCGTGAATACTGTCAAGAAACAAAATCAGCCCCGGGTGGGATGTCATTATTTATTTTTGCTCAGTGACTTTTCAGTGGGGGCTTGAGATAGTGTTTGGAATTTGCAAAAGTAAGTGCTATTACAATAAGAAGAGAGTCTGGCAACTTTTAAAAACCTACTAAAGTTCAGAGGAAAATGAAATAAAAAAATTGCATCTAAGTCCTAATACAAAATAATATAGGGATTAAAAACTTAGCTCAGAATCACTGTTTTACCTACCTAGGGTTGATTTGATTAACTACTCACTGCATTAGTCACTGGGAGGCATGGGCAGACATCATTGGCTCAAATTTTATAATAATTTCTACAATATTTGAACAGAAGTTTATTCTGTGATACAAAGAACTTACATTAGGTTTTGAGGAGCAGAAGAGTTCTATTTGTTCAAGTAAACGTATTAAAAGACAAGGGAACAATAACTCTGTGATAAGAAAAATGATGGCCCCCCCAAAGATGACCATATTCTCACAGCCCCTAGAATATGCATGGCAAGTGGAACTTCGCATCTGTGACTGAGATTGTAGCCTTGAGCTGGGGAGATTAGCCTTTATGATCCAGGTGGACTCAGAGGAATTACATGGTCTTTAAAATTGGAGCAACTTTTCCAGCTGGGATTGGTCAGTGGGAGATGTAACTATGGAAAAAAGATCAGAGAGATGCAGTGTGGTTGGGTTTGAAGATGGAAGAAGGGGATCATAAGCCAAGCAATGTGGGGGGCCTCAGCAAGCCGAAAAAGCCAAGGAAACAGATTCTTTCCTGTAGCCCACAGAAAAGTTCCCAGCAACTGATGCTAACCCAGCAAGTCCTGGATCAGACCTATGAAACGGTACAAGAAATTTGTATTGTTTTAGGGCAGTAAGTTTTTAATAATTTGTGGCAGAAATGCAAAGCTAATGGAAAAAAATATGCTTCAAATAAATGGAATGGCTCCTTCTGCACTTAAATATATGTTTATAAGTGACTCATTTGTAGTATTTATTGAGGATTTACTATATACTAGGCACTTGACTATTTAACTGTATTAAATTTTCAGTGACTATTTGAGATTAATGTTATTCATTAGAGAATTAACCTTTCCAAAATCATAGTCATAGTAAATAAACTTGAAATTTATACTTGGAAAGTTGTAGGACTTACTTGTTTAGTCCCTATGACAGTAGTTTTCAAACTTAGTCACACATTAAAATCTTTGTTGGAGGCTTTACAAAACTCAAATGTCTAGATTACATTCTGTGGCACTTAAACTAGGGTGTCTGGCTTGGGAGGAAAGCATCAACAGATTTTAAAGATTCTCCATGATTCTAATCTGTACCAAAATTTGGTATAGTTCCCCTCAGACTATAAGATGCATTTACTTATGTTTTGCACCTAGCAGAAAGGATTAAAACTGTCACAAAAAATTGCTCCTGACTCTAAATGGGTGATTTTGTCATAGTTAGTACAACTGTCATTGGTTAGTGGAAAGGGCAGTTGTTGGTTAATCCAGAAACTACAGTAGAATTGATTGTGTATGGAGACACCATTTAAATTGTCAGTCAAAATAATAGAGGGCCAGCAGTGGGAAGACCTTCCCCCAAAACGGACAAGAAGGAAAGATTGTTATCTGGTATCTAAAGCCAGAAGAGAAGCAAGAGCTGCCAGATGAGATCTGTGATCAAACTGTCTGTCTGGACCTTTTGTCACCACTATTGTTAAGTGTCTGTGTGCCTTTATGTGTGTTTAGCATAAGTCAGAAGCAACTCAGCTTCCGATTGAAGTTGGCGCTGTGCCTGAGATCCTGTGTTTCCTTTATTTTGCTGTCCCTGGGTTTCCTTGTGCTGCACCGGACAGCTTCTGCAGGGTCACCCACCTCATTAGTCTAGTAGCATCTCCCTCTGGTCAGGGAACAGACACTAAGTGGGAGTGCTGATGAAATTTTGGCTTCAGTCTCTGGCTGCAATAGTGCCAGAAGACTGCTCTTTCCTTTAAATGATGTTTCCAGGAGCTGCATCACCCGGCTTCCCCTCGGGCAGGACAGGAAATTCTCTGTTTCTTAATCTGCTACAGAGCACCTTAACGTTCTCAGTTAGTATTCAAAACAGAATAGTTTAGTGGAAACAGGTGTGGGTGATGATGTCCAAATCTTCGATTAAGGTCCTCCTCGTCCCTTCTGCCAGTGTTTGTGTGGAAGTAATGAACAGGATGTGCTGGGTGTAGCAGATGTGCATCTCCACCTGGGCCAGAGTTCTTGGTTCAAATCCTGGTATTCCTGGCAATTATTGCAGAGACGAGAATCATAAATTAGAGTGCATTTAGTAATCACAGACCTCAGAGCATCATTCATTTGTGTGCACTGACTAAGCCATAAACTTGCTTTAACGAGGATTACTTCAGGATTCGGCACCCCGTAGAAGGCAGTCCTTTTGGCTTGAGTTTTCTCAATTGGCTATATATTCATTGCAGTTTCACCAAAGTGCTGCCAGCACCCTGCTCTCTGCTGTGTGGAAGCAAAGCAGCTGAATCGAAAGGGAGAAAGGAGTCATTTTGCAAATTTTGCATGGTGATCACTGTACTTCTTTCTCTTGGATTTATTCATCTTGGTAAATATTACAGACTATAATTTGATTTTATGATTGACCTTTCTGGGTTTTAATTTAGTCATGAAAGGAATTTGTAGTGAAGAAACTGTACTGCAAATGTGATTTTAGCCTAGGTGGAGCACACACGGTATCGTTTGTCTCGTGAATTCACATAGCACAGACAGGCGGAAGGACCAGCCAAGTCATGCGGTGGCAACTAGACAAAACTGCACTCACATCACACAGCTTTACCATGGGACAAGGACTGACTGTGGGTTCTGTGAGTTTAAAAAATGACTTAAAAATATTTTTAAAAAGCACTGAGACGAGATCATGCATAAATCATAAAGTCTTTAATACAACCCTTCTACAAGGACCACCTTTAAAACTAGGGAAAATAGGTACTGTTTCCTGAGAATTCCTTTCTCTTGCATTCCCTTGGTGATTTCAAATTTTCACTTTCTTAAAACCAATTGGTCTTTAAAATAGTTAAATCCTATTCTGTGCCTGACTCCCCTCCCCAAATAATTGTATGGTTTTCTCTTTTCTTGGAGATAATTTTATACAACTTTTAGACACACACACACACACACACACACATACACACACACATACACACACACACACACATATCTACCAGCTCCTATTGGTAAATAGCCAGAGCCCTGAGGAAACAATTGTAAATTAAAATTGGTTATAGTACAATGGTATCTAGAATGTATTGGCTACTTACCCATGTTTATAAATAGGACACAAAAGCTTAATTTTATCATAATTGAAGAGCAATTCTGGGAAAGTCATGTAATTTAATGGTTTAACTGTCTTTTATTGCCATATGTAAATGGACTATATAATAGCAGTAAATGTTGAACACAATCTAATGCACCACAATTTCTTTGGAACACAATTTAAATTTCAAATTATGCTTAATGCTTTTATACATATCATAGATCTTGTTTTTAAAGCTTATCACATGGAATTGATTTATACAAGGAATCTAGAATTTGGGAAAAGGGAAATGAAGAGAAATAGAGTTTGCCATTTGGGCATCTGATCCAATATGCTGAGGAACTGTGTCTTATTCACTTTTAAATCACGTTTTTCTTTCTGCATTTTAAACTTTAGTAGTACCATCCTATATTATATATCTAAGTGATACTAAATAAGAAGACTTCCTATTATTGCATTGTTATTTAGCCTTAAGCATTTCCTTTTTCTTTTGTATTATTAATTCCAATAAGAGAAGGTGATATATAATAAGACACAATATGCCCATATTGTAGGGGACGTCTTCCTGTTGAAATGATTCAAGAACTGTCACTTTTCAACTCTGCCCTTGGTCCTGTATCTATTTCTACACTAACATATTTTTCTAGATGAACTAATGTTAAGTGAAGAAAGGGAAAAGTGCTGCTCTCTTTGGATACCATTTGGCTTCAGCAATTTATAATTAAGATACAGATGTCAAGGAGGTAAGAATTAAAACATTCTTTTGAGAGGCAGTTAGAAGGCTCTGTGAGACTTTAGAATTGTGGGAATTAGAAATAAGCCAGGATTACTTTCGCCTATCAGCAGTGGGAAGAATTACTCTTAAAAATCTCATTTATAAAATTACAAATCTTAGAAGGGAACTGTTGAAAATATATTGTGCGCACAGTAAGGTACTTTCAAACTCGCATTTTTTTTTTAAATTCTGTTTTCTGCATCTACGAAACCTTTGAACAAAACTGAGAAACTATGGAAATAAAATTGTTGTTAGTTTAGAAAGAAATCTTTAGATAAAACACAATGGAATTTACCAGCACGCACTAAATACTTCCCACTGAACTGCTTGGAAATCTTTGTTCCTCCCACCATAATTCTTACTTCTTGAGGATAAACCCCTTTCTTACCTTCTGGCAATTTCTCCAGTTCTCCAGTAAGTAGGTTAAATGCATTTATTTGTGAATTTGTCTTTGCTATGTGCCAGACTTCAGACATTTAATGGGAGAACCAAATTGTAATAGGAGACTTTGGAGAAAGACAGGGTAAATCAAAGACTTGCATAAAAATAATAACATTTCTAAACGGGTGCTTTCTGGCTGGAGTAGCAGGGACTTACTTCTTTCTGTTGATTTTTGCTCTTGTCAACAAGAACTCGATGTCTTGCCCTTGACAAAAGTTCATTTCAGTAGCCGCAGATGACGCTAACACTCACAGTTTTTCCAGTAGTCTCAGCATAAACCCCCAGTTCTCACACTAGGGCCTTGCTCGGAGGACAGACTCAGCTCCATTTGCCTTCTACTCTAAGTTGCTAACATTTAGTAGTAATTCCCTTTGCTTTCCCAGCGTTGGGAGTGATAATCATTTCCTGTTATTCCTACCTGTATGATACCTCGGTGTCTCTATCTTTTCGGTTCTCAGTATTCACATGATATTGTCTATGTAATTACATCTCTGTTAAAATGACTGGGGTGAAGAAACTTGACAAGTCTATCTGATATAGCTGGTAAAACTCTTGCATTAATCCCATGTACATATTTTCCTTCTAAAAGCCCACCTGTATCACTGGTAAGGGTTGGAAATCACATGTTCCAGTTACTAGAAAGGTACAATAATACTAGTACTAAAACTACTACTAATTATAAGGCACTGTGACAGACTTCAGGAGGTTTCTGATGCTCAGTTTGTAAAACAATGGAGAAGACTAGAATATAAGCAACTCGAGAAATGATAATATAGGGCTGGGGTTTAGTGCAGCGGCATAAGCGCCTACCTGGCAAGTGTGAGGTCATGAGTTCAATCCCCAGTACCAAAAAAATGATAATATAAAAGATATTTTCAAGAACATGCCAGCCTGATAGTGAGACAACTGAACATATAATGCACAATTAACTATTCCCCAACTTTGTTTTATTTGCTGGTTCACAGAAACTTTATCCATTATCTTACTCCCTTTTCTGACTTTCTGTGGGTAAAGCCCAAAGATAAATGTTACTTCCTAAAAACAGAGTGAGGATGATTCTGTAAATTCAAAAGAAAACTGATTTACAAGTGGACCTGTCATGACTAACAGTATTAGGGCAGCCACCTAGACTGTTGTTGGAAATACGTAACAAATTTTATTATGGTTTGGTGTTTGGGTGTTTCTTCAATACTTTGTATATTCTTTGACTACTTCCATGCTGTGTGCTTCAGTGTCTCATTATCACTACATCATTGCAATCAGCATCAGAAACTTGATCTGTACAACTTTTTCTTTTTCCCTTAACAATTGTGCAGTTTTGGGATGAGTGCTAGTTCCTGACCTCTTAAAGTCTGTGTATTGCGGTCATAGCTAATTGGCTAAGGGTACTGGGCTAAAATTCCTGACAAGGTTGATATGCAAACATCCAGCTCACAAGCTTATCACATCAACTGGTGATAAGAGTTGGCTGATTTGGAGACAGTGGAGGGTCTATTTACACAGAATGCTTATAAAAGTTCTGAATGATGAGAGACAATAGAGCACAGACTTAAATGAATCTCAGAAACAAGTCATGCAAAGGTCAAATGAAAGAACATTCTAGGCAGATGGAATAGCAAACAAAAACACCTGACACGGACAAGGTCTTGGCCTGTTTGAGAAAGTGCAAAGATCCTATGGGGTTGAAATAAAATGAGTGAGGGTAGGAGATGATATAAAATTTCACCAGAGGTAGGTAATGTATGACCTTGCAGGTGGAGGATAAGAATATTAGGTTTACTTGTCAGCATGGTGAAAGCCACTAGAGAGTGTTAAGCAGGAAGACAAGTTGGTCTGTTTTGTTTTTTCCTTTTTGTAGTAAGTAGCTAAGTTTATTAAAGATCACGAGGTGGTAGCAAGAATGGGGAGAAGGGTAAAAAGGAAGGGGCGAAGGAAAAAAGTCTTTAAATGTGAAGAGGAATAAAAGGGTTCTAGTGTGAAATGGAAAAAGGCCTTGATAATTCAGGCTTCTAGTATTTATACAGGCAGAGGACACTGATCCAAGGTGCCTCCCACTTCTCTCTCTCTGATGTCAGCAATCAGTGTGACCTCCTAAACTTAAGCCTAATCATTAGGGTGGTCCTAAATTTAAGCCCGAGTAATCCTTAGGATGGTTGGTTTTAAATTTAAACCCAGATAACTGTTGAGTGGTGTAGTGTTTACAGTTGAAGGCAGGGAAGGGATTAACTCACTGAACAACTTTGTTTTTGACTATACTGTTTGCCCTGAAAGCCACGGAGTCCTTGACATTCCTTGAGGGGAGCTGAAAAAAGAAGTTTTATATTCTATAGCTGCTCCTGCCTGAGTAGGGGAGACCAAGGAACTCTTGCCCTGACTCATCTAGGAGTTTGAAGGACCTGAGATTTTCCTCAAAGATTTCTTAACAAAACAGTAGATGTGGAAGCAAGTTCTGATCTCAAATTATGGTCACTACAAGTAGTTTGACAGCTTGTCTCGCACCTTATCTTAGATTTCATCTGTATAATTCCTAGGGACTTGGCCGAATCTAGGTGAGAATAGATAAGCATTACCAGGATTTTATGGCATGCTTCGCTAGCATGAGCACTAGAATGGAAAGGCAAATTGGGAAAGGAGTCATGTCACATGCTGTTTTCAAGGAACTGGAATAGTACTGGTAAGGAGCTGGCTTCTAGAACTGTCTACAAGTAGCTAGAAACCGTCAGCAGGGACAGTGATTAGAGCTCCTTTTATGTTTATCCTATATTGCCATCACCTTTGTATGTCTTTGGTTATACAGGCTCACTGAGTGTCCAAGAAGAGGTTAAAGAGAAACCCACGTCAACCAAAATTTACCCCTTGCTCTCAAGGTCAGTGTCTTGATTACTTTTTTCTTGTTACTGGAACAAAATACCCAACACCTAAAATGAAGAAAGGAAAGGTTTATTTAGCTCATGGTGGAGGTTTCAGTCCATAATCAGCTGGCTCTAAGGCAGGATAGCATGGCACTGGGGCAACACTTCAAGGCAGCAGCCAGAGCAAAATGGAGGGGGGGGGGCTCTTTTTCTCCCTTATATTGTACACAGGCCACTCCTATACCCCTGGGAGGGGGTTAGCTCTCACACAATCTCTGTGTCCTCCTCTTGAACAGGCTGAGGGTATTTACAAAGAAAGAACCCTGGCTCCCTGCTCAGTCTCAGTGAAAACTTCTAAATTCAAGTCAACACAGTATATCAAGCACAACAGTCACTATGTCTCCTCAGGCATTACTTTTAGAACCAAGTACAGAGCCTCTCAGCTCCTCTGTTACTGTTAGCATCCAGGATAGGTCATGGTCTTGCTTGATCATGTGGCTTCCTGCGACAGCACAGAAGACTTTTCCTCTTTGGCAATGTTTCTTTTGGGCACACTATATTAGCTGGATCCTGTTCTCTGGGGTCCAACAATTCCCTTGTTTATGGGGTTGGATGAGGCACCAAAATTGTAGGATGCTGTAAAAAGGTTTCCTCATGTCCTGAATCCTTATTGATCGGAGGCTGGGATGGGGTGGGGTAGAGGTGTCAACTACCTCTGTTTTGTTTGTTTGTTTGGTATTGGTTTGTTCATTTTTTAGAGATAAAGTCTCACTCGGCAGTCCAAGCTGGCCTTTAACTCACTATGTAGCCAAGTCTAGCATTAAACTCGCAGCAATCTTCCTGTCTCTGGCTCAAGTGCTGAGATTACAGGCATGCACCCCCATGCCTGGCCCATTGGCTACCTTTTAACTCAGTTACCTTTTAACTTTGGTCTCTCAGCATTTGTCGTTGAACACAAAAAAAGGTCAGTTGTCCCAGTGCTGAAGTGGGAGCAGTAAGAGTGACTATTATAATCTCATGTCAAACACTTTGAAATACAAAGTATAGCAAAAGGACTGTTACTGAAGGAAAGCAAATTAGGTGAGAGTTTCTTTGTGTCATTTGATGTCTTGTACTTGGAGATGACTGACTAAACAGGTTATTGTACACTAAGGTAGACATTTAAATGTGTTTCAAAGATAATATCGTGATTGTCATACTGAAATATTATGTAGGGCTCTCGATCTCAAGCTTTCTCTGTAAACCTTTGTAATTGTTGTCTTCACATCCTGCAGAGATTCAACTTCTAAAACCATGACTGGTAAGAAATACCAGTCTTCTTGTCTTTTTAAAGGACAAGTTTGACTCCTACATGGAGAATGGTCTCGAGCATCGTGATCAGAGAGAATATTATAGTAGATCTGATGAGGAAAAATATGGTTTGTAATAAGGTGATTGTGATCAAGACATTGGCAACAGGGTAGATTTTAGATGCATGTTGGTGTTCAGCTGCCAACTAATGAAATGAACAAATCTGTTGGTGGAGCAGCACACACACACACACGTGTGTGTGAGTGTGCACGTGTGTGCACATATTGTGTACAGGAACCATATGTTTTGTTTGAGACACCTATTTAAAATTTAAGTGAAGGTGTTGTGTAGATAATCATATTTACACGTTGAGTGCTCAGGCATTTGGGCTAGAGATGCATATGTAGCTGTTATTAGCTGATGAGAAAACCATGTGATGAGATTATCCAGGCGGTGAGCATCCACAGAGAAGAAAGGACAGAAGATGAGTTCTAGGGTGTGATGACATTTGAAAACCATAAGAAGGGTGCAACTTTATCAAAGTTGGGCAAAAGTGAAGTCAAGTTAGGCATGTGAAAATCTAAGCGTAGCGTGTAAAATAAAGGCAGAAAATTCATGGAGAACAAATACTTTTAGGTAGTCTATTGATCATTGAATTAGCAACATTGAATCATCAGTGACTAATATGTCAGTATATGAATGCAAAATCTAAGAGGTATTTATTCAAAAGAAAAATAGGAATTTGAGAAACAGTATAGTTCAAACTTTACAGGATTTTCTTTAGAAGACATCAGAAAATTAGAATAATAGCCAGATGAGATTTCTGATGAAGAGTACATTTGTTTCTGTTGAAAGCTAGTAAATATGTAAAATTTTATACCTAGGAAATTGGTTTGAAGGATGAAGGAAATGAATGACAGATGAGAAATATGTAAACACTAGAAACAAAGTCCTCAAGTAGGTAGGTGGAGAAAATTCTCAATTAGCCATGTAGGATTTCTCTTTGAAAGGAGTATGGAATATTAGTTCACGATTAACAGAAAACTACGCAAATATAGACACAAGAATGTCTATAGATTCAGATTACAGATTTTCTTGTTTCTTTTTCTAAAAAAATAGACTATTTCTTTTTAAAAATTTTTATTTAAAGAAAGAAAAGAAAATTAAAGAGAAAACAAAATAGAAAAAAATGAGAAAAAAGTAGAATACAGAATTTTAAAAAAGATTAACATCATAAAATCACTGGTTGATATATTACATATTGTCATACTTAACAATAGTGGTCAAAGTTACAAAATCAAAGCTTAAAAAGTGACTAAACGCTCAAACATTGGCAATGCAAACCCTTCTGTTCAATGATCTAACAGAAATTTAGTAATAGGAACATTATTCTTACACACTATATATACCAACATATCCTTTAGAGCACTTTTCTTCCCTTTCACTTTCACAGTATCTATTATATCTATTATACTTTTACATCTATTATACTTTTTGAATACCATTATTCTGCCAGTTCTTAATATTATTTTTTTACACTAGAGAGACAATGATATTTACTAATGTGAGTCTTGTTTATTTTACTAATAAGGATATTCTCAATTTTCCTCCATTTACCAATAAAGGCCTCAAGATCATCCTTTTTTGTAGCTGGATAGTATTCCATTGTATAAAAATACCACAATTTTTTCATCCACTCTGTGCTTGACAGGCATTTTGGTTGTTTCCAAGATTTAACTGTTACAGATTGGGCTGCTATGAACATGGGTGCACATATATCACTGTGACACAACCTTTTCAATTTTTCTGGGAAAATATCCAGAAGGAGAATAGCTGGTTTGAATGGAATTTCCAATCTTAGTTTTTTGAGGAATCTCCAAACTGATTTCCACAGTCGTTGCACCAGTATGCACTCCCACCAACAATGGAGAAGTGTTTCTTTTTCCCTGCATCCTCGCCAACATTTGTTATCAGTTATTTTCTTGATGGCAGCCATTCATTCTTGGATGAGATTAAATCTCAATGCTCTTTTAATTTGCATTTCTTGAATGACCAGTGATGGTGAACATTTATTTGTATGTTTTCCATTTGCATATCTTCATATGAGAACTGTGTGTTCATCTCCGATGCCCATTTTTGGAGGGGGTCTTTGAATTTGGGGGGCTTGATGTTTTTCAGTTCTTTATATATTCTGAATATAAGTCCTTTGTCTGAGGGATTGTTGGCTAAAATTCTTCCCATTCTGTGGGTTTTCTTTTCACTTTGTTGGTGATTTCTTTTGAAGTGCAACAACCTTTTAGTAATATGAGATGCCAGTTGTTGATTTTCTGAAGTATTTCCCATTTGGTTTGCATTTTATTCATGAATTCTCTCCCTACCCCTATTTCCCCAAGATTTTTACCTACTTTGTCTTCCAGTAGATTTATTTTTTCTGTTTTAATATTTAGTTCCTTTATCCATTTTGACTTTAGTTTAGTGTATAATGATAGGCATGGATCTGGTTTCAGTCTTCAGCATGTGGAAAGCCTATTTTTCCAACACTATTTATTAAAGAGGCTGTCTTTTTCCTAGTGAACATGTTTAGCCCCTTTGTCAAATATAAGGTGGCTGAGTGTCTTTGTAGTAGTGTTTGCATCTTCTGATCTGTTCCATTGATCCTCAGATCTATTTCTTTGCTAGTACCATGCTGATTTTATTACTGTGGTTTTGTAGTATAGTTTCAAATCAGGAATTGAGATGCCTCCTGTCTTGCCTTTGTTACCCAGAATCACCTTTGCTATTTTAGGTTTCTTTTTCCAGATAAAGTTTAGGAACATATTTTTTAGATCTGTAAGGTATGTTAATGGTATTTTGATTTGGATTGCATTGAATCTGTATAGCAGTTTTGGGAAGATGGCCATATTGGCAATGTTGGTTTTTCCTAGCAAAGAACAAGGAATATCCTTCCATTTTCTAAAATTCTCTTCAATCTCCTTTTTAAGAGTAGGATAGTTTTCAGCATATAGGTCTTTTACATTCTTAGTTACGTTGATTCCTAGGTATTTCATTTTTTTAGATGCTATTGTGAAAGGTGATATTTCCATAATTTCTCTTTCATGGAGTTTTTTTTTTGTTTGTTTGTGTACAGGAGTGCTATTAATTTTTGATTGTTGAGTTTGTATCCAGCTATGCTGCTGAATTTGTTTATTGCCTCTAGTAGTATTTCAATGGAGTTTTTGAGTTCTTCTATCTAGAGTATCATATCATCTGCAAATAATGATAATTTAACTTCTTATTTTCCTATTTTTATTCCTTTTATTTCTCCCTTGTCTGATTGCTCTGGCTAATATTTCCAGAACTATATTGAATAGAAGTGATGATAGTGGACATCCTTGTCTTGTTCCTCATTTTAGAGTGAAGGCTTTCAGTTTTTGTCCATTTAGTTTAATATTGGCCATTGGTTTGTGATAGATAGCCTTTATGAGATTGAGATACATACCATCTATTCCAATTTTCTGTAAGGTTTTTATCACGAAAAGGTGTTGGACTTTATTGAAAGCTTTTTCTTCATCTATTGAGATGATCATATGATATTTATTTTTGGCTCTGCTGATGTGGTATATTACATTTATTGATTTGTGTATGTTGAACCACTCCTGCATTCCTGGAATAAATCCCACTTTGTATAATCTTCTTGATAATTTGCTGCATTCTCTTTGGTTGGGTCTTTCTCTGGTTTTGGTATCAGAATGATATTTGCCTCCAGGAATGAGCTAGGGAGGACTGATTCTCTTTCAATTTCATTGAAGAGTTTAAGGAATATTGGCATTAAATCTTCTCTAAATTTTTTTTTATAGAATTCTGCTGTGAATCCATCAGGACCTAAGCTTTTCTTTGTTGCTGTTTTTAACCATGTTTTTGATTTCAGTAGCTGATATTGGGTTATTCAAAAATTATTAAATCTTCTTGATTAAGCTTTAGTAGTTCATATGTTCCTAGAAATCTGTCCTCCGTTTTTCACCCTATGTGAGTATTGATTTTCAAAGTAAGTGTTCATGATCTTTTGAATTTCCATGGGATCTGTAGTAATTTCTTTCTTTTCAGTCCTTGCTGCGTGGATTCAAGTTTTTCTTTCTGTTTCTTGATAAGGTTGATAAGGGATTTATTAATTTTGTTTTTTCTCTAAAAAATCCAGATTTTTGATTCATTAATTCTTTGTTTTTTTTTTTTTTTTTTTTTTTTTTTTTTTTTTTTTTTTTTTTTTTAGTTTCCATTGCATTAATTTCTGCTCTAATCTTTACAATTTCCTCTCTTCTATGAGCTTTGGGGTTGACTTGATCTTTCATTTCTAGAAGCTTAAAATATAGCATTAGGTTATTTATTTGTGTTCATTCCATTTTCTTGATGTGACTATTTATTTATATATCTATATATTTTATATATTTCCTTCCTAGAACTGCTTTCATTGCTTCTGAAAGGTTATGGTATGTTGTATCTGCATTTTTATTGTATTGTAGATAGTGTTTTATTTCTTCTTTAATTTCATCTGTAATCCACTGGTTGTTCAGAAGGTTGTCATTTAATTTCCACGTATTTATATGGTGTGTTGTATCTGCATTTTCATTGTATTGTAGATAGTGTTTTATTTCTTCTTTAATTTCATCTGTAATCCACTGGTTGTTCCGAAGGTTGTCATTTAATTTCCATGTATTTATGTAAGTTTTGTAGGTTTTTTTTTCCCATTGATTTCCAATTTTAGTGTGCTATGGTCAGATATTATGCATTGAACAATTTTGCTCCATTTGCATTTAGTTAAAAATACTTTATGGGTTAACATATGGTCTATTTTGGAGAATGTCCCATATGTAGCTCAGAAAAAGGTATATTCTGTTGTGCTTGGGTAGAACATTCCGTAAACATCCACTAAGTCCATTTGCTCACAGGTATGATTCAGTTCTGTTATTTATTTGCTGACTTTTTGTCTAGTTGATCTATCTCTTTGTGACAATGGGGTGTTAAGGTCTCCTATTATAACTGTGTTCTTATGTATTTGGTTTTTCATGTCCATTAGTATTAGTCTTATATAGTTGGGTACTCCTATATTTAGTGCATATATATTAATAATTGTTAGTTCTTCCTCTTGTAGTTTTCCACTTACAAGTATGTAGTGGCCTTCTTTATCTTTTTTAATTCTTTTAGGTTTGAGGTTCACTTTGTCTGCAAACAGAATAGCTACCTCTTCTTTATTCTGGGTTCCTGTTGCATGGAATACTGTTTTCCATCCTTTGACTTTTAATCTATGAGTTTCTTTTTGAATCAGATGTGTTTCTTGTATGCAGCATATTGTGGGATTCTGCTTCTTGATCCATTCTGTCAACCTGTTTCTTTTAATAGGTGAATTGAGCCCAATTACATTTATGGATATCACTGATATGTACTGACTTGGCTTTGTCATGTTCTGTTCTTATTGTTGGTTTCCTGTTTTTCCCCCTTGTTTAATTTCTTTTTCAGCCTGGTAGTTTCCTTCTGTTGTTGTTCTGGAGATTGTGGTCATTTTAATCTCTATCTAGCATGGCTTTCAGTAATCTTTTTAGAGTTGGTTTGGTGAATATGCCTTTCTTTGTTGTTGTTTGTCATGGAAGTATCTTGTTTCTCCATTAAATTTGAAAGACAGTTTTTCTGGGTACATTAGTCTGGATTGAAAGTTGTTTTCTTTCTGGGCTTGAAATACTTCACTCTAAGCTCATGTTAACCTGGAGGTTTGTGCTGAAAAGTCTGCCATGGTTCTAACGGGCTTTCATTGATAGGTGAGTTGTGACTTTTCTTTAATAGCTTTTAGTATTGTGTTTTTATGCTGTATGTCTAGGACCTTAATTATTATGTGTCTGAGTATATTTATGTTGGTTGTGACTGTTTGGCATTCTATATGCCTCACTTATTCGTATTTCTGATTTTTTCCCCATGTGTGGGAAATTTTCTTCTATTACTTCTGTGAATAGTTTAGTTATGTTATTTGCATTGACTCCTGCATTTTCACTGATGCCTGTAAGTCTTATATTGTTTCTCTTGGCATCATCTTGAAGCTGCTGGATTGTCATTTCATGCTGCTTTGTTGTTTGTATAAGTCCTACCCTTTCATGATCACTATCTTTGATCCTGTCCTCAAGGCTTGAAATTCTATCGTCAGCTTCATTTAAACAGTTTTTCCAGCTTTCAGCACAATTTTTTATTGCTTGGATATCTCTTTGAATTTGTCTCATGAATTCTGCTTGCTTCTGCATTGTTCCTTCAAAGGTTTAACCAATTTCCCATGTTCCTGTATTTTTTTTAAAATCTATTTCTTCTCTAACTATGTTGAGCAACTCATTTACTAAGGTTGTTATTTCTGTCTTTACATAAGTCTTTATTTCTAATTTGATTTGCTCTATAGCCTCATGGATTTGTTGCTTTACTTCATTTTCTATCTTTTCAGAGATTTCTGGTGTATGGCTTTAAAAGTCCTCTATTTCAATGTCAGCTGTACTTGCTTGTGATGTACTAGATGTTTGAAATTGCATTTTGCCTTTTCATTTTGTCATTTTCTCCTTTTGGGTAAATATTTGGTCTTTCAATTCTAACAGTCTCAACTGTCAGTAGTATGAGTTTTAAGGTCCTACTGTGTAGTTGATATTTGTCCAATTGCTGGATATCAAATAAAGAGAAGATCCAGTCACCTGAATTCCTCCTAAGGGCCTGCTGGGTGAGTCCTACATTCTTTTTGGTCTTAGTAGCCCAGAAGTATTGATGTAGGCCAACTCTTAGTTCCTGTTGTTGCTATGTCTTCAGGTTGTTGCAGGTCACCAAATCTCCCAGTCTATAGTGTTTGTGTCAGCTGAGGCCTTACTGTGTCACTGAGGGTCTAAGTTCTTTTGATTTTCTCCAAGTTGGGGGGGCGTGCCTTATTGGAGTACTCCTCAACCTACCTGATGTTCTCTGTGTGTGGGGGGGGATTAACCACTCTCTTGCTAGGTTCTCCAAGGTCTTACAGTTGGAAGGAGTTTTACTTCTGCTCCTATTTACCCACTGCAGACCTCTACTTTAGGGGAAACTCATCACACTGACTAGAGCCTGCTGAGGTCTTCTGTTTGGGTCAGGGGTTCTTGAGGCTCCCATCCAGTCAGCATGGTAATCCACTGTAGCCCAAGATTCTGGGGTATGAGGTTAGACCAAGGATCAACTGCAGTACTAGGTCTAGAAGGTGGGTGTGACCCATGACAGTGCCCCAAGGCTGCCCTGGCCAGCCATGGCTTGTCAGTGTTGTCAGCCAAAGGCCATGTTGAGTGGCAGTGGTTTGAGGAAAAATAGACTATTTCTTAGAGAAGATTTAAGTTTATAGCAATATTGAGCAGAAAATAGAGAAATTTTTCTATGTCTCCACACAAATACAGCCTTCCTTATTGCCAAAATTCTGCACAAGAGTGCCACTTTCATTACAATTCAACATTAATAATTGTAACAAATCAACATTAATAATTGTAACAAAAATCAACAACGATACATTGTATTCCAAAAGTTCCTAGGTTACATTATTGTTTACCCTTGGTATTAAACATTGTTCATATTTGAAAAAAAAGTGTAATGATATGTATCCATCAGTATATTTTCAATGTTTTACTGCACTCAAAACTCTTACTTTTCTGATTATCTTACCTGTGAAAACCACTGATTTTTTCAATGTTTTCATGGTTTTCCCTTTTCTAGAATGTCATGTGGTTGAAATCATACTGTATATAGATTCTTCATACTGACATATTTCATTTAGTAATATGGATTTAAGTTTCCTTCATATCTTTTTGTGGTTTGAAACTTATTTCCTTTCACCGAATCGTGTCTATTGTCTGTAGGTAATGCAGTATTTATCTATTCACCTATTAATGACATCAATGTGGCTTCAAGATGCTAGGAATCATTAAAAATGCCATAATTTTCATGTGCATTTTTTTGTGTGGGCAAAATTTCCATTTTGTTTGAGTAAGTAATTGGGAAAGCAGTTGATGGATTGGGTGATAAAAATATGTTTACTATTGTTAGAAACTGAAAGATTGCCTTCTAAATTGACTATGCCACTTTGGATTCTTTCCAGCAATGAATGAGGGAGAGCACCTATTTTTTTTTTTTCTCATCAGTATTTGGTATTTTCAGTGTTTTGGATTTAGCCATTCTTAATAGGTGTATAGTGATATCATTTCAGTTTCCATTTCCTTGATACCATATGACATGAACAATGTTTTCATATGCTTGATTCTTGTCTGTATATCTTCTTTGGTGAGTGTCCTAATAACTTTTCTCTCATTGCTGAAACAAAATACCCAAAGCCCAAAGCTTAGGAAAAAATGTTTACTTAGCTTATAGTTTATAGAGGTTTTAGACCATAGTTGGCTGTCTGTTAGGAAGTTAGTATGGTAGAAGGCCAGTTGTTTATGGGGGTGGAAGATAGCAAAACCAACAGGGGAAAGGGACAAAACTCTTTCTGTTCCTTGTAATGTATGCAGGCTACTCACCTTAAGACAAGTGTAGTACTCACTCTCTTAATCCCAGCATTAGACTGTGGATCAATCACAAACTCTAGTATCAAGCATCTCTAAAAATCTAGCCCCCCACCATGACCGCATAAGGTTTTGGGGAGACATCTAGACACAAGACATAACAGTGAGGTTTCTGTTAAAGCATTTTTAAATTGATTTGATTATCCATTGAATATTTTTGTGAAAATATGTCTTTTGAAAATTTATATTTCATTTGATCGCTTTTCATTATCTCTATAGTTTCTTTTGTAAAACAGAAAAGTTTAATTTTAATAAGGTCCACATTAATCATTGTTTCATGAGCTTTCCTTTGGTGCTATCTATAAAAAGTTATCATCAAACTCAATAATACCTAGAATTTTTTCCAGTGTTATTATTTATGTTGAAAGAGTTCTTTATTCTTAATTTATTGAGTGATTTATTCTTTAACCTGTTAATGTGTGTTATGGTTTGTGTTTGGATGCCCCCTCCAACTCTTATGCAGTCATGGAGGTGGCTGAATCTAGTGTTTGTGATTGGTTCATTGTCTAGCACTGAGATAGGCAGTGTGAGTGCTGTACCTGCCTGGGGGAGAGCTGGCATACAATATAAGGGAGGAGAGAAAGCATTTCTTTTTCCTCTTTTGCCTTATTTGGCTCTTGCTGCTTGTGGCCACCATGAGCAGCTACCCCTTAGCCATGCCACCCTGCCTTAGATCCAGCTGAGTATGCACTGAAACCTCCAAAAAACTAAGCTAAATAAACTTTCCCTTCCTTAACTTTGGACATCAGGTATTTTGTCTCACCAGAAAGAAAAAAGCAACCAAGATAATGTGCTATACTGATTTTCAAATGTTGAACTAGCCTTGCATACCTGGTATAAATGTTACTTAGTTATGTTATATAATTCTTTTCATACAATGTTTGACTTGATTTGCTAATATTTTAATTAGAATTATTATATCTACCTGGGAGATACTGCTTTATAATTATCTTGCAATATCGGTGTCTCTTTTTTGGTATTAAGGTAATACTGACCTCTGAATGCATTTGGAAATAGTATTTGTGTTTTTAACTTCTGAGTGCTTGTAAAAGTTGATAGATTTCTTCCATAAGTCTTAACATAATTCAGTAGTGATTCCAATTCATTTTTGTTTGGCTATTTTTGATTTGGAATATTATTAATTATTGACTCAAGTTCTTTTAGATATAAGGCCACTCAATTGTCTATTTCTGCATGTGTGAGCTTTGGCAAATGGTATCTTTCTAATAATTTACTCATTTTTGCAGTTATTTTTTTAAACTGAGAATCAAGATTAATAATCAAAAGATTAATTAATTAATAATCAGAAGATTAATAATCAAAAGCAATATAGGAGATAGTAATAGGAGATAGATATAGGGATAGGAGATAGTTGTAGATAGAGGTAGGAGATAGTGTTTTGAAGGCAAATGACCAAGTGTGAAAGTTTTCTCAAACAGTGGGAAAGTAAATTGATTAGTGTAATGCTGTTGAATTTTAGTAGTAATCAAGACTTGATGTGTATAGAAATAAATATATGATGATGTCAGTATGCATATTTAGGTGCCTGTAAGTCAGTGCAATTAGATGAAAAACAATGCTTAACCAAGGGTATGGGTTTGCTAACTATACCTTAAAAAAAAGCAGGTGCAGAGTTCATATATAAGGAAGTAATTATTATGATGATCTGTGGAAAGGGATGCAAGTTATATAAAGAAAAGAGTAAAGATGTCATGACAATATACACCAAAATTCAGTTTTATTTTTTTATTTTATTTTTTAAATTTATTTTGAAGGTAGTAAAATATAACAGAACAAGACAGAACAAAGCCAATCTAGACAATGCAGTGAAATTAGTACAGAACTTCACAGCAGGATATTGGCATAACAGTAGTAGGTACCATAGTATATCTCATTATCTTCACAATAATTGTTGATTCAATCAGGTATAGCAAAATCAAACCAAAAACAGAATATTATAAAACCTATCAAAACAAAATATTGAATAAAATTAAACAATTAGAACAAAACAAAACAGTAAAAACAATATTTGCCTTCAAAGAGAGAATAGAAGGGAATGCCCCATATTTGCTATACTGCATAAGGTCATCTTCTTAAGAGATGCTCATACCTCTGGCCCCCAGGTGCTAATGTGTTGGGGGGTATGGGATGTTTGATTCTCAGCCACCGCACCGGTAGGCTCATGGGAAACTCTGATTGGTTCTCTTCCTAGCTGACCTGCTTCTTGCTCATGCCTCAACCACTTACCAGGAAGCTGGGTGTGTTGTTTTCTTGCTCAGCACCTGTAAGTTTCAACATGGCTGGATCTTGGAAGACGCTGACTAGTTCCCTTCCTGGCTTGCCTGCCACTCAAATGAGTTTTAATCAGCAGGTTGAACAATTCTATGACCATAGAACTGACATTTTTTAGGTGATATAGCTATCACTATGAACATCTTGTAGGGAGATGTGCTGTAGGAAAGAAACAAGGTGAGTAGAGGTGAGAAATTTCAGGAAGTGAATTTCTAGGAATTGAATTCCCATTGAGTTAGTTGTTACTGGAGAAAGATGATAAGAAGAAAGAATGGAGATAAAGACAGTGAGCCAGGTGGCTCAGTATTCCCTGAAGGAGAAAGTGTAGGGGGGTCCAAGGATTTGGCCTTGAAGGATGGTAAATGGCTACAGCACTGTAGGAGAGTAAAATCTTATGGCAAATGTTCCAGAAGAAGAGTTTCAGGGGCATGCAAAACAACAGAAAAACGATGAAGAAAATTGTTGTTGAAAAGCAATGAATAGAGGCAGAAAACACAATTTAGAAAAGCAAAGAATAAGCAATAAGGAGCAAGAAGTATATGCACTAACTTCAAACTTAAAGGAGTGTAGGAGAAAAAAAAAACAGCTAACCTTTAAATGAGAGTAAAAATAATAATGTCTCCAAAAATTATTAACAGATTTCACTTAACACCAAAAAAGATGAAAACAATGTTCAGCAAATGGCTGAGAGGCATCCATATTCCAATAACAGTAAGCTATGAAAAGCAAATAAAAGTCCATGTCCACAATAGAGAACTATTAAGGGATGTATCAAAGAGCAGCTCTAAGCAGCAGTTCTGGCTACCAATTTAGCTTACTTACATAATTTACAATAAAATTATTGACACAATTATCACCCACAAAAATGTTATGCACTACAGAGGGGAAAATTATGCCAGGCAGATTTTAGCGAGATTTAATCCCTGTTATTTTTTTAAGTTGCTCTTATTGGATGTATGTATATTGCAACTAGCATATTACATAATTTTATTGGAAAAGTTGGGAAAAAAGTTGTGACTTCTGTATTTTATGAAAGAGGAGTCAATTCATATATGAAATGTAAAAGCCGGCTATAAGAAAATCCGTGTTGAACAAATGTAGATGAGTTTCCTTTCTGAATAACTCTTGCTAATTTTCCATGTGTTTCCTAATCATAGCTTTTTCACTATGTAGTATGGCTTTCTGCACTGTCTTGTGTCTGTTGGCTCTGATGGTAGACACATGGCTATGTTTTACATGCTATGGAATTAGTGTTTGTTCATTTGTTGACTTTATACTTCACTTGTCTTCCCCAATTTTTTCAATTAGGCATGATTTTCAGGAAGATAGCTAACAAACATGTTCACATCATGTATAAACTTTATTTAAAATGCAATGTCAACACTGATGTAACATTTCCTAGATGAATAATTGCTTTAGCTGTCCTTATGTCAACTTACTGACCAACATATTTGATATTTATCATCCTATTCATTGCATTGTGTAGTCATGTTTTCTCTGATGTAATTTGGGCAAATCACTAAGCTGACAATTCCCAAAGCAGGTACGTGTTTCCATAATTTGTTTTGGAAGTGATAATTAAGGTCATGTAATTTCAAAGGCACACACGATGAAACTGCCATACAGTATTAGGAACTGATACTTCTCTCTCCGTATAAAGACTTCAACGAAGGATTCACTTCTACAAGGGATGCTGAAAATATATGATAAATGTTTAAAATATTACAATAAAGGATAAACTGCCACTAGTTCTCCTCAAAGTACTATTCCTCATTTCAAATACACTTATCACCCTGTTTGTGCCACTTTCTGAAGCAGTTCTGGAAGTCCTCTTTTGAGTGACTTTGCGATGACTACTGCTGCTAAGTACCAATGGAAAGACAGCCTTGAGCTCCTAAACCTTACAATGCATCCTTACCCATCTAATTCAGTGCATTTGGCACCAGATAACTTCGATCTCTTCACCCAAGTAAAAATAATTGTAAAAGGCAAACGTTCTGAATCATTTTACCTTACTGACTGATTCATTCCTTAGGACATCAAGGCAGCAATGACTGCACAACTAAGGACTCAACAGAGGCCTTCCAGAACTGCTTCAGAAAGGGACGAGAACCATGGGATAAATGTTTCAAAGCAGGAAAATATGTTCTGAGGTAAGTTAACAGCCTTGTCTTTTATTGAAACAATGTTTAAAATGTAAACATTCAGAACAGTTTTTGATCATCATGAAGCAATTCTTTGTGGGAAAGAGTCAGATATCCTGTGTCTCATAGGAAATATTGCCCCATCGCAGGTATTTTTGGTTGGTCAATGCTGAATAAGGACCTAAGCTAGTCGCATATGATGAGCAGGGACAGAGAGAATGAGCTGCCCTGGGTGTAGAAACTGTATAGAACTTACAATAATGATAACACTCACTAAAAGTAGGCTGGTTTTCATTATAACAACTGCTTAATAGTTTTAAACAAAGTCAATAATAAAATATCTCAGAAAAATTTTGTTGGTCTAAGTGCTAACAGTTATAATGATGAATTTTAATAATATATACATTAGTTTCAAAGTATTTTTATTATCCTTTAATAAGCATTGTTTCTACATGGAAGTTGATTTGAAAAACATGCAGTTACAGATTTGGTTCTCTATGGACTCTGCTATATATGCTTCAAGATGAAGTCTGTTAAAACTTTAGAGCACTGGAATTTAATTCATGTATCATTTGTGTCTCAGACTCCTGTGGCACTAAATACTATTGTGCTTCAAACCAGAGATTTGAAATGAAAATGTGGTAAAGTATAAAAAACAAAGAAACCAACCTTCAATGGCATCTTCAGGGCAACTACGTTTCAGTTCAATATATGTTTAAATTTAAAAAATGGATTACAAAATTTTTAACTGGTAGGTGCAAATTGTAGTTAGGTATGTGAAATATTTTTCTGAGATGGAAATATATCTTCAAAATTAAATTAGATTCTAAGTAGTCCATTGTTTTAAGACTAAAATAAAACTAGCAAAAATGTTACATCAGTGATATAAATTAATGCTTTCCTAAATTATACAGTAGGAGAATATTTTAGGTTCATTAAAATCTGCCTATTGGTTACTGCAGCGTAATTTGCATAACAAAAATTTTCTTTGTAAAGTCTTTCCTGTGCATTATTCTTATTTGTTTCATTCAGGGTCATTCTTGAAAGAAATTTTTTTAATACCAGAGGGAGTGTCAAAAGTGATCTCTGTGTATCACGTATGCTAGTTTGGCAGTAAGTTGAGCATTTCTGTTAATAGAAAAGGAAGCGTGTTGCATCATGCTAGGGTCGTGCGTTCATGTAAGATATGGAATCAAGTTGCTGAAGTACTTCAAATTTCTGGCGGGGAGATGTTTTGTAAGGGCAGAACATTTGTATTTGGAAAACTATGTAGTTGAGAGTCATTAGCAGCAGAATAGTGTTAGTGTACTGGAGGCCTATTGCATTTTATATGTATGTATTTAGCATATGCTCAAACCTAGAGGCTGAAACTGAAGAAGAAGCTTCAGAATCCTGCAGATCTGCATTTGATTCTCAGCCTTGTCTCTTTCTGGCAATTTTGTCTTGAGCCAACTTTTCTTCTTTTAGCCTCAGTTTCTTCATCTCTCAATATATCCACACATGGAGTACTTTTACCTCACTGGATTGTGGAAATTAAGTGTTATATAAGCAGGAGTTCTTAGCTGATGCTTAATCCATGCAACGTGCCAAAAAATTGTGTTTCCTTTTCCTCTACAGCCTTTTAATACTTCAGTTCTTACTTTATTTTTTGTACAGTTAAGTTTTCACTTGATGGGCATTGTGCCTGTGCCGACTTTTAATCATTATGGCTGAACACTTGCTAATGAGTTGTGATAGGTGACATTGGTTTCTTGATGGCTTTGTTAAAGTTTCAACACATTATTCATTGACTGATTTATAAATACAATGAATGAGAAGCATTACTTTTTCCTTTATTAAAATTACATGTCAATTGTTCAATTATAAATGGGATTTTTTTTAGCTCCCAGAATGAAGTTCCGTGGGAGGCATGAAGAGTGTAGTGCACAGGGGCAGGCGGTGAGAAGGGATTAAACAAAAGTTGATCCACGGTAACAATTTTATATTGGTCTCTTCCCAGGAAAGATTTGTATTGGTGGCCCTAAAGTAGAGAGCTCTGTATTTCATTACCAGCCAATGAGTCATTCAGTCCCCTGCAGATCCAAATAAAGTTTTACAGAATACCCTATGGCATGCCTTTCAAAATATATGAACGTTATAAAATATATCATTTATTTTACCATATGAACCACCTCTGTCCGCTTTTCACCATTTGGGATAGCGATCTCACCATGTGTTTTTGGCTCTTAGGTTATCATCAGATATATTGGAGTTCACTGAGCTTTTTCCATTCTAAGTCCCTGTGGTATTTTCAGGAGTTTTATAACTAGGTTGTAAAAATTCACTCTAAACTGAAACTTGGCAAACAATATATTAATCTGGGAAGTTAATTTCTTTTATAAAGTCCAGAATCTGTTTAGCCCTTCTTTTGAGTTCCCAGAGACCTTGGAAAAATAAAGTCAGCAATTAAAGTTTTTTTGTGTCTTAAATAAATGCAATTCAATTTCTCTAAAATTTCTTCAAGCCTATTTTTACAGGTGAATAGCTTATTTTTTTGGACTGAGTTCTTATATATTTTGAAATAGTTTTTTTTTGGCACAATGAAATACAGTAATTAAAAAAGGAACTAGGCTGAGCTTACCCTCTTACATCACTGTAATAACAAAGTATATTTAGAGAGTGGAGCCTGTCTGAATTTAGGAAAAGAATCGAGATGTTAACATCATCGGATGTTCACTAACGTGAAGGTCAGAGAGAATTGTCACTTAAAATATGTGAAAATTGATCAGTTTTGAAAAAAATTCTAGATGATGCTAGAACTCCTTGAAGTTGATTCGTTGGAAATTGGGAATGGCTTCAACATCATTCTATAAGGCCCACAAATTGAAATTAGAATTGCCCATCTTTTTCAAACACCAGAAAATACCATTTCTATGTCTTCTTTTTACGAGGACAGGGGTCTAAGGGATAAATTTTCCACACAAGTCAATTGACTAGATGCACCCTGTTCTAACTGCCTTCTCATTACAGAGAAAGGCACAGGAGGAACAAAGTTATCTTTAAAACATTTTCACATGTATTTTACTACGAAAGTGCAGAAGAGAATTAAATCATGATCATTGGAATTGGGTAAGTCTAATGGTTACTAGGTGTGTGGCCTTGGGGATTTACCTAGTCTTTATGAGTTTCACTTTGCTTGTTCTTCAAGGTAGAGACAATAACAGTACACGTTTCCTTGAATTCTAATATGACTTAAAATGAGAAAATGCATGTTGAATTACATTGAATTATGAACACAATTACTAGCAAGCAGTAATTGATCAATACTAGTTTTTATTGTTAATATTATGCAATTTTGTTGGTTTTATAAATTAAATTTCATAATAGTCTCTACCATTTTATAGATGAGAAAATAGACTCAAAATGGGTTTTAACTTGAACAAAGTCACACTTATAGTAAATATGCTCAACTTGGCTTCAAAACTAGGTTTCCTGACAACAAACTAATGCTTTGTTTCAGTTGTACCCACACCACTTATTTGAGGAAGACTACTTTGCTAAAAATGATTGATAAAATAGAGAACACAAAGATATTTTGATAAATGCTTAGGTACAATTTTATTTCACAAACATCAATATTTTTCAGCATGTTCACCAAGTAGACTTTTAGGGTCCCTGATGCTTTTTTTTATTAAAGAGTATTAACTGTGTACTAAAATGTCCTGTAATGGATCAAATGTATCTGTTATAGTCTGTTAATAATCCTTGGGTTTTCCCACTGGGCTAAAATGGTTTAGAGTGAAATAGCCATAACAGTTTAATAGCTTATTGATTGCTAAATCTATGGAATTCACTTGATACTGGAGGCCTAGTTCCTGGACACAGTGATCAAGACAACTTCTTTGTGTGTATATGTATGTGCTTGTGAGCATATGTGAGTGTGGGTATATGTGTGTGCATGTGTGTGTGATTAAGTCTTACCTGAGAAGGCAAGAGATTCAGGAGAGATTTTTGTTTTCAGTATAAAGTTTATTTGAACTGATTTAAAACAAAACAAGAGTGGCTGGATTCATAAGGTATGTGTGGTTGAGGCAGTGGCGCATTGTAGGAGTTACCTTCCCATCCCTGGGGCAAAGTACTCAAAACCTCAAAATTAAAGGAGTACTGATTTATTTGACTCATTGTTGCAAAGAGTTCAGTCTGTGGTTGGCTGACTTCAAGACAGGTACAGCATGGTACAAGGGTCTGGCAGAGGAAAACTGCTCAACTCCTTGCAGCTAGGAATCACGGACAGACAGAGGAGCCAGAAACACAAAAAGCTAACCATGTCCCTCCCCTAAAAGGACTCACCTACTAACAGCACATTAAACTAAGAACTTATGAATGGACTCGTCCACTGATGAGCACGTTTCAGCCATGACCCAATCATATTTTGAAAGCCCTACTTTTGAACATGTGAGCTTTTGGTGGACAAATCTAAACCAAGAAATGCATCCAAGCTGCCCTTCAGGCACCGTGGAAGAGTGCACGCTGAGTGTTCCTTTTCCCAAAAAGACTATTAAAGGGGCTGCTTAGGGCAAGATGTTTTCTCTTTGGAAGTAAGCTGTGTTTAGCATCTTGTCTATATATAGGTTCTCACAAGCCTTTCCCTTTAAGTCATTTGGAGTAACTCTGAAGTTCAGTTATAGCTTCAGAGTTCCTGTAGGTTTGGCTAAATCTCCTGTTGAAAAAGCATCGCAGTCTAGTTTCTATCTCTTTTCCTTACTTGTTACTAGTGCTGCTCCATCAAGCATTTCCAATAAATGTCCTGTATCTAGTTCTTTAAGAGTTTGTTTCCTGGCTATGTGCAGACTGCCACCAGACTGCAACAAAGAGACCCCAGCTTCTCCTCCTGAGTCAGTGCCATTCATGGATCAAGGGTAGAGACAAGAAGGCCACACCAGGAAGCAAGCCAGTCTGGGAACCATTGCCATATGTGGTCCACCAATGGACTGGAACAGCCAGACCCCATCCCTTATGGTGCACAGGCTGGCAAACAAGAAGTACCCTGCCCCCCACTGTAAGTGCCCAACTTAACCACAGAAACACAGGCTGTGCTAATAGCTATGGAGGTGCAGTTGGATGCCTGTGGTGCTTTTGTGTTTCACTAACATTGCAGGTCTATGGCCAGTGGTCTGACCATAGGTTCAGAGGATAGTGGTATGCAGTGTGGCATTTAGGGGAGATCTTATTCTGAGGGTTGCAGCTGTTGTTGATTCCTATGGTCTTGTTTGGAAGTCTTATATCATTTCCACTATTTTGTTGGGCTGGGGTTTATTTTCTTTTGTTTTGTTTGATTATGTTAAATTTGATAGCAGGAGCAGCTATTTCAAAGACAGCAAGAAATGTTACAGTAGCAGTTTTGGATTTACTATTGGCTTGCTTTGAAGTCCTTTATTGCATTCATTGTTTTGTCTTTATTGCTTCTATTCTGTTCTGTTTGATTTTTCCTATGTCCAAAGTTATCTGCAGCTGTTTTGAAGACATCAAGAGGCATTATGGTGACTATCATTGATTTTGTAATGTTTTAAAATCCTGTATCTCTTACACTGGTTTGTTTTGATTGGTTTTATTGTTTTATCCCTTTAAAATTAAATAAAATAAAGAGTTTGCTTCTTGAGAACTCCTTAAGAAATTTTCAGAATAGTACAGAATAACTAGTTAGGAATAACTACATGGAAAAGCAGCTTTATAAGTATAGAGTAAGTGAAACAGAGTCAGAGGAATGGAGATGAGAAGTGGCAAATTTGAGTTGGCACAAAGGTAAAGTAAAAACAGACTGAATGAGGTGGACCAGAGAAGCCAAGCCTGTGGTACCATTATGTAACAAATGAGTATGAAACATCAGTTAGGGCTTGATGAGATAACCAATGTATTTCTTTGTGGCAGCTTGGCACACATAGACTTGAAGGTTAGATGACTACTATCAGGCCTTAGAAATGGTTTCAAAGTGACTTTAACAGTGATGCTCACAACAACCATGTGACTCATGCATAAGGCATGGTTTTAGTTACTTTCTTATCACTAAAACATAATACCCAACAGCCATAATTTAAAGGAAGAAAAGTTTACTTTGGTTCAGTTTGTAGAGGCTTCATTGTAGTCAGATAGGTGTAAGATATGCTGACATGGCAGAAGGGCATGGGATAGCAAATGGGAAGCAGAGAGAAGGCTAAAGGAAATTGGGAGGAGATATTATTTTCCAGGCAACAACTTTGAGGACCCACATCCTCTGATCAAGCTTTACTTTCTCACATCAAATTTAGCTATAAGCTCATTGGTAGACTCCAAGAACCAATCACCTCCCAAAAGCTCCTGTCTGTGAACACAAGAGGTTTTGGGATAGACCTAGTTATATCCCATAACACCATAGCAATTAAATAAATGTCATTCTGTATCACTAAAGTTAGACAATAGGCACATTGTAGTTATGGGCAGACACATAAAAGGCATAAGCATGGGGAATACAGTACCCCATATAAGACAGAATAAGTGGAAATTAAGAAGAGACTACAAAAAGCAAGGAGAATTATTCTAGATCTAGAATAAATAGGAAGCGACTAAGGAGCACCTGAAAAACCATGAATGGGTCAAAGAATAATGTAGGTACTGGAGCATAACCAGAACAAATGTCCGGTGAATTCAGCAAATTCGATTTAACTATATAGTAGAGGCAGATTGACTTGTACAAATTTAATAATTTATATGTCTATAACAACCAAATCTCTATGAGCCTGAACTTAAAGAAAGAGAAGTTGAATTTGGCTTATGGTTTCAAGGTATTTATCTCCTGTCATCTAGCTCCAAGGCAGTACTATCATGAAAGAAGAGCATGGTGGAGCAAAATGCATAGTACCTGATGGCAGGGGAGCAGCCCTGTGAACTGTGCAAGAGAGGAAGATGCCAGGGACCATATAAAGTACCAAGGTCCTGCCTCAGTGACACCTCCCTATATTCACCCAGAAGTGTGTTTTACTAAGCCACTAGGAAATTTCCAAACCAATCAAATTGACACAACCAAGTTGAACCACCACATTCCACCCCTTGTCAAACTGACACATCTCCTTAAAGCATACTTATTATCTAAATAAATACACTAATAAATGGATGCTTTCAGCTAACATGATAAAACTATCATGTGCACCATTAAAAATTAAAATATTCCTTCCTCAAAGTCTCAACTGTTCAAGCACTTTTCAAAAGTTTAAGTCAAAGTTCCTTTTGAAACTCAAAACAAACTGTTAACTATGAATTTATGTGACCATAGAACACAATTTACACAATCCCTAGGTACAATGGTACAGGGGAATTATTCCCATTCCAAAAGAAAGAGATAAGGGATAGAAAGAATCAGGAAAAATAAAAAATACCAAGGCTGAAACCAAGTCAGGTAAACTGACAAAACCATCTTAATGACCTTGTCAGTTGTAGCCCACTTGGCATCTCTTTTGGACTGGTTCTGTTCATGCACTACAGTTTTCTTCTACAGACTTTCCGAGCACCTTTGACTTCTTGGAATCTTTACTATCACTTTGGCTTCATTGCCACAACTTTTATGTGCTGCCATCTCAGAAGCTCCTTGATTGGTCTCTTTTGGACTCTTTTGAAATCTGAAAGGAAGCCTCCCTGACACAACAAATCCTGTAGTCTGCATGGCGGTAAAACCAGCATTATGTGGTTGATATTAAGGTTTGCCATCAGCATGGGCAGTAGCTAAGCCCACTTTAGCCCCAGTATCAGAATGTGTGGATTACAGAGCATGGTGAGGTGAATTCCAAGGGAACAATTCCTAAGAGGCTTTTCTTTTCAAATGAAATTTTATGCTCTTGTGCTCTTGAGCCTATGATAGATGGAATCTTGCTGATTTCTGAGTTGCATTCAAACCATGTTTCTTCTTGTCCCTGTATAACCATGTTTCTTCTTGTCCCTGTATAGAGTACTTAGTTTTACTTAATATCACCAGTCACTTCAGCAACCATTCTTTTTGAGCCCAAAGTTTTCTGCTCTACTTTTTAAAGTTCTTGCCTACAATTATTACTGTAAATCTAGCTAAAAGTGGCTAGCAATATTTATTCCAAAACACACAATTTGGGCTGGCTTTAAATTTTCTTTACCAGACCAACTGATCTGCTGCTCTTAATCACAATCTCTGGAAAGTCTCAGGGCATGGCTGAAATGGAGACAACTGGTGTTTTTTTTTTTTTTTTTTTTTTTTTTTTTTTGTCAAAATATAACATGCATGGCCTATTTTCACCTTTCTACCAGAGTTCTTCCAAGTGAAATATCCTAGCCTGGCTTTTAATGTTCACATCTCTATGAGGATTCTGGTATTGGAAACTCTGACCAAATTCACCAGCAAGGTCTGCTTACAGTATTCTAGGGCTTCTCCAAACTACTTCTCCAAACACCTCCCCAAGCCAGTTCCAAAGGTTTCTAAACAACTTAGTTCAGTACAGTCACTGCAGTATACCTTCTTTTCTGGGTCTCATTTTCTGTATGAGTCAGCTTTCCTTGTACAATATCCACATCTATAAAGGAAAAGGGGTTTAATTGCACTCACTGTTTCACAAGATTCAGTCCATGGTCAGTGAACTCCAAGGCTAAAACATCATAGCAGAAAGCAATAATGGAGCAGAGTCTTAGTGTAGGAAGCAGCGCAGGGAACAGTAACAAAGAGGAAAGGGTCAGGGATCATAAGTTCCCCAAGATTTTACCTTCATGCCTTCCTACACACAACCAGAAATGTGCTTTATTAATCTGTGAGGCAGCTCTCATGTCTATCAAGTTGACATAATTAAGCTTAACTACCATAAGGCCCAAACACTAGAAAGAAAACCCCACTAACCTAATAGCCTTACTGGACATTGCAGTATGAATTATCCAACAGAAATTTATATTAAACACGTATAGAACTGATTTTCTTCTCTGAACTTTTCCCTATAGCTTCTGCTCTTCCTTAATTGCCTTATCACTTTGTGGTTATCTTGTTTGTTCTCATCAAAATCACATGGAAGGGAACACAGACATTTTTGTGTAGGATCTGGAAGAGCAGCTTCTGAATTCCAGTGCAGAAACAGTTAAGAGAAGGCAATATGGGTGTTCCTAGTTGGGTTCTGGTGCATTCCCAAACTTGTGGCTCTATTCTGGGCCCCACAGCCATAAACCATCGTCTTCACATATGTCAATATAGATTATATGTCCGTTCCTTCTGATATCTGGATTTGATCCTTATCCCTTTGAGGATATGACGAGTGATGGACTTGATCCAGGCAGCCGCTGTGTCTTCAAGCCTCTGTTTTAATAAGTTAAATGAATTAGCTTTGCTGTGGCATATTTAATCACAAAACCTAAGAAGAAATGCTGGAGGAAAAACGTGTTGGACTTCATTGAATCTCAAACTACTCACAAACCATTTGATGATTTCTTTGAACAACACTATGTTCAACTCAGCGGAATCAAAGACAATTCAAATAGTGGATCACCTGGCAATTACCTCTTTACCTTTTATCCTGGAAGAGAGTCACCGTTCATCAGTGTTTCCCAATTGATTAAGTTGAAGGGAAGCACTGATGGCAGGCAGACTTCTTTGCCTGTCACTCTGCCAGAAAGCATATTGAACACAAGGAAGCCAGAGTCCCCAGCGGGCTACACTTGAGAAGTGGCTCAAGGTTATTTTTTAAATTCATTTATTCACTAAACATGCATCAAATATTGTGTCTTTGGTGACACTTGTCTTCCCATTTTGCATCTTTTCTCTCACATACCTGTTTTCTCAAGTACTCACTGCTCTAACATTTCCCTTCAACAATGAAAAACTATACTCAGATTTTTAAAAGCCATCCTAACTTTATAAATAAGGTGATACCTTACTCAGGTAATCATGCGATTAAATACTAGTCCAATTTTAAGTCTAAAAGAATGAACTATGTGTCATTCTCTGAGCCCAGAAGAATTTAGGGCACCTGGATCATCCTGCTGTCCCTGAAATCACATTATCTAATTGATGCATACAGTGTGTAAAACTGGGCTCCTGATGTCCAAAGATGCAAGCAAACCAGAAGTGGGTTGCTGTAGAATGAAGGATGCTAGAAGAAACCAGCAAAGGAATCTCATGGTGTAGGTGGCTGCCTAATGTATGGTATGCGATTTGGGGTTGGACAGAGCAAACTTTGATACTCAGTTGCAAAACCATTTGTAAAAGCCTGCTATGATTTTCATTAGCCTGTAGGCTAAGTCTTAATTGTTTATTCATACAAGCATGATAATAATAGTACACTTTCAGATTTGTTGTGTAAGTTATATGGCACAACTATACAAAATTCTTTGGGGGCAATAAAGATATTGCATAATTGTTAAATGTTTGTAATGATGAGATAAAGGGAAGGAAAAGAAGAAAGTGGATACAGGGGGGAGAAAAAAGAGGGATGCATATACTTGACTGATCTTTAAGAGATTTAAATTTGTTACTGAAGCAAGATTGATTGACGTGTCCACCTCTCACTTTCACTGCTCAGGACTGAGCAGTCCTTCTCATCATCTCCTTCTCTGACGTGAATTCTGGTGTGATTATGCTGACCATGTCCTGGATTCAAGGTTCTGTTCTTGCCCATGAAACAAAGAACCCTTCTTGATTAGGAATTTATTTCCTACCTTTTTGCTTTCTGCACATTTGACAGTGCTTGGCAAGCTGGAACTGAACTAAAGTCTGAGTTCCATAAATTCTTCTTGAACATAATGGTTATGCCATTCTCTACATTCAAAAAATATTTATTGAAAGTCAATATTAGTGTCAGACATTAAGTACAAAGATTCATTGGTTAGCATTAAAATTTAAGCCCTTTTTCAGTGGAGCTTAAAGTTCAGAGGAGGTCCACATGATAAGCTACTAGGTATTATCCGTCACTAGAAATTACAAATAAAATTTTAATGACACAATTGCATACTTAATTGGAGGAGCAACTGAAATTCTCACACAGTGCTGGCAAGAATACAAAAGATTATAACCATTTTGGAAAATAGCTCAGAAGTTTTCCTTTAGTTATAGAAAAATAAAAGGGAAAAACAAGATATATCATGTACAGGTACAAATTCTTTATGATGAATGTAATCACTGCATATGTATAAATTGTACCAATAACTATAATTAAATTTAAAGAAATAAAGTTATACACATCATTGATACATAGCACATCTAGACCAATGTCAAGCATTTATCTCAAAGAAACAGAAATTTAATTTTATTTAAAAATAAAACAATTATTGTTGCTTTAATAATAACTGCCAAAGTGGAGATGTTTTCAGTTTGGTGAATGGGTAAATAAGCTATGAGTATGTTCATAGATTGAACTTCTGTTGAGCAATAAAAAAGGAGCATACTACTTGTACATACAGGTGAAAGTCTGGTGTTTTGTATTGTGTGAGACAAAAGCCAGAACTCAACAGATTATGTACTGAATGAATTAATTTATGTGGCATCCCTAAATCATAATTCAGATTAGCAATTCTGGGGGACTCGAGAGTAAGAGTAAGTACTAGTTATAAAAAGGTAAGATTTAGTAATTATTTTTAGGTAATGGAATTTCAATATCCAGAAAAGAGTAAACTTCACTGCATATAAACTTAAAAGTTGATTAAAATAAAAACACATACAAAATTAAGGAGATCCAATAGTATGTTACTGAATAATACATTAATCAAATATTCTCAAGAGATGACAGGGCTGTATGGATTCAACTCTTCATTTCTTGAAAATAAAATTTTTGTGTGATCCTGCTAATTTCAAGAAATACTATAAGGCAAAACATAAATCTTTAATTATTCTGACAGATCAAATCAGTATTTTACAATGACAAGTCTAAATAAATCTTTAATTAAAACAAGATAAACAGGTTATATAATGCTCACCAAAAAAGACTTAAAATACATCATTTTAGGTAATGTAAAATAGTCACAAAAAACTAAAACCTTGGCAAAGAGTGTAAATTTTAAAGGCTATTGACAAAACAAACATGCTTTACCGTTATATGCCAACTTAACTGAATGATCAGTGACCTAGGTTTGATTTCTTTTGGAAACAACAATTTAAGTCCAGCTCTGGCTAGGAATCAATCCATCTTTGATGGAAGTACTTTAGCCGAACTGGTCAAAATGCTATTCTTTTTATTTTGAAGGCTGAAACTCTGAAAATAGATCAAAATACATGTAATAACTATTATAGAAGAGGACAAAAATAAAAGTAGTAAAAAAGTAAAAAAATAATAAAGAAATGAGTTAGACTCACAGTGATGGTATTTAAAATAATCAATTGGATTTCTAACTATTATATGTGTGAATATTTTATTATGTCCGATGCTTGCAATATTTAAAAGAATCAACTATTATATATAAAATATTACTTAAATCAAGATTGTTTAATAAATTTGTAATAAATTTATAAGTGCCAAAGAAAGATGATTTTCAAAATTATATTTGTTAGATAACTGAATTCATGAAACTCAGTATTAAAGAAACTCAATAATCACTGAATAGAGATAATAAAAAATGGGATAAGCTGAGAGGTTAGTGAATGGGGTAAAAACACGACATAGGGTGCTTGGGACTACACACAGCAAATAAAAACTTTTTGGGGGGAGTGAAAAATAGCCAAGAATTAGGATAAAAGATCAGAGTTGTTAAAATAGTTTGAAAAGTACTAAAATATTGCAAAATCAAAGACTGACTGTATAATTTTGCCTAAGGCCTTGGTGGTAGCAACCACTCTGGGATGGGAAGACATTTCTGTGCTTCTTTTGTTACTTTGGAGGCTTTTGTAGTTTATTCTTTGATTTTTTTTTTATTGTGGATTCTGATTTTTTTCTGGAAATGGCAATGGTGCATTGGTGCTGCAGTCTCTGAACAGTGCCCATGGAAGATAGTGGGTTGAACCTGTCACCTCAGGGTGTCCAGTATGGACTTTTCTTATGACAAAAAATATGGACTCATTCTCCCTTGTATTTGTTACTGCTGAGTTATTTTAAATTAGGGCACAAAGCACCGGTTGACAGACTCTTAGGAGATTTTCTTCTCTGTCTAGCATTACCCACATCATGATAGTCGGGAAATATACCAGGCTAATATAAATGTATAAATGTACCAAAACACAAGACTTGAAAAACATTTTTGAGTTCAAAAATTAAAATATTTCAAGGCTACTTCCATCAATTTTATGTTTTCCCCACACAACAAGGAAAATACTTAAAGTAACTTTCACATAGGCAGAAAATGAAGAACTAAAGTAGGGAAAAATGTTGAAGAGTGAGAAAGATACATTAGGAAGATTTTTTTTTTTCCTTTTTATAGTGAGCTGGGATTTTGATTCTGTTGGCTTAGGAAATAACAGGAACTTGGTTTGCTGAACCAAGAGCCCAGAACGCAAAACCAAGGGCCTTAAAGAATATACCGTGGGCAGACATGGTAGTGAGTCCTAATGAAAAGACTTCTAATATTTGCTGGACTGACCCCAAAACTGCAATGGATACTCCTGTCCCTTATATTTCCTTCTTTTTTGGACAAGAATGTCTACACTGGTTATTTTACACCTATTCTTATACTATGTGTTAAGTGTTGAGAAAGCAGATAACTTAGTTTAACATTTATAGAAAATGGAAATTTTACTTGAAAGGATATACTTAAAGAACCTTTTCTGTCAAGCTTTACAGTCTCTTGTTCTGATTTGGATGAAGACATTTTGGATTTTATCCTGAAGTGATAATGGTATAAGACTTTTGGAGACATGTGAGTGAGTAAAAGAAATTGTTAAGGGTCAGAAGAAAGATTGTGATAACCAGCTTCCACAATAACCACCAAAAACTCCTAATTGTGTTCTTGTGTAGTCTTTTCCCAACTATACCAATGGAATATGACAGAGTGCTAGTATGTCACTGTTCTGATTAGGCTTAGATATATAACTTCTGCCTCAGTCTCTGGGTCTTCGATCCCTCTCTCTAGAACATATCTGTTATATCCTTGGGACACTCAGGCAGTCTGCGGGGAGCCCATATGGTAAGGAGGTGCACTATCTTGTGTCTAGTTGTCTCAAATGTCTTATGCAGTGGTAGGTGGGGCTTTTCAGAGAAGATGAATCCAGAGTGTTTGGCTGATTTGTGGTGCAATGCTAGGATTAAAGGTGCTAGGATTAAGGGTGAGAGATTATTAAATCAGTCCACTGATTGATTTGGCACCACCCTAATCGTGGTAGCCTGGACGGACAGAGAGAGGCTTGTCTTGTCCCTTACTTTCTTTGCTACTTTCTGCCCAGTATGAACTCTTTCTCCTCTGCAATTCTTGTTCTGCCATTCCACACTGCCCTGGAGCCAGCAAACAATGAATGAAACCCTCTACAAACCATTAGTAAAATAGACCTCTCCTCCTGTTACTTTGGATGTTAGATATTTTGTCTCAGCAATGAGAGGAAGTAATCAAGACAAGAACCAAGGCCTCTGGCCAATAGCAAGCAAGAATCTGACACCTGCAACAACCTTGATCTTGAGTTTGAAGTAGATCCTCATCCATCCTAGTCTTCAGATGACTATACTCTGACAGCTTGAATATTTCTCAGAGAGTTCCTGAACCACAATTTCCTTAAGTTCCCTACTTGTAGGGACTGTAAACCAAAACTTACAGAAGAGTTACAGGAACAACTTTATACTCTAAAGACTACCTTAAAATTTTTTTTTGTCTTGAAATGCCGTATCACTGTAGATAGCTGAGTCACAAGACCCTTCCAGCCTCTATACAACATTTTACTTGTATCATAGTCAGAATGAAATATTTGAGACCCCAGCTCACATATTCTTTCAAAGGTGGTCGAAATACTGCCACGCATCCTGATTGCCTTAGTAACTGCAGCATGTCTGTTGTTTCAGGTGCAGCAGCATTCCCCTGCTCTGTTCTGACCAGACCTCACTTCCCCACCTTTGCCAATGTTTCTTCTCTGTCCTCTGAAACTAATGCTCTTGCATCAATCTTTCTCTATCCTTAAACTTCTCTTGGTTCTGCCCTTACTTTAACTAAAGCCTGGCATTCTCTTGAGGTGGCTAATTCCCTGTACATTTCCCAGGGCAAGTTTGAGTTTAGATTTATCATGGTCACATATCTATGGGGCATGGATGAGTTTTTTAGTCTTATTGCCCAATAGCTATTATTGTTTCTGTCTCTGTCTCTGCCTGTGTCTCTCTGTCTCCCTTTCTGTCTCTTTCCACACTACTCCCTTGAGATACATGGCATTTAGCTGTGCTATCCTTTCCCTAAACTAATTACTTTCATCTGCTAACCCCCTGTTCACTTCACTTATTAAGGATCTTAGCTCTAGATCAAAGTATTTTTCTTTCTCCTCTAGCTAGATCTTGTGAGTGTTTTTGGTGACTTGAGCATCTGTGTAGATAAACTGCCTAATACCTTCAGTTCTCTGATCTCGTCACATGTGGTCTCACCTCATCGACCCAGTACCACACCTGAAATATCTCACTTTTGAAATGTCAATTTCAAACACTCCACTTTCTGATAAATTCTTTTTTATCCTCTATATACTTTAAACAACTTCCCTCAGTGCCACTGTTCTTTGACACCATTGAAACTTCTAATCCATTCTCAACTACAATTTTCTTTCTATTCATCTTCTTTTCTCTACTCTCTTTTGGTCTGCTTAGTTCCCATAGCCCGTTGCTGAGACTGTTCACTGAAAATATTCTCAATGCACTAGTTATATGTCACTCATTATATTTTTCCTGATACTGTCTAACAAAACTTCACAATAGGATGTGCCTTAACGATCTGCCTCAATTCCAACATATAGGTAGGTTAAATTTGATGGAAAACCCTCACAACTTATCTGCATATTTTTTAGCATACATTTACCTTAGTTTCCTCAATAATTATTCATTCAGCATATCTTAGTCTGCTTTTTGTTGCTGTAAAAGAACCCTAAGATAGGTAATTTATAAAGAAAACAGGCTTATTTTGGATGAAGCTTATTAATGGAAGTTCAGATCTGGTGGGAAGAGCTAGGGAGGATCTTGTGTTACTTGCATGCATCCACAGAAAGGCAGAAGTTTAAGTGGGAATGTGTGGAAAAGAGAACAAGGGCCCACACACCCAAGGTTGCTAACCAATTAGTATGAGTCAGTTTTTCTCTCTTTCTGTGACACAATACCCAAAACCCAAGATGTAATGAAGGAGAAGGTCCATTTAATTCATGGTTTCAGGAGACCCAGTCTGTGGTCATCTGGCTCCAAAGCAGAAACATCACAACAGTAGGACATAATGGAACAAATATTCTCAGTTTGTGGCAGTCAGGATACCCAAATGCATATCCTTAGTTCATACTTCATCTCCAAATAGGCACAAATTAATAATTCTGCATAACATAATAAAGTATTCCACATACAATTGAAGCAAAATGATCTTTTCACATTTCCATTGTCTCAGGAATGCTGAAAAGTAGAAGTCAAAGTCTCTGATAAAGAAAAACTCTTAGTGACGAACTTCTATAAAAATCTAAAACAAGTTGTATAACCACAAGGTCCAATGATGGAGAGGTTCAACTATTCCCATTAGAAAAGAGAGGAATAGGAGGATAGAATATTGTTAGACCAAAACAAGATGAAACCCAATCAAGCAAGTTAAACACTAGGTACTGTTGCTCTGTGTTGGGCATCTGGAGCACATGGTGGTAAGATGTGAGTTTCAAAGCACTTGGCTGGACCCAAACCGTCTCTCTCCAGGGCTGGCTCTATTTATATCTTATAGCTTCTATTGGTAGACATTTCATGTTCCTGGAATCTCCAAATTTCTGGGACCTCCACTATATCTTTGATTTCATTTCCAGAGCTTCATATCACCCCCACTGGAGCATAATTCTTGACCTCCCAGGTCTTTCTTTGAAATCTGGATAGACACCTTCCTAACCCCACAACACTCGTGTCTTACATGGCTGAACAACTAGCATCATATGAACAGCAAGAACTTTTCTCATAGGAATCTGTAATTAACCCTACTTTGACCATGACTTCAGCAGGTTCTGAGTGCCTAGATGCCTGAGCACAGAGAAATGAATCCCAGTGAGCTGATTCCGTACAAGGCCTTTCTTGAGCAGGAATCCTAGGGACTCTCTTCTCAAACAAATGTTTGATTCTTACACAAAGCTGAGCATGGGATGGCTAAGGTCTTACTGATTTCTAAAATGCCCTCATGTTGGGTGTGGTGGCACACACTTGTAACTCCAGTATTCAAGAGGCTGAGGCAGGAGGATTGTCAGCTCTGGCTAGTGATCTTAAGGACAGCTTGAACTACACAGAGCCCCTGTCTTAAAAAAAAAAATTAAAATGACCTCAATATATATTAATGCTAATATCTTCAGCAATCTTTAACCCCAAATTTATGCATGTTTCTTTTGGACCAAAATTTATTTTTCAAATATTTCTGCTCTGATTTTTTCTGCTGATTTTCACTGTATGTCTAGCCAAAAGAAAACAGCAGTAACAATAGCTGTCTTGAAATTTTCTTTACTGGATCAATTAGTCCATAACCCTTAATGGTAGTCTCCTGTAAATTATGAAAACCTGGGCAAAGAGTGGACATTTTGGGGAGGGGGCAGATTCTAAGACACATGAACACAGTAGTCCAGTTGCCAAAGAAGTCATTGTTTCTAAGTGAAACTTCCTGAGCCTGTTCTTTTTGGTCCACATTCCTATCAGTATTCAGGTCTTTTGAGCTCTCACCAGAATCACCTGTCAGGCTTTGCCTATAACATTCTAGCATTCTTCAGCTTGCATTTCTAAATCTTTGCAAATGCCATTTCAAAACCTTTGCAAACTAGTTTCAAAGTCTTTTGAACCATGTATATCAGGTATAGTCATAGCAAGGACCCCATTTTTCTGGTGTGAATTTTCTGTATCAGTCAGAAACTAATCCACAATATCAGAAATATAATATGAGAACCCACAATTTAAATGAGAGATTTAATTTGGCTCATGGTTTCAGTTAGGGTTACCTGCATCAAAGGCAAAAATCATCCTGGAAGAAATATATTGTTAAGCAAAGATGCTTAGTTCATAGCTTAGTTCAAAGCAGAGCAGGGGAACATACCAGAGTGACATGTCAGGATGCTCCCCATAATCTACTCAGACACACACACAGACTAATGCTTTATTAATTGCCTAGATGACTCTAAAGCCAACTATATTGAAATCTAAGCTTAACTGTCACCCTATCCCAATGAGCAAAATAATGAGCCTCCATTCTGATGATCCACCCCTCTCAGAAATTCCACTTCCCAGCTCTGTTATTGAGGAATTAATTCTGTATATGTTTTGATGAAGAAAACTTAGAAAATATGTATTTTGTTTTTGTCAGATGTCATGTTACTTTTGTCATCATTGCGACACAATACATGACATCTAAAAATTAATGATGGAGAAGTTTATTTTGGTTCACAGGCTGTACAAATTTCAGTCCACTGTGCCTGCCTGGCAGTCTTAATGGAAGAGAAGCTTCTCACAGCATAGCGGTTGGAAAACACAGTACCTCAGAAGAAGAGTTGGAGAAAGAGATAAACTCACCTAGGCCATATGCCCAGGGACCAACTTCTTCCATACAGACTCTACCTCCTAACAGCAAATCAATTGTAAGTCTGTATAGTCCACCTTCCAAAAACCACACCTATCAGAGCATGAGTCTCTTGTGGATCATCCAGATATAAACCATCACATTCTGTGCCTGCCCTCAAATAATTCATGCACATCTCTTCACAAAATTGGAGTTAGCTCATCTCTCAGAGTTGCTAAATTTCTATCAGTTTTAGCACTGCTGAAAATTTCAAGTTCAAAGTCTCCTCTGAGAGTTAAGGAAAACTCTTAACTGTAGACCCTTGTTAAAAAATCAAAAGAAAGTTAAACACTACCAATATACAAAAGCATAGGGTATACATTTTCCTTCTATAAGGAAGATTTAGGGGCATAAAAACTAGTTGAACCAAAACAAGATTGAAATTCAGCAGAACAAACATTAAATCCTGCAGTTGTTTGTCAAGCACCAAAGGTGAGATGTGTTGAGATGTGAACTCCAAAGGCCTTGACTGGCCCTGATCAGACAGCATCATTGGTGATAGGTGGCTTATCTCCTGGGATGACTTGTTTCCCACTCTGTGTTGCTTTCCTCAGAAGTTAAGCTTCTGGAACTTTTCAGCATCTCTATTGTACCTTCAACTTCATTCTCAAAGCTTCACACAGTGTTTTCTTGGAGACAGAGGCACACATCAAAGATCTTTTTCTGAAACCTGGATAAAAGTCTTTACATCCCCACAGTTCTTGCATTCTGCATGTCTACAGAATCAGCATCACATAGAGGCAGACCAAGGTCTGTCTACAACTGAAGCAGTAGCCAGGTCCCTTGAATCATGGCTGCAGCAGCTTCTGAGTACCTGAATGGCTGAGCAATGTGACATGAGTCTCAGGAATCAATGTAATAGTCCTCTGTTCTTCACTTTGAGCAGGGTACCCTGGGGCTATCTTCTCAAACCCAAATCAATCACTTTTGTAACTTTGAATCTGGGAAAGTTGGGGGCCTGATAGTTGCTGTAACGGCCTCAAGCTACCTTTTTTGTGTTCTTGTTGTAACATAATTGAATTCTTTCTAATGATAATCTTTTCAGCTGTTGAGCTTGCCTTTGCTTCATCTTTGTAGGCACTTTATTTCAGGAGAGATCGAAAACATTGTAAATGGGCTTTTTGCTCCTGTTTCTCAATGTATATCTCACTAAAAGGAGAGATCATCCAGGCAAATCAGCCTGGATGTCAGACTTTCTTGAAATTTCCTTCATCAGATTGATCAGTCCAAATGCTTTTAAAATCTCAGTCTTTCACAAAGTCTCAAAACATGTGCAAAATATAGAAATTTTTTTTTACCATACCATAATACACATGTCTGGAGTTTAACTTCCAATGGAGCCCTTCTTTTCAACTGAAATGTCTTTTATTTTAAAAGATTAAAGCCATGTTTATTATAGCAGAGTAGGAGCAAACTGCTTAGATTGTTTTACATTTTACAAATAATTTCAGTTGGATAATGGGATTTCAAAATTCTAAGAATTCCCAATGGAATAGAGTAGAGCTTTATATGCTATTCCTCATTTCCTGACTAAAACTTCCCATCAAACTTAGTTTACAGAATTCTAGTGCTATTTCTACAGCTGACATCTCTAAACCTTTCCTGATTCTTTCCCCAACTGAGTTCCAAAGGTTTCTGTTAGAGTTACAGCAAGGTCAGTTAGAGTCACAGCAAGGGAGAAATAACCCAACAACAATGAGAATTGTGATTAAGACACCAGGGAATATTTTAGACAGTGGAGAAACAAATGATCCAATGCACAAACAGCCTTTGCCATAGAAGAGTTTGCGTTTTAGAGTGTAGCCATTCTTTTTTCTACAAATCAAGTTTATTCACTGACTCATCAAAGTTGGGTTCATTACTCATCACAATTATTTTAGTCAATGACTCTCATGGTGCTAAATTCAAGGGACAATTCTTTGTTTCATTTCTGTCATCATAAGTGTAGCATTTTTTCACCTCTCTTTTTTTGTCTTTTGGTTTTTGCCTCATTCTTCTACTTTTTCATTTATTTCTTTGCACCTTCCTTTGTGATTTCCATGTCAGTTTTTACTGTTCTTTCTATGCACCCTCTCAGTAGATAAGTTTCTCAATTTTTCTTCCTGTAAATGCTATTGGTATATAAATGACTTGTAAATTTTACAATTTAGTCAAGCATTCTTTTATATCTTTCAACTGCTATACCCTACTAGGTATTTTTGTTGAATAGTTCGCAGGTATCTTCCACGTGACCTGTCCTAAACAGAGTCCTTGGTTCCTTTAAATCTATGATTGTTTCCTACTCATCTTGATCTTATAAACTTTCGTTATATGTAACTTAGTCAGGGTGAAAAGTTAAGAGTAATCTGTATTTCATGTTTAGCATGTCAGCCCCTTTTTATTTTTCTTTACAATCCAACCATCTTAACTTTTCTTATTCCTAAAACTCAAATGGTCTTTATTTGTCCACCTATTTATGAATATTATAATACATGGAGTGCCATTTCTTTCACAGAGAAAATAGCTATTGGATGGCTATTGAGAAAGTAGATTCAGCTTTAAAATGCTCCACAATACATAATTCGTGCCTGGTGTGGTAGCACATGCCTATAATCCAAGCATCTGGGAGGAGGATTGCTGTGAGTTTGAGGCCAGCCTGAATTACATAGTGAACCCCTTTCTCAAAGAGACCAAAACCAAAACAAAAACTACAACAACAGAAAAACCAAAACAAAACAAAAACACAACATAATTCCCACTTGCATAGTATATATTTGCATTGATTTTATGTTATTTTTAAAACATTTTTATTATTAATTTATTTTGTAGTTCTGATGGCTGAACACGGAGTCATCACACTGAAGTACATATATAGGCATGTTTTGATTTTTTTTTAAATTTGGAGACAGGGTCTTACCAAGTTACTCATGAGGGATTCAAAGTTTTGATACTCCTGCCCCTACATGTAACACCACCATACTTGCTCAGTAGTATTTCTAAATTTTCAATAACACTGTTAAGTTTAGATCAGTAATGATCTTTTAAACTCTCATGTGATCACAGGAAACAAGGTGATTGGGTCATGGGAATGTGCTACTAGGAGGGAGGTATCAAGCTCAACAAATGGGTTATTGGAAATGTGACCTGAAAAGACACACAGTCCCTCACAATTCCTTCCTTCTCTCTCAGGTTTTTGATTGCCATCAATTGAGCAGCTATCCTCCATTGCAGGTCCTTCAGTGATGTCATTTCTATCTTGAATCCAGCTAATCATGCACAAAAACTACTGAAACTTTAAGTCAAAATAAGCCCCTCCTCCTTTAAGAATTGTGGGTGTCAGTTATTTTGTCCTAGTGATAAAGAAAAATGACTCAGACAGATTTTGTTAATAAAATAGTGGAATTTTTGCTGGGGCTACAATTAATTATGTACTCCAGGAGCATTTTAGAAATCTTTAGAGGTACAGGATAGAAAAGATCTAAATACTATAATTTGAGGTTGATGGTAAATTCCAGTCAGAGTTCAGAACACCAGAATACTGATAGAAATGCAGACCAGAAACACCAGGCCCATGAGGTTTCCAACAGAACTGTGTGATACACTTTGACAGAAAATTTGCTACATTTTGTTCATGTTTTGATACTTTATGGTGGTCTGAGATTAAGGGTGGTGGAAAAATTAATCTGGTGAAGAAAATTTCATGGTAGCCTGATATTTTGGTTGTACATGGGTACTAATGATGACATCCAGCCCCATTTATAGTGAAAAAGAGGAGCAAGAATATCATTTAAAAAGTTTTTAGTTTTACCTACAAAGAACCTGTAATTTTTTTTTTTTTTTTTTGTCTTTTTCCTTTTTACCGGTACCGGGGATTGAACTCATGACTGCCTGCTTGCAAGGCAGGCGCTTATGCCACTGAGCTAAATCTCCAGCCCCAAACCTGTAAATTTTGGACAAAATAGAACTTGGTTGCTGAAAAGATTAGCAGTAAAAGAAACCAACTACTTTGCATCAGGACCATAGAAAACCGTCTTGAGAGCATCTCAGGAATTAGTAAGACCAAAACGTTTGCAGATTCAAAAATGCAACAGTGAAAGACTTTGTTTTGAAAAGAGTTCAGTGTTACCCTGCTCAAGAAGTGTCACTTTCCCAGGATTCAGTTTATAGTGCTCAGCATGAAGGCACTCATAGACCCCTGTATCACTGATGCAAGGGAACCGAGCTACTCCTTGAGCTGGAAGCTCACTTAGCATCATCCTTATAGTGCTTGTTCTATGGTCATGCAAAATTCAAGAACTGTAGGGTTAGGTGGACTTCCACCCATTTAGAAGAAGATTTGCGAAGCAAATATGCCTCTGAGAAGATAGTTTATAAAGATGTTCCACTAAGGCCAAAACTTCAGAAGAGACCACAAGAGACTGGAGATACCAGCAACACTGAAAGTCTGCAGGGAAAATATGCAGTAAGTGATCAAAGCCATCCCCAAAGGAAGACCAAGAAGGCAGCAACAGGTAGTGCCTTAAGAGCATGACTACCCAAATATTTGGAGTTCACATCTTTCCAAAGTTTGTCCCAGAAGCAGAATATGGAGCTATAGGATTTAATCTATGTCCTTTTGAATTTCAGTATTATTTTGGTCCCATTCCTTTATTTCTCCTATATAAAATGGAAATGTTTACCATATACTACTCTGTATCAGTGGTGTTTGAGTTTCTTTTTGCTTTTATAGGGACTCATAACTATAGTTTGACTTGCATTTTAGAGGAGACTCTGGACTTAGAATTCTCAACAATATTGGAACTGCTAAGACTTTGCACTTCTTAGAGATGGAATAAATCTCATTTGCATAAAAATATGCACAAGTGTCTTGGGTACCAGGAATAGAATGTTATTCTTTAAATCAAGAACCGCTTCAAAAATTCCCAAGTGCTAAGAGGCAAGGTTCTTGGAATATTTTTGGATTGTGGAAGTGTGAGAGCTGAATGTGATGTTAGGAGGTAGGGTCTGGTCAGAAAATATGGGTCACTGGAGGTGCCACCTGAATACGCTCTGTATTTGTCCCTGATTGCTCCCTTTTTTCTCTGCTTACTGGCTACCATGTGCGAGCAGCTTTCTTCTGTGTGTCAAGCCTTTTACCCTGGCATTTCTGTGTTTGGGTCTGATAACTATGCGCTGAAACTGTGAGCCAAGAAGAGCTCCCCTCCTTTAAACTGAGGGTATTATTTTGTCCCAGTGATGAGGACAGTAAGATGCACAAATAATTATTGTATATTTTAGAGTATAATGTGGTAATATAGGGATACACAATGTATAATGACAAAATCAAGAAAATTACCTTTTCTTTACTCTTACATATGTTTTCTTTGTGTTGGGAGCCTCCAATCTCCTCTTTTCTACTTCTTTATACAATCAATAGCTTATATCTATACAGCTTGAACATTTTTCTTGCCATCTAACTGTATTTTGATATGCATTATCTAAGCTCCAAATGTCCCTCATCATTCATCTCTTTCCTAATATCTAGTAATCACTCTTTTATTTTCTTCTTCTTCTTCTTCTTCTTCTTCTTCTTCTTCTTCTTCTTCTTCTTCTTCTTCTTCTTCTTCTTCTTCTTCTTCCTCCTCCTCCTCCTCCTCCTCCTCCTCCTCCTTCTTCTTCTTCTTCTTCCTCTTTCTTCTTCTTCTTCTTCTTCTTCTTCTTCTTCTTCTTCTTCTTCTTCTTCTTCTTCTTCTTCTTCTTCTTCTTCTTCTTCTTATCGGTACCAGGGATCAAACTCACGACTACCTGCTTGCAAGGCAGGCGCTTATGCCGCTGAACTAAATCCCCAGCCCCATTCTCTTCTTCTATAAAGTGAAATTTTTAGCTTCCACATATGGATCAGAAAATGTGGCAATTGTCTTTCTGTACCTAATGATTTCACTTCACTTACTGGCATACAACTGCATTCATCTTTGCACAAAAAAACTGAATTTCATTCTTATTATGGATGAATAATATTCCACTCTATATACTGCTTCTTATTTACATGTTCATCAGTTGATAAACAACTCAGTTAATTCCACATATTGAATATTGTGAATAATATTACAATATGTGGTGATATGGTTATTTCCCTTGCATAGACTGAATTCATTTCCTTTGGATTTATATCCATTAATATGATAGCTGGATTGTACGGTACTCCTATTTTTAGTTTTGTGAGTTATGTCCATAATTATTCCGCCATGACTATACTAATTCACTCTTTCTACTAACAGTGTGCAAGTTGTCCTTTCTCCATATCTTCTTCAGCTTTTTTGTTTTATATTTGTGATAATAGCTGGCTAGGTGAGATAATAGGTCATCTTTGTTTTGATTTGTTTTTTTTTTCCTAGTCATTAATAATGTTGAATATTTTTCATATAATTTTTGTCAGTTAGATATCCTTTTTGTGAATATACACCCATATTCTTTTCTCATTTAAAAAGTATATTTGTTATTGTTGTGTTCCTTATGTACTCCTTCTTGAATAGATAACTTGTGAATATTTTCTCTCTTCCTTCATGTTTGCTCTTTACATTCTGATTGGTCTCTTAGTTGTGCAGAAGATTTAAGTTTCATATAATCTTAACTTTATGGGGATTTTTTTTTTCTTTTCCTTTGTTTACTGTGCATTTGAAGTCTTGAGAAACTGTGGCTTACATTGATGTCTTGAAGTTTTCTCCTAGGTTTTCTTCTAGTAGTTTCATAAGCTTAGGTCATATATTTAGATATTTGATCCATGTTGTGTTGGTTTTTATATATGATGGAAATAAGTGTTTCATTGTTTTTTACATGAATATTCAGGCTTTTCAACATCTTTTATTGAAGAGGCTGTCTTCTGAAATGTATTTTATGGCACCTTTATCAAAAATCATTTGGTTATAGGAACATGAATTTACTTCTGGCTTTTTTTTTTCTTAGTGGTCTATGTATGTTTTTAATGTTACCAGTCATGCTTTGCCTGTTACTGTATTTTGTAGTATGTTGTAATATCGAATATTGTGATCCCTCCATCTTTACTATTTTGGCTATTTGGGGTCACATGATTTGCGTTAGGTTTTTGTTGCTGTAGTAAATACCTGAGCTAAATCAATTGATGAGGAAGAAAGATTTATTGTCTCCTGTTTTCAGAAGTTTTGGTCTGTGATTGTTTGGTTCCATTGCATTTTTGGCCTGTGATAAAACAGAACATTATTGTGGGAAGATTGTGATAGAGAAAAATCTACTCAGCTTTTTGTGTCCAGAAAGCAAAATAGAGGAAGAAGAGGGCCTTGGAATCTCAGTACCCTCATGAGGACATGCTCTTGGTGACCTACTTTTCTTCCATTATATGCCACTATCTAATAGTGCCACAAGTTGGCATCTAATCCATTAGTTTACAGATCTTTGGAGACTATTTAGCATTCAAACCAAAACAGAGTTGTAAATAATTCCTGAAATTGTTCCTTTCTCTGTATATTTGACAAGGATCAAAAGGAATTGCAAGTTGCTTTGACTAGTGTGTCAATTCCAACAATATTAATTCTTCCAATCTTTATGCATGGGATCATTTTCAAATTATTTCTGTGTGTGCCTCCTTTAATTTCTTTCACCAGTGTTTTGTAATTTTTATTATAGAGATCATTTAGTTTCTTGGCTAAATGTATTGCTAGTTTTTCTTTTTTGAGCTAATTTGAATGAAATTGTTTCCTTTATTTTTTTCTGTAATTTTGATACCTTATGAAAAAGCTTGTGCTTTTTGAATGTTGATTTTTTTCTGCTTTTTTATTAAAGTCTTTTATCAGTTATTACAGCACTTTTTTAGGCTATTGATTCTTTCACATATGCAGAATAGTGCTATTTGCAAAAATACTTTGTTTTCCATTTTGGATGTGTTTAGCTAATGTTTTAGAAAATTTTCTTGCCTAATTTCCCCTAGCTAACACTTGCTGTACTATATTGAGTAACTACTGTAAGTAGGCCTAACTGCTGTTTCAGGGCTTAAAGAAAACAATTTTCAGATTTTCTTTACTAAATCTGATGTGTGTGATGATTAGGTTTGATTGCATCAACTCGATTTGCTTGAGTCACCAAGAGATTGGTAGCGGCACCTTTGTGCGCCTGTATGGATCACCGAGGTGAGACCGCGAGTACTCTACCTAGTCCCTCACTCTTTCCTCGCTAGTGCTGCCCCAGCTTTGCTTTCCGGCTGCTGTAAACCAGTCAGCTTTGCTCCAACCTGCTCCTCTACGATTATGTTCCTTACTTGGAGGCAGCCATCCATGTATGATACTCCTTGAAACCATGAACCAAATTAAACTTGTCCTTTAATTTGTTGGTGTTGGGTATTGTGTACCAGCAGATAATAGAGATGACAGATAAGCACTTTCTGTGGGTTTGTCATTCATTGTATACTTGATTTGTTCAAATAATTTTTTATGAAGGGATATTGAATTATATCATATTTTTCTGCATTTCTTGTGATGATCATATGGCTTTTGTTTTTCATTCTGCTTGTGCGATGCACCATGCTTGTTGATTTGCATAAGTTTAACTATCATTTCATCTCATGAATAAATGTTACTTGGTCATATTGTGTGATCTTTTGATAAGCTTTTTGATATTCTTTTATTCTTTTTGATATTCTGCTGGATTCAGTTTGCTAATTCTGTGTTGAGGGTTTTTATGTTTGTCAGGGATATTGATCTATAGTTTTTTTTTTTTTTTCAGACCATGTCTGGCTTCATTGTTAGAATTGTGATGGTCTTGAGGATGAATCTGGAAGAATTCTGTTCCTTTCGATGCTTCTGGAATAGTTTTAGAAGACATAATGTTACTTTAAAAAAAAAAAAAAAAGTTTGGTAGAATACAGCCCTAAAACCATTCACTCCTGGGATTTTCTTTGATGAGAGAGTTTTTGTTATTGATTTGGTCTCATTATTCATTTTGTTCTATTGATTTTACATGCAGTCCTGCTTCAGTTTTGGAAAGTTAAATTTATTCCAAAATGTACCCTTTTCTAATAGGGTTTCAAATTTTTAGCTTACCCTTTTCTGTTACATCAATTGCAATGTCTTCTTTTTCATCTCTGATCTTATTTATTCAGATTTTCTGGGGGGTTTTGTGTTTGTGTTTAGTCTATGAAAGTCTTATCTTTTGAAAAATGCAATTCAATGCTTTGTTGATTTTACATTGTTTTATAATATCTATTTGCTTTTATGTCAACTGTACTTTTTACTATTTCTTTTTTTTTCTAATTTTGAATGTTTTTGTTCTTAATTTTTTAGTTTCTTATCTTTTGATATAGGCATAAAATGATAAAAGTTCCGTCTTAGTACTTCTTTTTCTGTATGTGATAGATTTTTATATATTATGTTTCTAATTTTATTTCTAGAAAATTTTAAGTTTCCATTTTGATTTTTTCATTGATCTTCTGATCAATGAAAAATATGTTGTCTAATTTCCATGTATTTTTATAATTTCTAAAATTCCTCTTCATTTCTAGTTTTATTCTAAATAATCATAGAAAATACATTATGATTTGATGGCCAAATTGGCTGAGATTTTCTTTGTAGCCTAATGTAGCCTATTCTGGAGAACATGTTCTATGTTATCAGAGAAGAATTCATATTCTAAACTGTTCAATGTCATTTTCTATAAACATCTATTGCTAATTTGCTCTGTTGCATAATTTAACACTGATGTTTTTCTTTGCCTCCTTTTATAGTTTTTGATTTAGAGTTTATTTGATCTAAGTACAGATACTCTAGCTCATTTTCAGTTTCTTTTGCATTATATAACTTTCTATTTCTTCATTTTCAGTGTATGTATGCTTTTAATGATGAAGCAAGTTTCTTATAGCCAGAATATCACTGTATCTTGTTTTTGTATCCATTCACCTCATTATTTTAGAAGGGCATTTCATCTATTTACAAGTTTAGAATTTATAGATAAGGACTTATGTTTCTTTAGTTTTTTATTTCTTATTTATGTCTTGTGTTCCCATTTTCCTCTCTGTCTCTGTGTCCCATGTTGCTGTCTGTCTGTCTGTCTCTCTCTCTCTCTCTCTCTCTCTCTCTCTCTCTCTCTGTCTCTGTCTTTCTGTCTCTGTCTCTTCCTACAGGTCTCCAGAAGATAGAACTGAGAGCCTCATGCAGGCTAGTGAACCACTGCAGCACTGAAACACAGTTCTAACACCATCTTTTTTTCTCGATGTTCATCTCTATCCTTTGGTGGTTTTCTGCATTAGTAATGTTTGTGTCTTTTAAAAAATCTACTGTTCTACTGATAAATTTTATACTTTATGTCTCTTCATAACTGTACGCTATCTTCCTTTTGCTTACACATGTAGGACTCTATTAAATATTTCTTGTAAGTCTAGTCTGGTGATCATAAATTCCGTTAAGTTTTTATTTCTCTTATTTATCCCTCAGTGCTGAGTACAGTGTCCTTGGTTGGTACTGTTAAAAGGATTTTGAGAATATTGTTAAATTTTCTCATAACCTATAAGATTCCTGCTCAGAAATCTCACTAATTTTATCTTTCTCATTTTAGAATTTATTTTAATTTTGACAAGTAGATCTAGTCTGTTGTTCAGAATCTCAACTATATATATATATATATATATATATATATATATATATATATTGCACTTATTGCGTTAACGCCAAGATTTCTGTTTGATTAATTTCAAAATGTGTATCACTTTGATGACTTTTTCATTCTAATCATGGATTGTTTTCCAAATTCCATTTAATTATTTGTCTATATTCTCTTGTATATCATTAAGTTTCCTTAGGATAATTTTGAATTATTTTGCCAATTTCCTTTTATTTGGAGGCTGTGGCTAGTGACTTATTTTATTCTTCTGATAATGTCATGTTATTAGATCTTTTCTGATTTTTCTAGCCCTAAATTGATACAGTAGATGCATATTTGATAGACTATTTTTCTACCAATTCTATGGGACTGCTTTAGCAGGAACAGATTTTCTCTTGGAGATGGTGTAAGGATATCAAGTTGGTAGACTCATTTGACTTTGGTGACAATGTAGCTTATTAAGATATTTTTAATGTTGGTGATGCCTGCAGGGGTGGTTTTACCAGTGGATCTGAGGAGGTGCATTTAGTTATAGACGTGGGACACCTATCAGTTTCCATGGGTCAAGTGGGAGTGGGGCTGATGCTGTGGGTATCAGTGAGCTAAGTGCAGTGTACAAAACAACAGAGCCATGAACCCATCTCTGCATGGTTATCAATCGGTTTAATCTCAAGATGGTGCTATATAGTGTCAGTTTAGTTTGGGGATGATACATGTGGACTGGACTCCCCAAAATCAGCAAAACATCTGCCATTCTGGTGTTCACGGTGACCAGGGTATCTGTTGGCAACCTCCTGTTTGATTTTCTCTTGTAGTAAGAAGACTTTGTTAGTGCTAGGTTGATCTTAACTGGGAAAATGAGGTAGTTAATCCCAGGTACTTCATTCCTTTCTTTGTGAGATGGGTGCTAAGCCTCCATGTTCTAAGGTTTTGACCATTACATTCTAGCATTCTCTTTCAAATATTCTAGCAAGGACCAACTGTTTATCTTTGTTTGGGTCCTTCTTTGTGGGAGAGAGCCACATCCAACACCTTTAGTCAGTCACTTTGCCAGAAATCTGTCTCTCCTTGCCTTTGTAAATTCTCATGCCGTATGCACATAGTTTTGGTTGTGACTGTTCTCCTCTCCTAAAACCTGCTTATAATTATACATGAATTGAGAAACTCTCTTTGGACCCATGTTGGACAAACATCCAGTTGAATCATTACTATAAAGTGGAGACAAGGCAGACTTTTAGCAGTGTTTACAGAATTTCCCATTTAGCACTGGCATAAACTGGAGATCAAAAAATGACGAAGCTTAGTTTTTAATGCTTGGAATTAATATTAAACACAGCTGATGAATAAAAAGAATGTCATCACTAGAATAGCTAAAATCTTTAAAATACTCTTCCTGAACAATCCACATGCCCTATTGTGTTCTTTCTTCAAGGAACACTGTTGCTTTTGACAATGCTGCTCTGGAATAATGCTCAGTGCAACAATAAATTTCTTCAAGTGTGTGACTAAAAGCTGCCTGAAAGGCTTTATAGTCATTCAGCCCATCATTCTTCATAAACTTCCGCATTGCAATTCCATTTGTTTCTTCGTTATTTTGTACAGTTTCCCTTTAGTGGATGGCTGTCGACTCCTTCACATCTGGATCCAATTAGAGATCACTCTTTATGTGAATCTAATTATCTGTCTCTACATGTGCTCAGCAGAGACACAATTATTAATAAAAGTTGAATGTGGCTTTCCATTTTCAAATGCTTTTTCCTTTTATTAGGCATCTGCAATAACTTGAATTACAGTCCGAATTCTGATCTGGCTTTTAGGTAGACATTAAAAAAAAAAAATGGGGCACCAGAAAGTTAGTAAATTTCTTTTTATAAATGGAGTAAATTAGGGCAAACAAGGAAGACTGATTTCTTTGTGACAGTGTTTCAAGATACAAGGAGGAGGACGGACTTTTGTTCAACTCAATCTTTCTCTTGATGGCTTAGTGCATCTCAGCTATTCTGCGGCTTCCTTGCCTCTCCTTCCAAAAGAAAATGTGTGTGGTAGGCTTTTATTCATGTCTGATTATCATATCTTTTAGTTCTCTTTCTTTTGTTAATGAATTCCTAATTTATGTGTGGAGGTCACTTCTTTTTCAGCTCTCAATCTTTCTGTGTGCTGCGGAGGCTCCACCACCATAAGCAGAGTCAGCACTCATCAGAGGGATTGGCATAGAAGTGGGAGCGCAGTCCAAGTTGTTCTAATTAGTGAAAATTCTTGAGACTTGGGAAACTGCCACCAGGGAACAACACTGACATCTTTTTTCACCAGAACTGAACTTGGATAAGCACTCACTGAGGTACTAGGGCCAGTTCTTTTCACTACCAGATGACTGATGCTAGAGCATGGAAAGTCTCAAAGGAAGCAAAGCCCTGGGAAAGACAATTACCATGTTCTACTGACATCATGTGAAATTCTGGGTTGATTCAAATACCTGACGTGCCAGCACCTTACTTTTAAATTAAGTTTAAATTTTTAAACATAAATTAAAAATATTTTTCTTGTACGTTTGAAATGAAAGAGTGTTTGGGCTACAGTTGTTTACAGATGAAAAATCTTTAACTGAAACTTTTATTTCTTATCTTTTAAAAAGAATGTAAATTTTCTCAGAGTGAGATTTGGTGCTGGAAAAAATGAAAGGTTTTTGCCCCAGATGGGACACTGGGGGGGGGGGGGCCTGAGAGGCGGGACCAAGGGGCTCTATCTTGAGGTCACCTTTCTCTGCCCCTAGGCAATTTACCTGTGGTGTGAAATAAATACCAGTGGGCCACCTGTGCATCACTAATGCCCCTTAGGCAGCACTCCAAACCTAAGATACATGTATGCCCCCACACCACGCGTCTGGCGGAGAGAATGCCAGACCCCGGAGAGAATACCAGACCCGGGAGGTTCAGGGGATCTCTCCCCACATTCTTAAAATAAATGTCTCTTTTATTTCATACTTTTTATCTTTTCAGCTGCGCCAAAATCCTATCAGATGGTTCCCTGCCACGCCGAAAATTCTATCAAAAATGAAGGCAAAACATGAAGGCAATGTTTATGTGAGCAAATATGTGAGTAAATCTAGTGAAGAGAAAAAGGGAAAAAAGTAAAATACTGAAGTTTCAGATTTAAAATTTGAGGTCTAAGGAAATGAAAAAGACTTTGTGCTGGGACCCATTAAATTTTTTCTCTAATGGTAATTTTTGACAAATGTAACTATATAGGAATTCATCCAAAGATGTAATGGAATAAACAACTAAAGCTGCTGTGTAGTTTATGTTTTATGGTGAATTATGATACCCCTACTGCAGCCTGAACTGTTGAAGTGCATCTGCCTTCATCTCCCGTTGAGGCTCTGCTTCATTATGTGACTGATGTTTGCATGTAGGACCTTTAAAGAAGTACTGAAATTAAATTGAAGCCATTAAAATGGGCTCTAATCCAACCTACCTGCTGTCCTTATAGGAAGAAAAGGTTAGGACACAAGAAGAAATACTAAAGATGAATTTACTGTATCAGAGGAGGTTGCCATCTGCCAGCCTACTACATGGATCTCAGAAGAAACCAAAGGATCAGACATCTTGATCTACAACTTCTAGGCTCCATAAAGGTGAGAAAATAAACTTCTGTTATTGAGACCAATCAGTCTCTAGTATTTTATAGTGGCAACCCAGTCAATTAATAAAATATATATCTCAAATTTATTGTTTACTTCAGGAAGTGGGCTTCAACTTCAAGAGTAAATGCAACTTGTTGAAAATTTCAGTTATTTTGAGGAGCAAAAATATTACAAGAAAGGATGTGGATGAATCGTGTGAAACTAGGTCTAACCATATGTAAGGCAAAACTGGAATAAATGAAATTTATAGTCAATTTAAATACATTTAAAAATTAAACCAAAGTATACCAAATAAGTGGTATGAGCATGAAGGGTCTGGTGATGGCTAGGAGAGGGGAGGGCCATTTTATATGAAATGGTGAGAAAAATTCTGGCTAGAGAGGTCTCAAAATCCAAAGAAATTTCCTTGAAGAGTAAAAACTTCTAGAAAAGGTAAATGTCACAAAAATAAACAAGTCCTCGGATGTTTGAAGGAATAAATCTATACTGCTTAGGCTAGACTAGAAGATTCCTGTGGGAATAGTAGAACAATAAACTTGAGAAAACAGTGTGGGAGTACAATATGAAAAGTTTAATTTAATTGTCAGACACTAATTTGGATTTTTTACTTAAGGTTGAAAATAGGAAGCCTTAGCTGGCCTTTTTTTTTTTTTTTTTTTTTTTTGCAAGAAACTGTTAGAGAAAGAGACTCTTTTGAGAGAAATTCTCCCTTGGCATCCCTGTGGGGTACTTTAGAAGGTTCAAGGTGAGAGACTGGAGGCAATGAGAGAGACAGTGTTGGAGGTGACCTGAATCAACGCAGTGTCATTGGTTGAAAGTCCTCCTTCACCCTCCTGGAAGCATGTAACCTAGTGTAAGGATTGGTTTGCTTTGCCTCAGGCAATGTGAAGAGGATGGTTGTTAACTCTTTCTAAACATAATCTAGATTCTCTTTTAAATGCTAAATAGTCATTTTTCAACTACCTCATGCCTGGAACTTGGCAAATCCTAATAATAATGTACTTTATTGAAATAAGATCTTTATATTCTATTACTAATTCCCCTTGGTGCTTTTCCATAAAATGCATGAAATCTCCTTATTATTGCTTAAATGCCCTTGCCAATATAAAAGTATTTATTTCATTGTGAGAATTTTCCTTCAAACACTTGTTCTTTAAAAAAAATCTGCAAATTCTCTTTAAAGCCTTCCCCGTCCTCCCACCCCCACCTCTCTCCTTCCTCTAGTCCTCTCTTTTGGTAACAAGTATTCGGCCCACTGAGTCGATTTTCTCATAGAGTCCACTGAGGAATGCACTGATCTGCTTTCTCTTTCCAGATGTGGTTTAATTGTTTAACATAAAGACATATGCTGAGATTTAGGAAGAACTCCCTCCAGAACTCAGTATTATCATTATGTGCCAATTTAAAACCATCAATGATCAACCAGAGATCTTTTCTGCCCTTCAATTAAAACATACTAGATGGGCAGGATATGGTAAACCAGATGCAATAATTAAGAGAATAGTTTAACTGTTCATATTGCACATCGCTGTTTGCTACAGCATGACCATTAAACAAAAAGTAAAGCCAAGAAGGGTTGTCTGGCCTCATAAAAATTCCATTTGGCTTGGAAATACAGTACCATTTTACATTAATGTTAAACACTCAAAGAGATAATTATACAGCCATGAGTCAACTGTGTCAAATAATTAAATACAGGAAATGGAACCATGAAAAAAAAAAAAAAGTTCTTCTCCTTGACTTCAACCCTTCATAAATACATTAAAGAAAAAAATCACCACGTGCATAAAAGAATTCTCTTTGGAAGCCTGATCCCTTGGGCACTGCAGGTGGCAGAAGGGAGAAAATAGTAGTGTTAGTGTCCCACATACATGGGAAACCATTTTCCCTGGCAGATTCAAGATGTCACAACAAGACCAATTATCTAAGAAGATTGTATTTTGGCAAGTATTTTAGGAGATAGCTAAGGGTTTAATAGCATTTGTTATATTATATGGTGGGATAAATTATTACTTTTTATTTAGGTGAGTATGGAAAGGTAATCTGTAAATCAAATAGAGGATTTTCTGATTACATGTCATTTAATAATATAAAGTCTTCAGCCAGTTATTTCAACTGATGATAATCATATTGCTGAGTATTCTATTCTCAGCAATATTTGTCTTGAAATCTTCATTACTTCCCTGTGCAAATTTCCTCCGTTCTTTCTTTTCACTTCTTTTTCCTCTGCAGAATAACAGAATCTTCCTATTATTTAGTTTGCTAATGACAAAATCTTCTCTTTTTGAATGTGCATATAGAAGTTGAAACACATGTGATATTTCTCTTATGGAGGACAGAGGTAACGCTTTGATAGCAGGTAGTTAAGCCTATTAAAATATCTTTTCTTTGGGGTTTTTAAAGGTCCCAGAAATGAGAGTAGCTCAGAATTCCCCTGTCTCCAATTAAGTTGTTGAGGGAAAAGCTAACCAGGGTTCTCCTAAGAGCTGGATGTTCAGGGCAAAACTAGCTGTTAACTTAATGAACCAATCAAAGGAATTTCTAAAAAGGTAGTAGGCATAGGGGAACCAGAAAAGCAACTGAAAAGGGAATTAATCAGTTATATGAAAATCAAGAAAGTGAATTAAATAAAATCTACTGAACTTCTAAGATGTGATAATTTCATTTGAATTAAATCTGACCTTAGTTTTTGAGGATTTTATAATAAAGAATTATGTACTCAACTCTTGTTGGCTTGAGACCAGGGAGTTAAATCCCAAACCTTATGAGTTAGAGAGGCTTTTTCACCTGTTATATATGATTCATACCTTAATATTTGTATTGTCCATAGACTCTCAATGTTGTCTTTATAGAAGGAATATTTTAATCAGATTAGCAACTCAACCACATTAATGAGCTCCTTGGAACAGATCCCAGAATAGGGCAGGATGAAAAGGTTCTCCTATCAGGAACTTTCTCAGTTAGAATAATACATAGTTGGAGCTAATGATGAGCTATATACAGTGTATTGTCATATTTTTAGAATATGGTTCCTTAATTGAGTGTCTTCTCCTTTTTAGAGGACATTTGGTTACCTAGTCATCCTTATTCAACATTGTGCTATTTCATATGACTCAGATGGATCACAACCTGTCTTAAGTCTCCGGGTTTGTTTTGTGATCTCTATTAGGACAGTCAGAACCCTCTAAAGAACTTCTCTGTGTACTTGAGTTACAAGAATGATGGAGGCCTCTCCATTAACACTATGAGGAGTCAAACAGAGTAAAAAGACCAGAAAAAGAAGAAAAAAAAAAACATAACTCTGAGAGCAGCAAACTTTCAGAAACAAGTCTGATTTCAGCTCCACGTCAACTTTTCAGTCACTTGAGCTGGTAATTTTCCTTTTACTGTTATACTTTTGTTGCATGCATCCAAGATGATTCTGTTCAGCTTCAAGCCAAGGAACATTAACAGTAATGCTTGAAACAAACTTAATCTGTTTCTAGTTTTCAAAGATAAGACTGACTCTAGAATCTTTTGGTGGTTCCCAGAGAATACAACATACTGAAGGGCAGACAGATTCAAACTGTAGACCATTCCGGAATTTGTATCATCTATAACTTTCTGTGCACCTTCCCCAGGGATTTGATTTGATTTGATTTTTGTCCCATGGATTGAGCTCATGATTTTATGCTTGACAGGAAGGCAGTTAAGCTGCTGATCTAAATCCCCTGGTCCTTCCCCATGGATTATTGGTGAATTATATAAATCTAAGCAATGGTATTGATAACCGATAGACTGAGAATTAATTGTACAACAATATTTTATTAAAAAAATAATATTTTATTTACTATAAAGAAAGAACAATATGAATAATGCTAAGACTTCAAAAAATAGGCATGGTGATAATGATTTATACCATAGTAAAGAATATTCTTGAATTACCTGTCCACTATGTTATTAGAATGATATTATACAGAGTTAGGAGTTTAAGAAGTTAGCCTGAATTTAATCTTAACTTTTTTTTTTTTTTTTTTGTCTTTTTCCTTTTTATCGGTACCGGGGATCGAACTCACGACTGCCTGCTTGCAAGGCAGGCGCTTATGCCGCTGAGCTAAACCCCCAGCCCCTTTAATCTTAACTTTTATAAGATGCATTAACGTACCCTGTCATCCTAGTAAGATATAATCATCTAGCTTTCTATTTTAAGTTAATCAATGTTTCTTATCTCCAAAGATATCTCATTCCATTTTGGAAGGTTTTATTTGTTAGAAAATTTTCTTATACTGCACAGATTTTTTATTAGAACTTAATTTTAACCATTTGTGTTTAACTGAAGAGCTACAGAATAAGAAAATTCTTTCCTTCATATGATAAGTCTTTAAGAATTTGGAGACGAAGCAGGAGTTGAGAACCTTCTCTCCTTTTAGATATATTGTGTTAGTTTTTCCAACAATGCCATTTCCTCAAATGGTTCCACCCTAGTGCTTTTTTTTGATGATGTTTACATTTATTAATTCTTCTGGAAAGTCATACTTCAGAAGAAAATACTATTCATGAGATGCAATCTGAAAAGAGAAAATGGGGTCATGTTTTTCCTGGCTTTGGACATTACATCCACTTATACAACTTGAGATTACTTGTTGAGTTGTTTTAACAACTTTATAATAGAATTAATTTGTTTTGATTTTATGCTACAGCTAATTGTTAAAATAATGTTTTACTCATTACTTTGGTTAGCTCTTTAGAAGTTTTTGATACAATTAGATTGATTAGACTTGTCAATGACTCCCTAATTATCATATTAGACTACATATATTCTGAAATATTTCATATTATTGATCACAGAGAGACCACATAACTTTTTATCCAAAATTTGGCTCTTTGAGAGTTAAAAAAGGGACAGTATTAATAATTATTCCAGTATAAATAGCAAGTGATCTCACCTAAGTGGGATCTGATACTTTCTAGAAAGCTAGGAAGTATCAGAACTGATGTTTAAGTATTATCTAGATTTAATCAACATGCAATATATGCATACATATGTTTGTATGTGTGTATATATGTATGTAGTATATATGCATACATTATGTTGTATACAATAAATATATACAACTACATTCATTAGTTAGGACTGATGAGCAGGCTTCAATCTAAAGAAGAATAAAATCAAATTCATCATTTTGAAAAGTTTTGTTAACTTCTGAATCAAAAAAATTTCAGAAGTTGGGATATATATACTTGACTATAGCTCTTAAATATTAGTAATACTCTTTTAATTTTTTTTCTCAATTCTGTACCTTTACTCTGGGTGGACTTAAAGCTAGAAGATGCTAGGAGACTCACATTTCCAGGCTGGCTAACGTTTTCTTTACAGAGAATTCTGCTCCATGCCAATATCTTAAGTTGTTTTATTTATTTATTTATTTATTTATTTATTTATTTATTTTTTGTCTTTTTCGTTTTTATCGTACCAGGGATTGAACTGACGACTGCCTGCTTGCAAGGCAGGCGCTTATGCCGCTGAGCTAAATCCCCAGCCCCAGTATCTTAAGTTTTTAGCAAGCTTCTCCAGACACCAGTTCCTCCCACTCTACTAGTTATCTCATGGGGAGTTGTTTCTTTCCCTGTAAAATAGTCTGGCCAGTTGAGGTCACTGAACACACATTAATTAGTAAATATAAGCTGCCTGATGTGGGCGTGGCTCCACCTATGTTCTCAAAATTTAAAATCAGAAGAATTCCAGGTCCTTCAATAATTCCCACTGGATCCAAGAAGGAAGAGTTCAGAGGCTAGCAACCAGCTTGTCCTCACCTCAACTCAAGGCTCACCATTTCTTTGAGAACAGGCAGTTTTAAAATAAAACAAACAAAATATACAATCCAACCCTTCTTCCAAATAAATTTTTGCAAAGGATCTGATTTAAAATAAAACAAAAACAAAAATCTTTTGTGTTTAAAAAAAATTTTTTTGTTGTTTAACTGTGGATGTTGCATGTGAACCATTTCCTGCCTTGAAGTCAGAGCCAGATTGAAGGCTTGCATGAAATTTCAGAGGTTAAAAAAAGACATGCTTTTGGGTGGAGTTGAGGGCTGGTGAAAGATGGCTTTGAAGTCAGAGATTCCTGACTTTCTGATTCTGCTTGCTATTTTGCAGCGGTGTCTTAATCATTGTAAATACTTTCTGATCATTTAATTTTAAGAAGTAAGCTAGATTTGTGGGTAATTTTTAAATTAAAATTTATAAAAATGTTACATATAAATGTAATTTATCCCACACTGTGAAAAATAATATTCTGTTTCTGCTTCTCCTCCTTGGTACTCTTTGGACAACAAGAAAAGTGCATGGTCTTAATAATCTTTCCCAATCCTGTTTCTGAGGCTGTGGAGATGCAAACCACAAAAGACTTAATTTGAACACTAATGTTTTTACTTTAAAAACCATAGACTTCCTGTTAAAGGAGCTGAATAATAGGCAGATGAATTCAAATTATTTACTTGTTTGATTTATTTTAAGTGCACCAAATGCTTAAGGGCTCCTCAGCTTAAAGAACAAATGCTTCAGGAAAACCCAAGCCAGAAGTCTGTCCACGCTGTGTGAAGCCAGGCCCAAGAGATTTAATCTTATTTACATTTCCCAAAAAATGAACACACTGGAACCAGATCTGGGTTTTCGGGAAATCACAAAAGAAAATTAAAAAAAAAAAAAAAAAAAAAAAAAAACAGAGAGAGATAGCAACATACTGAGCACAGTAATGCTGTCCTCCGGCCTAATCCCAGGTCACGTTGTCCTGAATGCCAAATTGTCAAGAAGGTTCATGCCGCATCTGCTACGTCATCTGTGTATATACTTCCCTGGATAAAAACAAGGCTACATGCCCACCTACTGACAGGGAGGATAGCATAATTCCATCACTGGCAAAACTGTCCCTAAGAGATGTATTTCATGAGAAAAACTAAGTAGATCTGTCAGGTTCTGAATATGGACTTAGATAATCGGAAAGTAGGCAAGAAACGTTCTGTGTCTCAGCTGAGAAAGCTATGATCTCAGGAGAGTGTGCAGAGGCTCAAGTTCACAGTACTAATGCGATGAAATGAGACCAGAGATTTACTGTGTTTATCAGTCTCACTCTCAGCGTTCACTTCCTGCACCCCACCCTACACACATAAAAAGAATCAGCATAGACTTAAAAAATGACCTGCTGCTTTTGGAACTAATTCTATGGTGCCTTTCACGGCTCAACTAGATTTTAAGCAATCCACATCTCATAGAAAATAATTAACACATTTTCTCAATTAGGCCTCTTGAGCCCTCCACGTCATAACTATAAACTTGACAAAGTTGAAAATATGTTTTAGATTCTAGTTTGGGCACTTTCTCCTTTTCTTTATTACTATTCAGTAATCCTAGAGGTGCACGCAATTAGTATAAAAGTTATTATTATTCCATAATATAGGAAAGTTACTAGAAAAACACATTTTGAGTTCCATTTGTTGGTTTTCTACCTTGTAGAGAGTTCATCTGCTCATTTATTATATTCTTTCTCTGAAGACAGTGAGATTCAGTGTTAGAAAAAAGAGTACCATGAGAAACTAACACTGCGTAAGTGATTTGTGGCAAGAATAAAAAAAAAGAAAGAAAGCAAGTTGTCCATGTTCAGAGTTCTTTTAATTATCAACTTCTTGGAGATATGAATGTGTTTTATAAGCACTAAGTACCAAACAGTGAACATTATAGCTTTAATTCATTATTCATTTAGTATGTGCTGTATCCCAGACATTGTGCTTAACATTGCATGTACAAAGTATGATATAAAAATACTATGTGTGTTTAAAATTTAAAAAAAAAATTATTACCATAAAAGGCATTTTTTTTCTTTTTTTGTCTTTTTCGGTACCAGGGATCGAACTCAGGACTGCCTGCTTGCAAGGCAGGCGCTTATGTCGCTGAGCTATATCCCCAGACCCCATAAAAGGCATTTTAACATTAATACTCTTCCAAATATTCCCCTTCTTTTTGAACACACTTGTCCCATAATTCTTTCTGCCTTTTAAAGCAGTTCACAAGTTCTTTTTCATGAGTGCCATTAGTTACACTCTTGTCTGACTTGATGTCCTGAATGGATTTGCAACGCTTACCTTTCATGATAATTCTGACTTTAGGGAAAGTCAGAATTAAAATAGATGGGGGTACACTGTGGTGATTTTGCAAGTCTGCCTTTCTTTTGGATAGCACCGGGCAGCAGCATTCACAGTATTTTTGGACACACCTCATAATGACACTCACCAAAGAGGACTTCCAGAACTGCTTTACAAAGTGGCCAGAGCAAACAAAATTTAATAGTGTGTGGACGTGATGAGGAACATTTTGAAAGGGACTGATGGCAATGTGTCTTTTGTTGTAATTTCTTTAAAAAAAAAAAAAAAAAAAAAAAGGTAAGTATTCACCATATTTTTGATCAGAGCGTATAAAGTGACTTAGATAAAATTTTTGTTTTGAAAAAGCTTATACCTTACTGACAGAAATTGATGTGTCCCAGTACAATCATTTTTATTTTCACTCATTGCTTGCTAGTAGGACTCAGGCTCAGTTTCTGGCTTAAGAAAAAGTGCTGGAGCTAAAGTATCTGCCCTTTATGGGACTCAAAATGACAGTAAAGATATACTTTAGATAAGGATGAGTAACAAAGAAAATAAAGTAGGAATAATATGCTTTTTTTTGTTAGTTTGTTTGTTTAGAACAGTCAGAGAAAATCCCTTCCACGTATGACACATGAGGTGGAACACAGATGCATTTGGAGAACAAACTATGCATAGATAAGGAGTCAAGGAATTTGCAAAGGGAATAGGAAGCATATAAATCTTGGAGATTGGGGAGATGGGTGTTTTTGAAAGACACTAATTAAACCAGGGTAGAGAACATAGTAAAGGAGAGGGCTTGTAGATGAGGGTAGGAATACAAGACAAAAAGTTGAAGGGCTTAATTGGAAGGTGAGATGATGATAACGTTATGTATTTCTTAAGGAAAACACATTCTGAGAAACGTGTTAGTTCATTTTGTCATTGTAGGAACATGTGACCGTTTCCTTTCACAAACCTAGACTACAATACAGGTCAACTGACATGCCTACTGACACAAGCAAGAGACATAACACAAAAGATGTGTGGGACTGTAGCTGGTGTAATGGGGCATACCATGTTGCAGGAATTCACTAACTTCTTTTTAAAGGGAGAAGTAGTATTCTCTAAAATAATAACTACATGTGTATTTTAGTCAATACATGAGTAATATAGTCACTTACTGTCTTATTAAGTATTATGTATTGCACAAACTTGTATGTGCTTTACAGTGCTTTTATATGACTGATAGCACAATAGTTTGTTTACACAAGCATTTCTATGAACTTGGGGGAAAGCACTGTGTTATGATACTGTAACTGCTACAGTGTCAGTAGGCAACTGGACTTTTTCCAAATCCATTATACTATTGTGGGATTACTATTACTTATATAGCCCATCATTGACTGAAATACCATTACATAGCATATTACTATATTTGATTTACATTTTGAACAGAATGCTCTGGACTTGGTATTAAGTTGACACAATAAGATGATAAAAGTAGAAGCTGCCAGTGAGTGAGGAGGCACCTAAGATGGACCAGAAAGGGTGTAAGATTGGTTGTTGTAGGGCATAATGCAGAATTGACAAGATATTTTTATATCGGGATGTATTGTTATAAAATCAAAAACAGAACTTATTGATGGATTGAATCCAGTATTGGTTGTTAATAGCAAGAGAAGATGTGAGGGTAATTTCTAGATTTTTGAGTAGAAAGAGCTATTGGGAGAAAGAGAGAAGCCAACTGGAAGAGAAGGCCTCCTAGAACTGTGATGCCTTTTAAGTCTTTAAATGGCAATTTCCTGAAAGTTGTAAAGAGATGCTTGAGCTCAAGAAAAAATGTCATAATTGGAGATAAAACGTTTAATATTGGATATAGCAGTTGTTGATGTCATAGAATTAACTGGGAAATGTAGGCCTAGAAGTAGAGAAAAGTGAAGCAAAGACTTTATTGAACCCTCCTGAGTACTATAAGTTAACTCAAAATAAGAAAGGGGGAGAGTCAGTATAGGAGAAAAATCAGAAAAGTGTGGAGAACAGAGGTCCAGTGAGGAGGAAAGAAGGCAGGTTCAACAACTTAATGGTAAAGCAGTTAAAATTAGGAGTCAGAACTGACGTCTACACAGGTAAGACACAGATCACTGATTAAGTCTAAGAGGAGTTTGGGTAGATAGGGAAGAGTGGAACACGACCTCTACTGGAGGAAGGAAGGGTAATAAAAATACAGATTGAGACACAGGGAAGTGGCTCCAACAAATATAAATTATTTTACAGAAAAAAGGTGGGGGAATACATGACTGACGTGAGGGTCACAGAAAATTTCAAGTTTTTATGTCAGTAGTTCTTAAGCTTTTTGGTTTTAGAACTCTTAACCATCATTGAAAATGTGAAAAAAAAAATTGCCCATGTAGGTTATGGCTATTGATGTTTGCTATATTAGAAATTAAAATGCAAACATTTAATCTCTACTAATTTATTTTTAAAAGTTCATATGTTAACAAAATAACTTTAATAAAAATAATTATACTTTCCAATGAAAAGTAAGCCTTGCATCTTTGCAAATCCCCTTAATGACTGGAAAAAGTTGAATTTTCATATCTCCTTCCAAGTTCCATTTAGGCCTCAAACAGATTTCTATTTTAACTGGTTTTTGTGAAAATTGTTGGTGTATTGTGTAGACCATCCTTAGAGAATGAGAGTGAAAAATGCAAATAATATTTTCCTATCTTTATAAAAATAGTTTTGACTTTATGGCCACACTGAAAGATTCTTAGAAGTCTCAAGAGTATTTGGACCACACTTAGAGAACTGCTGAACATATTTTATGGGCAGTGGCATCTGAGTTTTGTTTTATGTGAAATGTTGCTATGATAACAAACATTGAAATGACAAGAGTGGCGAGAGCTTATGAAAACCTGAAATTCTTTTTCTTTTCTTCCAGAAGAATACCAGCCATGTTATTAGAGTCTTGGGGGGCATACCCACAGCGAGGTTTGTTCTCTGGCAGTTTCCCTGACTGTCAATCAAAGGCCCTGTGAATTAGGTGGTGGCTGCTCTTAAAAGAGTATTTCCGATGAATAGTGATTTCTTATCATTAGTAATAGATTTTGGAAATTTTTATTTGTCCCTTTCTTTCAGCTATGAATTATTTTGGGTTGATAGATGGATGTGTGCTAAAATGCATTAATTTTAATGTGTTTCTTTATTTTTCATGTCATAAAAGTTAGAGATGGAAGAGCCCTCATGAGTCATGCAGTTCATCACCCTGGCGTAATATCATGGCTCTTCCCAGAAAGGCTTTGTCTGGCTCAGTTTTAAATGAGGAAAGCAATTATACTCCCATTAGTTCCTTGAGAGACTATTCCATATACTGATAGATCTCCATACTGAAATGTTGCACAACATCGAGCCCATGTTGGCTGAGCACAATTAATCCTTCACGGGCTAATTCCATATGGTGATCTCCAAGCGAGAAAGTCACCCATGTTGCTCCTCTGGTAAATACTCTTCTTTCTTGAAAGTGTTTTGTGGTGCATGAGCTGTTCAGCTGCACTAGTTGTTGAGCATATTCTGCTCACTGACATATAAATTCTCTGCTGTTGCATCATCTGATAAAGAATTTATTATATAACTGAGATTTTAAGCAACAATATTTATTAAAAGGGCTTTGGGGATTATCACATATAGAAAATAGGTGAAATGGTGATCTCATCTGGTATAAATGGTTTTTACACACCACAAAGAATGAGGTGTGGCTGAGTTATTCAATGTGTTACTCAAACAATAATGACAAGTGGATTTTTAAAGTCATCCTAGGAAAATAACTGTCATATGAAGAAATAGACATCTCAGGTGTGTGTGTGACAACGAAGATGAAATAATTTTATAAACATTTAAGACCCTGAGTCCATATTTCTGTTTCCATGTCACAAAATTAAGATGTAAATCTCCAGGGGCACGCTTAAAAAAAGGATAAATTATTTTTATGCCTTTGGGATATTCCTATGGCTTATTTAAACATTATCTTGTGAAAGCATGAAGTTTGACTTCTCAGTGTTTTCATACTTAGCTGACTGGGCGATGGCTTGAGAGACAGTATGCTTCCCTCTTTCTTTTGTATTTAAAAAATTTACTTTCATTTAGTCTTATGAATCTAGATTATTTTGTCTTCATTTTGAAAGCAATTTTAACAAATCTCTTGATGCAGTCCAGTAAACATTTTCATGTAAAAAGATCTCTGAGTATTTTTAAAAAGCAGATTTCTTGCTTTAATGATGCAACTTCATGACTTGTTCAAGTTAAGAAGAGGAAAAACCAGCAAACCAGAAATGGAATTATACTAATTTTATTATTCTAGGGCTTAGCACTTGGACACAATGTAGGTGTTTTTATTAATACAGAGGACTTCTTTTTGTACCCTTTTTTCTCATCCCTGGCTTCAGTTGTTTTTCTTTTGGTTTGTTTTTTGTTTTTTTCTTTAAGGGAGAATGTTTGCATGAGTCAGTGAAGCAATACTGAAAAACATTATTCCCTAAGTTCCTTTCCCTTTTTCCCAGACAAAACACAGTAAAGAAACTGCTCCATGTGATGTTTTGAAAACAACTCCAGTTGTTAAGATCTACATCAAAAGAAAATATAAAAATAGAAACAAATACAAAAGCTAAAGGCCCTTCAGTGGCTGCTATAAAAAGGATTTTTCTCTGTTTAGTCTGAAAAGACAAATAACCAATTATTCTTTCATAAACAGTGCTTTATCATCTGTAGGTGTTGTTTCACAAAAATTTATGGCAAAGCCAATGTCAATGCCAACATCCAAATATAAATATTTGTGTTCTTTTTCCAGGAAGTTAGTCAGACATAGATGTTATGATTACTAAAATATTAGATGAATATTTGGGTTCTCATTGCTTTTCTAGAATCTACAAAGCCCTTCCCTCCTTTGAATGACCAGCTTTTGACTCTCACTTTGTATAACTGTTTCCGTAAATTTCAGAATAGACTACTGGTTATCCTATCCTGGAGCTATACCACTGTTTCCTACCCAGATTTCACACTAACTAGTAAGATGCTTCAACTCTGTGGCTTGGGAATACTACATGTAAAATGGGAATGTCAGTAGCAATCTTCACAGGTTGGTGTGAAGATGATTACGTGTGTTATTATCCATGAACAATTAGAATAGTTCTTGGCATGGAGCAAATACTTCACACATGTTGATTCTTTTATCTATCATTATTTTTATTGAAGGCAATATATATCCACAACCTGCATCATTGATGCTTTTCCATAAGTCTTATCATCAACAAGCATATTCAAATAACTTGTAAACATTCTGCAGCCTTTATATTACTGAAAATATGGCTTTCAAGAAAAAAATTAGTGTGGACTAGCTACTATCCTAAAGTAGTAGTTTGTTAAATGGGGTTTCTAATTGACTTATAATTCATGTACTTGAACAAATGAAGACCCTTTTCACCAAAACATCTCGAGTCTTTCCAAGATGGATCATTCAACTTTCATCACAGAATTCAATTTTTCTCATTGTTAGAATTATTCCCACAATTATATGAGGCTTTAAAAATTTCTCATCTGTAAAAGATCTCCACATTCTAACTACTAAAAGTCCATTTCTCTTTTCTTTATAGAAATTCCTTCTACCAATTTTTTATACCTATTGCTTCTAATTCCTCTGCTTTGATTCTTTATTTGGCTCAATCAGAATTTTCCCCCTGCTGTTCGCTGGAACTTCTCTTGTTAAGATCATCAATGACCTTTGTGCATCTGAGCCCTCCAGTCAATCTGACCTCCCCCATACTTGAACCATGGGCAGGATGAGCCTCGGCAGCAACTCACTGGTTCCTTGGAGATCAGTTGTCTCCCTTTAGCTCCAATTTATTTGCAGGTATCTAGCTGCATTTTTGTTTTCCTAAGTCCTCCTTTACAATCTCTTGTGTTATTCCCTCATCATCATCTCAATATTTAAAAGCTCTTTATAATCCTCGGAACTCTTTTTTCCAATATACAAGCTTTTTTGTAGACTTCTGGGAAATATTGTTTGGTTCTCCATGATTCCACATGTACACTCTGAGCTTAGACATCTTCCTTGCACTTCATTCTTATCTTCTCACCTGCTAACTCACTTTTCTATTTGATCATCTAATGGCAATTTCAGTAGCACATACTGCAAGGATCTCCTTTGCAAAAGCACTTTTCCCAATGTGCTTTCTATTAATTGTAATTTCTCATTTCTTGTGGTCTCAGGCCCCAAACTTTATATCCATCCATATTTTCTCTTTTATTTATTTTCCCCTATACCATTGAGTCTACTGACAAATTGTTTCAGTTTTATTTCAAAATGTATCTGAATAAACCGTTTATTTTGCCACTTTTACCAGTACCATCCTGGGTGAGCCATGGTGCCTTCATGAGCTTCTGCAGTGCTCCAAGAGCTCTTCTTGCCCACACTCTTACCTGCTGTGTTGTTCTCTGTCAGCAGCGCATTGCTCCTGTGCTCAGTGAAACATGAGCCTACTCTGAGTAAAGTCAGAGTCCTTATCAAATCCTTCATCCGGCCTCAAAACAAGATGTGATGCCTAACAAATGCAAAACAAGACGTGATACAAAACAAAATGGCCAATGACATCACTCTTCTTCCTCTTCTATTCTTACACCAGGTCACTTCACTTAGCCTTAGAACAAGTATTTCGTGACTGTTACAAACTCTTCTGCCACAACATCCCAGCCTGTGGCAGATTGTGGGGTGAGGGTCAAAGGTAAAGGTAAGCAAAAACAGTGAAAGGAAATTGGTAAGTTTAGAAGATAGGAGAGTCATGGGTCATGGAAAAACGCCTTGTCCTTTTTCTCTCAAGACATAGCCTAAAGTGAGCTAATTACTGCCCAAGGACTACCTCAGACAGAGGCCCAAACTTTTGGCACCAAGGTTCAGTTTCATGGAAGATAGTTTTTGCATGGAATGGGTAGGGGGAATTTATTGTTTCATTCTGTTTTATATTTTTCTTTCTTTTCAAACTAGTATGTGTATGTTTGTGATACATAATCATTACATTACCCAGCACTAGTATCACTGCCTCAGCTTTATGTCATATCACCAGGAGCCTTGATATCATGGCACCTGGATACTCTGCTCTGCACAGGCAGTTCACAGTAAGGTTCCTGCTCCAATGAGAATCTAATGCCACCATTGACCTGACAGGAGGTGAGCTCAGGCGATGCTTCAAGCAGCTATAAATACACATGAAGCTTAGCTTGCTAGCCTGAAGCTCACTTCTTGCTTTGCAGCCAGTTCCTAACAGGCCATGGGCTGGTACCCTTCTGTAATCTAGGGTCTGGGGGTTCCTGACCTGTAGTACTTTCCTTCGGGAGCTGTAATGTAGCCTTGACAACTGACACAATGACCCGTGAAAGTATCATTGGTTTAACTTAATTTTGTTAGGGACAATCCAATAGTAATTACTTTGCATCGTTAGATTTGATGTACAAGAGATATGAAGAAACATATCCTTCTCAGAGCAAAGTTTGTCTAGTCCTTTTCTGTGGGAATGGAAGAGAGACAGCAGACAGATGGCTGGGAACACAAATTGAAGCAGGGCTGTTGAGGGCAGAAAAGCTCGAAACAGAAGCTGACTATTCGTTAACATCCCATAAGAGTGCCGGGAAATGATTGTGATTGTTTTCTGTAAATAGAGGAGACCCTTTCTCCCATTTATCTTCTTAAAATAATTTTGCACAAACCATTTTCTCCTTCAATCTGGTGTACTTTCAACACACATCGGGAGCAATTCAGCAGACTTTTTTTTTTTTTTTAAATCATTGCTGGGCTGCTGTTTCTGACAATTTGTATAATGTGTTTGGTGTAACAACTCTTGTCCAAGGATTTTTAGATGACCCAGGGAACAGCAAAAACGTGTCTTTACCAGGCACACAGTGGGTGGCATGCCCTCGCCCGGAAGACTAGAAAACCTGATCTCAGTCTGTCCCGAAGCAGTGGATGCTTATTCCTTCTAAGCGATGCCTCTAGGTCTCCTCTGGTCACCTTCTGTTCTTCGAGGCAGTAATTTCAGACCTTTCTTATCTGATCAAATTTCAGACCTTGTCATCTTTCCCTATTCTTGCCTTCTACAGTACACAGTACACAGTACACAGTGCACAGTACACAGAATTACATAATGGAAGTCTCTTAGTTCCTAAAACCAATTACTTTGAATTCACTTAACTCACCTTTTTTCTTCTTTTCTAGCGTAACCACTCTTCAATGCACAGTGATTGCAAAACATCACCATTAACATTTACGTGGGGGTCTTCCATTGGAAAAGAATATATGAACTTGTAAATAAACAAACCCTCTCTATGCCTCCTATGTACATCTTTACTCACTTCAAGTTTCTTTACTTGTTCTCTACTTCTTCATTTCCTTCTTGTTGGACCACTTGGTCTTCCCAAGGTCTCCCTCTTTAGTCTCTCTTATTGTTAAGTCTGGTGGACTCCTTTCTGTCTTTCTGCTCCTGACTTGGAGTGTCATTTGATCTTTATCTTTGAGCATCAGTAAGTCCTTGAAGCACTCTCTTGCTTTGACTTCCATGATTATGTGTTTCCCTAGAGCACTCCTTGTTACTGGACTTTGTGGAACTCTCTGTGCCTGTTACCTGCCACTCTAGATCTTCTTTTTGCGTTACGTACAATTTCTCTGGAAGTCTCACATTAACAACTGCATTTATGTTTTCACCTCTTCTTTTCCTCTGTTACTATAAACATGGTGTGTTTAAGAAGTCAGGCTTTCTTAGGTATTTTGTGAATGATTTTGGGCATCTTCTTTGTGGTAGGTAGAGTTGCTCTTTCTTGGGGGTGATGAGAATAGACATAACATTTTCTTAGATGGGTTCTTTTCTTTCAATCACTTTTATTTAGATGTTATGTTATTTTCATTCTTCATATCATCTCTTTTCTTGGGGCAGGCTGTGGCTCAATTCTTTACATGTTTAACTCTTCTGATGTCCCTTATTGTAGTCTGTAGCAATAGGAGGTCCACAGCCACTCCCTGCATGCAGCATGTACCTATACCGTGCAACAAGGTAGACAATTTTTCTGGGTGGATTTTCAGAAGCATGAATTAAAGTTCTTGTAGGAGACTCCTCAGAAATTTGACACAAATGCATAAGTACCTGTAAGATTGGGAATAGGATGACAGGTAAACTGGGATTTGAAATGAATTGTAATTCTATCTATAAAAAAAAGCTTCCCACACATATGTAAACTGGATCCAAATCTTGAAAGATGAATGATTTTTTTCATAAGAACTTGAATAAGGTAATATGTTTGTAATACTAACAATAAATTAGCCTTCATCAGTAGCTCCAATTATATCCATTTACTCTAAGCAATTTTACATTTCACTCAGCATAGAATTCACCTATTACACAGTTTCCTTTTTGCAGGACCTTGCCACAAGGGGCATATCAATAAAAAGCTATTGAAATAGAAATAAATGACCTCTTGAGCACATCATAAACACATAGGTCAGGTCTTCCATATACAGGTTTACATTTTTCACACATTACCATATGTTCGTCCCACATTGTGAACCTCTTATTCAGAATCTTGGCCACTACTCAATTGCTGTCACACCTGCCTTCAATGACATGCATGCAAGGCTTATATTTTTATGCACTGAATATGTATTTAGGCAAGCCAATATCCTCTACCTCCCTCCTTTACAAAGAGTTTTATTCACTGAGGGGAGGTCTACCTTGCATTCACTGTGCATGTACAACTCAAATTAACACTAAAGAGGGTTATATTTTCATGTCTTGGGATGAATAAACTTCTTAAATGCTTTGCAAGGCTTTTATTCTGGCACTGAGACAGGACCACCTTGCATTCTCTGAGTTGCTATAATGTGAAATTGTTGATTCATTTTGGTTTCAGCAAGTATTTTTTTTCCAACAGCAAAGAGAAGTAATCTCAGCATTGTGATGTACTACATGCCGCAGTATATTCAAGGTAATGAGCGTGTTTGAAATGGAAGTCACTTGTAACAAGAAGATGCTTAAATTGTGGGAAAATGTATAGTTCAGAGCCAAAAGCTGTTCTCTTGTTAGGAGCCAACACGATCTATTGCTTCCAAAAAGTGTTTAATGGTAATATGTGGGGCAGTATCTGAGTTTTGTAAAAGATGAAGTTTAAAGTGCATCTTGTGTGAACCTGAGATGAAAAAGCCCACTGGAGTGGAGAGAAAGGTAAGTTTTCCACATAGCCATATATATTTTTAATAATAAACTAAGATTCTTTCTGTGTCCCACTAGCCACCTGCCTGCCACTTTACTGTTCAGTTTGCAGTGACTCTGTGGCATGTTATTTTTGTATGTTTGTAGTACAAACATGTAGTGGCACAAAATAGCAACAAAAATAAAAAAAAAATCACAGCTTCTCTAATCCACATACTGAAGTTAAGATGCTTCTGGGCCTTGCTTTGGTTGGAGTTATACTGCACTTTCTGGCCAACAGCAGGAGGCATTACTGCATCAGAGCCATCCAAAGCTGAGGTCTTCTTGCTGCTTTTGTCTCTTCCCATCTGAGCTAAACAATTTCTCCTCTCAAAGCCACTTTCGCATCTGCAATGCATTCCTCTGCACAAAGAGAGTTGGGTGAATTTCACGTTAGAAGACAAATTAACTCTTTCTGGTTTTACATCTATAAAGAGAATAAAAAGCCCTTGGTCCTTCATTTCTTTGAAAATCATGTAAACTAACTGTATGGTACATCAGTATAACCTCTACACTTGGTCAAATAGATTGATTAGAGGAATGAAAGAAAAGAAAACCTGATTAAGTTTACCTTTCAAATCCATTATTTTCAGGAACCGAGATAGGCACATTCAGCCCCCAGCAGTTCTGTGTCAGCAGCTCTGCTGAATCTTCCCCTGTGGCCTGGAAACTGCGGTGCAGGAGAAAAGGCTTGGGGAGCCTCGCTATGCACAGCCAAGTGCAGCTTGGTAGTGCTCTGAGTTGCCTTGTCCATGTCTATCTTACACAGATACCTAAATAGAATTTGGCGCTACACAAATATCATTACACTCCCTAACTAAATGAACCCTGAAAAAGATACAGTCTCTGGCTATGAAGTCTACTTCTTACAGACTGTAGGAAGTGCCCAGGAAAAATGAGAAAAATATCATTCATTTCAATTACTACAAAGATTAGAACAGGTTTTTATTAATGACATGAGCATGTTGCTGTAAGACCTAATTACATGAACATTGACTTCCTTTATAATTATGCTTTTATATAATCGTGGTAGGACACAACTTAAAATATTTGGATTCACTCATGATGCATGAAGGGGAGCTTTCCACACAAAGATGCTCTAATTACATACAATGCCTGTCTCAGATAGGTGGCATGAAAAGGGGTAGGAAGAAGATGCTGCTTGCTTTTCCAGGATTTACTGTACCCATTGGCCTGTTTCATCATGGAACTTCTCTGTGCCCAGGCCATTAGGGTAAAGAAAAAAAATACATATTTCAAAGTGTGTATGCCAGCTGGTGGAAGGGCATCCTCTAGCAAATAAATCTCAGATCAAAGCCACCATGCAGCTCTTGTCAATGCTGGGCTCACAGAGCTATTTGCAGATGAGCAGAAGGGTGTCTGTCCCTCCCAAATGACCCTTAATCCAGGTACCCTGGCCCGTGAGGGTGGATCCAGACTTCCCACATCTGGTGTAGCTCTTGTCTTTGCTTTTTCTGTTCCCTCTTTCTGACTTTATCTTTGGACTCCAGGAGGAGTCTGCCCCTGCAGATCTCATGTCACATTTTTGCCACACTTAAATGTTCCCATGGTCACACCTTAAAATATGCTTCTGCTGCAGGAACTGAGTCTTGCTCATTTCCAGCTCTGTGCTTGGCCCCCTGCTTCAGTCAGGGAACTGAAGGTAAATCTTTGCAAAACACCTGTTAACTTCAGGCGTCAACTTCTGTGAGTACAGTGATGGAAGGGTACGGCCTCCACCCCAGCGGGCACAGCCATCAGTGTGGTACACTGGTAACCTACCCGGCAGTTATAATGCGCTGTCACGAGCTCTGTGAGAGGGGACAGTTTGAGTGTCATGTGGGCAGAGAGAGAAGATGCCAAGTCAGGACTGGAGGTGAGACAGGGGTGTCCACCAAGGAGTCTTCCTGGAGGAAGTAGTGTGACCTTCTTTTCTAATTGACAGCACAGAGCAAGGTGGCAGCCTACAGATGTGGTACAGTATGTGACACTGATTGTGTCAGCTTTTTGCATCCAACTTTCCCCCTGGCTTTCATTTTATTCTTAGAGCATTTATTCTGACTTTTCTTAACCTTTTCCTGAGTACTATGGAGAGCTTCCATAGCTTGCTGATTTCCTCAGACTTCAGCTGGAGAACAAATGGTCTGACGTGGTCACACATTGCCACAGCCATGTGTGTCTTCTCCTCCTCAATGTTTTGCTTAAGCTTTGACTCCAAAGTCTGGTCCACTTGTTTTCAAATACCTGGCTACAGCTCTGCCAGTTGTCTCTCTATTACCTTTATTTTCCAGTTTAGTTTCGTTAATTTTGTTGCTCTCTTTATATCATGAATTGTTTCTTTGAAAAATAGCTAAACTTAAAACTTTAATCATTAATGTTCACTCATTTGTGATGTAATTTAATGCTATAATTTTGACTAAATATTGCTTTTACTGTTTCACAGGAGATTGAGATATAATGTTTCTGTATCTGTTCAAAGTACTTTTAAAAACTATTTTGATTTCTTATTTGGGTTTCTTTTTGTGTACAAAGGAATCTGTGTTACTTAGAACTGTGTTTAAAAACATCTAAATTCATTTTGATTACTTTCATTATTTTAATTGGCAGAAGACGAGGTATGTATAAAAGCAATTATTTTACATTTTTTTCAAGTTTGTTGTGTGGTATAACTCATGGTCAACTTTTGTATGTACTCCCTGGATCATTAAAAGAATATTGATTTTTTCAGTTGTTGTGGGGAGGTTTACCATATATCTATTATGTCAAAAATTTCCTTTATACATACCTTTAATAATTTTCCATTTTAGCTTCTAAATATTTGAAGATTCATTGAAAATTTTTAATGAGAATGTGTATTTGTATATTTTTCCTATATGTCTATTGATTTTCACTTCATAATCATTTTGTGACTAGTTCAGCAAGTGAATGTAATTTGTTCTTTTTAATTAGTTAAAAGCTTTATATTATCAGTTTTTTCCTTAAATTAGATTATTTTTCTGTTTTGTCTGACATTACTATAGCTCCTTCAGCTTTCTTTTGACAATAGATATCATATATATATTTCCTTCTCTTTAAATTCTGCCTTGTGCCCTTATGTGCCAGGTATAGCTCTTCTTTAGTTTGTGGGTGGATGTTTTTGATTGGGATCCAAATGATGCAGGCTCAGTGTAGTAATACACTCTTGTAATTCCTACACTATAGGAAGCTGAGGCAATAGGATCTCAAGTTGGTGCACAGAGTGGGCAATTTGAGTCTTAATAAGACCCATCTCAAAAACAAACAAACAGTAATAACAAGGGTTGGGTGATACAGCTCAGTGTAAATGCCATAGGTTCAATTCTCAACATCACCACCACGACAAAAAAAATTAAGTTGATAATCTCTGTCCTTTAGTTGTATTCTTTTTGAATTATTTTGTACCAGTTTAATTCAGATTTTCGTATTCTTTTATTTTGTTTCCCTTTTTATAGGTTCACTTTTTAAAAATTCTATCTTACTTTTCTCTAAGTTATAAATTCTGTTTCTAGGTTTTGAAATTTCACTATCCAAGCTGTAAATCTGAAATAATAATCTGATGTCAACCTTAACAACAGAGAATTTGCAACATTTTCATTTTAATCAACTCACCTAATTTATGTGCTGAGAATTTCTCAGGATTTTAAATCTTTTTTCTAATCTATAATTAAAATTTATTCTTATTTTAATTATGTAAAAGAATAGTTTTTTAAAGATATCTTACACATTTATCAAATTTTATGCTTATGTTCTTCAATTTTAGATCTTTCTCTTCTTCTGAGGTTATTTGCATTCATTTAAAGTAATCTGTAGAATTTAAAGTTTTTCTTAAGTTCTATCTTTGATAAACTCTCAACTTTTATTTATCAAAAATGCTTTCATTTTCATATTTGCTTTAAAAAGATAATTTTGTAACACCCGACTCTAAGTTGATACTAATTTCTCAGCATCATTTAAGATCTGACAATGACTTGTTTTCCTTGATGGTTTTTGACACATCACTTTTCCACTGACTGTCCTTCTCTTCTTTTGTTACCAATCTTTTTCCTGTCCTGAAGATTCTGACATTTTTTTTCTTGGTCTTTAGTTACAGTTCCACTGAAATGTGTTTAGGAGTAAGTGTTAAGTTTTATTTGTTTGTTTATATAAGTAAGAGGGTACAGCCCGGCTGCACATCCTCCTTCAGCTGTCCTCACTCAGGCGATCAGTTTCAGGTTTCTCCTCCACTTTCTGGAACTGCTTTAGTGCCGGTGGTAACCCTAGCTTCCCCATTGCTAATCACAATCTGTTTTTAGTTCCCTGATCTTGGAGTCTTTTTAAAATTTTTTATTAGTAATTGATTATGTTTAGGTTCCCTGCCCTCTTTTTCTTTGCTGTAAGTGAGGGAGATACTTCTCTGGCATAGGTTTTGGCCGCAGATACTGGTTTTTAGTTATTGCAAGTCATTTTTTTTTTTTTTTTCTGACTTGCTTTTTGGCTTTTGATTTACCAGACCTCTAGGTCTAATACATTCTTCTATTTCTTACCATTCTGGAATCATCTTCATCAGAAGTGGACCATTTTCAGAGTCTCTGCTTTGTATTTTTGGAGAGGAGAGAGTATGTGGTATCACATCAAGGACTTTTGCACTGAGGTAAACCCGCAGCTGTCATTCCTTCCCCCATTTAAGACAAGGTCTTTTTAAATTGCTCTGGATGAACTCAAACATGGGACTCTTTCCTCATCCTCGCAGAGCCCTGGGATTACAGGCATCCACTACCAAATCAGATCAGAATTTTTAGTCCTGATTTTTCCCAGCATTATGACCTTGCGTTTAAGTGTATTTGCATTAATTGTCTAACACTGTTAAACAAATTTCCACAAACTTCACAGCCTTAAACAGCATACATTTATAATTCTGTAGGGCTTAAGTCTCAGCAAGCTAAACTCCAAGGGTCTGCAGGGATGTGATTCTTTTAGAAGGCTTACATGCATTGTTGTCAGAATTCAGTTTCTTATAGTTTTAGGACTGTAATCTTGTTTGGTTGCTGCCTGTTTGTGAAGGGTCATTTCTGGTTCTAGAAATCACTTAGGTTCTTTGGTTTGTTGTTCCCATTCTTCCGTCTTTAATGCCAGTAACTATGGGTCTAGTCCTTCCTGTATTTCTTTCTTTTTCCATCTCATCTTTCAAACTCTTCTTAGCTTGAACAGGTTTTGAACTTTTAAGGATTCACACAATTAGTAGGGGCCCACCTAGAAAATCCAGAATAATTTGCCCATTTCAAAACTCATAACTTTGACTGCATCTGCAGAATCTCTCTTATCACATAAAACAACATCCACAGATTTGGGAATTTTAAGCCTGCACATAAAAGGGAAGTGCACTATTCTTTCTACTACAATGAATTTTACCTCTCTGTACCTGTGCTATGGGTCCAGTAGCTTCTCAGTTGTTACAAAGACCTGTTTACCGACTTGCACTGACAATCAGTTGCTGAGTGGAGAATATTTTTCACATTTTAAAATAATAAACAAATATGATGTATGAATAAAAGGACTAATAAATAATGTGCTTATTAGCTTTCTTATTGTCTTTGGATTGCCAATAACCAGTTGAGGACCCACTGCTAAATAAATGTTTGCTAAGCAACAGTACAAACTATTGTTTTTCAGAGACCTACTCCATATTTGTGAGGCTTCAAAGACATGCGTTTCATAGAATCTTTAAGAAAAAAAATATGCAGTTATAAATGTAGAATTAGATACAAGCCTTCACAGGACCTATGTAAATGAGAATCTTGAGATAGAAACTTCATTAGCTTTCCTAAGAATCTACCTCTGCTCTTTAAAATTTTTGGTCTTGCTTCACTCCATTTCCTTCACTTGTTCTTATATTTAAATACTGTTTTATTTTTATGTCCCTTATCTTAAACATAAAATCCCATGCCAGTGATTGTGTCCTCCCTCTGGCCCTGTGTGATAGCAGCCATTTAAGAAGTTGCTACATAATTAACATATTTATCACATATTTATTGAATGTCCCCAATATGCCAGGAACTGGACTCAGAGCTGTGGACACTGTAGTGACACCACACATCACATTTCACAAACTGCCTGATCTGACTGAGAGAAACAGAATTCCCAGACCAGAGGGTCTCAGGCAGTGACTAATGTGACATAGCCTGAGCAAAGCTCACTGGATCAGAATTAAAAGGGGTCCTGTAAGAAGGTATGTCTCAAATCCAAGACAGGAGAATTCACATATATGGTGAATAGTAGAATATTGGAAAGGCAGCTGAAAGAAATATAGATCTTGTACATATGATGAATGAGTTCAGTGTCCCATGCAGAATCCAGGTACCAAGGGTTCCAGAACACTGTGGATCTAGCTGGGTGTGGCACCAAAAAGGAACTTCAGAGGGATGTGTGCCAGCTCTTAAATTGCTCCTAATAATTCACCTTGAAATCTTAATTTGGCATCAAAAGTCTTTCCAGAGGTTTTTTTCATCAATCTTTTTTTTTCTCATGTCAAGACAAACTTGAGTTATTAATCTCTCATAGAACTGTGATGTTTGACACATATTGTATTACTAGGATAAATGGAATTATTAATAGAAATTCCAGGGAAACTAAAGGCTTCTGGGAGACATATTTAAAATGAAGGAGACAGGATTATTATATTTTCTGAAAAATATAAAGTTACAGGGAGCACAAGCCACATAACTCTGGCTGTATCCAATACTGTGCTTTGCATACACACAATTAATATAAGCTTGCTGAAGAATTGTGTGGACTTTTACGTATCCAAGGAATTTTCATCTTTCTATCATTCTTTTTTGAGGAAAGGAAGTTGGTATTACTTATTCTGCTTGAAGTTTGTTTTTTCTATCACTGATTTATTCTCCAAACACTGGATATTATTTATTTTTCTCCCAAAAGTTATGCTAGGTATTGAAGATTCTAAAATGAACAGATCATAATCTCTGCCTTTAAAAGTTCCTGGCTGGGTAGAACAAAAGATCATTAAACAGAAGAATGTTACACTTCTGGTGAATTGGACCATGGAGAAGGAAGGGCCCACTGGCCTAGAGGGGCCAGGAAAGAATCCCAAGGTTGACATTTTAGAGTTACGTCCTGAGTGGGATGGGGAACTGTGTAGGAAGACAGACAGTGAAGGGAAGGAAGTAATTAGCTTATGTGAAGGGGTTATGACACCGGGTGGGACAGCTAAAACTTTTCACGAAATTCAGGTATTTGGAAGGATAAGACTTAGTAGTCACTAAGGTTACATAGCCAGGTACCATTTCCTAGCATTATGTACTGAAGTCTCAGTGTCTGGAAAATCACAAATAGTCAAATTCTACTTTATCAGGAGGAACAAATGAGAAGATGGATAGTACAAGATTCTTATTTGAAGTTGACCAACAATGGGTAAGAGAGGGGGTTTAGTCGTTGTCTTTAGCTGTAAGCAGATCTATTCTTTTTTTAAAAAAATTATTCTTTTAGTTATGCTGCCTCATTCTTACTCTTATGTTGTTTCTCTTACACACACAAACACATACACACATATTTGTTTTCATAACTACATATTACTTGCCAAATTTTTCCTTTACAAACTCCTTTAGCAAATTACTAGAGGTTTGGCTGGACAAGTGTTGCTATGTTTTCTCTGAGGTTTTTGGACTATTCTCTTAATCAGTTTTGATCGGATATTTTGTACCTAGGCTTTGTCCCTGGTCATCCACTGTGTTGTTCTGATTGACAAATTGCTTGTATTTCTTAGATATAAGCACACTCAGGAACTTCAAGCCTAGTTAGTTCGCTCTTATAATGAGCTCTTGGTACTTGTGCTGGAAATATTTGAACAGAAACTCCCAAATTATAACTTTTAGCAAGTTTAAAACACCCGTGAAATATCTCACTATCTTTCAACAATCATCTGTTCTTTGATTTCTCTCAACTGAAGCTGAAGTACTGAGAAGATAACATAATCTCTCCTCTTTGGTTTCCTATCCTTAGAACAATTTCCTAGCTGGCCAAAGTAAGAAAAGAAGAAATATCTATAAATGAGATATAATAGTAATCCTTTTAACTGCATTGACTTTGATTAAAAGTGGGGGATTTTATGCTATATTAAAGAACACATGACAAAACACTCTCTCCCTTTTTAATTTATCTGGCTGTGACTTATTTACTGCAATACTTAATTAGACTGCTGGGTTTCAGAAAGTGGTTCTGTTACCAGCAGGAACAACCAATGTTTACAATCCATTTACCCTTGGTATAGACAGGAGACACTGAAGCACATTTAAGCAAGCATTTAGAATGCAGATTTGATCAAGTTTATGGTCATTTTTTACCTTCACTTGACTCTGATCTGACTTCTTTGTTGAGTGAAACTTTCTTTAGGGCTCTGATCAGCTTGCTGCAGTCACATTTTACTGTGTCCCGTTCCTCCACAGTGTTCCTCTCAGTGGGGACAGAATTAGGTCCATAAACCATGTGCGTTAATAAGTGGTAGCTTGTGAATGTTTAAGTAACCCATTGCAAAACCACAGCCATAGATATCTTGGTGGGGATTGTATGTTCTCCTTGGGCAAAATGAATGTGATTTTATTTATCTTCACAGAAAATATTTGACTCCAGATAATACATAGACAAGAAGAGGAGAATGTTACTACTGCTTCCATTTTAGGGATAGATGGATATACATAGGACATTTCCAGGTTGTGGAGTTTGGAACTAAATATTCCTTGTCTTCATCCCTGGTGATTCTAAATGTGTCCTCCTTTCTTCAAAATACACATGAAAGCTCACAAAATACCTTGTACCCAGAGACACTGCTGTATCTTTAATGATATTTTAACTTTATAGAGACCATTCTATTTCTTTATGATGCTCTTACCAGCTACTCCAGCTTCACACACACACACACACACACACACACACACACACGCACACACCACACACGCACACACACACACACACACACACACACACACACACACACACCATGAATCACATTACTAACAAGGGTATTTTCTTAACAGCATGGATTGAGTAACAGGGTGGAGGGATATTCAATGAAAAAGAAACTCGATTGCTTCTGTTCGAAATAACAATCTGATTAAAACAAGAGCAACAATAACAACATCATCAAAGACAAAAATATACTCTACCACCAACCCCCCAAAAAGTCACACAACAATTTTCACTTTGTATGGACCATTTCCTTGGAAATGAAAAGAAAAAATGAAGCAGTTACACCATGGGTGTCCCTAGTACAAGATGTATCCAAACTATAACTTCTGATTACTCAGAAATTCACAGAAAGTAAATCCAGAAAGGATTAAGAAAGCCCCCAGGGACTAACAAGTGGAAGAATGTTTATCTGTTTGTACCAAATAGTTGACTGAATAATGAATAACTATTAACTTAAATTGCAATAAACACAGTTATTTAACTGGAATTGAACAGTTTGCATTTTTCTTTTCTTTTCTCTTTACCCAACCAGTGTCTGAACTGCATCTTCAGAGTATCTTGTAATGAGGATGACTATTCTGTCTCTTACTGAGTTGTAGCATTGTTTTCAACAATTTTCTGATCCTTTCATTTAATAAGAGAACACTTGTTAGAATATAGGATTAGACACTCATATAAATACTTTCCTTTGTTTGTAAAAGAGTAAAAGGGTGCTTTATCTAGAAATAATCTTTTATTGTAAAATATGGTCATCCCTCATGATTTTTAGATTTCCCCCAGTACCACCTGTAAAAACCACATTCTGCAGATGCTTGTCTGTTATTTAAAATAAGAAATAATTTGCATGTAGCCTATGCACTTATTCCCTTATACTTCAGATGATCTTTAAATCTCTTATAATAGTTAAGAACATGTATATGCTATATAAATAATTGTTATAATGTGTTATTTGGGGAATAGTGACAAAAGTGTGTACATATTCAGTACACATACACAATGTTTTTCAAATAATTCCAATCTTCAGTTGATTACGTCTATGGTTATGGAATCCATCATATAGAAGGCCAATCAAAATATAACTAGGAAATAGAAGATCAGATTTTAATGCAGAATTGTGTTCTCCAATCACAAGTTATAATGACTCTCCTCTCAGCTACACCCTTTGGCAATGGTTATATTAACTTCAAGGTTTATCAAAGAATATCAGTTGGTGAGTCAAAGCATATCACTTGTTTTCTTACTTATCATTTGAATAGAGTGATCCATTAAAGAATATATTGGTATCTGGAATACCATTTTGGATATTTAAGAAGAAATGTCCCCTTAAAATAGAGGGAGAGAAGATGGGCAATGACTTCTTGAAATTGCTATAGAGAGGAACAACACAAGAAGGTGTGTTTTGGAGAGGAAAGGGGAAGATGTACCGTGTGGAAGACCACCTGGAGGACTCTTCTTGAAAGAAAGCAATTATCTCCATTTGGGCTAAACTGGCCCTATTCCCATATATTGCTATGTACAGAGTTGGTTAGGATTTTTCCTTTTCAATGGCTTTTAAGTAATATAATTTAGTCTGGCCAAGGTGCTGATGTGTAATCTTTGAAGCTAAGTGACAGGTCTATGCTTTCCTGTCCCTGTAACTCCCAAAACAGAAGTATGAGCTGAGTGGGAAAGAAAACCAGGGTCCCATGCTCTCAGCTGGGATCAAGCTTCAACATAAGAAGCTTTTATTTCCCAGAGCATGAAGGATTACACATTAGAGCTGAAACACTAACCCCAAAACATTAGATACTACCTCAAATTGTAAAGAGGATTGTGCACAAAGATTTAAGATATTAATTTGATCTAGAATATGAAAGGCAGAGCTTATAGTCCCAATGTGATGAAGGGACTACAGCTGTATTTTTTGTATTTCTAGGATGTAGCTAGGAGAATAATTTGCAAGAAGATTCATGAATATTTTTAATCCTGACTCTGCTTCACTTCTCATCCAGCTCCTGAAAAAGGTGTAAAAAATTATGAAGTAGAACTAGTTTGCTAATATTTTTATTGCTTTTTATTTAATTGTTTTTCTTTTAAAATCCTCAGAAAGGAGAGACAATTGACCAGATGTCTGGGCTGAAAGTAGTGTGTGGACCTGGAAGGGGCACCTTAAAAGCAGAAAGAAGCACCCAACCCGGCACAGAGAAACTGAGCTAATGTGCATGAGGTTGCATGGAGCTCAAAGCATTGGTTTGGAGTCCAGGTTCCAACTTTGAAGGGTTAGATAAGCTTCAATATGGCCTGTCAGGTTGCTTCTTCATTTGAAAAATAGGGATGACTCCATTGCTTGGTGACATGGAGAGGGGGCCATGAACAAAATGATGTATTTATCTCCAAGGAAGTGTTCCTGGAAGCACATTGGAGAAGCACATTCTCCATAAGGGATGAAAGTAGAGTGAGTAACATTTAATGTTAGCACTGAAGGATAGTCAGACTGGTGACAAGAAGACAAGACAGGAAGGAAAACAATGAGGCAGCTTCCACTAAGTAACAAAATAAAAACAATGGAGATCTAAGTGATGCTACATGCTATGTGTACTGAGGCATTCCACATCAGTGTCTAACCATATTTCCTTGGCATTCACCATTCTGGTTACATGCACCCTGCCTGGGGGAATTCTGACTCTCCTACCTAGCATGTCATACATGTGCACTCAAAGGGGCTAGAAATGATAAATGGTGAACACTCTCCTTTGGCAAGTGAGAAATGGATTAACGCATAAACACACCACCTTCTGGGATTGCAAATGGGTCCGGGATTGGTTAACAAGAAGTGTTTCTCACCATCTCCCAAGATTCCCCAGTGAAACTGAACTCTGGTTGTCCTACACTTATAATCAGCTTGATAATGTCCACCTTATTGGTTTTCTTTTCTTCCTTTATCCCTTCCTCAGGTATTTATTGGTGCTTCCTGGGGTCAGTTAATAAATAATAAAGCATTTGGTTTCAACTCTTTGTCTTGGAACTTGCTTCTGGAGAAATCAAAACAGAGACATTTATTGCTGGCATAGCACATGCAAACATATAGGCAGAAAATCTTGGAGAAATTTGTTGTGCAATGGATAGTGATGCCTCATGACACATGCTGAGCACTTGGATAATACAGAGAAATGTGAAAATGTAAACAGAGGAGAGACTGAGGAAAAAGCAAAGCTGTATTTCATATTTACTTTTTAGAAAGCAAACCTGGCTAGCTTTGTAATGAAATGGGTAGAAGGCATCATACTGAGGATGATGAATGAATCTCCAGTAACATTTGCATGAATAATCATGAAACTTGAATTTGTGAGTTTTAGAGAATTGGCAAAAAGCTGTATGACCTGGAGATTAATTTGATATGGAATTTAAAAGAGGAAAATGTACAGTTACTGATGAAGGCATTGTTTGTGGCTTTGACTAGTGGATGGGTGATAACCAATTGGTGAGGCTTGCTAACAAGGGAAGAAGAAAACGCTGAGTCTGAGTCTTTGGTGTTTGCTGAAGATACAGATGGCAGTATCTATCCTTGCAGTTTACCTGTTTTTGAGCTTATTTTGAGCCAGGTGATGGATGTGCCTTGGGGTGAAAAGCCGTCATCTGTGCCCTTACCCAGCTTAGCTATGTAATGAAAAGACTGTAAATGAGAAACAGATTGAGAAGACTATTTACAGAGAGGTGTTGGATGAAACTGCAGAAGTTTGTTTCTTTACCTACCAAAAGCATACCTATTTCTCTAAGGTAATATCTTAGTAGAATTTATTTTCATCAGCAAGAAGTGCTTTTGATTCAGAAAGATCAGATTGCAGGGCAGTGGCCCTGAAATTTTAATATTACAGTAATATATTTTTAAAGGAAAGGGGAAAAATGAGGGCAAGTCAAAATAATTATAGTGTTCCTGTTTAGTTTGATTCAAAATAAGACAATTCATGTTATACTGATTGTAGTCTTATACATTAATGATTTTCCCTGCTATAGCAAAATATCTAAGACCAGCTAATGAATGTAGAAGATGCATTTATTTCTTGCAACTCACTATGAAGCCCTAAAGTTACTTTCCTAGTGATTTCATCAATCTTGAGACGAGTCTCGCTAACTTCTAAAACACACAAGTTGGGTTCCTACTGGCAAGCTCCTGGCTTGCGCTGGAACTGCAGGTGAGCACCACGTGTCCAGCTGTCTTCCCCACAGCTGTCATCAGACACCTGTGAGGCCACCTCAGCCAAAAGGCCTCAGCTAATGCTGATTACCTCCCCTCCCCCAAACCCTATGCCCCAAAATCATTAACACAGGCATTTAGGGATGAAATTTCCAGCATATCACATTTTGGGGGCTCTACTCAAACCAGAGATTCTATTAGTGTTAGTGGAACTTCAATGGCAGAGAAACTAAAAATAAATATATTTCCTTTTCTTGATTCAATATGCCTAGTTTGTAAGCAACAATATTTATTTGGCTTCCTAGAAAAGAAATAATCAATGAATTATGTTTTGAAATCCAGAGGAAAATGCTCAAAAAACATGTTCTATGTATTTAAGAATTAAGAAAAAAATGAGAGTTCACCACAATATCTCACTGTGATAATATGCTCCTCCCTTAAGGAAGGAAGTACAGAGTCCCAGCCTGATAAGCTGCCAAAGAGTCCCCAGCTTGCATTATAGGACCTATGAGCCTTTATTTGCTTACCTGAAATAAGATTATTTTGAATAACTTGATTATTTTCTTGGGTACTTAGACTTCTTTCATCCCTCTTTTATAAAATGCAAGAGATACTGGACACTAGCCATATCAGTTACAAACTAGTGACATTTGCCATTGGGAGTAATTTTAAAAATTATTGGAGCTATAATTTATTTTTTTATTTCTGAAATCATATACAGATATGAAACTTCATCACAACCAAATTACCTCTTTCAGGATGTTTGTATCAATTAACATATATATATATATATTCTGTCAATCAATAAATATTTATAGAGATTTTACAGATCAGACCTTCCCCCGGGGGATCCTTCACAAGGAAATAACATCTCTAATTTACTCGCATTGTCAATAAATGCTCCACAGGGATTGCTGGTTACTTGCCTTTGAAGAGCAGACACAGCTATCAGGAAGATGCAGTAGGAACTGGCAAAGGAACATTTTCCAAAAGCCTAGTGAGGGCTTCCTTACTGTCCCCGGGAGGGCAAACTTGTAAGACATGAGCCGCTGCAAGTTTTATCCCTTCTCTAGGTTGCCATTTCTTCTGTGAGGATAATAATCTAATCCTACCTCACCTGAAAAACATTTATATCTTTTGGGTTTCATGATGCCTTTATGAGGAGCACATCCTCATCAACCATGTGACAGCAATACGTGACCATGTTTGGCTAAAACTCCACACGTAGACTGCACACAATAGAGAGGCCTGAGCCACGGGCCTCACGGAAACCTAGAACAGCCATTGTCACAGTGTTCCTCACGCCTTTGATACCAGAACCTTTCCAGGGTCTTAAAAGAGCATTGAAGAACCCGAGAACTTTTATTTATGTGGGTTATTGCTATGGAATTTTTGAAATATATATTTAAAATAGCAACAATCCCATTACAGGTTAAGCCTTACTAGGCAAAGCATGAAGTGAGCTATGTCCATTTAATTTGTTTGTCACACCCAATAAATATCGAATATTGTACTCTGTTCTGCACTGAGTAAATAATAACAAGGGAATGGGGGGAGGGACATGGGGCGAAACCCCTCAGTGAGCAGCAGAGATTGTTATCTAATGCCTGTGTGGAGACCCTGACTCTGAGAAGACCTCAGACTACTCACCTTTCAAAACTTCCAGGAAGGCAGGGTGAGTACAGATGCTTGTGGCTGGCATGGAGATACAGTGGTTGGAGTGTGAGGAAGGTCTAACCGCTTCATCTACCTCACCAAAATGGAAAGGTCACGAGTCCCAAGGGACAACAAGGGAGCATGTGGGGGAGTTTGACAGAAAACATAGGTGTGAGTCACCCTGAGAAGAGTTTGGGAAAAGGTTGAAACTGGTTCTCAAAAGGTGGTCTGCAGGTTGGCAGCACTGGCATAGCCAGGTACCTTGATAATGATGTCAATTCTTAAGACTTACTTCATATCAGGAAATTGGGGTGTGATTCAGCAGTCCTCTTGCAAGCTCCCTGGATGATTCTGAAGTAGCCTGAAGTTGGAGAACCGCTGGAATAGAAAGCTTATCACATAATGGCTGAGGGATGCCAACTACCTTGAGTGTCAGGAACACGCAAAGTGAGACCAGTCAGTACACTGGAGATCTTTCCCATCCACAATCAGCTATTTTTATACAGTGGGCAGGACACTGGATGTACAAGGCTAAGAGGACTTACAGGCTATGGTTGTTCTATCAGTTTAAGATGTCCCCCTTCCCAAACCATATGTTGAAATCGTGATCCACCCAACACCTTAGAATGTGACCATGTTTGGATGTAAGATCTTTGCAGAGGTAAGAATAAATGAATGTGTTAGGGTGGGTACTAACTCAATACAATTACTTCTTTTGTAAGAAGAGGATATTAGCATGTAGACGTGTACAGTGAGAAGACCATGGCAAGAAAAGTGGAAAAGACAAGCAAAGGAGAGAGATTTCAGAAGCTAACATCTTGATCTTACATTTCTAGCCTCCAGAACATGGGAAAATAAATTTCCATTAAGTCACGAGTCTGCATCTTTTGTTAAGTGAGCTTGAGCAGACTAACTTAATGATATAAGAAGTTTTATTTCCTAAATTTTAGTTATAAATGTCTGATTTCCCTTACTAGGTCGGTACCTTAGTCAACCCTCTCAAACTCCCCTTGGATAAAGGGACACAAGAAGAGCATCTCCCCGAGGGAGTACTAGGGAGAGAGCACGAGATGAATGCATGTAAGCCTGAGCTCAGTACTCACCCACAATAGATTCTCAAAATTTTGGCATGAAAAAAATGGCAATCACCTCCCAGCAGCATGAGCAGGATGGTTCTCCCTTGTGAATTCACAGTTAGAGCCAAATTGCAAAGTCGCAGGAATTCAGAGGCCTGACGATTTGAGGCATGTGTTCTCCAGCCTTGTGGCAATGCCCTTTTATTGGTCTCTGGGATTGATTTCTGAAGCAGCCCTACAGGCCACACAGCAGGGTTGGGACTCCTGGATTGATTTTCTATGTTGACACAGCAGGCTGAGCCCTGTCTGGTTTATAAACTGATGCTATATTATTTCCAGGTCTTTTATGAGAGGGAGCCAAGAAAATCACTCTTGCAGGATGGTTGGTTTTTTTTCTTGTGTAGTTTGTTTGTGGGGCTCTGTGTGTGTGTGGGAGGGGGTTGGAGGTGGGGAGAGGGCATGGGATGGGACTGAGCAATTTGCTTTCTCCTCCCAATTTTGTATTTAGCCATTTCAAAGTATCATCACACTGAGAAAATGGTGGCTAATTGGCAATATGATCGTTTCTTATACAAGCCCCAATCAAGGCTTGGGGTACTATTTACTGTGATTATCACTTCCAAGTGCAATGCTTTGTTGTATTTTTCCTCCACAAGCAGTTATTTGTTGGTAATGGATTTCTGTAAGCCAAATTATATCCTCTCTTTAAAGAATCATTTTGGCTGTGTAGCTACAACACCCTTTTTCAGAAAGGGCTAATTATTATTGACAGAGATGTTAGAGAGGCAGATTCTACCAGTTCTGGGCAATTGAATAACCTCTTGTCCCAGTTTACTTGGTGCAGAACTATCATTGAGTCTGCATCCATGATTTGTGTTTAAATTACAATAAAAAGAAATGTGGTAAACCTCAGTTTATACAAAGACTCGTTCTCCCATGATCTCAAAGCCAAGATTCTGCAAGTGTATTGTTTTTGAGTTGCACAGTCTTTATTTATAGGGTCACATAGAATAATGTAGTTCTCTAAAAGTGTCTTTCAGTCATTTTAAATCGGAGAACCAAATTGGCAGTTAATGGTTAAGCTAGTCTTCCCTTTTGTTTTTTTAAAAGAGCTTGGTTCATTTAGAATTTGAGTGTTTTGTTTCAGTTGTATGTAACTTTGATTTAATAAGGTTCTTTTCCTAATACCTTCGTAGTTATTCAAAGATATTTTTCAAGATAGTTTTGGACTTAAATATTTATTTACGTTGGTTTCTGTGATAAGCAATTTAATGTTTTCATGTGTCCATAAATTTATCTGTATTTTTTCATTTTTGTTGTATGGCAAAAATTTACATGGCTTTATCCCTTCTGTCCAATAGCTCAATAGACTGTTCTTATATCCTTCTATTTGTCTCTAATTTGAAAAGCCTCTCCTATTACACAGTACACTCTAATGTGCTAATTAATATATATCTGTCTATTTTCATGATTTGCAAGTCTATTCTTTTATCAATAGCTTTGTAATTTCATGACTGGAATCTTAGAGTCCACTTTCACATACAGTAAGGATGATGTTTATCTCCTACTCTGATTTTTCCATCTCAGTGTGAAATCACTTTTAGCAATTTGGTAAATAAATTGCTAGATTTTTTTACCATGCATTTGCATATGTGTGCTTTTAAATAGCTTATCATTTTGTTTTATAATATACACATGGAGTCTTCTGCATATAACTACTTAGTAGCTGTATTTAAACCACTTGTATATATTGGTGACCAAAACAAACCAAAACCACTGTATTTGTGACATTTACATATTAGTGGAGAAAAATAATCAGTTATCAACAAAATATTTAACTAAATGATTCAATAATTTAGAATATGGTAAATGCTATGGAAAAGTAGAGTTGAGTAAGGGGTAAGAAATTATGTAGTGAGGAGAACTGTAAATTTAAATATGATTGTCAAGCAAGAATCATTGAAAGAATAAGATTTGTGCAAAATCTTATAGTTGTCTAAAACTTGATTTCAATACTCACAAATTTTGAGTTTTAAAATTTGCACATAGGGAGATTTTGTTCTTTTTATTATTAATATTCTTTAACACTTTAATGCTTCTTCCTTGGAAACCACTTAAGGGCTTAATAGGTAAAAAAAAAAAACACTACTGGGTTTTTAATAGTTTAAAAACCTAATGAACAATATTTATTTATGAGACATAGAAATATGTACTCCAAATTCAACATATCCATTATTTTTTCACATTATTGAAATATCTTCAAATAATATATTATGAATTAGAGCAACAATTCATCATCTGGATAAATACAAAAACAGACAGAACATTAAAAATGATTATCAGTCAAATTATATTCTTAAACTGCAATGCAATAAATAAAGAAATGATCGATAAAATAACAATTAGATATCACATAGAAAATTTAACACTATCTAAAATATAAGAACACAAATTATAAACACAGAGAATTAAAATAACAGATGACCAATGAGAATAATACTCATCAAGTCTTATGAAATATAATAAAGGCAATATTAAAATTAATTTTCTAATCCTTAAAATATTTACTTGAAAACAGCACAGTTTAACATAAAGTATACTTAAAATATAAAGAATAAGCAACATGCAAGTAAAATGGCAGACTCTGTAACTAAAAAATAGTAAATTAAAATACAATTTAACTGGTAGTCTGAAAAGACCCATATCAAAACTTTATTTAGTTGAAATAAAGAAGCAAAAGGATTAGAGTTGCAAATTTAGAGAAAAAGTTTAAATATAGAAGTTAGATGTCTGTGTAAAATAATGAATATATTTTTAAAAATCTAGAATCCAGATCAAATATATAGTTTCTGGAAAAATTTCCTATGAAAATTGATTCAAAAAGTATAGATAATCTCAATAGGCCAATTATCATAAAAGCAAAATATAGTCAAATACAGTGCCTTAAGAGAATTTTTTAAAACTTTTAGTTTTAACATGACTGATTAGACCCAACTATTGTCACTAATTCTTTCAAATACACACACACATGCACACACACACATGCACACGCACACACACACACATATATTAGCAAAAGTAAAAAATAAAAATTTATAATATTTTGTGTTGGACCAAGAGGCAACATAAATATTTAACTATAAAATAGGAGGAAAGACTGCCCATGCCAGTGTGATAAATCAGGAAAGAAAAAAAAACAGGGAGGGAAGGGGATGTAAACATTAATTAAGATGTGTTATAGATGTGTAACTGCTCCCCATAAAAAACGAAATAATGATGTATTGTAAATATGTACCAATAAAAAATGAGGAAAAAGATAAATGAAATAAATGCTCATGACTTTAGAACTCAGAAAATGTTCTATCATAGCTTTCTAGTTTAAGTGGCTGTCTTAGTTACTTTTCTTGTTGCTAAGACAGAATATCTGGCACCCAAAGTTAAAGGAGGAAAAGTTTATTTAGCTCACAGTTTGTAGAGGCTTCAGTTCACAATTGGCTGGCTCCAAGGCAGGACAGCATGGCAGAAGAACATTGGAGAGGAGAAATAGTTCACCGAGGGATAAAGGTAACCAAGTGGTGAAGTAGCAAAGAAAAAGAAAGTGATGACAGCAGCTTCCTTCCGTGCTTTAGCATCTATCTGGGCTACTTGCTATTAAGGCTAGTAATATACTCAGGTGGACCTTGCCATTATCCACACCTGGCACTATGCTAAAACAAACAGTGGACTAATTCAGCCATCACACAGTCTTAATATCAGCATCATACACTTAATTCCAGCATCACACTCTAGACACAGCTACCTCTAAAAAGTTGCACCTATGTCTGTGTGAGGCTTTGAGGTGACTTTCACAAGTCATAACAGTGATCTACATTATTGTTATTGCAAAACATCTTTCTCTCTACAGCAGAACAGAAGCATTCATGGATCTGGTTCTGAGAAAAAAGGAGAAAACTGCATGGATAATTAGAGATGTGCTACATTTGCAAGTAGCAAATTATCAGTGAAGTAGAGGTATGAGGAAACTGCATAATGAGCAGCTTACCGAACTGATTTTGGTAGACAAAAAAGAAAGAAGACTGAAACAGTGTATATCATTCTTTCCAGGCTCAAATGTGAGTCTTCCCTCTCCACACATTCTGAGAAGATCTTGTTGAAAAATTTTAATAAAATGAAAATGATAGGTATTAAAATAGAAACAAAAGCACAAGTAGGATAGTGTTTTTTCTTTAAAATAAAAATATAAAGATAAAAATATATTTCTCTGGAAAAAAATCACAGAACAGTGAAAGTGCTTATTATCTATCAATATATTAATGAGATATATAAATGAAATCAAACATATTAACGAGATTAAAGTAGGACAAAGCAATTGTTTTCATAAAACAAAAGCATGAAGATGATATAGAATACCTCAAGAAAGATACAAAGAGACCACGCACACACAAAATATGAACTAACAATTTTTTTTTTCTGTACCAGAAATTAAACTCATGACTTTGCATTTGGCAGGCAGGAGCTGTGCCATTGATCTATATCCCAGATCCCAAAATAACAAGTTAGAAAAGAAGTAGATTGTTAAAATTTATTTGAAAACTATAATTCAATAGAACTCTTGGGCAAGTTTGATAACATGCTGTGTTAGGCAGAATGTGGGGACACAAAGTGTTCATATAGATTAAGAGTGGAGATTCACTGGTGTGCTGTACAGAGGAGCAAATGAAGAGACCTGTTGAAAATTGTTTATGCAATTACTCTTTATTTCAGTAACTCCACTTCTAGTAACTTTTCCCCTTCAGAAATAGTTGCACAATAATGCAAAGGGATAAGCCCAGTTTTTATGTATATTATTTTGTTTGTAGAAAATGATCAAAAACAAACTAAATACTGATCAGTGAGTGAATACTATTAATAGTAATATTTAAATACACAAAAGAATATTTTTAAACAATCTAAGTTTATATTGCTAATGACAAGATGGAAACAGTTGAGCAAGGAAATAATCATTTGACTCTGACCATCCAGTCAGATTCTTCACAAGTCTGCTTGGTAATCTACTATAAACTCTTATGCTTTGCAAATGTCCTCTTGATCCCTGTTGTCTTCTTTAGTCACTCTCATGTTTCTCCATCATCCATCGCAACCCTATGTGAAGAAAGACATGCATTCACTCTGTTTAACACATAAGGCTTAATTTTGTAAATCTTAGAATTATTTACTATTGGAGAGAAGAGCACAGCAAAAGAACAAAGCTTGATCGCAGAGCCGCAGTGTGGTTTTGCCTGTTCTTGTGCTTGTCTGCGTGTGGTATGTAGGGATTCAGATGTAATCTTTTGCATTGCTTCCCAGATCTTACAGTCTGCCTGCTTATAATCCTGTCCTTGTTCAGAAAATATGCGTTTGCATACATTGGGAGTAAGATATTTTTTAAAAGTTCTTTTAGGTTATTTTTTATCTCCCATGGGTGTTTGTATAGAGAGTTCGTTTGTTTGTTTTATGTCCCCCTCTGCCACATTAATGTACCACACTGCGTTCTACAAATGGCTTGGGAATTCAAGATAAGATTTTTTCAAATTCAATATTTTATGTGCAAATCATATATAAGCATCCTCTTGAGCACTGTGAAAAACATTGGAGATTTTGGCTAAGCTCTTTTCTCAGTTTAAAATTTATTGGTTAAAAAAAAAAACAAAGCAACAGAAAACATTTATTGGTAGCCTTCCCATCGCATTTTTTCAAAATTCCCATCTCATTTTCTAGGTACTTCTGTTTTAAAAACTTAGTTGATTCTTTCCTTTCTCTTCAAAGTCCTCCACATATGTACATTTGCTAAATGCTATTATTACCTTAACATGCTTAATTCTTTTAAAACACAATTGATTAATAGACTTTATAATATAATTGATTCATACAATATTTGCAAGTACAATAGTACATTGCCATGTCATGTCCGTATTGGGAATTTACTGACTTTGTAAAAGTATATAAAAAGGTTGATGATAAATCAAAAGGAGAAATCGCACTTGTTATTTCTTGCCTTGGAAACAGACATTTCTGAGTGCTAGCATGGAGTTGCTTCAGTCTCTCGTCTGGGTTGGTTGATCTCCTCTACTCTGATTTGCCCCAGTAGTAAATTGGCTTCCTTTACTAATTCTCAAGATTGTGAATGCATGGTCAGATGCCTTCTTGTTTGGAGTGGTGGTGGGGGCTGGAATAGATGATTTTGCTCTCCTGATAACCATTTTTCCATGCTTTTCCCCTATCATTATCATTTTCCTTAGTAGTGTCCCTACTAGGTATAATATATCTTCTAATCATGTGTGTGTGTGTGTGTGTGTGTGTGTGTGTGTGTGTGTGTGTATGCATGTTTCTCACCAATACTCTGTATGTCAGTGGCACCGTCTAGAATGCAATTAAGCGGTTATGTGTTCAGGTTTTCCTACATGGTGTGGTAGCTCTTCAACTAGAATCGTAACATTGCATGTGTCCAATGTATTTTTGTATCCCCTCCCTTTGGAACCTACAAAATTATCTACAGAGTTGCTCAATGAATAGTTTTAATGTTCCAGGGTGATAACTGATAGTCTGTACTTTTGGGTGTGGGAAGTTAAGTGAAATTTTGCTGCAAGTAACACTGAATTTTTTGGGTTTTTTTTGTACTGGGGATCAAACTCATAATCTTGTGCTTACTGGGTAGATGCTTATACCGCTGAGCTAAACCCCCAGCCCAACACTGAATTTCTGAACCCTTTTCATCATTCACCATCTCATACAGATTTTTTAAATGGTGTTAACAAAAGACAGAACTAGTAGCTGGCCAGGTCAAGGTGAGTATTATCTTTCCTACTCTGAACATGAGCATTTATAAGCAAAAAAAATGTATCAGGAGACAATTCAATAACTTCTTTTTATTTGCCTATATCCTTTACAGGGTTGAGCAGAAGTATTACTTCATTTAATAATCCTGAAAAGGAGAGTGATTCTTAAAAGCTACCTTTGGAGGGGCTAACACACCCAGTGCTCCGGAATGCAAACCACCCTTACAAATCAAATGTGCCAATAAATCATTTTCTGTTTATTATAAAGACACAAAAATGTCCAAAATTCATATATCTTCAGTATGTAAGATATATCACGAAAAGAGTTAAAAAGACATGTATTTGGTAAAATCAATCATATAGAGTATTTGGAGAAATACATTTTAAAATTATGTTTTCATTGGCTATATCGTGATATGTGTAGCAAAACAATAATTACTTTTCAGTAACAGTTATGTATTTTTATAAACATTTACATAGAATTATGCCTTGGTCATTTGCCGGTTTATGGAAGACAACTGTCCTTTCTGTGTGGTTCTGAAGTAAGACCTTTGCTTTTCTATTGGATGAGCTCATAAACACATCTCAGGCCAGCTCTCCAATTTCCAGGTATAGCAGAAGTCTCATTGGACATAAAATTTATGGATATTTCTTTTGCATCTCATGGGAAATTTGGTAAGATCAGATCAAAGTAAGATGCACAGGAATGAATTCTATACACATTCCCAGAGCTTGTTTAATCTACTCATAAACAGTTCTCATTGCTGGAGGATAGCTTAGAAATCTAAGCAAAGAAGAACCACAAACTTCTCTTTAAGAAGATACTGCACCCATCTTAAAATTGTATCTCTAGGAAAAAGATAAATTACTGAAATAATTACAGAAGTTGACAATTGTTTCCTGAGAAAGTTAGAAAAGTTTCCTTTATGTTTTATTCAGAGTAGAGACAGCCTGAGAAAAAGGTCTTCATTGACCTAGATTCACAGTTTTCCTGTATGCAATAACTCAAAAAACCCAAATTTATGCATCTGACACTATCTCATCATAAATAACAATATTTCTGAATATATAGTGTAATACTGTTCAAGAAGTGCAAATCATTATGGGCATATTTTCTCATTAATCTTCCCATGCTATTATCCCCAAATTTCAGGGCTGTGGAAATTGAGATTGAGGGAAGCAATGTTTCTTACCCAAAAATATGCACTGTGCTAAGTAAATAACTTAAAAATGAATTCCCAGAGCTCTGTTTGTGTTGGATAGAAGTTCTATTCTTCCACTTAGCAGTACTGAAATGTGTTCCTGCACAAAGTATCACATACTTTAAATAACTAAGGATACATTTTAGGCCAATTAAACAACGACCTAATTTATTTACAGTAGCCTGAATGTCTTATTTCAAAGATCGATACCATACCAATATGGAGCCATGAAATATAAATTCTTTTGGATAAAAGAGAGCTGCTTGCCTATCACTTTATAGAACTTGGCTGCTAGCATCATGGACCTGCCATCTTTCTCATTGCCACAAGCTTTGATAATTTATTTTGCCAAGGGCAAGATTTATATGCATGAACCACTTTTATTCCAATAATGAATGCATTACTTTCTCTCAAGTGTACAGTGAAAAATTACTACGAAGTCATTATTTTGGCTCTGCTGATAGAGCTGGTGATGAGAAAATAGTCCTTTAAAACTTTTTAGAAAAAAATAGTTAACTGTCTTAAGACCTCATTCTTCCTCGGCAGTAGAAGATACAAATGAAAACCACTCTGAAGAAAAGCCTTACTGGATTTTGTTAGAGAGAAATCTTCACAGTCTTTGTTGGGCCCTCCTCAGAGAAGAGGGAAAAAATGTACTTCCCAGACTCCTTTGCAACCATGTTCTGTTACTTAGATATGCTCGAGTGAAATTAAGGTAAAGCAGAGAACATTTTCTTGCCACCTTAGTTGCTGAAAGGCAAGCTTTGACAGTCATAGTGGTTCACAGGATTTCAAAGTGACTTTTAGAGACCCGTCACCAGGACCATCGGTGTGAGAAGACTGTAGTGGCTGCAGGTGCAGAAGCTGGTAACAATGGCCACTGCCCAACTTTTGGAATTCCTGTGTACTGGTATGACCTTGAAACTAAAAGTTCAAGGGCAGCCCAGAATGCTCATTCTCTGGTCCTTACAAAGATTTTGTACCCATGCACTCTTCCTTGTGAACTCACTTTCTCTTTGTGCCTGTTGCAGTTCTGGAAAGTTCCGAATCACATCATGAGGCAAGAGCTAGTCTTCCGCTCTTCAGTACTGAGAAATGGATAGATGAGTGTTCAGGTGTCACAGGGCAGGAGACCCAGCACATTTGGGTTTACATGCTGCTACTGACAGTAACTCTGAAACTTTGGTCCTCTCTTTCTCATCTTAAGAATAGATTGACTAATATCAACTGTATAGGAATATTGTGATTACTATGTATGTATGAAGTGCTGATTTAATTAGACCAATAACATTTAATAATAACATTTTAATAATACTGTAATACTATTTTTAAACCCTTTTCCTGAAGTTGGATTAAATAATGTGAAAATTTGTCATCTCTTATGAAAGGGAGTGAACATGCAGGATGAGGTCCAAGAAGGATATAATCTGTGTCTCTGTAGGGTTAAAATGGCTCAATGATGTAAACAGACACAGGAACGTACTGAAACACAGTCACACTGTTTTGGTGACTTTTGTACTACCGTGACTAGATGGAGTATTTTCCACAAAAACCATGAATCTTCACGTTGGCAGAGATGAGGTGTTTACTCTGATCCTGTGCAGAAAAAGTTTGGTGGCCCCTTAATATAAGCAGTGACATTATTATTCTAGCAGCAATTTAATTCTAAGGACTTTTTTTTATGAACAGAAGTGACTTCCAGCAGCAATCAACAACTGAAAGTTTCCTTGTTTATAAGTAATAGGGAAAGAGGAGAAAGACACACACACACACACAGAGAGAGAGAGAGAGAGAGAGAGAGAGAGAGAGAGAGAGAGAGAGAAAGAGAAATAAGGCACGTATTTATTTCTGCCTTTCAGTTGGATTAAATTATTTCTATCACATTGTTGCCATTCAACCAACAATTATTAAGAGTCCTGCTACATTTGGATTGGTTTGGGTGAAACAGAACCCTGGATTCACCCAGGAATTGTTGATGTACTGCTCATCCGAAAACAAGGAAGAAGGGAAACAGAAATGCTTGTGTTTGGGTGACATGCACTGTTTTCTACAAACATGGAACCAAGTGCCTGAAAACATTAGAGATATTCCACAATTTTTCAACCTTTTGTACAGCAATGATGGTGTCTCACTGGCTTGAGTCAAACGGTTCCAGAGCCAGGAGTTTGGAGTCATTGTATTTCATGCTCATTCAAGTAAACACTAGCTTGTAATATTATGGGACTTTGTTTTTTTTCATTGGTGTATAAAAGAGTATAAAAGTGATGCAATCTAGGGACCATTCTGGTTATGAAATAAAGACACTCATTAAAAGATTTGTATCTACCTAGTGCACTAGAATGTTTACATTTCTTCCCATATAATATAGTAATAGGATGCTTATTGCAAGAATCCAAAGGAAAATGCCCTCAAGTTGAAAGATCAGAGTGTGAGTTCATGTCCTGATAAATGCACATCCTAGTGGGATTGAATGTCAACCAGAGGTGTGGGAGAAACTGCCATGCAAAGGCTCATTCACTCACATACTGTTCAAGACCCATTGTATGCCAGACTGAGCTAAAGGAGCTAAAGCAGTAAGGGCCCTGACCTTGCAATAACTCCGTTTATGTGAGTGATGGTGAATTGTCAGTAACAGCATGAGCACAAAGCAACTCAATTTCAGACAGTGATGAATTGCTATGAAGACAATAATGCAGGTAAATATGAGCAGATGTGGATTACATCACATCAGGGGGTCACAGCAGACCCCTGTGAAGGGATCTTTCATTTATTCAGATGTGAAAGTGTAAATCTGGGGGACCAGTTTCCCTTTCCTTTTAATGTATTTTGCCTGATTTTTAGGCTCCAATGATATGGTTATAATTTTCCATTTCTCTCCTAAGACTTTTCTCTGTTAAGAAGCTTTCACAGGTCTTCCCTTGGGAAAGTGCTACGTGTTGGAAGAAGGAAAGCTGAAGAGAAATTTTAAAATAGTTTCGAAGTTATTTCAGAATTACATTGCTATGACTTCTAAGGTTGTAAACTCTTCTTCAGCTGTTATAAAATTAAGCTCACAATTTCTAATTTTGGAAGCATATTTTAGGCAATAAAAACTAAAGTATCCAGAGACTTCCAGCAATCTTTGTGTGCCAATCAAAATGAATAGAGGCAGAGAAACAGCAACCTAAGACTGCTTCAGCTTCAGAGAAGAAACAAAATACTTCAAGGGACAGCCACAGTATCCCTTGGCACAGAATCTAACCTGGAAATGACTTCCTCCTCCACACACAGTTGTAGCATTTCCTCGTCTTCCCATTCCTTAGTCCAACAATAGCTGGCAATGTTACAGCTCAGTGCATCCTGTTGCCTCCATGGGAAGTGTTCTGCACCACATGCAGTGAACCTGTGTCTATGCTTCCTGCACTTGAAGCCCTAAAACCTTTCTTTTGCTTTTGAATGTGTTTTTCAAAGCAGCTTATGAGCATTTAGACATTTGAAAATATTGTTAATGTGCCACTTACAAAAAATCAGGTTAATCTGGAAGGTACAAAGCGATGTGGAAAAGAGTAATCCTGCCTTCGGGCAAAACTGACCCAGTTAATGTTTGTAATGATGGTTCACAAGGATTTGAAAAGTCAGTTTATCTTATCTGTTGGCTGGTGTACATGATGGTGAGTTAAATGATTAATTCAATTAATTTGGTGAGTCCCTCCTTTGCCTCAGGGGGGGAAAACTCATTTTGTAGCACTGCTTCAATGGTAAAACTGAAAATATCATTCATTTTTCATATGTAAATTATGAAGACGAATTTATAATGCGAAAATAAATTGTCACTGAGATACTCTTCCATTCCTTTTGTTATACAAGGTCTCACTAAATTGCTTGGGAAGTCCTTGAATTTGGGATTATTCTGCCTCAGCCTCCCACGTAACTTGGATTACAGGCATGTATCACTGAACTCGGCAATAAGAAAATGTTTAAATATAAAAATACAGTGGTGCATTGGTTCACAAATGCTTTCATTTGCAAACAATTTGGGTCCCAAATCTAAGGGTTTGGCATAATTTTGTTTTTGTTTGCAATCTCTGCATTGATTAACAAACACATCTGTGGCCATTTTCACACACAAACATGGTCATTTTTTCCAAAATTGTAGAACAAGTTAAGTCTGTCAGTGGAGATATGAGATGAAACTGGTGAGGAAAGGAAAACAAATATGTAGTAACAGAAGCAAGAAATGATGATACTAAGATCATTCACATGCTTAAAATACACCAGGTTCCACCTGGCAAAGAATCAGTCATGTAGCAGAGAACAAAAAGTTAACAAGAAGCAAGCTGTCACCTCATCCCACTGCAAACCAGCACCATTCACGGGCCGCTGCCACTGAGAGGACAGCCATACTCTAGCCTTTTCCCCTGAGTCAGTGCCATTCATGGACTGCAGAGGAAGAGAACACAAGTCAATAAGAATCAAGCCTACCTGCGGTCCAGTGCCATGAGCAGCCTGCTGTTGGGGGAGACAGTCAGACCCCATCCTCTTCTGGAGAGCTGAGAAACAAGAGCCACACATCTACCCCTCCTGTGAGCAACTGGCTGGTCTGGAGAAATGCAGATTGCTATGATAGCTATTGAGGTGAAATGCAATTTGATGCTTGTGGTGTTTGGTGTTTCACTGGCTTTGCGGGTCTAGGGCCAGTGGTCTGATCATCTATTCAGAGGGTCACCATATGCCCTGTGGCATCTAGGGGGAATCTCTTTCTGGACGTGGTGGCCATTGTTAATTACCTTGTTTTGAAGCCCTGTATCATTTTGTTTGGTTAGGCTGAGCTTTATCCTGTTTTGTTTTGTTTGACTTTATTATATCTGATGGCATGAGCAGCTATCTCAAAGATGCCAAGATATATTATGGTCGCCATTTTGGATTTACTATTGTTTTGTTTTGAAGTCCTTTATTGCATTCATTGGTTTGTTTTTATTGATTCTATTCTGTTCCATTTTGTTTGATTTTTACTATGTCTGAAGGTATCTGCAGCTATTTTGAAGACAACAAGAGGCATTATGGTAACCATTGTTGATTTCATATTGTTTTGAAGTCATGTATCTCTTACACTGGTTTGTTTTGATTGGCTTTGTTCTGTTTTATTTTGCTTGGATTTATTCTCTTTAAAATAAAATTTTAAAAAATCAGTCATGTAAATTCTTTTTAAAAATGCTAAATCCATACCCTAAATAGTACCTCCTTTCTTAGGGACTATAGAAATCTCTATTCTGCCTAAGGGAGCACAAAACGTATTTGATGGGCATATGTATACTGAAGGATTATGATTTTGTTTTACAAACCATACAATTGAAAAATATCTTTAAGATTCTAAAAAGACCCTAAAACATCTTCTTTTTATTAGTATACAGAACAATGAATTTCATTTTAACGCATTACATATTAGTTATACAGAACAATGAATTTCATTTTAACGCATTCACACATGCATGAAAGCACTCAATTGATTTCAAGCTCAGATAGGTCATGCTCTCTCTAACAGGACACCTGCTCTAATAGAATCTGAAGCTCCCCTCAGCTGCAGCACATTCCTTCTCACAATTATTTGCAGATTAAATGAAACAATGGCAACACGGAGAACAACTATAAGGGATTGTTGAATTACCCTTCACAATCTTTCTTTCAGTGCTAAGGATCCAACCCAGGGCATTCTGTGTAGTAGATGAGACCTCTACCCTGAGACACTTCCCCGATCCTTATTCTTTCAACTTCTAATTTATGATTACTTTTACTCTAAGACTCACACACTACATTAGGTCACCTGATTCCTCTGAGATGGTCAAACAGCAGCAGGCTATGCTCGTGCAGGATTTGCAGGCTATGCTCGTGCTGTCTCTGCCATCTCGCCTCAGCCTTGTTCTTGTAGTGCCCACTGGGCATAGGCAGTGGTACACCTATGAGTATGGCCAAGTTCTTTACCAGGATAGTGCCAGTCTTTGGGTCTGGTCTGATGATTGCTAGTGTAGATTTGGCAACTATTCCACTTCCCATCAGTAAAGAGGGCTTTCTCCAGAGTGCGATTCCATGACTTGCAGTATTTGCTTCCTGTATCTGTCTCAGCTGTGCTCATTTGAGTTGTGATGGTATGCAATGTGATTTGTGACTGGGATTTGTGACTATCCTTATCATGGCATAATAACTAAAATTAAAGGCAGTGATTACAAAAACAAAGAATAGAAATTTGATCTCAAGACTATTTAGTTGGTAGTATTCTTTCATCTCTCTCTCTCTCTCTCTCTCTCTCTCTCTCTCTCTAGTATAGCACCCAGTATTCCCAGGTGGTTTCCCATCCCAGTACTAACCAAGCCCAACCCTGCTTAACTTCTGAGATAAGATGAGATTGGATAAGTTCTGGAGATAGTCTTTTGAATAACATGCCTATTGATATAAATCCCTCCCCTCCCTCACCTAATGGTAATGCTCTGCAATTAAAATTTTAATTCTCCAAACAGTGTTAACCTATTACTCCTCAATTTTCCTTCATCAGAATTCCCTTCACTGCATTAAGCTTCCAAGCTACGATAGTTTCTACTATTGTATTTCTCTAGATGACTTCCTGAAGGTGATACCCAGGTAAGTGTCACCAGGCAACAGTTGAGTTAAATCACCTTTTCTCTTGTCCTAAGCTTGTCCTCAGAAGAAATAACGCTCACTCTCATGCTTCAGCTGAAGCTTCCAGGCAGAAGCCCAGCATGTGGGAGTCTCTGTGAGCAGTTTTTAACACAATTGAGGGTAAATAAGCAATATACTTGGAAGAGAGAAATGGAAGGTAACATAGTGGTTGGGACACCTGTGTTTATTAGAGATTGTATAGTGCATAAAGTACTTATGACATAACATTTGATTTTTCTCCTATACAAATTTATGAAGTTTGAAACTCTTTGATGTAAGTACGAGACTCAAAGAAGAAAAATACCATGTCAGCATGCTTGGCTGGTGGTGGAGCCATGAGTGCTTTCACATAAAAATCTGTGTTATGTTCAGCATTTTGCCATGAGAGAATTTTATCTGGTGTTTAAATGTTAAATCTTTCAGTCATCATGAAACTTATTACTAAAACTAAATATATATGCATCTACTTTTTGGAATCAATATTCTGCATATGTCAGTACTAAGCAGAATGTAATTATATAAATAAGTTGTCATGTACATTCTTATTTCTATGGGAAAATGATTTTCATTCTAACTCTGAGCATTAAACATATTTTGCTGTATTACTGATGTTAAGACATCCCTGTTGACAATGAATCAGTCTCCACAGCCAATAGAGGAGTAGAAATTGCATGTGCATGTGAGGAAAGAAGCTTTGTACTTCTGAGAAGCAGAAGGGAACTCTCAATAACTTCATGATGGTAGAAGAAGGCACTCCTGTGATATCTGCTGTTTCCTTGTATATGGCAGGGATTCCACCTGGTAAGTACCAAGAGCAGAGGAGACAGAACAATTGGGACAGCATTATTTGCTATTATGAATGTTAATTCTAGATGAGTCTCCAATCAGATATTTACTAAATATGTTGGCAAGAACCTTCATCCTTCATCATATGACTTTGGAATCCTTGACACACGATACTAGGCTTGTGATGGCAATGGAAAAGGCTTTTCATCATCTTTGGAGCCTGATTGCCATCCCTTTTCTAGATTCCCTGAATTGGGAATCACAGGCTTTATTATTAGGATAGGTTCTGTAACCAATGCATTCTTCCAGCACAGCCTTAGTTGGTTGGGACCTATTTTTTATTGTAAAAAACTTTGTTTCCTCAAGAGCACATTTTTTTGGTTTTAACTACAACTTACACTAGGAACCAAAATAAATGCATTTGGACTTCATTTAGTCGGTTTCTTTTTATATTTTACTTCAGTTCTCTTGATCAGAATGAAATACAAATAACAGCAATGAAGTTCAGTCTAATTTACTCGCTGGTATGGCTTCTGAAGATAAAGTGAGAATGAAATTTTTCATTAATCTTATTAATGGTTCTTTCAAATTATTCTCTTCTTTTTCACAACTGACTTGATCTCTTAAGCAGCATCTCTGTGAAAATGTATTTCCATATTTATTTAAAATTATAAGACAATTGAACATGTTTTATGTTTCCTACTTCACATTCATGGCTGAATTTTTGTTTTTGGTTTCAGATGTGACTATTTTGATGTAGTCGTTAGCAGTAACTTCAATATTGGGAATATTGTAGCAAAAACATGAAGGATTTTGATTCTCAAATCAAATGCAAAAACTAGATTTGAAATTTGTAATTTAGTGTAGCTGTAGAATAAGTTCCCAGCTTGGATATCAGTTATTTTTTCAAAAAAACTTCCTAGTTTAATTAGATATTTAAACTAACTTTCAAAGACTAATTAACACAAGATAGTCTAAGAGTTATATGTAATGAGGGAAGAGTCTGAATATCCACATTTCCCTCAAATTCACATGCTGCAATCCCACCTTCACGATGATGGTATCAGGAGATGGGGCTTTGGGAGGTGATCAGGTCTTCAGAGCAAGCCTGCATGAATGGGATTGATGTCTTTATTGCTTCTTCACCGTGTGGATACAGTTGAACATCTAAGAACTTGGAAGAGGATCCTCATTACACAGCTTCCTTGCATCCAGAACTGTTTTACATAAATTTCTGTTGTTTACAGGCTACCTATGGTAATTTATTAGTACAGCCGGAATATATAACAGACACTAATGATATAGCAACATGAAGAATGATTAAACCACATAACATTATATTGTTTCAGAATCTGTGTGACTTAATAAAAAGCTTGTTCACTTAAAGAAACAGGAAGAGATGACTGAATATTTTCTAGATCTTCTGACATCAAATTCAGGTTATTTCTAGGAACATTTGAGCACAGATGAATTATTAAAGTGTACGGTATTTTGAAAATAAAGTTGTTTTTATTAGCACTATGTTCATACTTTCTGCCAAAATGTGAGCATAGATACACAGGGAAAAGAAAACAATGGAACAAATTGTAGTTAGGTAACCAGGGAAGGAAAACTCATGAAAAGTAATAGGAATTCATCTCTATGAGTTTACCTTAGGTGAGCTCAGTAGTTTCAAACCAGGAAAATCAGAGAACAAAGCAGAGTATCTTCTGTGCCTAACACTTAAGGAGACGCCAAGACAAAGGTGCCCTGTTACAGTTCCCAGAGCAGTTGTGGTTGCATCATTGGCTAAGATGAGCTTTGCTGCTTCATGTTGTTACTGAGCAAAGATGGTGGCGAGAGGGTATGGGAAGTGGTCCCACGTTAATCTTCCTTTTAAGAAATGTGTAGCTCCCGATTTTCATACCATATTACTTGGCTAGGGATATAGCTCAGTGGCATCAGTGCTTGCCTGCCAAACATGATGTCGTGAGTTTGAAACCCAGTACTGACAGAGAGAGAGAGAGAGAGAGAGAGAGAGAGAGAGAGAAGAAATATACCTTTCTTTGTGATACATTACTTGTCTGGATTTCTAAAAAACAAACCTAGAATAAATAAGACAGCTAGTACTTCTACAAAAGATTTGGGAAAAAAGCTTCATCCCTAGTAGAACCTTGTAGCAGGCAGTTTACGGACATCTAGAAAAATAATGTTTGACACAAATCATGTTTCTAGGTTACGTCTATTCTACTGAAGTGTTCTGTGTTGCCAACATCTTAAACAATGTTACCTACCAGTTTCCTTGGTGATGGCCACTGCTGTTCTAAAGCTTTGTCCTTTGCCTTGATATTGAAAGTCTGGTTTTCTGGTTTTATTTTCTGTGAGTTTATTATTGTTGGTCCAGTGAAAAATTACCGAAGTGTCCTGGGTTGTCCCTATCTTTCCTAGGCACACCAGATGGCCGTCCATCACGAGTGGGTGCATCTTTCATATGTGGTCAATGGGCAAATCTTTCCCAAAATACTAGAGACTTACACACATCTCCATACTGAGATCACTGTACTGATTTTTCTGTCTCCAGTGAACTATTTATGAATAATCTGATAACTCAGGAAAACGTTATTTAACCTCTATAGACATCATTTGTTTCCCTGGTGATTCTCTATGTTCTATGTCATATGTATCTATATACATAGATATACATATATATGTACATGTTCATAGATATATTTACATATACATGTAAATCATATATATATATATATATATATATATATAAATGATTTAAATGTAGGTAATTCTAAACACATAGTCTCTACTTTCTGAATTAATTAAAAAAGAACTTGTATATGCTCTCTGGGTACTCTTGGTTCTTATTTATAATAATCACCTCCATATTAGAGAAAAAAATAGAAAAAGTGGTGACTTTGTTCAAGTATAATTACTTTGAGTCTGTTCTCTCACTGTGAAGCTCAATAGTGAATACTTTTGACATGCGGAACCCAGCTTTTATATTATATTTAATACTCTGTATTAAAGAATTTCTGGATAGTTGAGTATCAAGAGCTCGAGATAGATCATTGTTTCAATATTCTCAGAGCAGAGGTTTTCTTTTAAAAGTGGCAAATACAGTGATAATAAAATATATTTAGGGAAGCTATGACTTCTTCCCTTCGTTAAAAAGTTTTAATTAGGGCACAGCTACTTTTCCAGAGTTTTGTATAAGTGTTCCAGGATAGTGTGTTAAATTGGCTATTTTTCAACATGAAGGTATAGGAGTTGTTTCCATTATATTAAGCAAATAAATATTATTGGATACCAGTAGAGTCTGTATACACAAAATAAAGCATGAATTGACTAATTCTCAAGTAGATACGTTTGCGCTAAAAGAAACCCGTGCTTCTAGTTTCTTGGGATTTGTGTGTGGATTTTGTCTGCCCGATAATTATGTTTGGGCTCTGAGTAATATTCAGATAAAAGAGAGCTATAGACAAAGATAAAGTATTTGGGTTGGAAGCGAGCCTTAGATGCTGCAGCTATTACAACAGTTAGAGAGAGCCACCAATGTGGCAAAGGTGAGCATGCTTTTTCTAAATTCTTGCAGCTGGTGTTAGACCCACTCTGTGAGCTGCAAAACAGACCATCTGCTTGAAGACTCCTGAGATTCCTCTCCTTTGCTTAGCAAATGAGTGGAAAGAATTAACACATCTTTCAAAAATACCTGGTAGAGTTTGGTTTAATAGTTCCTAAAAGGAAGTGATTGCTTACTTAGAGAACAAAACAAGCATTTGTTCCTGTTTTAATTCTATTCTTTACTTAGTAACCCAGATAATCATATTGTTGCCATTGGGATAGTTTTAAAGCCCCTCAGTGTAGATCAAATTTTCTAGGCATCAGCATAGTACCATGGAGTTAGTGGACCTTCTCGGTGTCAATATGAGCACCACTGACCATAGAATAGACGCCTTTGGAGTACGCAGCCAATTATATCATGTGAATTGAAAGATGCTGAAACTTTCCCGTTGTCCAAAATCTTTTTATTCAGGACAGCAGAATCAAAAAATTTTGCTCTTATATATCTTTAAGTTAAAATTTTATTTTTCTTATGTTTTTTGGTAGTGCTAATAAGAATGAAAAAAAAAAGTTAGAATCACACACCAAGATTTTTTTCTATGTCCCTCACTGGGCCCATCTGGCAGTTCAGTGAAGTCCTTGGGAGGTGTCTGGGAAATGGGGGGGCCTCCTCTTACCCTTCCTGCACAGGTGTCACAGAACAGAGTTGTGCTTTCAGACCCAGGGATTGAACGCAGAATCTTCACTTCTAGAAGCCTTTGTATGGTCACTATGTACTTTGTCCACTAGTTTGTCTAATCATTTTTGCATTGATGAAGATAATGTCCTATCATACATAATAAGTAAGGAAGATACAATTAATTGTGGTATAAGGAGGTTTTTGCAATGGCTTCTGTGGTCTCTCATGTTGCTTTCTCTGTCAGTTTAAACCCTTTATAATCACAGCAATGTGAATGCTACAGGCTTGAGGATCTCACTTCAACATCTCACATCCATTCTCCTTTGCTGTGCTGGACTTTTCCTTCCTTTAAGATCTAAAACATATTCTCTGTACCTAGATTATAGAACTTCACTTTTAGGCTTACTTGATCTTGTCTATACCATTCCTGAGCTTGCAAATTTTCCTTGGATCATGGGTTGTGTATGTCCTCATTAAATCCCAGGCTTTTACTCACCTACCTCTTATAGGTACAGAATACATAACTCAAACATATTTGAATTTATTCCACAGTGGATGGTGAAGGAAGCATAATTTTTTTTAATTTTCTCTGACCCACTCTTACCTGTAAGTGTGAAATTAAGTCATCTGGGAATACAAGGAAGAAACGATCACAGAAAAGAACTGGATGCAACAAGTCAACAGCTTCTTCTGACAAATTTACATTTTTGCTAAGAGCCAAACCAGAAGAAAAAACTTGATAGCTTTATTCTGGGGGATAAGTGGCAGGCAGAAGAGATTAAATGAGAGACTAGAGTGACGATAGACGGGAAAGAGCCTCTAAGCCTCACTGCTCTAATAAGTTCCGAGACTTGGAACAGGTAAGACCTGACATTTAATATGAATTTTAACTGTGACAGTCACTTGTGTATTCTTACTGCTCAGGTGACTACGGGAAGGATTCCCAGCTTTCCTGAGCTAGTTTTTCCTTATATCCAATCTTTTTGTGGGGATTCTGGTACTTGATTGGATGTACATTCTTTGAGAATGACGCATAATATGTGCTTAATGAGTGAATATTGCCCCTGTTTCTCTTGTCTTAAGTAAAGAATTCTCGAATTATTTATGAACGTATGTTTATGTGTTTATTTTTGGTGCTGGGAATCAAACTTGGGACCTTGTGCTTGTCAGGCAGGTGCTGTGCTACTGAGTACATCCCTGGCTACTCTGACTTTTCTGAACACAAACATATGTAGGTTTCTTAGCCACAATCTTAGCTCTTTTAAGAATAATAACATTTTACCCTGAACTAGATTTCTAGGCCACGGTCTGACTTATGATTTTTGTTAGTTTTTATTATGATCCACAGTTTGTATTTTTATTTGCTTAATAACAGCTGAATTCATTATCTTCTAGGAAAAAAAGAAAAATATGGTATCTGCAACACTGATTCTGTGTCTAAGAAATATATATACTAATAAGATATGGCTTTGTTATATTCTGAAATATGCATGATTTAGTCATAACCCACGTCCACTCAAAAACTCAGACTGCAGCTACTTTCCAAGAAAAGCTAAATTTTATTTTTGGTAATAATCTTCCTAAGTTTCACAAACAATTCATTATGTGAAGGCACCATTTGATATGATCATGTTATCGTAAATAATGGTAAAAAATAGAGGTTATGAGCATTCATCCATTTCAGACACAATTGCTTACAAATTCTTGTTAAAGTTTTTTGTAAGCTTGATTTGGTATGTGATAGTGGCCACTTGTTTGTGAAATTTGAAGACAACACGACTGATGTGTGGCACATCATCAAGGCTCTGAGCAGAGTGGACACAGACTTGCTTGCTTAATCTGAGTGTTTGAAAGATTATGGAAGTTTATGAATTCCAAACATGTTTATTGTGGAAACAAATGAGGACTGAGGTACATACTTGACCTTCGAAGTTAACACAAGGATAAATTCTGTCCTCCCACAAAACATTCTGGAATGCCCTCCTCTAAGTTAAAAATGTACAGGGCAGGCTATCTCATTCTGGAAAAAAAAAATTCTCTCTTTCTGAGTAGAAAAGAAATCATTTCTGGAAAATAACAACAGTTACAAAGATTTCATGCTCTCAAATTGCTTCCTGACATGCACAATTCACAACTGTAAAGGAGAGAACTCAACATCAGAACCACAGTAGAATTTTAATAGAGGTTTGTCAAGTAAGAGCATGAACGAATGAAAGAACAAATGAAAGAATTAATGAACAGAATTTCAGTGATAGGAAACCAAGGTGATCTTGTAGATTAATAGGTAGTGTTTCTATTCATAGATTTTAACCAGGGATTGTGGTTTTAGTTCAGCCACTTCCGGTATCATTTTAGAGAGACTCGCTATAAAGAGTAAAAATGAGATCAGTGTTTTACCACATTTTTTTGATGAGAAAACTGGAGAGTTCAGAAAGGTTGAAAGCTTACTCAAATTTGCTAGTATACTGCTAATCCCAAATTATGTGCTTTGAATCACTATGCTATAAAAATGAGTATGTGAACAAATTGATGTGCTATCATTTTCTGAGCTTTGTTTTTTGGCAAGGATGGTCCTAAGAGCTTTATGTACATTACTCATTTAATACTTACAAAAGTGTTGATGCTTTGTTATCATTAAATTTTACCTTTATTTTATTTACTAATTTTGCTTATGTTATTTATTATATTCACCACTGACTTTACTCCTGTTTTCTTTGTCTGCTTTTTGGGTGGATCTGTTGACTGTAGGTAACACTGTGACTATGGTCTGGCCAGGTCAGTCTGTGTTGTAACTAGACTGCTGAGCACAGCAGACACTAGAAAAGTCCATCAACTGTCTTCTGGGGCAGAGACTATTTGTTTTGCTACAATGGACAATGTCTGCCTTTCTACTTTTTTTACTTTAATGTGTATGTTAAGTTATCCCAAACTTGAGATTTCAGAAGGTTAGAAAGGCCATCCAATACATAATTTTAGATTTGGTGACGGCTTGTGATATATACAAAGGCCAGGTTAATTATAAAATAATTTCAAAGTACCAGTTGGGCCATTTTCTCTGAAAGGAAACTTCAAATAAATGTCAAAAAGTCATTAATTATTGAATGCAAATTCCATGAGTTCAGCTCTGTGTGTGATATTCTATAAGGAATAAAATTCAAAGAGAAGCTCATCTAAGATACAGTGCACTTGGAAATTCTCCCTCTAGTTTCTTTTCAGTGTTCTATGCCTTTTGGGTTCATTCCCAAGTTTCCTTTGGTAACGTTAGCTTTGTAACGTTATGATTAATCCATGAGACTGAGGCATGAGGTCTACCTTTACAAAGTACTAATGCCTTCATCTGGGCATTGCCTTCATCTCCTTCTGACCTTCATACCTGCTGATACAGTGAAAGCCTAACACTTTAAACAATTCAGTCCTAAACAAACATCTGTCTCCCCTTGGAGTGTTTGTTCACAGGCCAGGCAGCCAGAAGGCCATTCAGTACCCAACCCAGGGTTACCATCCAGCACATAGCGTGAAGCCTAAATTTCAAGTTTAGAGTCTATTCATGTGCTCAAACAGCATTACCTGTGAAGAGAGGGCAGTGCCTTCCAAAAATTTCCATAAGAAGTAATTGTGTTTATGAATGAACAACACACTGATCAACAAGAAAAGTGTTGAATTTTCATAGGCTCTAAATGATTGTTATTTTAATGGACACTGAAAGACAAATGCATCTATCAGCCTATTGAAATAAATGTTATTATCCAAATGGATCTACAAATATTAAATACATCTTTCCATAAAACATAAATACCCTGATTATGACCTTTTTGAAGGTCTGTGTAGAACAGAGGAAATGTTTATTAATGTTTCTGGCTCTAAGCCAGATATGAGCCTAGAAAAGTTGGCTTATTTATAAACAAAGACCTAATAACCTGCCTTTCCGGGATTACAAATTCCTGCCATGAATCATTCTGTATTGTCTGATGTGTTTTCTAAATTTAGGATGCAATTCATTATCTAAATCCTTGCATGTTTCAAGACTTTTACCCTTTGTTCTTCAGGGTACAAAAATAAAAAGTCCTTAAGTCCACAGAACAAAATAACATAACAAGAACTTCATTGTTTTAGAAAATTGCTTCTCAATACTGTGTAGTCTATGGTACTAATTGACCAAAAGGATAACTATAAGTTTTTTAAAAGCTAGCAAATATGTCATTATATCTTAGAGGTGGTATTCATTCTTTTTAAAACTCTTTTGAGATTTCCCATTCCTCATATTTTAAGGCCCACTTTTTAAGGGCCACAATACTTTTTGTAACAATAGATGTTTTAGGATTGGCAAATTGTGAAATCCTAGATGGAATTGTGCAATAGCCCCTCAAGGAAGGAATGGGCTTTATTTATTCTTGGTGAGTTCCAAATGCACAAAAATAAAGGGCTTGCCAGTTGCCAGTGGGAAGTGAACATAATTATGACTTCACAGCTGCTTTCCTAAAGAAAAAGGCGAGAGGAATAAAAAGGAAGAGTCATGATTTTTTGTACTGCATCTAAGAAGAATATGCACAAAGGGAATATATTTATGCCAGATATAAGAAGCCATAATCAAAGTAATACTGTAGTACCAAATTCGTGCCAAGAAATTCAGAAATCTTGACTTGGCAGACAATAAATCAGAGTTATGCATCTGAAGTACTCTAGTAATTAGAGCAAAGTACAAAAATTGAGGTCCTCAAATATGTTTCTACTAGCTTGTTTTATCTGATGCAAGTAAGCTGGACTTCCAGCAAAATTGTCAGCATTTATTTTATTGGTTTGACATTAATAAAGCAAGTTTTTTTCAGAGAATAATTCAAACCTTGATGAGCTGGATTCTAAAGTGTATAGTCTTAAGAAAGAACCACTGGAAAGTTTTGCTTGAGACCTTGGAAAATTAAGCTTTATAAATACCATGAGGTAGCCAAGGTTACTACTATTCATACCTACAAGAGCTGATATGTTGTTTATAAAAATTGTTGGCAATTTTTCTGCACGTGGATAGATTGTAAATATTTTAGACTTTGTAGATCATATGATCTCTAACCTATACAACTCTTCCATTTATAAAGATACATATATAATATATAAGTTAATGAGAAAATTATATTCTAATAAGGCTTTATTAAAAAAACAGGTAGTAGTTGGTTGGATCATTAGTCATAGATATAAAACTAATTATCATTTTCATCTTCCTGATCCAGAAAGTTCCTATCTTAAAGTTGGAATTTCACCAAATGATTATGTGTATGTTTAGCAATAGTGGTATTTATTTAGTTGCCCTTAAAGCCTTTAAAAATGTTTTGATCCAGATATAAAATGTCCATCTGAAATTTCGTGTTTCTGAAAGATAGATTGGATCACGGTGTATTGTACACATCTGTGAATTCATTCTTTGATGACTCAGTAGCTGACTGTGCTACTTGTTAAGATGCGGGCCTGGTTGGAGGTGGTCACTGTGAGTGAGTCCTAGGGGATGTATCACTGTCCCTGCCCCCTCTTCCCATTCACTCTGGTTCCTGGCTACCCTGGCATGAATAGTTTTCTGCTGCCAAGCCCCTCTTCCCGACATTTCTGCCTCGGAGCCATCCAACTATCCTTGGAAAACCACCAGACAAAATAAACTCTCCTCCTTTAAGTTTCAGATGTTGTCCCAGCAATGGGAAAGTGACTAGCATAAAGAGTATTTTTCAATATTGATGACTTTCTTGAGTTGTCAAATAGAAGTGGAAAGACAAGCATGGCAAAGAACAATGCTTTTTAAAACACTGCAAACAGACTTTGGTTGTTTGTGTCCTTGAAAAATCACTGTAACAAGGAAACTGCACAGGGGAACTAAAGTTCAACCTCAAACCACACAGATTTCACAAAAAGGAAAAATAGAGGAGCACTGTGATTTCAATATAGATATTTTGGGGCAGGGAGAAAGGAAAGGCAATTTAATTTCGAGTTAATTGTGAAAATCCTTGAGAAAGACTCATTTAAAAAAAAAAAAACACAAAACACTCTCCAGTGTTCCTTCTCTACTAGGCTAGCTCAGTCTGCTGAAGAAATATTAATTGAGCTGAGTGATAACTACAGGTGTGTCAGAATGATGCCTTTCCCTGTTCTTCCAGTAATTTACATCGACCTCTATGTGCCACTTAACTTCTATTTGATCTATTTCCCAATTTATAAAATAAAGAAGAATAAAGTGATATCTATAAAGTGGTTGGAAAGCTCCTGGGGAAGGTCCTAACACAGGATGCCTGAGTTTCAAAGAATGAGGAGGACATTCGTTTGGCTATTGAGAAAGCATTTTAAATCATGTAAGTGGACACAATGGTATTCTGTGAATGTCACATTACTCAGCAGTGTTCCAGAGAGCCAAATAAATAAGGAGAAAATGAAAGTTTAATATTCAAGTTACCTCTTAATTAAAGTAGGTACAAGCAAAACTTAGAAAGAATGAGTTCGGAACTGAATGATATTTGTGATATCAAGATATTGAGATAGACACAAATGCACTTTGACATTTAAGCACAGTACTCTGGTATTGACTTTTATACACTTGTGTTCTGCTTTTCTTTATTCTATTTTCCTTCATTTTGATAGAATTTTCGGTGTGGCTAAAAAGATGTAAATATGAAATAAAAGTGGCTTATTTTAAGAACATGGAGAGAGAACCCCAGGTTCTCTCTGAGGTCTGGCTTTTCTCTCTGCTGGACACGTGTTTTAGGGGGGGATACATATAGCTTAGGTTTGGGGTGGTGCCTAAGGGCCATTACTGATACACAAGTAGTCCATTGGAATTCATTTCTCCACAGGTAAATTGCCTAGGGGCGGGAAGGTGACCTCAAGATAGAGCCCCTTGGTTCCGCCTCCCAACCTCCCACCACTGCAGAGTCCCATTTAGGGCAAAATCATTTCAGGTAGCAGGTCAGTTTAAGATGATCAGGGTTGGTATGAAGCCATCTGAGTTTGGGGGAGGTGAATATTGTTTGCTGACTTACTTTACATGAGATGCCATACAAATGAAGTATAAGCGCAGTGTTATTGAGCACAATTAAATAGGAAGCGCCTATATACCACACTAGAGAGGTGTGTTGCTCATGAGAGGAGAAGCGAGCAGGGCAGATTAAGACTTACGAGACGGCTTAATTGTACAGTATAACTGGAAACAGCAGTAGAAGACTTTATCAGTTTTTGTTCCCATTTAATAGATGATGAAAACAAGATGGTATTAGCATATACCGCTTCAGGAGAGACATAGGAAGCTTAGATTTAACAATTCATTATTAAATTCTTTTATCTGATGGCTTTGATTCTATTACAAATAAGCTGAGAGTTGCCTCTAAGATGTTTTGCAGCCTGCTTTGAATCAGAGAGGCAAGGCTGATTGAAATGGAGATCAATACTTCTACACTAACAGTACCTACTCATTGGAGATCTCAGTGTGCTCACAGTTCTCAGCCAAATCATTTTATGTATTTAGTTCTTCTCAACATAATACATTCATAATTTTGTTGCTGTTGTTATCTGCACTTTCAGATGAAGATGTAGAAGAGGGAAAGTTGGATCCCTCAAGTCATATAGTCAGTGAGAGTAAAAACTTGGAATCTGAGGCAGGGCTGCCTCTGCAGGGGTTTTTGCTGGTGTGATGACAATGTGCAGTGGCCTGAGTCAGGAACATTAGGTCCTGAGAGAATAGGAGTGACAGCAAGGTGAGGCAAATGGATCCTGGAGTCCTCCTTGGGATGCTGAATGCAGTCTTGAGCTGCCCGAACTCATATCTATTTTGTTTTATGAGAACCCTTTATTCCTCAGGAAGGGAATATCTGTGCCACCCACAATGAGACAAACTCAGTCAGCACATGAGGAGATTGTCTGCATGACCTTTAAGAACACTCTTCTACCCTCTACCCTGCCCTGTCACCCTGTAGCTACAAAAGGAAACTTTCAAAGAAAAATCTCACTGTGTACTGGGTGGCCGTGAATTTCCCCTTGACTCACAGACAGATGAAAGCAATTTGAGTCCTAGTCACCAGGAAACAGGAAGTCTGTCCCAAAATCTTTTGATCTTTTGTTGCTCCGAAGAGGTTCACATATCATTACTTTGCCACTTTAGGCCATTAAACCCATTTTGCTCTTTATATACCTGCTAAACATAGAGACCAAAATGAAGAAATACAGCCTAAATAAAGACACCAATAACGGCTTACAGGAAGTATTGAAAATAGCTCTGCAAAAGGTTAGGAGCCAATGCCTTTTCCACTGTGGGCTCTAAAGGTGCTCTCTTTGATCTGCTACAAGGTCCCTTCACCACAGGTATGAAATGAGAAATTTTGAGGGCTACCGAGCACCGATTTTTTGCAAAGGATCAGCTAGAGGTTATTAAACATGGGGAATGTTGAAGTCATAAAATGCTAGGAAGACAAAGGGGACTCGTGAGGGCAGCCACAGCCATAGTTACGGTTTTTCATTTCTGACTCTTGGTTCTGTGGGCTGAACGTGAGCACCTCTGCCAGGAAGTTGTACAAAAGCTGTGATCGAAAAGGTTGACTGAACTGAGATGACCAGAAATAGGCCAGAACCCAGAGGTAGGAGGTTCCTCTCCAGAAGCATGCGGTGGCACACCTTTGTACCTTATTAAATTTCTCCCCAGTTGGGGCTTTAGGCAGAAAATAGAGCAAAGTGGTTAAGCCCAAAAGTTTTGGAGAAAAAGAGAACTGAATTTGATTGCTGACACTGCATGGTCTAACATATACCTATTGGAAAAATAAATCACTTAATCCCATAAAGTGGCAGTTAGCTGGTTTGTAAAGTGGTACTAAAATCAGTGCCTCCTCTTTTCCATTGCTATGAGGGTTATGTAATACAATATGAGGCCCATAGTGAGGGCTTCATTGATGGAGGTGACAGTTACAGAGTAGACCATTGGGTGCTGTCTCAGGGAACACTTGAAGTTTAAATACTCTCCTCATTCTACTCTGGGTTTCTCCCTCCTCCACTGATCCTTGCTGCTGATGTTCCCTTATTTGATAATTAGAGAAAGGAAGAGGAGGATGGAAGACTTGATGTCACTGTGGGTAAAATGCACAGAGACAAGCCTGGGCCTGCCCTTATGGCGTTGAACATAGAGAAAGCTTTGGAGGAACTCTCTGAAAGGTAAAGTCATTTTCCCCTTAGAAACTATAAAGAAGCAGCCAGTGATTTATTATCCAGAAGAACAATAGACAAGAGAGCTTCACTGCCTGCCTGTGAAAGTGATGAGTGCTTGCTACGCCTCCTCTTGCACTGGAAGCTTCAAAGAGTTCCAGCCCTTTCGCCTGACCACCTGCTATGCTTTCTCCTAGAGGCACTTCTGCTTTCTCTCATTCTTTTGGCTTTAAAGAGAAATTTATCTTTTCCCGTCATTCTCATTTCTTCTCTCGAATCTTCTCCTTGCTACTTTTTCTATTTTGTGGTCCGGCTTTGTTGCTGACCTGGGTAGACATCTCAAGAGCTCTTAGGAGAGCTTTTGTCTCAGGATCAGGTTTTCTCCTTGTCTTCTGGCCAGTAATAGAACAAACGACAAAATGCCACTTCTCCAAGTTCCAAAGCTTTATGGAAGCTTTGTCTGTGCTCCTTTGGTCCTTTTCTCTCCAATTCACCAGCTTTTCACTGAAGGGACTTTCCTATCTTCTTTTTATTATCTCTTGACTTCTACAAGGAGTGGATGAGGCTTCCTGTTTTTTGGCTTCTTATTTCCAATAAATTCAAAATACTTTCCTAAAATGTGCAGGCAATATGAGAAAGTGGAAAAGTCAAAATAATGTCAGTCTTCATTCCTAGGCCCCCCTGCCCTGACTTGGTGGCAGAGTCCTGAATTTCTCCTCCTAAGTCATCTTCAAGATTAACCTCCAGAGCTTTTAGGGTTAAATGGGCTGCTGGATGTTCCAGTGTTCCCACAGTGTCCTCCTCCCTGCTGCCCTAGTGGAATCTGGGAGCTGTTTTGGAGGCCTGCACAAAGGGGCCCATCACCCTCAAGGGTGTACCCTGTTTTCATGGAACAGTCTCCTTGGGTTATCATCTTCCTGTTTCACTTTTGTAGGACTCCCTTGGTCCTAAATCAAGTCTAGCCCTAGTCTATTGCACATCTCCTCTCCATTTTTACTGATGCTACCTTAATTCAAGTGCTTATTATTTCATATCTGAAGTATTCTGCTAATACTTATATTACTGTCCAAGAGCTGCCATTAAATAGAAAAAATCACAAGTTAAGTGATTTAAATTAACAGCAATTTACTCTCTGAAAGTTTTGGAGGCCAGAAGTCTGAAATGGAGCTGCTGAGGGGCCATCGCTCCTCTGAAGGGCCTCAGGGCAGACACCGTGGCCGGCCTCTATGGCAGCTCTCATATCCTATGCAATCCTTGCTGCTGCTCCTTGGCTTGCAGCTGTATGACACCAAATCTGCCTCAACTGTCACAGGATGTTTCCTTCTCTGTATTCGCCTTTGAAGGCAGACAATCATATCCGATTAGGGTGCTGCATTTTAACTAGATTACATCTGGAACCTCTACTTCCGCATATTCACAGGAAAAGAAGGTTTAGGCTTCCTCACGCCTTTGGGAAAGACACAATAGAATCCATGACAATATCCTAATGGGTCTAAATAGACTCTGATGTTCTTCTTTTTCTTTAATTCATCCTTTTAAACACAGGTTTCCTAAAAATACTTACCAGGTCTCTTACACTTGAATTTTTAAAAATAATCTGTGGAAATCTCCACTACTTTACAATATAATTTTTGAATTTGCCTTTCAGGCCTTTCTCATTTTAGCCAGTTATCTTCCATGCCAGCGCATTCTGCCGTCCTCACTTTTGTGGACCCTGTGGAATGTGATTCCTTACCTCTGCCACATCATTCAAAGTCTTACATATTTGTTCACAGTTTTTATTTTTTTAATCTAAGTCCCCTTCTTTCCTTCCAGTGATTCAATCCATCCTTGATTTCTCCACATGCTTTGTTCATTTTGCTGGTACTCTGGCATTTCTCACACTGTGCCCTCATCTTACTAATATTTGTTTTGATTTTGCCAATGCCTAGTGGCTATGACCTGAAATGCATGTTTTTAAAACAAGCGATTCTAGGCAGGAAGAAAGTCTTTGATAATTAATCTTACCGCTTTTTCCCCTTGTGTTCTTCGTAAGTCCTAGTACTGATTATTCCCTGCTACATCCTACCTAGTGCCTTTGGTAGCCCTATGGAAATGAGTACAAAAGTACAAGCTGGACCGTAATTTAATATATGATGTGATCTTTCCAGCTCACATCTCATCATAGTAAATTCAAAAAGTCTTGGGCCTTTGTGGCTGAGGGACATGTTTTTCTTCTGAGTCTTGTTTCATCAGCCTGTTTTGTATTATTTATTGGTCCTCATGGTATTTCATAACATTCTTTCTTCCATAGCTGTCCATATTGGATTATTTCCTTGTGGAAAAACCTCTAGTTTGGGTACTGGCAAAAAAAAAAAAAAAAAAAAAAAAAAAACAGACCTGAAGATCAGTGGAACAGATTAGAAGATACAGAAACAACTCCAGACATACTAAGCCACCTTATCTTTGACAAAGGGGCCAAACACATTCATTGGAAGAAAGATAGCCTCTTTAGTAAATAGTGCTGGAAAAACTGGCTCTGTACATGCCAAAGATTAAAATTGGACCCAGATCTTTCACCACGCACTAAACTACATTTTAAATGGATCAAAGATTTTAATATTAAAACAGAAACATTAAATCTGCTAGAAGATAGAATAGGTAAACTCTTAAAGACATTGGCGTAGGCAAAGGCTTTATAAATAAAACCCTGATTGCACAGGAACTATCACAAAGAATCAGCAACTGAAATCTTATCTTATTAAAATGCTTTTGCACAGCAAGAGAAACCACCAACAGAGTGAAGAGATAAACCATAATGTGGGAAAATGTTTGCCAGCTGTTCCTCAGACAAAGGACATATGTCTAGAACATATAAAGAATTGAAAATAAAATCACACTCCCCAAATCCAAAGGCTCAATCCAAAGGCTCAATGGGCATCTGAGATGAATACACACTTCTCAGATGAAGAAATACAAACAGCAAATAAATATATGAAAAAAAATGTTGAACATCACATTACTTGAGGGTTACAAATTAAAATGACACTGATTCTACCTCACCAAGAAAGAATGGCTGTTATCAAGAAATCAACCCATAACAGATGCTGAAGAGGGGAAAAGAAACCCTTCTCCACTGTTGGTATGAGTGGAGACTAGTACAATCCCTGTGGAAATCAATGGAGATTCCTCATAAAACTAGAACTGGAGGTCCCATCTGACCCAACTATTTTCTTCTGAGCATCTTACCAGAAGAATTAAAAATGTCGTATCACAGCGATATATGTGTACCCATGTTTATAGCAGCACAATTTATAATAGCTAAATCTTGGAAACAACCCAAATGCCCATCAACTGAGGAATGGATAAAGAAAAAAAAAAAAAGCTGTATTCTTTTTATATAATGGAGTACTAATCAGTCATAAAGTAGGACAAACTGGAGACTTTTATAGATAAATGGATACAACTCAAGAGCACACTCATAAGTGAAATGAACCACTTGCACACATGTAAACATCACAGCGGCATAAGCGCCTGCCTTGCAAGCAGGCAGTCGTGAGTTTGATCCCCGGTACTGATAACAATGAAAAAGACAAAAAAAAAAAAAGATGAGAGTAAATAAGATCCAAAATGTACAATAGATATAAACTAGGAAGAAAGGTCAAAAGGAAAGAAAAACTGGAATGAGGGACTACAGAAAAGAAGAAAAAGAAAAGTGAAAAAAATAGATGTATTACTGATTTCTCTTACTTCACTGAAAATAACAGTTTGTGCTAATATTGTTTGTACGATTAAATGTTAATATCTTGTGCTCTGAGTAACTAATTTAAAGTTAAAAATATGGAATATTCAATTGCTACCCTCCTATTATTTTGTTTAAAATATTGGTTTTTTTTTTCTCTTTACAATAAAAGACATTTAAAAAAATACTCTGGTTGAGCAAATATCTTAGTTCTTCTTTAAGAGTCTGTGTTTCTGTTTCCAGTTCTTTCTTCTCCAAACTCCAACTGATTTTGTGTCTGTTACATACTGCTACTCCAAGAGTAATGCCGCGGCCCTCCTGCACGCCAGCACCCACAGCCCCGCTGCTCTCTGACATCTTCTCCTGCTGAGCTGTAAGTCACGAGAGGTTAGCATTTTCCACCTGTTCTCTAACCACTGTACTTCTGATGCCTGACCCAGAGGCCTAGCATAGACATTTTTTCCTTAAACAGGAATCGAATTAAGGTGAGATTTTGTGATTATGATGATAGAGGTGATGATGAGTTGGTAATGAAACTATTGTTTGGCATCCTGGTAAGACTCCCAGAGTTTCCAGCCCTCCCCCCAAAAAATGCGTATGGAGTTTGTGAGATCATAGTCATTGTGTGACATAGGATCAAACATTTTCTCAGATCTAGTAGCAGAGTTTTTAAATTATTTTTTCAGTTAATTCTCTATGGAGAATTACATTACAATTACATTTTATTCCATCATTCCTTTTTGGTTTTTTTTGAGACAGGGTCTCACTATGCAGTTTGCACTGCCCTTGAACTCACTTTGTAACCTAGGCTGGAGTCTTGTACTCACAAGGATCCTCCTACCTCAGCCTCTCAAATGTTGGGATTATAGACATGTACCACCACTCCTGGCTATGCCATCATTCTTGATTATAATGGAGAACATTAAATATAATTGACTTTCTCCAACACTCCCAGCAATTAAAGCATTTTATTTAGGTTACAGTTAAATCAGCTGTATGGAACAGAACTAATGGTGGTTCAAAAGGTGGTATTAGTGTTGGCAGAAAAGTTCTTCGAACAATGTTGCTTAATAGCTACTCTTTTCCTGGGAAATTGAAGATAGCTACCATGCTGTGTGGTCTTGTATTGCCCAGTAAGTCCCTAGAAATTTATCTTATTTATCTATTACCTATCACTCTGTATATCATCTAATTATCTATCTCATGAAACATACTTAACATATTTTTTCTCAGTCCTGAAATTGAACCTAATGTCTTTGTTATGGCTTGACTTTTTGTTTTGAGTCACTGTCTCAGTAAGTTGTTCAGGCAAAACTCAAGGTTGAAATCCTCCTGCCTCAGCCTCTTTGAGTGCTGGGATTAGAGGTTCATACCATCATATTCTGCTGGCATGCATTCTATGTGACTGCAAACCTTCATTAATGGTGCTGCCTCAAAGCTTGTTTTGGAGTAGATTCTCATCAAATGGTAAAAATGTGCAGTAATCATTCTGAAAACAGAAGTCTAATGGTAATTACAGCTAATAAAACTGACTCTTATTCTAAATAGGTATATATGCCTTCTGAGGGTGTGAGTATAATTTATCCCTCAGAAGGGATTCTTTGAAAAGTTTTCCCATAACCCTGTTGTAGTACTATAGATTAGCTTTTCAGGGGGAAAAACTTATATTCACATCAAAAATAAGATGCAGTATCTAATTTCATCAGGATGTAACATGGGGGGTCATTGTTTTTCCCCCAAGGAAAGAGGACGCTGGGACTGATAATTTGGCCTCACGTTTTCTCTCGTCTCTCTTTTTTTCTCTGATGTATATTAGTTCCCATAGAAACTATGATGTGGTGTTTTTAGAGTGACATCTACAAATGTAGTATAAGGTCATTTTTATCTAATGCTTTGAAATTTAAACCATGATTTGTGATATAGAGTGAAACCTCCTTAACATATTCTAAAGGACTATAAAAAGACAATATTCTGCATGCAGAAAAAAAATACATGTGACTGCATTATGCCAGGTCTGGGAAAGTTCGGCATTGTTCTCTGCATAGAGAAACAGAAAGAGCCGCATCTCCCAGTTTGCCTGCAGAAGAGTCTTGACAATGCATCTGGCTCCTTAGTGTGGGGGAGGGAAGCCCCTCCTTCTGCCTCTACCTGTGCTGTGAGTAACCTGGGAGGCCACTCAGAAGGGGCAAGGGGTCCAGCTTTAAGTGCTGCAGTAAGTAGCTGCATGTAGACAGTCATAAAGCTGCAGAGGCTTTCGTGCTCCCACTAGTTTCTACCACCCCTGGCCTGCCATTCTTAGGGCAATGGTGTGATGTTCTTTATTAATTTACCAGGGTTTCACCTATAAATTCCAGATGCATTTAAAGGGAAATATACATGTTTCTAAAGAGAGAAACTGGAGTCTTGGGATAAAAGTGACTTACAGTTTAATGGAACATGATCAGCTCAGGCTTCTCATGTGCTTTTCAGAGAAAAAAACATCTAGGTGCTGAGTCAGACACTCTGAAATCAAATCTCAAATCATTTTTTTTTCTGGCTATATACACTGAGCAAGTGAAATCTTTCCTGATCCTGAGTACATGGATCTGAAGAGTATTGTAAAGAGGGAAATGAATGAATACATCCAAGGGAGATGATGTGTAATGAAGGGCTTAGTACCTGTTACATCCTCAGAGCTCTAACACTGTGCTGCATAAATATGGCAGTGGTCTCCTAGAACTTTGTTTGTGCCATCTCTGCCTTCACTATCATCTTCTGTAGTGTATAGAAATTGTGCAAGCATCTCATCTCCTAATTAGGCATGGCTGAAATGGCTGTCTCCATTGCACAAGCATCCTTTGGAACATGCGGCCGGTAGGTTACCTTTTGGAGCAGAGAAGGGTATGAGGAAGCAGTTAGGCTCTAAGATGCCTCAGTCCAGAAGTGATAGATGTCCCCTCTATGCTGTCTGCAAAATCAGGCTCGGAGAAATCACTGAGCATATCAGTGATTGGTACACATGGGTTCTTCTACACATTAACAAATGGTTATTAAATCTTACTGTTTGACATTCATAATAAAACAAAATTTTTGCTCATAGTAAACAAATAGAATAATAAAACAAGTGCATTTCAAACAACAACCCAAATAGCAAAATCTGCATTCCTGATGACATTCTTATGTGATCTGCTGCTCTGCTAATTTATCAGCCCAAGGTGGAGGCGGGGAAACAATACATTCTTTATAGATGGAGTAAGTCAGATTGTTTCATGTCTTTTGCCCACAGATTTAAACTTTGAGAAGTGTATAAATAAGCAACTTAGCATATGTGACCTTCTGACCACAAAATGTTAAATTCCAGGAACTATATTACTCCACTACTTTTATTTGTCTGTGGGAAATCACTTGATTTATGTTTGATCCCAGGGTACGGTAAAAATGTGCAGGTATGCCAAACTAGAGCTATTGGAAGCTGTCAAATAAAAATTTTAGCTGCCCTTAAAATCCACAAATAAAAGTAATGTTTGATTAAGGATAATACAGTTTATACCATACTTTTATCAGTATTCAGCCACAAAACATATCTAAACAATTTAATTTTAATATATTACAGTATATTCCAGCTCTTGGAGAGGAAATTCTCCTGCACGATGAAAAGGGAAGTTTCTTATCTGCGAAGGAATTATAGCAGAATGGTAGTTCTAGCCAGAAAACACTAAACCAACATAGACAGGGTAGATTAGCTGAAACATTCAGCCAAGAAAGTCTGAAGTTTCTTGAATTTGGCTTATTTACATGGATCATTCATTCTTATTTTATGGGCTTCAGAATTTCAGATGGAGTCCAGCTAGGATTATAAACCAAAGTGCCCCAATAACCTACAAGACAGTTGAAAAGGAATCCTCAGCTCAACTTTCAGACTCTAGAGTTTGGAATAATTCCAAAAAGATTCTCAGCTTTTAGATCCTTTAGACCAGTCTACACTGATGCAGAGGGAGCCTTAAAAGCAACCTGGAGAACTTCCCTATCTTTAACACTTCATTTATGGTTTACCTATGTCAAACCTCAGCTATGGAGTTCTGGTCTTAGCTTAAAGAGGAAAATAAACTTTGCTGTAATCACTGCTATGCAGAGCACAGGTTCTGTTTTACAGTCATGGTTAAAGCAGGATCACACCACCTTTGAATTCAGACCACTCTGCATTTCTTCTGACATGTTAGTTTAAACTCATCTGCATTTACTATGTCTTTGTTAATAAATGTTGCATATTTGTATTCTGCTTTATTTGTTGCATATTTGTATTCTGTTTTATTTTTCAAACTGGATTTTTGATGGCGAGATTTATTAAACAAAATCACCTGGGGTCTTACGCCATTATGCATCTTTCTGAAACATGTGCGATCATATTCTGAAAAAGCTGCTGTAAGGTGAGGATTTAAGAAAATCTCATTGCAGAAGGCCTGGCATTGGGGAGGCAGCAATGATGCTTGACTCACTCCCACTGTTTAATACAGTACCTGTCAAGTTGCAGATGCTTAGTGTCTGAGAGTGAGAAAATAAATGAATGAATGAGAAGGAATTTTCTCTGAATATGCTCCCAGTGTATTCCAGACAGACTATGCTCAACGCTCCCCTGTGAATCAGAACAAGGTCTAAGTCAAAGTCTGGACCTCGTAAGATGACATAGGAAAGTCATCACTGAATCTGTGTCAGACAGCAGGAAAGCAGGGGAGACCCAGACAGCCACAAGGGTTGTTGTGCAGGTTATATCGAAAGGTGATTTTAACTGATGACTGGATTGGAGTCCTGTGGTGCCAAGAATGCATAGGTTTAGAAATTTCTAACAACTTTCAATTACCTGTGATTGTGATCATCTAGTGAAAGGTAGCAGGGACCTTAATGTCATTTGCATTAGTTTGATATACTGTGCATCAGATTTGCATTTTTAATTGTGATTGTCGTAGGTCAAAACTAGCATCAGTTATTCTCACTGAACTCACTTTCACTGAAGCTAATTTGAGACATAAAACACTATGTGAAAAATCTAGAGACCCAAATAACTGTGCAGCATATGCATATATACATGCATATAATTTTACATGAGTGCATTCACTTTCAAATATTAGCATACAATTCCACATAGATGTATATATAATATGTATTCAGAGTCTACCAATAAGACTACACAACTTCAAGAAAAGAAAGAGGATGATGTTGCTTTCAGACAGATGGGGTTACCCTCATATGAGGGATTCTAAACGGTGTTGCATACCACAGAAAACCCACTACACTGCCAGCCCTTAGAGAAGAAATTGAAAATGCATGTGCAGCAATCTCACTGACCAACCTAATGAAAGCAGCAGTTCCTGGTACTAATAAATACCTGGAAACTAACGGGCACCTCTCTGAGCACCTCGTAATTGCAGAGGCCAAAGGTAACTTGTATTACTCTCATGATGTCAGGACTAGGGATGTAGCTCAGGGGCACAGGGCCTGCCTGGCAAGTGCAAAGTCCTGAGTTTGATTCCTGGCAGGGGAAAAAAAATATCCTGTGATGTCTCAATACATTTAGTATTAAAATATTTATACAAGGTTTTCCTTTCCTGAAGTGTGTATACATTTTTTGGTGGACGGTACAAATAGTATTTTCACCAGTGAAGTACAACACGTCTGATGGTAATCTCATAAATTATAATAGAGCTGAAAAATTCCTATTACCTAGGACATGTAGTTGTTGCAACATCATAAGCCAATGTGTTACTCAAGTGATTGTAGTGGTTTTAGTGTAAACAAACCTACTGGGCTAACAGTCATATAAAGAATGTAGCAATTCCACACAAGGTAGGTAAACATGTATAGCAAATATATAGTAACAATAAAATATTTTAAAACATTACATACAATTAGGGAAAGTACATAATGTTTGATAATTATAATAAATGTTTATGTTACTGATTTATATATTTATTATACTTTTTTGTATCATTCAAAAATAATTCCTGGCTTTTAGATGCTTTAAGCTACATTGATATAAATCATTATTAGAATGAACTCTTTCTACTGTCTTAGTTACTTTCACATTGCTGGGAAAAATACCCAATAACTACAAGTTAAAGGAAGAGAGGTTTAATTTGACATAGACTGTAGAGGGTTTATTTTGTAGTCAGATGGTTTCAAGGCAGAGCAATATTGTGAGGGGAACACGGCAGAGGAAACATAGTTCATGGCATGACAGGCAGGAAGCAGAGAGGGATCAAGGGAGGAGGAGGGGTATGTACTCTTCTAGGGCATGCCCACAGTGTCCTCACTTCCTCCCATCAGAATGTACCTCCCAGCATCACATCCAGCTGCAAGCCCAGTAGCAGACTAAACCAGCGATGAGTACCACACACCCGTCAACCTGTCACCTCCCCAAAGCCCACCTGGAAATGTGAAGCTTTGAGGGAACTTCTAGATGTAGACCCTAATATACATAAAAGCATTTATCATAAAATAGTACGCAGCGTTGCAATGACAGCGACTCGGTATACCTTGTGCTTGCTTTGTCTTTTTGCTATCAAAGGCTGTGTTAATGGATTGACCTTTGCCATCTTGTCTCATTCAGATTTGCTGAAATATGTGTGTGCCTCAACATTTGAACAATTTTTCAGAATATACTCCAGTTGTTAAACAATATACAACTATATATACACCCAAATACGCATGGTCCACATAATAGCAACATTTGTACAATCCATATTATACATAACATGGCATTATATAGATTTTAAAAATAAATTTACACATATTTATGAAATATATGCATGGAAATATATATATATATATATATATATATATATATATATATATATGTTTTCCTCAATGAAGTCAACATGTGTGCTGGTGATAACAATGTTGAAAAATTCCTGTTATCTAGGGACACTGTAGCAATTATAAGATTATAGCCCAACATATTAATCAAATCTTTGTGGTGGTACTGGTTCATCACATAACCTATTGTGCTGACCATCATTCATATATATATATATATATATATATATATATATATATGTGAATCCATGTACCTTATACTATATATATAATGATCCATGTATATATTGATCTTCAGTATTGAATTTGTTAAATGCATTTTGAAGTAAAAAAATGTTTCAGCACTCAGCGGTGAAGCCAGTCTCCCACAGCTCATGAGCACATACTTGCCCTAAATCTTGTGTTTTGTGCATGTTAGGTGCTAAGTGTTCCAAAACATGAAAACAATACCACCAAGCCTAAAAGGCTTTTATTAGCTCCTTACAAGGCTAATATGGACCAAACAGAAGGTGAAAGTTGTGTGGAACATTCACAAATTATTTGTAATACCAGTTTTTCTTAGGAGAATAATTCATTGTCCTCTCATCAGTGCGAGCACTTGTCCCAAATTCAAGAACAAATTAAAGAGGATCACTGGGGTATGATGTACATGGAATTGTGCGGGTGCTATTATTATGTGTGTATGTATATTGTGTTTCATGATGACACTTCTCCCTTCATTTCTAAATATTGTTAAATAACTTACTGTAGATAGCCACTTTGCTAGACCCATACAATACATATAGAGAGTGTCACAATCTTTCAAGAAGTCCCTGCTGTACTGAGGAACAGAGACTCCTGAACCAATTAGTGCAACTGATCTGTGATGTAGTCAAACACTTTCAAGAAGGGCTTAAGAAAAGAATGTATCAAATATTCACCAGCACCTACCACTTGATGCATACAGGTCTTGCTTCTCTTTTGCTAATCCTATCCATTTTCCAGCTAATAACTTTGCAGACAATTTTTTACTTCAGTAAAACCTCAGAACTTCTGCAAGTTAGTGGGGGAGAGATTTTGATTTATGTCTCTAAGAGCTACAAAACATTTTGCTTCCCTCAACATCCCATGAAAATTTGTTACTTGAGCTTCAGAGTGGATTCATCCCTTTTGAATCTCTTTCTTTTTATCATATGGCAATTTGTGAAATGAGATGATTCCGTAAGGATATTTTTTTGTTCTCAGGACAGTTATACAACTGTTTATACACATAAACACATATATATTTATGAACAATGTTCAGAGAGTGTGTGTAAATGGGCACACATCTTTGAAGTAAATATGCACCATGCATACGCATGCTCAGGTTGGTGAAAAATAACACTGCTGTCTGTATCATGATCTATGAGGTAGGAGTGCAGGTATGGTTGGAAAGTCTGATGTTTCTTAAACATTGTGTCTCAGAGCTTTCATTTGTAAAACAGGACCAGCAATAACTTCCCTTCCTGCTATATAGGAGTGTTGCGAATTTCAAATAGGAGAATATGCGAAAATAGTTTATAAGGTAAAATACCCTGTACAAATGCATGTCTGGCCAAGGTGTGAGGACCATCTGGCTGCACGTTAGACTCTCACAGGCTTCGAAACCACAAGACGGCTTCTTTAGGAGACTACAGGTTATATTTTACAGTCGCAGATCTCTTCCAAACCACTTTCTAATACTGTCAAAGCCCCAATTCTGTACTTCACTGACCTCATTTTATGTGCTCTAGCTTCTACCTTGAATTCTGTAATTTCTCTGGTAACAATATCTGCTCTCCCTGATAATCTTTCTGTTGAGCTGCTCAGTCTAAGTCACCTTTCTACTAACTCTCTTGATTGGATGTAGAATTCTTCTGTTCTAAAAGTCTTTTTCCTGTTCAGACTCAAGCTCCTGTAGGATCATATATTCACTACTGTCCTGTGCACATATCTATAAATTCATAGATCCTAGAAATGGTTATGTCCAACCCTATTTAACAATGGGAAAATGATGAGCATTTACTTTCCAAAACATGGCTTAGATCTCTGAGGACAGTGGAAGTTTTCAAGGCACATACACTTGAAACAAACAAACAAACAAACAAACACAAAATAAGATGCGGCATAGAGGCTCACACCTGTAATCTCAGTGCTCTGAGAGGCTGAGACAGGTGGTTCAAAAGTTTGAGCTCAGCCTGCATAACTTAACAACTTAATAAAACTCTGTCTCAAAATTAAAAGAAATACAAAGAGGGTGCATCCCTAGTACTGCATAAGAAAAGAAAGACCCAAAGGGAGAGAAACACACATACACATTGAGAGAGAGGAAGAGAAAGAGAAAGATAAAGAGAGAGAGAGAGAGAGAGAGAGAGAGAGAGAGAGAGAAGAAGAAGAAGAAGAAGAAGAAGAAGAAGAAGAAGAAGGAAGAAGAAGAAAAAGAAGAACAAGAACCAGAAAAGAAAGATGAAGGGAAGAAAGGAAGGGAGGGAAGGGAAAGGAAGGAAGGAAATGAAAGGAAAATTCTTATGTTTTAGACTTAACATATAGTAAGAAATTTGTTGACCCACTAAATAATTGCACTTGCAGTGTTTCACTGGAGCCAAAAGGAAAATAGCTGGGTCTACTAGAATTAATTAGACTTTAAAAGATGATCTTTAGGTGAGAAGATCGCAGAGAATGCCTTATGGTACGATATTTAAGAAAAAAGGCTTTTATTTCAAAAATAATCTAAGTTTAAATTTTGGCCATAGCATTTAATAGATGTATGTTATAGAGAAAGTTAATTCTTGGTCAGCTCTCTTTTTTGCTAAGAAACAGAATACTCAGAGAGAAAGTCATTTTACCTAAGAGCAAAAAAAGAAAATCTATAAAAACATTATCCTTTTTAGGACCATTGGAGATATGGGGTTTCTAGTCGCATGAACTGATTTTCAAAGACCAAAAAATTCCAAAGAGAGGTGAGTCAAATAAACTGTTTTGCCTTTGGAAGGCTATGGAAGAAAGAGGTGACTGATAATAAGACCAAGTAGAGGAAAAATAGCCAATTTTTAAACACATTTTAAATGCTGAGTTTCAGTTAATATAACAGAATCAAATCCTAGGAGTCCAGATACCATTGAAATCAGCATTCGCCCAGAGGTTTCTCTCCAGGCCTCAGGACCTATTTGATCTCCCAAGCAGTATTCAGGAGAAGGTAAGAGAACTACCCAACTTGTTTCATAGCATATATCTATTAATGAACTCTTCAAAGGTGCACCCTCACATTTATTGCTAACGAAGAAAAGATGTAACGTCCCTGCAGAAGAGTGGGTTATCTCTCTAACACCTGAGAAATGAGTCATTGCCCTTGGGAGAAAGGAAATGTAAAGCAGATTGCTTCTGAGTGAAAGGTAAAAAGATTCTATTAGTCTCTAGTCTCAGGTCAGGTAAGGAGGACCAATAGGAGTCAAACCCATCTGCTCCTCCCAGGTTTTCACTGAGTGAGGAACAGTAGAAGCACACCATGATGGAAGTGCCAGAAAAACCCCTGCCAATTGAAATAGGCCCAGATAAATGAAGGGTAAGTGAATACAGAGATCATGCCTTCCAGGAGATGGGAAGAAAGCCCACCAGGGCCTGGGATTTTGGAAGTATGATAGTAAGAGAGTAAGGGAAATTACATTCTCACCCCTCCCCTTACCTTCCTACAGAAGTAAAAGGGATCTGGCAGCCAGGAGAGTGGGATGGGACACTTGGAAAGCTCCATTCCCCAGGCTGGACACCTGGCATGAGGTTGGGTTCAGAGGACAGCAAACTACCCATCGTATCTACTGTGAACCAGGTAAAAAGGGACAATAGAAAGGGAAAATATATTTTCCATGGTTTAAGATTGCAAAGGCTATTAAAAACTGAAGGTGGAGTAGTAATATTGAAATTCAAATTAAGTACAAGTTATCAGTAGGGAACTACTAGCAGAGTCTGAAGTCATTGTTGGAACACAAACCGAGCTCAGCAACCAAATAGAATGAGCACATGTCGAATCTATACAGAAGTGACATAAGAAAAGAAGCATTCCCATTTGGCAGGATAAATAGTTTGACTCAATGTTATTGTTCTAAACATAATTTTCAGCAATCTACCAAAATTTATGCGGGGAAAAAAAGAGAGAGACAAATACAAGTGCTGATGTATAAAATAGTCAGCACAATCAGATTCAAAATGGTCCAGATGGGAAGTTTATGCTGTTTTAATATATTGAAGGGCTTACTGGTATAGGTGTACATGTAAACAAATGACACATTTTAAACATTAAGTACAAAGAAAAGGAATTTTTAAAAATGACAATGCTGTTGATGAGGGATTTCTTCAGAAAGCATCTGAACAGACTGGACACAGCAGAGAGCAGATTGGGTTAACTGGAAGAAAGATCATAGAAACAGTAAGAGAAGGAAACAACAGAGTAACCATCTGCCCATCTGCTGTAGAACAATATCAAATAGTCAAATATATATATATATATATATATACAAACTCTTACAAAAGAAGAAAAAATTTGACAGAAGAAAATTTGCACACAATTATCGAGAATTTTCCAAAAGAATTAAAGTCAATGATCCTCAGTTCCAGAAGCTTAAGTGACTCCAAGCAGCATAAGGACAGAGAAGGAAAGATAAATAGATACATACATACATACATAGATAATGATAGAAAGACAAGAATAGAGAAACATTCATAAGTAAATAAAATATATATAGTCACATCATACACAAATGACTCCAAACTGTAATATGTAAAAATTTTATGTCAGATAGAAGAAAAAAATAACAAAACATATTACATGTAGTATAAAAAACTAAGAATAGCAGCTAATATTTCATTATAAATTGTGTAAACTGAAATGCCATGAAGTTATGATTTTAAAGTACTTAAGGAGAAAAATCATCTAATACAGAATGAAATCCAATTAAAATATTTTTAGAAAAGTAAAATTTAAAAAACTGAAAATTTTGCCTATAGATCTGTACTAAAAGCAAATAAATTCTCAGGTAAATTATAATACCAGATGAAACTTCCAACCTACATAAGACCTGAAGAGTTTTAGAAGTGGAAAAAAATGAAGATATATACAGAAAGTGATTTGTTTTAGTTTTAAACTGTTAAAGTTGCAGATCTAACTAAAAAGACTTCAATAATGAAAACTACTGCATTCTGAAAAAAAAAAAAAAGAGATTGAAAGGAACATCAGGAAATGAAAGATATTACCTGTCCCTGGATAGAAGACAATAATATTGTTAAAACTTGTACATAGATTTAATGCAGTGCAAATCAAAATACCAACGTAATTTTTCACAGAATTAAAAGTGAAATCCTAGGTTATATATGGAGCCAGAAGAGACTCAGAATAGCTAAAGCTGTTAGCAAAGGTTGCTAGACAACAAGAATTAATCATGAGACATCACAATCTGTGATTTCAAGTTATATTACAAACCAACAGTGATAAAAACAGCATTGTACTGGCACAAAATCAAAATGTGGATAAATGATATAAAATAGAGGATGCAAAATAACCCCAGCCACATTCAGCCATCTGATTTTTGACAAAATAGTTGAAAATCTGTGGCAGAGAAAAGAGAACTAGTTTAACAAATAGTACTGGGAAGTTGGTTTTCCACAACCAGAATCAATCTAGACTCGTATTTTACCCTGCACTAAAATCAAATCAAAACTGACAAAGACCCAACATAAAACAGAACCAATATGTTAGAGGATGAAACAGGTAAAACTCTTCAAGATATTAGCACAAACAAGGAATTTCGGAAGAGAACTCTAATTGCACAAGAAATAAAATCAACTCAATAAGTGGGATGATATCAAAATAAAAAACTCCCACATAGCAAAAAACACAGCCAGAAAAGTGAAGAGACAACCAACAGAATGGGAAAAATTTTAACAGCTACTTCGCAGATAGAGAGCTGACATCTAGAATGTATAAATGACTCAAAACAATTAGACCTTCCAAAATAAACTCTCCCCCTGAAAAAATAAGTGATGAAAATGAAAAGACAATTCTCAAAATAAGTACAAATGGTCAATAGGTACATTAAAAAGTCTTTAATATCTTGGGCCAATAAAGAAATACAAATAAAAACAACAGTGAGATTGCATTTTCTTCCAAAAAGAATGACTAGTATCAAAACCTAAGAAAACAACAAATGCTGGCAGAGTGGTGGGAGAAAAAAATAACCTTTCAACATTGTTGATGGGAATGTGAATCAGTGCAACTGCAATGTAAATTGGTATAGAGATCACACACACACACACACACACACACACACACACACACACACACACAGAGATGGAGGGAGAGAAACTTCATTTGACCCAGCTATGTGCTTTCTGCATATCTTGCCCAAACAGTTAGATATTATATTACAATGATGCATTGTCTTAGTTACTTTGTGCTCGTTGCTGAGACAAAATACCTGAAGCCCAAAGTTGGGAAAGGAAAGGTTTATTTCTTACAGTTTTTGGCGGTTTCAGTCCACACTCAGTTGCTCCCAGGCAGGCGGGCATGGCTGGGCCGCCTTTCATGGCGGCTACAAACAGCAAACAGGAAATGGCAAAGAGCAAGTCATACCTTCTTCCTGCCATTACATCACATCCTGGCTCCACCTCTATATGGGTGGAGCACTGACACCATCAATCCAAGTACTATACAATGAATCATCACAAATGAACAATGCAAACTCATGAGGCCTGGGGGACACAGACATAAACAATGACATGCATGCTTACCATTTTATAGTGGCATAATTACAACAGTCCAGGCTTGGAAATAACCTATATATTCATCAATAGATGAATGGATAAAGAAAAAGTTATATATATATATATATATATATATATATATATATATCAGTAACAGTACTACATTCATGGCATGCATTTATATGTATATATTATAGCTGAGTACACATAAAGAAGACTAAATTTGAGTCACTTATAGGAAAATGGATGCATTTGAGATCATAATGTTAATGTTGAGTGGACCAAATCAGATATAGAAGGTTAAATAATTCATAGTTTTTCTTATGCAAGAAACTCAAAATAGAAATGAAAAGCAAAATAAAAGATGATAGGAAACAAAAAGACCTTTGGCCAATAAGGAGATCTAAACATGAAAGGAGAGAGGAAGAAGGAGAGGGGAGGAATATGTAAAAAGGGTTAAAGAGGTAATACCAAGTCACCACCACGAAGTTATGATGAATGTATTCAGTATCTATTGCAAAAAATGTACTGATAAACATGTATGCTGTAGTAACAGCATAATTTGGGGTTCATGACAAAAATAGATGTAAAATACATTATAATAGTTTCATAAAAGATGGACTGAATGCAAAAGTATAGGCCTTCAGAGTTTGCAAATGGTATATAAATTGGTGAAATTTCATTTGAGGATGCATAAGATAAATTAAAGCTATACATATAAAGTATACAGTAACAAAAAATGAAAAAAAAAGATGAATGGTAAACTAATAGTGAAGATATGATGGAATCAGAAAAAGTTTTAAGCCATTTGAAGAAAAGAAAATGCCCAAAAGTAACAGAGTAGATCAGAAAAAAAAGTAGAGTATAGTAACGCCTAAGTATCCATCCACCTAAGTAAACAACAAACTCAGATGAAAGTAAGAGAATGAAAGATGAGCACAGTGTAAATACTAATCAAACATAATTCCAAGGATAAAGGGAAAATTAATATAAAAATGATGAATTTTCAGAGAAGAAATTATACTTGCATGTTTATATGGACTTGTTAAAAATGATTCAAAATATGTAGAAGAGACCTGATAGAACATGAAAGGGAAGTCAACACATTCACAACACTGATGACTATTTTGACATTCTTATCTAATTGACAGAACTAGAAGACATAATTTTAGGGTGGATAGATCTGGATAATGCGATCTAGCTCCTATTCAAACTTCTTGGTAACACTGATTTAACAGACACTATGAATCACTTCATCAAACAGTGGCTGAAAACACACTTCTTAAATATACACAGAACACTTCGTAACCCAGGCTGTGTTCTGGCTAAAAAAAAAATACTACAAATTGAACAAATATAAAAATACTTGACTTTAACATTCAGGAAATCTGGAATAGAACGTAATTATCTCAATCTGATATAGTTATCTAGGAGATGAATAAAGCTAATTTTGAATCTAATAGTATAAGAGTATTATTTTTCCTCTGAGATTAGACAAAAAGCAAGAAATCCATTCTCACATTTTTCCAACTTTACATTGTAAGAAAAATATAGCAAAAGAAAGAAATAAATGACATACAGGTTGGAGAGCAGGTAGTAAAAGTCTCTCTATTCAGAAACTACCTACAAAATAAATTCTATTTCATTTAAAAAAAAACTAATGAGGGAGCTTAGCAAGTTTTCAGGATATACCAATTTTTTAAAAATTCATGTGTTATGTTAGAGCAAACAAATCAAAATTTAAATTTACAAAGAATTTAAATCACATGACAATCCTGTGTTACTTAGGGATCTATCTGACAATATATTTGCAAGACTTGTGTGCCAAGATGATAAAATATTACTGAGGAAAATTTAAAAGACTAAAGTACGACGTTCATGATTTGAAAGTCTCAATATTTTAAAGATAGCAATTATTCCCAGATTTAATATAGATTTAAAGCCATCACGATCAGAGTCTCAGGTTTTCTAGTAGAACTTGTCTAAGTGATAGAACGTTTTTTATGGAAAAAGTAAAGACTAAGATTAGCCAGACAATTTTCAAGAAGTATCAAGTTAGTATACTTATACAATCCAATTTCAAATTCTGCAGTAAAAAGGTTAAATAATAGTATCAATATGTGACTTGTAAAATGGAATACAATAAAGTACTTATCTCAAAGAATTATTTTAATTAAATGAGGTGACATTAAGAAGTACTCAGTAAATAGGAGCTGTTGTCTTCAACATTTTTTATTATCAGAGAATCATAAAGAAAAAAATCCTTCTTCTATCTAGACCCCTCCCACACTCCTGTTTCTACAGTCACCACCACCAGATGTTTAGGAATTTTTACAAGTCATTTAATATGAGACATTCAGACCTTGTTTTCTTTTTCTGGGTTCCTCCATAGGCACCAGCACATCCATCAGCCCCAAAGGTGGGCAACTTTCTTTTTGTCTGTCGAATGGTTTTTCACTTCTATCAGTCTCTTTCAAGGGCCCTAGAGTGGGCCTAGCTAGGTAGCCACCATTCATAGATTGCTATAAAATTTATAAACGTAAAATACTTAACCATGAGTGTGTAAAGAGCACTTTTTTCTTTCCCCCTTGTCTTCACTACTGACACCCCTCCGTTCTCTATTTGACTTCCTTCCAGGTAGAATTAGGGGTCCCTTTCCTTCTTTCTCCCCAGTCTCCTCTCCTTCTCTTTCTCATCTTTTTATTATTTTTCACTTTTATGTTTTTCTTAGGTTGTGTTTGCATTACACAATGATGCCATTCCTTGGGATAGCTGGTGCATCTACTATGTAACACATCTCAATCCTTTTTACTCTGCCTCACCCCTGCTCTTTCCTTTCCTCTCTTTTATCTTTTATTTTTTTTTCTTCCCCTTCCTCCTTTCTCTTTTCTCCTTTCTCTTCCCTCACTCTCCTCATTGGTTTCCTTAATTTTTTGTATTTTATTAATATAAAATTGAGCTGGAGACTCATTTGGATTTTGGAAGAACTTCCAAATAGAATACAATTGCTGTTCATCTGTGTCGGAATGCTTTTCTGGGATGTTCCCACTGCCCACTGCACTGAATTTTTCCTGGGTCATGAAAGTGCTTGGATGCATGTCGTGCTATGGATGTGAAACACAGGGATTGGCAATAGAGTAGATGGACAGTGGAAGAGAAAGTGTGAGACATTCAGAGCTGGGAGGTAGTCTCCAGAGAGCTCTTCTAATCACCAGGCATATAAAATTATAAGAAGCAGGGATGGAAATAAATTCATGTAGTCTCCTAGTTGAAGAGAAGACCCTTTTATGAGAGATACACTGAAGCTTGTGCAATTATAATCCCAGAAAATATTTTCTAGTAGCAATTGAGTAAAATAGAACTTATCAGAATTGCTGTGCTTAGGTGCAAAAACCTGGAGAAGCATTACAAACAGCAGGTACACCCTTGGGTGAATATATCCTACTGTATCTGACATGTTGAGTGTATCTGACATATCTTATCCTGAGAAAGCTTGGCAATGCCTTAAAGAACTGTGTGCAAAATTGCTGCAGACGTGGATAAACAGCCCAAAGATACAAGCGCCCCAGTGACAAAGCATCTGCACACATTCATCAATAAGTCAGTGTAGGTGGTGTATGAAAGTAATGTGATTACATGGTTAATGCAATGCAGAACAAAATTGAAAATTGCAATTGAATTTCTGCAAGCTATTCTGTCATTTCAATTAATTTTATGTATTTTCTGAATTATTGATTCTATTGTTTAGAAATACGAAGATGAAAAACACTGTTTGACATAGTTCTACGCACATAGGTGTTTCATGAGGAACATCTACTAATTATGTCAATATTATGGGTTGGTGAAATAATGACTCATTCATAGATAGTGAGAGTTATTCTTGAAGACACTGTGTCACTGCCTACCAAAGATTCCTTTGGGGAGTTTCTTCGAGGAGAGGGCATGCAATGGCCTGGGGCCTTTCAGCAACACACATTTGCTAGTACAGAAGAATTCTCCCTCTATCCTAGGCATCTCATTGATCTTAGACTTGCTCTGTTCCAAGTTTAGGCTACCTTCCCTCCCCCCATTTCTCATTACTGTAGACCAGGTCAACCTGCTTGCTTTTGTCCCTTCTTAAGAGAATTTCCAAATGTTTAGTCAACTGCAAAAGTGTTTCTTCTTATTTATTTGGAATACAGGAGAAATTCCAAGTGCCACTGATATTGAGGGAAACAAACAAGAACAGAATGTCTCTCCTTGTTACTGTTTGCTGGCAGGACACTGAATCAGGAAATAAATACTGTTTAATTTTCACTCTTAAAACTTCAAATACCTTGGCATGGCGACACAATGTAATGATTATGGAAGTAAACTGCTACAGGACGTGTTATAAAAAAGAACAGAAAATGTTTTATGTTCAATAAGTTTTTGAATTCTTTTTTGGTTTGACTTTGAAATAGTGTGACAGCATTTTCTACTTTCCATATATCTTCCTATATAAATAACAATGGTTACTATAATGTGTCAATATTACAGATGATGACAGAGGTATTAAATTACTAGTTAGATCTGTTTTATGACATTTTTGCATATAATAATTCTGCATACAGCTATATGCTAACACAGAAAATTTAACAGTAAATTATATGAAATATATTTTCCTTAGCACAAGAAGTTAGGAAAGTCAAAAAATGTATTTGGCAGCTCCATGAGGACATTAGAAATTTAGGCTTCTTTGGTTCACATCATTCTCTTAAATATGTGGTTTCACTCTCTTAGATACCTCATAGTCACAAGAAGGCTGTTTTACTTCCAGCATCGTCTTCTCTTTCCAGGCAAGAACAGAGGGAATCATAAAGTGAAATTCAATGTGCACATCAGATTGGTCCTCTTCTGACAGTGTTTTTAAAACATTTGTTTTTGAAGACCTGATTTTTCACTTACGTATTCACCATCATTGTACTGCGCATGGCGTACGTGCCCCTCACTGGCTGCAAGGTGAGTGGAGCTGTGTGCACCTAGGAAGGAATGTGGACAGGCATGCACGGAGTTTAAAGGACACGTTGCTTTCACAAAAAAGAAATCTGAGTTATTTCAGAAGGAAGGGGGAGACAGCGTAGGAAATGAGTAGGACCCACACTTCATGCTAGCCTTCATGAGAGTCCTGTGAGGTACATGCTGTTATTCCTAGGAATCTTATTCCTAAAGAAAAAGAGTTTCAGTCTATTAGATCCAATCCAAAAATGGGCATCTGAGATGAATACGCTTTGCAGTTTTCATCAGGTTACACTCTCGTACTTCAGGTATGCTACCTGACTTCTCTCCGTAGCTCCAACATTGGAGGCCATGGAGACTTCATTCTTGGTGCCTGTGTTTTGTAAACCTTCCTTTCTAATGTGCACTTTCTTTAGAGGTCAGCACAAATGCCACCTTCCCAGAAAAGTCTTTCATGAGCTCTCTGCCAGGTACCACCTTTCTCCATCTCATTGTCATTCTCCATCTCACTGTGATGGGGTCTCTTTCCCACACAACTTACTACTAACTAAAATTCTTTTATTTATTTTCTATCTGCCTGTCTATTATCTATCTACCTACCTATCTATCTATCTATCTATCTATCTATCTTTCTATCTATCTATGTATCTATCTATCTATCTATCTATCTATCTATCTATCTATCTATCTATCATCTATCTTTCTATTGTCTGTCTTCTACATAGAACTCCACCAGAATTTAATTTCATGAAAGCATGGATTCTCCTCTTTCTTCTTGTTCACTGAACTATTCCTGGCATCAGCTTCAGTGTCTGATAAAATGGTAGACACTGAGCCCATGTCTGTTTAATTTCAGAATTTATATACTCTGAGAGGGATGGGAGCCAGCACCAGTGAGAAGTAAGCGATAAGGCACCAGGCGTGTGTCGTCTAGGCTCCAGACAGTATCTGTGCTCCCACAGGAAGCTCATGTGATATTAGGTGGCTGGATTTTGGCCCCAGATGGATAATTCTACCAAGTGCAATAAAGGCAGCAAATTCACGTGAACAATTAACAGCCTGAAGTCAAGCCATCGGGACTTTTGGCCTAAGAATGGTCTGGTTACTAACAGTGTTTACATGGAATGGTGGGAAGAGAAAGCACAGAATGCTCTGTATCTCTTTGAAGTTTCCATCACTTATTGCACAGACATCCGGCCTGTCTGGAAAAACCTACAGCTGAGCTGAAGGCACTGATTCTTAAGACATGTGGGTGACATGCAGTATAGTTCTGAGAAAAGCCTAATTTAACCCAGAGAGCTCAGGAATGAGCCCTTCAGAAATACCTAATTCCATGGTTATGAACATTTACTGGAGTTGAACAATAACTGAAAAGGTTTCCTCTTACATAAGAAAGGGAAAGGTCTTTATGTTCTTACGCTACCTTTCCTTGCCAACCTATGAATTGTGACCTAGCGTGTTGTATTTTTGCCGACACATGTTGCAACAGCAGAAACTGGTGGAGTTTCTGAAACAATTTACAAGGCTAAAAGTTTGATTTAAAAATCAAGCTGGTAAATTGTGCTATTATTAGTGATAAACATTTTCTTTTCCTCAAATTTTGGACCAAAGCACTGTTGGAAAAGTGTTCCGATGTTCTTAACCTGAGAGATTATTGTAGTAATGTGGTATATTATACTGCTACAGTGAGCCTTTTTTTAAAAAGATGAGAAACCACCTACTATATTCTGTATGAAGATTCCCCTCTGGCTTGTGTTGACAGTAATCTCAAGGTAATCCTTTGAAATAAAAACCTATAAAAAATGTAGTGACAGGACAAAGAGATAACATGTGTGGCCGAAGAAATGAAACTAAAGTGTTTATTTTTCTGATAGCTTAGGAGTGCCTCTTCTTTCCCCATTGTAGCATAGTGACTCAGTTCAATGAACTATATAATTCTCTCTGGAGTTAATTAGAAACTTCGTAAACCAAGTGCAAGAGGCCAGAGTGTACGTTAGATGAACACAGAAAAGGCTTTGTATGAAAACAGGAATTCCCCTGAATCACCTTACAATGGGATCTCGTGACATTTGTAACTGATTATCCCACTGGATTCAGAAAAGTGGATCTTCTGTTTCTACTGAAGGATGATGAGAAATGTGGAGCTCACAAGTTTATAGCAAAAGCATTCTTTCTTTTGCTCCCCAAATTTCAGAGGCATAAAACACATCGATCTGGATTCTCTGAGTAGCTGACTTGGAGATAATGCAGGGATTTGCTCAGTGATACTCTGGTGGGCTGAAAGAGTTAAAGCTGGATTCTCTCATGTCGTAGATAGACTCTGATTCAATAAAAACAGGTAATTGTCTACTGAGGGGGAATTGAATCTGTTCCTTTGAGTAGCAACTTTCAGCAGCTCTTCCTTTGGGAGGGAATGAAAGATTGGAGACTTCAAATGTCAGCTGATTTCACATTTTTGGGGACAAAGTCTATTTTGATTGTTTCATGTACACTCAGTTAATTAAGAGGATTCTGTGTAAATATCTTCCTTTTCCCATTCTGTTTTCTTTGCAGTTGCATCTTATGTTTTCCTTTTGCTGCTAGGCCTCTTATTTGGATTTTGACCCTGTTTTGGAGTGCCATGAACTTATACTGTTTTAACTTTCAATTTTATGTTTCCATTTTAGGAATTATTAAGACCTAAAATGGGTGTAGTCACCATTTTGATTACCAATATGATTCATTCAAAATGTATTTCTTGCTTTTTTCAGTTACCAAATTTGGAAGTAAGTATACATTGGTGAGAAAAACAGGTATGTGCTTTATTCTGAAGCTTAGTGACCCTAATGAAAGGCTGCAATGATTGTTCAATGATTTTAAAAGTTATAAGAAGCCTTGTTAACAAAAAAATCCCTAAAGATACATTTTATATTTCTGTAACAAGAAAAATTTCAATAAGTATTTGTGACTTTCTTTTTCATCAGATATATCTACTTGCATACTAATATTAATACCAATATTAATGCTTAAATAATTGAATACGTGCATCATAAAGGTGGCCACTTGTGACCATAAAACTACAGAGTCAATGCCTAGTTAAATCCTTCAGTACATTCATCTTTTCAATTCATTGTGTTTCCCATTTTCTCAAATATATTGGAAGATAAATTTGTATATCCAAGTAAATGCATTTATAAAACTTTTCCTTTGTTTTTACCTTTTCATATCATTGCAATGATGACTATGATGATGGCGATGCATATAATTTGATTTGTTTCTTTGTGCTAGGCAGGTGCTCTTTTCTTTTTTCCCTTTTTGCTTTTCCTCATGTAATTTGTAAGTTCTGGGGAAGGAGCAAGATTGATACTCTATTACAATTGCAGCACACCATATGACATTTTGTATTTCAACTTCTTTTTGCATAAATCCAATAATAACTTAAGATAGATGAAAGAAGATGTCCTTCAAATCTCATACCAGATGATATTTTTGTCTGTTATATATTAGGATATTCAATCAGAATTTTTCCCTAGTTCCTTCTACTTATAAAGGAGCTCTGTTGGAGCTGAACGTGCTCATGTACATCTGTGATTCCTGCACTTGAGACTTAATTTCTGTGAAACTAAGAAATAAATAAATACAACAATGATCACAAAGTAGAACTCAGTATATGCCTTGCAAAAAGAGTTGATGAAATCACATTTGAAGTCCCCAGGCCAGAACTCTGCCCTGAGCACATGTACAGTAGATATTGCTGACTTTTTCTTCCTTACATCTGCAGGGCAAGCTGCATCTAGTTGGAAGATAAGCCCTGAACAGAAAGGTAGCATTTTGGCTAAGACAATGTGGGGATATATCAATGGAATAGAAAATAATTTAACCAGACTTCAAAATATCCAAAAGTAAGAAGAAATTGGAAATCATTTTAGAAAAGGTGACAAGGAGAATTATGATGATGTGCAAGGCCTTGCATGTTTGGGAGAGAAATTTTTAACTTGATTTGATGATGAGAAGCTACTGAGAGTATTTAAAGTAGTGATGGCAATCTGAGCTGTGACTCCTGTCACTCACTGGCTGCCAAGATTGATCTGGCTGATCTGACTGCTAGACCAGTGTCTCCCTCTATTCTCCCCCCTCTGTGTGTTCCCCTGAACTTGGACTCCCCATGGGAAAGGATAGCTTTTCCTGATAAAGAAGGACCATTCTTCTGACATAGTTGTGTTCTTTTTGTAGGACCTCTAACTAAGCTCTCACGGTTCATTTGCAGGAGAAAGTGAAGTGCTAGAGCCTCCAAGATTCCAGACATATCTAAACAAGGTGCTACAGATGGCAATAAGTAAAATGGGGCATGCTGTCACCTGTCCTATAGATATTCTGTAAACAAAGTATAAATGAAGCAGAGAGAAAAAGACAGTTCTGTGGTTTGAACAGGACATCTAAAAAGCGTGTGTTGGGAAATTTAATCCCCAATACAGCCACCTGAGAGGTGAGACTTACAGAGAGGGTTTAGGGAACAAGGACTCAATCCCCATGGAATGGATTAATTCTTACTGTGTTCAATGCCCCAGGATGGGTTCAGTTTATTGTAGCGGGTAAGCACAGTCCTTCTCTCTCTGGCCCTCTCCCAATCCCTCAATTTCTGCCATGAGATGATATAGCAAAGAAGCCCTCCTCAAATGTGAACCCTATGATATTGGACCTCTGTCTCCAGCTTGTGAGAAGTCAACTTTCTGTTAAATACCAATCTCTCTGGTATCCTATTATATAGCAGCACACAGCAGACAAAGAGAGGCAAAAGGATGACTTTAGGTTAGTTTCATTAGAATACAGATAATTATAATCTTTATTATCCTTGAATGACTATTTGGAGCCAGATATATTTTTATATAACTACTTTTCATCTTAGGCATTTTAGAAGATAGATATCTCTTTTTCCTTTGTTGAGAATATAAATCTCAGTAACTTACTCAAGATGTAATTAAGTAGATACCTTGACTTGTACAAACTGTAGTTACTAGGCAGTTTAGTGTTTAAGGCTACATTTCTTTAACTCCAAAGTCCAAATTAAAAAGTAGGACCCACAAAACCCTTAATAGAATGTGTAACCATAGATAGTCCTCAGGTTTTGCAGGGCTCAGTTACCCCATATGAGAAGACAAGTTACTTCGAAATTCTGCACTCGCTTTCTACCTATTCATACAATTCTCATTATGGCCAGTGGCCTGCATTTGTATTCTGAGTAACCAGGAATCAAAGGGAGACCAGTATGGAATTTCATCAAGATTTCTTTCTAACTGAATTAACCGTTCAGGGTAAAGTAAAATGAGTTTGAGAAAATTTTAATAATATAATTTTTCTAACTAAAATGATATTACAGACATTTTACAAGTCATATAAATTCTGTAGGAGTAAGATAATATTTAACTATAACTTTATAAGAGGTACATATAAAAAGATCCAATCAATGATATTTTACTTGCAGATATTCTAAGTTAAAAAGAAAAGTTTGAGGAAGAATATAAAGGCCCTAAAACCTTTATTACTTTAGTTCAACAAGGAATCAAGAGCAGAGTTCGTCAAAGAAATAATTGAAGACACCCTGGGAGGAGGCTACTAAGGTTTTCAAGTTTATCATAAATCATTCAACGCCTTTGGCAAAGCCTTGCTGGAACTTATGATATTATAATGAATATTATAATGTAATTTAAGTTTTCACTAAGGACTTAATTCTGCTTCTGATGGGAATTTTTTTCCCAATAAAGGACTGCAGGCCTGAATCCCAAGAGACAGACTGTGTTGATCATAATAATGCTTTTTGCCTGTAGCAGAAAGGTAAGCTGCTGCGTTTGAGCCCAAAGAGAAGCATTTTTTAGTTTCTCCCCTTCTATTTCTTTTATACTGAGCAGGCGTAAACCAAGGAGAGGACGTGAAATCTATGCCTCATCTGGAAAAAGGATAAATGAGAGTGCCTGTATTTGTATGGAACTGAACTTAGAAATCGCCTCTGAAATCTCTATCAAGTGTTTCTAAATGGTATAGGCGGGTGAATCAGTGATGGCTCAGTAGATCTAAACCTGTCTGAAAATCAGAGCAATTGGAAAATGTTTGTGCTCACTCACCTCCCGACAAAGGAAACAATAACTAGCACAGTAGGAGTTGCAGCTATCTTCTGACACATTATGTTTCCAGCCCCAAAATGTCACCTGAAACCCGCGAATGGAGATGAATGAAAACCAGCAGTAGTCCTGAAACATGCCAAAAGAGAAAAAAGCCCCGGCTGCAAAAATGGCCAGGGTTCTTCAAAGTCCAAAAGCTGTTGACTCAGACCTTTGCAAAGTCAATCACATGTATTCTCTGCCAAGGCCAAGGTCCTATAATTGACCGGGAAGGGAAACTTAAATCTCTAATTTGAGCTGTAACTGACACATGTGCATTCTTTGCAAGAAGCCCATAGAGAGAAAAGCTACAGTAAACTCTAGAATGATTTTCTTTTTCTGCTATTTGGAATTGTAAAGACTCCGGAGCATATACTGTTTGAAGAAAAAGGGCCCAGGAGCTTCCAGAATTCAAACTTACCCTGCTAAGACTGATTTTACACATTTTACATCGAGTACCCTGTGGCACTGACAAAAGAATTCTTTAGAACTTGTTCAGATGGAGGACAGATGATGAGTGAAGATGAATTATTAACTGTACAGTGATAACTTCTCAGGACTTCTTCAAATCATTAGTTTGGGACACAACATGATCTTTCAAAAATATAAATATTTCTTTGTTAATCAAGTTAGAATACACATTCATTAGAAACCAATCAGGAAATGAGAAAATGAGATTTATCTTTTGTAAGTTTTTAAAATATTTTAGGTCCTTAATCCCATAGGATACTTGGCGACTTTTCTGAACAAGTATAGTGCAATCTTGAAAAAAATGTACTGGAGTATAATGTATGTGTCAGGCCTCAGAATTTTCCATTTTTCCTAGTTTCCTATTTTCATTGATAGTTTGCTTTGAATTAGTCAAGGCTGAAAACTTGGCTATTTCTCCACAGACACACAGAGTAATAATAACATCTCTCAAGATCCGAGATGTTGTAGTGTTTTCATAGGATTAGGTGTGACTGAATTGATATAAAACACCAAATTTTTCTACTGACTTTCCATTTCAAAAAGGAAAGGATAGTGCCTTAAGTTATTTTTAATTATTGTTCTTACTGTTTGAAATAATTACTGTGCTTTCAATATTAACAACAACCTGAGAGTCAAATCGAAGTCACTTTCTGGAGATTGTACTATAGACTTCATTAACTGGGAAAGCACCACTCGAGAGTAAACAATGGGTTTCAAAGATGAGGAGCCAGAAGAAGAGAAAGTAGCCACACAGAACATGTAGAGGGATGGTTCGTGCTGCTCATGCCAATAGGAGCACTGCAACTACAGAAAAGAGAAAAATATAATGCATCTTAGGAATATTTTATATTTGTGATAAGTATTGTTAGCATGGACAATTCTACAGCTATGGCTAAACTTTTAGATCTTTAGCTTCTAAGGTTCTAAGATTTCATTTGAAAAATTTCAGCATGATGGTGCAATTTGGATGTTGGTGAAATACGTGCACAGACTGCTGGATATATACTTTTTAGCTAAGAAGAAGCATTAATATTATTCTAGGTGAATAGATTCCACTGCTTCTTATAACTGGATCAAAAAATAGGCTTTTAAATTTTTTTCAACAGTTGGAGTTGTCAGAGCTCAATAACTGTCCCATGATTAATAATAAAGTGACTCTTCTCAGCAGTGAAATTACACTGACTTTATTTTTCCAAGCTCTTGAAATCCCTCTGGCAGGAAAACCAACATGGTATATCAAGTGCTTAACTGAAATGCATATAAAATATTACACATTTACAACTTCCCCTTACCTCTACAAAAAGTCATTTTAGTCCTATAGGCATTATTTTTTGATATTTTAGTAGTCACAGACAAAATATATTATTGGAGAAATGTGCCAGAAAAGGAACATGGTTTTAGACTATTAAGTTATATTAGCAGCTTTTGGTAGCTTTATTTTAAAAAATTGATGCAATAAATGTCATTTTAAATATTTTATCTTATATTTAACATGGCAAAGTAGTGCTTTGACAATTTATTATTAGACATAATGTTTCTTAATGAGATTTTTTATACATGAAATTCATTAGTGTTTAGGACAAAGAATAACAAGTGAATTTATGCCACTATATTTCCAAGTTTATGATTTGTTGGTGTACTAAAAGTAAATGAGTGTGGCTTGTATATTACTAAATTAATTCTATGTACATTATGAAAATATGAACTATTTAATTTTGCTAATTTTATTTTTGACATAATATGTACTAATTATATTTGTATCGATGAGATCATTCCTCATATTTAAATCATGTGAGATGTTTGTTTATAATGAATTTCAATCTTTTTGTTTTGGATTTTGAATGCCTGTAGACAATGAAAAAAGATTGATCAATTCTTTCTTTCCTTCATTTATTTAAAGACGTGTATTGCAAGCTGAAGAAGTGCCAGGTATCAGCACATGTGCTAGGGAAAAGTGGTACAAAGGCCCAAGTCCTTAAATTTCAGCACTGTGACTGCCTCAGAAAAGGGTGAAAGGGGATGTTAAAAGCCTGTCTAGGGGCCAGTTCAAACACTACACTCGGTAGGGTTGGGGTGCTCTCCTGGATGTGTACAGCAGCCAAACTCAGGGCCATTATTTGGTGCTCTGTCTCCCTCATGCCCCAGTACCAAAATATATGAGCTAAAAATCAACAAGTGGATGACTTTCTCATTATTGTCACTCAGACTAGCTCTGTTAGACTAGAGTTTGGGTTTCTACTGGGACAAGTAAGCATTTCACTAGAAGATGCTATGAAAGCTTCACAAATGTGAAACTATGACTATTGCATGATCATTTTCAGAAGGATGTCACTATGCTGTCAGGATACCTGAACTTCTTTACCAGGAAGAGTAGTGTTAAAGTACCGTGAAAGAGAATATTTGGAACCAAGAGTTTTCTTTGGGATTTCCTGGTGATAACAGAAAATGGACCATGGTAAAGAGAGACAGCGATCTGATGGGTATAATAATTAAAGACTGATCTTTTGGAGATGAAGGTTTGGGTCATCTCACTGTGCAAGTAAATTTAGACCAATCAGCAGTCCTAAACAAGACAGGGGCAAATACTGAGTGGGTGTGGGTGGAGGAAAAAAGTCTTAATATTAGTTATAGCTTGTAGACTACAGAAGCACCAAAGCTAATTAGATTTCTACTAACCTTTTTGTATTAAGTCTATTGCAGAATTTCCTGTTGGCTACTTCCTTGAATGTTCTGTGAAAGGTCTTACTGATGCAAGAGGTGGGTTCTATCAGAAACTTTTTATGTCTCATCATCTTTTTTATTTCAGCCATTGTTATTGCTACTATATGAGTAACCAGCTAGCAATTTCTTTGCCCCAACTTTTGCCACAGGACTGCTCTCTGTGAAACATAGAAATCTACTAGACTGTTCTATACCCAAGTTAACCACACCCGGAGTCCAGTCTTAAATCATAGGAGACAGGAGTTATAACTCAGGCAAACGATTCTGAAATATATTGCATAAGGTTCCTCAGAGGGTCTCTAACCACACTGAGCTCTAATTATTCACAGGCCTTGCTGCCTTAGTAGTGAACTGCTACCTGAGCTTCGTTTGTTTCCTTTTTCAGTCTTCCTAGCATTATTTCCAAAAATAAATGCATGCTCTTTTCCCAAGTTTGTGTCTATCTGTCTGCCTGTCTGTGTGTTATGTATGTATGTGGCAGAGTGTGAAAGAATGCAAGAAACAGAAACAATGGAGATGTTTTGAAGAAAAGTAAACCAGGAATGGGGTACAAGATTCTCAAGAGCAGGAGAAGCATTTGTGGTATTTCAGCTGAGACCTGGACAAAAAAAAGCATGGAGCACGTGCCTATTCTGTGAAAGAGCATAACAGGCAGGTGGAGTGTAAGTGTAAAGATCTTATGAATGTTTGCTTGGTACAACTGAGGAATAGAAGGGTGGCTTAAGATGAGTGAATGAAGAAAAGCATAAAAGAAAGTAACCATACAGAGGCAATTGGGCCAGATGGAATGGAAGATCCTATGTCAGGATGTTTAACATCTTTGGGATCTCAATTGTAAATGAGGTTAATAGAACAAACCTCACATAGTCTGTGAGAGTATTCAGCAGAATGCGATGCCTAGGCACAACAAGTCTGTTATCCATTTATCTTTAGCTACATCTGTACCTTTCTATCTATCTGTCACTAATCTAGCATCAGCATCTACCTATATCTTACTGTTTAATTTTCCTATGCTTTTCCATTTCCTACATTGGTGTGGCACCATAAAACTCTGCTATGCACTTTGACCATACGGTAACAGTCAAAAGGAACTAGAGAGTTGAAAGACTTCAGGGAGAGGGACCATTACTAAAGTACATGTCATATTGCACTATTTGCTCCTTTCTCATTCTGTCACTCCCTTCAGTCTGCAGAGATCTGTTTATACCTGAAATCATTGTCCTTCAGGGAAAACTTACACGATGGTCATTACATTAGAGGGGTATAGTCTTAGTGATGTACTTTCTCTGAAAGAGTTTATAAAAACTTGTAGGGTTTTGACCCTATCATGTGTGATTAGTAGCAGGAAGGGCTTTTAGTTTGTTAAATATTGCTTTAGGTGGTTCTTTTCATTCTGGCTATGAAGAATAGTATGAGTCACCAGTATTAGACAAAAGAAAAACTCATGTATAAATTATGTATAAATGTATAAATTACTTGCCACTTCTGGGGTAGCTCACTTTTAGCCTATTGTGATGCTGCTTTTCATTTTATACTTTTGGCTAATCAAACACCAGTTCATTTTGTATCAGATGAGTTTACCTCTGTTCAGTACTATGAATTTTACTGTTTATAGCATATATGGAATTGACTCACTAATTTATTTTCCAGGTGATGTTTAATTTTATAGAGTTATAGTGATTGTTATGACTGTGACTCAGAAGATATCCATATCTTTTCACCTCTCCCAGTATTTTGATGACTTTATAATAAAAAAGTTTGTACTTTTCATTCTTTATTTCAACAAGTACTAAGGTATGTCTGGTATGATTTCATATACTGTGAATATAATAGTTTAGAAGAATTGAGTTTCATGGAGCTTAAAGACTTAGGGTGAGGACATTGTAAAGTAGTTGTGAATGTGTTGTCCCTGCAAATGCTATAATGTACCCAAAGCAAGTATACATATATGTTTTTATTTCATTGATTTTGTATATCTAAGACCCAATAAAAAGACCAAAATAACAAGGAATTTAACATTTCAGCAGACTTGGACCAATCTTTAAAAAGGTCATGACATTATAAAATAAACAAACTGAAAATCTGACTACCATTTGATGTTTTAATTACTGATTGCACTGACATGTTAATCTGTTTTCTGTTGATATAAACCTAATACCACAGATTGGTAAATTATGAAAAAAAGAGGTGTATTTTGACTAATGACTCTGGTCCAACATTAGGAGCTGCATCTAATGAAGGTTCTTTTGCTGGGAGAGTTAAAGAGATACAGGACATCACATGGTAAGAGACCAGGAGTAGGTGGTTATTTCTCCTCTGAGCTCTCCCTTCTTATAAAGCCACCAATATTCAACAATGAGGCTGTATCCTAATGAGCTTATCACATCTTGATCATTTCCTGAGGTTCCAACCTTTAAACACACAGTTCTAATTTTTCACCCTCTTAGTGCTTCAGAATAGGTATTAAATGTGACAAGCATGAGTAACAAATGTGACAAACCATATTCATGTCATATCTACTACTCAGGTAATTTAGATTCCATAGCATGGTTTTTTTGTTTAAGCATATTTAAATAATAAAGGCCATACTATTTGGGGTTGAATAAATGATTTTTATTTGGGGAAAAAATATATGTAGCTTCTCCCTTCACTTCTTTAATTCATTTCTTCACTTGGCTTGTAGGACATAGCATTTTCTTAGATTCTTTCTTTCTTCACTAATAATTTTTTCTTTATCTCCTTTTGGGAATCTGCTAGTCTTCTTGAACTCTAAACAGCGAGTGGCTAAAAACTCAATCTTTGAACTTCTTTTTTTCTCTTTTTGCACTCAGAACTTCAAAAAATCCTACACCTTAAGATGTCTCCCAAAGAGTTCAGACCTAGCATCCTACATGTAATTACTTATTCATCGTATGTTCCCAGGTGTCCAGAGTCTAAACTCCTGATATGCTTGCCTTTACACGTACTTTTCCCACACTTTTCTCCACTTAGACAGTTTAATACTTCCATTTTCTCCTATTTAAAATTTGGAGTTCTCTTTGACTTTCTTATGTCTCATGTTTTATCTAATTTGTTAATAAATCATCTCTTCTTCAATGGCTAAAATCTTTAAAATTTAACTGTCTTGTTCCCTTCCCATGGGTAATACAAGCCTCCATCCCGTCTTATCTCAATTATTTCAGTAGCTTCCTACCTATTAAAGTGCTGACACTGTTACAACCGGTACTCTCTTCCTTAGGTACCTTGTGCGCTTCCTTCTAAATCAGAAGGCAGATTATGTTGCTCTTCTGCTTAAAACCCTCTGAGGGCTGCCCATCTGGATGGGGTAAAAGCTGTTCGGTAGATGTCTGAGATGTATCCTTCGCATCATCATCCCTCTGACCTCATCATCTACAATTCTTTCTTGTCTGCTGTGACTCAGGCACATTTGCCTCCCTGATGTTATTTAAATGCTGCAGAGAGGATTATGCCTGAGAGTTTTTACAACTGTGTTTCTCTTGCCTGAAATACCTTCTCCAGGCTCAGTTACTTCACTTTCTTCTGTACCTCCTTCACTGCCTTTTGCCCAACTACTTCTCTTCACAAAGTCTCTCCCTAGTCATCTCCTTCTTTTGTTTGCTTTATTTTTCTCCTTAACACATATCGCCAACTAAGTACTTACACATACATATGTTCTGTGTCTCCTTACTCTAATGTAAATTCCAGATGGACTCAAAATTTTTGGAATTTTTTTTGGCTTTTTCCATTGCTATTTTCTCCATGGTGAACTATAATTTTAAAAAAAATAGCTAATATGTGATTAAATGAGGATGCTTTGTGGTCTTAGCTTTGGATGAATTATAGACAGTTGAAGTTCAGAAAATGATTGAAAGATCATGACTTTTGCTTAGGTGAGGTTGTTAAAGGACTTAGAGGCAAAATATTTAAACAGTCATGAAAAAATTACATAAATTATTCTTGTGAAGATATCATTTAACTTTAAAATGTTGGCTACCATCAAGTTTACACACCATTAAAAATCTCAAGAAAATGGCAAAAGAAACTTTTGTCTTAAAAGCAGTATGGATGGCTATTATAAAAGAGAATTCTATAATCCACAGTACCAGGCAGTTTCTCATGACCATTAAAAATCTCTGTAGATCCCAAGGGACTCCAGATAAGAGCAGCTAGACATCTCGGCATCCATGCAAAATTAGGTATGACAATTTATTGGAAGTGTCTTTTGGGCCATAACTGATGGTTCTCTTGAGTTTGGGGCTGCAAAATAAAACAAAACAAAAATGAAATCCTAATATCACGTTTAACTGGCTGACACCCTTTCTTCTTCTTTTTTTAATAAGAAAAGGATTCCCTGTTGATGAACAGGGAATAAGTAGAGAAGAACATAGTGTGTGTTAGTGTCTGCATCAATCTTGCAAACTTGTACAGATTTACAAATTCTCATGCTTCTCCTGCACTTTGTCATCCTGGCAGTAATAAATCTCTGGAATTTTGGGCTGTTTGTTCATAATTTAAGAATACAGTGTTTCATTTCTCTTGAAATGAATGGGACTTATTAGTAATGGCATCATCTTATTGTGAGCACACACGTTTCTCAATAAATTTACAGTGGTGCTTTGGGTAAAAGGAAATGCCATTTAAAGGACAGAGCCTGCAAACTGAAATATGGTGCAGACAAACAGCAGTGAGCGAATTACTGAAAATGAAACTCACCCCATCACTCGTTGAACAGTATTATTGAACTTATCAAGATTGCAATTTGAGAGTTAATTTCACCTGCTAATAAGGAACTTGCTCACCAGGGCTAAAATATGAACTCAGATTTTGTATGTTTTACAAATTTAACAGATAAATCAGAGATTTGATGGCTCTTCCCGAACCCTTTCCATGTCCCTAATTAATGTAAAAGCTTTGTTAGGCAGACTGGCTGCTGTCTTTAAGTATTTATCTCTCTGCTGCCAAATAAAGTCAAGTTGCTATGAAGTGATCACTGAACTATAGGCAGCTCTGTCCACACACTACTAGATCATCTGACAAATATTTCAAAGAGAACATTGTAATTAGAAAAACCAGGAATCTTGGCTGTGGAACTCTTTGGACTTCAACTTCCACCAAAAGGAATGGACTTGCTTAAAAATAGTCATCTCCACATACACTGCAGCCTGCAGTTAGACCTGCAGAATCACAGACATCCCTGTCAAGTCAACAGGAGGCTCCCCCTTCCAGCAGGAATGCACATGTGTTTGCGAGGCAGCACATGGGGATGATTTGTGGCACAGGATCAGAAATCTTTTTGACTTGTTTGAAAGAAAAGAACAACATACGTTAGAAAAAGAACACAAAATCCCATGTGATCTTGATTCTTGGAAACACCTATTTTCTTAGTAAACATAAAGTATAGAGGAGTGTATCTTGCATTATTTATTCCTGGCCAGGAGTGGATGTCAGAGTGGAAGGACTTTGTTTTGCACTAGCATTAAGGGTTGGAGTGAAGCAAACAGAGCGATGCAAATATTCCATTGTTTGCTGCCATAGTCAGAGAGGATGGAGACAAAAGTGCTGGAATGCTGGAGAAGCATTTTTGCAGAAATACTAGTGAAAGGCACCAAATACCTCTGTCTCTCCTCTTTGCTTGCTTACATTTCTTAGAGCAGACACAGAGGTAACTTTACAAACATAAAATAATGCAAAGGTGATGTGCAAGTCACAGAGGAAAAGGAGAACATTCTTACCACATCTTCAAAAATGAGAACCTTTGTGGACTCCCCCCATCACACACACACCCTCAATTAAAACAGTGCCTCTGATAGCAGGCAGTATAATCTGCATTTTATTTCACTCAGGAGCAAAATAACAAGTTACTCAGGCCTGAGGCACTCATGAGTGATATGGGGCGTGTAATATCCTTTCCTTTGAGTTTCCTATTATTAAGCTTGAAATAAGGGGTTCAGAATTAACTGTGACAATGATTTTATCTAGTGTTGGCATCACCATTAGCTTTTGCAGTTTACTGCTAATAAAACTTTAAATTTGCTATTACTTCTAATAACCTTCTTGCCACCTTAGTTGTAGAAATTAGACAAAGAACCCTGCTGACATGTGGCTAGTGACATTTTCTGCAAGTGTGGAAAACTCCGATGACAACAGTGACTGTTATTTACCAAAGTATAATAAAGCCAGGCCCTGCTGGCCTTGGGCGGCCTAATCTAAAGCACCTGTTCCCAGGGTTTGGCAGGGCCCATAAAAGAACAAAGCATCAAATGTTGGTTTCTGTAATTGTTGTTCCAAGCATCAGACTTTTATTTCATAGCAGTCTAATAGAATCTAAAGTAGGGAAAGTAATTCAGATAAGACCTACGAGAGTGAATGAAATGCCTAATTAGATCATTGTCTGGTCAACAGACTCACTTCGGACAATAACAAATGATGCGGTGATAGACAAATTGGGCTCCTGATCACTGTCTGTTAAATTTCTGGTACCAGACTTCTTCTGTGAAATTGGACATTGTCCTTCAATTCTCACTCTTAATTTTATGTAGCCTTATGAATAGTCTTATTTTATCAGATTCCAACAGAATTAACATACTTCTGGACATTATGACTTCTCATCATACCTCAGATCTTTCTGATATTATCATCCCAACAAAATTCCTCTAAATAAATAGTAAATACAAATATAAATAAGGTAATGGCCTTCATAATGCAGAAAGATGCAATAATGAGACATTAAATATTTTTAAGGCTTTTTTTTATAATTTCAGTGAAAAGAAAACTCAGTTCCTAGGCTTTGTTTTGGGAAATTGTGTTGGTTCCAGTGGGGATTATGTCTGGCATGTAAATGTTTACCTCATACATTTGCATGTCAGGAGATGATGACATGCTGTTTGCTGTCCCCTCTCTTTTGGCTGTGTGATTGTTTTCTAAGAAAGCCTGAGTCCCTCAAAATTGGGGAACCAAAACAAATCCTGTCAAATAGTTAAAAATATATCTTTTGCGACTAGTGTGCTTTATTGGAACTTATTTACTCAACTCTCTTCTCATTTTACATAATTAACTTTATTAAATGTACAGCAAATAGGGAATGAGGTTTCTTCCGCAAGGTGTTCTGCTGGGAATGTTCTCTTTGCCAAAGAAGTCAACACTTCTAGCAATGCTCTGAGCAAGCCTGACTGATCTCGGCCTGAGAGAAGCTAACAAGAGTTCCTGAGTTGTGAATGTTATCATTAGAGGAAGAAGCTCAGGTCTTTTTCAGCCTTTGCAGAGGTGATCATGACTGCAGTTAATGGTGGCATTTTCTTCTCGAAGTAACTTCAGGCTTATCCACCCCTCTTGCTGTTAGAGGGCTGTCATCACTTCCTGGGTGAGCACTTTGCATATACCCATTTATCCTTCTTCCTCAACTTTCTTCTTTCTCAGTTCAGTAGTCACTGAGGATGAGAGATTCCGTCACTGCTTTTTCTTGCATAAACCATTTTGGATGAGAGAAGAAGTTATATAGGTGCCAGTCCTGGATCTGACTAAGATTCTCTAAAGAAAGAACGTGGAGGATGACTAGGGCTGTAAGTGCTAAGAAGGTACTTGAAACTGGCAGGGTATCAAGTACTATTTTCTGTTGTGACTTTCTTGGTGACCCAGGAAGCACTCCTTATGGCTTTTGTCAAATTTTCCAGTTTCCTCTAAACTCTAGGAAACGCTGTCTTGGCATCCTGTGCCAGAAAGGAATGGTATCTCCCCTTTAATGAGCCAGGACTGAATTCCCTGTGCATGTGAACTATTCTTCTCACATCTGGGATTCATCTGTTCAACCACAAAATGTCGGTTAAAAAAGAAAGAATTTAGTAGAGAAAGTGATATTCAAGGCCAGCTCATCTGACTTGGCTGGGAATTTGCTTAAAAGAGATAGAAAATGACTGAAAATCAGGTGAAAGCTACTGAGGGTTGCATAATGAAAAAGAGAACACAGAGCTACCAACCCTCATTGCTCACCCGGTGCTGCCTCTAATTCCTCCTCCTTCTGTTAAGGGCTTCTTAGGTTCATATGACCAGGTTCCCTTGCTCCGCTGCTCACCAGATGAAGGAGGTTATTTCTTTTGAAAAAAACAAAACAAGGAAAAAAAGACTTACATAAAGTTAGCTCTGAGGAGATGGAGAGGGCTTATCACCCGAATGAACAACTTGCTGCTCACAGATGTGTTAGGGTCTCTTGTAGAAGCAGCAGTGGAGGGACGGAACACAATGAGATGGTACACTGGTCCAGGTTTGGTTCTTCCCTGGCCAGAGGAAATAAAAATGGAACTTGACTTCTTGGTGCCAGCATCTGCCCAGGCTATCCACACACCCAAGCAAAGGAGAGCTGGGGTGCCAGGTCACACTTAGCCTGAAAAAGATTGAAGAAGTCACTTGTCTTCACCAAAAGAAAAATAAACATTTCAACATTAAATCTCCATTTCTCCATACTGGTTACACTTTCAGAGCCGCATCTCTACTTCCTGCCTTCAGTGTAAACACCAGGAAAATGAAACTTCAATCCTTTATTTTAAAAATTATTTAATCTTTAAAGGTTTGCTATGCTGGGTGTTGAAACTGGGCCTTTTGCATGCGAGGACTTTTCAGTCCTTTGGGTTATAGACTGGAGGCATGGGAAAGAAAGAGGGACGATGACCACTTGATCAGCACAGAGGATGGCTTCCTAGTGACACACATCGACCTAGAGTTATAAAGGGGCAACCTTAGGTTCCCAAAGGACCTTTTTCTGAAAATTATGTTAGGCTCTGACCAGAGCTACTAAAACATAAATTGTCAGTAGATATAGACTTCCAATATAAACTAATCTATTTAGGTTTGCAAAATTCTTTCCAATGAGCTTTGGAAAATGTAATTGGTAGTTTTTGTTTTTTTTTTTTTTTTCCAAGAATGCGGTTGTGTTCATTTCCAAAGACAATCTTAGATTTTATCACCTATGGGTAAGTATAAATGTTCTGTGTTTGCTGAAATTCTTTTCTGATTATTGAATTGCTAAAGATTTTTTTTTGAATTCATTATGTACCTCATAAAGCAGTACTAAAATTCTATGTATTTGTCCCCAAATCGTTTTCAGTTTTCAGTTCTAGGAGTTATCAAGTTGGACCATTCTTCTCAACTGCTGAATCACTACAACAAAACAAAAGGTAGCTTTTGTTACACACAACATCTTTCAATCTGCTAATGAGAGCTAATGAGAGGGCAATTGAACTTTACTCTTCCTGTGTTCTCTCTTTAAACTGTAGGCTGATGGCATTTTGCAGGCTAATAGAATGAGCAGCGTTCCCTGGCCTCTTACTCTTTTCATTAGGCTAGTAGTACTCTGGTTTTCATGTCAGTGTTGGTTGATAGGAACTCCAGACTGTAACTGTGCTTATTACACAGGCCAGGCGAGACTAAGGTGGTTGAATAAAACCTGGTCTGTTTTAAAGCAAACCTTCAGAGTAGGTTGGGGGAAGATGTGATGAGGAATCCTTTAGGATTCACTTCTTCTCTGCTACTTAGAAATGTTTTCCCCCTTAAAAATAAAGACACTAGACTTTTCTATTATTCTGTCTTATGTCGCTCTTGTTCCTTTCAGCAGCTCAGTGGAATGGGCAATGTTTCTAGTTTTATTTCTCTGTGAAGCAGACACCTGAAATATTAACTGGGAATGAAATATTACCTGGGAAAATTACCTGGGAATGAAAGCAGAGACCTGGAATATTACCTGGGAATGAAGCAGAGGAGGGAAAAGGCTATCTTTGAAGCTAACAGCTTTGGGCTCAGTTTCTATCCCACCCTTTTCATTGTTTGCATTAACATTTTAGCTGCAAAAATCTCACAGCTTTATTTTCCTTCTTTGTTTATTAAATGATAGTACCTAAAGGTCTGGTAAAGCTTAGAGTCAAGAGTTAAACCCAGTGAGCTCAAGATTCATTCATTCACAATATGCTCATGGAAATTCTCCCGAGTATCACATATTATAAGATAATGGAAATACAAAGATAAACAAGAGGCTATCCAAACCCTCCCAGGAATTTGTGCTGGTGGAGAAGACAGCAGCGTAACAGAAAATCATAAAATAATGGGAAAGCACTGACTTATGAGTACTCTGAATGGCGACAGAAGTGGTAGTCATCTGTCTTAGCTTGGGGAAATTGAAGAAGGGACCCTGGAGGAAAGTGTTTTGAAAGAAAGGTCAACTTAGCAAAAGAAAAGTAAGTCAATGGTATTCAGGAAGCCATCGAGGAATGGCAAGTGGAATTAGGGAGAATTTGAAAATACAAGCTGTAGATAATGCAAGGTTCTGGGGGCAACTAGAGAAGTACCCGGTAGGAGAAACTGTAGGGCATGTTTACTCATAATTAGAAAAGAATGGAAACAGTTTTAGATAACAATCTTTTGATCTCAAATCCTATCCTCTGTCATCACAATCCTATCCCAGCTCAGCATGTATCTGTATGTGTGTGTGTGTGTGTGTGTGTGAGTGTGTGTGTGTGTTTGCATCTGTACAGCCACATGTTGAATTCAGTCCTCACATATCTATCTACTACACCAAACTAGCAAACCAGGTCTTTGCTTTATAGCTAACAGCTAGATACACATCATAATCCAGTTTTAATGGAACTGAAATATCAATAGACTTTGAGAGAAGTCTTCAGCTATATTTTTACCTACAGTTAACTACAATGAAAGAAAAGCCAAACAACCCAAGCTATTAGAAGTTGGTTGTGAAGTGGTCAAACTTTAAAAAGTTGTCTTTGATGAGAAAAAGGATATGCAAAGACAGAAAGCAAAACAAACTTGAACAGCATATAGTTATCAATTTATCTAATGTGAGAAGCAACCAAGCTAATGGACTTGAAGAACTATAAACATTTCTTCAGACTGGCAATTTGTAGAGAATTTTGTTAGTAGGTTAGGTCTTGCTCTTAAATTACTGTAAATTTAGATTCACAGATAGGTGAATAATGTATGTGTTGCTATTTCACATATGTGAGGACATAGTTATTTCTTTTTCTTTTAAAGTACAATCAATATATATAGCATAAGATCTGGATTCTGTATTGTATGGCCAATAGCATCACATTCCTAAAGCAAATAGGTAAATTTGTGTATTTTAAGTGAGATCTTAATCTTTCAACACAGACCAGTTAATTGCACAAGTCACAAGGAAAATATTTACCAATAAAAATATATAAAAAAATCCAGCTTACATTTAATATCTAACAGATTTAAATGTTTACAATAAATGTCCTCCTCACCAGGGTGAGATGCAGAAAAAGATAGCCGAGTTCATAAACACTTTAATCTTGCTCTGGCAAACACATGATGCCAGTGTTTCTTTATAAATACAATGCACTATTTTTACATGCATTTTAAGATCAAATTGTTTTTAAAACAAATTTCAGTGTTCTGGGTTTCCATACAGTACAGAAAATATTCAAAGGAGGTTTTTTGTAGGGAGATAAGGAAATGGCAGGAGGTGAGGAAGAGATACATCCCCATATCTCCTGGAAGGTTATTTATATTTGCAAAGAAATAAAAGGAAGAGGTTAACATATTCCCATCTCTTTTGTACTGCTTTAATTTTGCTTGGCTTTGATTCCTTAAGATCTTGACAGCTTCTATTACTCTTGTAGATATTATTTGTTCTCATATTATTCTTAACTCAGTCAATTTATGTCATATGCCTTGCAAAAATCACTTGCATTCTCTTTGTTTTCTGCTGTAGCTGGAGAGATGCAATTGTAATACCAACCTTATAAGCTTAGACAGAAGACATATCTAAAATAAATATAGACCACACACATTCCTGTGAAAGGATATTTTCCATATTGCCTTCTAGACTAATTCTAGGACTTTCACTCCTACTTCTATGTCCCAGGAGATTGATTAATGGGATTATTAAATCTAAGATCCTTTTCTCTCATTTTTAGTGAGACTCAGTCAATGGGAGGCCCCAGTATGAACGTAGATGATGTAAGAAAAGAAGATTTGGGGGTCGAGTTGTTCCTAAATACCTGCTGGTACATGGCTCTGCAGTGTCTGCGTTCCTTTGGCAAAGGCCACAGTTTATGCCTGGTAGTCCTCCAGCTCAGATCTTGTCAGCTCTAGAAACATTTCCTTCATGGTCCTTTCATTTGTCCCTTAGGCTTGGTAGGTTTTGGTAGGCTCAGGATGTTTGAGTCACCTGCCATTCTCTTTGGTTGGTTTTCTTAACCTCGTCTACTCTTTGCCCTTACAATCTTTTTTTCACTTCTCCCTTTGCGTTTGCCATCTGTTTCTTGCACGAACTCTGATGAATACAACTTTCTGAACTTTGGGATCACATACCAAATTTGGACACTGAATAAGACACAATATGCATGACTGCATCTCAGTATACTTTAGTAAGCAAATGTATGTGAATATAACATGCACATTGCCAAAAAAATGGAGGTCTAGTTATGAATTGTAAAGTATTAGTTCTGCTCCATCTTTGATATTATGCATGTGCTATCAATTTACACTGGAAAGTACAATTTTTCCTCTGCCCCGAAAGGACATTTTCTTTTTTCCTATGACCAATTCTTCTTCGTGCGAACAAATGAGAAAAAGATGCAATTTCAGAAACTAAACACAGATGAATTCCAAGCCAGGGCATAGAGAACATACACATTCTCCAGTGTCTTCTTCAGAATACCCTGATAATGGTAAAATCTGCCCATCAGTAGGCCTGTGCTTACAGGACAAATTTCATCATGTAATGACTAACCACTAACTGCATTAATGCAGTTGGGAGGGGGTTGTTTGGTTTCATTTCGTGGCTCATTTCTCGCTCTACACTTCCTTGGTCTCCAGTGCTGCTTTCTACCATAAGTTAGAAATGATTTTTTTAAAATAAGCACTTGTACTTTGAACCATAAAACAAAATCTGAAGCTGAAATCAAAGGAAAGAGGTAAATTACTTTTAGTGCTCTGCAAAGAAACTTTCACTTGGCTATTTCCTGTTGTTTTGAAACTCTAAAAATCAATACGGAAACATATCATATTCTGAAGGCAGGTCACCTGTGCACTGGGTGTTTTTAACAGTTGACTTTGAAGGGGATACTTATGCCCCCTTGACATGAATCTACAGTTCTTTGCACTGAATGTCCCCATGAAACTACATTTTTGTTCAGGGTATCTATCACAATGGTTATTACTTTTCCCTGTTCTAGGCTCCTATCTTCTATTATAGATTCACTGGTAGATCAATATGACAGAAGCAAGATAAAAAGTCAGTTAGCTGTACATGTCTATTAGGAGCCTAAAAATTCAGACACACATTTCTCCTGACAGAAGCCAGGCAAGTAACAGAGCTGTTACGTGTCTGGATGGTTTTCTAGTTCTTTCTGTACAAACTCACATTTCTGGACATCTTTCTTAATTTTGAGGTCCTCATGGCCTGTCAGGGAGTAAAAAGTGAGTGCTTCCCTAGGGGAGTGATTTTAAAATACAATCTTCACTTTTGAAAGGAGAGAACAAAACACATTTGCTGCTACACTAAGGCAGTAAAAAGGAATGCTGACACGCTCAGTTTCTAAACCACAGACAAGCGGACTGTAAAACCAAGTGATGGCTCAAAGTGAAGGGGAAAATCTTTGCTGTCCTCTTGTGGCTATAGGGAATGAGAAAAATAGCTTTGAGTTGGTTGAAAACCTCAGGTTCCCTCTGGGGTTCATCACTTCAGCTATTAATTAGCGACCATTTCAAGAAAGAAGTGAAGATCTGCCAAAAATGTAAGCTACTGTCTACTCGATGGTCTGTACTATCTAGCATCAGTAGGGAGACAGTGCTTGAGGGTCATTTTAGGGGAAAAAGAATGGGTGGGGTAAAAGCCCGAGACTTGAATGTTACCATATTTTAACACTCAGTTTCATGGGAAGTTTTGGGCTGGGGATTTAGCTCAGCAGCATAAGCGGCTGCCTGGCAAGCATGAGGTCATGAGTTCAATCCCAGGTACCAAAGTAAGAAAAGAGAAAGTTTTTAGGGTTAGATTCCTGACAAGAGGTACAAAAATTTAAACATTTATCAAAGATCATAAGAAATTTAATTGACAGTCCATTTGATTTGTTAATTTATATCTCTTGCATAGGTTTAACAAACATTTATTAAGTTTATATTCTCTGTCAGAAACTGCACAAGATGTTCATGTTGGAAAAGTCTAGGTTCCTACTAGGTTGATCATCTTTCCATACCTGTGATAAAGTGCAGTAAACCACTTAAAGGGGTAAAGATTTATTTTGACTCGTGGTTTCAGAGGATTCAGTCCATAACTGTTTGGTCCCATTGCTTTGGAACTGTAGCAAGGCAGAACATCATGTTGGGGAGTGTGTGGACGAAAAGCAAGCTCACTTTATGGAGGGAAGGAAGTAAAGAGAGAAAGGAAGGGACCAGGGTCACAAATTCCCCTTCAAGGGCACACTCTCAGATCTAATTTTTTTCACTAGACTCCACCTCTAATGGTTTCACCAGTTCTTACTAGGGCCAAAACTTGCAGGCCAATTCCTTAATCTATGAGCTTTGGAGGGCACATTTAATATCTAACTCATAATATCTCCCCTCAAGTAGCACGTGGTCCAGGGTCAGAGGAAGAAATAAATAAGACATGATGTGTAAAATTTACCATGTGCATTATGATGTAAGATTTTCATGAAGATTTATCCAAAATCAAAGTTATCTACATTTGTATGAATCCAGGTATGTAGGATGAATAACTCTAAAGCTCTGATGTATAACACAAAGCCCTTTGGTGGTAAGTTTATACTATATTGAGATTCACATTAAATGAGTAGATTATAATTGCTTTTATCACAAACATAACAGAAGATATACAACTATATGAGAAGAGATGATGGATATGCTGCTTTGTTTCACTATCATAAAGTTTTCACAACCATATCATTGTGGTGAATATCTTAAATATACTCAGGAAAATACTTGAAAAGTAACTATATAGTAGATGCCAGTGGATGCGGGAAAGAGGAGGAAATAAGCATACATAAATAAATGAAAGCCAATGAAAAGTAAAAAGCTTGGAGTTGACTGATAATCTATCATGAACTGATATTAGAGGAAAAAACCCAAAACATAGAAATTACAACATTGTGTGGTCTGTGAACACTATGCTGCTATCAATACAGAAGAAGAAATTTCAAAGCCATTGAGTTTAAGGGTTGTAGCTTATGATCCAGTAGTCTCTGATCTCATGCCTTAAAATTTAAAACCATTTGAAGCTAAGGTTCTAAAATGTCTCCTGTCAGATTTGGTGCACAAAGATATTTCAGACCATGAGAGGGAATGTGGTAGGTACCGAGAGGTCAGTGAAGATTCACCTGTGTTTATAGAAATATTTATATGTTTATCGCTTCTTACTTAAAGCTCTGAAGGGGAGGAAAAAATTCTTTATTGTTTCAAAATTATAAAAGTGGTAAGATCCACATGGTTGTCAGATTGTAAAAAGCAGTGCCAGTTACACTCCGAAATTTTTATTTTCTCTGGAATGATAGAAAGCCAATGGAAGTTGTAGGTGCAAAAGCATGAAATGGTCAGGATATGTGGTTAAAACTGCCACTCTGAGGGCAATTAGAAAAATGGATTGGAGGAGAATAAAACCAGAAGCAAGTGAAGCAGTCTGGAAAAAGCTGATAAGTTAGAAAAAATAATACTGAGGTTCTCGACAAAAGGTGTACTGGAGGACCCGCAGTAGAGAAGATGAATGTCGGAAGAAGCAGGACAGGCGACAGCTTGGCGGCTTCCATTTCCTCAGTTTCCCAGGAGAGGGCACGTTCAATGGCAAAGGTGTTGCTTGAGAAGAGCCACTGCATGTTCAACCAGGAGCAGCCGGAGTACCCCCGGCACAACTGTGGTTTACACACGGAGACTAACCTCAGTATTCAAACCCTCACAAATGACAAGCACTGTCCTCTGTCTTTGACAGAGCAATTTCAAGAGCAAACAGTGCATGCATAGTATCATGGAAAGCACGATAAGGAAAGACAGAGCTAGAGTCCTGTGAAAATCAGTGCATAGTACCTAATGGCAAAATTCTCCAGTTGTGTATTCTGGGAATTTTACAAATATGGAAACACAGAATATCTCATCTTTAGTGGCTGACTTCTTTCATTTAGTTGCATGTCTTCAAGGTCCACATATTGTCACATATATCAGTACTTTAATTCTTTTTATTGTCAAATAACATTCTATCATGACTATGCCAAGCTTTGCTCACTCACTCATCAGTTAATCTGTAGTTGAGCTATCTTCTTTTATTGGCTATTTATGAAACGGTCTTTTAGACATTTATGTACAAGTTTTTGCTTGAACTTTGGTTTTCATTTCTCTTGGGCACATACCTAGGAGTGGAATTGCTATGGTTAACATTTTGAACGCCTGCTGAAGTGTTTTACAAAATGGCTGTACCATTGTGGGTTTCCACCAGCAGGGCACAAGGGTTCTGGTTTCTCCACATTCTTGCCAACATCTGCAGTCTGTTTTTGATTACAGTTTGCTTAGTTGATACAAAGTATTATTATAATATGGCTTGATTTGCATTGTCCTACGCATTTGTATTTTAAATTTGGTGACTCAATGCATAAACTTTTTACATTATTTATATAGTACATTGCCCTGGCGTTTTTAAATCTTGCTAAATTTTTCTGAAAACTCTTCAGTGATGTATTAACATAAAACACAAAATTCAAGAGATTAAAGCATTTAGCATCTCTAAATTCCTGAATATGTAGCAGAATGATTCAGACTTAGCTAGATGGTCAACTCTTGGGAGATTGGCAGGTTGTTGACTGACTTCACATGGCCTCAACAAAACAACTCAGCTTTCCTCTTTGTCTCATGTCCTCTTTCATTCAAAACCAGGCAAGTTTTTTTCTAGATATGGCTTAGTGGTATATGCAGATGTAGCAATGGGAAAACACTTCTGCTTCAGAAACCGCAGTTTATGTATCATTGGCCAAGGTAAATCTCATGACCGATGAGACCCAAGAGGCAAGGAGTGTATTTCTTGGTGTGAAGAACAGCAAAGTCTTGTGGCAAAGGAAAGAGGTGCCAGGAAGGGTGAAGCCCTGGGTTATTTGTGCCATTAGCCCTTATCAGTCCAGCACACAGACACACACTGACATTCAAAAGAGAAGTGAACTAAATGGTAGATGGGTGACCTTTGCTGTTCTGATGTCCTTCACTAGGCTACACCAGTTTCAGCTTTGCCTGTGTGAAAAACAGATCCATTAGCTACTCTCTAGGGTAAAACGCTTTCCTCAAAATAGGTATTTTATGATTTCTTTTTTTTTAAAAGGAAACATGCATGACAAATGAACATTATATTGTGTGAAAATTTTCTAGTGCCATGAGGAGAACTCAGTCCAAACTCAGATCAAACAACAGTAGATACTCTGAAATACTCTGGAAAGTGTTTAAACTTGGGATGTGTGACATTGTTTAAGTATTTATAAATGTCACATCATTTGATTTAAGAAAAGCTAATAGAATGTCTTGCAGATATTTCAGATCTACAAAAAAATTTGCTTCTGTAATCTGTTTCTGTAGAACCAGCAACTGTGGCAGCAGACGTACTATGGGTCAATACCAGGCAAAGGACGCTCCGCACAGACAGGATCCACAGTCCATTAAGCTTCAGGTCTGCCTTGATACGGATCCTCTGATGTATTACTATTAGATCCTATTTTTGTTGACTCAGTTACTATGTCAGCAAAACCAAACCTTTTGGCTTGTGGCCCAGCTTCGAGCTGTCTATGGAGGATATGCTTTTGCCTTTACCACCATGACAGTAATGAGCAACTGGCATTAGTTTGATTTGCATAATTGTGTGCTTCTAACTTAGACTCTGTGTCAGTAGGAGACAACTTATTGTGATGATACCCATAGCATATTATCTGTTTTGTGCTATCAGCATTTATTTATGTAAATTCCATCATTACAAGGGGTCATTTTCCAACCTTCTACCATAAAATCACATTCTCTGCCAATAAGAGGGAAGAAAACACCATAGGAGAAGAGCTGGGCATAGTTTGTCATTCAGGGTTATTGGTCAAGGAGGTGGGGAGAGAGTTTGTGATGGCTGCTTGTTCATTTGCTTTCCTAGGTGAGTTTACTTTAAGGACTGAAAGGCAACATGACAGTCTGATAGCCAGTTCTTCAGATTTAGAAGTAATGCCGTCAAGCGGACTCATCCCCTTTCTCCCTCACAAACTCATATACATATACCACAAGCTTGCTTGGCTCATCCAAGATTTGCTTTAAGAATAATTCATGGTCTAAAAAGTATTTGTGTTCCCTAAATGATAAATGAAAGTTTTCTTTGATAAGAAGCAGGATTCTGTAATTTATTCACACAAGAGCCAAAAAGATAGAATGAATAACTAGAGTATTGAAGTACCTGAAATTACAGAGCAGAACCACATAGAAGCTGACAATTCATAGACCAAACTTCCCAATTCTGCTCAGAAAAATATAGCCCAGATTGATTGTACATCCATCCTGTCTTTAAAGGCAGATGAGCCAGTTAAGCACAGTGTAAGTGGAGCTGTAATGTATGCATTCCTTTGATAGTTATCACTAGTTAAGCACAAAGGGATGTCAGCATTTAACCTTACTTCAAGACATGACAATGTAGAAAAAAAAGAGAAAAGAAAGAAAAAAAAAAATCCCAGCAGCCTACAATTTAAGTCTTGTTGACACATGTCAAAAGGAACCTTTGCTAAGAAGAAGATAATGAGGATATTACCCTGTGGTGAGCTCATTGTCTCAGCCTCCCCCATAGTATACTTTGGGCTGGTCAGAGAAAAGAAAGATGGGAGAAAAATTTAAAAAAGAGAAACAAAAAATCTATGACTTCTACAACAAAAAGAAAACACATTTTACATTTCAACAAACTGATGTTTGAGAATTGTCTTTGAAGAGACTCAGAATGGAAACCTCGCTGATCACTCAGCTCAAAGGCGATTTGGAGATGATCTTATCGTAGCAAACATAAAAGCCATATCTGGGCAAGTTTATAGAAAAGAATGCATGGATTTCCCCCTGACATTTTCCCAAGCCTCAGTGCCAAGTGGAAATACAGCAGAAAAGTATTCCTCCAACTCGAAACCTTTTTATATTATAATTCATTGAAACAGCATCTTGTTAAGTGCATAGTTTTCTTCATTTTATTTCAGCCAGCTTTGATACTTTGGCATGGAAGATAGCACTGATTCATAGGTTTATAATACCTACGGTAGCATAAGACATTCTTTCTTCTAAGAGGAAACTTCAACTCATAGCTAAATTGAGTTTCACATTATTGCTTCCCATTTTCTCTTTTTCAAATGCCTTCTCAATAATAGTATCTTTTTTCTGTCTTTTATAAATGAAATGTCTCCATATAAAACACATGAAATTTGCTTCCAATTTTACTTCTATTTAGACCAATTAGTGGCTAATGAAACTGAGTCAGAAATCCACGATCACAAGAAAGACATTGTGAGATTCTGTTTAAAGCATGTGATTAGGAGTTATTAGACAAGATTTAAATCCCAGCCATTTTCTACTGTGTACGTAACAGAGGCAAGCCTTTTAATAAATTGAAGACTCAGCTTCCTCATTTCTAAAATGCAACCAAGAGCTATAAGAATCCTGAGAAGGTGATCTTGCAACAGCACCAGGATTTCTTTTTCCTTAAGTTTACCTGTTTGCATTCTGAATAGAGCTAGAAATGGCGCACAGAGACAGGTTCTCAAAGGGAGAGAAGGAAGCGCTCAAAGAACACAAAGCTGTGCGATCAGAGCATGCATTCCCTTAGGACACCTACTAACAAAGAGTTCAAATGAGCGACTGAGGGGAAAGAAAAAGCTGGCCATGGAAGAAAAGCTGGGGAAAGCAGAGGTCTGGCCACTGCTTCATCTGCAGTAGGGGAGTTACACCACACACATGTGTCAAAGAGAAAAAACAGGATTTCTGAAGAGCTCGCTGTGCATTGAGAGAAGTGCAAGGTTGAAAGCCAATGTGAAATGTTACCTAAAAGCCAGAGGGGCAGAACAGTAGCACTAGGAAGAATCCCAACCCCACATAAGGGCCAGACAACTGAAGGCTGCAGTTTAAAGGACGGAGGGAGACCATGTGAGACGCTGAGGAAGAGGCGCAGGAAGAGCTGAAGGAAATGACGGTAGCAGTCAAAAGAAAGTTAATGTGCTTGGCCACAGGGACTGACAGGGGCATCTGGAAAGAATAAGAGGGAAAATTTATTTTCCTCGAGAAGTTTTCTTTGAAAATAATTCTCCAGTGAAACAAAAACCATAATAACAGTATCTTCTACGCGTTACTTTGTATGTTGCAAAAGTGATCTAAGAAAGAAACATAAAATTCTGGCTTTGTTAATTAAGTGGAATTATGAGTTACCAAACGATCTTCTGTGGCTTTTCGGATTTCACGAGGTCTAATGTCACTTAACAGAAGCCTGGGGCACAAGAAGAGGGTTTAATGAATACTTTTTTCTGTATTCCCTACAGCTACCCTTTACTCTGCTCACCCTCTTCTGCACATATGGAAACAAAATGCAAGGGATGAACAAAAGACTCAAGAATGTCTTTTCTTGGCTAATAACAAAGAAAAAAAAACCCATGCTAATCATTGATAACATGTAATGTGCTCATATCAAAGATAACATAATCAGAGGAGAGAGGGTTACAAACTACCCAATTGACTCAGCAGGTATCACCAAAATATTTGCAGGTTGCTTGGTAACCCAATTAAAAGTCTCTATTTAAATCCCAGATCATTAGTGACTGAAAATCACTATCATTTGATGGCTCATCTCAGTCCAGTTCTTAGGGGAGATTTTCCTACATCAAAAAACCACCAACATATTTGGCACTAATTGGCTCCCTTGGTGGCAATCTCAGCCTATAGGCCAAGAATTGAGTGGACCTGGGAGGATAAGCTATTCCCCAGCTTGAGAGTTGGTGCATCTCAGCACAGGCTGAAGGACATTGGTGGGTTAAGATGAGATTTTTACAAAGATATTACCTGTCTTTGAACAAATTGAGATGTTCTATTTTTAAGAATATTATATTGGTGGCAAGTTTTTGTTTTTAAAAATAAGGTTCTTTTTCATACTTTCCTATTAAACCACATCTTTTTCATCCCCCATCTCATCTTTTAAGTCCTCCCCCAAACTTTCAACCATTAACAAAAATAGTATTGAATTTATAATTTAAAAAATTAGATTCTGAATTAAAGGCACTCATCGGACCTTATTTAGAATAAGAGGGAAATTGTTTCTCTACCACAACTAACTGAGCAATAACTTTGATACTTTCCTGCATACAGAAATAAATTCTGTAGAGATGGACAGATTTCCACAGCATTCTCATAAATAAAGAGGAACTTTAGCACTAGTTCAAAATCTTTCTGATGAAAATTGGTATGAGATTAATCTTTGAGGTTAATGGATTTTCCACATAATGTGGGAATGAAAGTAGTCAACAAATTCAAAATCATCAGTGAAGAGACAAAAACATGGAGAGCACATAATTAGATATTTTGCTACTAAGAGTGATATTGTAACTAACTACAGTTGACATTGGAACTAAATGAATTAGACATTTGACAAATTGACATTTGATTATAATATACCGCTTATTATGAAATAAATTTGTCTTATTTCTTGTACAATATTTTACGCACACACACACAACCCAATAGAGACCACAGGTAATAGAACAAAGTTATGAAAAATAAAATTTAATAGAAAAGTACTAAACTGAGTTGGAAAATCTGAGTTCCAGTGTATATTCCTGAAACCTCTTTGGTTCTAGAGTTCTGCACCTATAAAGCTGAAAATAGAGATATCTTTTAAGCTCAGGAATTGTAAGATTTTTTTCAGAAAAGATTTTTCTGTAATTGTTTTTTTATGAATGTCTATTTCAGGTATACTACAGATATGAAGAATCAGTTATATTTTTTCTTTAATATTTTTAAGAACAATTCTAAAATGATAAAACCTGAATTTACCGGACCACAGCATTTTCTAAAATGAAGCTCTGAGGAGCTATATGAGATATCTTTAATCATGTAAGGATCATTTTCATGTCATTTGGTTAACATGTCATGTAAGAAGAAGACAGACTGGTTGATTAGGATTCAAAGAAACAGTGAGGAAAAGCTGTAATGGTTTTATAACCATAGAATTCTCAACACAGCAGTCAAAATAATCCAGAAACAGTGTCTGGATTCATAAGTTGCACTACTTTCCAATTTACGAAACAGAAAGGTTGAGGTGTTTTTTTTTTTCTCCTGAATTACTTACCAAGAGTAACGGATCTTAATAATTTCCTGTTTTTCAGCTCTATTATTTGTATTCTGTAGAACTTTGAGTAATGGTTCGCAATGCATTTTGTGCAGGTAATCTTTCATTCAATGACTTGTTCCTTGAGGTAGCAAGATTCAGAGCACTGTTGTCTAACTTATTTTTATGTGAATACATAGAATTCCATAAGCATTAAGCTCCATATGCAGTCAAACAGACATTTGCTCATTTTCTGCAGCTTCTGTGTGCCCGCTCAATTCACATTCAGAATGATGATGCAGTTCTAGGAAAGCACCTGAATATATGCTGACAGCAAGGAAAAGACTAGAGTGATTATCTCAAACCATTCTATGGTGCATGAATTCCCCATAAATCACAGCAGTTTACCCAGTAAAGTTTGTAAAATACAAGTCCCAAGGTTGTCTAAATGAAAAAAAAAATCACTGCTCAATTAATTTAGAAAAATTTGCATACTATTATACTGTTCCATTAGAGAGTCACAGAACCACCATAAAATCTGAGAAATCTGGGAAGAATGCTCTATTTATATACTTTAATCTAGAATTTTCTACATGAATTTGAACATAAGTCCATTTTCCTTCTCTAATTTCTATTTATTTGTTTTCTAAAGAATATGTTATTTAATAAGATGGCTAAGTAGTTTTTTACCTTGACTACTCAGGTATCTTGCAGAACTATTTGAGGCAGCTCTTCCATGCACTTAGTTGAAATGCTTCCTTGTTCCCTTCACCTATTCATTGCTACTATGCATTTTAAAGATAAACAAAGAAGATTGTCCTTGGGACAATACTACAAATATTTCAAGTTCAAAAAAAAACCAATTTCTCCCCCATGACTCCTCTCCTGCACACTAAACATCTTCAGACTTTTAGAAATTCCTTCTATCCCAGTTTCAAGAATATCTCTTGGTATGCTCCAGTTTGCTCCTGTCTCTATTATAGGCAGCGTTGGAGAAAGATAAGGTTTTCCAAAAAGTTACAACAGAATAGTGTGCAGATTTCCTTTCTCTAATGACAAATTTATTATGGCACCAGGGGTCACTTGATCTGCTTGTACTGAAGAATACTTGTGGTGGGTGTCCACCATGGTTGGCAGAATTCTAAGGAGATCCCTAAGATTATCTGGCCCCGTGTTCATTTTGGCATAGTCTCTGGAACTATGAGTAGGGTGAGTTGTACTGTGGTTAGGGACAGTTGACTTTAAGATAGAATTGGCCTTATACAACCAATGTGTCCAAAGGAAATTTCCTATGGTTCACACCTTGATTTTGGCATAGTGAGACCCTGAACCAAGAATTTAGTAACAATGTGCAAGATTTTTCTTTACAAGTAAATGGATAGGAGAGTCACTGCTCATGATAATTCATTATATAGCATTAGAAAACTAATAAATCCATATGACCACATTTCACCATCTCACCATATTTGTTTTTATACATGCTTTGCGATGTACATCAGTAATGCACTTCCCATTTTTCTTGGGTTGAACAGCTTTAAGTATTCCACTTAAATAAATATTACTTTCATATCTTCCCTTCTTTGGTTCCAGTAAAACGCTACCAGTTTGTATCCAGTCTCTGATTCACAGATTTCTCCACAAACTTGTATTTAATGGATATCTGGATCTGTCTCTGTACTTTCTGTGGACAATTTCCTTTAAGATACACTTATCCAATTCTGGAGTCTAAATTTCAACACAAGACACAATAGAATGTTCATAATATCTATTTTTCTATCAAGATTAAAAATCTTTTTCTATTAAGATTGTAAGTTTACTCTATTGAGTACTCAAATCCTAAATTAATATGCAAATTGACATCAACAATTGTTATGACTGCTTTTTTCTCATTTTATAATTCATTCATCAATAATTATCAGTCATCTCCTCTATTACTTTTTTCCTTCATATTATTTGTCCTGTCTGCTAAAAGGTATTTAAAATATCTTACATTTCCTTGGTTACATTTTATTTTCAGTTTAAATATCTCTTGCAGTATTCATTTTTTGGCCAGCTATCTTAGTGGTTCCTTTCAATATTTTCAGCCAAATTTTAAGATACTGTTCTCTGTTCTCTTGTATTCTGGACATTGGATAGCTCTTCTGTGCTCATAATCTCAATTCTCTTTCAAAATCCTAGCTTTACAATGTATGAAAAGACTATTTCTGTGAAGTTATTTGTTGATCATCATCTTTTGGTTTTCCATATTCTGCATGAATAGGCAGTTTTAGATAACAGAGGATCTGGTCAGCCTCCAACACCTACTATATTCCATCACTCCTATTCAGGAAAAAGTGAGCAGATACCTGAATGGTCAAGTCTTCATCTGAAACATCTTTATTTTTGCAAACAGTAATCTCTCTCTCTCTCTTTCTCTCTCTGTTCTTTATTTTTCTTTTTCTGTATTTGTTTTTCTTGGAGGGGTCCTTTATAGAGTCTTTATCGATTCTACATAATCACAACTCACTATGTGTTCAGAGAGGCTGGGATTTAGACTTAGGTGTGCAGTGAAGAACAGGCTACCAAGGCTGTCATGCGTATGACAAGGCAGCTAACTGCAACCTTCCATGAGGTGCTCTTCAACCATTTTGTACTTTTAATGGCAGCACCTTGAAAACATGATTACAACCACCTGGACCTTAAAGAGATTTATGGTCTGTTACACTAAATATCAACTGTTGATAGGTAATGCCATTTGTCTTAAAGTACCACATAATTCTTAGAAGTGGGAAAGAGTGTCTGATTCTTTAGATAATGAATTTCAGAAGAAATTTTATCTTTGATGTCCCAAATAGTTCAAACACCTCTGTTAATTCTTGTTGTGTTCCAGTTGTAGCTATCTCTTTTCACTATTATTGGTTTTAATTTATTTTTGTTTTTGTCCTGAAAATATGAGGAGTTGGTATGTATGGGAGTGTATGGGAGTGGCATTGTGGTACATGTATATATGTTTATGAGAGTGTTTTTTTTTAGGTAGTAGGTATCCCCAAATATTTTTTTATGTGTTATCCTTCGGGTGTCCCTTCTGAAATTCACAATTATTTTGCCTTCACATTACCCTGTAGATAATGCAAATATACTCACTTTCTGTTTTAAAATCTCAATTACTGCACATCTCTATACTTTGTTCAACATTTACTAATATTTACTATCTATATTCTCTTTCAAATTCAGTTCTAATCACAAATTTGAAAATACTTTGTTACATAAATTGATAATCCAACTGCAAAAATATTGTTTTCAATAACAACAAATAAAAGTTATTTGTATATACATATAGCATATTTTAGTGTATCATCTTCTTTTACTTTTCTTTTTTCCTTAACAATATCTTATTACATCTTAAATCTTTTTGTGTGTGGGCTGTCTGTACTGGGGATTAAGCCTATAACTTGTTCACTGATTTACATCTTGACTCTTTTAACTTTTTTTATTTTGAGATATGGTCACATTTAATTGCTAAATTACCTACGTGGTCTTGAATTTACAATCCTCTTGTCTCAGCATTCCAGAATTCTGGGATTAGAAGGAGGTAACACAATGCGCAGTTTGTACATTTAAATCTTAATGCAGTATTGTGACAAAATAAAAATGAATTACAATCTAAAATCATTTAGCAAGAAGAAAATTTTACATGTGCATATGCCTGTGGTATATATTATATATCTATCTATATTTGAATATATGTATATATATATATATATGTATGTATGAATATATGCTATTGAAAATTCTCATGTGAAGACTGGAAAACTAATATTTTCCTTCAGCACTGGAATGGATTATTGATTCACTTGTAGAGTTTCAGATTAAATTGTTGACATGAATTTAGTTGTAATATTGTACTGAAATAGATATTTCTAGATGACAAAACTGTATTCTATTCAGTGGAAGACAATGAATAAATTGAAACTCAAGTGATGTCTTCAACCTGTTCCGTGATGGAGGATTCATGTACCATTCATGCTGGAATGTAGTAAATATTCTACAACTATCAAATTTTCTGTAATTTTCAAGTTGTTCTTTCTTATAATCATTAGCTTGTTTTTTCTTTCACTTTTCAAAGACAGTTGAATTTACTAAATTTTAAGTGGGAGTCAAGTGATTATTGTGTATTTAGAAGTCAAAGTTCAAGTTTAGCCCCAGAAATCTACTCATTCTCTCATCTGCTTTTGTTCCTGTTCTAAGACTTTTGGGGAGAAGTTGAGGCTGCCTACATCACTTTAACTGCCATGCAATCTATGTGTACCTGTGTTATCCCATTTGCAATGACCAGAAAATTGACTGCTTGAAGTTAGTAACTTATATTCTGCTTACAAACAGATCCAGTGTTTTGTGGATGCTTTGATCTGCAAGCCAGATGACTTTTTAAAAAGTTACTGGAAGTAACATGTTGTTGATATAAACAAAACAGAAGCATCTCAGACTGTAGGATTAAAAGCAAAAGTTAATCCTTAAATTTACACATGCAATGATAGTCTGTAAACTCTGGCAAACCACATTTTATTGTTTATACTTTTTGATTGCCTCAAATTAACCTCATAACATAAAAGTATAGCACTTATCAGGTGTATGCATATGCACGTGTTTGTCTGCACATCCTATACTCCCTTGAGTATCATACACGGACCTAGAATTGAAGTTGTACATGAATATACAATGCAATGATTTCATGCAAATTTAGGGACACTAATTTTTAAATTGGAAGAAGTGTGGTAGGTTGAAGACATTAGAAGTAAACTTTCTAATCTCTTTAAATAGACTTGAGATTGTGGAGAAACAAAAATTCTTTGGAACTTTGTGAAAGGAAATTAAATTCCAGGCTATAAATCCACTCCCTAATGTCCCAAGTCAGTTTAAAAATTATGCATAAGATAAAACTTTCTTCTGATTGCCCCAATAGAGCTTAATCATAGCACCACTGGAGACAGATTGAAAAATTGTTCACTGTCTCCAAGACAAACCCCAAATAAGAAACTTGATATTCTGCATAAACTCTAACTCTGAAATATGCTTTTGAAAAGCCATGGCATAATTATATGTAGCATTATAGAGATTGTTGTGTTTATAAATATTTTCAAAAGGCTTTGAAATTGTTTGTAAATCCAAAGTTTATAAATGACTTATGAAATCCACAAATTTGCTAAATATGTTTCTGCATTTTTTATATTATGCTCTGTGATTTTTCTTTCTGTTTTGTGTAAGTCAAAGAAAATGATATACAATGGGGCTAGATGGGACTAAAATTTCCAAACAAAAGAAGCATCTGTTTTTCTAATTTAGTTTTTGAATTTATGTTGGTTTCACAATTGGTTACATTGCAAACAATGTAGTTCAAATGACAATGACATTGATTACAATTCTACTTTTCACTAAGAGTGCTTTATAGGCGAGATTGTCAACTCCCTTGACTAACAACAATTAAGGTTTTCAGCACCTCTGTACCTTGCATATTATTTTGTCCAACATGGGGCAGATTGTACTGCAACTCTGCAAAAGACAGACCCAGTTTTCACGAAGTCAGAAATGCCTAACATTTAAAGTCAGAGGGTTGCAATAGTTTATCTTTTAATTTATATTTTTAAATTTCAGAGCAAACTACTTACTTATGAGTATAATCTCTCTGTTATGCTCATTTTTCCAATACTTTGAAATTATTCCAGCCTCAGTGACTATGAGATAGGTGAGCATTGATTCACATTAATTGTTGCTTTCTGAGAGTAACTATCCTTCACAGCCTCACATGGCTCTGTGTGATTCCTGAAGAACTTTTCATCGACTGTCCTCAAGTTTCACTTTGAATTTCATTTAAATATTTATGTTTCTGCCTTGATTTCTTAAAAAATCTGTTTATGTCTGCATAGTATCCTAAACTAATGCAACTCTTTTCAAGACAGGTAGAAATTTGCATTTCTTGTATCTTCATTCATTACTTGCTCATTCAGGGAGCATTTTTCAGGTACCTGCCATGTGGAAGACAGCATGCAAATGCTGGCTCATAGGCACAAATGACTACATTTTCTTTGTTAACAGAGTGATTGAATAAGATAAGAACTCCAAGGAAAACTCCTTACAGATTGAGTTGACCAATGTGCTCTACTGAATTCTTTTCATAATGTTATTTGTAACTGCCACATGAGAACATTTCTTTTGTCTAATTTCTATAGTTTGAGTGTCTTAGTCTTGAAGAGTATTATTTGGTATTTTCTATGCGTGAGAATTTTATTCTTCTATAAACCAGAAATAGAAATTTTAAATTGTCTCTCAAGTGTTCTGCTTTGGTTGTGATACAGTCAATGATTTTACTGATATTAGTTACTGGTTAGTTTGATATTAAAGTAACATTTTGCCTTACAAGCAAGATAAACTTAATTTTTTAAAAAAAATTACACAAACAAGTGGTTATAATAAGGTATTACACAGAGATCACTTCTCTATACTGAAACCAGACTAGGTTTTAATGTCTGGTTTTACAAATAATAGTAAGGAGAAATTTTCAGGTGAAATGTTTCATTACTGTCTCACTCTGAGAACCACAAATGTTGTATTTCCTGATTGCTTTTCATGCCATGCTTGTTACTCACCAGGCATATGAGCTTTCCTTTAGTGTCCTTCTACTGTGACTGATGACTAAAGTGTTTCTGAATTCAGGAAAACGTGGGTATAAATTTTGCTTTTGCCGCTCATACAATGTATAACTGTGGGGAAATAATTTTGTTCTATGCAAAAGTCAATTTTGCCATTTGTAAAAGGTAGTAATGACTTGATTTTAATAAATGAGTACAAGATATACTACAAAAAGATCCTAGTTCAAAGGAAGCATTATAGAAATGCTAGTTAGTGGTATTAGTAGTGGGTTTCTAATAAATCAAACTTATGCTACATTAATTGTAATACATGTTTCTAGCCATATAAGATCACAGATCACATAAGATCACAAACCACACTTTCAATGATTCTTAGCCTAACATTATTATACAGGGCTGTGACACATTGTTTTACTGAACTGATATTTTTAAGAGGTGTATAATCATCATAACAATACAATAGCACTATAAGGTAAGTAATGTGTTCATCTTACAAATTTGAAAACTGAGGATTAACAAAGAAAGCAATTTTTTTTTTCAGGGAAATTGTGAAGGAGACAAGATCTGACTCTCTCTATACTAAAACCAGACTAGGCTTTAATGTCAGCTTCCATATGTTACGTGCTTTCTAATAACTTCCCATTCCAGTGAACATCATGTAAATTAAGTGATAATTAGCTCTGTCAAAAAATGAAATAGTCAGAGCTGCTTTAACAATTATTAAGTGTATTATATGATAAAAGTGCCTGTGATAAATATTTTTATAATGCAGTCCTTTAGTCATTAGCTGTACTTATTGGGTATTGACTGTCATTGTACTAGATACTAAGGACACACAAATGAAGATAAATTTTTAAAACTCATAGTTTTTTTTAAAAGGATTTTAGTTTTAGAGAAGTTTTATATTCACAATAAAACTGTGATAAGGGTACAGAGATTCCCCAAATATCACCTGCAGTTATTTGTAGATAGCCTCACCAACCGTCAACATCCCACACAAGAGGGATGACTGTTACATCGGATAAACCTACACTGATGCATCAGAATTAAGTGAGATGCATGGTTTACCTTTGGCTTTACTCTCGGTGTTGTATGTTACATAGGACTGCACAATTACTTAATGAGATGATACCACAATTATCACACCATACAGAGCATGTTCACTATCCTAAAAACCCTGTGCTCCCCATGTTCCACTATCTGGTACCCCACCTTCAACCCTCTCAATCAATGATCTCTTTGCTATCTCTAAAGTTTATTTTTTTTTTCTTTTTCAGTATTGATGTATAATTGGAGTCATGCAGCCTGTAGAATTTTCAAATTGGCTTTTACACTTGGCATTATGAATTTAAGGTTCTTCCATGTCTTTTGATATTTTAATAGTTCCTTTCTTTTAAAAACTAAATAATATTTCTTTGTCTGAATATAGTTTGTTTTCCCAACAGACATTGTCTTTGGTCGAGGATAAACTTTTCACTGTAATGAAGACCACCTTATCAGTCACTTTCTTGGATTAGAATTCTATCTAAACATTTATCACCAAACTCATAATCATTTAGATTTTCCCATGCCATCTTCTAATAGTTTTGTAGTATTGGCTTTTATTTTTATCTAAACTGAGACTAATTTTTCTCAGTTATTTTGAGGATAAACATTTTTATGCTCCTCTTCTTATTTTGTAAATGGATACCCAGTTTTCCCAGCATATTTCTTTAAAAAGAGTGTCTTTTCTCCTTTGCTTTGCCTTTGCTTCTATATCCATGATCAGAGAGCCACATTTATTTGGGTATGTTTCTGAACTTTCCACTTTTTTTGTCTATTATTTTGCCAATTCTACACTGTTTTCATTGATGTATCTTCATAGTACATGTCAGTTCTCCAACATTTTCTTTTCTTTATTGTGTTGGCAATTCTAGGTGTTTGAATTCTTCATGTAATCATTATATTCAGTTTGTTGATACTATTTGAATATCAAAATCTTGCTGGCAATTTTATTGTTATTTTATTTACTCTGTAGGTCAATTTGGGAAGCACTGATTTCTTGACAATTCTGAGTCTTCCTACTCGTGAATATGCAATGTTTTTCCATCACTAAGCTATTCTTTGATGCATTTCATCAAATATTTATAGTTACCCCATATAGATCTTGGACTTTTTAGTCATATACCTATATCATCTTGGGGGATGTTAATGTAAATGTATTATATTTTTAATTTTAAACACTACTTTTTTATACATGGCAAGTAGGTTGAATAACATATATAAACCTTAGATCCTGTAACCTTGATATAAACAGAAGGAGTTGTATTTTTTTGGTGGTTCTGGGTGTCAAATCCAGAGCCTGGAGTACACTAGGAAGTAGTGTATGACTGTATATCTAACCTCAAAAAGATTTTCTTTATTAATTATTTTGAATTTCCTCCAAGATAATCCTTTTATTTGCAAAGAGTGTTAGTTCTTCCTTCTTGATCTGCAAGTATTTTCTTTCTGATTTTGTAATATTGCATTAGCTGGGATTTCCTTTACTATGCTTAAAGGCAGAATTCTTACCATGTTCCTTACCTTGGTGGTATTACTTGTACCAGCTTTTGTAGATGTTATTTTATTTTTCAAATTGAAGAAATTTTTGCTTACTCTTAGTTTACTGTGAGTTTTTTTCTTCTGTGACTGGATTGTGTATTTTTTTTCAAATCCCTTTTCTGTGTCTTTGAATAAGTTATGGTAATTTTTTCTCTTATATTCTATTGATGGAAAGGATTATATTAAGTGAGTTTCAAATGCTGAACAAATTTTCTCATTTAGGATAAATCTCACCTGCTCAATTTCCTTAGATTTTATTTGCTAATATTTTGTTTGGTATCTCTGCTCATGACAGATTTTGATCTGCTTTCTTTTATTGTAATGTCTTTGTACCATTTTGATATTAGCATAAAATCATCCTCAAAGAATGAGTTAGAAAGTCCCCTAGCTGTTCTCAGGGAGATAGTACAGAATTGCTATAATTTCTTCCTTACATGTTTGGTCGACATTATCAACTTCAACTGAGCCAGATGCCTTCTATTCTGGAGCTATATTAATTCCCAATTTAATTTAATTAATAAATAAAGGTTTATAGAAATTACCTAAATATTTTGCATGTGTTTTAGTTATTAAACAGGAAAGCATAAAATTGTCCTTAGTGTTTCTTTATTATGTTGCTCATATCATTGGATCCAAAGTGACAGTCCTTCTTTTCTTTCCAATAGTATAAACTGTACCCTTATTTTTTAGTGTGGCTAGAGGCTTACTGATTGGAGATTTAGCTCAGCAGCACAAGTGCCTGCCTGGCGGCATGTGTGAGTTTGTGAGTTTTATCCCTGTTACAAAAAAAAAAAAAAAAAAAAAAAAAAAAAAAAAAAAAAAAAAAAAAAAATCAGTTTATTTTTCCCTCTGTTGACTTTCTTTGCTCAATTTCATTGATTTCTGTTTAAAATTTTATTTTATTTTTTATTAATTTGGATTGAACTCACTCTTTTTTGAGTTTATAAGGTAGGAACTTTGATTATTGCTTTAGATATATTTCTTTTCTAATATATGTTTTAAATTGTACAAATTTTTCTCTATGCAATGCTGTTGTTGCATCCTGCTGGATTTAGTAAGTTGTCTTACATTTTCATTTGGCTGAAAAATTGTTTTTAAATTTATCTTCATATTTATTTTTTGAGCTATGCTTTATTTAGAAACTTATTTTGCCAATGTATTTTGCAGTTTTTTTTCAGATTTTATTTTTGTCATTGATTTCTAGCTTAATTTTATTGTATTTTGAGAGCAGAAATTGCATAATTTCTAGACTTCTTGGAAACTGTGGATGGGGAGAGACTGAATTTAGGGGAAAGGATGGAGAATTAAACTGCTAATATATGTCTTATAATACATATATTTATTATACACAAACATACACTAATGAAAAGGAGGGTGACTCATAAAAATTAAGATGCATTTCATGGGCCAGAATGTGGAATTATCTGGTGAATGTCCCATGTGATCTTGAGAGGAATGTATGCTACTATTTCTTTGTTGGTTGAAGTAGAGTTGTCAGTCATATTCAGCTGGTCATAGTATTGTGACTTCCATTGAAGGTTTGTAATTGTTGATACTTTGTATCAGCTTAAGAAGTTTAGAAGTTTAACTAAGTGACTTAGCAGTGGGACAGGGTCCTCACTTTGTAAAGATCCTGAAGCTGTGTAAGAGGAGCTTATGGACCTGCTCTGGTGGAGTGGGTGGGAGTAGCCTGTCTACAGTATAAGGGAGGAAAACAGGCTTACTCTCTTTCTTTTTACTTTTGTTGCTTTTGCGGTTTTCTGCTGTCTTGAAGTGTTGCCCTTGTGCCATGCTCCCCTGCCTTGGAGTCAGATTATTATGGACTGAAACCTCCACAAATTGTGAGCTAAATAACTTTGGGTGTTAAATATTCTGTCATAACAAGGAGAGAAAAGTGCTCAACACAATATTCATGCTAATTTTTTTCTGTCTGCTGGAGCTTTCCTTTTCTGAAAAAGGGACTTGATGTTTTCCATTATAATAGTGGATGCATGTGTTTGTTTTTTCATTTTGTCAGTTGGTGTCTCTTTTATTTGGTTACTTCGTTGTTAGAATATCACAGTTAACAATTATTGTGTCTTTTTGGAGAACCGACTCCCCAATTAGTATTTAATGTCACTCTTTATCTCCGGTAACATTTCTTGGTATGAAGTCAGTTTTTTGCAAGATTAATTTATTTTCTACTGCTTTCATTCAGTTAATATTATTGTTGGATATCTTCTGCCATCCATTTTTTAAATATCTATATTTTCTATAAAGTTATAATAGATCTCTTAAAAACAGGATAGTCTTGTCCCTTTTTTATTCATTTAATTTTTGTGTTTTAATTGCTACATTTTGGACTGTTGATTCTCAAAGATTTATTAGTATAGTTAGATTGGAATTCACTGTTTATTATTTTTTCTATTCAATACCCTTATACTTTTAAAAAAATTTCATCATCCTCTCCTATACTACTTTTTTGAGGGAGTTTACCTCATCTTTTTATGCATGAAACTACTTTTTCTTCTTTATAAATATACATATATATGTATTTGAGATTATAGGATTTGTGATATACATTTGAAATTAAGCCGAGTCCACTTTTATTATATTCTTCCATTTGACAGTTATATATATAGTCCTTATACAATAAAGTGATTAAAATTCTTTTGTTCCATCCTTTGAAGCATTGCAATCTTTCATTTTATTTGCAAGAGTCCTTCTACTGGGACTGGAACCAATGGGATGTGTTTCAGCATACCCACATTCAAGAAATGTCTTCTGCCTCAGACATACCATATATATATATATATATATATATATATATATATATATATATCTCACTGTGTTCTTTTCATATATACAAATCTATCATGTAGTTTATCATAAATTAGAAACAGGAAGAGATAAAAAACAATTGTTAGCAAAATAGAATAGTTATAATAATATATAACAAGAAAGTTTTCTAAGTGTCATTGGGCCTTTCAAATATTTTATTTTAGTAACCTCAATGTGTAATTGTCTTTCTTTTCTTACTAAGTCAAGGAGCTCCCTCCTTTATTAGAAAAAGGAAGAGTTACATAGCTTCTCTTTGGGATATCCAGATTGCCAGCATCTCTTGAGCTTTGGGGCCACTACTAAGTAAAACAAGGGATACTTGAACACAGGCAATATGATGCTTTAACAGTGCAGCTGACAGCAGAGTTAATAAGTAGCTAATGGATATATAACATAACAATAGGGATACACTGGACAGTGAAACGATTTATTTCCTGATTAGAACAGGGCATGACAGTGTAAGATTTCCTTGCACTGCTTGAATGGTGAAAAAAGTCAAGCTCATGAATAAATTATTTTTGAAATTTTCCATGTAATAGCTTTGGATCAGCATCAACTGTAGGTAACTGAAACTATAGACAAGGTGTGTATGTTGGGTGCTTTAGATAGAAGCACACATAAGAATAGATGTATGTATACCCACACAGGATGCATAGGACCCTGCTTCCATGGGAGCAAGGAGCCCAGGGACTCGCCACTGTATGAGAAGCAGGCCTCTGACTGATACATAGTGAGTGACCCATAACCTGAGCATCTACAAATGCCAACCCTGCTCTGCATTTTGCTTTGCCTTGTCACTGGGCAGCATAAGTGAGGACTAACCTAGCAACGGGTTTCTGGAAAAGGACAATGGCTAAGGAGAGAACAGAGCAATGAAACTCCATGACTTCAGACACTAAATCCTACAGCCCACTCAAACACGAGCCCTGCTACCTATATCTAGCAGAGACCGGAGGGCTGATCATGTTCCCTACTTAGCAAGGGGACCAAGAAAATGTCTTGGCCTTAGCGGTAACCACAGTCTGGGAAAATAGGTACATGGGCCTCTGATGCAAGGAGAGCACCTCAAAAACCCATAGACCCTGGAGCTAGATAAGAACATGATGACTGATTGGATCCCCAAGTTACAGCTCTTAGAAAGAAACTCATTCAGTAAAACAGGAATATTCTTTGACAGAATACTTTTTGACTTTTCTATTTTGTATTATTTTTGTCTTTCCTTTAATGGGTTTATTGAGGTTTTGGATATTTTCACTCTTTCTTTCATTTTAGTTCCTCTTTTTTCCCTTTCAGATTTTCTTTTCTTCCTTCTTACTTTTCTTTTACTTTCCATTTTGGCAATTTAGCCTAACTTTGATTTTCTTGCAACTGTTCTCTGTCTCTATCGATGTCCTTATACTCCTCATTAGGAAGCTTCATCTCATTTTTCTCTCCTCCTCAGATCCAATTGATTAATTTTTCAAATTTTGTTTTTTTCATTTGTCAGTTCCCCACTCCTTCTTGTTTTGCTAGTAGAAATACTAAACTATAATTCTTTAGATAGCTACTTAAGTTTATGCCATTCTATTGAATACTGTTCTACTATTAGTAAAGATAAAATTCTTCCATTTAGTAGACATTTATGATAGATTAATAGTAGGTCAATATTTGATCTGGTTTAGTGTGCATACCAAAATTATGCATCTCTGTTACAGATGTGGATAAGGGTAATACGTTATTGGTCCTTAGATTTGCCAATATTTGATTTGCATTTGATGCTATAAATGATGCAGATTTTCATACTCTATGCAAGATAATGGCTTATTAGAGACTCCTGCAGTGAATCCCCAATGTCCTGCAAGATGTTACAGCACATGGTGAACAGAAAGAGCAAGAGACAAATGGAATGCAGTGGAGATCTAGGATGACCAGTTGTTCATGGGGGAACAAAAGGCCACAAGGCAGCCAGAATCTCTGTGTTTAATGATCATATTCATACTGAGAGGAATGGTGAAGGATTGCGGCTGGATGTGCTAGACAAGTGGCTAGGCAGGCAAGGCGTGTAAAGAGCGCACACAGCAGTCTTATGAAAGTCTGTGTTTAATGATCATATTCATACTGAGAGGAATGGTGAAGGATTGCGGCTGGATGTGCTAGACAAGTGGCTAGGCAGGTAAGGCGTGTAAAGAGCGCACACAGCAGTCTTATGAAAGGGATGAAACAGCCAGGTTCAGGTTGTGGATAATGAGTAAATTGCTTTGTAGCCAATTCTGGGAAGGAATTTTCTCTGGAGCCTCAGTGGAAACGTTATCTCCTATCCTATCCAGGCCTCAGTGGAAATGTTATCTCCTGTCCTAACCCCATAGTTCAGGGCTTGCCTCTCTGGGCTCAGCTGTGGCCACAGGTGAAGAGCAGTACTAGCCCAACATGAAGCTCACTTGCTTCCATGAAGAGGCTTACAAGGCTTTGGCCAGATTCTCTAAATAAACTGAAAGCTAATTTAGGGAAATGATTTCTGTGTGGCCTGTGCTGCTTGCTGGTAACATTTGGGGCTGGGGGAGGGTGACGTGGCAGTCCTCCACAAGAGCTGTTAGTAATAATGGTTTCCTTGGTATGCCGATGTTGGATTTCCTTGCAGTCTGATGGCCCATTCCTGGAAAACCAGATGTTGGATCAAATATGCTAAAACTTCCTATGTCAAGTATGGTCGAATCCTGGGACAAAGGCAAAGTCCAGTTATTAATGCCACACCCAGAGAACACCTTTGAAACATAGATATTAACCAAATAGGTGTCTACACTAGAAACAAAATTTTACACTGTTTGGGGTTTTGGTGTTTTAGTGACCTTTGGTTGAACTTCATAAATAATTCTTAGGGTAGGACAAGATGGCTACAATAAGGTGGACTTTGATATTTTCTCTCTCACATGTTGTCCAGTGTTGGGTATGTCTCTCATTCCAGGTTAGTTTCTGATAATAACTGCTATAGTAGGCTCTGATTAACAAATTTCTCCCGAGCAGTGGCTTTGTAAAGAATAGAATTCTCTGAAATATTGCAAAAATGTCCTTTTACCTTAGCTGTGTTGGAAGGATGAGGGAATTTGCCTTTGGTATCGAGGGTCTTCAGCCAAGTGACAAAAGTACAGGGCCCTGTGACTGGATTTCTCTGGAATTCTTTCTTTGTTTACATTGAGCCTCCAGCAATTCATCAATTACTGTTTGGATTGTCCTCTCTAAGGGTCAGTCCCTGAGGGGCATTTGCTACTCAAGAGTCTCAGATTAGGTGATCCATGGCCTGCTGTATTTTCTCAGTTCTCTCAAATATTGGGGCCAGTAGTTGGCTTTCTGTCTTTACCTCTCTTCCAGATCCAAGAACAGTTGTTTGTTTTTCAGTCTCTGACATTTTACTTGTTCTTAGGATGGAATGGAGACTTTTCAACTCCTTATGTGTGGGCATGAAAACCGCAAGTCCAAAGAGCTTAACAAGATCATAAAGGAAAGGCAAAAATAATCAGGCTAGATATTTTAGAACAGCACAGCAAAGGACTTTTTTTCCATCTAAGTGAAGAAAGTGAGACTTGGTGATAAACAAAAGTGGCTGCAGATCAACGGATATGCGGAGTACCCTTGAATTCAGTCAAATTGAATAACTCTTTTTAAGTTTTTATTACACTGTGTCTATAACCATTGCAGTGACAGATTTAAGAGACCTAGAGTCACACTTCAGTGCGTGCATCTTCAGAATGTAAGGTTCTACATCTGTTTGGTTTTAATCAGAGGGACTAATTTATGATACAGTATGAGTAAAGAATGGAGTACATGGCATTGTTTGCTTAATAGTAAACTTTTCCTATCTTCTTTGCTAACAAAAAGCACAATTTCATTCATGTATTGCATACCTGTTGCAGTTTCAAATTATTCTTAGCTCTAATTAATAAATTATGACTGGACAAAGAACTAGGAAAAGGTTATTGTTCTTAACAATTTGAACTTGAACTTGTCATGTAGCTTGCAAATAAGAGATGTTTGCTAATGTCCTCTGAATAAAGTGTATCTGAACAACAAACAGAAGGACAAAATCTACTTAATGCATTTTTATATTTTGTAACCATTTGGGTCTGTAAGAAGCAAAGCAACTCAATAAAGATGACAAATCATAAATATTGAGCTCATTGATTATGTCAGTATACCACTATACTATCAAATTCTCAAACCATTCTGGCTCTTAACATTTTAGTATGTAGAACAGTAAACCTTACCTATTGTTTTTCTGTGATTTTGTGATTCTTCATGGAAAGAAGTTTAAAACTTTTATGTAGAGTTTGTCATATAGCATCATCAAAAACGTTTCTGTGTTGATTTTTTATAATGTTCTTCTTTATTCCTAATACTAATCTTAGTGGCATGCATATCATATAGTCAGTCATATTTTATGTCCTTCAATTTTTCATTATTATAACAAATACCATAGATGATTAATGTACAAAAAGAAAAGGTTTGTTTTTACTTATAATTTGGTAGATTTTAGTCCACAGTTGTTGGTCACATTGCTTTTGAGCCTGAGGTCATGCAGCACAGTATGGCAGGGAGAACGTACCTATTTATGTTGCAAAATGGATAAATCAAGGAATAGAGAGTTTGGAGCAAAGCATAACTAATATTCAGCAGAGTAAACATTAAACTCTAATGCTGCATGTCTGGCATCCAGAGCATATGGAGGCGGATAGGCTCCCAAGGGGTTGGGTAGCCCTACCTTACTACTTTGATGATTACAGTTCTCATGGCCTTTTTCTCAGGCTGGCCTTGATCACTGTCTGCTGCTTGTCTCATCTCAGCAGTCTGTGTTCCTGGCATCTCTCTTTCTAAACTCCTATTGCAAATTTGATTTCACTTTTACCCCGCCATGTATCTCCATATGTGGGACTGTATGCATAGGCACACAGTTTGGCCAATCAGTGTTTCCTTTGAAATTTTAGAAGAAGCTTCTATGAACTCACAACTCTTGCATTCTGCATGCATGCAAATCCAGCATAACATTTGCAAAACAAAGGCTGTTGTCCACAGAAGGTTTACCACCTTAGCCCACTTGAACCAGGACAACCTCTGAGTCCCGCCCTAGCACTTGTTTTCCAGGTGGTTTGGCTAAACAAGGTGCCCCAGAACCCTCTTCTGAAAGGCATTAAAGCTCTGGAAGGTCTTTGGAACAAATTTGCATTTTTATATCCCTGAGCTTGTGATGGCTATGGCTAAAATGACCTTGAGGACCGATTTGTAATGTCCTGCTGCCAAAAATGCTTGGCTTCTTTTTAAAGGTGATGATCTCTTTAGCAATCTGCATCTTTTTTAGATGCAGCTTTTAGCATCACTTTACCTGATCAAACTGCAAAATTTACAAATCTCTCTGCTCTGTTATTCAGTGTTTCTTATTCTCACTACGAATCTTTTTTTAAAGCAGCATACAATACCAATGTAGCTGCTTAAAGTTTTGCTACTCTGAAATTTCCTCTGTCGAGTAAGTTAGTCTCTCACCTTTAAGCTAAACCCCCTAGAAAATCTCAGGATATGGAGATAATGCATTCAAATTCTTTGCCTCAGTGTCAAAAGAATGGTCTCCAATTCAATTTCCAATAGAATTATCATTTTCATCTGAAAATCTCATGAGTATAACATTTACTGTCCACACTTTAATCGCATTCTGTTCTTTGCCTTTACAAGAATCTATTGAGCTTTACCTACAGCATTGTAGGCTTTCTCTACTCTGCTCATCCAGGTTTTTCCAAATTCCTCTCATAAACCAATTCTAAAGTGTTTGGAATCACATTATCAAATATAGTCTCAGAAATAAACACCTTATTAAGGATTTTCTGCATTAGCCTGCTGTGATTCTAAGAAATATCTGAAATAATTGACTTGTACAGAGAAAGTGTTTATTTTAGTTCAAAGCTTTAAAGGTTTCAGTCAATGATTGGTTAGCCTCATTGAATTTGAAAAAAGATAACAGGTGAGTACAGTGCCTCCTTATCTTCTTTATAACAGTTAATTGTGGTGTCAACTTGACTAAGACACACCTAGCAGATTGGGTTAGCACAGTTCTGGATGTGTCTGGGTGACTGACATACTGAGGAGAGAAGACCTACCTTGCGTGTGGGTGGTACCTCCTCAGCCAAGAGGAATAAAAAGGGAATGAAGAATGAGGTTTACTTCTGTCTTTTGAAGGGGCTCCAATCATCATTGCCCATCACTATTGGGCATCCATGACTACAGTACAGATTCTTCAATTTTCCAACTCAGGTTCTATAGCTTTCAGTACAGATCCATCTGCCTTTCAACACAGACCCTTTGGCTTCTCATACAGAACTTCCTAGGACTGCAGTAAGCTTCATGTTTTTGACTTTTAACTGGATCCTGCTCCTCTCCATCACAAAGATGGCCTTCTTTTGTGTTGTTCCACACCTGACTCTGCATGTGGTCATTGTAAGCTACCTTATAAATTCTATGTATACAATTTATGTTAAATCAGTACCTCTAGTGAATCCTTAAAGAACTCTTTTGCAGTGACCAAAAGACCTCCAGCTAGGCTGAAATTTTTTAAATGGTTTCCTCTCCTGCTTTCTGACCACCATGGACTAAGCAGCTTTGTGCTACCATGTCCTTCCAACATGATCCACCTGCCTCAGAGCTAGCTGATCCTGCGTTGAATCCTCTGAAACTCTGGGCCAAAATACACCTTTCTTCTTTAAGGTTGTGTGTGTTAGGTATTTGGTCACAGCCACAGAAAGCTAACCAACATAAAACATGCATCTTTGAGGGAAAAAAAAAAAACTTATCCAAGAAAAATAAGAAAAAGTTTGCTATATGCATATGTTAAATTGCATCTGGTATTAATTCTCCATGGGGAAGTGTTTCAAATGATTAAATTAGAGAAATAAGTAAGAACCAGATACTATGAACAGAGAAAAAGATAATGAAGGACTACATGAAAATAGTAGGGAAATAGTGAGATTAATTTATTACTACAGTGTCTATTGAACTTGTTAAATATATTATTCAAATAAGTAATTTTTCCTGTGAAAGCTACTGTTTTCTGTAACTGTAATGTGTAAGCATCTGAGTTAAAATGGAATATTTTAAGAATTCTTTGCTCGATAGAATTAATATTTAATGACTGATCCCTTTTGAGTGTGGTGAGAGAGGTTAAAGAACATAGGAATATTCTCAGTCTTTTGACACAGGCAAGACTGATTATAACTATTTTCATATAAACAATACATGTGGAAGAAAACATAGAATTTCCTGTATAAAAGAGTTACGATTTAAATATGTTGTTAAGTCTGAGATGCTTGTGAGAGTTTAATTTGTTATATATACAAAATTTGAAAAATAGACTGAGGAATCAAGAATAAGGCATTTAGTTCTAAAATAAAACTTAGAAATCATTAAAATAAGACGGGAACTGACAAGTTGAAGTTGTATGGAATGTGGTATATGTTGGCTTATTAATTGAAAGAAGAAAATAATAGAAAGAATTCTTGTGAACAATAACAAAAACATGACTTGTTAGAAGAGAATCCTATGAGAAAAACAGTAATCAGAGACAACTAAAGAAAATAGAGTTAAATGAGAGAAAATTGAAAGTTATTTCAAGAAGGATACAAAATAGTTCAAAATAATTTTGTCTGTCTTCAGAGACTCATATCCATAAATATGAAAAGAAAAAAATAAACAACTGCAAATAAACATGACCTAGAAGTACTCTACATCTGTCATTAGTAAGGTTCTTAAGTTATGTCTGGGTCATGGATATAGGTAGTATTTCTTTCATAGAATGTTATTTTGGTTATCATAATAAACTGCATGGTTACCTTAACTCAAAGATCTTCATAAGTTGACTCTTTGACTACACAATCACGGTTCTGGCAATTTTCTTACCCACCAATATCTTTTAGCTTGGCCAAATCAGTTTTGTTTTTCATTTTAGCTAGTGTATCACATTTTGTCATGCACCCTATAGTCAAGGGATTGCAAAGAAAACAATTTAATATGAGACATAATTTATAGTGTTATTTTATAGTAGTTACCCAAAGAGTCAAACACAAAAAGTTTGGGAAATCTGTAGACACACTGAAGACCCCAGAAAAGTCCAACTGAAGGCCTGGATTCCATGGCAACATCCTACATATGTCCAGTTGAAGACCTAGAACCCATGATAATGTCTCATGCAAGTCTGTTTCACGAATCAGCACTGGGAAGCCCAAAGGTCAGCAGTGAAAGCTAGAAAGTCTGTGCCAGTTGGATGAAGGATCTGTGCAAGGCTGACGTAACTGCACTGCAGCCAGAAAGGGATGCTCAAAGGATCAACAAAACAGTTCACAGGCTATAAGTTGTGCCACCTACCTTCAAAATTGTAAATACTGTTAGATGCTCAACAAGTGCTTTCTGAATGTGAGGCAATATGTCATTATAGATTCTTCACTCATGAAAACTCGGTATGAAATGAATGAGTTAGTACTGGAAGCATGATAATACTAGCATTCATTAAACCCTTATTATGTCCCAGTACTATTTTATAAGCTTTATTTTTTTAATCCATTGGATACTCAAGACATCCTTTACTGTAATTATAATTCTTACCTCGAATTTATTGATGAGGAGACTGAAAATCAGAGAGGTTAAATAACTTTTCCAAATTATATAGTTAATAAATGCCATAGAAGAAATTTAGTCCATGTAATCTGTCTTCTTGGTGAGCTATACCAATCCTTGATTTGTACTGTCTTTCTTAAACACGAAGAAACTATTCTATTTATTTTAAATTTTTACTTAAATGTTTATACAATAAGAAAAAAGCCCTCAAATCAGTACGTTGAGTTCCTTTCCAACCGGTTATTTTGATGCTATATAAATAGTTTATTTGTACGTTAGAAAGCTTAAATTTTAAGCTGTTGGTTATAGGTCCCAAAGCACCTTTCATATTATACCTGACATATAATAAAATGCCAAAATAAACCAGATTGTAAGTCAGGTAAATATTGCCATAAATGCTGGTCCAAAGTTAGTTATTCTTTAATATGTCATACAAATATTTCAATAGTGATTACATATACATTTTTCATAACTGTAGAATTAATATCCCTTCAGACTTGAGTAATTTTGGCTGTACTGAGTATTGGCTCCTTTGACTAAACCTTTGCTTGAATACAATAATAACAAACTAAAGATTTATGCTATGATCTGAATGCTTGTGTCACCTAGAGTTTATATGTTGAAATTTTAACAACAAAGCACATCATATTAATAGGTAGAGTCTTGGGCAGATAATTAAGATGTGGGGTATAGTAGGAATGGTAATAATATTCCATAAAGGAGACTTAAGGAAACTCTTTCATATCTTCCATTATGGAAGGACACAGAAGAAAGGTGCCATTTGGAAGTCTGAAAGCTGAGATGTTGAGCATAATAGATACTTGCTTTCAGGCTTTCTGGTCACTAGAAATGTGAAAAATAAGTTTCTACTGTTTACACATTACCTACTATCTAGTTTGTGGCATTTAGTTACAGTAACCTGAGTAGACTTACATATTCCATACATTGTGAGACTCAGCCAAAGTAAATAACCAAACTTGGCCTCTTGTTTTCTGTTTTAATTAACTACCTTCTTTAAGAAAAATTCTAAGTAAAGATGCCATCAATTGCAAGCTCTAATGCAATCAATTCTAGTGGCTCTGATTACTTGTAACTTATTTAAGGATATAGTCTGCTTTCACAGAGGCATACACTTACTAAACCTTTGCAGATTTATAATCATCAGCCTGTGGAAATAGTTTCCAAATATAAAAAAATTGAGATTGTTTTGAAAAAAAAGAGAAAATTAAGCTTTTATAAACTATTAAAATTGCATACTAAACTGGAAAATAATTTAGTCTGTTTAAAAGATAATTTCATGAAACAAAGTATAATAACCGACAGAAAGCCTTAGCATCCAATATTATGCAATTCTTCCAATTGAATTTCCTTAAGAGGTACTTGAAAAGATATTGCACATAGAGATTTTCTTCTACTATGGTGAAGAGAACATTACATTATTTTGAAATCTAGTTGCACAAAATTGCCTACCAGTAGTAACTTAAGCAAACTAGGATAATATTTATTCATCAAATGAGAGTATTTTTATAGTAAGAGTAGTTGGTTACATAACTAAAATGATGGAATTTAAAAGTATAGAGGTATTACATTGCTGTGTCTATGAACTACTTACAAAAATATTATTTTATATTATCAACATCATACAAAATTTATTGTCATTACATATCTTCTCATTTTCATCCCATACTAATATACTACAAATTAATTAAATATAGGAACTCCATCAAAATTCTTACTGAACATTTAAATATTTCAATATGCTTTTATACTATTTCAAAATTATATTTCCATGCCATTTTCAGTCACCATTTGATCACTTTATTTTCTACTTCACTTAATATCATTACATATTTCAAATCTATGTTTAATATATGTAAATTTAAAGTTTCAATGTTTGAAATATGGTGTTTCAGGTTTTTAGACATTTTACTTAAAGATTTATACAAATTTTGAAAAACTATAAGGTCAAGATTGTAAGAATTCATTTATAAAATATTTCATACTATAATAAGATAACAAAATTTGCTTAGAAGTTACTCAAAAGCTTGAATATTTCTAAAATCTAATTGACAATAGGCAGCAAAGAGAACAACTGTGCATTGCCGTGCTCAATTATTTTTTCAAAGTATTTCAATATTAGCTTGCTCAATAAAATGTGCAACTGAGTTGTAAATATGCACACACATAAGTATATATTCATGTATGACACATATGCTTATACAAGTGTAAGTTATTCATAAATTTAGATGAATATGCCTATTTCTTTTGGTAGAAATCATGAGAACTGGAGATCCTCTTTTGTCCAAGCTCCCTTGGTTATGCATCTTACTTACATTTAAATATTTCTTTCCATAGACTTTTTAATTCAAGAAATGTGTTTTTACCAGGATGTTGTATTCCAGTAAAATTTATAATTATAGCAACAAAGATAACTGTCTTCAGTTTATTGATTTCAATCTGTAATTCCTCGTATTTGTCCTGAATACAGCTACCACCAGTAAGACTGCAAGGACTGAACTTTATCAGCTTTTTTTGATTTTTGTTTTGTAACTCCCCCTACTTTTTCTTTTGATCAGTGAGTTCCATGTGAGCTGATTTTGAAAGGTGCATATTGGTACACTGTTTGGAATGAAGAGCAAGCAGTTTCTGCTGGTTTCCTTTTAGATGAACTACCAACTAAACTGAGAACTCCATTGGCTGCATTTGCCTTACACATTAACAGACAAGATCACACGCAGTACAAAGCAGCTTAGCAAATCCACCCTGCCTTCTTTTCATTAATAAAAAGAAAAAATAAATAATAAGCTTTATGAAAAGTAAAGCAACCAAGGACAAAATGCTAAACTGCATTGGCCATCAGAATAACTATTATAAATATGCATTTTTCCAGCAAGTCAGAAAATACAGTCACCCCACTGAAAACTGTATTGGTTTCATTTTGCAAATCACTTTGCTCTTGTATTTATTTATTTTTTATACATATGCGTGTTCTCTGTTTTTTTTTTTTTTTTTCCTGTGATTGACCTGAACTTGAATCTTTGGGAATAGAATTATCCAGCTTTCAAGACTTTCAAGATTATCTAAAGTTATTATTAGTAATAGCAGCTATACTATTTTGAAATGTCAGTCATTTGTAATTTGTTAGAAAGAAATATTTTCAAAGATTAGAAAATTCACTTGCTTATGGGAGTTTAGATTCATCATAAACATAATTTTGTGTTTATTATTCCAAGGCTAAATATAATCTAATTAGTTTAGGGGCTGGGGATTTAGCTCAGCGGCATAAGCACCTGCCTTGCAAGCAGGCGGTCGTGAGTTCGATCCCTGGTACCGAGAAAAATAATCTAATTAGTTTAGTTTTTCCTAATATTCATACTTATTTTTCTTACATGTTATTTTTAGGTACATATTTTATGTCACACCATTGTGTAATGTCAGATTTTGATTTTTACTTACTTTTCAAGTGGCAGATTTTGTTTTGCTAACTGCTCACTTTTAGTTTGAAAAAGTATTCAAACCCAAACATCATACTGTCTTTATCATCTTATCTTTCATTTGTACTCATATTACATTAATCTTATGTGGCTGTTTGAAGAAAACATTGGGATGATCTGTTGATAAGGCTTATAGATTCTGTGCAAGACTTTTTCACTGAAATATTAATTTACTGTATCCAAACATAGTAATTATAATAATATGGTATCAGATTTAGACTGCACAACGTAATATTGCAACGTAACGTAACAATGTTAATAAATCTTAATGGGTAGAATTTATAAATTTATAATTTATGTACTTATCATAGCACAGTAATATTCTAACAGCTAATTTTAAAATAGCACGAATGTACTTTCTAAAGCAGGAGCAATAGCATGTGGAATAAGGTAGCTTGCAACTGGTGAACTGAAAAAACAGTGACAAATGATAATGAACGCTGTTGCAAAGAGTGAGAATCCATTTCCTAATACTAGGTGTGTCTGCAAGAGGAGTAGGAGCAACTGATGTGTACTTTTCTTAACCAATTTGATTGGCTTGGCGAGTACTTACTACGCCCTGAAACCTCTGTGAGTCACATTCCCAGAGCCACAAACTTGATGGGAACAAATAACCTTTTCTTATTGAGTAGCACAGCTCTTTCTTTAAAATGAATCTTCTACATTCCAAATGCTACGTTTTAACTCGTTCAAGTTCTTGATGTTTTCACCTAGATTATTGCAACAACTTTCTAAATTGCCTCATTATTTTTTCTTATTTCTGACAGTTACCAAATTATTTATTTAAAACACAAAGTCTAGATGCATTTTCTCCTTATTAAAACTCTTCCAAAGAGACTAGACTGTTGAACATTGGTGGTAGGAGAGTAAAATGGTGTAGCTACTTTTGAAAATGGTTTGCCATCTCTGTTCTTCAGTGCCTTCCCAATAGAATGAAAACATGTCACTCGTATATGAATGCACATAGTGACATTACTATAAGGAAAAATGGAAACAATCCAAATGTCAATCCACTGATGAACAGATAGAAAAATAATGGCATGTCCAAACCAGAAATATTATTTGACAATACAAAAGAATAAACTATGAATATTTGCTACAGTTTGAGTAAACCTCAAAAACCTTATTGTAGCCCAAAACAATCAGATATAAATTGATACATTGTATGTGACTGTGTTTATGTGAAATATCCAGAAATGGAAAATCTATAATACCGAAAGCAGAGGAGTAATTTCCACAGTGTGGAGGTAGGAAAAGGGAATAGTGATTGTAAATAGTTATGAAGTATATTGTGGAGTAATGAAAAGTTTCTAAAAATTAGATTTTGCTAATGATTGTACATCCCTATAAATTTAATAATAATCACAGAATTGGGCACTTAAAAGAAATGAATTTTAATGTATGCAAATTATACCTCATGAGGCTATTTAAAAATAAGCAAACAAAACTGAACAACAGCAAACTTGTCATAAACTCTTAGCCATAAGATTCAAACTCTCTTCCTACTCTTTTTCTCTTTTCAATCACATCTCATTTGGCCATAGTGTCACTAAATAAACTCTTTGTAACAACTTGGATATTCTAAAAAAATTTTTTTGGACACTTTAATTTTGCTCAGTGTTCGGTACAAGAAATGTCATTCCCACTATCTTCCCTCAGGCTTACTTATTTGTATTTTCATCATCAATCTATGTTCCATCTTCAAAGAAATGTACCTTGGTCTTCACAGCTTTGACCTTTGGAGCACTTTCCCTGATGGTCCCCTAGTACCTCTAAGGACAGAAACCCATATTATTATTGCAGTGGCTTTAATTTTGAGTCTGCTTCATTCTTTTGACTCTAAGTTTATCATTATTAACTTTTGTATTTCTAACATCTATCACATTGCTTGGCACAAACTCTGTAGTGAAAATATTTGTGGAATTCTTATTTAGATGGGCTGCCAGAAGTGAAGAATCAGTATATACAGGGCATTCGCATATAATCTGACATGCTCTACCTCTTTAAACTTATTTTTGGCAGCTGAATTTTAGGAGAGATGACATAATGAAATCCACATGAGATCTCAGGTTAAATCTTTCATTTGTGAATTTCTGTCAGTTCATGTTTTCCAGAATGTGAAATGGCAATCTTCTGACCAAATCCATCACTTCAACATAGATGGATCAGGTGTGTGGGTGTTGTGACTGGTGGTTCCTCTCAATGAGGATAGATCATTATGACTAACGCACTGCCATTGCCTGACATGATTTACTGTCACAATAGAGACCACAAGGGAAGATGGACGAGTGCTTGGGGACCACCTGTGCCATGTGAGAAATGTAGTATCACTTCAGCTCTTTTGAAACCACCTCCTCAGGAGGATTTGGAAGACAGTCAATAGGCATGAATAAACAAGCATTCCAGGAAAACAAAACATCAACAAATTACAATTTCCAGGTAGGGTTGTTAGATCCATACTCTTTCATTTAATGTTACTAGCACAGTGTTGGGGATTGTGGTGTTACTAAAAGTCTGCCATACACTGAAATGAAGCCACAAAGAGGAACACTATTTCCTAGGACTGTAAAATTAAGTCAGATAGTATTCTATCCAGTATAATCATTTGTTTATCTCAAAACTGTGAGGATTATGATAGAAAACAAACTGTGTAGCAAATCCTCTGCACACAAGATATGAAAAATAGCATACCTTATTCATAAGCATATAAGAAAACATAAAAAGAAAAAAATATTTAGTAAATAATAGAAGGAACAATATAGACCAATAACAATTTTTTATGCAACTAGAATGCAGTTGGATAAAATGCCATGTAGCTAAGAGTTCTCTGTCTTCGATTTGTGGAGAGGACGACAATGTCTTCCTAAATGGTGGTGGAGCTTCCTAAATGAAGACAGCATTTCTACACAGAAATTGGAAATTCTATTATTTGTAGCATGGAAATTTAATTGCTCTTTCCCTGGATTTAATTTTAAAATGTATTAAAGACTATAAAAAACAATTAAAGATGGCAGAATGAGAATGTTTCTGCCTTGTTTTTTCAAACCAAGTTAAAATTAAAATACAAAACAAACAAGCAGCAATGAAAGCCTAGAGAGCTGTCAAAGTTATAAAATGTGTATGTAGTTCAAATGAGGAAATCAGTAGGAGACATGTTTCTCCATGTTCACAGGAACATGCAGCATTTTCCAAAGATAAGTTGCACTTTCAGAAACATCAAACCCTTGAGCTCTTCACTAGATCAGCAAGAGCTCAACTGCTTTGTAGAATGTTGGTCTATTGGCCAAGGTGGAATAAAAAGACATAGCTAAATAAATTGCCTACATATCATTTTTGTAAAAAATAAACAAATTCCAAAAAGAAAACATAATAAAAATATCTAAAGACAAAACAAAGAAAAAGTCACCAGCATTGGTGGGTATAGGAGAAAATATTGGCGAGCAAGCTTTCAGTAGATTACTAGATACACAAAAGTAGCATAACTTCTAAATCTCTGCTGAAAATCTAGTGCCGTATTTCTGTTTGATGTCAAAAATTCCTAATAACCTATAGAAGAAGCAAAATCCTAGGAGAAAATTTTGTTGGGCTATAATTTGTAGACAACAAATTTGAATGTACCTCTTGAATATCCAACTCATTTCTTTGTTGTCCTTTCTAACATTATCTTCTAATACATAGTTGACCTGGAAGGGAAAAACATATACTCAACATAACTGCCAAAAAATTGAGAAGGTAAAAATTTGCTTTTCAAATTATGAGTAAAAGGCACACAAGGAAATACAGAGTATAGCAAAGCAAATGTCGTTAAACTATTGAGCATTCAGCATAAAATGTCAGAGCTAATTTTCTTATCGGTAAATAAAAGTAGGATGAAAAATAACTCACTCAAACTAAGAGACCTTCCCTTTGGATCACAAGCTAATACAAGTGCTGCAAATTACATTTCATCCAAGGTAAAATAAAGGCTATGAGTAAAATATAGGTAAGCAAATTCAGCAAACAACACTGATTTTAATTGTACAAGACTAAATTTAAAGAAAAAGTCATTAAAGTACTAAATAAAAACAAATTATGGAAAGCTTTAAATCCACAATTAAAGTTTGCTATGAATCTTCACTAACCAAAACCAGTATCAAAATCGAAAATGCCAGATTTTCAGCAAATATAGTGAGTAGGCAGAAACAGAGTAGCAGCTCTTGGCAGTCAAATATTTGTTCAGTAATGTTTAGAGGAAAACAACAGTTGAAATAATTATCCTTATAAATATCAAAATTTATACTTATGACTAGAATGTTTTTCTGTCACTTGCCATTGGTGCCAGTTTATACTTCATCTTGCCTGTATAAAGAGACCTGATGTTCACAGCTAATTGTGCAATTAGGAGGTAGGATCCAACTGGAGGTGGATGACTTGGGGGCCTGCCTTTGGAGAGCACTGTTGTTTTTCCCCTGTATTATGCTTCCCAGGCTGCTACGAAGGATGAATCTTTCCTTCACAATGTCTTTCTACCAGTGTTAGAGGCAGCTGACTAAGGACCAAAACCTCTGAAACCATGAGTCGAATAATTTTTATTCCTTTAAATTGTGTTATTTTGTTTCCTCAATGGGAAACTGATCAATACAACACTGAAAATTATAGATTGACTGTTTCATTTTACAAAGAAAACAAAAAAAAAATTCTACCAAGTAGATACTATACAACCATATTCTCACACTTTTAGATAGAATCAGAAAACAATGCCACTTCATAGAAGTGCAACTCTAAACCACATAAGGACTAGAATACATGTAGGAAATAAAATTTGGCAGGAAAATAAAAACCATGTTATGGGAATAATAACTGTAAAGCTCTGTAACTATCAGATATTATGAATGAGGTATAGTTCTCATGCTCCAAATAAAAATTATTGCACTACTCATATTACAAAAACCCTAAGTAAGTGTTACAAATGTTTGGTTATGAATTAGATAAAGCACAGTAAAAGTTCTACTAAATAAAACAGGAGGAATAAATGATTATACATTTTAGACAATAATCTATGAATATAATTATCTCATTTAATATAAAATAGATTAATATGTAAAAGCATTATTTCTTTGAAAACAGTTCTTTAATATGTAAAACTATTATTTCCTTGATTCCTTAAACTCAGTTACAAAATCTAGTAATTCATTAGGTGAGTTGATTATGGAAAAAATAAGCAATTACAGTATTAAAAACACAAATTGAATATATTTATAATAAATGCAGAGATTTAAGAAATAAGTTTCTAAACATTATACAGTAGAATATAAATGATTTTCTGGTAAATTGTAAATTATCAAATCTGATGTCAGTGGATTTAGAAAATATAAAAGGTTTGATAATATTAAATGATAGAGTTGTCATTTTGTGATTTCCTTGAAGAACAGCAAGTAAGACAACTTCCCAGATAAATTCTTTAAAAGCATTGAGGCAAAAGGAAAGCTATTAGAGGAGAGAGAGCCAGAGAAAGAGAAACAGACGTGAGAGTCAAAGTGAGAGACAGAGAAGTTTCCAATTTTCTTCTGTGAAACCACCATAACCTGATCTAAGATCTGACAAATGACACACGCAGACACAAACACATACGCACACCTATAACTGTTATCAACAAACAGCACAGAGGGATAATGCGGCAAAAATTCTGAAAACTGCACTGGCAAATAGAATCCAAAAGCACATTAGGAGAATTATATATCATAGCCAAAATGCTTTTTCCAGAGAATACAAGAATGTCTCAGTAATGCGAAATCTTTAAAACTAATTTAGGATATAAAAGAAAATAATCCTAGTTATATCTACTCACAAGTTCTGAGAAACGTGTCATAAAACTCCGTTTATACTAAAACTTATTTTTTAAACAATGTAATCAAATTTGAGTAGAAAATTTCCTCAACCCACACACATAAGTAACACTCTTATACACAAACATAAGTCAACATCATTTTTACAGATGAATCAAAAGGAAAATTATCATTAAATTTGAGACAAGGTCGCTTATTGGCCTTTTAGCTAAGATTAAGTGAAATTTGAGACAAGAACAAAACAAAGAATCATAACAGGTGAGTAAATTCTAACCTTCAACCAACATATGATATGTCAACATATGCATCAAAATAATTGACAAAATCTTACATGTATTAATTCTCACAGCTCTCAACAAAATACCTTAAATAACGATGAAAGACTGAATGTTTCACCCCAAGACTGAATAACACAAGTACATCCATTCCTAACTTACCACTGTTATCCAGCAGAGTACTAGAAATGCTAACCATTGCCACAAGATAAGGAATATAAAAGGCACATATAAGAATAAATGAAGGAGTGAAAACTGTCCTTATTTGCATGATTATTTATATGAAAAATCACAAAAAAAATATACAACTGAGCAAACCTCTGTAGAACTTACACAGAAAGTTTAGCCAGGTCACAGTATATGTTATCAACTCACTAAAGCCAGTTTCACTTTCATATTCTAATCATGGACAGGTAGAAAGCAACATCAAATACCCCAAAATATTACTCAGTCATACAAAAGAGGTGACCACTGATATGGCTGATAATTTGGACACGATATCAAGAGGCATATTCTCAGGGTGAAAAAGATTATATATGGCATTGTTTCATTTAGACAACATTTTGGAAAGATAAAATTATATAAACAGAGAATCAATTTTTTGTTTTCGAGGATTCTAGAAGGGTAGGTGTGGAAAATGGGGCTCATGTAATACGAAAGGACAGCAGCAATATCCATGTGATGAAACTTCACTGTATCTTGCAGTGGTGCTCACGAAACCTATGCACCTGGCAAACACACCTAGATAAGTCAATGTAAAAGTATTATATTAGCTTCCTGTTTATGAGAGTCAATATCTGACACCCATAACTTAAAGATGATGTTTAACTTGGTGTAGGAAAACTTCCTAGACTTTGTCATGATTCAGCAAATTCCACATTTGTAATCTCACGGGAAAGTTAATGGAATTCTAATAAATTAATTCCAATCCACCACATCCAGTGCAATGTGTGGCAAGAATAAAGACAGTAAGGCATATTTGTAGTTGCAGGAAGGTCCTAAGTCCAGCTAATATGATGGTTGACCAAAACAAAGACCCCGGCCTAGGGTTGAACCCAGCTTTTATTAATTTATGAAGATGTGCATGGCTCAAGGATGAGTGACTGTAGCTGTAGCGGAAAGATGAATGCCATGATCTGGGCTAGGTAAGAGGCCTGAAATCATCTCTGCAAAATGTCAAGAAAGATATGCAGAAAGAGTAATCTGTATAACACAATTTGAGGCTGTATCTAAGAATTTGGGGTGTTTCAGCTTTGATGCATACTTTTCATACTTTGAGATAACATTGCCCCTTTTTCAAGGCTCACTCCCAGCTGTCAGCGTATGGCTGCACAAGCCTAGCTCATACACCTTATCTTGCTTCAAAGACTATACATTGGCATCTTGGCTAGACCCGTTTGCCTGCTGAAAGCCTATTGAGAGGATAAAGAAATGTCTTAGCCAGCTCTGTACATATCAGTTCACAGAAAATGGCCAGGGTTAGCCAAAAGGAAGATAATGGCTTTTCTTTCAATAGTCATCCAAGTGGTCCTCCACAACATGGCTCATGGTTTTAGGGATTCAGTCCATGGCTAAGTGATTCCAAGGCTGAGGCATGGCAGAACAAAGATGCTTATATTCATGAAGCTGAGAAACAGAGCAAGGAAACAATGCCATAAGTGCTTCTATGGCCCAGCCAAATTCATCAAGAAGTGTGGTTTCATAACCCTCTTTGTGCCCCAAGTCAATCAGGTTAACCCAATTATCTGGGCCATAACAGATAACACCTGAATAAAATGAATAAATTGCATCCTCCTAGTTGTGATATAGTAGTATACTCATGTAATGTCTTAGTTACTTTCCTTGTCACTACAGCAAAACATCAGACACTACAACTTAAGGAAAGGATTTGACCCACATTTCAGTTCTTAGTTGGCTGGATCAAACTCAGGGCAGCATGAGAAAAGAGTATGGCTACTCATGACATGGCAGATTGGAAGCAGACCAAGATGAAGGGAGGAACAGGGAAGGAGATATATCCTAGGACCGCAGTGACCCACATTTTCATACCAGGATTTATAGCACATTTAGGTATAAACTTGTCAGTGGATTCATACACCCATGATTCAATCATTTCCTGAAAGCCCCACTTATAAGTATGCAAAACTTTGAGAGGACGTCTAGATATAAATAATAAGACATAGAATATTAGATATTTAAGTAAGGGCGACAAGGTGAAAGACATAGGGAAATGTCTCTGCATTACTTTTTAAAACATCACGATGCACAATAATCTCAAAACTAAAAATATGTAAACTGTTCACATGTTTTTACAAGGTGATAAAAGAGAAAATTAAATTAAAATTGCAAAGTCAGGAAAATGGGAACATCACTTCTAACTTAGTAATTTTTTTCAGAAATGAGCCAATTCACAACAAGGGAAAAGCAGAAAGTTTTTAAATACATGAAAATATACTCAGTTTGCTCATGTAAAATCAATGCAGTTCAAACTAAAGCAAGGTAGCTTTTGTAGTGCCCATGTTTGCAGAATCAAAAGGTTTGGTAATAAATATCATAGGCAGATGTAAAGATGACAGCCTTTTGTGCACCATTGGTGAGAATATGTGATATATCATTTTGAAGGCAATTTGGCCATAACTATCAAAGTTAAAAGTTAACTTGCTGATTGCCAGAAATTTCACTTCTAGTATTTAGCATGCACAGTAGCCTAAAGAAAGCACACTAGGGATAAGCCTTGTACATAGTATGGAAGGAATGGAAACTTCATAAATATTTATTAAATACCAGTGATTCAATAAATTACAACATAATATGTAAGAAAATGTGATATTTAGGGAAATGAGGTAGCCCTCTTTTCTGTTCTGGAATTATACACAAATTGCTATGTGAAGAGAAAAACAGTCATGAGTGGTGTATGGAGCATATCTTTAGTTGTATAGAATTAGTATACACATATGATGAATCACACACTCATATATTTGCTTGTTCATGTTTCTGGAGAGTTCAAAAGACACTTAATAGTGGCAGTTGGAGTCTCAATTTGGAGAACTGCATCCATTCTCTGTAAAGTCTATTGTGCTGTTTGAAATAGAAAGTGTATTTGTGAGAGGTTAATATTTGCTTAGTACATTGTAGTGGCTAATTAAACATTTGTTGAATTAAATTGGGTAATATTTCTGTTTCTCATCCTCAAGGTATAACTCATAACATTGCAACCATTAACTAATTATATTTGTAGAATGCACTATACTTTGAGCAAAACTTTTCTAATAGATAATAATCTTGTTTTATTTAATTGTTAAGATTATGCAAAACATTTGTGAGTCTTACGTATGTGCATATTTCAACTATCCCCTACAACTAACATATTTGAATCTTTACTGCAGTTGTATTTGCTGCAGTGTAAGTTCTATGTATTTTGCTACTTTTTCCCATTTGGTTTCTAACCAATTGCTTTCTCAACAATATTTGTTCTCCTTCAGGCCACTTTTTCCCAGGACACCTAACATTAATGATCTACCACACTCTCTTACTATATTTGTGATTTATTATTTTTCTTTCTGCTTTATTTTTGTTAATAAAATGCTAACTCTAGAAAAGGTACTAAGTGTATTCTCTGGGTTCTTCAAGTTTGCTCTGAAATCTTCTTAGAAACTGCAATCTTAACCCATTCACTTACTTTTTTTATAGAACAACAATTCCTTCCCCGCTCCTAGAATTATTGGCTCAGACCAGCAGTTTGTCATAAAATATTCTACATGACATCCATGCTTTGTACTAGCCCTTCTATTTCCTGTAGACTCTTAAAGATCTTTTTTTAATATCCTTATTCTCAAATCCATCAATTTCCGTGTTAGGAGAGAAGCCTTTGCAATTACTCTATGTAATACTTTTCAGATTTCTTTTTTAAGGACTTCATCCGGTATTCTTCATTTAATATTCTTTTGAAGAGTCTCTCTCTCTCTCTCTCTCTCCCCTTCCTTTTTCTTTCTTTCTTTCTTTCTTCCTCTCTTTCCTTTTCTTTTCTCTTTCTTTCTCTCTTGTTTTCTTCTTCTCCCCCCCCCCCTCCTTGCAGGCTCTTTAACAGAAATGTTGAGGGAGCAGGGGATTTAGCTCAATGCCTCAAGTGCTTGCCTGGTGAGCATGAGGTCATGAGTTCAATCCGTGGTACCAAAAAGAAAAAGAAAATGGTTAAGACCTACTTCCTGGATGTTGAGTGGGTTCTTTATCCCTCTGGGAGTCCCAGGTCCCTCTCTCCAAGAAGAATTTTCTTGCCCATATTTTCTGGTGACCTGTGGCTTTGCTCTTTGGAAGGCTCTTCCTTCCATTATACTCTTTGGTTACATCTAGGGTAATCACAGATTTCCTAAAAATCACCTTACGTTGGACACCATTTCCTGTGAATGTGAGTTTAGGATCCCTTTGACTATTTATGAACAGTGTGTTATTCCCTGAACTGGCGTAAGCTTTCATCAGAATTGCTTTTTGTTCATTTCCAAATGTCCATAAACAGAGCCAAAAATGATATATATATATATATATATATATATATATATATATATATATATATTTTTTTTTTTTTTTTTTAAGCTTGAGGACTCTGGTCCTTTATTTATAGATCTCTGTGCTCTGCCCATTCAAATAATATTGTTGCTGCACCGAGGACATCTGAGATAATGCACTGTCTTTGCCAGCAGGCTGACTGCTTTGCATGGAATGGCACTAGCCATAGTTATTGTTGAGGCTGGAATTCTCCAACACTTTCCTTAACTGTTTCAGTTTGAGGTGTAAGCACTTGGCCTTTCAACCCTGAAAGTTTTCAAATTACCAGGCTTTCATTCAACTGAGATTGCAGGTTGTAGGAAAGGATGACTCTCTTAGACACAACTGGCTTGCTGGTTCCACCTTGAATTCATCATGATTCTCAGAATCTTGCTGACAACTCAAAACAATATCCTGCTTATATTTTACCAGTTGTCCTAATAGCATATAGAAACTTCATCAGAATATGGTTAACCTTCCAATATATATCAGGTGATGATTTGACTAACTATTTTGTATGTGTACAAAGGGATTCATGAGGTTTTCAGCTTTCATTAGCTGAGTGAGTCACTGTGCACTAACCAGTTCTTCCTCTAGTCCAAACCTGCCTTTTAGCTTTTCTACTTGAAGCACACAGTTCTAAAACATAAATCAGTGGGATTAAACTTTGATTATATATAATCAGGAAAATGAAAAATAGTGGAAATGAAAGGACAAAATGGAAGTTGCATCCTCTTTCATTTGAAAAAAAAAAAAAATGTTTGAAGATAGCTCCCCCTGCAAGGTTGCTACATGTAGTGGCACCTAGAAATCCAGTTAATTTTCTTTCTGCCAGTGCATATTTACCATGGGGTTGTCATCTTTGAGTTTACCTGTAGTCATTATTTACATGGTATCAGGAAGAGGAAGGATGAATGAAATGGTATCTTTCTCTCTTGAATTACTTGGTTCTCATTAAGAAGCCTGTCCAAAAAAGTATCACGAAATAGTGCGTTTATATCTCACTAGCCTGGATTTGGACACATCTCATTTTGCTACAAGCAATTATGGAAAGTGTAGCACTGTTTTTTGTTAACTGACTACAGTTAGGATTTGGTAAATAAAGAAGAAAGAGATCATAGGTATTAGGTTATGCAATTAACAGTTTCTACCAGAGAAGTAAATTTATTCTTTGCCTTGGAGACTTTTATTTTCATTTCTTCAACATATTCAGTTATGCTTTGACATTATGAAGGGACAGAAAATATTTTCTCCCCTTTATCATCCTCAAAATATAATTTAAGTCATCTATATTATAACATTAGTTTACTCATTTCTAAATACATACGTTACATTTCCAACCTTTGTGAAAATTCATGTTCATCAGTACTAGTCTTATTAAAAAAGAATCGTTTCCTTTATATAGCACTACAATATTTCTTTTATATAGATCTTGTCAACCTGACTGTTTCATTTCCTTTTCTTTTAAGTACATTGCAAATTGTTACTCTGTTTATCTAAATAGATTTTTAACAATTGGATATAACCTTACAGACCATTTGATTTAATATTATCATTTTTCAGACAAAAATGTTGAGGTTTGGGGAAAATATACTGCTACTCATGTCATGTATTAAGGAATCAATAAATAGTCTTTAAGCTTATATGTTTAGATTTATTTTCAATTAACTGTGTCCACATATTATTATTTTCATCCTCACTACCAAAAAGCAAAATAGAATTCTTGTCTACCTGTTTTAGTTATATCATCAGTCTCCTTCCAACCTTTTTATTATGTGCGGAAGGTAAGTCATGCCCCCAAATAATATTTCCTTTTCAAATCTCTCTTATGGATGGAATGGAGTATAGTATATTCATAAATCTGATATTTCCTGTCACTGAGAAAATCACACATTTGGTCATACATCTTCCTCCTCAAATCTCATATATCTTTGATCATTTACATTCAAGTGATTAACAATCCTTCTCCTTTTTCTTTTTCTTTTGGCCACTGCAAAAAGCCTCGAAGCAAGTTCCCATCTATGCAAAAATAATTTCTTCTCTTGTTCCATCTTCAAAAATGAATGTTTCTTTCCTCTGTCCATTGCATTCATATATTAAATCAACAGAATTTATAACTGCCTTTTATAATCAGGGTACCAAGAAATCTATCTGTGATTTGAGGTCACAGCATGCAACACACAGTGACATGAAAACATTTTGTAGGATCCCCAGAGCTCCTTTTCAATTCCCAGGTCACTTCTCTTACTATGATTTTTCCTGTTACTTCTCTTTATCACCAGAATCCAGCAAGTAATAAACAGACATAAAATGCATGTGTGTACTTTTTTCCTTTTTTTCATTGTGCTGAACTTTAACCTTTTTGCTGTCATCTTCTTCTTTTTTAGTGCTTCCTTTGCAGTAGATAAATAAGTCATGGTACTTGCCTCATTGGGAGAAGGGAATCTTGGGTTTGGAATTTACTGGGGAATTCCAGATTCGGCACTTTCATAACTATGGGCCACGCTGTTGATACTATACTATTGAAGTTTCATTTTTTTTTTTTCACATTAAATTCTACCTGACTTTTCACTTTAACTTTTTCATTGTTTTTTTTGGAGAGCACACTTGTCTTCTATGCTTACTTTTTAAATTTATTTTTCCTTCTCCTAAATACCAGCACTGTATTCTTCCCTAATGACACGATTGCAATCTAAAATGAAAAAAAATGAATATAGAATCTAGTAAGATGAGCAACGTTTAATAAACAGAAGTTTTCCCTGTGTTTATTAAATGAGCTTCCCCATAACCTCTTCATGGTGAGTATGGCTGGCATGAAACAAGCTAACCTAACTGTAAGATACTGACATGGCTGGTTAAATACTATTCAGCAAATTATTATTATAGCAAGGCGAAATAAATTGATTGAAAGTCTCCTTCATTGACTTAGACTAGATAAATAACATGACTTTATTCTTGCAAATTACACTTTACAGAATTCCCTTTAGTTTCCACAGTGTTAAAATGAGACAGAAAAAAAACAGTAGAGCTTCCAGTAAGACACACTTAACCTAAAAACACAGTACTATCAGAAGCAATGGGTGAGTTCTGAGAAGGCTTTGCAGCTCAGTCTCTTCTGTGCAAGAATTGAGGACTATCATAACTACTTTACCAGAAAGATGTGAAACTTAAATTGGAATAGTCAATACCCTACTTGCTTGGTACATACTAAAGTGCTCCAAAAAATAATTTGCTTCCACTTTTTCTGGGTCACTGATTGAATCCTGGATCCTTGCATTCTGGGTCATCTTTCCACAGTATCCATGTTTACATATATCCATTTACATATACATGTGTATTCATATCCTTTTCCTTTCTGTGTGTAATGAGGGCTTATTAGTTATTATTTTATATATTGCTAAGAGTCTACACTTGTTGTAATATTCTTTTCCATCTTTCATTAGAAGCCATCAAAAAGAAGATGATTAACTAGAATTTGGATAAAGGGGGACTGGGGATTTAGTTCAGCGGCATAAGTGCCTGCCTTGCAAGCAGGCAGTCGTGAGTTCGATCCCTGGTACCGGTAAAAACGAAAAAGACAAGAGAATTTGGATAAAGAAAATAGAGCTTTAAGCACAGAAATAGCCTATTGCGGGGCAGACCTGTTTTCCTGAAAGTCTATGGTTTATTACGCCACTTCCTGGTGGTAAAGAATTGATATGATTTTATTTTGAATACGCTTTGAGGGGAAAAAGCAGGATTTCTTCAGCATTTTCTCATCTTATCTATATAAAATGGCAACTGATTTAGGTAAAAGCTCTTCAGGAACTGGTCCTGTAAACTTACCTCTAATAAACTAAATGTCAATGTGATAAAAAAAATCTTTACTACAGAAAGAAAAATTTACTCCATGCCAATTCTGAAAAAAGTGCTTTTTTGCGGCTCAGGGAGACTTTTCGGTATCCTCTTGGGGTCCATTCATTCAGTTTCTGCATAGCACAAATTCCCAGGGAGAGTTTTGTGAAGTAACTACAGTATTTTTCTCAGTGGTTACTGGCAATGAATCATGAGAAAGGCTTGTGATCATTTTGCTTCGTGATGAGCCCTTTTCTTCAGAAGATCCGGCCTGCTCAGATCTGAGGAAGAAGGGCTCCTGCCCATCATGTTCACAGGAGACAAGGATCCATGATCTGCTTTGACAATGGAGGATGATGGGCTCGTTCTGGCAAAGTCACATTTCACAGGGAACACTCTAACATCTTTTACTCAAAGGTCAAAACTGCACTCCACGGGAACCAGGTTGGTAAGATGGATCTGAATAGGAGCAAACACTGAGAAAAACACCCTTTTATTTGAGTTCATACTCGGGCTCCTTCCAGGCCACCAACTCCTCTCTGACTGTGACTTGCCCTCTTGCTCCTCGCTTTTCTCTCACCGTCTGGACTCACATCACACTCACCTTCTCGCAGTGTGTGGAACACTTCCTGTGCTGATTTGACCCCGGGCCTTCATGTGCTATTTCCTCTTTCGAGAACTTTCTCTGACCTCCTTTTTTTTTTTGCGTGGGTAACTCCTATCTACCCTTCGTCACAGTCCCAGATCAGTATCTGGGGAAACTATCAGATCTCGCAGCCCTCAGTGTGCTGTGTGCTTACGTCGTGGTCACAGCGTCAGCCACTTAATAATCAGGGTCTGCCTCAGCATTTCCAGAGCCCAGTGCAAAAAGAGCAGTGCACCACCCTGGCTATGCTAAGGAGATCAATCTCCTTTCCCTTTGGGGAATATGAGGCACGGGCACTTCCCTGCCTCTGGCAGGACTGCCCAGAAAGGCACCATCTGGCCATAAACGCCTGCCTGGCAACTGAGTCGTGAGCTGGATCTCCGGTATCCCACTCTGCCTCCACCTAAAAAGAAGGCAGGCATCACCCGGTGTGCAGCCAGCTGGTTTCCTCTCCTAGTGACCAGGCGAGGCGCCCCCTGGAGGCCATGGCGGACACAGACCTCTGTCCTTTGAGGCCTAGTTGTGTATCTTTTCCCTGGGGGAGGGCAGTCATTGGGACAGGTGAACCCAGGGCGCTGAAAGCAGGCAGCTGAGTGTTCTCTCTGTCAGTGGGTTTTACCTCTGCTCCTCTTTATGGCCTTGGGCAGGAGCTCATCCTCTCTCTTCAGCTCTACCTGAAAACTTTTATTTGGGTTTCTTAGCTTCCAGCTTCAGGTTCTCAGCTACAGGCCCTATCACACCACTTTTCTTCTTCTAAGTCTTTTGGCTGGCTCTCACTGTCTAAGGGTTAAGATGCTGACTTCTGATGGCCCAAACCTTTCTTAATAGGACCCTCATGTCTGTTGTCAAATGAATCTCTTACTACTTCTGCACAGTCATCCTTACCACCCCAGATTAAGAAACCCATTGCCTGTCTCTTCTCAAGTGAAGTCTTTTTGCAGTCTCCTATTGCTTTGGAAGACAGTTGCCCCATCTCCTTTGCACATCAAGAGCCCTTTGTTATGTTATAGCATTGACTGAATAAAAGATCATGTTGAATGACAAACTGTTTCATCTTAGAAACTGAATTCTTGTTATTGGTATCAACTTTTTAAATGATTCCCTGTTAAATTCAATTTTTTAGTTAATTAGTTGTATTTAGGTTTTTGTTAGATCCACGTTAGGTATCAGAAAAACAAGCAGGAACAAAACCATGACACCTTTCTTACCTCTTCACTCCCCCATCATCTCATGGGAGATACAGAAAAAATAAGCCAATTGCAATATATAAGCACTCTACTAGACACAAGAAAAAAAGATGTCTTTGACAGCAAAGACATTTCTAGAGTTAGGAAAATCATGAAAATGAGACAACTAGAAAGTATATTCTCTGAGAACTTGAGAATTAGTTTTTGGAAAACAGAAATAACTACCAAATAACTTAGAAGCCATCCAGCTGAACCAGATTTTTATTTATTTGTCATATTCTGAAAAGGCAGCAATAAGGGAAAAGTAGATGGATATTGTGAAGGGCAGATTATAGACAAAAGGAAAGAAGGCCTTTCTAACAATAATCAGACATATATATGAAATATAACATGAAATTCCACAGGAAAGAAGTAGATATTAAATGATGTGCATCTGATTTTGATTGTGGAGAGGAAACAGAATATCTATGATGAAAAGATTTGATATAATGGACAGTGATTGGAGTTTAAAAAAATCAGAATTCCATGCTGGCTGTTTTGTTCTCTTGATCCTGTGACACAGGCACTGATTCTATTTTTCACCTGAAAAATGAACATAGCAAAATCTGCTCCAGAGGGTTTCTGTAGAAGTTATAGGATCAAGTAGTCAAAAGTATTTTGTGAACTGTGAAATACTGTCTCAACTATTAGTGTTGACATGCACCATTATCATGTATATTGATGACAAAAACAGGATACATATTTTCTCATCTTCTAAGAAAAATATCAGATCACATGTGACATTCCCAGAGTGACATAGTCTGTCAATGCTTAGCTGGACTGAGATTCACAATTTTACTTATGGACCTGAGAATGATTTCCCCCGTAGCATGCTGTCTTTGTGACATAGTGGGATCTGTGACCATTTATATTCCCAGAGGGCCTTCGGTGGAATAAAGGCACTGAGAATGTAGGAGATTCAGTTCAACCATCCTCCTCCAAATGAAATGTTTTTGCACTCAGGATAATAGAATAAAAATAAACATGTTGGCTAGATCTGCCCTTTTTGTTTAGTACATAATATTCCTTTTAATGCATTTTGATAAGGACTTTTTTTCAGAAAATGGGGTAATCAAAGTGAACTCACTATCTATTATAGAATACTACCCACATAAAAGAAATTATGTTATGATATACAGAACAATTACTATTATTTCTGACAGTCAGCTTTCATTTCTGTAACACCTGAGATAATTTAACTTTTAAGGAGGAAAGACTTATTTTGACTCACAGTCCCTAAGCCTGGTTACTTTGAGACTCGCACCAAGGTGAAGAAGACTGCTCTTCTAATAACAGAGACAGAGTGAGACAGGAAGAGACCAGGTCCCCAAAGCCCCCATCAAATGCTTCACCTCAGTGACCTTCCTCCTTCCCTTATCCTGCTCAAAGGTTACCACCTCCCAGAGCCACAGACTGGAGACCACGCCTTCACCACTGGCATTTGAGAGACGCTCCAGCTCCAAACTATAGTGATTATCCTCCTTGTGGTACTGTACTCTTGTTCTCTTCGCCCAGTACCCATGTTGCACATGTTCCCTTGTTTAAATGCTCTCATTCTTAATCCTATGGTGACACATTTTGAGCCCGCCATTGCTCTGTGAAAGGGGATACTCTCTCTCTGTGAGTTGTTCTCCAAAATGACTTGGTGTTCAATAATAGGAATGCACAGGCTTTCTGCCTACGCTATTAACAACTTGGAAACTATTTTGATGTCTAGTCCCGATGGCTATTCCATAAGTGTTTCTAAGAAGAAAATTTAGGAGATGTGAATTTCTTTTTTTCTTTCCGTAAAAACCTAATATTCTTTGTGAAAAATTTCTGGGACTTCAATAGCAGGTGTTTTTATAGTTTTCCTTGCATTTAAGGGCATAAAATGAATACCTTCTAGGCTGAATGCTACTTTGTGTACCCTCTGCTATCACTCAAATGTTCTTTCTTCTGTCTTTTCCATTTCTTACTATCAAAAGCTTTCCTCAACCCATTACAGAATTTGGAATTTAAAAGCTCTTTTGCTGCAACAAAATGTTTTCTCAACAGGCGCTTGTTATTTAACTGTTTGAAGACCACCACACATGGTTTATGCTTTTGTACACTTAATCTTATAAATATGCACCAAGAAAATTGGGAAATTGGTTGTAAACAACCAACCCTTGGAAAAGAAACCCTTTCTTTGATTTTTCTTTTATAAAAGCTCACCACTCACCAGCTAAGTAGCCTGTGAACATTTTTGTATTCTTTTTATCTGTCAAAATGTATAATTTTAAGGCACTTATGAATTTTTTAATCACATGGAGTTTTAATGCCAACTCTCTTGGCTGGTGTGCTGTAGCATAAGAAGTAGGTCAGTAATGAAGCTTCAACTCTACCTGCGATTTAACTTCCCAAACCACTGGGAAAATATTCCTCCCCAGAAAGGCACAGCAGGGATCCTTGTCTCTTTTATATCTATTATTTGTACATTTATATATTCGATATATTTATATTGGGATTTATGATCTCATTGAAAAAAGTATGTATCCTACCTGTGAAATTAGCTTCTGTCTTTAACTTTAAAATGGGAGAAAGAAACGAAATCTTTTCATTTCAATGAGCTTGTTAGAAAAGGAATAAAGACACCATTCACAGGATCATCTTTTGATGTCTTTTGTAAATGTCTCAACTTATAGGGAAAGGCCTGCTTTGTGCTCTAGGGGGCAGTGCTCCATGTTTGCCACAATGTCCACGTTTATGCCCAGGGGCCATTTTAAGCACTATCCACTTACATTCCATTACAATTGACTGAATATTATACATCAAAAAGTAGAAAGAAAATGTTTAAGATTTTATGAATCCCAGGAAATGATTAGAGCTCACAAAAGCTTTGAATTCTGAAGCTTGGCTTCTATCTTGTTCTTACATAAGCATCTTTGATCTTCCCTTCACCCAGCTTTTTAGATGACTTTAATGTGGTCTTATGATTGTTTTATTATTTTAGAAGAATTAGTTTTTTAAAAAATAGAGGTTATTTTTAAAAGAAAGTTTCCATTCCATTACAGGTCAAGAGATTTCTCAAAATAGATGGAATTAGTGTTTACTTTTCCATGTGTTACAGATGACAGAAATCAAAACAGTTTAGCCAGAAGCAGGCAGGCATCTATAACCTTAGCTACTCAGGAGGCTGAGGCAGAAAGTTTTGAGTTTGATGCGAGTCTAGGCAATATAGGAGGCCTTCTCTCAAAAAACAAAACAAACAAACTAAACAAAGTTGGCAAAACTAGACTGTACCCCTGGGTACTCCACAGAATGATTATTTGAATTTGGGCAAAGACTTTTATGTGATATGCTTTACTTTTTCCTCTTTCTACACTAAGCTTCTTTGTCATCACTTTAGGATTAATAGAGTGAGTTAACTTAGAAGTGACTTGAAAACTACTTCACCAGTGAAAGGCATTATTAGTATAAAATCCACATTTTGGGGTTAAGCTTATAATAAGTATATTTACTTATTATATATATTAAGCAAGAAGATATTGTGCAAAGGAAAACCAACTTCCCTTCAGATCTTCTGTTTTCCTGTTAGCTCCCACCCATGCTAGCAGCAGGCAGTTTGCCAAGGCTCTGCAAAGCTTTCCTGTGGAAAACCCCTCCATGTAATCTCTCGGGGCAGAGTCAGAATTTGGATACACTTGAAAGTCTTTATTTCTACAATGGACCATCTCCTGAAGTCTTCAAATCGTATAATTTTCATTACTATGCTTTTACTAACACTTGCTGCTTATCTCATTTGTTAAATAATTTTTGAGTGCTTCCTTTAAAACAGACATGGTTCTAGGCAATGCAGATGCCACTCCAAACAAGGGTCCAGATCTTTCTTTGTTGTGGGAGAAAGGACAGTAAATGACATTTTAGGGAAATAACAATTTGCCAAAAAGTCAGAAATAAGCTCTCTTTGTAATGCAGTGAGATTGACCTTTATCTTCTTTTTGCTTCCCTTGTACCCACAAGCCCAATTCTGGGTTTTCACTCTCTTCCTGGTTTTCATTTTCCATACTTTAGTAATGCGGTCTCCACACACAGTCACATCTGTAATGGTTCCTATTGTTTGTTGCATGTCTTTTCTGATCCTTTAATCATTACATTGAAACCTACTTCTCCTAAAGTATTTGCCATGAAAGCAAATCCAATAAAGGCTATGGAAAATCCTACAGTAAACAATTTTCTTTTAACTAACCAAACCATTTCCAAACTTATTTGACCATAAAGTGTCTACCTAAGTAAGCCCAGTATCAACCTTTGGTTCTTATCAATCTCTTTCAAAAGCTATGCCTTGTTTAAAAAAAAAAAAGGTTGCAATAAGAATGTTTTCTTCCTTAGGAATGTTATCAAATTAAAACAAATTGTATGGCTAAAATATAAGTAGCAGATTGTTTTCATTACTAAAAGAGCTCATGCAAAGCACCATTTTTTCCTTTAAGATTAACAAACTTATTTAAAAGACATTGAGAATAAAGTTAAATAATTCAGTAGTCATTCTAGTATGATAATATTCTGATGGTTTGAAAGAAAAAAGCTTAATTGTATGAATAAGTTTCTAAATTGATAACTATAGCTATAGCGACATAGTTGGGTGAATCTAATCATTCTTTTCTAAAGTTCTTGAAGGTCCAAACTTGAGCTATTTAACATAAACTAAAGCTCTCATGTAATACTGAGAAATGAGTTGGAGCCTTGAATATGTGGGTTTATTTCATTTTCTTTTTCAGTCTTCCATTTTACTTCCTTGTTTACTTTCATAAAAACTCTATACATTTGGTTTCCTGATCAGAACTGCCTGGTTAGTGGCTTTTAATACTGAGGATAAGCTTTATGCAATTCTTTTCCAGTATGTAGTCTTGCTGAAAAGTTGCTGCAGGGAGGTGGATCCACTTTTCGTGGTAGATTAGGACCTGCTTCATGAGGGATGGACGGACCTAACTGGCCTGTCTTCTACCTGCCCTTTATCTCTACCTTCCTTCAGGTTCTGCCAGATTCTGCCTTCTTTGGGCCCTTTGCTTTCTTTGTACCTTATCATTCTCTTGGCAATACACCTTTTCACATCTTCAAATAATTTCTATATAACTTGACTCCAAAAAGTATATCTCTAAGCAAAACATTTCCCTGGAGTTTGAGGTCCAAATATCCAACTGGACATGACCCTTCCCCGTGCCACAATCAACTGAATCACAACATATTGAAACCGAACCCTTCACCTTTTAATATAACCCTCCTGACACTGAGTAAATAATACAGACCAAGCCTTTAGTTTGTTTCATTTTTTACAGTTTTCTTCTAGCATTGAAGGTATTTTACTCTTTTTATCTGTTCAATGATGATTTCTATTATAATCTGACATTTCCAAGAGTGGAAATTTTTAAAGTCTTTTTATCCTTGCCTATATATTTTATCCTTAGAGAACACTGTATAACATGGCATGTAGAAAGTTCTTGAAATACAGTTACGATATTGGGCGAATTCCAGGGAAAAATATGAAAAACATATGAAGTACCCTTGGGAAGACATGCACTGGAGAGGTATGCAAACCTGAGGATACAAACTTTTCAGGAGGGTGGGAATTCTGGAGAAAAAGGCAGAATTCTAGTTACAGTGTAAGAGTGCATGACAGTCAGGGTGACTGTCCATTGCAGAACCCGAGTTAGCTGGTACAGCGAAATGAACCAAACATATCTTGCCTGTTCTGGCCTCTGCCCCTAATAGAACACAGTTTTTGTCTCTCTTCTTTACCAGATCTGATTCTCATGGAGGGCAGAAGTCCTACCACATTTATGTATTTCTGCTCCCTGGGTACCTAACAATGACATAGCAAACTCACAGCAAACACTGTCAGATAAATAAACAATCTCAGATTAACATAGTCGAACAACATGCTTGGACTTTCCTTGTCTGATATATAATATAGAGATACTACTAATCACCTTTGTGGTTATTGTAACTAAATGAGCTTGTGTTCGTAAAGCAATAATCACAAAGCTTGTATAGAAAATGCTACAAAGATTTTCCACTTTAAAATGAGAGCTGTTTTTAGAGTTTGGCAGAGAAAAATAGGAAAGGAAGAACTGATAGCGCGCTTTGAGAGTCCACCAGCTACCATGTGCTTTCCAGTGTTCATTTCAGAAGCCCTTCTGAATGTTGTGAAGGAGCAGGTAGGCATTTTTTAGGAAAACTTTCTCAAATAGATTGAACTGGCGTTGGATTAAAAAGTACAGTGTGAGTTTGACATGTGAGTGTTTTTCACTGGATTGAGTAGATATGAAATATTTGCAGTGGTTCCAACACGAAGGAGTCAGGAGGGAAGGGGGTGGCTTCATAGGTTAGCCAATCTGAAAGGTGTTTACAGCCTCAATCAATGAGACTTTTTGTAGGAACTATTGTCAGCTGGGCACGGTGGTGTACTCCTGTACTTCCAGCACTGGGGAGGCTGAAACGGGAATATCATCACAAATTCAAGACCAGCGGGCTACAAACTGAGCCCGAGGCCTTTGTGAACCACATAGTATGACCCTGTGTCAAAAAGACAACAAACAAACAAACAAACAAATGAAAAAACAAAACTGGTGTCTATCTATTTAACAAATTGACTTTACATAAATCATAACTTACTATTCAATGCACCTATGGTTGTAGGAATGTCTCTGAGTACATATGTATCTTAGGAATGAAGAGGTGGTTTTGTTAAGAAGTAGATTCAATAGGTAAAATCTCTTCTTTTGAGAAATCTACGCAAAAGGGTTAGCATGTTGGTTCCCACTTAAGGACCATCTTGGTTCTATTTCCTTGTGTATGAAAGACGCCATTTTTGTGGATAATGATAAATCAATGTATCAGAGCTTCTGTTTTAATCTGTCTTTTCTTTGCTATCTCAAACTTGCTATGAGGTCTTCTGAGTTATTGTTCTTGACCTCACTCTTCCACATTAACGAATTTGGCAGAACAGCTTGGAAAGCGTTTGGGAGCAGATGACCAACGTATTTAAGCATTTAGCGCAGCTGGGAAAATGATAGCTAAATTCCCTCTCAAAGATGATGGCGATGCCATATTCAAGGTGTCTGAAGGGAAGCTTTAGGGAAGTCAGAATGCATTACCTTTCTTCAAGTAGTCTCACAATCCTTAAACTCACATTAAATTGTATGATGGAGTCGTCCTGTTGGCAAGTGACACAGAGTCATTTTTGAAATTTTGCAGTCTGCATGGCCATATCAGACAGGAGATTTTCTTCAGTGATTTTGTGGCTAAGGATTTGGCCACCCACTGGGTTGACCCCAGAAACAATATCTTCTTTATCAATTTTTAGAGGAGACTTAGGTTCATGTGATAAAAATCGCTTCGCATGTCTGTGGAATAATGACAAATGAAGACCTTTGTTGGTAATTACAGCCTTAAACAAAACATACATCATTGTCCTATGGGATAAAATTAGTTACTAAAGCACTTAATCTTCAGAAATATTTGTGTATGCTCTTTATCATTTTAATGTAGTTTGAAAATATGAAGTGGTTTTGGGTAGCATAAACTTAAACTTATGTTGACTTTGCAATCAATAAGAAATCACCAGCAGTCACACAAATCATATGGAATGCATGACATGATATAGACATTGTCTCTGTTGTAGTTAAGAATGAAAGCAAGTATTCTTACTGCTGTCTGAGATTTTTAAAAAGCAAAACAATCTGTAAGTTCCTTGACTGCAGAATCAATTTTTCATCATCTCCTTCCATGTATAATCTGACAATATCTGGCAATTTAGGTTAGCGTTTGAAAGCCATAGATTTCTAGGGTTTCTGTCATTGTTCAAACAATATTTTAATCAAAGTCATTTAGTAGTAGCATGACCATGGACAAGCTCTTTAAATTTCTTGGGCCTTGTTCAGCTGACCGGTACTATTAAGAAACTATCTATTTAACAAATTGACTATCTATTTAACAAATTTCATATGCAGATTGGAGAAGATAACAAACTGAGATTGCTTAGAATAATATCTACTATGTAGTGAGATCTATATAAATGTTCCTTATAATTATTAGTGTTTCTATTGCTGTTACTGTAATTATTGTTAATAGTAATGATACATGTTTTTATAATTGAATGGTGGAAAATATTATGTGTTTGTTGGACAAGGAATAAATTAATGAATATATCCAACTTACGTTGCTTTGACATTTTTTCGTCTTCATTAAAGGAAAAAAAACCTTCTTCTACAAGGTTGGATAATAAAGCATTTTTAGAGGAAAAAAAGTAAAACAAAACAGGGTACAAATAATACAGAATTTCCAAAAAAGAGCACTAAGAAATCAATAGTTGATAAATTACATATTGTTATCTTTGAAGTAGTTATTCGAGTTACAAAATCAAATTCTTGTTCAGCAAATATAGGAGAAATACTCTTGTTGTTTGTCTCACCTATTTCTACTCCAGCTTGAGCTAATGAGAGAGGAGGTAGGAGCCTGTAAGCTGGTTTCTCCCTATAGTGACCCAAAAGCTGAAGTCTGGAAGTATAACAAAATTCTGCCACAAAGCCTTTTGAAAAAAAACAGTCTGGTGTTTTGTTTTTTTTTCTTCTGACACCTGCATTTCTGGGACATTGAAGCAGTTATCATGATTCTATAACAAATAAAAGAAAGTCAACCTTGACTTGGCTAAATCTACAACAATAATATTCTTCTACCTGAAAGTCCAAAAGGGGCCTGATCCAAGTGTTGGCTTATTTTCTTGCTCCTGAAACTGCCTTGGCTCTGCTACCCTCTGCAATTTGAATTTGTCCCAAGATGATGGTCAGTTTCTAACCTCACAATCACATGTAACAAAACTGAGAAGGTATTAACTCTTCCTGTGTTCTCAATTTAGTACTTAAGAAATGTTGCTTAGAATCAAGTTGTTCCCAAATTTCTGCTTGCATTTGATTGGTCTGAACAAATTCACATGCTTATGCCTTCAGCCAATTATTTCGCTTAGGAATGAAATCTTGAGGAATGATTATTACTGCCTTAAAATAATCTGAGACCACCGTGTTGAGCTGGACTCAGTCCTTACATTGTTTGATTATGTGGATTGGATTTTAACAAGTCTTCCTCAACACCAACTACAAATGCCTAGAATTCCTCCACTGCTCTGGCACCTTTACTAACTGAAAGCAAATCTGTATCTGGGCAGAGGGAACTTTTTCAACTTGTGGTATTTCCTCCAAAGAAGTCCCAGGGAAATTTTCTCATTTTGATCTAAATTAAACATGCATCTTGGATTTAACAACCTGATTAAATTGATTTTGAGCAGTATTGCTTGCATTATTTCAGAGTCATGTTTTACATCTACCCTGAAACACTTGGTTACATATTCTAGCATATTAAAATATGCCTGCCTCTCCATTTACTGATTCACTGGGCTTAACATTCCATAGATTTCTGTATCTCCTTTATTTTATTTTAGTTTTAGTCCCAAAGATGCTGATATTTTATGTTCTCCTCCATTTTATCCCCCTTTTACCTTCCATTTACTTTCAAACTACCCTGTATTTGATACCAGATATTCAGACTTCTCCAGGGCCCTCAATTAGCTCAACATTCATACTTCGTGTAGAATATCAGTTTTAATACATTCGGCTTATCCATCTTTAAAGATTAGGAAAGCAAGAACTGTAAGAAGTTTTGTTGGCCAATAAATTGTTAAAAACTAACTGTATGAGTATCCATCCACTAAAAAGGTCATTGTTAAAACACACACATGTGAGTTTGATAAGTTCCATGAAAGAAAATAACATGATAGAAATGAGAAAGAAGTTGGTGAGAAACTAATCTAGATTGGATTGTCAGGGAAGGCTTTTTTAGCAAGTGACATTTAAGGTGGCACTTGAAGGATGAGAAGGAGCTCAGGGGTATAGACTTGAGGAAAACTTTTGTGGGTCATAAGAGGTAAGAGGCAGGCAGGGCCAGGTCACTGAGGACCATGGAGACAAGGAGAGTGGGTTTTATTACAACTGCAATGGAAAAGTGTTGACAAATTATAAGCCAGATCATGACACTTTCAAGGTTTTAAAATTCAAAGATTATTATAGATGCTTCCTGTATAGCAAACTGGAGAGGGCAAGAATGAAAGCGACAATTTTAAAAATTGTATAAGTATTTCAGATTAAATATAGCAATATATTGGACAAGTTACAGAGATGTGTGGGGGAGGAAAGAGTCAATTAGTGAGACAAATTGGAAGAAAAAACAACCTATTATTGAAGCTTTGCATAGAGGGATTGAAGGAAAATAAATCAACAATTTCTCATGTGTCTGAGGACATGATTTCTCAAATAACAGTGAGAGGAAGGTTATTGTGGAGGTTCCTCAGCAGTTTGACTCACAATAAATTCACAATTTATTCACAATAAATTCAACTGGAATTATCAAGAAAGTAGCCAGATTTTAAAAAAACAAAAACAAAAACAAAACAGATGCTCGAAAGGGGAAATCGAGAGAGAGAGAGAGAGAGAGAGAGAGAGAGAGAGAGAAAACTTTGGGAGTCCTAAGCAAATAGATCGCATTTTTAATGTCAAGAAATGATATCAATTAGAGATATTAGAGAAGAGATGAGAAGGTGAGAACAAAGCTCTGTAAAGTCCCTACATTTTGGGCCAAGTGGAGACAATGTAAATGTTGATAGAGAGATGTGATTATAGAGAGGGTGAAATCTAGGAGGGTGTGAAGTCAGAGGAGGCATGTGGTATTTCATGAAGAAGGTATGATTGAGAGTCTGCAGTGTGTCACAGAAGTGTATTAAGATCAGAATTGAACAATGCTCTATCTATTTGTTAGGTCAAAGTCACTTGTGACTTGGAAAAATGGCTTTATGAAAGTAGTAAGGGAAGAAGCCAGATTGAATTGTTTAATGTTGACAGGTAAGATAGGTTTGGAGGCTGATGGGAGATAACATTTATGTGTATAAATACCATTCTTCTTGTTTTTAAAGGAAGTTTTAATAGCCTGTGATGAAAACCCTGCTGAAGGTAACAATATTTGTGAAACTATCCACTCCATGAGTCAGTATTCCAAGTTTTTGTTTCCATTAGGGACCTTTTCTTCTCTCCTTCTGTCTCACGATCCCCCAACAAAAAGATACATATCAGAATTGCCATATGGTGAGAAGAACCCAGCAGGAAGAAAGATGTTTATAAAAACAAAATAAAACCCTGGAGAGACAAAGTAAGCTGAAAGAAGAGGGGCAGATGGAGAAGCCTATGCAGAAGAATGAGCTCTTAGCCTCTGCACAATCAATAAATGTTGACTGGCTATTGACAAGGAAGGGGACAGGAGAGCCAGAGAAGCACAGTGCAGGGAAAGGCTTTCCTTCCTAACAGCTGCTGTTGCCACCACCAACCAGCTGCTCGGGTCCATAGCACAGAGCTTTCCAATCTCCTTACAACCCTCTTAGGGATCCCCAATTCGCACCCAATCCTGCTGCCCTAGAAGAGATGTCATGTGTGATTTATATTGTATCATGCTGAAACTTGTTAAATCACTAAATAGTCCAGGAGAAAACAGTCTTTGCAATGAACAAATGAAACTTATATTCTACATTCTCCGTGTCCTGAGTTTAGGTGATCCTCAAAGCCACAATGATATGCAGTTCCCCAAGGAATAGTCTTTCCAGGTAAAAAGAGGAACATTTATTTTAGAGATTTCAGAAGGAAACATGCTCTCATCTCAATGAGATTGGGGTTAGGATGGTGAAGATTGGGTTAGGTCTAGGTTATTGTACCCTATAATTACCCATTCATGCCTATTCAACTTTTGTTCCTGACTTCCTTGTGTATGGAGAGTCTGTGAGTATCTTATTACTAGATATCCAAGCCTCGTATGAAGCTAATTGCCTATTCATAACAATCTTTATTCTCATCTATTAGGAATGAATATAATAAGCAAATTCTTTTATTTTAAAGTAACATCAATTCATTCATTATTTAAGGGTATATCCTGAATAAGGGCTAGGATTTGTCTATTACCATAAAAGCATATATTCCAAATAAGGTACCCAGTCAATTGCATTTGTGATATGAATGTGATAAACTCCTTCCACCTAGCAGGGAGAAAGAATGAACAGCTACTTAACTCCTATAACATAATTTAACTGAACAGATAAACAATATTTGCCCTTCACATTGGGTTGTTATTTCCTTATCAGAGAAGAATGACAACACTGAGCATTTCATCATTTTTTCATGTTATACTTACACACCATTAGCAATGCTGGTATTTTATAACAAATAGATACTGAAATTCTGAAGTTCTAAAAATAATCAGCGAAAATATGTAATGCATTTCAATGCGAACATTTCCACCACTTAATTGCTTAGTGGAGCTGTGTAAAGAGAGAGGAGGAGGAGGTGCTGATGTGGAGGAGGAGGCTGGGAGTGTGTGCTGTGAGGATATCAAAGTTGTGAAGGGGATTATGGAGAACCTGGGAAAGAGAAGGAAAATAGAAGAAAGAGTAAGAAAAATACAAATGGTCTAGAACTCAGGTGAGTGAAGTAATCGTGTTGCACATACAGACATGGTAGGAGTTTGATTCTTAAAAATAGCACAGAGTATCAGAACACCAGTACTATATTTACTAAAGAAATATGAAAAAATATTGGCAAACATTTGCATTTTGTTTCCCTTTCTTCAAGACTTGAAAGACCACCCAGAAAATTTGTTTTTATTCCAAGTATAATTACTAGGTTTCATCTTTACTTATTGTTTTTGACAAACAAAAACATATGTTAACGTGCTGTAGTCTCAGTACTGGTGTTCAGCACTAATGATTTAATTACCGTGGCATTCAATCTATGTATACATTTATTCTACTCATTTCCTGCCTTAAGTAAATCTTCCATGACCCAGGCTTATTTGGAAAGTGACAGTGAAATGCAAAAATCTAATCCAGAACATGGACTGTTTCATCTGGAAGAATCAAACAATACAAAGAACAAAAGCTGAGGGAGATGGGATTAATTCATTTTATGTGTGTTTATCAAAAACTGTGCTACATGTGAGGAAAACACACTTACATAATATGCAGGTGCTGAAAAGAATTTATCCTTCACATCGGGTGGGGAGGGGTGACCGCCATAAACACTTAAATCACAATGTGACAGGTGTGCAGGGTGATGAGGATGAGGTGTGGAGGTAGTGTATTGAAGAAAGGATCTCATTCTGGACTAGAGAGTGAGAAGAAGGAAGCAACCATGGAGAAGGCAAGAGAAATGAGCCCTGAGCTGTGGCTTGGAGCAAGAGAGAAAAAGTGCATTGATATTCCAAGCAGGGAGCCATGAGCAGTGCCCTGAAGTTGAACAGAACGAGAAAGGTTGAGGGAAGTAAGATTAGTTGTTCCCATGGCAAGGTCAGGTCCAGCATCTGTATCAGGAGAGAGCAGGAAGGAAAGCACAAGTAAGCCTGTGAAAGCTCTCTCTGTTTATGCTGTTTGAACTTTAACTGCAGTCATGCAGAATCATTGGGGAAAAAAATTAAACACAGACAAATATATCAGCACTCTGGCAAGATGATGCTAACAATTTGAAGATGAGTAGAACTTAGTTAAGTGGTTGGCATTCTTAGAATTAAACAAAACAAAACAAGCTCCTGCATGGCACCACAAGGTCATGAGTTCGAGTCCCAATACAAAAAAGAAAAAAAATAAAATTAAAGAGTTAGAGCCAAATATACAATATTTTTGGGAAAGAAGTGAAACCATATTCCTATTCATAAACTACTTGGATGGTGCCGTTAATTTTGGAGTTAAAATACTTTGAATGCCTTCATTAAGCTAAATTTTACTGAGTCCCACAATGTTCTGGGTGCTAGGGATGGATAAATAAAAATACAGACAAGATCCTTTTTTAGAGAGCTTTTGTTATCTCTAACAAAATGAGCAGTGCCATGATGAAGGTAATAGGCTTCATTCTGAACACAAGTCTGATGTGTCTGGAAGAACTTCTCATCAGGTGACAATTCTAGTTGGAGATTGTGACATAGAGTAAACAGTGATAGAATTTTTGACGTGAGAGGGAACCCATCTGATAGGATTTTCGGTGTGGCTAAGAAGATAAGAGATATAAAATAAAAATGGGCTTGCTTTTAAGAATGTGGGGAGAGACTCCATGACCTCCAGGGTCTGGCATTCTCTCCACCAGACATGTGGTGTGGGGGCATACATGTAGCTTAGGTTTGGGGTGGTGCCTAAGGGGTATTAGTGATGCACAGGTAGCCCATTGGTATTCATTTGGCCTCACAGTAAATTGCCTAGGGGCCGGAAAAGTGACCTCATGATACAGCCTCTTGGTTCCGCCTCTCAGCCTCCCACTGCTGCAGCTTCCCATCCAGGACACAAAATCCTTTCAAACAGATCATACGGGTCCTTAAACCAGAAAAACAAATCTGAATACTTGGGAGACAGAGTGGGGCAGGAGTCATGGATCAATAGTAGAAAACTGTAAAGAACCTTGGCCTGTAAAGAGAGGGGTGTAAATATAGTAGAGGGAGAAACTTCACAGACAACTCAGTGGTAGTAATAAAATATTATGAGAAAAAAATATTGCATCGAGTACCCAACGAGCAGAGTTTCAAGAAGGAAGAAATGGATGATAGTTTCAAGCGTGGCAGAAGTCAAGAAACAAAAGAAACTAAACAACAGTTTTTAACATAAAAAACTGCTGATGTCCTTGGTAGCACTGCAGTTTTCAAAGGTTAACAAAAGCCATAGTCGTCATCCAAAAGACAGGAGTAAATAATGTGGAGTAGAGTAGAGTCAACATCTCAAAGAAATCAAGAGGTAAATTAGAAGACAGCTAAACTCACAGAGTCAGAAGATGTTTGTTTATTTTTTCTATTGTAGAGGAAACCTGGTTGTTTTTAAATAATAACAAGAAAAGCCAGGTTAAAGGACATAGAGGACATCTGAAAGGAGACAATAAATGAGATCCAAGTCCTTGAGGACACACGAGGGAACAGGGCTCACAACACCACATTAGGGAAGAATGTAGGCTACAATTCTTCTACGGTGGAGGAAAAAGAAGAAGAGGAAGAAGAAGAAGGAGAAGAAGCAGAAAATAAAAGAAGAAGGAAGAGGAGGAGGAGATATTTGCAGGTATGGATGACTGTGGCATCAAGACCAGACCATGGATCTTGTTTCTTTATTGTGTTCTCCATTTTATTGTTGAGCAGGTAGAAAATGATGGGATTCTGTATTTGGACCATGATTAAGTGATAGATACATTGTGAGCCAGAGGATATATATGGTAATCAACTAAATGTTCATTCATGTGTAGAAGTCTTGAAGTTTTGGTGGCATCAGTTTGTGCCAGTCTGATTCTTTTCTTTAGTTGTTAGTACCAGAAATAAAGCAGTAGATTGGTGTTTCAGGTTTGCTCAGTGAAACAAAGTAATGGCTGCATTGAAAATATTTCTTAGTATCATATTGTTTGGAATGATTCATTTAAGTTTAAACCTAGAGGATCAAGAGAGTACAGCTGAATAGCACAGAACCAGGGAGTTGATAGTATACAAAGAACAAATGCTGCTGATTCTCAGAGAAAAATGTAAGCTTTGCAGAAAAGGTGCCATTATTAGGTGAGGTGTGAAGAAAGTAAGGAGTTAAAAAGGAGAGACTTGTGAAAGGGACAGTTTTGGGAAAATTTATTTGATTTAGAATATGGATCTCAAAGGAAAATGTACAGAAAGTATTAGAGATTTGAGGAAGAAAGACCCAGAGTATTACACAGTTTACACTCATGGATAAAGATGGTTGGCTTGATTCTGTCTGTGACACAAAGGCACACAGAGAGGCAGGAAACATCTCAGGTCTTTACTGTGTCATATGTGGTCATGAAGGTAGACAGTAAGACAGCTGGGTGTAAATCTTTGCTTAATTTCAATCTCTGTTTTACTGAAGTTTTAAAAAATGTACTAACTTTAAAATTTATTTTAATAAGCAAAATGCATTTCCTTAAAATATTCTTAAAGTTAAAAAAAAAAAAAAAAACTTTTGACTCTAATCTGACAAGGGAGGATTTCTTTAAAAAAATTTAATATAGCTTTCTTTTCCCAAAATACAAATACTTCCTAGAGAACTAATTATATTCTAAAAAAATTTTAAAAAGAAATAAGTACTTTCAAATACTGTGTGTATCAAAGTCACTGACAGGCTTCTAAAGGCTTTTATTTTAAATAGTATAATTGATTTTAATAATTGAATTGCTTTAAAAAGTTTATGGAAAAATGTTTTATAGACTGCTGGGTAAGGGTGAGAGTTTGAAACTGAAATATAGTTTATAATGACAAGCAATATGAAATAGGAAAAACCAGGCATCAGTACTAGAAACTAGAAAAGACTGCTTTCTATAAGGCAAACACTTTTAAGAAATATCTAAGGAGTGCATGCAGAAATGGCCATTTGAAAGCTGGAGCTTGGTTTGGTGTTACGTTTTGTGTCTAGATGTCCCCCCAAACCCTCATGTAGTCATGGCAGTGGGCTTCTAGAGTTTGTGCTTGATTCATGGTCCAATACTGGGATTATGGGTGTGAGTGCTACACCCACCCTGGGTCATGTAGCCTGCATGCAATATAAGAGAGGAAAATAGGTTTACTCTCTCATTCCTCCCTTTTTGCTCTTGTTGCTTTTGTTATTTTTCACCACCATGAACTATTACCCTTTTTCATAAATCACTGTGCCTTGGACCCAGAAGATCACGGACTGAAACCTCCATGAATTGTCAGCTGAATAAAACTTTCTTTTCTTGACTTTGGGCATTAGGTATTTTGTCTCAGCAATGAGAGAAAAGTAACCAACACAATTGGTATGCATAACTTTCTTTTGCAAGCAAATCCTTCACCAAAGTTTAACTTGGGTATCCTCAGTTTAGAGCCTAGAATCTGTCAACATTCCCAGCTTTTTTACATGCTTGATTGGCACTGATATCTCAGAGGTCTAGAGTAAATATAGAACAGCTAGTTTTTATTTTCAGCATACAACTTATCTCCAGTATTAGTTCACGTAGTTGGAGTTGAACTGTATTTAGAGGGGTTGTATTACAGAGGTGTCTGTATTTAGAGGGGTTGGACTTAACTGTGACTGAAAGAAAATCCAAGATAATAACTAGAACAGATTATTTCCTATAAATTAATAGTGAAGAGAGACTGATAAGAAGCTCCTAAGTGTTACCGATATGACATGCATCATTGTCGGTGCTTTGCTATCTTATTCCTCTAAGTTTGCTTCTGTGAAAGGCAGATACCACTTTGGCTTCTATGCTGTGGATCAGAAAACAGCCATAGCACCTACCTATGAAGCAGGCAGGAAAACGGAATCACAATGTGGCTCTAAGTAGAAATACCAAAACAACATCCAGGATTTGGAGACAAATTTATTTACGTCAATGCAATGATACTGATCAGGATCACTTTTAAAATATCAGGCCTTGATCCCTGGTGGTCTAGGACTTATGTGAGATAAGCAAGCAGGAAGTACAGAGGCAGAATGGCTTGTCATTTGGGGATTGGCATATGCAGAATGCATTATGATGACCAGTTATACATCATGGTGATCAGCCATTTCTAAGAGACAGAAGCAACCGGATCTGGTACAGGAACATTATTACACAGGAAATTAAGAAACTGAAGTACAGTGGCTGGGGAAAGAAGCATTTTCTGCTACATTTCCTTTCTCTTTTAGTTTTGCTGTATATTACATGCAATCTTCTGAGATAAGAACCAACTAGAATTTAGGCATTTCTCTTCTATAACATTACTCTGGCAAGGTAGTGAGTGAGTTAATCTGATCTATGAGAATATCCATTGTACCCTGGATGCTCATCAAATCTTGGTCAGATATTTTATTGATTGTTCTATTTTCTTGGGGCAACCATCCATAGAATTTAAGGCAAAAGACACAGCTAGCAGAGGGTGGGGAAGCAAGGACTGCGGTCAGCAGAATCCAGGTCAATTAACAAAAGCAATAGCTAGCAGGGGTCAGGGGAACAAGGACTGGGGTCAGCAGCCTAAAAAGACACAAAAATCAAGGGGAATAGGTGCGGAGCAATCCTGTGAAATGTGTCCTCAAGCTTGTCATATGTGGACTGGTCAGCATAAATGTCCCTTCAGAGTGAGCCTCAGAGGATTGTCCAGGTAAGTTTTTCACTGGGCTTAAGGCTGGATTTCTGAAAGCAGATGAGGTAGTTAATGTGTACTTGGATTATACATGTGTGCAGGAATATCTACAGATACAACAGGTTTTTTAACTGCTTCAAGCTGCTGCTGTTTTTTCTTTAACTTTCCTTGAATTTCATGGCCTGTGTACTGAATGTAGTTTTATTTATTTAGTTTGTGAGTTACCTCTGCTAAAAATGTAGACCTACTGACACTGCCAATGTTCAAGGGTAAGGTCATGTCTGGGGATGACTTTTTACAGCAGTACTCTACAAACTTTTATTGTCTTTTTAGAATGCATATGGAAAGGGAGTTTGGGCTGGTGACACAGACACTGAAGCCAGAGCAGATTGCAGGGTATGGGTGCCAGTGCTGTGACTTGAACCTGCAGTACATACTCTAGGGGAAGGGTTGGTTCTGCTGTGACAGGCTTTCAAACTGCAGTTTGCTGTGAAGATGATCCCTGCAGAAGAGTTTTCGCCAAGGTGACCACAGCATATCTAGCCTATTGAACATTCTTACTATAACTATTTCCATCTATAAATAGGGTGTTCTCAGCATCTGTTAAGGGGTCAGTTTTGGTTCATTCATTTCATCCCAGGACAGCATTTGGCACCTAGAAAGATAGGTCTCAGTCAAAGGTGAGTTTGTCAGCTTTCTTGGTCAGAAGGACAGTGGGTATTAGAGCACAGAGGCAAAGGGGGGAGGCAGCCCTTAGAGTTTTTTGGGTGCTTCCAGGAACTGACAGAATATAGAAGCCAGCAGCTCCAAAAAATTTGTAGTTTCTTTCTTGTAATCAGTTTCTGCCAGATACTGTAGCAGAGCATTAGTGTCTTTACAGTAGCTTTAAATTGTCATTAATCAAGTGCTTTTTGAAAAGGGAACAAATTTTAGAACATCTGGAAGTTTGAGTCCAGGTCGGATATGAAGAAGCACTGAAATACATGAGCCAAATGAAGGCAGAAGAATCATTCTTTAGATCTAAATAGATGTACCAACAGGTTGTGGGTAGCATAAGATGGAGACAATGTATATGGAAGGCAATCACAGTGTTATTGGCAGCTTGCAGATCTTGGACTGGTTTTACAGGCATGAGTGGTATATTGTTTGATGCAGGCTGAAATTACAGAGCTCCATCATCAAAGGGCACGAGTGATAGCAATACCTAGCGGTGAGTCCTTTGTCCGTATTTCTGGAAATAAATCTCTCAGAATTTCAGGGTTATGATTATCAGGCATATCAAGCTGACGTAAGCACTATTCTGCCTAGTATACAGTCAGATTTAATATTAAGTCTGGGACCGTGGACTAAAGTGTGAGAGAGGCTGGTCACATCCTAGGAGAAACATAAGGTACTCAGGTATGTCTAGGCATTCATGTTTGATAAAATGTCCATCAGTGTCATAGGATCTACTTAGCAGAACTGCTTTTCAGTGAAGGCTCCAGTGCATAACTTCAGTAACTTCAGACATGCTTATTGGCTTCTTGCCTTCTTCTTTGATTATGCCAGTATAGCAGTGCAGTACTGATTTAAACTTCATGGTTCTCTGATGCATTACAGTCTGTCTCAGTTTGGATGCGCACAGGGGAGGACTACGTTCACCCAAACAGGAAGATTAACCACAGTGACAGGGACTTTTGCCTTCACAATTCTCTGCCTTCCAAAGTTTTCTCTGTCAAAAAGTTACCATCATCAGGGCAACTATGACTTGTGCCTGTGTCTCTTCTGCCAGGCACAAACTTTCAAGCCAAGCAAACATTTCCTTCACACCAAGCCAGTCAGCCTTGCTAATTATGTCCTTTTCTTCTTGGTGTCTGATGTAGACCACTCGAGAAGAGAACCAGGAGTCCTTCTCCAGATCTCTGAGAGGACTCAAAAAATCTTGAGGGCACATCTTGCCATTGGGACATAAGGAGGCCCTTGCCTCATACATAAGGGGCATGAATGGTGACCAAAGAGGTCAGCATTGTTGATCTTCCCAGCCACTGCACCAGATGCAATAACAAACAGAAACACCAGAACAACACCCAGGATTTGGAGGTATATGGACTTAGGTTTATGGGCACTGATTAAGATTACTCCAAAAATATCAGGTCCTGATCTCTGGTGTTTTGAGGTTTACATGAGATAGACAAGCAGGAAGTACAGAGGCAGAATAGCTTGTCAGTTGGTGATTGGTTTATATAGTATGAATCATAATCACCAGCTATGCATCACAGTAATCAGCCATTTCTAAGAGACAAAATAAACCAGATCTTGAATAGGAACTGTACTGAATGGGGTGGAGAGTGAGGGTGGCATTTTCTGCTACATTGAGGCCAATAAAAGCCAAGAGTTGCATTAACAAGGGGAGAGAGAATGCAATTCTAGTAATGCCAACAATCTCAGCCACAGCATTTCTAGTTTTAGAATAGGCAATCAGAGCCTTGGATGACTTTGGCTACCATAAATGGTTCAGAAATGGATTCATGCTGAAAGCCTGTACACTATAAAGTACACTATTGACTCCTCACCATAGAGACTGTGCTAAGAATATAAAGTAAACAAGGAAGATGTGATTCAACTCTAGGAAACTCTCTTCATCCAGTCTTCATTTTTGATAGACATAAATGAGCGTAGAGTTTCTGGAAGGATCATAGAATAATGTTCAAGGAGAAGAATACCTGTCTAAGAGATGGACAGATTGAGGAACCAACAATCTAGGATAACACCACACTTGAAGATTTATCTAAACTTGGATTTATCTAAACTGGAATGTTTCAGTTACCTGAGTTAATAACTTTTTGTTGGTTTTCACTACATAGAATAAAAGGGAGAGGGCCGGAAAAGAGGGAAGTATACCACAAGTGTTAGATTCCATTTAATGGCCCCACGTGAGCTCCATTTAATATTAATCTAGTAGAAGGTTGTTCACAAAAATGAAAGAATGGAAGAAAAAAGAAAACAGAGAAGAAAATTAATTGGACAGATTTCAGCTCATTTGTCAATCTGATTGGCTTGGGAGCTCTCCAGGGGATTAGTAAAGCACCCCTGTGGATATGTCCAGATGGGTCATAGAGGTGTGAAGCTGAGGTCTATATCTATTCTGTCACTTCTTTCTCTCTCAGGCTGTTTTTATTTTCTGCCTTACATTAAGAAGCTTTATTTTACCATGTCCGTCTGTCATCATGTTCTTACCTCAAAGACAGCTGAGTGTGCATTGAATCTTCTGAAACCATAAGCCAAGTGAATCTCTTCTCCTTTAAGTTATGGCTAGTAGGTAATTTGTTCCAGCAATAGGAAAGTTGACTGATACACCTGAAAAAAATCTCAGTGAGTGTGTTTTATTTAGTACAGTATTCAAACACTGGAACTGGGAGGTTTAATTGCACATAGAAAGATACAGGGAATAGGGAAACCAATGAACCCAGTGGTACCTCAGAGAGATTCTGACTTCAGTGTTAACCGTAGGCAGAAGGCAACTAACAATGAGAAACAGAAATAAACACTAGGGTTCATTAAAGGTCTCTGTACAAAATAACTTCTCCTGTTTCATACACCGCCCTCCCTCTCACATTTCTTCTTGTAGTGTTAAGACAGTGTGATATTTACTTTGAGATAAGTAAATTCTCTTCTATAAATTCTCTTCCTAAATTCTCTTCTATACGAAAATTAAATAATCATCTACAAAAACTGAATCTCTTACTTTGTAGTTTAGCTTCCTAATGTTTGACTACCATGTACCATTTACATTTCTTATCCTCTTGGCGGGAGCCACTGATAAGGGAATATAGAGCCATCGTGCAGAAATCAGCTCCTTATAGCAGTAAAAATAAATAACTAGCTGGTTTGCTTTTATGTAAGTTAATAAAGGTTTTAAGATACATAGCAAAAGTTAGGATAATTAAAATATAAATAATGTGATAAACAAAACAAAGATATTTTTAAAAGTTTTTCTAAAATAAGCCAGAGTCCAGAATGTTGCACATTGACAAATATCAAAAAGTATCTTTTAATTAAAATTCACACAGGTATGTGAAAAGCTATTACAGTCTGCAAAAGCTGGCTTGAATGCTATGAAAAGAAATTACAATAAGGAAGATATGTTAGGCATTAAAAATTTAACTGCTAAAATTTTAAAAAGTCAATAAAGGTGTCTAAAAATAGGAAATCTCTCACAATCTAGAGAAAGAAAAGCAGAGTGAAAAATATAAGGAAAATGATGTTATCAAAAATTTGAATAAAGAACTCCAGTCTTTGACAACTAGAAAATAGGACAAGAAAAGGAGACTAGAGTCCTAGAAATAATAAGAAACACTTGCCTGAGTTGTGAAAAAGCACACATCTTCAGGCAATATGCACTGAAGAGTGAATGGAAACAAATCAGAACAAAAGTTGCACATGCAGACACAATCTTGTAAAGTTTGATAACATCAAGAAAACCAAATCCTTAAATTTTTCAAAGAGAAAAGAAACTCCATTGAGGAATAGAAATCAGACTTGTATCAGATTTCCAACAACAATCCTCAATGCTAGAAGAGAATAAAGAAATGGATATAGCATTGATGGCAAGTAATTTTCAACCTTGAATCTCATAACCACAAAAAGTGGTAACCAAGTATCAGGGTAGAATTTATCTATTTTTAGATGCCTAACAACCCAGAAATGTTACCGCCATTTTCAATATGCAGTTTCATTTAATAGCTAGCAATGTGGATCAAAAATGACATTTGCAGTAGGACATGTAGCTCAGGTGGTAGAACACTCCCCTTTCATGCCTGAAGCCTTGGATTCGATTCTCTATCACTCAAAAATAAAACAAACAAAGCAAAATCAACAATAACAAAAGAAACAAAAACATTTGCTTAAACTAACTATATGTTTGCCTTCTTTTTTTTCTAAAGTGCAAGTAGCTGATCATCATATTTGCAAATATAGTAGATTGTAACAGGGATAGGAAAGTTGTTTTAGGATGTAAGCAGATTGGAATTTCCGCTGTCCCATTTGTTTTCTTATTCTTAGTGCACAGCTTTTAGACTCAAGATTGCTCCATATTTCAAGTGACTGTTGGAGTCCCTCCCATCATGCTGGCGCTCCTCTTAGAAGGAGGTGCATGTGTGTCTGTGGAGCACTTGGGAGCTATTTGCATTCACATAAGGACAGCTAACATGAAGGAGTGGTATCCAACAATACCTGCTTAAAATTTTAGACATATCCAGATACAAGGTAGGAGCATGTCACAACTGACAAAAAGAACTGAATACATAAATCAATGGATGAATAAATAAATAAGAAAAGAAAAAGAAAATGATAACTAGAAAAGACATTGCTCTCCAATTCTTAACAAGAATTGACAACCAAGGAAAAGACAACAAAATTCCACATTGTATCATGAAAAACCACATCCTTCAAATCTCATTTTTGTAGTTATTCGACAGTGTACTTCGGCACAATGAGAGTACAGATAAAGAAATAAAAAGAACTAAAGAAGAGACCAATGAAGACAATCTATAGATGACAGAGTCCATTAGGCCTGAAGGTAACCAAGTGCTATTGGAAAACTGTGGGCTCTGGGAAGAAGGGTGGTTTCTGGAGACAAAAGACACTAGGCAAAGGGATTAATCAATTGAGAGGTGACAGATTTAAGACATAATCCAGCATGTTATTCAAAATAAAAGGAATGACGATATGGAATTCCACAAAAAAAAAATGACTTGTTTCTCGTATTTTTACCAAAATGGGTGGACATATCTTTGTTTTGATGCTCCTAACATTCTCTTCAGAGTGGTCCAGGAGTTATGGTATTGGTTGCATAGGAAAGACAATGGGAGCCAAGTGCTTATTCGTAATAAGGAAAATAAATATAAATGAGTTTCAACGTTAGTCACCTGGTGGACAAATTGAATATTATATTCAGTTATAGATGCAAAACAATGTAAATTTTTAGAAAATCTAACAAAAGACAACGAGTGTAATGGGGCTGGAGGTTTAGCTCAGCGGCATAAGCGCCTGCCTTGGAAGCAGGCAGTCGTGAGTTCGATCCCCGGTACCGATAAAAAGGAAAAAGACAAAAAAAAAAAAAAAAAAAAAAAAAAAGACAACGAGTGTAAAAGAATAGCAAAAAGGGAGATGTGAAGGGGAGAGGAATTATCAAATCAAAAGCAAGGGCACCAATAGTTAAAATAATAAATTTAACTTAACAATAAACGAATCACAAAAAAATAAAAGAATCACAAAAATGCTCCTATCAGGCAGTATAAAGTGGAGTGGGTTAAAGGTTTACTCAGTAAAGTATTTTCTCTTTTAAATTTCAAGGAATTAGGGATCCTAATCAAAAATACTTAAAGCAAAAGACATACGTGAATTAACTAAGATTTTGAAGGCTTAAAAAAATATGAAAGAGTTTATGCCCAGAAAACGGCCTATGAGTTTGAATGGGTATGGAGTGGGAAGGTATGAAATTATGATGCATCAAATACATTCAATTTATTTATAAACACATTATTTTAATAATAGTAAACATTACAGAAATTAAAATGATAAACCTCAAGTTTTTCTCAAGAACCTGGTAAAACTATCTTGACAGCAAGCAAGGACCCTTTGGTAAGGCCCTACAAAGATCCCTTGCATGTGATGGGTACCAAGGAGGAGACTGAACACAGACCCAGAGAGAGGTTGCCTCAGCCAAATGGAACCTGGATATGGAAAATGATCTCCAGTGAGGTAACTTTGCTAAACACAGAAGAAATGGAGTGTAGAAAATCTCCACCCACTGGGCCTACTTGGAATTCTAGTTCCGCAGTGTCAGATTGTTGCATAACTTGATGATAGATGTGGTCTTAGATTTAGCAGCCTTTTTAATATGTTGGAAAATTCTAACCTTAAGTCCACATAGAGTAAGGGAACCAAGGGTACTCACCAGATAAGGATATTTACATTTTAGATGAACATAACATGAAGTCTTTGAAAAAGAAAATAGCAATTGCCAGGAAGAAATAGATGGAAAGCTTGTAATGCATATGAAAGTAAGTAGAAAAAATTGTATAAATTACTTGATGAAATGTTAGGAAAGATTAAGAATGATTATGCTGTGAACCCATTTGGATGCACAATTATGACACTGTCTTTCTATCCCACAGATAAACACTATTCTAACTATTAAACTTATTTTTATTTAATTTTGCCTAATTTTAAAATTGAAGTAAGTGGAATTCCATAATAGGGTTTCTATTATATGAATTTTTCTCTTACTATTTGGTGTAGATTTCAGCACTGTTTTATTGTAACTGTAGTACATTGTGATGTATTTATGTACATTTACAAATAATCCTATAAACAAAAGCGTTCTACAAAATTTCATTTTAGGTCACATATTCCACATCAGGTGACAAACACAACCATGATCATCTTCCCTGCACAAGCACAAAAGCAGGCTTCTTCCCTCAAATCATGAAACAAACTACATTCTTGAACCAAAGTACCATTGCATATATTTTATGAATTTACCAAAATTTTTATTCATCTTAGTGTTGATAAACATCATACCTTGATAAATGGTATTGCTTGAAGATTTTTGCTGTTGCAAATAATTCCAGAAACATTCTTGGCTTTGGCTTTGCTGCACCCTCATTTCTATAGGATGTGAAATTATGACAGGTACCACTTAATCGTCACCTTTATTGGTGGCATCCCTTACTGCCAGCTTTAAAATCAGAGTCCTACTCTCTCCCCTTAGAACTCCATTTTTTTTCCTCTGTTTTATTTTCTATAGACCATTCAATCCTCACCTTATAAGTTGTGTTTTGCTCATTTATTTTGTTGTCCAGCATCTGCCAATTAGAATGTAAACCCCATGTGTGTCTGAGATGTGTGATTATTTTGTTAATGGGTATATTTGTTGAATTATTTTACATAACTATTAGTATATGTGGGGCCATAAAAATCTTCATATATTTGTTGCATTTTTGTATTTATAATCTATATACTACCTATTTGTAGCTCTTGCTGCTTTCTTCAAGATAGTGCATTTTGAAGATTTTTTTTGTTTGTATTTGCTGCATACATTACAAAACTGTTTGTTGTGGGCTTTTCAACATTTTATAGCAAGTGGTGTATGTGCTCTATGTATCTATTTTTTTTTATGACTTTTTTCCAATTCAGTCTTCTACGTTATATGTCTAATTCAGGAATGACTTTCTCATTTCTGTATTACAAATAAATACATACTTTTTCAAAAGGTTGTGCTTATTTTAAATCTTTCCACAATCAAAAATTTATTTTGTTGTAAGGAAAGAAATGAAGATCCATTATTATGTTTCTTTAACTAACATGATTTATTTAGTCCTATTTTCTCTACTGACATAAAATGTCATTGCTACTACAAGCAATAGCAAATCATGTGTGAGTCTACTTCTTTTTCTTCTGTTACATTGTTTATTTAAATTATCTCAATTACTAATAAACTCATTTTTCATTTGTAGTGCTAAATTTTTAAATTATTTAATGTTTATAGTATACTTACGAGTTTATAAGACTGTTAACCTTCATATTTTTTCTAATTTTTATTATTCCTCAAAAGTCTATCATTACATATTCATTTTTCAATATATATACATATATGTGTGTGTGTATGTGTGTATGTTTAGTTGATTGCAGAAAAAGTCAAATTATGCTCAAAACTAAAATCTGAACAGAAAGAAAAGCATGTTAACTGCAAAATCCTCTTGACATCTTGATTGTGAATATTGAAAAGATGAGTGAGAAATTGTATAACTATGAAATTCAATTCCAAAAGCATAGGACGTATTGCTAGCTACATGCTTTATTGATTTTAAATATTTTCTGATTCAATACTTATAAATTTATATCTAAATATTGGATCATTTTCAATACGTTTTCTAATATTTTGTATTATGACTAGTTATTATTTGTATATAGATGGTCTCTGGTCTTTTATATATTTGCCTTCTATTCCCAACTTATTAAACTCTAATATTATTTTTTAACATGTTTAGCTTTTACATAAATATGGTAATCTTGCCTAGGATAACTGAATTCATAAAGACAGAAATTTACTACTTTTAAGAAAAGGAAACTTTATAATCAATTTATAAAGCTAAAATTTAAGAATAGAGGAAAATTCAAATGATTTAAAACATTTACAAATGAGCCTATTGAAAAAAGAAAATACATAGAGAAGAAAATTGAGTAACACAATGGCACTTAAGTTTATGAATTTAAATTGTTTTACAACTTTAGGCAAGATGACTGCCTTTGCATTTATTTGAGGATGATAACAATTTGTCACCTAATGCAGTTTGTGAACAAGCAAAATTTTACTAAGTGCTTCTGTCTGTCTGCAAACAGAAGCATTTGTGAAGCTTGGTATTACTGTGTTTCCTTACTAAACATTTTAAAATATAGTTAAAATGACAGCTACATTTGTTTAACAAGTTAACTCAGAATGAATCATGGACCTAAATGTAAAAGTTAAAAGTATAAACCAAATTCGGAAAGGTGAATAAAAATTTTTCAGGATGAGGACACAGGCAAAACACCAACAGAAATGTTTAAGAATAAGGTTATACTAAATGTACAAATTTATGCTCACAGAAAGATATTTATTCAAGAATATAAAAAGAAAGCTAAAACTTTAGAACAATAGAGAAAATACTGAATCTGAACAAAGGACTTGTTACACTCTATTCATGTGCTGAAAAATTCTTAAGATTTGGTAAGACCACAAAAAGAAAAAAAAAAAAAAAAAAAGGCAAAAGTTGACATATGATTCACAGAGAGATACAAATAAGATCAATTATCAAGAAAAAGGGGCTAACATACTAGCCATGGGAGAAATTAAAATTAAAATCACAGTCATGTTGCTAGTATACATTCAGCAAATGGCTAAATTTTGGAAATTTGAAAATACTAAGTTTTGACAAAATGTAGAGTAAATGAAATCCAATTAGTGAAGGTGAGCATACAGTATGGTGCAACTATTTTGAGAAATTACTTGGAAGTTCCTCTTTAAGTTAAACTGTCATTTATCATCCAACTTAGCAATTCTAATTGCTAATAGCAATTCTAATAGAAATTTCAAAATATATATTCACAAAAGTCTTGTACTTCAGTACCTACACAGCGTCGTATACCTTGTGTTATATGCAATACATGGTTCCACGAAGATTTCCATATGCCAATTCCTGGAATATGTGCATGTTAACTTAGTTGGAAAAAGGGGCTTTGCTGATGTGCTGAAGTTAAGGATCTTGGGTGGAGAGCTTAGAAAATCTAGTTGAGTTCAGTTTGATTACAAGGTAACCAGGACAAAGGGAATCAAGAAAGTCAGAAATGAGAAGATGTGAGGGTTACTTCTTCCTCTAGAAAATGTGAGGAGTCTAGGAAACAAAGAATGTATACAGCCTATAAAAGCAGGGAAAGTCAGGAAAATTACATTTCCCTACTTCCAGATGAATTCGGTCCCACCTAGCTATTACTTTCTGTTCTATTAAATCTATTTTGGTTTTCTGATCTCTAGAATTAAAAAAAAAAAAAAAAAAGAATATGTGTTTTTCTAAGTTTCTAAGTGTGTGCTATTTTGTTATAGAAATAATGGGAAACTAACTTACCTGATGATAATTAAACTCTTTATCATTTAATGAATGTGTGGACAAAGTATAGTAAATATTTGGAAAAATATCCTTGAGCAATAAAAAGGAATAAATTGTCACTACATATAGTGACACAGACCAACCGCTATATTACAATGTTCTGGTGGATATGAGCCATATGATTCCATATGGTTCAACTTATCTGAGATTTTATTTAAAAACGATAAAGTCATTGATTGCCTTGGGTAAAGGTAGAGGTAATTTTCCACAAAGGTGAATAAGAGTGACAGAAATATTCTGTATTTTGCTTATGGTGGTACATATATGGGTATATGCATTGGTAAAAATTCATCACCCTGTAAAATTTAATAGGTACAATTTATTGTACTTCAATTAAGTTTACTTTAAAAGTAAAAAAAATCTATCAAAGTTAAAATTAAGAAAATTGAACTAATTTATTTCAAACAGCTTTAAAGTGGGAATGCTATGTATAGTTAGAATTGGAAACCTGGATAAAGCAATTCCCATGAACACATTCTTTAGAAAATTCTTTTAAAAATTAGAAAACTACTTACAAAAAAGACTGGGTAAAAATAGATTTTCTGAAATATATGTTCAAAGTTTTATAGCAGAATTGAATCTTGAAGTGGTTAAACTAGTCCAGGCAGTGTAATATATAGTAGGAACAGCTGGTATTAATTCTGATAAAACTATATGTAAAATAAAATTCAGTCATGAAAATAACTTGGCAGATAAAGATACTCCAAGTTTTAGTTTTTTTCAGTACTTATTGAATATCTACTAAGTTCCATTCATAGGCAATATTAAAGACCATATATGACCCACATTGTCATATGACTTACTGCCTTGTGAAGAAGAAAGTTGAATAATAATTTGTGGTGTTTGGTACTATAATTTTGTTCATAATATTTTTGACTCAGGAATTTTTTTCCACCTTTTGTAATAGTTCTCCTCTATTTTCTTGTAACCCATAAGTTTATGAGTAATTAGGGCATAGGCTTTCTTATTTTTTCATTTTGATTTTTATTTTTCTGATGACCTCAATTCTGTCTGCAAGCCACTAATTTTTAAATATAGAATCGAAGTGTACTGTACTCCTTTAACCATGGTAACAGAACAAGTTCCCAAATAGTAATAAATTAGGGGCTCATGTCCTATTAAGGAGAAAAGTGCATATGTAACCATCTCCAAGGTGACCTTGTGATACAGACTTCAAATATCAAAATGCTAATCAGAAATTAGGTTAATGTTTTATATCTTATTAAATAACAATGATTAAAAATTATTGAATATTTACTATGCACTAGAAAATCTAAAAACTTTGTACCTATTAATTTATATTTGTAATCAATGATAATTTTACCCTCATAGCATCATAATTTTTCAGATTAGAAAACTTAGTTATAGAGTGTTTAAATAAATTGCTCAAGACCACAGAGATTGTAAAGAGTCTCTAATTACCTATAGACTGACTCCAGGGCTCACATTCAACAATGTGCCAAGATTATGATTATGTATATAACCCCTATGATGAAGTAGCATTTCAAAGCAAGATGAAGACATTTTAGCTAAAAAGGATGTTAGGATAATTGGATTACTATTTCAGAAAAATTAACATGTTGTTATATTTTATTCTTTGTAATATATGTCAAATAAGTTAAATACTGGTGTATAATACACATACTCTTAAAAGCAGAAAACATACAAATTTTCCTTTGAAGTACTTTTAAGGATGGAAACATTACAAGTCATGGCATTACAAGATATGACATTACAAGATGACAACAAAGAGTAAGAAGTAAGGGGCTGGGGATTTAGCTCACTGGCATAAGCACCTGCCTCACAGGCAGGCAGTTGTGAGTTTGATCCCTGGTACCGATAAAAACAAAAAAGACAAAAAAAAAAAAAAAAAAAAAAAAAAGAGTAAGAAGTAACAGAATTAACTAAAGTCATTTACTTAAGAAAATTCCATACCACAAAATACCACAAGCAAATAAATGTTAACAAGTAAATAATGTAATAAATAATTGAAAAACAACACAACAATTCCTCACAAAAGCATGCATATGCATTCCTCAGGAACATACAGTCATGATAGAAATAAAAAGTGAAGCAGATTTTTTTCACTCAATGTGGTAAAATTTACACTTAATGAAAATTCACAATCTTGATGTGTGAGAAATTTGATGCTGTCATATTACTTGACTAGAAAGTGGACTATCGGTAAAAATGATCAGAACATCATTTTCAAAATAGATATTTTGCTTTTAAAATTGTTAATCTGTGACCAGAACGTGGCTGAGTAATGATCAGGAGCAAAATTCAGACTCTTCAGAATCCAGAATTCAGACAATGGAAACCAATAACTTGGTAAAGGGACGCAAAGAAGCAGATCACTGAGAATCTAAAAAAGACTGGAAAGTTGAGGGCACAGAAGAATGGGTTACAATGCAGAGAAAAGAAGGAAACAATCTGGAAGCTCGCCTGGGCTCTTAGAAAGGGGGAGTTGCCTTCCAAAGACACAGTAAGTATCCAGGATTTGCATCTCAAGAAAGGAATGGTAAACTGGCCCATTAGCTAGGGCCTCTAGAGGAGCCCAGCAGGGTTGTGAACTGCTAAAGCTATGTGGGGGGTTGCTCTAAGGTGCTGCTTACCATATCTTGGGCAATAGCTAGAGAGGGAATCCAGTACGGTTCCTGCCATATTGCTACAGAGCTCTTAATCTGGTGCCTTTTTGGCAAAGGTTTGATTATTTAAGTCTGGGAGTCAGAATAACTAAACAACACTTTCTCTTCAGGGTTTCCAGAATAATCCTTCTCTTAGGTGACTGTGTGTGAAGAATCTGCAGGAGATAGTTGGGGACAGGGAGCAACATCAAGAATCACTAAGATATTTAAGCTCAGACCGGGAAGGAAAAAAAGTGGCTTTGATGGTGAGGACCCAGGCCACACTTGTCTTGCACATAGAAACAGCTCTCTCTCTGAGAGTGCTGGTATTAAGCCCTTGAGTACTTGTCAGGCTGCCTACTTTCAGTGCAGATCTGAGGCCCAATTACCATCACATCTATCAGTCTGAGCAAGGACATTCCTCAGTTTAGACTACTGCCACACCTTGGAGTACGCAGAAAGAGGGAGCAATTCATAAACATTGTCTTAGTTCCTTTTCTCTTGTCACTGGGACAAAACACCCAACACCCAAAATGCAGGAAGGGAGGTTTATTTAGCTCACAGTTTGTGGAAGTTTCAGTCCATAATTAGCTGGCTCCAAGGCAGAGTGGCATGACACAGGGGCAACAATTCAAGGCAGCAGCCAGCAAAAGCAGTCAGAACAAAAAAGAGGCAGAGCAAGCCTCTTTCCCTCCTTTGTATGGTACACAGGCCATCCCCTCCCCTCTCTAGGTCCAGTATAGCACTCACAAAATCTCCTTGACCTCCTCTTGCACAGGATGAAGATATTTACAAAGAAGGAATCCTGGCTTCTTGCGAAATAAATCTCTTAGTTAAACTTTTAAGTTACAAATTGACACAATGTATCAACCATAACAAACCAATAGGCTAAAAAACTAGGAGGAAAAACCAATTTGATGGATTCCAAAACCGAGACTCCTAAAAAAACAAACAAACAAACAAACAAAAAAAAACCCTACTCATTCAAAAATGCAGAGCATTTCTTTACCTCTTTTTTCTTTACTGGTTTATTGGAGTTTGTAGAATTTTTGTTTCCCTTTTTATTCTTTTTTAATTTCCTTTTCTTTTTTCCTTTAATTCTTGCCCATTAATTTTCTTTTAATTTTTTGAATATTTTCATTTTTTTCTTTTATGCTGTTTTCTTTTTTGTTCTTTTCTGTTACTTTTATCTAATTCTATAAATATCCTTTTATTCCTTAATAGAGTACTTTTTATTATTTTTTCTCTGCTCATCTCACATAGTTCAATTTTTCAAAATTTCTTCTTTCATTCCCAACCACCTATATTCTTATAATAATTAAGGCTTATTAATCTTTGGATAGTTGGTAAACTCTGTGCTAATACTCCTGAGTTCTTTTCTTTTGATAGTGAAAGTATAGTTTTGCACTTAGCAGATCATATTTTATGGCAATATTTGATTTGTCTTAGCATTTATGCTATAATTACAGATGTCTTTTCTACTGTTAAAGGTGATACATTATTGCTTTTTATGATATCCTGATGTCTTCTTTGTCTTGGGTTACATTGCTATTGCTTTTATATTTGTTAATGAAAATATCTCATTGATGTTATTTATAGATTTTCTTCTATGCCAATATTGACATTATTTTTAGACCATTAAAAATATTGTGGTCTAGTCCACAGAGAACTATGTGCTGATTCAATAGCATTCCCAAGTTAAGAGGTGGTCAGATATTTGAACTATAAGAAAGGATTATAGAAAGCCATTCAGAGAGTGGACTACTGAAAGTCAGATACTAACTAAAGAGAGCTATTGTCTAGGTTTAAAATATTTCCAGTATATGCACACACAAACCTTAGCCTCCAAACAAGGGAAACACAAAAAGCCCACAAAATGTATCATAAAACTCTCAGTTCTCTCAAAGCTGATCCATGGAGGTTTGGAGGAGAGGAATGCAAAAGCCAAACAGCCAGATTATTTAAAAGGAGAACAGAGGAAATTAAGCAATCAATAAAGAGATATGCTTCATGTGCCCACCACAATTGGAAGGCTTGCTTCCTATGGATAGCCAATGAAGGCAGGGACATGTAGCTAGAGCTTCCCTGTCTGACCACCATTGTAAAGCTTGCTTCCTGCCAGCAGCCAACATGGGCAGGGAGACAAAGACAGATCTGCTTCTATTTGCCCACCATGATGATCAAAAGGCTTGTTTACTATGGGTAGCCTATATGGGAAGGGAGATTCAGCCAGATACTCCAAGTGCATCTGTAATGCCACCATTGGAGACCCTTGCATCCTTCATGCAGCCAGCACCCATTGGGAGAATCAAACACATCCCTATGTGCTTGCCACCATTGGGGGAGTCCCAGTGTAGACATATAGGTTGAGAGAAGAAGCAGCCCCACCAATACACAGCTCTGGACATCAAGGAAACCTCAGTGTAGCTGCACAGGTCTGGAAAAGCCCATCCCCTTCTACTTTCCTGGGAACCTGGTTTCAGAGAAACCCAGGTGCTGTCCTATTCCCCTATATAATGGAGGGGTAGCCAATGTGGGAAGTGCCTTGGATCCCACAACCAGCTTATGGGGAGGAACCCAGGAGAATGTCAAGATGAAGGAGCAAAGCACAAACTCAAACCTCTAGCCCATATAGAATGAGTCTAGGAGATATGGTCATGGAAGAAAATGGAAGCCACAGACCAGAAACCTCTGATAGGATAGCACCTGAAGTAAAGAAACACATTCATGAGACTGTAAAAATAATCAGATCAGAAATAATGTCTTAGGTAAAAGAAGAAATCACAAACATAATGAAAGAATTGCTCAGCATATCTAAAGAACACATATATAAAAAAAGAGGAGCATAGGAAAATGATGTAACCTTGAATGAACAATATACAATGCATGAAACAGATTCAAAGAGATATCCAGGAAATTAAAAAGTCAGTCAAAAGCTGGCAAAACTGAAAGGGACTGAAGACAGGCTTTCAAACCTTGAAGACAGGATTGCAGCTAGAGATGATGAAAGGAAAGATTTCTTAAAAATAACAAGGAACCAGGAAATAACAATTCAACAGCTGCAAGATGATGCAAAGAAAAGTAATTTAAGAATGATGAATAACAGTGAGAAGCAGAGGTCAACACAAATGAAATAAAAAGTCCATTTACAGAAGTAATAGCAGAAAACTTCTCAAACGTGGGAAAACATCTGGCATGAAGAAAAGTGAGGCATATAGAACTCCAACTAGCCATAACCAAAATAAAGCTACACCCAGATGTACAATAATCAAGATCCCAGAAATTCAGCATAAGAACAAAATATTAAAAGCTGTTAGAGAAAAGAAACAGATCACCTATAAAGGAAAACCAATCAGAATCATGGCAGACTTGTACACACAAACCATCAAGTCAAGAAGAATTTGGAATAAAGTGTTTCAAACCTTAAAAACAAAAAACAAACAAAAAAAAACTTCCAATCCAGATTGATGGACCCTGCAAAACTATCTTGCAAAATTGATGGAAAAATGATAAAGAACAACTGAATGGATTCATGACTAACAAACCAAACCTACCAAGATTGCAGGAAGATATTCTAGAGAGAGATAAAATGACCATGGTTCCAGGAACAGCAGCAGAGGAGGATTGCATAAAAGACAGTAAGTTGAATGTAAGTAAAATGTGGAGGGCCAAAACGGAGAGTATAAGCATGGCAGAGATGAACCAATGCATGCTGGTTGAAAACTTAATGTAAAAGGCCTTAATTCACCAATAAAAAGAAACAAAGAAAGAATATATCAATAAACAAGATCCATCAATACACCCTGTATAAGAAACACATTTAACCCAAAAGGAAATTCATACACTGAAAATCAAAGAAGACAAAAAAATTGTTCCATGTGCAGGAGACCAGACAAAAGCAAGGTTAACTTGCTCATCAACTGCAGAATGAATAAGAAAGATATGGCATTTTCATATATGGAAAGCTACCCAGTTCTAAAATAGGATAATCTTGAAGTTCTTGTATGTAAATGGATGCAACCGGAGAAGATACTCATGGATGAAATGGCTTGGACTCATACAGGTCAACACCGAGTTATCTCCCTAGTATGAAAAATGGAATGAGCTAGTAGGATCCAAAAAACATAATAGATCTTATGAAAATGATAGGAGAGGAAATGCCTGAAAAGGGAATGTGGTAACCACTGTTAATTTCCTATTATCTTGTTTTGAATTCTTGTATTTTTTTCATAAATTTATTACATTTGGTTTTATTCTGTCCTGATTGATAGATTTTATTTTATCTGATATATGGGCAGCTATTTTGAAGATAACTGGATGTAATATGGTAACCATTGTTTATTTCCTATTTCTTAGTTTGAAGGTCTATAATGTTTAGTTATTCATTTCCTATTGTCTTGTTTTGAAGTCCTGTAATGTCTTCATTCTTTTCTTTTGATTGGTTTTAGTCTGTGGGTAATTTTGATTTTATTATGTGTGAAGGTATGGGCAGCTACTTTGAAGAAAACAAGGGACATTAGGATAGTCATTGTTGATTTCCTAGTATTCTGTTTTGATGTCCTATAATGGCTTCATTCTTTTATTTTAACTGGTTTTGTTCTGTTTTGTTTTGCTTGATTTTATTGTGTGTGATAGTATGGACAGCTATTGTGAAGAAAACAAGAGACATTATCTTAGCCATTACCAATTTCCTGTTGTTTTGTTTTGAAGTTTTGTGTTACTAGCATTTTCTGTTCTGATTTGCTTTGTACTATTTTGTAAATAATCAATAAGAATGCTCAGTGGGCTAACAGGTCAATAGAATGCTGAGTGGGTTCACAAAATATATAATTATACAGACAATTAATGTAATAAAACTGGTAAAGAGGTTACAGAAGACTAAGAAAAGCTAGATGAACCAGATAAAATGACACAAAACATAAATGAATAGTTTATCCAAAAATTAGAATTCATGGAATGATTACAAAAAGAATCAAAAGGATTGAATATATTATTGAAAGTATGTACAGCAGAAGGAATTAATGTGACAAAAAGCTGTCAGTATTCAAAGAAAGACCCACTATCAGAGATCAAATATTCAGAGATACATTAAAAACAAGAAGACAACATGAAAAGTTGAAGCAACTACTGCTAGGTTACACAGAGAACAGTGACCTAAAATTAATTAGAATAAGTGAAAAATCAGCACAAATTGCATAGAAAAGCTTGCCTCCAGAAATAATAACAAAAATCCTATACAACCGTAGGGAAAGAATTAAGCATACAGATAAGTAAGACATGTAGAATTCTGAATAACCACAATCAAAAGAAACCTTTTCCACAACACATCATAGTCAAAATCCCAGAAATTCAATGCAGGGAGATAGTTTAAAAGTTATTAGGGAAATGCACCAAATCAACTATGAAGGTAAACCCAGGAGAACTAAAGCGGACGCTCAACACAAACTTTAAAGGGTGGGAGAAATGGGCTGAACTGTTTAATTCCTAAAATAAAACAACTTCCAATCCTGACTGAAATGTCCTACAAAACTTTAAAAATTGATGGAGAAGTAAGGTATTTCCATGAAAAGACTACTGCAAGAAATTCATGACCATAAATCAGCATTACAAAAAAATTCTTAAGAACAACCTAGAAAGAGACACTGAAGTCAACAATACCAAAATATCTAATATAACTAATAAAATAAATATATCAGGCTAGGTTAACAATTAAGCATGGGGGAGAGACAGAGAGAGAGCGAGAGAGAGAGAGAGATAGAGAGAGAGAGAAGCAACAGGAAAACAATGCAACATCAGGAATAAATCAATACCTATCATTCAAAACTAAATTAGAATGGTTTCAATTCCCCAATGAAAAACAATGAAGACTGGTAAAATAGATCAATAAACAAAGGTCAGCAATGTGATAAACATGAAAACAGTTTTAATCCAAAAAAAAAAAAAAAAAATTACCGATTGAAAAATAAAGAAAAATCCATGAAATATAAACTTGGAAAAAACACGAGTTTTTTCCAACTCCTAGTCAAAACAAACATCAAGTCAAAGTTGATCAGAAGAATCAAAGATCACTATATGTATTGGTGAGGGGACAATTCAAGAGGAAGAGATAACAATTATAAACATATGTGTACCAAACACCAATGTGCACAAATTCAGAAAGCAGACACTACTTAACATAAATGACCAGATAAACACCAACACAATTATAATGAGAGACTTCAATATGTCACTATTATAAATAGTTCAAATTGACCAAAAGAAAAAACAAAAGACAAAAAACTCAGAGTGAACCAAAGTGATTTGTCCCACGGATCGGTCCGTGGGCCTTTGCCTGGAGAAAGGATGGGGATGGGGGTTGGGCAAGAGAAAAGAGAGATGAAGACTTGGCGGGATTCCATTCAAGTCTCATTCATTTTTAAAATGGCTACAACTTATATAGGGTAGAGGTGGGCCAATGGGGCAGGAAGAGGGCATGGAGTGTTATCTGATAGGTCATCCTCACATCCGGATATATGACGTAAGCAGGAGAGGATTATGGGTAATGTAGGCAGACATGAGGATCATGGGAAATGTAGGCTGACACACAAAATGCCCTTAGGTGGGAGAGGCAGGTTAGCAGCTGCCATTCTGAGCCGCTCCCTACACCAAAGCATCCAAAAAACGGATTTAATAGATAATTTACACAGTGTTCCACTGAGCAATTAAATTTTCTTCACAGCAGCACATGGAACTTTCTTTCCAATAACCACAAGCAAGCTCATACAGCATGGTTAGGTAAATGTAGAAGAAGTGAAAATTTTCCATAAATATTACCAGATCATATTGAAATAAATCTAGAACTTAATATCAAATGAAACTAAGGAAATTATACAAATATAAATAAATTAAGTAATAACATTTTGAATAACTGATGGGTCATAAAGAAATCAAGGAAAAAGTTAAGATAGTTCCTAGAATGAGATGATACCAGATCCTATGGGACAAAATGAAAATAGTCTTTAAATGGAAATTTAACCTGTGAATGCCCATGTCAGAAAAATGGAGCAAGTCCAAATAAATAACCTAAAGATGCAATACATTAAATCTCCTAGAAAAGCAAAAACAATTCAAGACTAGTAGAAAGAAGGAAATTATAAGATCAGAGCAGAATTAATTATATTACAAGTAATAAAATGAGAAAAAAGAATCAATGAATCATTGCACTGGTTCTTAGAGTGAATAAACAATTTGAACAAGTCCCTAACCAATCTTACAAAACAAAAGAAAAGTCCATGAAATAGGAATTTGGAAAAAAAGATCAATGTGATTAGAAATTTTTAAAAAGGCAAAATTACAGAGGACTCTGCCCAAATCCAGATAATTATTAGTAACTACTCTGATAACCTGTACTATAATAAATAGAATAACTCAAAGTAAATAGATACATTCTTAAATTATTTGCATTACCAAAATTGGACCAAGAGGATATAAAAGCCCTAAAAAACCCACTAATAATCAATAAAACTGAAAAAGCAATATAAACTTATCACTTAAGAAAAGCCCAGGCCCCAATATATCCTACCAGAATAACACTCCTCAAACTTAACAAAACTGAAAGAAAAAAAGTACTCCCAAAGTTATTTCTGTCATGTGGTCATTTCAAAAGATGCAGATAACACTTTTGATAAAGTCCAACACTAATTCATGATAACAACCCTATAGAAAATTAGAAAAGATGGTACTTATCTCAATCTGATAAAAGTTATTTATGACAAACCAACAGCCAACATCATACTAAATGTTGGCAAAGAGTTCAGGAACAAAATGGAAACTGCACAGGAAGTACTTCCCAGAACCAAAACCATGATCTCATTTTATTAAAAAGCTTTCGCACATCAAAAGAAATCAACAACAGGGGCTGGGGATTTAGCTCAGCGGCATAAGCACCTGCCTTGCAAGCAGGCAGTCGTGAGTTCGATCCCTGGTACCAACAAAAAAAAAAAAAAGTGTAAAAAAAAGAAATCAACAACAGAGTGAAAAGAAAATCCACAGATTGGAAAAAACTTTTAGCCAGCTAGTACTTAGACACAGGAATTCTGTCTAGAACATATAGGGAATTGAAAAAAATCAGCGTCCCCCACAAATTCAAAGATCCAATCCCAAACTGGGCCTCTGGGATAAATATGCACTTCTCAGATGAAGAAATATAAATAGCAAATAAAGATACAAAAAATGTTCAACATCATTGGTCATTTAAGAAATGCAAATTAAAACAACACTGAGATTCTATCTCACCCCAGAAAGAATGGCTAGCATCAAGAAATCAACCACTAACAAGTGCTAGCAGGGATGTGTGGAAAATAACACTTTTCCACTGTTGGTGGGAGTGTTGACTCATCCAACCATTGTGGCAATCAGTTTGGATATTTCTCAAAAATGGAGATTAGAGATTCCATTCAACCCAGCTATTCCCCTTCTGGGTCTTTTCCCAAAAGAATAAAAAAAAAATCATACTACAACGATATATGTACCCCATGTTTATAGCAGCACAATTTGGAATAGCCAAATCTTAGAAACAACCCGAATGCTCATCAACTGAGGGATAGTTAAAAAAAAGATGTGGTATTTTTATATAATGGAGTTCTACTCTGCTATAAAGGAGGATAAACTTGAGGCTTTTGTAGGTAAAGGATGCAACTAGAGATCATACTCTTGAGTGAAATAAATCCAACTTTCATGTCTAAACATTGTATTGTCTCCTTAGTGTAAGAAACTGAAAAAGTAAATAAGATCCTGAGTTTAGAGTAGATATTGTGAAGGGGAAAGAAACTACTCAAAAAGGAAAGAACAACTGAGATAGGTGAAAGGAGAAAAGAAGGAAGGGAAAAGAATTTATGTCTCATCCAACTATCTATGCAAAAAAGTAGCTAAGATACTTGTTTACTGATTGCTTTTAATTCATTAGAAAACAGTCTGTGCTTATATTATTTCATCAATTATGCATGTCTATATCTGGTAATCTGAGCAACTATGATGAAGATAGCAATATGAAATATATTAAGCATTATTACTTTCTTATTATATTGTTTTGAAGTTAAATTTCATAGTTTTTTTCTTTAAAATAAAAAAAAAAATAAATAAAAACAAAAGTAATGGCTGGAAGCTATCATTACTCTTGATTCCAGAAACAGAAAAGAACCCAGTGACAAAAGCAAACTTCAGGCCAATCTCTTTAATAAACACAGAAAAATCTACATAGACATTAGCAAGCAGAATACAACAAATCATTTAAAAGATATATTATGAGCAAGTAGGCTTCATTCCAAGGATAATGTGATAGTTCAGTTTATGCAAATCAGTAAAAGTAATACATGACGTAAGCATAAGTAGGGGCAAAATCACATAGTCATCTCAATTAATGCAGAGAAAGATTTTGACAGTAGCAAACACCCATTCAGAATGAACATCTGAAAGAAATAGATTTAAAAAGGAATTTTATATAAATCTGATAAAAACCACTTATAACTAATCGATGGCCAATATCATAGTAAATGGAAAGAGGCAGAAAAAAAAAAAAGCAAACAGAAACATATCATGTGGACCAATGAAAAAGAATAGAACATATAGAAACAACTCTAAGTACATTCAGCTTCCTGATCTCTAACAAAAAGACCACAATCATATATTGGAGGAAGCATAGCCTCTTCAGAAAATGGTGCTGGGAAAACTGATTATCACATGCAAAGACTGAACCTTGACTCACATCTCTCACTATGTATATTAATTAAAATTTAAAAAAGACCAAACATCTAAATGTTAAAAAGGAAACAATCTTCTAGAAGGTAAAACAGGTAAAATTCTTGAAGATGTAAACAAAGACAAAGAAAAAGCGTTCTTCCTGAAAAAAGCCTCAATTAAATATGAAATAATAGTAGGCAAATGGAAACATTAATTTAGAAAACTGTTATATAGCAAAGGAAAGAATCTGGGTAAAGTAATGACTTACACAATAGGAAAAATAATTTTGCCACTTATACTTGGACAAAAGACTAATACCTAGAATACACAAGGAAACCCCAAATATTAGAGTCTCCAAAATGAAAGATGCGCCCAGTCAAAACATATGAAATTGAAATCAACATGCACTTCTCCAAAGAAATACAAATGACTAATAAAAATGAAAAAAATGTGTGACTCTGGCCAGAAGAAAAATGTAATTTATGACAATGAAATTATATCTCACTTTATGGTAGAAATCATGTTTTCAAGGCTATGGGGTAAAAAAGAACTCTTCAACTCTGTTAGGGAGAATACAAACTGGTGCAGCATTTGTCTAACCATGGAGATTCCTCAAAAACCTAAAAATACAAATTACATGTGATCAAGCTAGTCCCCTTCTGGGTATCTCCCTGAGAGAGATAAAGGTGTCATAGTACTGTGATACATGCACACCCATGTTTAAAGTAACACAATTCACAATAGGTAAGTACTGGAAGCAGCATTTTATATGTCTACCAGTAGATGAATGGGTTAAGAAAATGTGGTATATTTACACAATGGAATACTATTCTGTCATAAAGAATAATCAATTTGAATCACTTGTACAAAGGCAGTAATGTTGAGTGATATAAATCAAATATGTAAGCTTGAATGTATCATGGATTCTCTTGTATGAGAAACTCAAAATATAAATAAATAGTGATATAAAGGATAGTTAACAATAGGTAAGGAGATAAATGGATCTCTTTCAAGTGGGAAGGTGACCAAGAGATGGAAGAGAAGACTTAGGAAGGAAAGGAAAGGAACTGTAAAGAAAGAATTGTGTTACATACATACACCAACGCATCAGAAGGAATGCAATCATTATATTATGTGCTACAAACATATACTAATAAAAAATTGTTAATTTGTCCTGCAAAGATTGTTTTTTTACTTCATCATTTCCACATCAAGAGCGATGCTCTAATGTAATGTTCACACATCTCCCTAATTATTTTGTAATTATATTTACTCAAGAATGAATCAAAACAATTAAATAATAGTAACAATCTACAATATGCATCCCAGAGGATTGTCAATATACACTGAAAAATTAAGTTTGTTATTTTAGCCAAAGACACAGAGTCCTGCACCGCAGCATTTAAGTTTGCTCTCAGAATATATTTGTCTCACTGCTTTGTTAAGGCTTGAACTGCAAGCAGATGGTACTTATATTCAGAGGCCTATGAAACCCCTCAAGATGATCCTTGTGCTGTGTGTGGGAATTTTGTAGCTTTTGACATAATGCGTGTGTGCTATATGATATAACCACACTCTGACTAATAACAAGGGCTGTATGTCTCCCCGATCTGCCATCAAGTAGTCGATTCTCTTTAGAAAATATTCTGCTCATCACTATAATCATCATCACCATCATCATTGAGATGATTTGTGTGGTCTAATTGGAAACTAATATTCCAAGAACTGTATGCTATTTGCGGTTTTGGATTACAACTGAGTAAAAGAGAGAATGGCTTGAGATTTGGAGGGATAAATGAAACAGGAGTCCACATCCCTTGATGGCTGTCATGGGCAGATATGATGGACTGCACGAAGGGGTTCCTAAGTCTTCTTTTATCTTGCTCCATGGCCAGGTCTTCTCCTCACCTTCTGGCCTTGTTGAGTAATAGGAACTCCAGGCTAACTTCTAAGTGCTACAGTGGGGTCTCAAGGTGGTTAAAATATTTTTTTTTTCTGTTACAAGGTGTTTAAAATAACTTGGAGAACATTGCTTCCCACAGACAACCCTAAGAACTTTCTTTTTTTGGGGGGAGGCTGTTACCAGGGATCATACTCATGACCTTGTGCTTGTCAGGCAGGGACTTACACTGCTGAGTTAGATCCCCATCCCCTAAGAACTTCCTGTTAATTATGTAGGACTGACTAGTATGGTAGAAGTCATTTAATTACATTAGAATTTTAGGTAAACAACAAATGGTTATGTGAGTATGCACCAAATCTTTCCAGGGTTGATTCTAGAAGTGAAATGTTAGCAATAATTTAATACTGCTAACAGTAAATATTACTTTCCATTCCTTTTCTATTTCAAAATATTTGGTATTTTATTTTTTTATTTTTGTCTTTTTCTTTTTTATCGGTACCGGGGATCGAACTCACGACTGCCTGCTTGCAAGGCAGGCGCTTAGGCCACTGAACTAAATTCCTAGGCCCAATATTTGGTATTTTAGTCAATATAAATCATTTCTCCTAAACAGCAAACTCTCTTGCTTATCCTTGAAACTGCCTACATATTGTAAAACATTGGTTTTGTTAAAAGAATTACTTTACTTTTCTGGTTGTATTCTTGTCTAAATTTCAGAAGTGGAATGCAAAAGAAGGAAAGGAAGAAAGAAAGAAGAGAAAGAAAGAAAGAAAGAAAGAAAGAAAGAAAGAAAGAAAGAAAGAAGAAAGAAAGAGACTAGACTCAGAAGATGAATTTAGTTTCATTAATTTTTTGTTTACTTTTATAATATTTATACCCATGTTGTATAACATAAGCTAGATATAGTAATTTATAACTCTGCTTTTAATTCTTTTTAAAAGGCTGCCTCACAAATTTGCCTACAATACAGTCCAATGAAATCAATTCCAGTCATATAATGCAGTAAGTTAGAAATGCTTCTTAAAATATCTAGGATGAAAGACAAGGCTTTGTTCTTTCCAATCCATTGTAGACCTATATTTTATAAAATATAGTAAACACAAGTTATTATAAACATAATCATGTACTTGTGGTTAGGGCATATTAAAATTATGAAAGTATTAAATAGCGATGCTCCATGTCTGCATTCACAGCATATAGTTATATGTAGGCACCAGCGGACCATCTTTGACTACCATTGCTTAGTAGTATAATCTTTCATACTTGACTGATTTCTAGTATCAAGTCTGCCATATTCCACTTGCCTGGTAATCTTGTGAAGTTACTTACATATTAAATGGAAACAATATTAGTGTCTTTTCCATGTTTTCAATGGGTGTTTAGTGAGATATTACTTGTACAATACTGAGGAGAATGCATAACACAACTTACAGAATTAATAAAATCCATTAAATTCATTGAATGCAGTTTTGGAAAACATACATTGCTTTCTTATACATCATTTAGTTTATTTCCAGAAAATCTCTATAGGGGTTGGCAAAAGAAATCTAGATTATTCTCCACTGTGCAGCTGAAAAATTCAAAGGTCAAGTGTTTAAATAGTTACTTAAGTGTTTGAATAATTTCTCAGCTGGCAAATGGTAAAGCCAGGAGTTGGATAGGAGTTAATGCTACTTTTCCCTTTTGCCAAGCCCTTCTCTCAGAGCAGTCGAAGGCTACATGAAGTAGTTATTTTCATCCAGAACAAAATCTTCCTACTTGTTTCCTGAGCCTCTTGGTCTCATGTCATAGTTTGCCTGACAGAAAACAGAAGGATCCCACCAACACTAGGCTCTCTCAGCCCCTCTCAATCACTAAACATCATCCATAGGAGGAGTTTTTGTTGACCCTGCTCCTGCATTTCCTTTTCACTGCTACTGAAGAGTAAGATGCATGCAATTTATGCTTTCAGCTCACAGTGCTGTATGTCTGGTTAATGTGATGGGAGCTATATTTTAGATGTTAGAAACATCAATTGGAAAAGCAATTTTTGGCCATAAGAGGAGAGAAATGACCAGCTCTTTTCATATGTCTGTGGATGGCCTGCCTTACATGTTCTTCTTGAACATACCCAAATGATATGATATTATTTTTTTTTAGGGTTTGACTATTTTATTTCCTAAAATCCCAGAAAAATGCTTATTTCTTCTTGTAGTTAAATCATGCATTGAATTCTCAGAGAGTAAAACACATAAGAAATTCATATGGGACATTTAGTGTTCTAGTAATTATGATCTCTATTTGATTCATGGACAAAGGGAAGAATCAAATCCAAAACAGAGAATAAAATTTCCCTGTGTCAGTAAATTCAAAAAGGAGACATGAAAAGCAAATAGTGCAAATGCATTTTCTCCAGTAATGCCTTTAGGGAAACTTACATTCAGAAAAGAAAACTCTTCAATTATATAGCAACAAAAAATGAGCTTAGTGTAAGCAAAACATTGTCTACTTCTCTTAATAGGGTAATGAACATTGAATAGCTATCTTAAAAACTAAATGATAGAATGAGTTTAAAATTGGATAGACTAAAGAAACGGGTGAAGGCAAACCTGAAGCATTCAGATTATGGCTGTGGATATCATATCTCTATAAGAATGAGGAAAAAGCACTTAGAACTTAGGAAAAGCACTCTCTCTTCTGTCAAAAGTGTCAAGTAAATTAAATAACTCAACCACAGTTTAGGAGCAGCCCTGTGCTCTCAAAATTCTGGGCTAAGGTCAAGAGTGCTATAGCAACCGGGATGAAATGTGAGATTTCATTGTGCCCTGGACTCTTGTTTACCGCACATAAAGAACTTTGAACTAGATAAATATAGAGTTCCAGGCACTGCACTGCTAGTGGCCAAAAACAAATAACCTTTAGCTGCAAAGCAAAGCTGCCCAAGACCTAATAGGTAGGAACTGAGAGCTGACTGCAGTGAATGTGGTAGAAATTCAATTTCATTAAAAGTGAAGGGAGATGACTATGGTGGATCCAATATTGCCTGTAATCTTTTAAAATATTATCTTTGCTGTACACCTCAATCAGTGACCCAAGATGTTCAAGTCAAAAGAAAAGCATGGATATTTAAGAGAAAGAAATCCATGATTAATCTGAGGTTAGAGTTTGAGAAATAATAGTTTATTTTGCAGGTAATCCCAGAAAACATAAGAAAAGCAGGAAAGTGAAGCAGGAGAGAGAAAGCCCAAAGCAGAGGGTACATCTGTCAATTGTTATCACTGAGGCAAATCCAGGAGGAATCCCCGGTGAGAACTCTGGTTGTTTTAGGGGAGTTCTTCAGAGTTAACTCAGCCCTACAGCAAGGAGCTACAGCATTCCCATATCTAGTCTGTCGTTTGTCGAAACATTCTTGAGTGGTCTATTTTGAACCAGAAGTACCTTAAAGTGGAGAGGACATAGGACATATAGTTGAGGCATTTGATGCAATTTGTGCACTTAGATTTTCTTTGTATTTTACCTGGTTTTGTGTCCTTAGGAATTCACATACCTTCACGTTTTATTTAACAGTCATTTCCTTTTGATTTTTAAATATACGTAGAAGCATGTCTGACATAAAAAGCAAGAGCTCTGGCAGACAAACACAAGTCAATACAGTTTATATTTATTTTCTTTGTAAAACAAAAAAAATAATTTGTGTTTTGTAAAGTTTTGATAGCACAGTTCATGATATTACATTTGTGCTTGGAATACAGTACTATCACAGTGAGAATTGGTAATGACCACCAGCATTTTCAACTGAACTACACACCAGCAGAATTAGCATTACAAATATCACCATCCTCTTCCTCCTCATCACTATCATTATCATCATTCTCATCATTTTTTTCTACAAAATACTTGGAAGTTTTTCTGAGAAAATAAAACACATGCCTTCCTATATAATAGGAAACTAATCAGAATAATTTTCAATCTTCAAAAATAGGTGAGTACGTAAGCCTTCTTTAAGATGAAATGCGTCATTGTACTACATATGCTTACGTTAGAATGTTTGGACAGGTACTAATTAACAGGCACTAACAGTTCTGATGGAAGAGAAACATGCAAAGACTAGTTCAGAAAATATTTAAATTTGTCATTACAGTGATTGTCCAAATTGGCACATGTTTTATGGCAACGTAGTTCTGAAAATGAATCAATAGGGCAAAGTCACTCCATTTAAAAACCATTTAGAAACTCCTCTACACAACTGATTGTGCCATTATATGGCTCTGGATGAAAATTTAACATAGTAATTCTTTTACCACTTTTTTTTGGAAAACTATACCACTAAAGGAAACACTGATCTTCCAAGAAGGAAATTTACATTAACCTGGTATCAATGACTGAGTTTACATGATGTGAAAAGTCTAGGTGTGTAACTTTTCATAGGTAGTCTTTTAAATATATTGTTAACTGAAAAGACCAATGAAATTTTTTTTTTTTTCTTTTGAAGGTAGTAAAATACAACAGAACAAGACAAAACAAAGCCAATCAAGATAATGCAATCAAACTGGTACGGAACTTCAGAGCAGCATACTGGGATAACGTAATAGATATATCTCGTAATAGTATAACTTGTTATCTTCAAAATAGTTGTCCACTCAATCAGGTATAGCAAAATCAAACCCAAACCAGAACATTATAAAACCAATCAAAAGAGAATATTGAATAGAGCAAAAGCAATTAAACAGAACAAAGCAAACACAGTGAAAACATTTGCCTTCAGAGAGAAAACAGAAGGAAATCCCCATGTTTTCTCTATTGCATAAGGTCTTCCCCCAAAAGATTCTCAGACTTCTGGCCCACGGTGGTTGCTAACGGAGGCGGGGTGCCGGAGATGGGATGTTTGATTCTCAGCCTGCCCACCAGAAGGCTCCTGGGAGACGCTGACTGATTCTCTTCCTTGAGTTTCTGATAACTCCCAAACTTTTATCACCAGTCCTTAATTATTTATTCAGAAGTGTCCCTTCAGCCCACCGCCACCCTGGATGACTAACAAATATCTCAGTATTACATAAACAGAGAACCCTGAGTTTATCTCATCTCTCCTATGGCCACCGTGCTCCTTTTCAATGCAAATCTTTGAAAACAACTTCTCATCTTTCAGCTTTTCTTTCCTATCATTTCTAAGGATTTTTCTCCAAAGTATTATCTAACCCTATCCACATATTGCTACACTGCAATTTGTTCCCAGACACCATATTATCTTGCTTGAACTATTACAATAGCCAACTCATTGGTTCCCTGCTTTATAACTGCAATCTATTATCAAACAAGATAGAAATACTGCCTTCTTAAAACTTGAAACAGATCCTACAACTTTTACACTTAAAATTTTACAGTGGCTTCATTTTACACTCCAAATAAAATTCTAAAATATTCCCACAACATATAAGGTCTTATTTGGCCATTGTCTCTTGGAGTTTTTCTCTCTAGAATTCTATCTATTACAAGGGGATTTTAACTTCCTGTATGAAGGCCGTAGCATTCTATTTTTCCTTGCTTTCAATTTGCCTTTTGTCATGTGCAACATTATTTTCTCAAATCTTCTTTATGCGTAGCTCATTGTTATTAAACTCTGAGTTTAAATATTGTCCTTTATAGGAGTCTCCTTTAGCAATCCTGTTTAATATCTTCCATACATTTTTCTTTAGTCGCTCTATAACCTTTTTTATAGTATTCACAACTCCCTGAAACGATTTTGTCTATTCACTCCATTTATTATCTGTCTCGCACACTAGAATATAAGATCTGTGAAAACATCAAGTGACGAGGACTTATGACTGTAAATGACACTGTCTGGATGAGATAATGTGCCCCTTCCAAGTTGTTCTTCCTGTGTAGATAAATGATGTTACCCTATCTACCTCTAGACTCTGACATGCTGCTGCCTGGAATGGATATTTATAGAACTTGATTCAATGCCTCAATCCTTTAAATAAGCTATCTTCCTGAAAGAGGGCACTATCAGTAGAAATCAAGATACTCCACATCCTTTTATATATTTTATCTTTATGTCAGTGTAACTGGTCTTATTATAATATGAAGTCTATAGGCTATGCTAAGACCAATACTCTATTAGAAATTCTGGGAACTACTAGAGTCCCAGCAGACTAGCTGAGACACTTTGACAAGTTCAGTTTTATACAATATAATAACATTTAAGTAGCAGCCACCCATTCGGTGGTACACTCTGTTAGAATCGTGTTTTGTGTGGATTGTCTCTGATCAGAAAAATACAGCAGTCATTGTTCTGCTTGTACTTAACTGGCAGGATGGTTCTTCCCAGTAAGGCACCTCAGTAAGAATCTTGGCACCTCTTATTCAAATCAGGTCTCTTATTATCTCAAGTTGATGGGCTCAGTTGTTTTTCTTTGAATTATTATTCCTCTGATTTATTAAATCTTCAGATCTATTTTTGTTGTATCTGCCACTAATATTGCAAATATTATGATATGAAGTAGTATAAGTTGTTGAAATATTAGTACATGATCTATAAAGTTCCTGTTTCATGACAACAGAAAAAATGTAAACAGAATTAAAAATTTTTTGCCATTTGGCTGCCTGCCAAATTTTATGAAGGTTGACCATATTTGAATAATTCAGTCAAGTGATTACAGCAGAAAACTGACGAGGTGAATCAGCTCACCATTCACTTTGCCAAAGGAGCTGCACCTGAGAGGCCTTAATGGCCCACTTCTCTCATCACACTAGCTATTGCTGCATAACAAATTGCTCTAGAACTTAGCTATTGACAACATAAACATGTATCATTTTACAGTTAATACTCCAGGTATTACTAGTAGCTGAGCTAACTAGTAATCTTGGGAGGATGGAATCAAACAGATGCACTATGATAGCAATTTGAAAGTTTTACTGAAGGAAGGCTCTCATCTAAATTGGCAGGATTCAGACGATATGTTTCCATGTTCATTTATGTGGGGAGTTCCATGACATGGAACTTGGTTTCCTGTAAAGTGATGAAAGACAGAGTGAGAGAATCAAACATGGAAGCCAAATTGCTATGAGCTGACCTAGTAAATGATATTCCTTTAGAAGCAAATCAGTGAGTCCAGCCTATTCTCAAAAAACAGGTGACTAAATAAAAATGTGAACACTAGGAAGTATAAATCATTAATGGTCACAGCATTTAAATTCTTTTCAATTTTTATTTTTATTAATGCATCTTTGTATCATACAATATTTACATTCCTTATGGGCAGTTGGTACATGTATATAGCACATTCTAATTCTCGTTTTCATCTCTTTCCCCTACCCTACCATTGGTCTCCATCAATTTGCTGGTCCCCTTTCCATTTTCAGAAGATCTAACTCTCTACTTTGTATTGTCTGTCTTTAAATTTGCTGTTTATTGCACTTTGTCTATAACTGAAGTGAAGAGATACTTAAATTTGCATGTTTGATTTATTTCTCAGATTACTATGGTCTCAAGATGCATCCAGTTTTCTACAAATTGCTAACGTTTATTTTGCTTTATGGTAGAGTTGTACTTCATAGTGTAAAAATATCGTTTTCTCTATTCATCTATTGATAGATATTCAACCGTTTTAAGATTTAGCTATTATAAATTGTGTTGCTATAAACATGGTATACAAGTATCACTAAAATATGGTTCCTTTTAACTGTTTTGGAAAGATATCTGAAAGAAGGACACGGTTGAATGGAATTTCTGGGTTTAGTTTTCTGAAAAATCTCTACTGATTTCCACAATGCTTGCACTAGTTTATATTCCCACTGAAAATGTAGAAGGTTACCTTTGTCTCCACAGCCTCACCAACATTTGTTCTTGTTTGATGTCTTGATGATGTCTTATTTGGAGTAAACTGGAACCTTTATGTTATTTTAATTTGCATTCATCTAATAGAGATATTGACCCTTTTTATGTATTTGTTGAACATTTGTAATTCTTTTTTTAAGATGTGTCCATTTCAGTTTTCAATTTGTATTGTCTTTTATTTTAGAGAATCTGTATTTTTAGTTGTTTATATATATGAGTCCTGTAACTGAGGAAAAGCTGGAAAAAATTTTTGTCATTCTGTAGGTCATCTCTTCACTATGTTAGTTATGACTCTTCACTATGTTAGTTTGTTGTGTAGAAGTTTGTAAATTTGGTATTATGCCATTTGTTGATTCTTGGTACTGTTTCTTGTACCAAAGATTATGTTGAGAAAGACCTTGCCTATGCCTATGACTTCAAGAGTTTTACCTGTTCTATCTTCAGCTGATTAAATGTTTCTCTTTTAGCATTTCTGGTCCATTTTGATTTTATTGTAGTACATGGTGAGAGGTATGCGTTCAGTCCTCTGCATGTGGATAGACAATTTTCCCAGCATCATTCACTAAAGAAAGTATATTTCCTTCAGCGTATGTTTTTGTTTCCTTTGTGAAAACTCAGCAGAATGTCCTTGGGTTTAGTTTTGTTTTTTTTTTTTTTTTTTTTTTTCTGTTCCTTTGATCCACATAATTATTTTTGTGCCTGTACCATGCTGTTTTTATAACTGTAACTTTTTAATATCATTTGAAGTTCAAAATTGTGATACCTCCTGCCTACTTTTATTATTCAGGTTGCTTTTGCTAATCTAGATCTTTTATTTCTATATGAATTTTAGGATCATTTTTTCTACTTTTGATAGGAATGCTGTTAGTATTTTGACTAATGTTGCACTAAAATGACATATCTGTTTTGAAAGTACAATCATTTTTTCCATATTCATTCTGCCTAATCAGGAAAAGGGTATATATTTACATTTTCTGATTTTGGTCTTTTTTTTTTGTTTTTGTTTTTTTTTTTTTTTTTTTAGAATACTAAGTTTTCATCATGGAAGTCTTTTACTTCCTCCTTAGGTTCATTCCTAAGTACTTAGTTCTTTTGATGATATTTTGAATGGTAGTGTTTTTCTAATTGCTTTCTCAGTGCATTAATTATTGATATACAGGAAGACTAGTGCTATTGATTATTGTATGCTGACTTTATATCCTGGTACACTGCTAAATTTGATTCTTAATTCTCAGAACCTTGTATTGGAATTTCTTTGACCTTTAATGTAGCGGAACATATAATCTCTAAATAATGATACTTTAACTTCTTCCTTTCTATATCTATCACTTTTATTTCTTTCTCTTGCATGATTGCTTTGCCTAATATTTCAAGTATATTGTACAGGGATAGTGATAATGAGAATTCTTGTCTTGGTCATGATTTTAGAGGGAAACTTTTCAAATTTTCCTCATTTAATATGACATTGGCAGTACGTTTGTTATAAATGACTTATCAAATTGAGATAAAATCCTTATATACCTATTTGTATCAGGTTCTTTTTATCATAAATGTTGGATTTTGTCACAGTCTTTTATTGTGTGTCTATTGGCGTCTTCATGTATTTTTTCTTTACTTCTGTTTATGCTATGTATTATATTTATTGATTGACATTTGCTGAACTATACTTGTATTCTGGGAATAAAGAGTACTTGGTAATAATATATGATCATTTTGATTATATATTGCAGTGTTTGCCAATATCTTACTGAGGGTTTTTGCTTCTATGTTCATGAAAGTGATTGGCTTGTAGTTCTCTTTTAGATTATATCCTCGTCTGATTTTCAGATCAGCGTGACATTTCCAAAAGACTTTGGGAGCACTGTTTTCCTTTCAACTTTATTAAAAGAATTTGAGGTGTATTGGTCTTAGAGTTTCTGAAGTTAATGTCCAGTTCCCCAGTGAATTTACAGAGAACTTTGCTTTTCTTAGGTGGTGGGGTCTTTATTAATGATACTTTAATTAACATTGTAATTTAATTACTTCTTGGTTCAATTTTGGTATGAAAAAATTGTATGTATCTAGGAATTTGTCTTTATTATCTGAATATTCAGTTATTAGAACACAGACTATCAAGGTAGTTACAAATAATTTTCTCAGATTATGCAGCATGTTGTGATTTTGCCTTTTTAATATCAACTTGATGATTTATTTGGTCTATTTTTCTTTAAAATAAGATTGGATAAAGATTTGTCTATTTTGTTCATTCTTTCTAAAAATTATTTCTTGAGTCTTTGCATTCTTTTCTTAATCTGATTGTTATTATTTTCTGCTCCAATCTTTTAAATTTTCTTTTTTATACTAGTTTTGGATTTCAATTGTTCTTATATTCTGGGACCTTGGGTTATATCATCAAATTTTTTGAGCTCAGTGTGCTTTTATGGCCTTCACAGGTATAAAATTATCTCTTAAGATTCCTTTCATTGTGTCCCATAATATTTTGCATGTTGTATAGCTTGATTCTTAGATTTCTCTAATTCCTTGATTTTTTTCTATGAGCTATTGATTATTAAATAATATATTATTTGATTTTCATATATTTTCATAATTTCTGTGGTTTATTTTGCTATTAACTTCTGGTATGATTGCAATATGATCAGACAATATGCATGGGATAATTTCAATGTTTTGCATTATTTTATTGTGCCTTATTGAGTAGATTGTAATCTATTTTGGAGAGTTTCCATGTGCTTCTGAGTAGGACATATACTCTGTTTTTGGGTGGCAATTTTTAGATGTTCATCAAGTCTACCCTTTATTGATATACCCTTTGTTGATTTTTTTTTTTTTAGACAGTTGATGAGTCTGTTTGTGATATGGGTGTGCTGCAGTCCCCCACTATAATTGCGTTGATGTTTATCTGATCTTTTTAGGTTTAGTTCTGTTTGTTTCAAAAAGTTATATGTACTGGTGCTTGTTAGATATATGTTTATAATTGTTATCTCTTCCTGTTGAATTCTTAAGCAGTATGTAGGGACTTTCTTTGCATCTTCCAATCACATTTGCCTAGAAATTCACTTTGTTGGATATCGGGACAGCTATTCCTGTGTTTTTTTATTTTTTTTTTTTCATAATCCTGTTTTATGGAATATTCTTGGCCATCCTTAAATTTTTAATCTGAGTTTATTTTTAATTTAAATGTGTTCCTTGCATACAACATACTATTGAAAAAAATTTTTATCTATTCTGCTGACCAGTGACTTTTAATTGGGGATTTTAGACCATTCACATTGAGAGACATTAAAAAGTTTTTTGAGTTATTCCTATCATTGAATTATTTTCTGATTGCTGATTTCCTTTCTCCCCTTACTTAACTGCTCACCTTGTTTGGTATAGTTATTCTCTCATTGTTGGCTTTTCTGTCTAATTCTAGGGTACCGTTGAGAGATTTTTAGTAATTGTTGGGTGGTCATGAATTTCCTTAGGTAGTCTATCTCATGAAAATACCTTATTACTCCAATATTGAACAATAGCTTTGCATGATTATCAGGCAAAGTTGGAAATTGCTTTCTTTAGGCCTTGAAATACTTTACTTTATGTTCTTCTCATCTGTAAAGTTTGTGATGAGATGTCTGCTGTAATCTTAATGGGCTTACCTTTATAAGTGATTCCTTGCTGTTCTCTAACAATTTTTAAGGTTTGGTCCTTTTGTGATTTTGACTATGTTGCACCATGAGGAGGTTCTTTTCTCATAATGACTTTTTGCTATGTCTCATTTATCTACATATTAATTTTTTCCTCATATTTAGAAGTTTTATTGTATTATTTCTGAGAATAAGTTTTTATTTAAAGAGAAAAAAACACAAAAAGGGTAGAAATAATACAGAATTTCAGAAAAATAAACAGTAAGAAATCACTAGTTGATAAGTTACATGTTGTCATGTTAGAAATAGTTGTTCAAGTTACAAAATTAAAGCATACAAGTTGATATTCCAATAATGACACTACAAACAGTTCTTCTCAATGATCCAACAAAACCTTAGTAATATGGTTATCAGTCCCACAGTCTTGTTTTTTTTTTTTTTTTTATCTTAAAGAGGATAAGATTAAACATGTCAAAACAGAACAAAACAGTTCATAAGGAAACAATTTAAAGAAACACAGACTTCAAAGAGTCCACTGGAGATCTTCACTGTCTATCTTATTGTCTCTAGTTTTCTTCCAAATAGTTGTCCCCATCTTCATACACATTGAATATATACTGAACGTTATAGAACTAATCAAATCATTACAGGATGATGAAGGCTTTTTAGGTCTTCAAGATCTGATTTTGGGGAAGTCAATAATGACTACCATAATGTCTCTCATTATCTTAGATGTAGCTGTCTTTATCTTTACGTATGCTGAAATTGAACATAAGAGACTAGACTAATATCACTCCGAACTGTGAATTGCTAGTATTGCTAGATTTTGTATCATGATGCTACAGAATTAGCATTGGGTTTCTTAGTGTCTCTTTTTCTTTAGAATATCTGTTCATTACATTGTGTGTTATGTAATCTGTTCCCATAAATAGTTTAGAAATTCTTCCCATGTGCAAATCTCTGCATGTATATCTATCCTTTCTGTATTTTAGGGAAAAACAGATCAAAACAAGACAACAAAACAAATTCCTAGAATAACATGAAATAATAATGACATATAAGACCACAATATTAGGTAATCTTCAGTAGTTACTATGCTTTCTCTTGTTATATTCAATAGAATTGTCCACATCATCAAGCATTATATAGTCAAGCATAGCATTACATAGCTATTTTTATAAAAACACATCTTTGAAGACATCATAGGACTTGAAAGCATTTAATAATCAAAACTGGAAAGGATATCTTTTACATCTTGTCATCTTCAGAGCAGTTGTCTCTACTCTTATACTTGATACTATCAAGCATACCAAATTCGAATAAAATCAGTCAAGTCAAAATAGCCGTATAACAAACCAGCTTCAAATAAGATCAATCAGAGTAAGACAATGTAAGTAATACTAGATTTTAGTTTAAGTTAATAGGAAATTAAGAATAGTTACCCTAGTACAACCTGTTATTTTTGGGTTAGCTGTTTGTGCCCTCAAATCTCATATGAATAGACAGACTGGAACAAAATATAATCAAACTAAACAGAGTGATAAGACTACTGTGGCTTTTAAATTCTGATACACTTATAACAATGTCCTCTGCCTTCCTTTTTTAGGCAGTTCCCCACCTTTCCCCTTCTCAGGATGCTTTGTATATTTTGGGTCCCACTAGCTCCGATAGTTTTTAGACTAGGGGGGTCAACCTGTTATCTATCTGAGTGTTGCTGAACCTTTTTACCCCTGAAAGTAATCTTGAGCTGTATTCCTTTACTTACTAAAGTCATAGGGTTTTCCTTCCTTCCAGCTGTGTAGTTCTATACTGCCCAAAAGTGTCATAACTTTACAATCTATCTGCAGCTGCTGGACGAGTTTTCACTATTTCTCTCTGGTTTCCTGCCACATATAGCATTGTTTTCTCATCCTTGACTTTCAGTTTATTAACCCTCTTTCAGGTTGAGTGTATTTCCTATTCAGAGCCTCTTGATGGATCCTGCCTCCTAATCTAGTCTGCCTGTGTTTCTTTTTTGTTAGTGTATCAAGGCTATCTGTATTAAAAATTATAGCTTAACATCTCTGCCTCATCTCTGCTATTGTATTCTTCTGCTATTATTTGTCTACTTTACTCTTTCATTCCACTGTCTGCCCCACTCATTGAGGCCTCTCTGCCACTGTTGCTGGAATCTTGGTATTATTTCCTCTCTCTCTCTGGAATGTCCTTCAATATTTTTTGTAGGGCTGGGTTGGTGGCCATGAATTCCCACATTTCCTCCATAATATGTTGTTTCTCCATTAATTTTGAGACGGTTTTTCTGGGTACATCAGTCTTGGTTGGAAGTTATTTTCTTCCAGGGCTTGGATTATCCCCCCCCCCAGGCTCTTTTCGACTTGACAGTTTATGTTGATAAGCCTGTCATTATTTTGATGATTTGTCCTTTGGACAAAGGAAATCTGGTTCCTTTCTCTGGCTGCTTTTAATATTCTGTTATTGTGGTGGATTTTTGGTATCTTGATTATTATATGTCTGGGTGTAGATCTGTTTTGGTTGTAGGTGGCTAGAGTTCTGTATGCCTCATTTACGCCTCATTTTTCTTATGCTTGGGAAGTTTTCCTTAATTATATCTGTGAATATTCCTTGTATTTCATTTGTAGTTACTCCTGCTTCTTCAATTATGTTTTTTATTCTTAAGTTACAAATCCTCTTGTCATCTTCTAGCCTTTGAATTGCTTCTTCCTGGTTCCTTGTTATTTTTAAGAGATCTCTCTTTTTTTTTTTTTCATGATCACACATCATAGAGCTCTCTTCAAGTTTTGAAGGGCTAACTTTAGTTTCTGTCACGGCATTTTGCCAGCTTTCAATTGAGTTTTTAGTTTCCTGGAAATCTCCTTGGATCTGTTTCATGTATTCTAGATTTTGTTTATATTCTTCATGAAAGGTTTCTCTTCCTTTTCTGAGTTCCTCCATTCTTCCATTTGTGTTCTCTTGAGAGGGGCTTATCATTTCTTTAATTAATCTTTTTATATCTTGCCTCACTTGAATCAGAAGTACAGCTTTAAATTCGTCTATGAGGTCATGAAGGTATTTCTTTATGTCTGCTGATGCTGGGTCTAATATTGCATGATTGCTGCACTAGTTGTTTTCTGTATTTACCTCTCCTGGGCTTATTTTCTCAGGGTGAGCAGCTGGAGGTGTTTTTTTTTTGTTTTGTTTTTTGTTTTGTTTTTTTTTTTTGTTTTTTTTTTTTTATTTTATTTTTTTTTTATTTCTATCTCTTGTCATGTTTCTGGTTTCTTTCAGACAGGTATGTGCTGGTGATCTCTGGCCCTCTCATTATTTCTTAGGGACTTTCCAAAGTTTGCTGACTGGGATTTTGCTGCCCTCCCTAATTTGCTGTTATCTGAGGTATGGTCAAGGATTCAGGGACAGTGCAGGCTAGCCTCTAACTCTGAGACATTTGACCCGCAATTTCCTTCAGGGACTTATGATGTTGTACCTTGTGGATATCACTGAGTCATACCTTCTTGTGCTTGGCTATTGGGTCCCAACCAAAAGCGTAGCTCAGCTCCAGCAAAGCCCACCTATCTTCTCTGTGCCAGGGGCAGCTGACTGATGCTGCAGTGGGCTGGGCTCTGCCCAACTCCAAGATGTCCTCCAGCCAGTGACAACAGCCATGGAACCCAATCCCCAGCACTCACTGGGAATCAATGCAGCTTCTCCTCTTGACTCCACTCCATGCCGCGCCACATCCCCCGACCAAGGGCTCAGGACTCCAAAATTCCTGTTTCAGCTCCACCTTGAATCCCCTGACTCCACAGCAGTCCCAGTACAGCCTGGACCAGTCTCAGTGGGCACGCATTTCCTTCTTTCACAGAGGTAGCTTCTAGCTTGATGTGGTTTTTCCATGTTTAGATCAGCATCCTGCCTCTTCAGAAAACTGTGTGGGCATGGCGCCGAGCTTTGGTGCCCAGGTGCATGGTCCTCTCTGTGGCCTCTTCCAGCGCTGAGCCCTGGGACCCAATTTCCAGTACTCACCGAGAGACAATAAAGCTCTCCCCCTTGGCTCCACTTTGGATTGTGGGGTGTCTTCCCATCAAGGGCCGAGGACTCATTGACTCCCGTTATCACCAGCTGCTGCTTAGGCATGACTTTGGATCATTGGACTCCAGGGCGTGCCCAGCACACAGAAAGGGTCTCAGTGAGAGCCTTGGGCTACAGCCCTCCACCCATGCTTTTCCTTCCTCTTCCTACTTTTATTTCTCCCTTCGGTTTTCTCTTGGCTTAATAAAAATCATCCTCCAATCGTCTGGCCCTTTCCATGCTGTCAGATTCTAGCATCTGAGCTGTCTTCCCTGCAGAGGCTCTTGATCCAGCCCCCTATCAAGCTGCCATTTTCTCTCCTCCCTGAGAATAAATTTTTTAATGTCTTTAATATTGTGTTCTGATTTTCCTCTTACTCCAATTAATCTTAGTCTTGTTTACATAATTTATCAGTTGTTGGATCCATTCCTCATATTCTTTTCACAGAATCTCTAAATCATTGGTCCCTGACATTAGCCCTTTCTCTCACACTACTCTTGTCTAGTGACTGTACTTTTCATAGAATTGTTAATGTCTTGAATTTCCTTCTTCTTCCTTTCTATAGTCTTCAATTCTTTCTTAAATTAGTCATGCATAGTTATGCAAAATATCACTTTGTTTAACATAGCTAGCTTTTCTTGAGAGTATGTTCTGTCAACTTGCTGATCATTTTGTATACAAGGTACATTATATATTTATATATTCTTCGAGCTTGTTGAACACTTTATTGGTCTGTGTTTTTTTTTTTTTAATCTCCTCTGTTACTTTAAAAAAGTTTCATCTATGTGGTTTTTTATTTTCTTTCCACTGATGCACCAACTCTAGCCTGCTTGGATTCACTTTTGGAGTGAAACTTCACATTGTTTTTGTAGTTTACAGTAGCTGTTTTTTTTTTTTTTTTTTTTTTTGTGCTAGTGTTACTGGCCAAATTCATAATTTCTCCTGAGATTTTCAGCTTCCATGCTTGATTTTTCTTCCTCATCCATGATGAGTTCCATTGGTTGAGTGTTGCCTCTGATGCCCTGCACTGAGAGGAAACAAAATGCAGAGCCAAGTAAGGGTTGACAGGTGCCCCAGGCCAGGGCAAAGATTCCAAGCATGGGGTTTGAAGTTGTTGTTCTGTTTTGCTGCCATAGTATGTTATATACTATCTGCCCTAGAAATTTCTGGCCACCTGAAGTGTAATTTAATCAGATTTTCCTTTGTTATCATCTTGGAAACTCCTTTAGTTTTATACTATGGCAGATTCTTCTTTCTAACTCCATATTGGTTGCTTTTTTGGAGTTAATTTCTGGGTTCTTTTTTGCAGTTACTTTATGAAAAATGGTACTTCAGAACTAAAATCACAGATGGGGTTTGGGGTGCATACCTATAATCCCAACACTCTGGGAGACCAAGATGATCGAATTGCAAGTTTGAGTCTAGCCTAGACTACATAGTGACTTAAAAGAGATCTGATCTTTAAACAAAAATGACAAAAGACATGTGGCTTTTGGTTTTACGTTTGCTCTTGGATACACAAAGGAGTACCTCTGATCTGTGAAAAAGGATAAACCTATGTCATTTGAAGGAAAATGGGTGGACTGTGAGACCATACCCCCAACTGAAAACAAAAACAAAAACAAGACACAGAAGGTTAAATGAGAAAAGAAAGATTCACACTTGTTTATCATTGTCTTTGCATTCACCCTTAAATTCCTTCTTGGAAGTCTATCCTTTTTTCATACTATAATTGCTTTTCTAATTAAAGACATAGTTTTCATATAGTAAAAGTATGCAAGACATTTCTTAGGTTTTGATTTATCTGCCAGTATATTTACTTGGTTCTGATCTCTTGACAAGTTCCTTGATTACATTAAACAGTAGAAATATATTTTTCTTGCAATACTTTAAAGACAAAGTTCCCTTGTCTTCCGGTGGCCCATGTTATAATTGTGATACAGTCATTGTCATTGATGGTCCTCTGAAAACAACAATTTCTCTTCCTCAAACCAATTTTAAAATATTCTTTTTTAGAAAAAAAAATCATGTATGCTAAACTATGATGTGCCTATTTTGCCTGAGTATTTTGAATTTTCTTTTCTGCTTGATATTGTTTGATATTCCTTGATTTGTGAATTGAAAATTAATCTTGTTTGCCTCATTTTCCTTCTCTTTCTGAGCCTCCATTTCTTGTGATTTAGATGGATCAATTTTCATTCACATTGAAGTGTTTTCATTTGTCTTAATTCTTCTGTATATGATTCAATTTTTCACGTTCTTTTTTTCTGGTGTTCAATAAACTTTTAAATTTACATGCTGGCATTTGTTTATTCAAGTCTAGAATTTCCATTTAGTTGGGGCTGGGGATTTATCTCAGCGGCATAAGCACCTGCCTTGAAAGCAGGCAGTAAGTGAGTTCGATCCCTGGTACCAATAAAAAAAAAAAAAAAAAAAAAAAAAAAAAAAAAGAAAAAACAAACAAACAAAAAAAAAAAAGAATTTCCATTTAGTTTATTTATGTAGTTTTGGTTATTGTTTCATGAATAGTGCCATCTTGTCTCTTATTCTAATTACTTTTTATTTATTGCAAATCCTATATAAAAGATGATGGTTAAGACTTGGTTGGCATAAAATTGTTTTGGTTTTACGTTTGCTCTTGGATATGACTTGTTGATGTTTACTAAGCCTCTGTAACTGGACAATACTTGAACTCTAAATTTTGTGTCTCTGGCTGTGGGAAGATAGTAGAATCTGTACTATTTAATTTTCTTACTGGGACTTTCTATTTTGCCTTATGTTTATACAGGCTAGAGTAAGTCTAGGGCTTAAAGCAGAAGACTGCAGCTTTACCATGTTATCTGTTTCAGTTTCCTACCATTGTGATACTTCTGAACTAAAAAAGAAAATGACAAGTTTTCCTAGCCCAATAAAATTTCTGCTTTCCGATTAAGCTTTATTCTTTTTGTTTCACAAAACTAATAGTGTCCTGAGGAAAAATATCAATATCAATTGTGGCTATCTCCCCAACGTGCCTTTTCCTTTTTAGGGTGATATCTCCCGAAGTTTTGCTTTGGGTGATTCTTGTAAGACTTTCATGATTGTTTTGTTAATATTGCCCATAGTTTTTAGTTACTATCAACAAAAGAGGTGGAAAATGAAACTGCTGCAGCATAATTTAAAGATCAACAACCTGTCCTTGTGTTAGAGTTCTGCAGAGAGACAGAACTGATAGCATAATATACTGTAAGAAATTAGTTCTTATGATTACAGATACTGAGTTCTAAAATCAGACTAGAAAAGTTAGACCCATGAGATGAGAGTATGGTTTAATCCCAGTCTGAAGATCTAAGAAGCAAAAGGCTGATAATATAAATTCCACCCAAAACCGGGAAAGCTCATTTAAAATGGGCAATGTTTTAGCTTGACTTCAAAGACAGGAAAAGACTAATTTTCCAACACAAAACAATGAGAAAAGAGGAGTTCTCTGGCAGCCATTTTTGTTCCAGTCAGATCTTCAACTGACTGGATGAGGTATGCTCACATTAGGAAAGGCAAAAGGCAAACTGCCTCCTGAAATCTGGCTATTCAAGTGTTACGTCACTTAGAATACCCCTGCAGATACCACCAGAATAATGTTTGATTAAGTGTTTCTGTACCCTACAGCCCAGTCAAATTTCTCACTAATCATCACTCTCCCTAAATAGAATTTAGAGGAATGAGAAAATTTACTCTCATACTTTGTCCTTACTTATGTTGATTTTTCTCTGGATACCAACTGTATCATTGCTTTAGGTATCCAAGGTATCTAAAGTAGGTAAGGTCAAGGCGGATTTCATTCAAGTACTTCTACATACACATTAAGTAAAATTCCTTAAAAGGAGGTCATATAAATGCCAAATATTATAGTAGGCCAAGTTCTATTTTTTTATGTTTTATAATATAGTTGTTAGCAAATTGCAAATCATATTGACTTCACAACAGAAAGGAATAAGCAAACATTATCTGAGCATTATCTGAACCTCAACAGAGACTGAGCCATCATATCTCTGTGATTCTCATGGCTTTGTCCTGCATTGTTTGTCCATAGTTCTCAGAATATGATTATTTTATAAGTCCACACTGGCTATTGACATTTCAGCCTCCATATCCATTGGCTGTCTCAGAATTCTCCTGTAAAGTTTTTAACACATAGGCTAAGTAATCCGTCTTTTAGGAAATTCTTTAAATAAGCTAATGCATGTAATGAGCTTAAGTACTTCAGCATATATTAACAGTGTTGGCAGTTGATACCACTGCCACTTTCTCTTTTAATTCCTTCCATACTTGTCCTTTTGTACCATAGCAAGGTAAATCATGATCTTTATTTCTCTTGTCCCATCCTTGATGTTTTATGGTGAATGAATTTTACCTATTATCTCTGGCAGAAGTAACTTATTAGGAATGGTACCAACTGATGGTGATAGCACTGGCAATTAGTGTCATTTGTTGAATGAACGATTCGCTTACAGCATGATTTAATGTATATGGCCTTGTTTAACCCTTACATCCGGTTTTAGTAAAATGAATCTGTTGGTGTAATATGAGGCACTTTGGAGCGTAACTATTTATGAAAACGCAAGGATTGCATGGTACCTACCAAATCAGGCATAAGCAATTGCTTATTCTGCATGTCTAAATAATAGTTTACTTGGGATTCCAAGGAGCAGTGGAGTCCTGAGACCTACCCTAGTCATTTGTGTTTCCTTCAACATCAGTTCCTTCTCTGAGTGATGGCTCAGTTAAAATTTGTCCAAGAGTATTATGGGCTTTCCTGTCCTCTATTCTTAAATTCTAACCCCAAATTATATTGCAAATTTGGAGTGAATTATAATTCACCAATTTGCTTTCAGTTAAGAAATAATGAAAGCTTATATTTTGGACATAAAATAAGCAAAGTATCTCAATTTTAATCTCATTTACATAAAGGTTTTTTTTTTAGCCTAAAACTATCATATATGATTTAACAATTCTTTTAGAAAAAGGAAGGATTGAAATAAATATTTGCTACCTGAGTACTATGTGCCAGGATCTACGCTGTAACAAAAATAGAGATCAATGTAAATAACTCTGGAACTCTCAGATATTCCTCATACTAAATGCTTATGAATGATTGATTTAGGTTTTGTAAATGAAGAAGTTAGGGGCCAGGGTCACTCAGTGATGGTCCAGAAGACTGTGTTAGGAACAGGTGAAGGCAGAACCCTACCCTGTCCTCTGACTTACATTGCAATTCCTGTGGACTTTGCATCATCCCAACTGCTGCCTTTTACACTAACGATTCACATTAGAAATAAATTTCCTCAGCTTTTTCTGCTGGTTGGTATTTTAACACAGACCCAGAGAATAATTTATTATTTCTGTGTGAGTGTGTGTTTGTGTGTGTGTGTGTGTGTGTGTGTGCGTGTGTGTGTGAGTGAAGTCTTTCTCCATTTACATATGCTTCTGCTTGCAGATTCATAGTCTAGACGGCCACAGCTGTGAGTATTCACTGGTGGGCCATTATGATGATGCTTGCTCTTTCTCATTAATATCATAAATGGGTGTAAAGCTTGATAGCTCTAAGTGACAGAAAAATATTTTTATAGGTATAGCAGACACCCATGTCTTTGTAATTAAGGTTGCCTGAAATAAGACCAAATATGTCAACATATTTATGCCTTGTATTCTGCAGCCTCTTTTCATGTTATTTTATTAACATAAGGGGTGACTTTAATTATGCAGAGCTACAAACTGCATTATTGATATTCTATAAACATTAACTACGCCTGCCTCTAATGAAGCCAAAATAAAGTGCAGTTGTTTTTCTCCCAAGATTCTTAGAAAGAAGTTCTGTGGCAAAAAAATAAAAGGAGTTGGTGGCCTTCTCTACTCTCATTACTAAATGTATCAGGATATAGTCACTGTATTTGTTGGAACTTTCTATCTTCATACTATTGACCTCACTAGTGCAAAATTGTGGTGATCCATTAAAATATACTAGGTCCCTGAGGTTTGTCACCTGACTCTACAATGGTATATTTTAAAATTTTTAGCATACTTTATTCCATCTAGCTCCACTAGTAGGCTTATCAGAATATCTCAAAAGTGTTGACTTCCTTCCATTTGTCATTTGATTTGAACTCAAACCTATCAATCAGTTTAATTCTTAGCGGATTTAAAAGAAATAGTTTCCAGAATCAGATACACTAAATATTATCTCACTGGGTTTTTCTATAGCTTTGTATTGTCACCAGTTAAGTTCAGTTGAGACAGACAGACAGACAGACAGAGAGGGGGCGGGGAGGGGAGAGAGAGAGAGAGAAAAAAAAAAGTAGCTGATTAGCATTAACAACCTATTCTAAATAAATTACATGAGGCTCATTGCTATTAAAAATACTATAAAAGTTTAAGGGAAAATAGAATCACAAACAAATTGACTATTATCCTTCAGGTGTAAGGAAGCTACAAGAACCTAAAATCCAACCTTGGAGTGGTGGCCCAATGTGTAATACCAGAATTTGTAATCCCAGTCAAAATCAGGAGAATGGCAAGTTCAATTCTAGCCCAAGCTAAATAGTGACTTAGTGAAACCTTGTGTCTAAATAAAAAAAGGAATGCAGATGTGGCTCAGTGGGAAGACCTCGGGTTCAATCTCCAGTGGTGGAGGTGGGGAATAGATCTAAAAATCAAGCAATTTCATCTCGTTTCACTCTGTTCCATCTACGGCAGTGATAAGCCAAAAATTGGTCCTTGTTAGGATCAACCATAACTTATTAAAAATAATTTGAGCAAAATGAGTTCTATTACTGTAACAATTAGTGAAAATATACATGCCATTATAACTAACTTCACATTTTGGGCTTGTTTAAAAACTTTGTTATAAATGTATGCGTGAGCATTTTTGTGGCAATGTTCTTATGCAGCCTGTGATGCTTAGGTGGTCTGGACTTTCATTTGTTCCTTCCTAAAGCAAATGAGCGATAGATATTTGCTATCTGGATAAAGGATAGAGCCAAACAATCATAGCATCTGTTTTTAAAGTGCATGCTCTTCATAAGGAGAAAAGTATTATAGAGGGAGTGACAACAATGGCAGATGTTGTGATGAGCAGATGGGGATTTTAAATAAGGACTAAAATGCATTAAGTACACTAACAGGAAAAGTATATGTAATGGGTAAAGAGAGGATTATGGGAGATATGGAAATGATACAGAAAGAACTGAATGAAAATTCTAAAACTGAAAATATAAAATATGAAATAAAAATAATTCATTCAAGGGAACTGAAAGCAAACAGGATGCTACAGAGAAGATTAATGAATTTAAAGATAAGTTAATAGATACTCAACTTCAGAACAGAGAGCACAAAGATAAAGAAGTAAATAATGAATACAACTGGAATAACCTGTAAGGTTCAGCCACACGATTTATACATATGTGACTGTAGTCTTCAAAGGAGAAGAGAGAGATGTGGAACAGAAAAAAGAAAAATATATGTGGCAAAATAATGACAAAACCTCCTTAAACTCAATTTAAATTTTTAAACCACAACACAACAGACCAAACAAACGAGGATAAATAAAAAGAAAAGTACTTGTATGCCATCACAGTCTAAAGTCCAGATGCCATAATTAGACAAGGAAGAGGAAAAATAGCTAGACAATTTTCCTGTGACTGTTCTTGTTCCAAGTCATACATTATCATAATAATTTCTTCCTATCCTAACAAAAATTACAGTTCAAATAAAGACAAAATAATACCAACTTTCATAGGAAAAATATAAGATGGGTAAAAAGATAGGAGTTCTGGAGAGATAAAGAATTCTAGAGACATACATGTATGTGTAATGTATAATACACACACATACATATATATATTCTAAATATCTAAATGGAATAAATACATACATATATATATATATATATATATATTCTTGATAGTATATATATTCTGAACATTATATTTATTCTGGAGATATACATAAGTGTATTCTACTAAAGAGATATAAAACAGATGGTATTATCTTCATATGAGGAAGCCTAGAAGATGTCTTATATCCTAGAAAATCCACTATACTATTGGTCCTTAAAGAAGAAATTGAAATTTCACATGTAGTAATTTCAGTGACCAAGGTTACCCAAGCAGCAATTTGCCATATTAATAATTGTTTGGAAGCTAATGGCCATGACTTTAAGCACCTTTTGTGCTTTTAGAGGTCAAATTTTGCTTATTTTACTGTATAGTACAGTACTATAGTTTATATTCTGTTATGCATTACAGTAATGCAAGTAAGAGTTATGCAACTATAAGCAAAATAAAGTTGGAGTCCCCTTTGACCATTTATTTGGTCTGACTATTGTAATGTGTACACTATACACAACTCCTGATTTTGTCATAATTAATGCAATGACCTACTGCAGGAATGAAATAGCCCATTAAACAAAGAATGCCTCTGTATATATTCTAGGCATATATTTATATTTTCTCTAGATTATATCTCAAGATATATAATTTTTTACATCTTTTTCCCATTATATAGATTATTCCCTGTATAGATTAATATTATTTTTGTCATTAGTTATTAGTTATATTATTATTTCTGTGGAAGTAGGAAGAGATTATTACAATGACATCTTACTTGGAACAAAATCATTCTCAGGTACATTTTCTTTCCTTTTTCATATGTATAGAAAAATCATATATATATATATATATATATATATATATAAATCATATATATATATTCTATATATGTGAATATGGAATATAGATCCAGAATAGATACGGCCTGAAGTGAGTCACAAGTTAATGCAAAGCAGATTCAATTACAATTTAAGTTTTAAACATAAGAACTATTACCCAGTATCAAAATAATCCATACAGAAGAATATACCATCAAAGGCAGAAATATTATAATAATACTATCACTTGAGGCTGAATCAGGTCTAACTGGAATCAATATACTGTTCTTTGGGATACACAATAAATTTTCACTATTAAATCAATTTACTGTTAGCTATTTTGTTATATACATTCAAAAGCATCTTAACTGACATATTACGATAATGTGTAGTAAGATGATTTTTTGAGTGACACAAATTTAAAATTTTATAAATCTTTTCATATGAATTCTTTCCAAATTATTGAAAAAATATTCCTTATGTTAGTGCATTATAGAGCCAATTTCTCCATAATTTCATATACATGATTGAATTTCTAAAATTTTTGTTACATTCTTTTTTGTTGTATTTGTTTTGTTTTGTTTTGAGACAGGGTCTTGTTATGCAGTCCAGGTGGCCTTTGAATTAACTTTGTAACCCGGGCTGGCCTTGAACTCCAGGCAATCCTCCTGCCTCAGCTTCCTGAATGGTGGGATTACAGGTATGTGCCACTATGCCCAGCTCTACATTTTTTTTTTTAAATTTAAAGTTATTATTGAGGTGGAACAAATTTTCTTAAGCTGTAAATTTAAAATGCTTTCTTTCCAAAATATTCCCTTTAAATCTTTGGCTTCTGCTTACTCTGAGCCATAGTAAAGGCTTCAGGGTATGTGTGTGCTTGTTGGTTTGTTTTTCTAAAAGATCTTTAAATATTAAAGTCTTTAATCAATTGTACTATTGTGTGCTTGATATATTTTACCAATTTGCTTCTTTTTTCTTGTTTAAAGTATGATATTTGTGTTATTATAATCACTTGATGTTTTGTTTTGTCAAATAGAAGCTTCTTTTGTGGCAGATTTTTTTTTGGGGGGGGTACTGGATGTTAAACTCACAACCTCACACTTGCCAGGCCTTAATGAAAGAGAAAGATACTTTATTTCAAAACAAATTTTTATTAAATTTTAAATAATTATGAAAGAAATAAAGCACCTTAATATTAGATTGTGAAGACAATCCATGCATACGATATTGATAGAAAATCTGCCATAAAGGGGCAGGGGTTCAGCTCTGAGATAAAGTATGTGAAAGTACATTAATGATTTCTCAAAAATAGGTGTTCAGAATTTTATATTTCTTTACTGATCTGGAGTAAAACTCTGTATGTATGTCTATATGTATATATGTATATTCTATGCCACTGGATTTTAAGTGTTGGGCTATGCAAATGTGAGACAAGAAAATGTCATTTTAAAAAGTCTTTTTTAAGGCAGAAGAAATTTTAAATAACAAAATAATACACTTTACAGTAATAGGTTTCTCTTTTCAGGTTGTCAAAGAAATAAAAATTGAAATGGTATTTAACTGTTTTCCATATGTTAGAATGGAAAAACTTACAATAAATGATATTGATTAATGTTCATTAATATAAGGAAAGATATATTAAACTCTGACATTGAGAGTACAAATGGGGGAAGGAGCATGAATTCCATTGGGAGTGAGATAGAAATTGGCAGTATGTAGCTAGATACAGTGTCTTCTTCAAGAAATTTATTTAAAGAAATGAAATATAGCATAATTTCATACTGAACAAAAGAATGCATGAAAATAATGTTTCTCGACAATATCAGATAAATGGGAGACATATTTAAAGTTTATACTCAAAGATTTTTTTAACATTTTGTGTGATTCACTTGTGTACTTGCATTATATGTAAATATCATGCTAAAGAAAAAATAAATCAAAATACAAGGTGGTCTTTTTAAAGATGAAATTACACGTGATTTCTATTTTCATTATTTGGCTTACTTCCCTCCCATGCCAATGCTTCCTACTATGAAAATGACTAACTTTCCTAACCATAAAACCATGCTTTTCATCAAGTGCCTACATTTGATTTTTTAACATGATTTATTCTTAAGAAAGTCCACTTTTACTTATTTTATTTTTACATGCTTCGTGTGGTTCATTTCTGCACATTGGAATTTCTACATTGGAAAAAAGAGCTACTGGTGATTTGGTTAGACTGAGAACATCCCAATAAATTTTGTTCCATAAAATAAGAACCAAAGGCTTATTTTTTCTTTTTGTCATCGAAATAATAAAGTGATTGTTCACAGAAAAGAAAATAGCATCCAATTTTGCAGGAGTTGTTGGTTTTGGGCTGTTGATGGTGACTGGTGCATGGCTCACAAAAAGTAGAAGAACCTGCAGTGTGTCGTGCGATGTGGAGGGATGCAAAGTGACAGGGTAATGAGAGGCGACATGGTCTGCGAGGGCTCTTCAAGCTGGAACACCTCGAAGGGGGCCCTCGGAAAAACGTGGCTGAAGCATGGTTCCAGTTAGTTCCATGTAAGGCTTCAACGTTTAAAAAGAAAATGTTCACAAAATGTTTTCACTATGAGAAAATGTTTCTGTGACAACTATTTCCAAAGGGGGGGAAAAAAAAAAGGTTTGATTTGCTATTCTACAAAAGAGCCATGCCCCACGCCTCCACACACACACTGCATTTCAGTAAGAACCTGCAAAGCAAAAGGAGAGGCCATTACTCCTGTATTTACTTTTTTTTATTCAGTGCTTTTTTCTCAATCATTGTCCTACACTGGTAATGATACCTTCTGACTGTTCAGTCTATTTTACTTTGAGGGCAAGAAATTCTGGAAGCTTGCTTTTCTGGTTATTTACTGTATTTCTTATTATTTTTAAATCAAACATTATTTTTCCAATGTTAATATTAATCGTTCAGGTTTTCTTTGTTTTTATTTTAAGATTCTGTAAACTAGATGAGAGGCTGATGCTACACTTTCTTTTTTGGCTTAAACACTTACCTTAGGGCTTCTTTTGAAGTCGGTTTGTTAAAAAATACCAGTACTCCATCCAGTGATAAAAATACATTTTCCTCGATTTCCCTACTGTCTTTATTATTTGGAGTTTAATTATTTGTTACTTTCCAAATATAACACTGTATTGAAATGGTTAAAGTTGGTGACTTTTTTTATTCACTTTAAGTTTTAACAGACATTTTAGGGTATGCTCTCTGGTTATTAAAGCCAATACCGCACATTTTCAAAACTCCAAATGAAAAATGTCCATGTTTAACTTTTTAGAAACATCTCTTCCACTTTAGATTCTTTTAATGTGGTCTTAAAAATATATGTAACAGACCACAAGGAGCATGTTTCTTGAGAGTACACGATTAAATACTCCGAAGTGAATAGGTAATGTTATGCAGATGTTGTCTTGGTAAATACTCATGATGACTTCCATGAAAATGGCCAGAACTCAAGTTTCAACCTACTCTAGTCAGACTTAAATTACTGGCTGTTATTTTTCAAAACATTTTCCTTTATTTTAGTCCTAATGAATAAATGTTTTGAGATCAGATGCAAAATGTTTGAGTTCTGTTGAAACCACAATTTTCTTCTCCTCTACACCCACCATGAGGGTTATAAAGACACACAGATAAAAGATTGGGCTTCCCCAGAGATTGTTCTTTAGTATATTTACGTACTTACAGTTATTTTCCTTGAAAGTTCAAGTGAGTCTGCTAGAGAAATCTCATAAAATGTTTTGAAACCATTTCCTTAAAAACAAGACCTTTTCTCTTTAAATAACTTTTCATTCAGTTATTTGTTGGAAAAATAGCATAGAATGTGAAGGAAATGCTGAGTTCCTCTTATTCAGAAAATACATATTTTAGAAATTACTACCTGAGAAAGTAGCTGAGGTTTTATCCTCCTGAATCTTTTAGAACAGAGTTTGAATTATTAGACTTGTATTTGGGTTTCACTGTTGCATTATGACAAAAGCAATGAAAAATCTCCTGTCTACCCATAGTTGATGTTATTAGCCAAAAGCGCCAATGCAAATGCAAATGGTACCTCTCCAAGAAAAATAAAACCAAAAAACTAGTTTGTGTCCAAGATGTAAGATATCTATTTTGTTGAAAATCTCAAAATTCTGGGACTATTTTCTTGGCTTCTCATTATATAGAAATAGACTAAAGAGCTTCACTGCAGCTCCTTACAACCTTCATACCAACTGGCAAGGATCTCACTTGATTTCTATAGGATTCAGAGGTCTTAATACATTTCCAAGATGCATTTCTTAATACAATTCTAAGATTATTGTTTTACTACCTAGAAATGCTTACTGTTTCTATGGTTTATGAAATATATAAGGCAATGCATTTCTTCTTAGAATCTTCTATAGTGCCTAGCACATAGTAGGCACTCCAATATTGCTATTATTGATGATATTCAATTCAGTTGCTCTTACCTGGATATCAGAGAGTGGTGTGATAGTTGACATACATTAGCTTGCCTTATCCAAAATGAAGGGTGTTTCTTGCCTTTACAGATAGCACACTGCTAACAACATGTTCTGTTACTCTGTATAATATGTGAAATTTAATCACCAGGAGTACGTATTTCAGAGTACACTTGGCAAATGACCTGATTAATGGGGCTTATTCCCAAAAGAGAAGCTTGTCTTCAACAAATTCTAAAATGCAAAATATGAATTTACATGAGCAACAAGCATCAGAATACAAATCTCTGTTCTGTTATTCATTTCCTTCAATCACCTGCGAAAAGGGCCTTATTCTGTGATTGTTTATGACAAAACATATTATGGTATGTTTATGTCCTTCAACTTCAGCATGTGTTAGCAGTCAGTCACTTTGTCCTAGGCAATCAGTGCGTGCAAAAAGCAGCTGAAATATTTCCCTTCACATGAATGCAAAAGTCCTTCCAAAGAATCCCCTCTGGGACGGTGCACAATGATATCGGAACACGGCCTAGCTTGAAGTCACAAATGCTGACAGTTTCTGCCTTTGGGGAGAGAAGAGACAGTGGAGACATTCTGACAAATGTGTACTTGACTTCCCTGCTCCCCCCTTATCAGTTCACAGGACAAGTGTCACCCTCAGGATTACAAAGCCAATGGTGTTAAAATACCCTGCATATTAGGCTGTTCTCCAAGTCAGGAAAAACCAATCATCCACTAATGCTTCATGACTTCTCAGGTGCAGAGCAGTTCAGCCCTGTAGTTAAAAGTAGTATATATCATGGAGCATTGGTTTTTTAACATAAAATGAAATTCATATTTTTAGAAAATAATAAGATTTCTGAATTGACACAGAAAGAGGATAATTATACAGATGTAAGTCAATTAGTGACAATGCTAGAACCCTTTATAGAGAGTTGCTTGGGTTAGTTTTATGGAAAAAACAAAAACAAAAACAAAAGCAGACAAGCATGACCAAGTAGAATGGGTGGCTCGGGGGGCTCCTTTAAGTAACCAATTTTGTGGCCTAACTACACAGGTGACCCAATTCTTTTCTTCTGGTTCAGTAGTGCTAAAAATGTGAACTTGACTATAAAAAACACAGAAGCATGAGAATGTTTATTGTTGACAGAAGGACAGAAAATAATATTATGGCTTCTCTCTAATGGCTTGAAATTTCATAGATATTTCAGCATTGTAGGGACAAAATTCTTCCTTTTCATAAAATTCACCCATTCTGTATAATTTATGTTGTACAAATTTCCCTGAGAAAAAGTAGATGGAAGTATAGCAACTTACACTTCTTCCCCAAGTGTATTTGGAAGTGCATCAGATTTAGAAACCAAGGAAATACTTACCATATGTTTGGGGTGGGTGCAAAACAAAATTTGATGTTTTTCATATGTGATACAGTTTTGCTTCAGTTCATGTAAAAAAAGAAAAACACATGGAGGAAGCAGTACATTTGTACACTGCACTTAAAATATCTTTTTGTTTTACAGAAATCTGCCCTTAAAACTTGCACTGAGCAGTTGTATAAATTTTCATACTTTGGGTTGTAAAACTAATGTGTATAAAAATTCCACTACGGGTATGAGCACCTGAAAAAACAGTGCAGATGAACTTGGCCTGCCAATTCCTGTCGCTCATTAGAATCAAACAAATAATCATATAAGAAATACTTTTTGAAAAGACAGGTGCAAAGCAAAAGCATGCTAGGCAGAAGACTGCTAGTCAAATTACTACATTTCATTGATTCCTGCCATGCGGGGAGCTCCTGCAGGGGTGAGTGTCCTGATAATAGGAATGCCCACATAGCTAATTTACAGAACCTTGGTGTGGAACTCCCTAATTCAAGAACTCCAAGGAAATGCAGGCTTCCCTGGTGGAAAAGCTATAAAATGACTATTTATTTAAATGAGTTAATCTCCAGCTCTTTAAAAGTATCGATGGGATTCTTATTGTGAAGCCTACACTTTCTTTAAGGTATTGGCTCTTTCTTACAACAGAAATCCTTTCACGATGGAGTAGGTATGTAAAAGTTCCAGAGCATTACACTTTTAATTACCTTTATTTAAATAACAAGCAATTTTATTAAATAGTTAAAGGCACAGCTTCTCAAATGCATTCTCATTTCTAAACATTTTCTTACTTCAATGAATTGGCTTGCAACAAGTAACTTGAATGAAAATATTTCAGTCTGTGAACTCCTTACCAATGGTTAAACACACTGTCCTCTGATGCTGAGCCTGACACTCAGATAAGACATTATCTGACTTCATTACCACAGAGCTCACCTATTTTATCAGATGAGTTGAGCTTCAGTAATTCAGACAATGATTAGACGAAGAACAAAATAGCCCCCAGCAATTAAGAAGCATATTTAAAAGCACTTTAGACCAAATATACCTCTTGCAGGACTTTTTCTTCATTCTCTTTAGAGCATTTTCCAAATTCACTCTTATAATTGAAAGAAAATTTAATCCTGCATTAACCATATAATCATTTTGCAAACTAGGTTCAGGAACTACTCTTTATTGAAGTGGGTTAGTCTAGAATTTGTGGATTAATGATATCAAACCCTATTTAAAAATCTTGTAGATTTAGCATTCCTCACAAGTCTCTATTTTCAATCTTATTAAGTTTCCTGAATACTAATCCTTGGTACATAGCATTTTTTCCCCCTAAAAGCTCAAAGTGTAAGAGCTCAAGCAAAAGGCACTGAAAATCATATTCATTAAAGGCAGTAAGTTCCTTCTTCCTATTTAGCTACTGAAAAATACAGAAACAGATCTATAGATATTAAGTAAATTTCCTGAATCCAGATAAATTCAGTAAGCTTTCCTTACAGGGTCAAAATGCATATAGTTAAGTGTTGGAAGAGTGGTTTTGATTAAGACAGAGTTTATTTAGATAAAAGTTCTGTAACTGAATACAGTGTTTTTTTTTTTTTTTTTTTGTTTTTTTTTTTTTTTTTAATTAGTACCGGGGATCAAACTCACTACCACCTGCTTGCAAGGCAGGTGCTTGTGCCGCTGAGCTAAATCCCCAGCCCCTATAGTTTCTCTTCTTGATGAACACAAAGCCAACAAGCACAATCAGGAGATAAAGAGTTTAAAAAATGGAGACAGGAAAGCACTGGACATAAGCCAAAACAAAGTTTTCCCTAACCAAGCAATCAAGGGTTTTTTACTGGGAAAACTACAAATACTCTCAATGGAAAGACTCCCAACAGGTAGAGGTCCTCAATTTGAAGTCATAGATCACATAGAAAAAATGGCAGACATGGATATTTATGGGTGGAGAATTTATTATTAAAATGGAAAAGAATGAGTCAATGGCTTGGCCATCTGGTCAGTTCATTGTAAACTTCTCAGAAGGATTTAACTGAAACAAACAAAAAACAAAATAGAAGATGTGTTAACAGTCCTTTAAAGGAGGAGCGATTCACCCCTACAAGTATAATAGCTTGCACCTCTGACCTAGCTGCTAATGACATCAAATCTGACCTAGCTGCTAATGACATCAATAACGTATTTTCTTCCTATAGATAAATGTTTTTAAATATTTTATTAATCAAAAATGAGTAGAATACTGGTAAGTATATTTATATACTTATCTCCACTTTTCAAAATGTTCTTTTGCATGTTTTACCTCTTAAAAATTGTCAATAAATCTCTAACTTAAATCATCAATCAATCAATGTTTTGAATATTTAGGGATGAAAAGCAATATATTAGGGCAAAAGAATATTCCTACTTAGGAAAGATAAAAGCAACAAGTGGCTTTGGACATTTGAAGTTAGGGAATCAAAATGAAGTATTTTCTGTTTCTGTCTCAACTTTCAACCTGTCTTCTCTCTTATTTCAATTAAGAGACTCATGGTAAGACCCAAGTGAAGCCACAGGAGCAGAACATTTGCATGTACGGAGAAACTGTTACCAAGGAAACACCTGAATAATAAGTGCTTAACTTCACCTGTTCTTAGTCAACATAAATATGGCTAATTCACATGCCTGGGCAATACATTGTTAGTTTTTCACAGATTTGCTATAAATAATAACTTTGACAGAAGGGTTACTTTTTGGGGACCCGAAGAATACTTTGGTTGAAAATACTGAGTCTCTTTGGTTTTTCAGACGTATGAGTGAGATTAAAATGGACTAAAAACCATAGCATCTTTGTTCCCCTATTGTGTCTGTCTTTTCTGTTGTCTTATCTCTTGGGCTAAATTCTGTACAGCTCTGCATATTAGTATGTTGATCATTTAAGGATATTCATTCTAAGACTATAATGCTGGGTTAATTCAGTCTATTGCTCATTAGGCTCGGTATGAACTATCTCATCTTTTTTTTTTTTTTTTTTTTTTTTTTCTGCATTATCCATACGATCCTGTTAACCTAATCCACAAAATTCCAACTATGTGAACTTTTTTGGCTCTATTTAGGGCCCAGACCCACAAAGCAAGTTGTTTTATGCAAGATGTGGGACAACTCCCTCTAGGACAAGTTGACCATTGCGTATGTGGCCATTGAAATTACCAGACTTTAACAGATTCCAGTAAATCCATAAAACTGCTTCTCCCTTTGTTCTAGGAACAGTGTGGTATCTCTCTACACCAATTGCTGAGTCTCTTCATTCAAACTGAGGTTCATTTGAAGCATCTTCCCTGCCATAAATCTTTGTCTATATATATATATATATATATATATATATATATATATATGTGTGTGTGTGTGTGTGTGTGTGTGTGTGTGTGTGGTTGTGATATTTAGCTTAGTCTCATGTTTCAACCACTTCTTGGTCAAAAGGTCTCACTGTCCAGTGTAATATCTACACCAAGAGAGTGCTTACTACCGGTACTGCTAGCCTACCTCCCCTCCTGGGATTGAGAGACTTACAGTTCTGTATATCTTTTCCTCTATTTTTGATCCAAAGACGCCTCTGCCTCTTCTTATATATCCCAGAATATGACTTCTGGAATATATGGATGGAATATTCTACAGCCTGACAAGTGTTTCCTGCTTGGGACAGGGTCAGGCAAACCTAAACTTCATTGAGAGCTGAGAGTCACACAGATTCTGAAAATTCTTGGCCATATTTCAAACTTTGTTATATTTAGTGTCTTAAAATGATGATTTCACAATTATATCAATTTCCAGACAAGTTTGGAAAGAAGGGTCAACATTTTAATAACAAAGTATTTTTATTAATAATAAGAAAGTAAAATAGGAGGCTTTGTAGAAGAGGCTCTACCTTTGTTGGGAAAAATTCTTTGATGTATTATTTGCACAGAAACCAAAAATTTTTATGCTTAGAAAGTGGCTAGGATATGTCCATTTGAAACTAGAAAAAAGATTTTTGAAGGTGACTCTGGATGAGTAAGAGGAGATAAGAGAGGAAACACTGTGCAGCTGTTGATACAGAAGGAGACTTACTCTGCCTCTGCAGTACCCCAAAGCAGCTAGGAAATGACCATCACAGAATGCCTAGTTGTTTTGTAAAGATACTACACACACACACACACACACACACACACACACACACACTCCTAGACAGATGGATGGGCTATGATTAAAAATTGCATGTTTAAAGCCAATAAGGAGGATACCTGGAAAAATATAAGGGAAGTAAACTCAAAACATTGTATAAAGTTTGGTGGGTGCAGGGTTCTCATACATTGGAAGACTTAGGATTCTGACCAGACAAAGCCAACTTTCTGAGGGAAAATTCCATCTTTTCTATGGCCTTATTCGATGATTGTTAATTTGCCTACTTTGGCAACAGTGTCATTTTTGCTCCTATATTTAATGTCTGAGCATCTGCAACCCTTTATTCCATGTAGTAAGGTTTAATGGTTAAAAGACCTTTTAATGCTATTGAATCAGATCAACTAACGTTTTCTATGTGTAATAAACCTTAAATAGTGACTGTAAAAAATTGAACACTACTAGCTAAAATCAGGGAAAATCAGAGGTGAATTATGTTTGCTGTTAGCTGACTTAGCAGCATAAGAATGTTCTCATTGACCATCTCTCAGTTGGCTTCACACTATTAAATTGGTATTTCTGAAATTTTCACCCACAAAAGTGACATAGCTCAAACTTTAATAAAGCTCAGAATAAAGAAGAAATGAGAAACATCCTTACTGTATCACATTTTTGTACAGATAAAACAGTCTTCAAAGAGAAATCAAGATAAACACTTTCTTTCTCATCTATTCAAATCAATTTTGCCTTTGTAAGAACACTCATCAGAAAGGACTATGTAAATTACCGAATATTTTCACAGCTATAAGAAGGAATCTACTCAACAAAAGTCCTGGGTAATGGTCGGATGTCCAACAGAGAGTACTTTCTCTGATAACCTTTGGCTGCACCCACGTGTGATGGTTTTGTTTAGTTTTAATTGCTCCACATTTGTCCCAGAGTGTGAAAAGTCGACTTTCATTGAGCTGGCACTTCTAGCTTTAATTTATGCATGACTATGTACATTGTTTTACTCCTGCAGTTCTCAAAGAATTTTATGGGCCATTACTGAGGGACTAAAATGGGTGCAGATTTTGCAAGCCTCTGCCAGAAGATGTTTATTACTGTCATCATTCTTAGGAAAATCATGTTCCAGCAGGTTCAGGCAGTGTGCAAAACATGGCACATGTGTGAATTGGCCATTTCACACCGCTCTTACAATATTGTCAGTAATAATAAAACCAAAGGAAAGACCTTGGGGAGGGAAGAGGCTACATATTAATTTGGTCATGAAGCCTCTATGTGTGATCGTTTTTAGACCCAGAAATGCAACATGCAGCTTGCTTTGTAAACATTCCTTCAAGGACTAAAATAGTAGCTTTAACTTGGAAATTTCCATTTTCAAGAATGTTTCATATCTTATGAAGCCCATGTCCAGAAGGTAATATTTTGGTAAGTTGTTCTATCTTTGGAATTGATTTTTAGTTTTGAAAAAAGTTTTCACCTAGTATTTAACATACCAGTGATAAAGAAAACAAAACCAACTCAAGGTTCAAATTATACTAACACATCATTAGCTGTGAAAAGCGTGGCCACAGCATCTTCCATGTTCTCCTTTTCACTTGGCATCCCTTCATTTTTAGGGTTTTTCTTTTCCTTTTTTTTTTTTTTTTTTTTTTTTGAGAAAGATTGTTTTTCAGTGCTGTGGGAAGATCTTACACATGTGACATATCAGCTGGTATCTCAGGTCAAGGCTTGTTGACAATTTGCTCTATTGAACCCATTTCCTCTGTCATCTACATCAGTTATAATTCTTTTTGATTCCTTAAAGTTTCTTCACACACACACACACACACACACACACACACATCCTCAGAAACACTCTCAACTTTATAGCTGCTCATTTATATGTTTAGAGGTGTCTTACAAAGACTAATATTTATTTCAAAAAATCTGCATCAATAAACATTCCAAAATGTATACAATTCATATAGGAGGTAGGCTGTATTGGTAGCCTCTTAGGAACAGCACATATAAATTAAGAGGCACGATTCAAGTCAAGAATTTTGAAAAGAGACATATAAGCAGTACTGCTTCCTTTTCAAGTTCTGAGAATCAAGTGTGAAAAAAGTAAATGAATACTAAAAAGGAGTGACAGACTCTTGGATACAACTTTTGTAATTAATAACATTGAGTTTAATTTTTTGGGGTACTGGGAATTGAAAGTTTAAAATATTTTCAGGAGTTAAAACTCCAATGGGCATCCTACATCTGAAACTTCCTTTAGAGTGCTTCATTCATGGGTTCCAGCAGCCAGGGCCCAGCAGACCTTGAACCTGCAACGGGAGAGCCCTCGCTTCAGTGTCTGAAAGGCACCTTGCTCCTAACAGGGAAACAGGACAGAACTGAGCAAACTGTTCCTAGTTTTAGCAGTCACTAAGGAGGCAGAGATATTTAAAATACTTAAGGAAAAGCCTCTTCATTGAAACAAGCAGTGTTGCGCTGACTTCCTTCCCTAACATATTGTACAACTCTGCAACTTATAGATGGGTCACTGAATGGAATAAACATAAGAGAGGTACAGTCAGTATTAGTCTAATCTTTATTTACCTTGTTTTTCATGCAAAAGTTGTTGTCTTCATTTTTAAATATTTTGAATAAATCAATCAAGTGTTGCAACTTACACAGGATTTTAAGTACAGTTTCACAGAACACCTTGTGCAGAAGTATACATTTTATATATATGAAACTTAAATTTAACCAGGTGACATGTAGTGTTTTTATTCAGCAAATTTGTCAACTCTAATTTTAAGGAACTTTATGTTTATTTTAAAATGTAATAACTTATTTTTTCCAGTTATAAATATATACACTTTATGTTCCCAAGTTTTACTTTTTTCTGTTTAAAAGCAGTATTGTTCAGGGTTGTGGGAAGTTATGTTGCTCCAAGCTACAGGGATGGTTCATCGTAGTTCTAAATGTGGTGAAATGACTTCATACCACTTGACTTGAGAATCTTAATATCTATACCTCTCAAATTATAATATTTCTTTATCCACAGAGAATATTCTAAAATGAACATGTGATCGAGAAGCAAATCACCTATAAATGAAAGCTCATTTAAATCACAACAGACTTCTCTTAAATCAAGAAGAGCTTGGAGCAAAATATTCAAGCCCTAAAAGAAAACAATCTCCAAGCCACATTGATGTATGCTACAAATTTATCTTTCAAAATTCATGGGGAAACAAGATACATCCATGATAAATGACATCTGAGGAAGTTCATGACCACCAGTTTAGTACACCCAAAAGTTCTGAAGAATATTCTAGAATAGGACAACAAAGACAATTTTATGAATCCCAATAGAATGAACTCACCAGGCAAGACAAACAATTAAACACAGAGGAAATAAAAGGAACCAATAGGAGGAAAATAATGACAGGATAAGTTAATGCATGTTACTTATAGTCATCAATTGAATAGTTTCAGTTCACCAATGAAAAGAAACAGAATGGCAGAATGGTTCAAGAAACAAAACAAAACAATATGCTGCATACAAGAAACACATTTAACTCAAAAAAGTACTGAAAGTCAAAAATGGAAAACCATACTCCATGTGACAGGAAACAAGAAAAAACAAAAGGTAGCTCTTCTATTTGCAGATAAAGTGGATTTGAAGCCAAGACTGACTAGAAGATGCAAAGAAGCTCACTAAATACTTAAGAGAATAACCTAAGAGAAGGAGATTACAATCAAAAATATACATTCACCAAATGCTAGTGTACCCACCTATGTAAAGCACTAATGAACATGAAAAAATCCAAGAAGGTCTAATACAATGTAATTGGGACCTCAATACCCCACTGTGACAAACAGATAGAAAACCACACAAAAAATCAACAAACATAAACCGTACCTGAACTAGACCTTTGAACAAATAGACTTTGTAGCTCTCCACAGAGTTTTCTACCCGTAACAGAATATACATTCTTCTCAGCTGCACATGGGACTTTCTCCAAAATAGACTATGTACTAGTTCATACAATATACTTAAGCAAAAGTGAAAAAGAATTGAAATTGTCCCACAAATTTTATCAGATCGTATTGGAATGAAATTGGAAATCAATGGCAAAGGAAACTGTAACATAAACTAAACTGCTTAAACACATCAAAATTAAATAAAACTCTTCTGAAAAACCAATGGGTCACAGATGGAATTAAAGAAGAAATTAGACAATACATACAACTAAATTATAATGCCAATACAACATCAAGGGGCCAATTTAATTTGGGGGTCAAAAAGATTTATGCTATTAAGCTCCTTTGGAAAGAAACTATTTAGATTTTACAGAGACCATCTTGTGGCCAACTTTTGTTTGATTCTGAAACACATGAAGTATAAACATATGAAGTGTAAAACTATAAGAATTTTAACACCTTGAAAGAAGTTAATGTTGAAATAATACTAGCACTGTAGGACACAGGTTAAAATTAAACTTGGTCTTTCCTGGTGGTACTGAGCTGTTAAGTCAAGGCAAAACCTTCACTCTCTCGTTTTGGTTATGTTAAACACCAATCACTTATATTATTTAGCATTCATCATTATGCTGTTAGGATTTGACTTTTAATTTTATATGAATTATAACGAGTTCTCATTTTTACCATATTTATTTATACCTCCCAATAGTCATATTTGTAGAACATACTATAAGTAAAATCAAAGAAAATTCTCTATCATCATATAAAATATCTTTGAATTTAAAGTTGTAGTATACACTTAAATAACTAAATAGGTCATATTCACTTAAAATTGGATTTTATACCTAAGTGCTATATTTTGCTTTCTCCGTAACTGCCAAATTGAGACATAGAGACAGAGAGTTGATCACAAAGATAATTAAAGTTCAATTCTCAAAGTTACAAAGAATAAACTGAATATAGTACTTTGTACAGAATCCAAAAGCAAGAATGGCCCTACTTTGCAAATGATAAAAGAAAAATCGAGCTTTTGTGAGATTTTGAAAACATGCATGTAGTCATTGACTTAATGGTATGTATTACTGAATGCATACTTTCATACTTTTGCTTTTTGACAAAGTATTTTATTGATGTTTGACTTGAAAGGAAAAGAGTTACAAGAGTTACAACAATATCTTTTTTTTTTCATTTTTACTTTAAAGAGAAACATAAACAAAATAAAATCAATGATAGAGAGGAATTTTGAAATAGGTTAATAAGAAATTAACAATGTCTTCAAAGTAGTTTCTCAGATTACAAGATATAGGCATGCAAAATTAATCATGTTCATTTTAGCAAAAAATCAGATAAAGTTATGACAGGTTGTTTCACTACAGAGCTTATCTGTCCAGTATGAAGTCCCAGTGAAATCAAGAATATGAATTTGATGATTACATGAATAATGGCTTTTATTATTTCATTAAACAAATTCATATTGAGTTGTTAATATTTGCCTCATGGTCTACTATAACTTAGTGATTAAGTGATATGGGCACATATGTAATATCTACACTCAAATAACTCATGATGGAATGAGAGAAAAAAGGAATTAGGACATAGGGTGCTATTACCGTAGAGCCATGAATTCATGTGCTAGCTTCTATAGAAACAAAGAAGGAATACACTTAACCCAAACTAAAGTGAAGGAAAAATGGTGCTTAACTGCATTTTAAAGTACTAAGAAGAATTAGGCTAGTACGTGCAAGAGAAAGAAGATGAAATGGGAGTCATATAAAAGCTTGTGTTCTGTATTGAGAAGTTGAGAATTTATTTAATTTTGATGAAAATTCATTTCAAAAATTTAACTATTGTAGTGATAAAATATGGCTCAAATCCCTTCTACCAAAGTGTCAATAGGTAGGAAAGTGACAATACTAGTAGAAAAAAATACAAACTTGTAGGAGAGACTGTGGCTATCTGAAATGTAGGTGAAAGAAATGATGACTTTAATGAGGGACTCAGAAGTCAAAAATTATGAGATATTTTTCTACATTGCAATCTGCATCTAAGAGTCCAAAAACTTTAATGTGAATTGCCTAGGAATATGTGATTTCACTGTTAGAATTCTATAGCAAAATATTCATTATGGTTGTCCAGGTATGCAAATCTAAGAGGTAAACTTTGTTTTTCTTTTTTCATCCATGCATTTTTACTTTTTCTAAGATGTTCACATTTTTCTTTGTTTGTTTGTTTGTTTGTTTCTTTCTTTCTTTCTTTCTTTGGCAGTGCGGATCAAACCCACAACCTTGCTTTTGCCAGGCAGGCACTTTTGCAATTGAGCTAAATCCCTGGCAATGACCCCATATTTCTAACACAAATGTGAGTTATAAAATGTTCTAAATGTTCCAACTATGGGAGCTGGAATAAATTTAGCAAATAAGAGCATAAAAGTTTTATTTTATCTTATTTTATTTTATTTTTGAGACAGGATCTTGCTATGTAGTTAAGGCTGGCCTTGAACTCATTATGTAGCTCAGACTGGCCTTACATTGCCAGCAATCCTCCTGCCTCAGCCTTCTGAGTTCTAAAATTATAAGCATGAACCACTACACCTGGATAAACATTTTAAAAAATAACTAAAATACTTACTCAGAGTAAGCATTACTGACAAAAGGTCATTATATGATTCATTTATAAAAGGTTTTATAGCCTAAGAATATATCCTATTGAAGGAACTGTTTTTGGTTATGAATGAATGTTTTAGGACTGTTGTATACTGACATTCAAAAAATCTAAGATATTGAAAATAATATGAACATGCTTGCCAGACATTGGAAAGCAGGCATAATAAAACTAGAATTCCTAATAAAATAAAAAAGAATGAAGGAATCATGATTACCACATATTTATAACTGAAGGCACAAGAATGTGGTTAAAGTGGTTTCATAAGGAAAGGTAGGAAAAGAAATAATCTATTGTAAATTTTATATATATATAGAGTTGCATAGTAATGGTTGGAAGCAGAACTGACAAATTAAAGATGAATTTTTTAAACCTAGATAATACATAAAAAAACATCTAATTCATAAACCAACATCAAAACTAAAGTGGAGTCATAAAAATATGAATTTAAAGAAGGAAGAGAACAAAAAATACAGATATATATATATATATATATATATTATTTATCAGTGTAAACACTATTGATAAATGCATTACATATAAATGGCCCAAATACTCCAAATAAAAGGCAATTATTTTTAGGCTATATAAATAAGAAAAGTCTTGCTGAGTGTGGTAATGGAGCCCTATAACCTATTTCAAAGGCTGAGATATGGTGGCTGAAAGAAAACCAAGCCTATGTGATACTAAGACTCTGTCTTAAATAAAACAGAAGTAAAATGCAACTATGTGCTTAGCCAAGGAGTCTAAATAAAAAGATAGTTATATTTTAATAATAGAAAAAGATATTATGGAGACACCAAGAATGAGTGAAAGCTAAGAAAAATATTGACAATCTGGACAGAATTGATTAAATAGAAGACAAAAGAAAAGCAAGTGAAGACAAAATACGGTAATAAGAAAACTTTATCAATATCATTGCATGGTTATATCCAAAAGTCTCATATGTTCAAAGGTAGGGATTTTGAAAAGTGATTGGCTCACTAGTGTACTATATTCATTAGTGGATTAATCTATTGAGAAGTTCAAAGATGGATGTGCTATTAGTACATGGGGCTTGGACAGAAGAGGTGAGTCACTGGAGACATGAATTGGAAGTGTGTGTTTTCGTACTTCACTCCTCCCACCTCTCTGCTGCCTTGAATGAATTACTGTTTCTCCACTGTGTGCTTCAGTATGCCAGTATGGCTTGAATCTAGCCAATCATGGGCTAAAACCTCTACAACAATGAGAAAACATAGGTAAACCTTTCCTTTTTATGAGTGCCAGTGAATAATAGCCATATTACTCAAAATAAAATATCAACAGAAAAATTATCACATATTCCCTTAACATGTGCAATCTAAAATAATAAAGCAAAAACACAGATGGCATCAAAGTAGAAGGGAGACTTACCAGACTCAAGAAGGGACTAAGGGAAAAGGAAGAGGGGAGTGGATGGTAAAGGAGGCTCAAGGGGAATGCATGTGGTCAAAGCATGTCATATGCATGTAGAAAATAACAATAATACTCAATATTTGTAAAATTATTATACACTAATAAAAATATATTTATTTTTATACTAGAGAGACAATATGTGTCTGATTTATTTTATAATTTACAAATGTGTCTGATTTATTTCAATTGAAAGAATAATAGATTTAAAATGTATAACAGATATTGTAATAAAGAAAGAGAAAGTGCTTTAAAGGGTATAACTATGTACAGTTAAGAGTGCAAGATAGATAATCATACTACTAAGTTTTTGCTGGCTCATCAAACAGAATAGTTTGCACTGTCGTTGTTTAATTGCCCATTTTTTAATGTTTTGATTTTGTAACTCGAACAGCTACTTCTAAGATAACAATACATAATTTATCAATCAGTGATTTCTTGGGTTTTTGAGTAGTCATTTCTTATTGTTACTTTTTTGAAATTCTGTATTATTTCTATCATTTTTCTTTCTATTCTCTCTAAATTATATATATATATATATATATATATATATATATATAGAGAGAGAGAGAGAGAGAGAGAGAGAGAGAGAGTATAAAATTCTGATCAAGGGTAGAAAACAGCAAATTGCCAATATCAGGAATGAATGTATGAATCTTATATATCTTGCATTTGATCCTGCAGATACTGAAAGGATAGCAGGAAGCTATTATAAATAGATATATCCTATAGAATTTTCTACCTTTGCTTAATTGCACAGTACATTGAAATATATGAATTAAAAATGAGATTAGGAGAAAAATTCAAAACATCATATGAATACATCAAAGCCCAGATAACCCAAAAGGTGATTTTGCACAATACAAATTATACACAACTCTTCCAAGAATAAACTTATTTAATAAGAGAAGTACGTGCTGATACCCAGACAAGACACAAACATTAAAGGAAAGCTATAGATCAATAACCTTCACGAACACACAGAGGAAAAAAAGTCTTTAACAAGGTGTTAGAAATAGAAATTGGAAATAAAGAACAGAATTGTGTTGACTAAGTACAATGCATCCCAGGAATAAACAGATGATTTAATATTTGAAGAAAATTAATGTAACCAGCCATATGATCACAGTATAGGTGAAAGATCTTTTGATCAACAAATAAAATCCAAAACAACCTGAAAAAAAACCACAGTACTGATCTATATTAAAAATCTTTCAACATTTTGGGTTTAAATAAGAACTTTTCAACCTGACAAAATGTGTGTATTAAATATTTACAGTGAAGATTATACTTTTAATAGTGAAAGACTAGATGTGTCAGCCTATGGTTGAAAACAAGGCAGACAGTGTGTTTTCTCTATGTCTGTCCAGCATTCTACTACATGTTCCAGCCATCTCAGAAAGAAAAGAAAAGGCATATGGGGAATAAAGATTATGAAGGGCTTAATGGAATTTCTTTGTGGACAAATGTCCTGTAAGATGTCATAAGGAGTCATCAACGTAATAAAAAAAAAAAAAAGACAACAAGAACAAGTAAGCACAAGAAGATCATAGGGTACAAAACCAATGCATACAAATAGATTAAGGGCTGTAGCTACAGGTCAGTGGTAGCGTGCTTGTCTGGCACTCACAAGACCTGGGTTGAGTCTTCAGTCACCTACACACACACACACACACACACACACACACACACAACTCTTTCTACAACTGAGGAACAATTAGTAAATAAAACTTTAAATTTAAAAATATTTTATAATAATATTTAAAATGAGATATTTAGAGACAAAGCAATACAATGAACATGTACATAGTGAATAATTTAAAATTTTGAAACAATAAAAAGATTTTAAAATGTAAATTTTTTTTTGTCTTTTTCATTTTTTATCAGTACAGGGATTGAACTCACAACTGCCTGCTTGCAAGGCAGGCACTTATGCCGCTGAGCTAAATCTCCAGCCCCTAAAATTAAATTTTTGTATAAGCCATCTAAAACTCCATGAAAAACTCAGTGAAGTTTTTTCTTACATTGAAAAACTGATACCACAATTTCCATGAAAATTCAAAGAACTGGGGAACCAAGAAAAGATGGCAGATAGATAACAGCAGCTGCAGTGGCTTTGAGATAGCCAGCTTAGATTCCAGGAATGGTGCGGTATGGGGAGTCCTAAGCAGGGGGAGATATACCCTGCTGACCCAGGAACAAACTAAGCTGAGAGAAACCAATTGGAAATGCAATCCCGGTGTTATGATTAGAACACCTAAAAAACTCACACCTTGAATACCCTGTGGCTGCCACACCTGAATTGGCACAGCTGGGATAGCCTGCTAGCTGCAACTCACAGGAGACGTGAATGCTCTGAGAGTATGAATCAGTAAACTGAATTGAGAATGGAACTGGTGGGGAGCCCTACATCTACCTGCGGTGGGTGAGAGGAACCTGCATTGACCTGTGGTGGGTAGAGGAACCAGCATTGACCTGCGGTGAATGAGAGGAACCTGCATCGACCTGTGATGGGTGAGAGGGACGGGGACCCTCCTATAGTCAAAGAGGCTCCAACAGAGGACATTCTGAGACCAGGTAGACTGGCCAGAACAGGGCACTGCAGTGCCTTCAGTCACACATTGCCCTCTCAAGTGGGATTGGTGGGGAGCTCTTGACCTGGGTGATGCCACAGGCTAGCCTAAACCAAGGTCCTGTGTCTGGCAGTGCAACCAAATGCAGCAAAGCCTTCAGTAGGTTGACCTGGAGGGGCAGACCCAGCATAGGCTGCATAGGTCTGTACCTCCTAGTACACTGCAGTGGGCAGGACAACCTAGTCAGCACATTTCAGACAAACTGAAACAGACAAAGAAAGAAACTGGGCCTCCTATATACACCTATATGGAAGGAACAAAAAATATGAGAAGAGGAGGCAACAAGAAAGGGTCCTCGATCCCCAATCCTGAGAACACAGATCCAGGTAAGGAAAATGCAAAGGAAAATGAGGACAGAAAACATGTAATATCAGGCACAGTGCCAATAGTCATAAAGTGGTATCTTAGGGACCTCATAGATGAGTTCAAAAGTGAAGTACTTAACCAAGCAAAGCCAGAAAAAAGTAGAATACTTAAAGAAATGCTAAGCACCTTCCAAGAAAAAACAGATGGTAGAATGGAAGAACAAAAAAAAAGGGGGGGAGAATTGTTTGATGGAGAAAATAGAGAAAACATAGAATACATGAAGCAGGTTCAAAGAGATTACCAAGCAACTAAAAACTCTATTGAAAGCTGGCATAACAGCTTGAAAGAAACTAAGGATAGATTATCTGAACTGGAGGACAGTTCACAATGTGAGAGCATGAAAGGAAAAACTTCTTAAAAATAACAAGGAAACATGCAGTAACAATACAAAGGCTAGAAGATAATAAGAGGTTCTATAACTTAAGAATTAAGAATGTAAAGGAAGAAGCAGGGATACAAGCAAATGAACTGCAAAGGCTATTCACAGAAATAATCAAGAAGAACTTCCCAAACATAGGAAAAGTTAAAGATGCTCAGATGCATGAAGCATACAGAACTCCAGCCACCTACAATCCAAATAGAACTATACCCAGGCATATAATAATCAAAATTGTAGAAATCCAATATAAGAACAGAATATTAAAAGCTGTCAGAGACAAGAAACAGATCACTTACAAGGGAACATCATTCAGAATTACAGCAGACTTCTCGGCACAAACCATCAAATCACAAAGAGTGTGGAGTGAAATAATCCAAGCTTTGAAAGACAATAACCTCCAGCCAAGATTGATATATCCTGCACAACTGTCCCTAGAAATTAATGGAGAAAATGGTGCTTCCAGGAAAAAGAAGAACTGCAACCACCAATTCAACTCTACAGAGAATACTGCAGGACATTCTAAAAGAGAAAAGTACCAGGATTCCAGAAACAGTAGCAGAGAGGCCACAATGAATAGAGCAGAAAGTGAAATGAAGAAGACAAATTGACAACAAATGACAGAAAAAGAGCTCAACAGAAGTGAGGCAGAGAAGGTTGGATATAATTTCTAATATAGATGGCCTACATACACTAACTTAAGGGAAAAAAGAGAGAATTGCAGGCAGAGTGGATCAAGAGATAGGGTGCACCAAGGGGCTCTTCATAGGAAATATAATTAGGCTGAAGAAGGTTATATGGACCAAAATCAAACATGAGAAAATGGAACTCGATGTGATAGGGAACCAGAGAGTAATAGGGGTAGCTAAACCAGTATTTATGGATAGGTTGAACAGACAGGCTTTAATAAATGAAGAAATATAACTAGAAATCCAGTTCAGGAGTGAGAAAGTTTGGAAACACTTAGGTAAATAGGAGGTTGCCCCCCCCCCAAATACAAAATCATGAGTGTTGGGGAGACCCAAACATATACAGTTCATTCTGGGGGAGTAAAGGGAGGAATAGTCTTCAAAAAAAAAAAACAGCAGAAGATATAGCTAATAGTGTATCAGCAATTAAAACCCCTATTACTCACACCACTCTGCTTGGTTGGAACTTTTTCCATCCTAGTTTGTATACAAGCACTGGATCTGAGGGGCACAGATAGCTGTCCCAAATATATCAGGACATAGCACTGTGGACATCTTTAATTTCCTATTAACTCAATCAGGATCCATGTATGACTTATACTGTTGTATCATGACTGATCTTAATTAAATCTGACTTGTTTGATTGCTGCTTATTATTGACAGATTTTATTCAAAACTGTAAGGTTGATGGTATCAAGTTGAGTATAGACAACTACAGAAAATGACAATCATTCACCACAATATCCATTCTGATTTGATTATTACCTGTTTTTGTAGCCCTACACTATCTACAAAGTTGTATTTCTGTTAATCTTGCTATGCACTGATGTGTTCAATTATACTTTATTTGATGATATAGCCAATTCTGTTGATGATAACAAGAAACAGCACAGTGACCATGGTAGAACTCCTTATACAGCAGTTTTATATGTCTTTTTAGTTTTATATGTCTATAGGAAAAAGTTTAGTTCTTCCTGTTTTGTTCTTTTTCTCCCTCTAATATAGAAAGGATAGAAATACATATTAAGACTCATACTTACATAAAACCTATAAACAGTTTATGAGAACTGATCTGATGACACATGACGAAATGAACAAAAACTTTGAAGGAAAGAAAGGAGCACTGCAGTACCCAATCCTGATTCTGGAGTGCCATGATGTGAAATCCAGCAATATTATTAATCTTTGTTCAGAAGGATTTTAATCTGATAAGTTGTGTTAGGTCTCAACATAAATGAAGATATGGATAAATGCATACATGCCTAAGTGTATAGGATTGATAGCCATAATACTTAGTTTTTGTTGGATAGTTGGACAGAACTGTTTGTAGTCTCCCTAGTTAATTCCTATTTATATGTTCCACTTGTGTACCTTGAACAACTATTTATAGGGGTACAGTATGTTTATATCAGCTAGTGGTTCATTGCTCTTTATTTCTTTTCTTTGAAAGTATGTACTATTTCTGCCCGTTTTCTATTTTATTTTGTCTTTCTTTAAATAAATAAAAAAGAAAATTCAAAGAACCAAAAACAGTCAAAATCACTTTTAGAAAGAGAACTTAAACTGCCTGATTTTTATACTTAATAAAAAGCTATACTAATCAAGATAGGCAGCACATAAAGGGAGATGTAGGTTAATGGAACAGAAGAGTCCAGAAATAAACAGCTATATATAGAGTTAATATAACTTTTTAAAAAGTACTTATTTATTTAGTGGATAAAAGTTTTCATTTATTTAGTGGATAGAAGATAATCTTTTCAATAAATCAGTGTCTCCAGAAAGATTAACTGTAATCAATACCTCGTATAATACTCAGAAATGAACTGAAAATTTTTTAAAACTTTGAAATTTCAAGGAGAAAACATAAGACAAAATTGTAATCCTCACTTGGGTAAATAGGGAGAATGTAAAATACTATAAATAAGAGAATTGTCTCACCAAATCTAATATTTGTGTTTTTTTGAAAGTCATCTTTAAGAAAATGAAGACATCATATAGACTGATTGAATATATTTGCTTTCCGTAGATTTGAATATATGTATATATATATATATATATATATATATATATATATAATGTGTGTATATATTTATATAGTTGAATATATATGATATAAAATTGTTCTTAGAACTCAAGGAGAAAACCAGTACCTAGTTTGCTTGATTGTTTGTTTAGGGGGGATAATATTTGATTAGATATTTCAGCATACATGGCATACAGGTGACTAATGAAAACAAGAAAGGTAACCTGATGCTTTTATTTTTTAGAGAATGAAAAGTAACACCACAGTATGCTACTGCTATGCATCCATTATGTAGCTAAAATTGAAAATCCCAAAAGTACCATACGTTGGTGAGGTTGTGGAGTAAAAGGAAGTCTTATACATTGCTGTTAGTAATATAAAATCAAAATTTGGAGATCATTTAGGCATTTTCTTAACATACAATTAAACTAGGATAAATCCTAAGTATTTAACTGAAAGGTGTGAAAAGTTGTATACTAAAATGTTGACAGAGGCTTTATCACCAACAGAAAAAGAAACCTATAATCCAGCAAAATGTCTAGCAACAGGTAAATGGGTTTATAAAAGTTTAGGAAGTCGTATAATTGAATATTAGTCAAGGGAAAAAAGACTGTGCGAAGATACCCAACTATATGATAACTATAAAAAAGCATTATAGTCAGAGAAACTATATGCTATATGATTTCATTTACATAAAATTCAAGATCAGAAAAAATATTCTACAAAATAAAGAGTATTGGTGATGTTAGAAATAAGTAGGTGGATTAATAGCAAAGGAGATCAAGGAAAAATTCTGAATGACAGAAATGTTCTGTATCTTGAAGTTATCAGGAGGATTACAACAGCATCGTCAAAACTCATGTAAAAGTATATTTATTATTCTAAGTAAAGGATGTAAAAATAACTTAGTTGAAATAATACATACCATTTAAATTAATGCAAAGTAAAAATTGTGATTTGGGGCTTGTCCTTTTTATAAGACCTAATTCCTTCTATATCAGATGAAGAAGAGTTTAATTAGAAAAATTTAAGACTCTCTTCATTACATAATTTTAAATAAAATCTCATAGTTTTCTCCCTGGAAAGGAAGCTTGATAAAAGAAACAGATGATGATCGTTGATCAGGTAAATATTCTGATTCTTACAGTCATTTGTTAGGTAAGCAGATTTTCACCTCATATAATTAATTTCTTCTTCTATTAAGCTAGGACAAACATATATATATAATTGGTTCTATACTTTTGGTCATAAGAAATCAAATTTGTAACATGGACGAAAGTCTTTGACCCTCCATAGATTCTCAGTTTATATAAATTCCCCTCCTTTCACCAAAAGAGAACTTCAAGATTCAACATTGAAAATAAAGGTAGAGTCCCAATTATGTACATTTGCCAATACAGTCTTCAGTGAAGGCATCTGAGATTTTAGGAAAGATTTCTTCCTCTGCTACGCACTTTTTCAGATGCACTGAGCACAACCCCTGCCAATGGGGAGGAGTTGAACCCTAGGAGGGGCGGTGATGCAGGCAAGAGGGAGTCCTCAGGGAGTCTTCCTTTCACACTGGTTTCTCCTGCTGAGAATCCTCAAGATCTTCAACAGGGCTGAGCCTTATGAATCTTTTCTTGCTCTCTGACTCAACTAAAGGACTCCCAAGTGAGCTACAAAAGTTATTTAATGCATTTTCATGGATATCCCATCTGTATCATTGAATTCAGGGCAGATCCGGAAACACACGTTTTTAAAAACCCTACTTTGTCTTTACTTCGATTACTTTTTTTCCCCTAAATTAGAAAAGAATAAAATAAAGTAAGGTCCCTAGCTACTTCTGTTTATGGACACACTAAAATATAGAATGATTAAGTGTCTTGAGGGCCCTGTGGGATACAAAATGTGACATTCTCTTAAATACACAATAGTATTTTTTTATGGGCAAAGACTTTAGAACTTGTATCCTCCATCATGAAGGAGCAAAAGAGTTTAAATGTGACTTAAACAATATGCCAAACCAGGTCAGAAAAAGGTAGATTTTTCTAAACTCAACTACCACCTATGGACATAGAACATTTACAATGCATGTATCAGCCAACCACTGCCAGTTGGGTAGTTTAAACAACTCCCTTAGGGCCAATTTAAAAGGGTAAACATGAGAGAGGCTTTTATTAATGCTTTCTTTCATCACAAAAGCAATTTCCCACTGTCATTTGAGCTTTTTATGCTGGCCCACTATGAGCACAAGCCACTTTAGTTTGTCTCTAACTGTGCACCAAGCAGAAAAGCAAACAAATCAAATAATTAAAACAGTCAAAAACTGTACCACTCCAGAATAGCTTGATCTTCTTAAAAATTTTATAAGGGTTTCTATTTCTAAAATGTGATAATGTGAAGGAGGATCAGAGGAATGATGTCTTCCTCTTCTTGAAATGAGCCAGACATCTTCCTTCTGTAGATGTTGAAGTGTCTCCTCCAGGGCTCCTGGATGAGGACTTGCACACCTTCAGACGTCCAGTTCTAAGTATCCCTAACTATCATCTGGTGTCCCATGCCTGTAGCACCAGAATGCTTTCTGGCTGATTAAGAAGACATACCAGTTGATCATAGTGAAAGATGAAGATTATTTCTGTTCAGGCAAAAGAGGTTTCTGGCAGAGCTAGAGTTAATTTTATTCCCCTGAACCAGTAGCTCCCACACCTGTCAACCATCAAGGTTGAGCTTGCCAGGAACCCAGGAGAGAATAGGCATGGGCGCAGCTGTGGCAAATTAGAGGATCCTGAGGAGGTCCAGCGTGAAAGATGCGAAGCCCTGCATATGTCTCTATGGGGTTTTGACAGGTCCAAAAACAATGCTGCTCTGGGGAATCTCGAGTGGTAGGAGCCTCACAGTTTTCCTCCACAACCCTCCATGTACTATGTCAAATTGTATGTGTGCCCCGATTCTTGTGTGTGCTGATGTATTTTTCATAAGGCCATCTGAGATTATAGCAAGGCACCAACATTTAAATTTTAATTATTTAAATTGTAAGAAATGGGTTTGAAAAGAGGGATATAATGAAAAAATACCTTACAATCGTATCTCACACCAGGTACAGGAACCATATAATCACTGATGAACCAACATGTGATGATTTTCCTAATGCCATTCCACTAAAGAAAACACATGCAACGGTATTGCAGTCATGTGTAGATATTTTTTAAAAATATGACTAAAAATGAATAGTTTTAAATAAGATATTCACTCCAATTATGCCAGAATCTTGCTATTTCCTTATTGTTTTAGAATCTAAAATTCTGATGTGGGTTTGTTTCTTAAATTTAAAAATACTTAAGCACTACCCAAAGGGTTATGTCAAATATGGTCTGTTATATTCTTGAACAAGCGTAAGATGTTCTAGGCCTTTGAGCCCTATTTATTTTCAGCTTTGTTCGTAAAATAAAAAGAATAGGATTGTAGGAAGGGTAGGGAGCTTATACAACCTGAGAAATACAAAAGGTGAAGGGAACATAGAGAGATACTTAAATGGTACTTTATATTCTTGTACTCATTAAAGTTCTCTAGTGAATTGTGAAGTAGGTATTTCAAGCAATAATAGAATAATAACACTGTAGAACATTGTGCTTTCTGTTTGCTCTGAGCAGGAACTAAAAGAAATGTAGGGACAGAAAGATGCGTCTTACTGACTTCACAAAGCCAGCACATCTTCTCAGTGAAGACGCAAAAAAGCAAAAATATCTAATTGCTTGTGAAAGTTAAGCCTATTGACATAGTTTCATTATAACCTACCACCAGATCCCACATTAGTTTAAAAAATGTAACCATAAAGAATGAAAATTAAATGACAACTTGGCTGATCAAAAGTTCCAGAATCTTACAGGATCATAATTAAATGTCTCATATGCTATAACCATTACTAATAGTACAGATATAATGAGGTCACTTTTGAAAGAGGCTTCTCTAGATGAGAAGTTTTTGTAAGGAAAGGAAAAAAAATGGATGGATAAATATCAGATTTGACCCTGCAAGTCACTTAAAGCAGATTTTAAAAAAATTTTTTTTCAATTGCTATTTGAAAATTTAGGTAAGTTGCACAGATAATTGATTTAGAGACTTCTTGATTCATCAAAATACCCCAAGCATGTTAAGAATAGCAGTTGCTTTAATTGCAGTAGCTATTATTGGACATTGCTGGACATATTTCTTACAGACCTGAAGAGTCTGCAGTCCCGCTGAGCAGATCTAACTCTGAACTGGAAGCAGTAAGTGGGTGCTCACAGACTCAGCCCAAGCAAAGTGCACAGCCTCACTTTTTTCCAGCACACACTCTAGCATGAGCACTGCTTCTGGGTTCTGTAATGTGTTTTTTCAGTCACCTAAAATATTCATTAGATGAGCAATTTATTTTATCCATGCTTGTGAGTAGGCCATAAGTTGGATTTTTTTCATTGTCAGTACTTAAATTCACTGTAAACCAGTGACCTAAATATATTATATTTATACTTTTTTTTTCCTCTGAGGGCATTCTCTGCCACTTTACTAAGAAGTATAATTAAATTAAAGAATCTCCAAATGGAATCTTAATTTCCACCGAATTGTTTATGGTTAAGAATTGTTCATACTAAATTTATGTGGTTGACTACTAATGATCTTAAACCAATGGTAACCAACAGGTATTTTGAAAATCTCCTACAGAATAAAATATACCCACAGCTTAAATATCTAACAATGTCTGTTACCTCATGGAAATGTAAGTTCGACCACTTGTTTTGCAAGTAATCATCACAGCCATAATGCTATGGTTGTGTGGTGCCAAGGATGCCTTTGTGGTGCAGAGATGAGATTCACTGTAATGAATCAGTCTTTTATTTCTCTATTCAGTCCTGGCAGTTGTTAGGTCTTTGGTTTTAAGGGCAACTAGGAATTAGTGTAGGCTGAGGAGACCAGTGTGTATTTGCTAAGTTTACATATGAAAAAATAATAATCTTTATCTAAAATAATTTTACATTTTTCTGAAGCTTGGATTGACTTGAATGGTGGGTAATAGTGCATTTTCAATACTTGAGATTAAACCAGCTCAAAACAGATTTACACTCCAGCTCTAACGGTGATAGGAGGAGTCAGGAAATCCGGGATATTAAATGTGTCACTTAAACGAGACTCCTCTATATCATTTTAAATTGTCCCTTTTGTATTATTTCCACTCTTGCTCCTTTCTTTTATTCAGTCCATCATGATGTATCAGAAAAACTCAAATTTGAGCAGTGGTGGCCTCTAAAGGGCTCTTTCTGTCTTGGTATTATGCATCCTTGCTGCTATCTACTTTGGCATCTATGGCTGATGAAAGCTATGCTTATATTTTATTTAACCCATCTGCCCATTGAGTGCCTACAGCTGTTTTGCTTTGTACCCACGGTGTCAGGTGCTCTAACATGCTTCAGGTTAGCCTCTCCTGCCCCTGCTGCTGTGCTGCATCTCAGTCATGACATTTATCTGACTCCTTGGTATGACATCTCTGTAAAAACACAATGACTGCTGTCTTCCCCACTGGAGACACACAGTGACTTTGCACCGCTTCTCTTACTGGGTTTATTGTATGGAGTCAGAGGTGAGGACAGAGGGGAGTGTTGTCTATGGCCATGTAGCCATCTCTACTGCACTGCAGTTACCCAAAACTGTTGGGGAGCACTCAGCTCAGTGGGCTTCTTCAGGCGTAGCAGGTTCTCGGGATTCATCTCCATTTCTTTCATCATCATCTACCTCTATGGGATTGAGGTTCCATCATTACCCAGACTTTCTCTACTGGTATATCTTAAAGTGAATCGGCTTGAGGAGTAATAAGAGTATTAAAGACACTGATATCTGGTACCTTGCTTTTTTGTTCTCTGTTCTATTGTTTGTTTTGTAATATTTTGTGGTTACTACTTTTTAAAAACATCATTATAATTTTTTATATTTTTATTTTTATTAGCACATGCTTGCAATGCATGTTTATATACCTGCAGGAGAATTGGCACAGGTACACAATATGTCTTCATTCCTTTTTTCATTCATCTATTGAATTACTTCCTAGTTGAGAAACATCTATTACCCTATTTCCTATAACCTTCCTTGAATTTTGCCCTTTATTTAAATTTTGGGTTTCACATATAAAAGAAATCATACAATAATTAAGCCTGTGTGTCTGACTTAATTTAAGATTATGGCTTAAGGTGAATCAATTTTTCTACAAATGACTCAAGTCTATGTTTCTTTATGGCAGAGTGGCACTCCATTGTATATAAATACCATGTTTACTTCATCCATGCATCTGTTGATGGACAGATGGGCTATTTCCAGGATTTAACTGTTATGAATTATGTTGCTGTAAATTTGGGTATGTATGAATCACTATAATATAAAACCTTTAACTCTTTAGGAAGATACCTAGAAAGGAAATAGCTGAATCAAATAAAATTTCTAGTTTTATCTTTTTTGAGGTATTTCCATACTTATTTCCAAAGTGGTTGTACTAGTTTACATTTCCATCAACAATATTCTACAATGTTCTGCAATGTAGTTTTTCCCATAGCTTTGACAACATTTTTTGTTATTTGATATTTTTGAATATGGCCAAAAGAGGACATCAAAAAAATTGAAAGACATCCCCTGTTTCCTCTATAGGCAGAGTCAATATAATCAAAATAACTGTACTTCTAAAACAGAAGCACAAATTTAATGCAATCCCCAAATTCCATTTTAAATACTCACAAGGAGAAAACAACTCTAAAATTCATATAAAGCCAGAAGAGATCTAGAATTGCAAATTCCAGAGGAAGTTGGAAAAATGGCGGCTCAATAAGCAGCAAAGTAAAAAGCCTATGTTAGAGAAATACCCCAGAGTCTGGAATATTGCACTCTGGAGAAGACCAGATGGTGGGGGATGGATCCTCTTGACCCAGGAAGAAACTAAAATGAAAAAGAAAGAAAGAAAGAAAGAAAGAAAGAAAGAAAGAAAGAAAGAAAGAAAAAAGAAAGAAAGAGAAAAAAGAAAAGAAAAGAAAAAAGAAAAACTTGGACAGAAGATGGTAGCAAGATGCACTCTAATGGGAGCTAGTCCCACTGTGTGTGAAATGTTACTGGAATCCAAAGACACATGGTCAGTGTGAAGTTGGGAGCTGGCAAGCCTGACAGCCTCAGCAGTGGGAGGATGTGTTTGTGGAGGGGAGTGATGGGCCAGAGAACTATACCTGCTCACAGTGAGTGTGGGGGACTCAGTCCAGATGCCATTTTGGAGTTGGATAGGGTAAGCCCGGAACCAGAACTGCAGTTGGCTTCATTTAGCCACTCTTAGAACAGAGCAGATTGGTGAGAATTGCTTGGACTGAGTCCTGCCCCTGTGTGATCCAATAGCCAAGGCCAAGGTTTCCCTAAAGTTATCCCTCACCAGTCCCAATTGCACAGCACACATTAATGTGGTGATGACTTCCAGTGGTTGTCAGCTCAGAAGTGAGGGGCCAGGCTGTCCTGCCCCTGCTTGCAGTCCAGTGGTCATCAACAGATTGGGAGGGCAGCAAGCCCTAGCCAGCATGCTTCAGAATAATTATAACCAATAGAGGAAGTGCCAGGGACCCTATTATGCACTTGTCTGGAAGAAACCAAAAACATGACAAGAGGAAGAAAAAAAGGTAGTCTCAGCCTCCAACCCAAGCAAGTCTGGCCCAGGAAAGGTAAACACAGAAGAGATGGGGAGTTTCATATCTGCAGTTTCTGAAACAACAGTATCTGACATAAAGAAATAATTTCATAAAATTATAAAAGAACTTAAAACAGGAATATTAGTACAAGCAAAGGAAGATACAAGAAAAATAATAAAAGAAATGCTAAGTGCCTCTAAAGAAGACACAGATGGAAGAATAGAGGAGCACAGAAAAAGGAGGAAAACCTTCAATGAGGAATACAAAAGAATAGAATATATGAAACAGATTCAAAGAGATTACCAGGAAATTAAAAAGCTAGCAAAACTGCGTGAAAGAAACTAAAAATAGACTATCAAACCTTAAAGACAGGTTTGCAATATGTGATTGCGAAAAGAAACGTCTTAAAAATAACAAGGAACCAGGAAGTAACAATACAAAGGCCAGAAGATGACAAGGAGATCTACAATTTATTAATAAAAAATGTGAGTGAAGAAGTAGGGGTAAACACAAATGAAATACAAAGGCTATTTACAGCAACAATTAAAGAAAACTTCCCAAGCACACGAAAAGGAAATGTTATCTAGATATATGAGGCATACCAAACTCCAGCCAGCTATTACCAAAATAGATCAATACCCAGATGTCTAATAATCAAGATCCCAGAAATTCAACACAAGCACAGAATATTAAAAGCTGACAGACAAAAGAAACAGATCACTTATAAAGTGATCATCAGAATAATGACAGACTTCTTGACACAAACTATCAAGTCAATAAGACTTAGGAGTAAAGTATTCCAAGCCCTGAAAGAAAGTAACCTCCAACTCAGATTAATGTACTCTGAAAAACTATCTCTCAAAATTAATGGAGAAACGAGATGCTTCCATGACAAAGAGGAACTGGTGGCATTCATGACCACAATCCAACCCTACACAAATACTGAAGGACATTCTGGAGAGAGAGGAAAAAAAAAAGACCATGGTTTCTAGCACAGTGACAGAGGGGGCTCAGTGAATGGGGCAGACAGTGGAATAAAGGGGAAAAGTAGACAACCTGTGACAGAAAAATAGCATGGCAGAGATGAGACAGAAAAAGTTGGCCATAATCACTAACATGGATAGCCTCGTACACTAATAAAAAGGACACAAACAGAGTGGGTCAGGAGATAGGGTCCAATAAGATGCTCTATATAAGAATTATAATTAACCTGAAAGAGTGTTCATGGGCTGAAAGCCAAAGATGAGAAAATAGTGCTCTATGTGACAGAGAACCATAAAAAAGTGGGGGTAGCTCACCCTTCACCTATAGGTTGATTGGAAAGATGTAACACTATTATACATTGGAGACCTACTCAGCTATAAGGAAGGAAAACCTTAAGGCTCTTGTACATAAATGAATGCAACTTGAGACCAAGCTCAGAGGTAAAAGGTTCAGAATCACTTAGGTAAAGAGCGGGTTGTGACCCTAATCTAAAAACTAAAGGAGTTAGTGGGATACAAAATGTACAATGTACCCTGCGAAAGTGAAAGTGGAGGAATTGTCTAAAAATGGAAGGCAGAGGACATTGTTAATCTTGTGCCATGATTTGAAACCCATATTGTTTTCATGGCTCTGTTTAGTTTGGTTATATTCTGTTTCAGTTTGTCTACATACAAGATCTGATGTTATGGACAGCTATTCCAAAGATAGCAGGATATACCATGGTAACCATTTTTGGTTAACTAAATTTAAAGCATGCTATTAACTTAATTTAAAACTCTGTATTGCTTTCACTGCCTTGTATTGTGTGATTGTATTTGAATCTGTTTTGTTTAGTCACTGTCTTGTCTTGACAGATTTTATTCTATTCTATTTGTTTGATAGTACCAAATCTGAGGGTATAGGCTACTAATCTGAAGACAAGAAGATTCATTATGATACCCATTCTGGTTTGACTATTATCTTCTTTAGAAGTTTTATAATGCCTCCAGTGTTTTGTTTTTATTGATTTTCTTCTGTACTGCTATGTTCAATTTTATCATACCTGATGATATGGGCAATTCTATTGAAGATAACAAGAGACATTATGGTAACCATTGTTGATCATCTTGTATTTTGGTTTTAAGTCACGCACTTTGTCCATCCTTTTGTTTTGACTGAACCCATTTTGTTTTCTCTCATTTGGTTTTATTCTCTCCAAAAAAAAAAAAAAGAAAAGAAAATATATTTGTAGGGTGACAGTTGTTTACTAGATGGTTCTTGGTAATGTAATTTTAAGAAAAACTTCAAGAGTAAATGTTAACTTTTCTTTTTATCATCTTTTGAACCTCATCTGTAATCTAGACTATTCCCAAATTACATCAATGTTGTCTTTTTCTATAGCGTAAAATTTACTGTATCAGGTCATTCTGTATCTTTTAGTGGTTTACACAGTATAAGAGTGATTGTCCTGAGTATGCTTTACAAAGCCCTTTGTAAAGCAAGCATCCTCTCAGGGAGACCCTATGCATAGAGTACCAGCTTCTTGAAAACACAATCTCTCTTTTTCTTGCCATTTAGCTCAACTTCTATCATAGGGTGTGTCTCGTTTGTATTAGCAACAACCTTCTAAATTTTTCTGCAATGTGCACAATTCATGAAGAGTATGCACAAACTATATAGAGAATCTGCAAAGAAATTTTAATGATATAAATGAAGATTTTGATATACAAATCTACATGCATTAAAAATGGGCTCAGCACAGACCTTAAATTGCAATGAGAAACATAGATTGTATTTTCATCTTTACAAATAAACAAGCTGCATACACTTGGAAAAATTTAGAAGGTTTCATAATTTTTTATGCCTTCACTCAATAATTATTTACTGATGTGGCCATAGAGATTTAGTTAATTTAGAATATTATCTCTATTAAATAACCCCTACTACAGAGTGTATCCCCTTGACGCTAACTAGAAAACTGATAAAAAAAAATTAATATTTCTGAGCTGAGAGGAAAATAAAATAATAACATGCTCTTACATATTATGTATTATGTACTATCTGATATAACACATGAAAATAATGTATTATATAAATAATCCATATTATATTGTTATAAAGATTAATTATTTTTCAGCAGTTTTTTACTATGTTCCACAAATCCTATTTTCCATTTCAAATAATTTCTTGTTTATACATGACTACTGATAAGTAATCTTAACATACAGGTCAATAACTGACCAAATTTACTACTTTTTAAAATAAAAAGCAGTAGAGATTATACAAATTTTGTAATTATTCCCAGAATTAACCAAAGCATCCAGTTAAAAAAAAAAAAAACCCTAGTAATGGAGTAAATTTGAATTATCTCATTGAAGGTTATGGCTGTGCACAATACTCCCCCCACCATGGATGTAGCCTCATAAAAATGTGATTAATTCATTATTTTACACCGGATAGCTAAAGGATAACGTTGAACATTGATGTAAACATCAGAGCTCTGGACAATATAGTCTCATAATTTCTCCAATAAAAGAGCACTTCAGTATTCTACAAGATTTCTGTTACTGTCAAGGATCGTTGGGTGGTGTTTACAAATAGTTAACCAGCCTTTCTCACAGCTGTTCAAAATCGAAGGCTCATGAACACTTATGCAACCATGGTAATATCTTACAAGCGCAGATGAGCGGGATGAGCAGTGCTGCACCAAATGCATACCAAACAGGAATTTTAATTCATCTCATCATGGAAACAATAAATGATGAAGAAAAAGGACAGAGGCCTTGGATGCTGAGAATTAGGGACTTAACTAAGACCAACAGTGCCTGTCAGACTGAATGAAGATTGTTTATAAACACAAATTTGGCTTTTTTTTTTGAGCTAAGTTTAAGGGGAAAAAAACTACTCAAGCCTTATCTGGTTGTGTGGAAAATGTTTGGGAATACTTTTAATTTAATTGTTAGATTTGAACACTTTAATGAAGAATCTAGGTATTACTATATTTGTGTAAAATTTCCGTGGAATACCTCACCATCTCAAGGCTTTAGAAGATGTCTTATACTTTTCTGATTGGTGACTTGAGTTATATTTGTGCATAAAACATATAGAGAAATCTCTGGGGAGATAGGGTTTCTATATTTAATCCATCATGAAAACAACTAGTGGATTTGCCATGAAATCTCAGTCATTATCTTGTGATTTGAAAACTAAATCCAACAGCCTCCCTTGAAAGGAAACTGAGACAGAGATAGGTTAAAAGTCTGACCCAATGCTAAGCATACTGATACATGCTAAGTAGTAAATCAGAAAGCACAACTCGAGCATCCTGCACCTCGGTCTGTACTTGCTTCTATTCACAGTTCTTGTCTGTGAGAATCCAAAATATAAGAAATTAAATATCTTAGTGCATACAATGTAAAAAAGGCCTGGTTTGTACAGGTTGCTTTTGAAAAATCAGTGGGTCATGGTGTCCAAACTTAGTAGTTCTTCTCATTAGCTCTCAAATAGTAGACTTGGCACGTTCATGCTGAGGGAGATTTAGCAAGATGGGAATGAATACTAGAATTTTCCTTGCATCTTTATTTCCAGCATGTGTAGTAATGCTTAGTTTAATTCTCATCCTGGTAAGCCCATTTGAATTTTTCAACAAACTGAATTTTCTACTCATAGAAACAAAGAAATGATACAAAAATCACAATTTCTAGGGGTATATAATGAAGTAATTTTTATTTAAATATTAGCCATATGTTTCAGGATACCTTCAGGTTCTTATGTTTTCTAATTTTACTAATGATATGTCAACCCAAATATTATACACTTTTATGATTAATTTTATTTAATTTTCAAACCAAAGAAACCCTTATTCTTCCATAAGGTGTAAGATATACTATGCAGTACAAAATTTTTCTAGTTATTTAAATATATGTTTTAAATGTCACTTTTTTCAATATACAGAACTACCGTATCACCTATCAGTGCCACTTTTTAATACTTTATGTATTGATAACTTTTTAATATATTACAAGCCTACTTTCATGAAGATAGTATTGGCCTCCACTATTCATAGAGAAACAAATCTAAATTTATAAGAAATTCAAAAATAACTTTCATCATTTCTCCTCATACATTATCACTCTTTTGGCAGCACAAATGTTCTTCCTCTGATGGGCCAGTGGCTTTACTACTTTCAATAGTTAGATCAGTGATTTGTTGCACCAACATATATAAAAACTTAACAATCAATTCAGCAGTTAGCTATCGTGAATACAGAATAATGTTAAGTATCATAATTTGTAAATAATTTAATATAAAATATAGGGATAAGTAATTGAAGTAACAGTAGCCTGAATACATTTTAAATTAAATGAGAACTTTAACCATATTAAAAGTATAGCAAGTATAATATCATTTACTCCAGTTATGTAAGAAATTCCTGCTTTTCTTGACACAGCAGGAAGTAAATGTTTCTGTTCTACTACTACCAAAGAAAAGGCCATGGAAATGCAATCTTAATTATGATTTTAAAAAATCTTGGTAAATTTATAATGAGGCAAATTTTCTCCACTGGAAGAAGAACACCTACCAAAAACATTTTTAAAAACATACAGCTAAAGTCAGACCTTTGTGATGAGCGAGTGGACTTTATTTGTCCAAGACTGAAAACATAGCAAGTTATTTTCTCTCCTTGCTACTATTTAATATTGCATTAGAAAAAGTACTACACAGTATCACATACAGTAGGGGAAAGGAAAGGGCATATACAGTCAAAAGGGGAAATAGACTGTGTATTTGCAAATAACATGGATACAAATCCCAAAATATCTGCAAATTAACTATTCTAAATAATAAGCAATTAAAATAAGGCCACAGAATACCAAGTGTCTTTGCTCTGGCTGCTGTAACAAACTATCATGCACCAGAAGCCTTAAATATAGAAATTTATTTCTGCAGACTTAGAAGTCCAAGATGAAGTTGCTGGCAGAATCAGCGTCTAGGGAAGGATCCTTGCCTGGTTTTCAGATGTTTTTTTCTCATTGTATGTTAAGACACAGAGAGTGAGAGCGAGCTCTTTTCTCTACTTTTAAAGGCACTAAGTACTTTTAGGAGGGCTCCACTCTCCTCATCTGTCTTTTTAGAGGCCCCATTTTCTAATACCATCATGTTGGAATTTAGGATTTCAGTATGTGAAGTTTAGCTGAACAAAAACATCCAGTCCTCACTACAAGTCAAAATACCCAAGTCAAATTTATTCTAGTATTTCAGTAGTGGATAATATTAAATAGTACTCAAATTAGTAGTACCAAATTAAATAGTACCTGAAATATGAAATCTTTAGATTTAAATGTTAAGAAAGTATGGCCAGGATCCATGTTTTGCAAAAACATAAACAAACAAATTTATAAAGATTTAGATAATGAGAAAATGTTTTGTCTTTGTTGGGTTGAAAAGGCTATCATCGTTAAGTTTTTAATACATCTTAAATTAATCTGTAGATTCAACAAAATCTGAATTAAAATCCCAGAAGGTGATACAAATGAAATATAAAATTTATATTGGAAGTCAAAAGACATAGAATAGCCAATGTAATACTAAAGGGCAAAGTTGGGACACTATTGCTACCAATTTAAGAATTACTTTTAGCCTCCAGTACTTAAAACAGTGTGGTAGAACAGACACTTGATGGAATAAAATAGAGAATTTAGTGAGAGACCTATGGAAAGGTAATATTGAAAAAAATGCAAAGACGATTTATAGGAGAGAGGATAGGTTTCTATAAATAGTATAATAAAAAGTGGTCAGATACGTTCAAAAGAGAATTTAGACCTAAATGTAGACTTTATAAAAAAAAATTAAGCATCACTGAAAAACTGACAGAAAAAAGAGAAAAATCTATGTGATGCATGTTTTGGTCATGAGTTTAAACGTAACACTACTGCATCTGTGACAGAAAGAAAATTGTAAGTAAGACTTGGTCCTAATTAAATTACGTACTCTAAAAAACAAAATATAAAGAGAAGATAAAGACAGTCCATAAAGTAAAAGAAAATATTAAAGAAACACATGTCTAACAAAAGACTTGAATCCAAAACAAAGAAAAGCACTCTTAAAAATCAGCAATATGAAAAAAAATAATGAATTTGGAGAATTGAGAAAACTGTCCACACACTCACCAAAGAAGATATCCAGATGGCAAATAAACATATGAAAAGATGCTCCACATTACTTATCATTAGGGGCATAGGGAGGAACAGGTGAAATACATGAATTTTTATAGTGGTGAGAATATTCTGTATGTACCATAGTGTTAAATCAAAATAGAAAGCATTTCTCAAGCATGCATGACTTTATAGCACAAAACATACACCTTAACATATGCAAATTTTAAAATTCATTTAGGAGGTAGAGAGATTTCAAAGTGGAATGACTACTGTGAAAAAGATGCTAAATGTATTGTAAACATAGAAAACCATCTTTGAATGGGTTGAGAGGGATATATTGATGACCTAAGCAGCTTCAGATATGAATGCTGTCTGTAAGTGGAAAGGAAATGCTATTCACTTGAAGATTCCTTCTGACAGCCAAATGGGTTAGCACTGGGAAAGCCCTGGTAATTAAAAGGATGAAGGATGGTGGAAGCTAGGATTCTCACTGTTGGAATGGAAGGTTTCACAGAAACGAGAGAAGAAAGCTAGAATGACCCAGGTGATAATGAAACACATTTGGAGATATCGGCACAAACTCATATTTGACTCAATATAGATACAAATGGTACACAAGGGGATTTGGAGAGATGTGTATATTTGCAAGAGTATACACTCACATTTTTGATTGCTGATGGAGCCTGTAAGTCACAACACCTCATTTGCAGTAAGTCCATCATAGCATTCTAATTTTCTAGAGAAACAACCTATAGAATGTAGGGGTCAAGGAGGCTGGAAAGTCCCAAGATTGTCATTGGTGCTAGAGCTCCTATCTGAAGCCTAGAAGCTTGAAACTAATGAAGACATAATGTTTCAGAGGAAAGAATAGAATTTCTTATTTCTTTCAGGCATCCAACTGATTGCGTGAGGATCATCTATATTAGGAGAGGCAAACTACCAATATACTCTGAAGAATTAAGTGTTCCATTCAAAAACATCATGAGAGGCCAAGGTTATGGCTTAGCGGCATAAAGTCTACCTGGCAAGCACAAAGTCCTGAGTCTGAGTTCCTGTACAAAAGAAAACAAAACAAAAACATCCTAAGAGACTCACTCAGAGTAATGTTTAAGCAAATATCTTGACACTTTGATACCCAATCCAGTTGACACATAAATTCAGCTTCACGTATACCTAGCACCCAGATTTGAGATTATAATATACTTGTCAGTGAAAGAAACTGAGAATTTTAGAGAAAGAATTTATTCTTTGGAGAAGAAACACACAAAATAAGCCTGATGAATTTTGTAGTTCCCCAAAATAATGAGATGCTAACACACACACACACACACACACACACGCACACACACATGCATGCATGCAACACACACACACACACACACACACACACACACACACACACACAGAAGGTAGAAAGTATATGTTAAAGGGATGTAAAAGGCAACTGGACATCTTGCAATGATGAAAGATGAAAAAATACAACCAGAAAGCAAATTAGTACTGGATTTTAATTCAATGAATAAAATAAATATCCATGACTATCTACTGATAAAAATGATTGAATAAATAATAACTAAATAAAATATAAAACTAAATCTTTCATGCCAAAGAATTCTAAATAATTTATGTAAACATTAATTTGAAAGAGGATGAAAATAATTCTCTATTTTTTAAAAGACAATTATATATAGTGACTTCCTTATAAAATAAAGGTTGGGGTGAAGTAAAGGCAATGTTAGAGTGGTGAAGAAAACTAACAATACTAGTGCATCCCAGTGACAAGGATTAACACATGTCCTTGACATGACATAATGCTTCCTTGCTCTTCCTCCAAAAGTTATATAATCCTAATCAATGATAAGAACATCAGAGAACTCCTGAGGGTCATTTCATAAAATTCCTCAAAACTATCAAGTGTTCAGAAATGGGAAAAGTCAGAGAAATTGTCATACGCAAAAAGTCAAAGAACTGACCAACAATGCAACATGGTATCTTGGATGAGCTCCTAAAGCAGTAAAGGGAGTATTAGGGGAAGTCTATAAAAATCCAAATAAACTGTCAAATTTAGTTAATAATAATGTATTAACAATTGATATAATAATGTACATTAAAGAATGTATTTTTATCTTAATATTGTATTTATTGGATAATAAAATAAATCAATATACTAATACTTAATTATTACTAATTATGATAGATGAGCTACATTAATGAAAGATATTAATAAAGTATGTAACACTGTCCTAAAGTTAAATGCTCTAAAGATTCATTTGGTACTGTGGCAGATTTTCCATTTAGATGTCCGTACCTTGTGATACAAGTGTATGTCTTTAATTTATCTACTTTTTTATTTTAAAGATAATAAAACCCAACAAAAAGCAGAATAAAGCTAATCAAAACAAAGCAGTGAATTTGGTACAGAACTTTGAAGCAGGATAATAGGAAAACAACAATGACCACCATAGTATATCTTATCTTGTCTATTCCATCAGCTATAGTAAAATCAAGCCAAAGCCAAACAGAATAAAACCAATCAAAACAGAACACTGAGTTGAGCAAAATAATTAATTAGAACAAAACAAAACAATGAAAACAATATTGGATTTCAAAAACAAGACAGAAGGAAATCCCCTATATTTGCTACACTGCATACTGTCATCCACCAGATGCTCAGACCACCAGCCCCAGGCCTGCAAAGTCAAGCAAACAATGCAAGCATTCAGTTGTTTTTTTTAAAATTTATTATTAGTTTAAAGAGTACAACTAAATAGAACAAGGCAGACCAGAAGAAAACAATGTAAGTAACACAGATTTCAAAGCAAGACAATAGGAGATCTTCACTGGCTCTCATATTGTCTCTTGTTTTCTTCTAAATAGTTGTCCTGTTCTCTGAAGCAGCCAGTTGCTTATGGCACAGGAGGTACAGGGTAGGCGGGGAGGGGTGGTGGTCATGATCTTCAACCCACATGCCAATAGGCTCACAGGAGTAACTAACTTTTCTCTTCCTGGGCTCTGCACAGCTTACCAAAAAGATTGGCTATTTGGCTTCTTGGTGGGCTCCTCCCAGTTCTAGCAAGGCTGATTTTTGGGAGCGACTGATTTCTCTCTTCCTCATGAGTATGCTTCTTAAACTAGGAATGTCAGGCTCTGTTATAGAAATTACTTTGAGTGCAGTGTGAGTAGGAGCCCTACTTAGAAACACCCGTAAGAAGTTACCATGGTTAACAATGCCCCCAGTAAAGACTGAGCTTTCAGTCCGCATCCCAGAATGAATGTATGCCATGGAAAGCAGCCTCGATTGACTTACCCTGCATTCATCAGGTAATGAAATTAAAGAATATACCTTAGCGATTATAAGCTACCAATATCTTGCAAAATTAGACTATTGCCCAGCAAAGATTCACAAGAAGAAAATGGAACATATGTGTAGTATTCTGCAGAAATAAAAACACCATTATATGTGGTACTGACATTGAGCTAGGTACTTGTTGGTGAAGGCAAGCATTTTTGATTGGATGAGTGGCAGCCATTATATATCTACCAGGGTTGAACATTTAGTGTAATTGTTGCCTTCAATTAATTACAAGATAGGTAATTATTGAAGGAGCTTGAGATGTAAGCAGTGTTAAAAATAGAAAGCTACTCATGTGCTACTTTTCAGCTGACTTAGTAAGTTATTTGAAGAAAGAGGTGAACTCAGAAAAATTGGACAGTTTACTTTTAAAAAGGACAAAACATGACTAATTTACTTACCCTAGTTGGGTGCAACATTGGGATACTGTAATAACAAAAGCTAATTAACGTACAGTTTCATGACAGATGACAGAAACCAAGCTGAAGGCTTTGGAAGCTAAAACCTATTGTTAAAACTCAAAACTAATATGGAATTAAATGTTTGCAATTATATAAAAGGTCTCATGAACAAGATGTTAAAGTGAGCCCTTCCTATAAAATCCTACAACTTAAAATATCTATAGAATTTACAAGATTGGTAGATACACATAGCAATGAAGACATCTTTCAGAAATAGATGAGAGAGAGAGACAGAGAGAGAGAGAGAGACAAAGAGAGACAGAGAGAGACAGAGAGAAACAGAGAGAGAGAGAGAGAGAGAGAGAGAGAGAGAATGAGCCAGTCACAGAGAGATGGAGAGAGAGAATTCCAAGCCCTGAAAGAAAATAACCTCCAACCTAGATTGCTATACCCAGAAAATCTGTCTGTAGAAATGAATGGAGAAACAAGGTGCTTCCAAGACATAGAACTTGGGAAATTCGCGACCACCAATCCAAGTATACAGCGAATACTGCAGGTCATTTGAGACAGAGAAAAGAACTCAGATTCCAGGAACAGTGGCAGAGAGGCCTCAATGAATGGAGCAGAAAACAGAATGAAGAAGATGGACAGACAACTGATGACAAAAAAAGAGCATAACATAAATGAGGCAGACAAGGTTGGTTATAATGTCTAATATAGATTGCCTTCATACACTAGATTAAAAAAATAAAAAGAATCACATGTAGAGTAGATCAGGAGGTAGGGTCCACTGAGATGCTATTTTTAGGAAATATAAATAACATGAAAAAGAGTACATGGACTGAAAATCAAAAATGAGACAACAATGTTCCATGTGACAGAGAACCAGAGAGTAATAAGGGCAACTAGACTAGTATTTGTGGATAGGGTGGAAAGACAGGCTTTAGTAGGTAAAGGAATACAATTAGAGATCAAGTCCAGGAGAGAGAAGGTTCGGAACCACTTAGGTAAATAGCAGGTTGGCCCACCCAATTCAAAACCAAGGATCTTGGTGAGACCCCAAAATACAAAGTGTACCCTGGGGAAGTGAAAGGGGAGGGAGAGTCTTAAAAAAGATGGCAGAAGATATTGTTAATAGTGTATCGGAATTTAAAACCCACATTAGTCACACCACTCTACTTAGATGGATTTTATATTTTTTTTGATAGATTTTATTTTGTCACAGTTTGTCTACTTGCATTAGATTTGAGGGCACAGACAGCTATCCCAAAAATATCAGGATATAGCACAGTAATCATCTTTAATTTCCTATTAACTTAATCTGGAGCCCTGTATGATTTATACTGTTTTATCATGACTGATCTTAGTTAAATCTGATTTGGTTGATTGCTGTGTGGCATTGAAAGATTTTATTCAAAACTGATATGATTGATAGTATCAAGTCCAAGAGTATAGGCAACTACACTGAAGATGATAAGACTCACTATGATAAACATTTTGGTTTGATTACTGCCTGTTTTTGATGTTTTATACTATATACAAAGTTGTATTTTTATTAATAATATTATGTACTGATATATTCAATTATACTATGTCTGATGATATAGCCAATTCTATTGGAGATAACAAGAGACAACAAAGGAACTATGGTAGAACTCCTTGTACAATGGTCTTATATGTCTTTCTCTTTTCATGTGCTTATAGGAATATGTTTTGTTTTGTCTTGCTTTTTTTTGTTTCTCCCTCTAATATAGAAAGGATAGAAATACATGTTAAGACTCATGCATGTGTAGAACCTATAAACAGTTTATGAGAACTGATCTTATGACACACGACAAAATTAACAAATACTTTGAAGCAAAAGAGGCACTAAAATACCCAGTGCTAATCCTGAAGTGTCATAATATTCAACCCAGATTAGTATTATTCTTTGTTCAGAGTGATATTAGCCTGCTTGGGTTTGTTTGATCTCAACATAATTGAAAATATGAATAACAACATGTATGTTTAAGTGTATAGGATTGATAACTATATTTCTAAGTTTTTGTTGGATAGTTGAACAGAACTGTTTGCAGTCTCACTGTTTGAATCCCCACTTTAGTATCTTGAATAACTATTTGTAAGAGGACAATCTGTAATCATCAACTAGTGATTTCTTTTTTATTTTTTCTTTGAAAGTATGCATTATTTCTACCTGTTTCTGTTTTGTTTAGTCTTTCTTTAAATAAATTTTTTTAAAAAGGCGCTATAGTACCCAGTGCTGATCCCGAAATATCATGATATGAAATCCTGCAATACTATTATTCTTTCTTCAGAATTTTAGCCTGCTTTGTTTGTTTAATCTCAACATAAATGAAGATAAGGATGACTGCATGTATGTTTAAGTGTATAGGATTGATAACCATATTACTAAGTTTTTGTTGGATAACAACAGAACTGCTTGCAGTCTCGCTGTTTGAATTCCCACTTTATATGTTCCATTTTTGTATCTTGAACAACTGTTTGTAAGAGGACAGTATGTAAACATCAACTAGTAATTTCCTACTGTTTATTTTTTCTTTGAGCATATGTATTATTTCTACCCATTTTCTGTTTGGTTTAGTCTTTCTTTAAACAACATTTTTAAAAAGTTTAAAAAAAGAGATATAGAGAAAGGAAGTGAAGAAGGAAGAGACAGAGAGGGGAGAGAGATAGAGAGGACAGACAGAGAGAGAAAGAGGAAAAGTATTTCTTTGGCACTGGAAGGTGACCAAAATTGAATAAAAAGCTTGCCATAGTTTTGAGACAGTGTTGCCAGTACTCTGGTTATTAAAGATTTTAAAATCCTTTAGGTATTAGGGTTTCCAGAATTAGTAAATTAAAAGTCTCTCATGAAATATTTGGGACATTATTTATTGTTTATTTGTGACTCAAATTCCTTTGGTTTATATGCAGAATGTCCCCCCAAAGGCTCAGGTGCTCAGCGGTGTGACTCCAGAAGGTGCTTGGGTCATGAGGGCCTCACGCTCATCCATGGTAAGCTCACACTTGGTCACGGGGGCTTGACTCAAAAAGGACTATCTTCCTCTCAGCTGTCTCCCTTTGCTTTCTGTTCTGTGGCGGCTGGGGGCTGAGCACCCGTCCTTAGCCTAGGACCTTCCCACCATGCCTTTTCTGTCTTGAAGCCAGCTAACCATGGACTGAAGACTTAAGTCACAATAAACTTCATTTAAACCATGAGTGTTGGGTATTTTGTTCCAGTAACAAGAAAATGACTAAGACAAAATACCAGACTACTATATTTTATCTTGTTATCTCATTTAAGAATGCAAACTGCTACAGGCACAAAATGGACATAGAAGCCTTCCAGGCTTCCAAGAAAGTATATTCTTTAATGTCCTCTTCAGCTGTGGCCAAGTCCTTGTAGCGATCAGTTCCAAATAAAGAGCTGCATCCAGAGAAGAGCTCAGTTGGGAAGTTCTACATCCCAGCCCACCCACCTTCCCTGGAATCTGCTGCACTGCTTACTATGAGAGAGTTATACCTTTGACCCACGGGATCTGCTTTCTCTGGTGACTGACACTTTAGAGACTCTTGAGTACCTGTAACTTGGGTCGCTGCTGAGTAACAATGTAAACCACAATCATATGGTCGTGCAATGGTTCTTTCCCTCTACCTCTGGTCAGCAATGTTGTCCAGATGTTTTCCTTTTAGCCTGGATTCTGTCATGAATATAACATACAAACCTGACCAGCAGTGACCTACAGCTCGCACACAATGTCAACAAGAAATCTGTCCATTGGAGGGAGGCAGTGAATGTGAAATACTGAAGTTTTTACCAGGATGTACAGGTTCACCTCATCAAAAAAACAAAAACAAGAAAATCAAATCATTTGGTTGTAAAGTGTAAATATTCACTCTACCTCGTCCAAGCAAAAGAGGGCAAGAGAGTTTTCTTTTGTGGTTTTTATTTTTTATTATTATATTTCTAATATATGATTTTTATTATTATATTTCTAGTATATGATTTCAAATATACATCTTCAGGATCCTCCTCCCACTCCTCCCTCATCTCCCAATCCCCTTCCCATAGGAGAAAGGTTTATCTCGCTATTTCTTATTATGTGTCTTTTATTTTATTCTTTACTAATACTTTAGTTTTAATATAAGAGAAATCAGGCAATGTGTAAGCTGGTGTGTCTAGTTTATTTCAGTTAATATAATCTCAAGATACATCCATTTTTCTACAAATGACTCAAAGTTAGCCGTCTTCACTGCAAGGCAGTGGTCCATTTTATATTACCTTATACATCCATCTGTAGAATTTAGAACTGAAATGAGGACTGAGGGGAAAGCAACAAATGGGAGAAACAAACACTTTGGCCTCATATTTTCCTGAGCACATAACTTTTGCTTTTATAGTCTATCACTTTTGTTGCGTTTTCTGTTCATTTTTCCAAGGAATTTATAATCACGCAAGTTTGTTTCATTTGCTATGATGCTGTAACTTGCCAAAATTTTTACATAAATCATCCAATGTACATCCTTTGGCCTTGTAGCTCTTAAGTGGCTGATTTCAGATATTTTATGAAGTTATGAACTATTGGTTATCCTCCTTAAATGTGCATTCCTGTCTAATGTCCAATATCATTTTAGGGATGTCACTGAGGATGTTCAGTGTCTCCTTTAAGAGTGAAAAAGATGATCTATTTTTAAAGGATCTGAGTAAGACAAATTTAAAAGAAACATTTAGCAAAAGATATAATTTCTAAAAGTGACAGATACATCAGATTATCTATCTATCACCATATCAGGACTTAATAAAGTTTAAAAATGTACCCAAGAAAGTCAATTGCACAAATATATTTGCAAATTGTTCTAATTTATATATGTTCTAATACTAATTTTATATTAATTTAAATTTTATATGAGTTTCAGTTATTGAAATTTCAGAAGTAGTCTGAAGCAATAGAAGTATTTTACTTATTATTTTTGCTTTAATTTAAACTGTTGGTGATTTTAACAATATTAATTTCTGACCAAATTATAGAGATCATTTTATTGATTGAGTTTATCTTTTTTATATAGTTAGGATGTAGTAATTTAGTTATGTCTTGTCTGCTTAATTGTGTTAATAATGTATGGTGAAAATACAATCATATTAGCTGATTTAAAGGAATATCTACAATTAAGTTGCTTATTATGATTGATTGGATAAGACTGACTTTTATTTTAGTCTTCTTGTCTTCTGAATTTTGATATAAAATGTTACTAATGAATAAGAACATGCACTGAAAAAAGTTTGTATCCTCCAACAAAACCTCAAAGGTCTAGTGAATACATTTAAATTAATGTTGAGCTTAAAAAGATAAAATATAAATCCATAACATTTTAATGCTTGGTGTGTAAATAATGTGCATTTCAGAACAAAATTTTGTAGTTAATCATAGAATATTTACTTTAGAAAGTAAGGAAAATACATGAAATAAGTGATATTATGCTTCCCTTTCTGCTCAAGTCAGTTGAACACATCCACAAAACACAACTAGAAAATGTTGGTAATATGTTGAATAGAGCGCTTACAAATAGTAAAATCTCAACAAATGCTATCACGTTCTTCACAATCATTGGCATGATCGGCCGACTCTCTGCACTGGAGTATCATAACAAAGTAATTCAAGTAATAGATGTTTTGCATAGTTTCATTGTGATTACTAAAATATTAGTATTTTTTAAAATACTGATTTATATGAAGTTTCATGAAACATATCAAACATGAATATAGTTCTAAATCTATATTAACGCTGCACATAACTTTTATGTAATTCCAAAATTCATCCTCAAGTGAAGTTTTCTATACTGATTATTTCATCATTTATATCATATATAAAAACTTTGGGAAATTGTATATTTGAAGAAATTTCATAGCATATGAAATAATAAAACATTCAATTTATTGCCACTTAGGCTTAATTTTTGAAGATCAGATATTTTGATCATTTCAGAATTCTCTTTGATTAAAAACTATTTTTAATTTCATCTTTGTGTCTTAGTTTTATTTAAGTAAATATGTATACCTTGTAGATAGTGTGAAGACATTCAATTATCTTGATTTTACCTGGTAATCTAACATTGTCCTTAGTACAGACACTCACTCTTAAACATGCACATATGAAATTTCAGATCACCAAGTAACAAGCCAAAAGAGTCATTATTTTAAAATAGAGCTTTGATTGAAATGATATAACACATCAATAATATTTATATAACTCCTAAGGAAAAAAGAATTTAGAAAAGCTTAACAAAAGAGTTAAACTGCGCACTTGTGGAAATCTACTTTTCTCAGTATCATTTTTTTAAAGAAGACATTCTCTCTCCATTGTGTTTTTTGTGTCCTTGTCAAAAATTAGTTGACCATATATGTTTGAATTATACCTTTCTAATATAACTTTAAATTAAAAAGGATAATGTCTTCAACTTTGTTTTCCCCATAATTGCAAAAAGAAACAACATAAAATGATTTAAAATGGACGGAAAATTGAGTAGATATTTTTCATAATAAGACATAAAAATAAACAAAGGAACATAAAAAAGTGTTCCATCTCACTATTCATTAGTAAAATGCAAATAAAAAAACATTGTGAAATACCACCTAAAGCCTCTTAATGTAGAAAAAAAAGACAAGAGACAAATATTGGTGAGAGTGGAGGAAGCACAACTATTTTGCACTGGTGGAAATGTGCAGCTATTTCAAAAAATGAAAACTTTGCCACCTTTTAGAGTCATCAGGCTGCCACTGCTCTGTTCATTACAGAATTACTTGCAATAGCAGAAATGTGGTTAAAATGAAGTGTCCATTAGTGGATGACTGAGAAAACAAACATTATTATTATAAATATATATATATATATATATGTTTCATTATATATACATACATATATATTTATTTATTTATTTATTTATATAGAACAGAATATATTTGATCTTTTAAAAAATGAAGAAATTCTGCCATTTGTCACAATGTGGCTGTCCCTGGCTAGCATTATACTAAGTGAAGCAACCCATATAGAGATTTAAAAATAATGCCTGGTCTCACTTGCACATGAAATCTAAATGATTTTAAAAAGAAGAGGAAGAAAGAAAGAAACAACAGTCAAGTGTACAGAAACAGAGAACAAAAAATGTGGGAGTGGATGGAGAAAGGGTGGCTAATCAGTACAGAGGGTCATTTGGGTGTAACTGCTCATGTTCTAGAACACAGAAGAGCTAACTATAGTTAACAATAATTGTGTATTTCAAAGTAGCTAGTAAATTAATTTTGGATGTTGCCAACACAAAGAAATCGCAAGTGATTGAAGAAATAGATAAGTGAGTTATTTTGCCCTGTCCCTTAAACATTGTACACACATACTGAAATGCTATGCTGTACCCATAAATTGTGTAATCTTAATGTGACAATTAAAATGAAAATGTAGTTAAATATAGTAAAGCAGGTTACTGGAGTAAGAGTAGGAAATAGAGAAAGTTAGATCAATCTATACACACTAGCAACTATGTGAGATAAGCAAGAGAAAAGAGCGGAGGATATAAGGTATAAGGAATATAAGAATGATAGTTGTAACAATAGTATATTACAGTCAGGATTTTATTTGTTTTTAAAAGGGATGTATAAAAATATTTTTAAATAATTAGAGTTACAAAGCTTCATTTCAACATTTTGTTTTCATTTCCCAATATCTATAGTAGAGCCAAGAATTTAGATAAATGAATGGATCAAAGTTGTTCCTCAGCAATGTATATTCTAATTTCTTCCACTAGGTAATCATTTGATTATAAAAGGTATATTTTCTTATAATATTTTGTGGTACACTTTAAATATACAAAATAAAATTTATTTTTAAAATAAAATATACGTTGAAATTACTGCTAGATGCTTGGGGAAACCATATTTAATTTTATTTTCCACAGAAATGATCTTAAAACTGTCTAAACAAACAAAATACTTTCTGAGATAGGGCAAGATTGAACCACACAAAAGATTGAATTGCGATCAAGAAAATTCACTCAGGAAGCCAATGTAAAAAATTATGGTAAACTGTTTTTAGTTTCTCCACTTAAATCCCTACTTCTTTTACAGTTTTAACATCTACTTTAGAAAGAAGTCTAAATTACTGCAAAATTACTAACAGAATAAAATATTGGAGAATAGACAAATAATTTTGTGAGAAAATTGAAAATAATAATGCTCTTCTGAAGAAAAACTCTTTTTGAAGACTGTGTTTTTCATTTTCTTTCTTATGAATTTCTAAGGATTCCATTGAAATTTATGTCATGTCAAAAGTGAGAAATAAAATGGAATAGCTATTTTTTCCACCTCATAACTATCATGAGTAAAGCATCCATCTCTCTTGCTGAAGGGAAGAAAAGACACCTTCATAATAATTCTTACCTTTTTCTTCATGGTCCTTTGCATCAAAAAAGGCAGATGGACTATAATAAAAAAAGAGTAGGATAAAAACTTAAAATATTTTGACACGTGATTAAAATAGTCGTATCTTCACAATTTATCATCAACCTGTAACAAACAAAATGTATTGGTAGCTCTGATAAATTTTAGTCAAAAATAAGCTACCTTCATTTGCTATTTCCAATATTGTCTAAATGGATGAAAATCACAAATAACACCTATAACATTCTCTTTATTAACTATAGATCTGGAGATAAATGTACTAGAAAGCATTTGGAACTGGTCACTGATGTGTAAAAGTAGACTTTACTGTGAATAAGGCTTTAAATAATACTGTTTAAATGAAAAAGATATTCCATGAGCCAATTGGTCTGAGTCATTTAAATATATTACATTATGCCAACCTCTTGGTAATTACACCAATTAGATCAGAGAACCATTTATCAGCATGCCAATTAAGTGGATTTTACAGTTTCTGGGACTTAAAAAAAAAGTCTAATTTAGACAGGTCAAGCAACTCCAGTGTTTATGGGCATGTTAGTTGACTCTTGATCATGTAACAGAGCAATAATTTAGCCAGTGATTTCTACTCCAGGTACTAGGATTTCAACCAACAACAGACATAACTGTATTAATTCATTTTGCTTCATAATTTGAATTTGAAAGTTAAGAACTTTAGCTAAGAAATACTGGCTTGGAATCTCAATTTTAACTTTGTTTAAAAACCAATTTCGATGAACCTTTTCCTTTTTGCTGATGCTTTGAATTTAAAGGTTAATTTATTTAATGATTCCTAAGTGTTTAAATATGTAATTTTGGTTTATTGGAATGTGCGAGTTTTTTTTTCTTTAGTTTTATTCTTTTCAAGAAGATACAGCAGATTAAGAATTAATTGACATTCAGTAACAATGGAAAAACTTTTTAAATGCTTCTAATAAAAATATAGATAAAAGGAATCACTGCAATTATTTCTTAATTTTTGAAATCAAAAGAACTTTTCTAAAATGATTTAATGACTTCTAATAAAGAACAGACATGATACTTGGATAACTGTTTTAATAAGTCCTTAAAAGCAAGGTAAGAAATTATTTACAGTGACTCTGAGTGACTTTACCTAGTGACATCATTCAATACAGGGTAAAACATGAAGTTACAGAAAAATAAATCTTCAACATTCACTTTCTCATTTGTTTTTTAGAACTGACACTTAGAACATTAAAATTATATAGAAATAAAATGTATAATACATGAATAATTCTGAAACAGAACTGTTGCTAAAAAAGTTTCCAACTCATTCTTTTGTAGCTATTATTTATACTGTTGATCTTCTTTATGGGTTCTGCATCTATAGATTCAGGGGAAAATGTGTCTATGCAGAATATATATAATTGAGCGACATGTAATTATAAACTAGTAACAAAATGAATTTGTTTATGAAAGTCTGCAAAAATTTATTATGTATATAGTCTGCGTAATTCCTTCTACATTTATTTTTACTTTTATGAGTCATATTTACAATAAAATCCTTTGAAATTAATATGTTTACTATGGAGAAAGATGATTTAGTTATTCTTTAATACTTTAATCCAATAGTGTTAAATTCTTAACCTGAGACCTAATATAGGAAAGAGTAAGAGAAATGCCAGAGTCCAAAATGTCTTTGACCACATCAAAGGTCTTACCGGAAGCTCTGATCATTTTAAATTGTTAGGAGGTAGTAAGGAAAATATCCAAGAGAAAGTAGTTATATACATATTCATACATTGATTCATAGAAAAGAACAGAGAATCTGAACACTTCCAGATATGAGATTAGAAAGTCAGACTGCAGTAAAAATTAAGAGCTAGAATACCAGGTCGAAAGCAATAGCAAGAAAAATTGGGAAACGGAGGTGAATGCTAGATATTACCTCATTCATCAAAGAATGAACTACAATGCACTGCTCTGTGGAAGAGTCATGTTGAAAGAGTTTTGCTATCAAATGTTCACTGGATACGTATCATGTGCTTACAGCTGTAAGTGCAAAATTTGTACATGAAGGGAGCCATAGAAATGGAAAGTAAGGTTTTAGCACTCAAACACTAGGAAAAAGGCAGGCAAGTGAGGGGGCACTGAAAAGAGTGCTGTGGAAATAGTTTAGAATACGATCAGAAAGATGCATTTTGGTTATCTACTACAGTAATAAAGGAACTTCAAAACAGTGCTTCTCTTACAATTTATATGTGGAACTGATACCCAGTACCCAAAATGTGACTGTATTTGGAAAAAAAAAAGTTTTGACAAATATAACAAAATTAAAATGAAGCTACATGAGTGGGCATTCACTCAAGTGCCCAGTGTCCTTCCGAGAAGAGGAGACGAAGACCAACTCACACAAAGTAATGACCCTGTGAAGAGGAAAGGAGAAGATGGCGAACTACAAGACCAGGAGAGAGGACTTAGAAGAAATCAAACCTGAGGATCCCTTGATTTTAGATTTCTATTATCTAGATCTGTGAGAAAATAAGTTTGGGTTATTTGAGCCACCCAGGACTGTATTATATCCGCCCCAATAAACTGATACAAGTGGTTTGTAATAAGAAAATCGTGCTTATTTAATTTGCTCTCATATATGAAGGTTGATAGTTTCCCATAATGCCATTTTGGTCTCTCACATATTTGCAGTTAGATGGCCTCTTGCCTCCTCCTCTCTCTCTCTGTCCCTGTCTTTCTGCCTCCCATTGTGGTACCCCTCGCCCCTTCTGCCTTTATAATGGCTCCTTCTTCTTGTATACAGCACCTAAAGATTCCCATAACCTCCCAGTTTTTATATGGCACTTCAGGGTTCTGAAAATCTGTCTTAAGAGAATCTGTAGCTAGATGGTATCTTCTAACACAAGCTCAGAAGTTACACTGTGTCATCTTCATTGCACTATTTATAGAGACAGTCACCAAGTCACAGTTTCCAGGGAAGAGTATATATTCCATCTCACCATGAGCCAAAACATTTGCAGAGAAGTTTGAAAAACTCTGCTGCCTGACCTCTGGCTAAAACTACTTACATTATTCCCACATGCAAAATGTACTCATTCCTTCTTTGGCTCCCACAAAAGTCTCATCTATTATGGCATCAGACTTAGGATTGAGATCCAAGATCTCATTTAAATCAAATCTGAGTAGGGTTGTGGTCTGTGATATAGTTCCTTGGATACCAGATCTTTGATAACCATCCTTCACAGTCTGAAACTCTGTGAGATCAAAAGTTCACTTAGCATCCTCCCAATAATGCATTCAGACTGGGAAGGCAAGCATAGGTTAGCTGCTTTCATTTGAAAGGACAGAGGGGCCACACAGAGGACCCCTGTCCATCACAGCTCTGTAACTTGATAGGGATAACTCTGGCCTTTCCTTGACTAGGTGTGTGTCCTGCTGAGGCTCTGTGATTCTTAGATCTGTTCTTCAATTTCTTGCTTCTGCTTTTTGAATCATCCTTTCTCTTCTGTACTATAAAGTCTGTGACTTAAGTATTTTTCTCAAATTGCTGTTTATATGAATTTGAGGATCCAAAGTTTCTTTTCAATTTGTAATGTTTCTCCTCTTGTATTCTAAGCTGGCAGGACTACTCTAAAAGTAATTCTTTTTAAAATGTTATGTTTGCTCCTGTATGTGAATACTACAAGTATACAACACAAGGGGATGGCTCTTCTGATGCCAGGAAGATCTACTTTTATGATGATTCATTCACATAGCTGGCAAGGGATACCCTGGCAAACATAAAGCTCAGCCATGACTGGGTGTTGGAAGCCTAGATGTTCTTGGTTCAATACCAGATGTGATCATTTTCAGATGAGAAGTGCTGGGGAGAAGAAAAGATCAGTGTATATCTCTTTGTCATCTAGCCTTAGGAGTCACATGGCTTTGCTATGGCCATCCTCCAAGAGAACTGAGACAGAAGGATCTAAGGAATGGACATCAACTCAACTTGAAAGAAGATTGGTAAAGTTTTAGAAGACAAGTGAGTCTGAAACTATTATAGTAATGTTCAGAAAAACATATTCTACCACACTGAGCTTTGGTGATGTGTTTCTGTCTCAAAATGAATGTGTGATTCAAGAAATGCTTGACAGAGGTCATTATTTTACTTTCATTATATTTAGTTATATAATTGAATATTAATAATGAATTATAAATCAATGTCAACTCTTTTAAGGGGTTTTTAGGCTTCATTTCATTTAATGTTAACAATAATCCAAAGAGGTAGACATTATTATCATTCTTCTTGATAGATGAGGTAACCAAGGATTAGAAATGCTAATTTGTTCTTTAACTACTAAAGTTCACACTAGTATGACAGTGCCTTGAGTATTTTCAAATGCTGATGGAACTACCCTGTGGAGACAGGCTATGAAGATGCTCTAAAAATGACAGATGACACTTATAAAAAAAAGTTCTTGGGTTAAAAACAAAAGGTAATGTGCTCTGGGGTAGAATTTGAGGGTTTGAGCAGAGCCACAGAGAATGTTCCCTTTGTTACAGATCGAAAGATGACGTGTTTATTGACATATATGGAGTCAATCAGATAGACTTGGTAATGATAAGAGAACACATTTAGTTTTATGATTCCACCCATTTTCCGAGTAAAATAAAAAACAAGAACATCATTTGAGACAGGGCTAACACAGCTTGACCACTGAGCAATTAAACAACAGTGAAGTTTGAGCATGGATGACGGAGGCACAAGAGTGACGGTGCTCAGGATCTCTTGAGGTCTGTAGTCACGTGTTTATCAGAGGGCAGGGAGCACAGTGAGGTGCTGTTCCTCAGCCTGGTCCATGCTGGCCTCCAATGCAAAATAAGTGGTGCACTGACACTTAACCAGTGTTGGGATTTTCCAGATTAGTATGAACAAGGTTAAAAAAGTACATTGAGACAATATGCAAATAATTTTAGTGATCAGCCTCCCAACCAAGATAAAGTAAAAACTGAGGCATGAGACACAATGAACAGAACGAAATAGAATATTAACAAAGTGAAAGGCTTTTTTGTAGAAAATAAAATAAGTTTCTAATGTAAGTGCCTGGAATAATCTTATTCCATCTATTACCTTTTTTTTTTTTTTTGGCTTAGCTTCCAAATAAGAAAACACACTATTTTCTTTCATTATTTATTTATTTATTTATTTTTGGTCTAAGGAAATTTTTTCTTTTTTTATTTAAAGAAAGACAAAACAGAAAATGGGTAGAAATAGTACATACTTTCAAAGAAAAAAATAGTAGTAAGTCACTAGTTGATGTTTACTAGTTATTGTTCGAGATACAAAAGTGGAACATATAAATGGAAATTCAAACAGGGGGACTGCAAATAGTTCTGTTCAACTATCTAATAAAAACTTAGTAATACGGTTATCAATCCTATACACTGAAACATACATGCATTTATCCATATCTTCACTTATGTTGAGATTAAATAAACCAAAGCAGACTAAAATCACTCTGAACAAAGAATAATAATATTGCTGGATTTCACATCATGACAACGGTATCAGTACCGGGTACGGTAGTGCCTTTTTTTCCTTCAAATTATTTGTTCATTTCATCATGTGTCATAAGATCAGTTCTCATAAACTATTTATAGATTTTATGCAAGCATGAATCTTAACATGTATTTCTATCCTTTCTATATCAGAGGGAGAAACAGGACAAAGCAGGATTTAACAAAACATATTCCTACAGACACATAAAGCTAAAAAGACATATAAAACTGCTGTACAAGGAGTTCTACCATGGTTACTGTGTTGTCTCTTATCATCAATAGAATTGGCTACATCATCAGATAAAGTATAATTGAATATATCAGTACATAACAGTATTAAGAGAAATGCAAGTTTGTAGATAGTATAGAACTATAAAAACAGGTAGTAATCAAACCAAAATAGGTATCTTAGTGAATCATTGTCATTTTCAGCATAGTTGTCTATACGCTCTGACTTGATACTATAAACCTTAACAATTTTGAATAAAATATGTCAAAAACAAACAACAATCAAACAAATCAGATTAGTTAAATCAGATTTAACTAAGATCAATCATGATATAACAGTATAAGTTATACAGGGAACCAGATTAAGTTAATAGGAAATTAAAGATGATTACTGTGCTATATCCTGATATTTTTGGGATAGCTGTCTGTGCCCTCAGATCTAGTGCTTGTATACGGACTGGGACGGAATAAGTTCTATCTAAGTAGAGTGTGCGAGTGATACGGGTTTTAATTCCTGATACACTATTAGCAATATCTTCTTCTGTCCTTTCGCTCCCCAAGGGTATACTGTGCATTTTTGAGTCTCCCTACCATCCTCGGTTTTATATTGGGGGACATCCTGCTATTTACCTAAGTGTTTCCAAACTTTCTCACTCCTGAACTTGATCTCTAGTTATATTTCTTTACCTATTAAAGCCTGTCTTTCCAATCTATCCATAAATACTGGTGCAGTTGATCCTATTACTCTCTGGTTCCCTATCACATAGAGTTCTGTTTTCTCATATTTGATTTTCAGTCCATATACCCTTCTTTAGGTTAATTATATTTCCTATAAAGAGCATCTCAGTGGATCTTACCTCTTGATCCACTCTGCCTATGATTCTCTTCTTTTTCCTTAATTTAGTGTATCTAGGCCATCTATATTAGAAATTATATCTAACCTTCTCTGCCTCATTTCTGTTGTGCTGTTTTTCTGAAATTAGTTGTCTGTTTGTCTACTTCATCTTGCTTTTTTCTCCATTCATTGGGGCCTCTCTGCCACAGTTCCTGAAATCCTGGTGCTTTCCTCTCTCTTTTCTGCTTTTCTCTGCAGTACTCTCTGTAGAGTTGGATTGGTGGTTGCGAATTCCCCCAGTTCCTCTTTATCTTGGAAGCATCTTGTTTCTCCATTAATTTCTAGGGACAGGTTTTCTGGGTACATAAATCTGGGCTGGAGGTGATTTTCCTTCAGGGCTTGGAATACTTTGCTCCACGCTCTTCTCGATTTGATGGCTTGTGCCAAGAAGTCTGCCATAATTCTGATGGGCTTTCCCTTGTAAGTAATCTGTTTCTTGTCTCTTACAGGTTTTAATATTTTATTTTTATATTCAATTTCTGGGATCTTGATTATTATATGCCTGGTTGTAGTTCTGTTTTGGTTGTAGGTGGATGGAGTTCTGCATGCCTCATACATTTGAATATCTTTTTCTTTTCCTTGTTTAGGAAGTTTTCTTTATTTCTGTGAATAGCCTTTGTAGTTCCTTTGTTTGTAACCTTGCTTCTTCATTCACATTCTTTATTCTTAAGTTATAGATCCACTTGTCATCTTCTAGCCTTTGTATTGTTACTGCATGTTTCCATGTTATTTTTAAGAAATTTTTCCTTTCATGATCCCACATTGCAAACCTGCCCTCCAGTACAGATAATCTATCCTTAGTTTCTTTCAAGCAGTTTTGCCAGCTTTCAATGGAGTTTTTAATTTCCTGGTAATCTCTTTAGACCTGCTTCATGTATTCTATGTTTTCTCTATTTTCTTCATCAAACAATTCTCCCTTTTTTTGTGTTCCTCCATTCTTCTGTTTTTTCTTGAGAGGTACTTAGCGTTTCTTTTATTATTTCAATTATATCTTGTTTTACTTAGTCAAATACTTCACTTTTGAACTCTTCTATGAGGTCCCAAAGATATCACTTTATGTCCACTGGTGCCATGTCTGATATTGCATGTTTGCCATCCTCAATCTCTTTGCATTTACCTTTCCTGGATCAATGTTCTCTGGGTTGGGGGCTAGGGACCCTTTCTTGCTGTTTCCTTTTCTCATATTTTTTGTTCCTTTCATACAGGTGTATATAGGAGGCCAAGTTTCTTTCTTTGTTGGTTACAGTTCGTCTGAAGTGTGCTGACTAGGTGCTCCCATCCACTGCAGTGTACTATGGAGGTACAAACTGGGGCAGTCTATGCTGGATCCTCCCCTTTGGGTCAGTCAATCTGCTGAAGACTTCACTGCCAGGTGTAGGGACTTGGATTGGGCTAGCCTGTTATGTCTCAGTTGGGGGCATGACCCAGATCAAGCACTCCTCACCAATCCTGCTTGAGAAGGGAGCAGCTGACTGAAGTCACTGCAGTTCCTTGTTCTCGCCAGTCAGCCCGGTCCCAGAATGTCATCTGTTGGAGCCCCTTTTTCTATGGAAAGGTTTTATTCCTGTCACTTACTGCAGGTTGAAGCAGGTTCCCCCCCGGCTCAGCTCTCCTTTCGGTTGGCCTACTCCCATCCTCATGTGAGTGTGTCTCCAGTGAGTTGAAGTAGCAGTGGGCTGTTGGGTAGCTTGGTAAGTCTCGGCTGCATGAGTTCAAGCGCTCAGTGGGAGCACAGAGACTAGCTATTCCAATAGTAGCACCAGGACTGTCTATTTAATTGGTTTCTCTCTGCTTAGTTTGTTCCTGGGTCGGGAGGATCTATTTCCCTCTGTTCAGGACTCTCCACATTGTATTATTTTTGGAATCTAAGTTGACTATCTCAGGGAGCCTCTGTAGCCTGCTATTATCTATCTGCCATCTTTTATCCATCTCAAGGAAATTTTTTTCTCAGCAAGCTAGAAGTGTAAGAGAATTAACACTCCTATGAGTCAATTGTAACCAAAGACATGATTTGGGGTATATAAATTCTCCTCTCTTTTGCTTAGCTATATCTGAGTTGTGTCTGTACTCTTTCTCAGATTCCTCCAGTTGGATTCTTTCACTTCCCAGATGGGAACTTGTTTGATAATGCCTCTGAAACTCCCTCCTATCCCTGATGTTTCCTGAGATCATCTTCTGAATAAACTTTGTCCTTGTCCCAGTAATTATATTTAAATCCTTGTCTCCTTGTCACTGAGGGGAATCCAAATTAAAAAAAAAAAAAAATTCTGTGGATGCCTTTACTGAACTCATCCTCTGAGCCCCTAAATCCTCCATCCTAACATTTATCAAAACACATCTGCTCTTCTTACTTATACCACCCCACGTTAGTCTGGATTCCCTGCGAAAAAAAAGGAATGTCTACGGTTTTCACAGTTCCTTCTCCTAGCATAGTACATAATAGGAGCCAGTTGAATATACTGTGAATTGAATGAATGTGACAAAAATCAATGACTTTCTTGACCAATGATTGGAAATATCCATTTAATTCATAGAGACAAAAGTAGATTGGGTTCAGTATATCCCAAATATTATTTAAAATCATCAGTATAGTATCAACGAGGTAGTGTTCAAAAGCCAGAATATTGTGTATCACTATTTTTATATTGTTACATATGAGAAAGTAGCATAATATCTCTTCAGATACATATTTAAAAGTGAAAGAATTAAACTAAAGATTTATCATTTCTTTTTAAACTTCCTAGTCCATGTGTCACAGTCCATGTCAGTGGCCCCCAAGCCTCATACATTTGCATTTGTGACTGGTTCATTGTCTAGCACTTGGACTGATGGTATCAGTGCTACACCTGCCTAGGAGTGGAGCCAGCATACAATGTAATGGCTGGAAGAGGGCATGTCTCTGTCTCTTGTGGGTTTCTGTCTTGCTGTTTACAGCTGCCATGAACTGCAGCCCTGCCATGCCACACTGCTTTGGAGCCAACTGAGTATGAACTGAAACCTCCAAAAACTGTAAGAAATAAATCTTTCCTTTCCCAGCTTTGGGCATCAGGTATTTTGTCTCAGCAACAAGTAAAAAGTAACTAAGACATCATGTTACTTTGTTATCAACAATAAAAACTTTAGGAAGTTGTAAATTATTTTTGCATCACAAACACCGTATAAAAATTGAGTGTATAAATATTCATTGGGCAAATATTTTTCATAACAAGAGTATCATTTTAAAATCAATTATTATTGGTGCTCAATTAAACAAATTTTTAAATTGTACAATGAAAGCACAGTAATAAATCCCTTTATAATGTTTAAAATTATGATTTAACAATCATCTAAGTAACTGCTATTTATATACCTGCTTGCTGTTACTAATTATTTTATAAAGTTCAATTAGTATGATGGCTAAATATCACAATCATTGTATAACTTAACTAAACACCATAGTAGCTGTGATACAGACATACTTGTGATGAAGCTTATTTGCATCTGCAAATCTCAACAACTGCTCAAGTGTCTGCTTTCTGGCAATTAGGCAGCTGCTACTTAAAATCAATAGTGATAAACTCTTGTTGTGTTTACTTTGGGAACTAAGTGTTGTCCTTTGTAGTTTTCTGATACTTTGCAGTGTATTAATGGAGCCACTCTGCTTCATGCTATTGTATCACCACTACTTGGCTCCATTTCACCTCAGTTAGCTCTTGCATTACTTCATTTTTTTTTTTTCCATCTTCTGTCTTTTCCCCAGGCTTTAACTTTAGGTAGTTTTTAATTTCTCTTTTCAAGAGTTAATTCACAATCTTTAAAATGAATAGCTTTGGAGTTTGAAATATGTTGGATATTTATTCTCAAAAACCATATGTGAAATGTTTAGGAGTTCCATTTGAATTTCCCAAATAATTGATTAATCAGTTTCATGGAGGGCACAAGGTATGCATGATGAAAACTGGCAAGCAAGTGGACATTAATGGACTAAAAAGATAACTGCAATTAAACTGGCTTCTGTACAATTTAACAATCAGTACAGCAAAAAAATCAGTTTTCATTGATAAGTTGTATCTGTGTGCTAATAGCAGAAATATGTACAAAGCATTCCTACATTAAACATGGATTATTTTGTGATTAATGGCACATTTTTAACACCAAATTTTATCTTGTTGAGGTATATATGTAAAATGTTTTAATAGAGTAGAAAAATTGGTTTAAAAATAGAAATACAGTTTATTTGAATGCCATTAGAACAATACTGTACAATTTTAAAGACATTGTGTTCTCTTCCCTACCAGAGTCTCCTCACACATTGTCACTTAATCTAAAATTCTTTTACCCAACCAATCTCCTCCTGCATTTCTTTTAAGTCTATGCACAAAATACCTGCATATCTCAGGGGAAATGAGGCAGTCCATCCTTTCTCCTTATTCCATTGTATTGTGTCTAGCAAGACAAAAAAATACAAGTCATAGGGGTATGTATTTGCTTAGGCTTTAGTAGAAAAATACATGCTCAATTTTACAACTCCCTGTGTTAAATATGTTGTACTTTCTTAACAATTCCCATTATTTTACATAATTACACTAACTAAATAAATATTCCTAAAGGCATTGCTTTGTAGACATACCTCATAAACTCTTCTAAATTATTTCACTTTAATCTTGCCTTTGGGCTGAATCTTCTCTGAACATTCTTGTAACTTTATCATCTGAAGACTCACTCCTTTTCTCCTGGATCTTCACCCCTTTCTGTAAGGCTGCTGCATAAGTTATCTTAAAAAATCTAGGAGAGACAGGCAACAAAGTCTTTTCTGCAAAACTAAAAGTTGTTGTCACAGAAGAGTATGACTGTTACTACAAAACCAGTCTAAATGGCCAGCACCACAAATAAGATGGTACGTACTGACGGAATATTCTGTGAAATGGTCAAATGCTTTTATTGGTTTATATCATGTCTGCATTTAACTTCTACAATTTAAGGATGCTCTATAGAACATTAAGAATGTCTTAAAACATTTTTTCTTATGTAAAAATAAACTGTCTTTCTTTCTTTCAATTGTCTGGGGTTTAGAGAGTTTAATGCTTTATAGATGTAGTCTCTTGAAAGCATGCCAGTCCTCCTTATTGTATGTTTAAGGGTAGGGATACATGAATATTTCTCAACAGTGACTAGTAATTGGAAAAAGAGCTCACTCTGTATTCTTCAGTGATCGATTGAACTACAAGATTATAGACTTGAATGATTAAAAACATAATGTGTATTATGCCTTATATATTGATAAACAAGTTTGGTTGAATTAAGTGTCTTTCTACAATTAAAGGTTAAAAGCCTTTAATTAACAAGACAGGGTGATTAAACTAATCTAAATCTTTTAATTTGGGTTGGAGTCTTAATAACAGTCCAGCCTCCACCTGCCAGCTATTGCCACCAGTAGATCTGCTTCCCCTGCCACCCTATCACCAAAAGGTTGCTTCTGGTGGGCAGCAGTGCAGGCAGAGAGAACCAGCAGATCTGCCTTGCCTTCCAGCTGCTGCCACCAAAAGGCTTGCTTTCTGAGGGCAGCAAGCAGCAGCAGGGACCTACAGCCATGTAAGCCCCATGTACCTGGGGGCCACTATTAGAGGGCCTTGCTTCCTTCGGGCAGCCATCACACACTGGGAGAACCAGACAACACACCCCTGTGTGCCTGCCATCATTGCAGGAGTCCCAGTGAAGACATGGAGGCTGAGAGAAGCAACTTCACCACCATGTACTCCTAGCCATTGGGGAAGCCTTGCTAGCTACACAGGTCTGGAGAAGACTGGCTCATGTCCTACTACCTTCCTGGGAACCTGAGATTAGAGGACCCCACGTGCCTGTCCTTTTCCCTCTTATACAATGGAAAGTCAGCCAAAGTGGGAAGTGTCTGGGGTCCCACAGCCAGGTTGTTGAGAATGTCAAGATGAAGGAACAAAAGGCAACTCAGATTCCAGTGCACACAGAACAAGTCTAGGAGATATGGTCATGGAAGAAAATGGAAGTCACACACCTGAAATCTCTGAGAGGATAGCAACTGAAATCAGAAAAAAACTTCATGAGACTGTAGAAGTAATCAAATCAGAAATAATGTTTCAGCTAAAAGAACAAATCACAAACACAATGAAAGAATTGCTGAGAATGTCTAAAGAAGATATAGATGATAAAGAGGAGCAGGGGAAAACAATGAACAATATAGAAAAAATTACTATGCATGAAACAGATTCAAAGAGATATCCAAGAAATTAAAAAGTCAATCAAAAGCTGGTAAAACCACTTGAAAGAGACTGAAGATAGACTTTCAAACCTTGAAGGCAGGATTGCAGCTAGTGATAGTGAAAAGAAAAATAACAAGGAACCAGGAAATAACAATTCAACAGATATAAGATGGTGCAAAGAAAAAATAATTTAAGAATGATGGGTAAAGAAGCAGGGACCAACACAAATGCAATAAAAAGGCTATTTACAGAAGTTATAGCGGAAAACTTCCCAAACATGGGAAAACATCTGGCACAGAAAAGATATATATATATATATATATATATATATATATATATCCAACTAACCATATCTAAAATAAATCTACATCTGGACATATAATAATCAAGATCCCAGAAATTCAGCACAAGATCAAAATATTAAAAGCAGTTAGAGAAAAATAAAACAGATCACCTATAAAGGAAAACCAGTCAGAATCATGGTAGACTTGTCAACACAAACCATCAGGACAAGAAGAGTTTGGAGTGAAGCTTTTCTAGATAAATGGAGTCAACTCCAGATCATGTTCATGGGGAAAACAGTTTGAACTCATACGAGTGAACCCTAGCATAAAGAACAGAAGGAGTTAATGAGATCTGAAAAGTACAATATATATTATAAAACTGATGGGGGAAAACACCTTGGAGGGGAAGATGATAATCACTGTTAATTTCTTATTATCTTGTCTTGAACTCCTGTAAAGTTTTCAAAATTTTGTTAGGTTTGTTTTTGTTCTGTCTTTTTTTGTTAGATTTTACTGTGTCTGATGGTATGGGTAGCTATTTTGAACATAATGGGATCTATTACAGTAATCATAATTGGTCTGCTATTATCTTGTTTTTAAGTCCTATCATACTTTCATTCATTTAATTGATTTTATTCTGTTTTATTTTTTGAATGATTTTATTATGTGTGATGGTATGAACAGCTATTTTAAAAAATGAGATATAGTGACCATTGTTCATTTCCTATTATCTGATTTTGAAGGCCTGTAACATTTTCATTCTTTCCATGGCTTTATACTATTTTGTTACATTTGATATTATTGTGTGTGAAGGTATGGATGACTATTTTGAAGAAAACAAAGAGACATTGTGCAGCCACTGTTGATTTCCTGTTGTCTTATATTGAAGTCTTGTGTTACTTGCATTGTTCTGTTCTGATTTGCTTTGTTCTGTTTATCTCTTTAAAATAAAAACAAAATAAATAACAGTTCAATCTGCTATAAAATCATAAAAACGAGAAACTCATGCTAGGTGTTTTTTTAATCAAATTCTCTCTACTACTTGCATACACCAGTAGTTGGAATTTGGAAAATTTCTGATTTAGAAATAGGTTTTATTCAGCTGCTCCGCAGTGAAGAGGTGGGTGTGGAAGGGGCTGAGGCTGACGTGCTAACACCATAGCATGCAGAAAAGCAGATATATAAATATGAAACTACCTAAAATAATGAAAGTTTCTATAAACAAAACAATGACTTTCTCAAGATGCAGTAATTTGAAGAATTCAGAAAGTGGGATCATGGTTTCAGACAATTAGACTTGCAAAGAAAGACAAAAGCATAACTTAGAAGTATATTTATTTAGCATGCTTACAGTTTCTTTATGAATCTGACTTTGTTCCAGTCTAAATTATTCTCACAGAATTAGGCATTAATTGCAAGTATGCACGTGGGTGTGTAAATCTGATCATACATGACTCTAGGTGGGTGTTTGTCTCCACTGTATTCACATACTCGAACTTGGAACCTGCCACACTAACAACTTTGCCCTTCATTTCCATTTATAGCAGCATCAGGTTATTTTGAAGTTTATGATCCTGGCTTGTAAGGTAATTCTGGTTTTAGTAAACATCATATAATTGAGACACAGAGTTGGAAATAAAAGTTAAATAATGAGTTAGGGATAGGTTAATAGAAACAGAGAATTCTAGAAGTAAAATGGGAATTTTCTTAATTGGGAGAGTTTTTATCGTTTCAATCTCCTTGCTTGTTTACAACTTGATACTGCTTGTAGAGTAATTCTAAATAATGAGAAGTGAAACAACCTGTCATTTTGTCATCGTTGTTGTTGCTGTCAGCTGGACTTGGGTGCTCAGATACACAGTAAGCATATGTATGCTCAGATATTTGTGTGTCAGGAATGTTTCTGGAGAAGGTTAGCATTTGAATCAGTAGACTAAAAAAGCACATCGCCCATCCCAGAGTGAGTGGGCCCCATCCAGTCTATTGAGGACTATAATAAAGGTGTGTTACGTCTGATGGGCCTGGCATTTAGGGGTCAGCAGCCTCACTCACCCCAGGCCTGTCTTCCTGACACAGAAAGAAGAAGAGGAATCAGAGAAGACAAGTGAAAAGCAGAAGTACTCTTATTGTAGGTATTGCAAGAAGTGTTACAAAGTCATTCCAGGGAATAACTGGGGGTTCTCAGAGCTGAGACACTACCCCACAATGAGGATCCTGTTTTATAGGGTAGGAATCCCATCTTCTCCTCTCTGGATACTGGGCTTGTTGCTAGGGTTTTGGTCTTGTGGGCTATAGAGAAATTTTCCAGAGAAGCTTGATTGTGGGAAGTTACCTACCTGAAGGGAAATTTAAGGGAGGCAATAGTTTGCACAGACATATGTGTGAAACCACAGGCTGTCAGCTTTAAACCACAAAGTTGCTTGTAACTTGTTTGCTGTTTGTAACTACACAAAACCTGTGTTTCCCACCCTCTAAAATGGCATGGGTCTTTTCATCCTCCAGAGTGGTCTCTTCTGACTCTACTGGTGGAGAAATGTGGATTCTCTGCCTGCTGTTTTATTGAACTGAGACAGTGATCTTCTCCTACTCTTAGACTGGGACTTAGAACTTCATTTCTTTGGTTCTTACATTGGCTTTTTACAGTCACTATCTTGAAGTTGGCAGATTATGGATTTCTTAGACTGTGCCATCACAGGAGTCAATTTCTTACAGTAAATTCCCTTATAGTTTGTTCTATATATCTGTATCTAAATATCTTTATTTCTGTATGTGTCTGTCTGTCTATCTGCCTGCTTATCCTGCCTATTCATATTGATTCTACTTCTTTGGAGAATGCTGTCTAATATGCAACCTCTCTGTTTATGATACACTCACGGTTAGGTAATGGATAGGAAATACATTTAATGAGAATTTACAAGCTCATTAAATATTACTTAAGAGAAAATATCTTCTGGAAAAAGAGAATATCATTTTCATAAATGAAAAGGAAGCTTTTAAAAGTTGTACAAATACTATAAAAAGAAAACATACACATGTAACAAAAAATAGAAAAGGAGTATAAAATATATTTGGATTACCATAAGGTAGTGAAAATGATGTTATCTTAAAATTCAATATTTTCCAATATTTTGCATAATAAGTATATTTTAGTTGGAAAAAAATCGCTTTATTTTAACAGAGAGCTTAACCAGCTAAAAATTATTGACCACCTAAAAATATTAACTACATCCTGAATGCTCTGTTATGCCCTGAAAAGCACCCTGGAATACACGCTGGGGACTCCCCTGTAAGTACACACATGTGCCATTTACCACCCAGATAACCCAGATATACAGACTGAAATATGGAAGGCACTGGTCCATTTGACTGCTAATGTCTCCACAATTCTGGAGTACTTAAACTTCATTTAAATATAGCCACTTAAGTAGGATGGGGGAACGTTTAAAGCTAAAATTCCAAGAAATCACTTCTCTTGACATAAAGTGCCTCCCAGGAAAGAAACACCCCAAAAGGGACTGGGAATGGCTCATTATACCCATTTCTTTAGTCTGTGCCCTGATTTGCTTTTATTAATGAACAAGGGCTATATCCTCATCTGAAAATACTTATGCTTACACCCATTTTCTTTTTTAATCAAAGAGAAGTATGAAATACCTTGAAGAAAAAAATTTAAAGATTATAAAATTCTGAGATAAAAATAAAGTTGAGAAAAGTTTTATCTGGAAAGGCTTAGGATTGAATATTCACTTTGATATTTATATTTCAAAAGTGCTTCCCTTTATGAGAAATATCAGTAATTTGTTTACCTTACACATTTATCACTAATGATCTGTGATGACTACAGTTGATTTATTTTTCACATGCACAAAATACACAAATGTAATTTATAAATGCTGTTATGTGCCCAAATTCTATCATAATAAGTGTGAATCTATATTAAATTTTACTTACTAAGTTTAGGTAATGACTGCAAAATAAAACCTGTTTGTCATTCCAGCTTTGCTTCATTATGGTAGCTAAATATACTTTGCTTTTGTTTAGTGGTACCCTTGGGTTTCTACTATACTAGAATTCTATAATCACCATTCACTTTAAAGAGTCCCAGTAGAGAGAGTCTCCTGTCCATCAACCTTGGCTTGGAAAGGACTGGACAGTGCTGGTGTTGTCCTCCCTAGCTCATCTTTTATTGACTTAGTAAATGAGGAGTCTCCATGCTCTCTCTGGAAAATAGGTCAGACAGTATAAATTCAATCTAGCAGGTCTACTTCTCCAGGCTTCTTGAGGCTGCTCTGCTAAGGTAGTTCCAGTATCTCCCTCAGTTTACTGGAAACCAACCTGTTTTCTAAACTTTAGGCGTGATCACAGTAGCAAATCAGCATAAGCTCTGGGCATCTTTTCCAGTATGTCAGATGTGAAGTCATTAGATTGTTCTCCACAATTACAAACTCTCCCTTGTATAATATAACCTTATGTTCTGTGAGTCAGCCATTACAGATATATTGGCACCATTTACCTGGAGCCCTCAAAATCCATTCTTGGGACTCTGTCAGTATATACTTGCAAGAATCTGTATTTTGAGAGAAGAATAATGTCTCTTGTCCTAAGAGTCTACTAAGTTTTAAAGTAGTTCTTAGTCTAAATCTGATTTAGAGGAAATGAAATCTTCAGAAGATCTGTTATCAACACAGGACTGAATATCTCCTTGGGGCCTCTGAAAGAACTCTGTGCAAGGCAAGGCAAGGCAGTTCCACTGGAAAGGGATGTGGGCTACCTCTGCAACCCTGCAAGGCTCAGAAGTATCAGGAGACTCAACATTTTCGAGAGTGGTCCCTCAGGTGTTCCCATCCAGGGAACCAGAGACATTCCTTTCATGCCACGTCCTTCCTTAACAATAGGATACTAACAAGCACATTTCCTCTGTAATTCAGGTTCTCTTCCAACACACGCTCAAACTAAGTGGGAAAATATGTGCATGAAATTTATATTATTGAAAAGAATGAAGCTAGACAATTTTTCTTTTTAAAAAATATTGATAATAGGATATAGATTTAATGTCTTAGACTTAGCAAACACAAGATTTTTTTTTTAATTTCAAAACACTGATTGGGAAAAACTGTTATAAGAATTCATTTATTCAATTTTTTTTAGCAAATGCCCTTTCAAAGGTGAGATATAATGATGCAATAACAGTCTCTACTATGAGGTATATACTAGTGATTCACTACTATAAATTTATTCTTAATATTAATTTAAGTAAAAATTAATTTAAAGAGTTTTGAATTTTAATTTAATAATGACATTTTCATAGACTAATACTTAGTAAATAAAAATTAAATCACAAATAACACTTAAATGCAACAACTGAGAGAACTTTTACTCAGAAATATACTAATGATCCAAAATTTCGAATATTGTATCACTGAAACCAATGTTGCTATGTTATGTCAACTGATATAGAACACTTGGATTCATTCTTTCAATCATCTAGTGAAGCATTTGCTAAGCACATATTTTGTGTCTGGTATAGCTGCATACACTGAAAACACAGTAATGTATTAAATAGAAAAATTATGTGCCTTTCTGTACTTTATGTAACTTCCAGTTGTAGCTATAGCTTCATCATGATTGTCTAATTGTGCAAATATTTTACTTTTCTTTATATCTCTTAGTAGTGTTATGTATGAATATTTATATAGATAATCTTACTAGAAATTGCTTTTACTCTTCCTTTATACAAAATATGGAGTGATGTGTTTTTAGTATCATGTGTATTGGTGTTATCCTTGAATTTAATTTCTGGATCGTAAAGAAAGAACTCCAAATTGTGTACTCTAACTGAGGGAATTACGACGTAGGGAACTGATAACAACTTCATTACAGGAAACACATTCTTACAGTTAAGAACTGATGAGGTCCTGGGTATCTATTAGATGGATATTGCCCTTTACATTCTGGAATTTATGTCCTTGTATCTTCAGAAAGACATAATGTCCACTAAAATAAATATGCTTAATCTCTAAAGTCACTTTATCATCAGCTAGAAAAGTATAAGCATCTACGAAATCTCTTCACCAGAAAATATCAATGTTGAAGAATTATATTTCTAAAGTATTAATTCTCCACTGCTTCACAGGGAGAAAAGTGTTCACTGCTGGACTGCCAATTCTCCACTCCTTTCTCTTGAGTTACAGAGATTGTCTAACAAATCTTAAGTCTCTCTGAGGTTCACTTTCCTTATAAACCAAAATCAAAGTGACCATTTCTCAACTGGAGTTCATTGCATATTCTGCAAATCTCCCAAATTCCAAACGAAACTCATTTTAGTTCTATAGGAACTAAAGTGTCTTTTCTTTCTCTGTATACGTTCACTCAGGTGAACAGTGAACAGTGAAAAGTGAAAATTTTCTGGATGCCTGCCTTTCATGCATATCCAATCTAGCTCCTAATCTGTGTAGAACTATTACTACTCTAGTCTTATGGCCATTGCCTGATTTCAGAAAAGCATCATTTTTAGATGCTATTAAAACTTCAGCATTTCTTACCTTGGTAACAATCTTATCTTACTTATTTTTTAATCCATTTTCTTCTTTGTAGCATTCAGAGTAATCATTCTAGAAAGAAAATCTGTTTATGTTTTGTCCACATTAAAATCTCTTCAGTGACATTATATCATCTCTGAATTAAAGTTCAAATTGTGCAATAGGATGGCATTTAATTCTCCAGTTTTTTGTCCAATGCAATAATTCTCTACTAATAGACTCTTAATCATTGTACAAGCTTCCTTGGGTATACTGCTTCTGTCATGGGTCCTTCCCTGATCCCTACCCAGTGCTAAGCTGAGTACCCTTGCTATGCACTGCCAGATCATGCCATCCTACTGTCCTTGAAGTGCTTATCACACTATATAGCATCTGACATTCTGCCTCTTCAGCTTCTTGTTTTGTTTGCCCTTGTATTCGAATCCTAAATTTACTTGTGAGTATAATAGTTGCCCCCAAAATATTAGTCAATGAATTATAGTTACTGTTAAATAATAATGGATATTCAACTGTAACATTTTATATTTTTAAGCATATAATAACATAAGTATAAAAAAGGACATTACTTTTAGTGAAGATTTTATTTTTTGAATAATCTAAAGTTTATAGAAAAAGTGAGAAGAAAGTAGTTTCCATATGTCTCCTCTCTCTCCCATTCCAGATTCCACTAGTGTTAACATCTTTCATCAGAATGCTACGATTGTCACACTATGATGCTTTACTCACTGTTATTCTTTATGGTATTTTAGAGAAAATTATAAAATTGCATTATGTATTTTATAAATGTCAAATGAAATCTCTGAGGACTTGAGCCAAACATGGAACAACATTAGTGATATTTGCCTAATATATTTATTTAATTTAGCAAATATTCATTAAGAACCACAAATATATGAAGTACAATGCTAGGCTCTGAGGACTAAAATATGAATAATCCAAACTCACTGACCTCACTGAGCGCCTAACTGTTGGAAAGAAATGAATGGATAATCAGGTCTTTAGGGCCATGATGAAATTTATCCACAGTGCTACGTTGGTGAAGGAGAGCATTTTTTAAAGTACGTTTTAATTATTGCTTAGTAATTTTAACAAGTATTGGATTTTGATGTAGTATTTTTATTCATAGATAGGTCATCCTTCGATCTTATCACCCCAACACACTCCCTTATACTCCTCTCCACCTCCCCTTTATTCCCTAAGAAGATATTTTTTAAACCAACTTTGTGTGCAGAAGGTACTAGAGAAAGTTTTCCAGAGGATAAAGTAGATTGAACTGAATGTTGAAATCTAGATAGGATTTAGCAAATAAATGAGGGAAATAAAATAATTTCCTACTTGAAGAATAGCAGGAATGAAACTACGGAAACATAAGCTCTAAAGAAAAGAAATCTAGAATTTACAAAGCAATAGAGGCAGAGATCAGGGATAAGGGACCTGCATTTCTAACTAATACTACTGACTCAAAAGTAGGAAAAATCAGACTATTAAGTGGGGAAACAAGTTTAGCAGTTTTGATTTATTAAAATGATACCTGTCCCTTTTCCAAAAAAAAGAATTGAAGGGAAAAATATGGAAATAGAGCATTTGTAAATGAAAAGGAGACCAAGAGTTGGAAGTACAGTGGCTTAGTTACATTTCTCTCATTGCTGAGACAAAATACCCAAAACCCAAAGTTAAAGGAGCAAAGATTTATTTGGCTCAGTTTGTAGAGATTTCAGCCCATAATCGCCTATCTCCAAGGCAAAGTGGCTTGGCAGAAGGGCATCGCAGAGAAGAGCTCATGGCACCCATGAGATAGCAAAAGCAACAAGGGAACAAGTAGACTACATTTTTTTCTGTCCCTTATATTACAGTTCAGCTACCTGACCTAGGGCAGGTGTAGCACTCACACTCTTAACTATGCCAGAACTATGCGAAATCAATCAGTGCACATCTTTACTAATCACGTACCCTCAATCTTAGCATCACAAACTTGAGGTTCAAGCACCTCTGTGAAAATCCCATGATCACACGGGGCCTTAGGGGACACCTAGACACAAATCATAGTAAGCAGGGAGGGAAAGGAAAGCTAGGGGATGAAAAAAGAATTAAGATGTCCTATATATATATATATATATATATATATATATATATATATATACCAGCTCCCCATGGTAATTCTAATCATTATGTGCAATAAACATCTACTGAAAAAAAAATAAATAATTACTGCCCATTTTTAGAGTAAACTAAGTTTTAAAATATGAGTTTATGTAAATATGTGTGTATATTCAAACTTTTAAGGTAATCAGTGGTAGAATGATTCCATGGTATATACTTTTCTTCAATCATTAGAAAACAAAAAGTTAAAGAAACTTTGAGTACTATAGTAAAAAATAGTAAATTGGTGGAGGAACAGATTGAAAGTTTGAGAATATAGAATGCAATTAACAGATTTAAACCCAAATAAACTGGATGTGTTAAGTCTCACTATTTAAAAATACTGAGTTTAAATAGCTAAACCAAAGATATAAAATAGACAAAGCTATAAAGCTGAATAATACAGACAAAACAAAAATAAAAACTGACAACAAGAATGGTGTGATGATTGATTTTGATTGCTAACTCATCTGGGTTTGGAAGCCTATGTTAGTTTTTCCAGAGAAGATTATCATGTACGCCTCAGGGCACCAGATAAGGAAGACTCACCTTCAATGTGTATAAACAAAACCCATTCAGCTGGGGCAGGGTCAGAACCAAAATAGAGCAAAGGAAAATATGTTCCGCCATCTAACAGCCGAGAGATGCTCTTTCTCTCTTGTGTTTAGACATTAGAACACCTAGCTTTCCTGTCTTTGAGCTCCAGGACTTGCATGAGTTTGGGCTGTTAGCCTTGAACTCAGAGTCACATCATCAGCTTCCCCTGTTTTGAGGCATTTGCACGGATGCTGGCCCGTACAACCACCACATGACTAGCTCCTTGCAAGCAGCATGTCATGGAACATCTCAGCTCTGTATATATTTTTTTATTGTTCACTTAATTTTTTCCTTTTTTATTTGTATTTGGGAAACAATAAATGCATTCATACATATGTATATATACATGTCATAATCTTGACACTTTTTCTACCCATTTTACTCCTTTCCCTCACATCACCCATCCTCTGTAGCCTTTCCCATCTCCACAAAGCCTATCTCCCTGTTACCTGCATTTACTATACCCCTTAATAAATTCCCTGTTATCTCTGTCTATATATCATAGTTTTTCACTGAAAATCCTAATCCAAGTGGCAATATTAATATTATACGAATGATCATCATCTTAATCACCATCATTAAAATCATCAGCAATTTCTGTTTATCGCATTGTCAGGCATTGTACAAGGATCAGCAAAAACACTTGTGAGACAAATAAAACACTTCTGAACCAAATGAAGCAAAAGCCTTCAAAATAGAAAAGACAGATGGGAAAATATAAATATATTTTGAAATTTTATGCTGATCACATAATCAGAAATCAAATTGGTACATTTAATAATAGAATAAATATTGTAGCTCCTAGGGAGAAACTATGTATATCCTTAAAATGTTCAAATATTCATAAGACATTTATAAATATTGATCATGTCCTGGGCTGCACAAAATTCTCAAAAGAAAAAGAATAATCCATATAAATCTTATTTATCTTATTTGACTGAATTAAAATTTAACTTTTATATTAAAAGTATTACTTAAAGGAAGTATCAGATCTCATAGGAACCAAATATAATAACCTACAGGACTCCTGAGTCAAAGAGAATATCAAATGCTCCAAAAGACAATAAACACAAAAAGCAATGCATATATTCTATGCACAAACATGTGGTAGGCAAAATGCTTCATAATTCCTTGATTTTTTGTTAGTGGTATATACACACGTTTCACCATTACTCAATTACATGTGAATCTATATGCTGTTGTACAGTATTTTGCAAATATATCTCTAATCAGTTGACCTTATGAGAGAAATTCTAATGATGTACCTGATCTAATCACATCATCTGTTTTAATCTTGGTCTAGAGATCAGGGACAGGCAGAAAGAGACCCTAACCAAGGGGGAGATTGAAGAGGTTGTTGTTGGCTGGAAGATGAAGTGAGAAACATGGCAAGAAGTGAGAGTCGTCCTTCCAAGCTGAGAAAAGATTCATGGGGAGAGCCGGGAAAGTCACAGGAAGTTCAGTTCTATAACAGCAAGGAAATGAATTTTATAAACAAGGATGTTCTTGGGAACAGAATTTCCCTGGGGACCTCCAGAAGTTACTCTGACCAGAATCCTTATTTAGCTGATAATCTAACCACACATCCAGAAATGCTGTGCCACATTTCTGACCACCAGGAACAAATAAATGCAGGTTGTTTTTAGTTTCAGAACCTGATGTAACACTCATGCAGATATGGTAAACTCACACTGAAATAACTCCCTTGAAATCGGCACAAAAGAAGTCTTAAAGATGACAACAAAACAGTAAGTAAAGAACATTAGGAAATGAAAATGTATCTAAAACTAGTTACTTAAAAAAACAAAGAAGTACCTAAGCCTCTAAAGATACTCATAGGGAAATGTGTAAAAATAGTAATTCACAACTTTAGGCATTTGAAGAGAGATATAACCTAAGATATAAAGGATTCTTTTTCAGAGTAATTACGTACACAAAGTCATGGTTGTGAAATTTAAATATTACTTTGGTTATAATACTGGCAAAAGAAATTAGTGATTTCATGACTCAGGTGGTTCCACAGGCAAGTTTGTACAAGCTTTTAAGAAGATATAATCTATTTGCTTTTCAGAGTGGTTTAATATCAACAACTACTTTTTTAAGCCAAAACTACTGACCCGTAGGAAACACAAAATCTAAATTTAACACAATACGTGTTTTTAAGTGCACATGTATAAAATTTTACAATATGCCACCATAAAAACAGCTCCAACAATATCCCACATATAAAAAATTTCAAATGTTATGGGAATGGAATTACTGTAGAAATCAATAGTGAAAATAAGATTTGAAATTTCAAAGATATGATATTAAATGCTATATTACTTAGTATAGTATTATAAGGTTAAATTATGAAATCATACCTAATGAACATATTTTAAAGTAAATAATAATGAAGAAATGACATTATGAAATGTATGACAGGCACAGAATTTCTACTTATGGTCAAAATTGAATTTACTCTTCCTTCTTCAACAGTGATGAAATAGGAATTTCAGCAATATATGAAACAAAACTCTTCAAACCTTAGAAAATGTGCAAGAATGTAGCAATAGCACAGCAAAGACAGTGAGCGTTACAGTCACAGTAGGTAACTAGAGAAGCAAATTTCAACAGGCAGCACTGAGAAATCCAGACAGATTTAAGATTCTGCTAAGCTGAGGAACCAAAGGAGAATTTTTGAGACCATAGCAGCAAAAATTTGTAGAAAAGATAAATGTAAGGAAAAAAACTTGCTTCTCACAGTAAAAATTTTATATATTTATATATTTGGCATTTGTTCAAAATGTGCAAAAAGCATTCAACCTGGGAAACATACTTATACATAACTTCGATGCACATATTTTAAATGAACAGTTTGAAGAATTTATATGCTTGTCTTTTTGGTGCAATGCATTTTTTGGTTATGCCAATTCAAATATAATTTTATATCTAAAAATAAATAATTTGTATTTATACTTTGGATGTCTTTCATTTTTCATTTTAATTCTGTAGAAATTTGCTGTTTTTATTCTTTATAAAAATTGTCTTTGAAAGATTAGAAGAAAATTAAAAAAATAAAACTACCAAACCCGATTATTTGTTACACGTTGTTTAAACATATTGTCCTATAAGGAAAACATATGTCTAATGGCCAAACTTTCTCAATATTATCTTATATGTAAAAAGTAATTCACCACAGTAAATAAACTGTATTTAGCACATATTTCTGGTAAAAGCACTAGAAAGAACCCCATCAGGTTAAATATTTGTAAATATTAGTGATGGTGTCACTATAGCATTACTTAAGCCAAAAAATTATTTAAAATTCTCTTAAAAATTTTATACAAGTCCCACTAAACTGATGAAATTAATTAGCTGCCTTTGAATTGTGCACTGTTGCCATTTTGAAACAGATTTTTTTGAACTTAATTTTCCAAATTATCAACTCAATGACTCTGCCTTTGTTAGTGGACATCCATGCATGCTGTTGAGCAAAATGACCCCGTAAAACTGTAAGAACACTGATAGAATTTGGGAATCTGAGTAGATGCTTCGGCATAGACAAATAAGATGCGCTTCATTTTGCTTTAACTTAGTTTAGTTTGGTCACTAATTTTGTCTCTCTGTCTCTGTCTCTGTCTGTCTCTCTCATTCTAGCTAGTTCAAGAAGCATTTCTGATGAATACAAGATCCTGAGAAATACAATAGACATATTTCCCTCTCCATTCTTCAGACACATAGGGCATATTTTTTCCTGTTCACATATTCATGTATTCAGATGAAGTCTTTGGTGCATCTGTCTCCACTGCATAATGTTGGCACGTCTGGGTCAAAGGGCCTGGCTGTTGAAAGGAAATTCATGACACAGGTCTGGAGTTGCTTAATCAAATCAAGTTGTGTTTCACCTATAGCCCACAAAGAATTGCACACCCACATACACACACCACAAGAACACATACACACACATGCACACATGCAAGCACATATGCTTGCTCTATAAATCATAAATGTAGAGTCAGATCTTTTCTGATTTTAGCTTCTCAAAATGGTCTTAAAACATTTTTATACTTAAATTTCAAAAGCATATTCTTGGATTTCTCCTACACATAGGAATATTTATGTGTCACTATGGATACATGATTAATATGTGTTCTGAAAACCTTCATGAGATTGAAACTTATGTGTTTTTCAACTTAACTGAACTGGAGGGTAGAGACCCTTGTTCTCATTGACGAGAACCAGGCGGTCTGACAGTTTGACAAAAACATGTTTGTTTTTGTCTTAGATTGCAAGAGTTCATTGGTTGCTGCTAACACACACTTCATTGTCTTACTATCATGCTTGTGCTATATTAAAATAAGTCTTGCCCAAAGGAACTCTCAGCACAGTGATATTAATAAGCTGTTAATATTAATGATTTATTTAACCACAGCAATATCTTGTAATGATTCGTCCAAAAGTTAGTGTAAGTATCACAGCTTTAAAAATTGAGTCTTGGAGCCAGACTACCTAAGGCTGAATCCCTGCCTATACTTGTTTGTTGTCTGATATTAGCTAGCAGTAATAATAATAATGATTATCTCAACAGGCAATTATGACTTGATTTAGGCCACATATGAAAACAGCTTAGACACTGACCGGTACGTAATCAGAACTCAATGAATATTAACCTTAATGAGGAAAGAAATATTTGCTTTTCTGGTGCACGTTAGGTGCAGTGGCACATTGGAATAGGGTCATAGAGTCAGTGCCCTTGATTGCTTTCTTTGTTTCCTTCAAGAACTTTTTGTAGAGAGTATAATCTGGGCCACAACATCCTTTAAGCACAGGCAAGAAAGTGGAGGACAGGTTATAATGTTGATATTTTCTGAGCATGTATTTTAATTCAGGAGCGTAAAAAGTTGAATAATATAATTTCAGTAATAAATGAAAGCTGTGAAGAACTGACGTAAGCTAATGGGATCAAATATGATGAGGTTATCTACCAGATAACAAGGAGGTTCTCCCTGAGGAGAAGATATCGAGCAGAAGCTTAAAGGAAGGTGTTGAGGCTTGTCAAGGTCTGCTGAGAAACTAGTTCCAGAAAGAGAAATGTAATGGGACAAGGCTAAGAACACAGTGAGGGGCCAGGTTGCAGTGTCTGTGGTGCTGGTAAAGATTGTGGAATTCTTTTGAGGGGTCAGATGTACCTGGAGGTGTCAACAGTTCAGTTATATAATTAAAAGATCCCTATCAATATGATTTGGGAAAAATAACATAAAGGACAAACAAAAGCAGAGAAATCCCACTGTCTAGGGTGGAGAGATTCATGCCATGATCTCGAGAGCAGAGATGGGGAGAATGGGCTTGGGGGAAGAATTTCCAAGGTGAGAACTGGACGTATCTTTCAGAAAGGGAGACAGTAAATACAAACACATTGACAATTATTTTAGAAAATAAAAAATTAATTATTTATATAATTCTGTTTGGCTGGTCTTACAGTAAAATCACAAGCAGAAAATGAGGTTTATTGCTGTTGATATACAAGATGTGGTTGAATCATACAATGACTATATAAATTTAAGAAAAAATATTACTATAAATGACATGTTGGCATTTATTACCTTCAAAATATCAAGAATAATACAGTGTGTTCAAAGTAAGAGGAAGTATTTTGAGGAGAATTCATGGTAATTTTCTTTTACTGTATCTTCTTTTAATTTAAACATTCCCTATATATTTCAATCACATCTCCTATAAGGATATCAATGGAATTTTTCTTCTAGCTCTCTGTTCCAGATTAAATGTCAAAATTCAATCACTCAACAGAAACCAGTCAGTTACAAGACACACCACTTAATTAGAAGAAATAAATCTTAGAAATCTTCATGTGCTTTGGTGAGGATAATTTAGCTGTAGAAAATGTTTCCTTCCTTCTTTGCCTAGTATTTTCTTAAATAAGACATCCTTCCAAAGAATGTATCTAAATTTTATTTCTAAATAATGAGATATAAGAAGGGGGAGTAGCCGGAGATGAAGTCTTTGTTACCAACAGAGAGATTGGATGGTAGGTGGCAAGGAAGTTTAGAGTACCATTTACTGTTCTTAGATCATGTTTTGGTTTTTATTCTTATAAGATTTTGAATTTCTGCTTCAAAACAAGACACTTACTCAAGGTAGGCAAAATTATCAGTAAAGACACATGTTTCATGTCATTTTTTATCCTGATACATATAACATCATCCACTTCCCTCAGATATACCTTACCCTGAATTTTTTCTCTATATGAGCAAAATATTAAATATGCTTTATAGCATTTCACATTCTGAGCCATTTTCTGGTTACTATCAAGGCTTGATTTAGCAAGTACTCTTTCAATATTCCTAAAAATGTAACCTCTCATTTCTCATTATATTTTATATTTTTATATTAAAAGTCCCCCAATAAGAAATATTCCTGTCACTGAACATATATTAACTTTCATATTTAAAATGAATCATTAATTTCTTTCTCTTTTGATGTATTCTTTTTTAAAAATAACTTTTAGAAACTGTGTAACATCAAAAAATAAAACACTCGTCCTTCACAAGGAACTCTGTTTAAAAACAAACTGTTTTTAATCTTTTGACTTATAATATATAGCTTTTAAGTCAGTGATAGCCTAGATCTGTATAACTTAATCTTGAACAGAACGTGAACTATGTTTACTTGTGTTCAGAAGGCTGACTCCCATTTGTAGGCCTGCATGAAATAATTTAGATATTAAAAAAAGTTGAGGTTTATAAATAACGCCACATAATTCACAAAAGATTAAATTTCTCAACTTGTTATATAAATTACCTTAAAAACAGAACTTCATTTTTTTTTTCTTTGCTCTGACTTTGTGGTACAAGCAAACTGATTGATGTGAAACTATTATAGAAAGGTTTTAGATAATAAAATAATAGCCCTATTAGGTTATATCCAAAGGTCACTGATACAATGTATTCTAGCTTCTAAATTTATGAGTGTATTTTCCATAATGATTTATTATCAAAACAATACCCATTGTTATGGATTACGAACTGGTGGTCAACTTAATGCCAGCTGGATTACATCAGCATGGCATTGAGCAAAGATGCTCCAGTTGAGGAAAGTTGCTAGGACAAATAGGTGGAGAAGAAGGAGGCCCTGAGGATTGAGGTGTTAATGTGTTGTTGCGTGGAGGCATTGTGGGTTCTCCTACGAGTTACTGTTTGAGCTGTTGGTTCTCCTGGAGGAGCTCTGGTCCTCACATCGAACATTGCTTCCTGTCTCCGGAGAGGAAGACATGTGCTGCCTGGTCTCCAGGATGAACTCACCACGCTGCTTCCGGGCATGTAACCGACTGTGCTTGTCGGAGGAGGAGCTCGGGGCCTCTGTGTCCCTGAGGACGGCTGTGGTGCCTTTCAGGATAGCCTTGGTCTTTGTTGTGAGTGTGATTTCTCAGCTCTTTAGCGTAGAACCCTCATCCCACTAGCACAGCTGCTTCATCCTGCTGGCGTAGACTTTCTGGCTTCCACCGCTGACCCTTGGGTCTTCCCTGCATGGGTCCGTAAAAGAGACTGGTGTGAGTCCTTCCTGTGGGCTCTGGACCTCCAGTTGCACTCATGGGAGGCATTATCCTGAGCTCTGGATTTTTATCTGGACTCATGTGGGACACTGCTGTGGGGTTTAGGCTCTTGACTAAATAATTGATGTCTTTGGTGTTGCAGATAGATTTCCTGCATTTTCGTGTGTTAACTCCCGGTGACCATTATAAACATAATATTATAAACTCCATGTCCTGAACCTAATTGTTCTCTGTATATAACCCCTGACTACAACATCCATGATTGAACCTCAGTATTCTGAATTATTAGAAAAGCTTATGTAAAATCACTATCACTGTATTTATTAAGCCTGGTAAGAGATGCAAAACTGCTCCAAAATATTTGCAACAATGATTGAAATTTATCAAGGACGTGGTAACCCACAATATTTATTTTACCAGAATGTCATGTTGTACTGAGCATTCAAATTAAGCCAGAATTTACTAAACTTTTTTTGGATTTTCTGGAAGGTTAAATGCAACATCAAATTGGTAAGTTATTCTGTATCTTTTCTGAACATTGGCAAAGAATAAATCCTCAATTAAATCCATATTTGGACTTCCCTCAAGAATGTGTATATGTAGAGTTCACTATAACTATATATATTCACTATATATTTTTAGATACCTGGATTTTTAAACCTTTATGTGACTGAGCAGACATAGTCATTTACTGGGATATCATCAGTACTATTCTATGGGAATAATTAATTACTAATAATCTATTATGAATAATAATACTAATTTGCTCAACCAACATGCGTTAAAAGTTTTCTATTCATTTGATACTCGAGTAAACACTGATGAAGCAAGCTTATGTATAACTATATGTGGTTTCTTGACTTCATGAAATATAAAGTCCAATGCAAAAGCTAATGAACAAACAATCAAAAAACCCCAAAAGCCCTCATGCATAAACAACTGAAACTTCCCCTTTCTGACAATGGCCACAACGCAAAGGTGCTCGTGGTACATAAACCCTATCAGGGAAGAGTCTGACCTAGCCTAGGAGACCTATAAGAGTCATAAAGAAGTGATATGTGAGATGCAGCTAAGAGATGAATAGAGGTGAACTTGAATGAGAAAGGAAAAGCAAACGGTTTGGTAGAGATGATCCCATGCCTAAAACACTACTGGCAGAAGGAGCATGGGAGAGTTAGGTTAATGGTTTTGCTAAATAGGAGAGTGTGAGAAGAGACTGGGGAGGTGAATGGGATTCAAATTATTTACAATGTTTTAGGTCACTGGATCCTTTACCCCTGAGGTTTCTAAAGCATGCATTTAAGAGGAAGAAAAGGATGTTGATGGGTTTTAAGCAGCTCTGGTGATTGTATGAGCATATTAGCAGTTCAAAAAGTGGTCTCCCTGCCATAGGGGAAGAGTGGCCAGTCACCCTCTCACCACTTTCTGCAAGGCTTCCTAAATGTTCTCATCTCTGGAGGCCTTTCCGCTCTGGGAAGCACTGAGAATTTCAATGACATCTCTCGTTCACTTTCAGTTCACAGAGATACCATGTGCTGGGGCTGACATGAGAGTCAAAAAACTCTGCCACGAAACCAAATGCCAGATCTTTAGAGCAAAGAAACCCAAAAGCTATGGCTAGGGGTTGGATCCAGTGACCCCTCTACTCAAGGGATTAAAGTGCTGCTGGAGGCAGAGTACTGTTTAGACACTCTTTACTGCCCAGACTTCATGTCCTGGAAGACTAGACGATAGTTCCAAAACTTCACTCCTGTATTCTTCACAGTCTCTGAGACATTTTCATAGCCCAATCTATTTGTGAGAACTTCCTTCTTCCCTGGCCATCTACCATTATTCATTCAAACAACTGTAACATCTTCCTTCTCCAGAAAGGCCTCGTATTCCACAGTGAAGGCACATTCATCAAGCCACCCACCAAGAATGAAAAGCATGGGAGTCAATATAATCATGTAGTTTTCACTCTTAATTGCCCCTTTTATCATCACTGTCACCATACAAATGTACCTGATGTACCTAGCGGATTATTTTATGGTTACGTCTGTGCTACTCTGTTGATGTTAAATGACAGAAGGGAGGGACTAGGAAAAGGAGAGTGAGATTTCTATGTGAAAAATTTTAAAACTTCAGAAAAATGCTTGAAACTAAGCTAAACTAATGAGGGCAATATTAAATATCTTGTTTCTTATTCATTTGAAGCCTAAAAATTATGCTATCACTTATATATCTTAACTATATTGTTTTCTTCCTGACTAATCTGTATGCCAGTGTGTGTCTCTCCTGACCTAGACAGAAGATAAACTTTCATCCAATAAATCTATTTTCTTATTTTTGATGGAGAACTCCACCAGTCTGTGCAGTTTAAATTATGCTGAAGCAACACACACATATAAGCACCTTGATTTCTGTTCATATTCAGTGCATCTAAGTGAGAGAGATACTTGACGCAAATGACCATGTTGGTGAATATTCTAATATTTTTAGTGATTCCAACTCAACACTGATCTTACAGGTTTGTTATGGAAGAAGAAGAGAGAACTGGAAAAGTGTGCATTTTTGTTACTAAATGCTATATTTCACAAAATACTTCTGCTCAGTTTGACTGGCCAGAACTATCTCATGGTCACATCTAAATTCAACTAGACAAGGAAACATTCTCTGTACTAAGAAAAAATATTTGTTTTTCACCACTAACAAGTTCTAACACTTAGCATATTCTGAATCTATTATTTTCTAATCTTTGATATATAATGTTACCTTTGAAATTATATTTAATTTCTTTTTATTTAAATTTTTACAAAATGTATTTATATTGACTTTTTATATTTAAATATAGTGAATTTCCCTACACTTAATTTCTATATTCTATAATCTTTCTCCTTTTCATGATTAAATTTTTAATGCTTTTACTTTATCACTATAAGATGAAAATTGTTCAATTATATTTTGTAAGTCTCTTAATATTTTTATAGTACAGAGGAGAATATTTATTTCCAGAAAGACCAACTGACTATGGTCTTAGTATTTGATCCTAAGCCTCCTAAATGTTTGATTAGTAGATAGTATAGGTTTTCTTGATCAGATTTTAACCCATCTTCTAAACTTGGACTATGCCTTATTTCTTTTTTTTTTCCTGTTATTTTTTTTTATTCTTTTTTCAATTTAAACAGAAAAAATAAAACAAAATTTCAAAGCAAGATAATAGGAAAATAACAATGTTAATATATTGTATATTATTATCTTTAGTTACTTAAAGTACAAAATATCAATATTTAATTGTACAGACAATACTAGCACAAGCCTTTCTGATGAACTAAAAGAAATGAATAGTATAACTATAATAACTAACATATATTTGCACATATATATGGGTTCTTTTGCTTTATCCTTCTTTCTTTTCTCCATTCCCCCATACCAATTTCTCTTTCCTTTTGAAGTTTCTTCCAATTTCACAATATCTATTGTGCATTTCTTTTTACCGTGTATACTCTTTCAATTTTTCACACTAGGGAGATAGTATGATGCATACACATGTGTGTCTATAGTTTGTTTCTGTTATGATATGGTCTCAATTGCATTCATTTATCTATAAAAATCTCTAGTATATTCTTCTTCATGGTTGAGTAGTACTCCAGTGTATAAAAAGACCTCATTTTTTTTTTTATACATTCCTCAGTTGATTGGGCATTTGGGTTGTGTCAAAGATCTATTACAAGTTGTGTCTCTATAAACTTGGGTGTACATATTCCTCATGGTACAATGATTTAATTTTTCTGGAAAGATATCTAGAATAAGAATATCAGGATCAAATGGAACCTTCATGCCTAGTATTTTGAGGAATCTTTACATTGATGTCCACAGTGGTCACACCAGCCTACCCTCCTGCCAGCAGTGAAGAAGTGTTACTTTTTCCCCCAGATCTCCTCCAGCATTTGTTATTGGTTGATTTCCTGGGGTAAGATGTAATCTCAATGCTGTTTTAATTTGCATCTTTAAAAAGACCAGTGATGTTGAACATTTGTTTGTGTATTTATTTCTTGTTTGTATTTCTTGATGCTTTATTTCTAAGGCTCCCAAAGCTTTTGTCCTCAAATGATCAAATTGCTCTCCAGATTTTCTGTTCTTTTTGTTTTGTTTTGTTTCTTTTTTTTTTTTACTTTTAAATAGAAAAGACAATAAAAGCAGTGATACAGAATTTCAAAGCAAGCTAATAGAGGATTAACAATGGTCATTATCTTGTTATCTCCAAAGTAGTTGCCAAGATTACAGGATAGGCATGAAAAATTGACAAAACAATGCAAGCCCAAGCAGTTTTCAATAAACTAAAAGAAATTAGTAGTGTAATTATCTTAGCTCTCTTGTATATATTTTTTCCTTTTGCTTTCCTTCTTTCTCTCATCCTAGTTTTTTCCCTTTTCACAGTATCTATTGTGCTTTTTGAATCTTATTTACTTTTCAGTTTCTTACAACTCTCAGCTTTTCAAATGCAAATATTTCAATTTTATCTGACATTCATCCTATACCAAATTTCGTTAAACTGAGGTCAACTCAATAGTGATAAATAGATGTTAATTAAATTATTTTAGATCAAGTTTGTATCTCAGGTTTTAACAGTACTATATTGCAAACTTACAACTACTTGTTGATTTACTTGTAGAAGGGTGATTTTTTTTTTTTATAAAACACTGTTCTCTTCATGATTAACTATAGCAGAATGATGTGCCAGAGACTTTTTATACATTTGTATCCTGTGTGTATGGACACAAATATCAGGGTAGAGATTAATCAAACGTTGCTCTGTACCAAAGATTGGAGCACAGCACTGGTGAAGCTCGCAATTGCCTCTTATTCAAGGATTCTTGCCTCAATTCTGTCTCAGAAAACCATTCCCCAGTCTCCTATGCACTTGACATCACAGAGATTTGCCTACTTTTGTAAATTTAGGTAGATCAACTTCCTGCCAAAGCTGACCTCTTGCAGTTACTCTCCTAGGCTTGTTCCTGTATCTTATAGAAATTTCCAGATCTTGACCCCTTTGTTTTCCTCCTGTCACCATCTTCCTTTATGTAGCACTTTGTCCCCGTCTGGGTTATATTCCCTAAACCTACAATTCAGCCTGCTTTCACTGCATGTGTGTCTCACAGAAATGGTAACTCGAGGTTCACCATTGAAATAAATCATCTTTATTATCAATTCTATCTTCTTTCTCTGTTAAACAAATAGCATTACCAATCATTTTGTTGACTTGGTCTCAAAAACCTAAGTGACATCTGTAAATCTCCCTTGTCCTTTCCCTCACACAGCTCATCACTTACACTGTTGTTCCCACCTCCTAAGTTTCTTTCAAATCCATCTGGCCCTTCCTCCTGCTACCACTCCAGCAGCTCCCGGTGCATAGTCTATGTGGCCTACTGCAGTAGCTTTTTAAGTGGTCTCACAGTATCCAGTCTTGCCTTCCTCCAGGCAGTTCCGCAGATGACAACTAGCTTGACCTCTAAAAATTACAAATTAGCTCAAATTATATTCCTATGCAAGATATATTCCTCTGTATGGTTTCCCATATCCATCCTAGAAATTTGAACTTCTGTACCCTAGTTTGTGATCCTGTATAGAATTTTGCAGTTTACTTCCTAAATTAGTGTCCTGTTAGTCTATGCCACCAGCTTAATTCCAAAGCTTTTAGTCTGGTTGAACTTTCGGTCTTTCTAAATTGCAATGATTTTGAAAGGAATAACCTCAAGGCCATTGTTCATCATTCCCTAGGATGAGAACAGGTTTTTTTCTTCCTCCAGACTGACCTTTCCACCTTCGTGTCTCTAATTGTTATCTTCTGCAGATAGCATAGGTTTTTTCCTTCTTCTTCAGAGCTCTAATTCTGATTCAGACGTCCCTCCTATGTGTCTTAATGCAGAGAATTTTCCCCAAGGGCTTCACGTGGAATTATATTTGCCTGTTTTCCTAATTACTCCCTACACAGCTCACCCTGAAAATGGTCCCAGCTGATCATCCATGAATCTTTTCCAATAAATTTTCCATTTAACCATCTTCATGTATTTTTGTATTCCTAGATGAAATGCCTTGTGCTACTTCCAAACCTACTTTCTGAAATAAGGTCCAAGAGGTATTTTAAATATTTCAGATCCCATAGGATCTATATTATATAAATTTAGATGGTATATATAAAGCCAATCTTTGGAGTAGGCTTCCTTTGCAGAACTGTTTGAATGACAGAACCACAAAATAAGTATAGTTCTCTGTTTCTCCAACTACAGGCAACCAATTAAGTTGCAGAATTGCAAAGGCTCTTCAGGTGCAAAATGTGCATTTTGTCAAGAAGGGGTTAATAAGATATTTTTATATTAAGTTACAAAGTCACATAGAAGGACAATATTTTAAAGTTTCTATTCACTGTCAGTGACATTCGTTTTACTTTTGCTTAGCTTACAAATTGAAAAAAAAAAAAAAGAAAAGTTTTTTCTCCCTAATTGCTCTCATTGCAAAGTTTGGAATATGAAAAATCAAGCTGTGTTCTCTCTGGTTCAATATCACCTCAAGTAATAAAATTTCTGCAATTAGCACTTTACTGACAGTTCAGTTGATGATGCATGAGACAGAATGGAAGCCAGCTCATTGTTCCATAGCTGTACTATTGTAGTATAACTAAGGGAAGGGTAAATTTTCAAAGAAAAGCAGTGGATATGTCTTGAAGACACCAGGGAGCTAATATGCTGAATAAGAAGGTGACATTTTTTATGTTCAGTTTTGTGAATATATTGAAATCATAGCTCCAACTTGTGGGTATCAGTATTTTATTCTTAGTAAATGGAGCTTGAATCTTTCTGGTTCAGATTAATGTGCAAATGTTTACAATATATCTTTAATAATTTATAACATACATGCTTTATAATTGGTTCTGAATCAACCAGTATTGATTTAACTAAATTATAATTCTCCTGAAAGTCTTCACCATCTCCATGAACCTGGGCTATTGCAAAAATGGATTGTTTCTTTTTCTGCTCCTCTGGGACACCAAGGAAAAATTTTGTTTTTATAAAAATAATGTAACAATATATCCATAAATACAAACTATAGAAGTTTGTGTGAGATGTTTTAAAAAATATTTTTAATCAAACTTTTCTGACTTAATTTTAATCTATAGGTATTATTGAAAGAAATCTATGAAGAATTCAATCTCCTCACTGATTTAGTCTCATTTTGCATTAATTATACTTTATGCATCTTTCCACAGTACTTTATTATAATACTTACTTCACTGGTACACAAGTGACCTGAGAATTTCATCCAAGTTTCAAACTATTTTCTCTTTGCTTATTATATGACACCTACAAAATTGACTTTCATGCTTCAAAGAGGACCTTAATGCAAAATAGAGGCACTGAGGGACTTAAAATGTCAGGAGACACTTCCAGTGAGCAACTGACTTTTTTGAGATTCATTTATGTAGAAATGCAAAGTTTCATGATTGTATAATATTCCAAGATGCACATATAATCAACAATCCACCTTTATTGTTTTTTTGTTTGTTGTTTGTTGCTAGCACAATTAAAAATAATGCATACACTAGAAAAAATCAAAATTAAGGAGACTTTAGGGAAAGGGTAGAATTATTATACTCACAAACTTGAATAAGCAAGTTGTGCATAATAAAATTAAAAGAAAGTCGGTTAGAGTTGGCTTGATAAGTTTTAGCACTTTCTGTACTAAGATATTGAAACATGTATAATGAAATACTTCCTCCTTTTTAGCTAGAGGCATAAATCAGATGTAGAATGCTGTGAAAGTATGTGAAAATTGATTATTCTTGCTCATATTGTGTTAACATATTATAATAGACATAAACTATTAAAAGAACTCAGTTGTAGAATTTACACCAAAGCATTCATCCCAGAATTTGTTTTTTTCCAGTACCGGAAATCAAACTCAAGACCTTGCACTTGCCAGGCAGGCATTTATCCCACTGAGCTACATCGCTGGCCCTGGCACACTTTTTTTTTGTCTAGCTATAGTCAATGTGTATTCAAGGCAGGCTGGTGTAAGTAGCATAGTTGCTAGTTCCTGCATATAGGTTGTAGAAGGATAGCGTTAAATCAAAGCCTCAAATTCTGTAAAATAAATAGTGCATTGATTTACCAATTTTTGAAAGTTCAAATTGCAAATAAAATCTTTTGACCCAGAAAAAATTTTCTCTGATATTGAGGAAATATTTCATGTAGGTATCAGATACCTCAAAAAGGAATTATATATAGTGGTTTAATTTTGACGAAAACTTCCAAGACAGTTCTGGAGATTTTTAAACATTATTTATATAGATATAAATAGGATACTTTACTATATGAAAAAATTTAAACATTTTTAATTTAAGAGATATATCAGTTCATTATGTTGATACCTAAATTCTGAGTTACACTGAAGCAAATCTTTGGAAAAGAGGTTTTCTACTTATTATCTCTCATGCCAGAAATGTATACCTAGAATATCTTTATTTTCTATATCAATTAAAATGTCTTATCATATGGTATCTTATGTTATTTGGGTTATTCAGCTTACACGTATATTTTCAGCATTCAATTACATTATAGAGACTTCTTTCTAAAGTACTTGAAGCCTCTATTAACTTATAAAAGGCAATGCCTACATGAATAATGAATTGGGCTCATCTTTCTTGTGTGACTCTAAAGGTCAAACCATACCACCTGAATATTTTTGTCCTCTATGAATATTTCCATTTAAGAGTTTATTTAAAAGGATTTTTAAACCGTCTCATTATGTCTTAACAGCATGATATCATACTCTACTTTTTGACTTTTCCATTTGATATGGAATCAAATTGTATCATATGGCCAGGGCACATTCTCTTAAAGTTGTCAACTTAGAATCTTTCCAGAATCAAACTGAGTCAATCTATGCTTTAAAAGTCCCCTACCAAAAGAATCCTACATAAATTACTGTGTGTTTAAAGGTTTCTGATTTTAATCTATAACTGAAATATCAAAACTACATTCTAATTCAGGCATTTAAGTAGCACTAACAGGTGTTCTCATCAGATTTAGGAGCCCCGCAGTAAGATTTATCAGTGTCAAAATGCTAAAATCCTAAATTTAGTATCAGAATCCTTTCAAATGGCATTTATATTTTGATATTTTAACCTACTTTGAATCCCCTGAACATCTTGTCTATTTGTATTAGTATATTTCACTGATTTTTTTCTGACTTTTCAAATGCTCTTTAAATTATCCTAAAATCAAATATATAGTTTGAGAAAGCAGGTGTCTTTTTAGAGTGTAGATACTTACTAGCTCATAAAATTAATTTTCTCAGCTTGGAAGGTTTTTAACCTATAATTTGAAAACTCTAACCTGGCATTCTGAAAATACTGTATCAGCATTCAGATATAATAAAAATGGAAACATAATAGCATGAATTAATTTTGTCTAACTAAAGCATTTTTGCATATTCAAGTAGATAGTTTTAGAGTCAAACACAGAGTAAATCACTAAAACTTTCTTTGGAGGGATCCATTGCTCCAGGAAATAGTTATTTCCTTGATGCTACCATTGGGGAAGCTTTCCAGTTTTGGTTCCTATGGGCATCAGCTGTGTGTAATATTGCCTATACTCTGGATGGAGAGGAACTTGATGAACTCAATAATTTGATAAAAATGTTTATTATTATTGTAAAATATAATGCCCACTAACTAAATTAATTTAAAATGAGATTGCCCTAAAATCCAGAATGTGTTTTGTTCCAGTTCCATAGGATTTGTGGTTTTCTTCTATTTATGTACATAGAATGCAATGAAATACATTGAACAATAAAATAACACAGTATATAATTTAATCTTTGGTGAGTCAGAAAGCACTTTAAGCCATTAGAGTTTTTCAGAGTCATGATTAGGTACTTTATACCCCTTTTTTTATTGTACTGCTAAAACATGGAGATATTGATTAATAGAGATTTCCAGTAGATACAATGTTTTATAAACCAATTGTACCAAATTTCTTAACATTGCTATGATCAGAATACAGATACTATATACTTTTAACTAGACTTAAAGCAACTCATTTGAAATTTTCTAAAAATAAATCAAGCCTTTGTTTCTTAAATTTTTCTCCTCCTTTTCAATCTAAGATTAAATCTAAAAATATTTTATCTTTAAATTACAAAGTATCAGTATAACCTTTTCCTTTCTTTTTCCTTCTCTGAATATGAATGGTAAACTAAAGTTATACCACATAAAAGAGAATTATACCTTACTATCTGACTGAGTTTCTCACTGTTTTTCACAAAAACTTACTTTGACTAGTAATAACAAGAGCTGATGTACTGGCTGATCTTTAGTGGTAATTCTGAACAATCATTATTGTATTTTAATCTTTAAAGCCATCCATGATGTTTCCTCTCATTTCAGAGACAATTCTACGGAGAATTGACAGATTTGGTAACTTGTTCAGTTTTTGAGAAGTAGATCATGATAGAGTCAGAATTGAAACCTGCTTGAGCATCTACATTCTGAGTAGCAACTGCCGTGCCTTTCAGAGTAAGCTTGACCTGCAGCATGGTACTGATGCCCTTTAAAACATTTTTTTTTCCGTGTCAGCTCTCAATCTCTACTCCATGTATCTGATGTATCTACGATAATGACTTTTTAATCATTCACTTTACATTATTATGATATTGTACTCTTTTTCCTACTTCCTTTTGTCAAAATTCTATTGATTTTGTTAATACTCTGCTAAATCTTAATTACAATAAAATAACTTCATCAATTTGGTGTGGTGGATGATTTCACTTTGCACAAGGAGCAAAATGTAGTTTTTCGTCTCAAAAGCAGTCTTCTTGGATTTGAATCTTGGCTATCCTGTTAACCAGTCCTTTGGACCTGAGAAAACCACTGAAACTTCCCCTACATCAGTGTCTTTATTGGTAAAATGAGATGGTTACGATATCTACTTCATTAGGTTACAAATACTAAATTACTTATTATATGTAAAGAACTTAGAATAGCACCTAGAAAGATTGCAAACAATCTTGAGGCTTGGTACCATTATTTATTTATTTCCATATCTCATTCCTAAAATAATTTTAAGAAGGGACTGGGGATTTAGCTCAGCGGCATAAGTACCTGCCTTGCAAGCAGGCAGTCGTGAGTTCCATCCCTGGTACCGATAAAAATGAAAAAAAGACAAAAAAAATAATTTTAAGAATATTACAAAATTAACACGTGGTATGACAAGAGAATATGATAAGCATTGGGTTAAATGCAGATTAGGAGTGAATTTCATGGAAATATTCAGTAATACTTATACATTCTCTAGAAAGATTCTAAAGCATAGAGAAAATTAAGAAATGGTGAAGTCATGACAAACAGAATCGACCATTTGTAAATTTTTACTGCTTATATAGTAAAAGACAGCTCAAATAGAACTGTTCTGGAAATGACAGGATGTATTTTCAGCCTATAAAAGATAACACATTACATAAGAGATTCTGTAAGTCATATAAATTAAAACTAAACCAGTAGGATGGGAGAAATAGTCAAATATAAATGATGTATGAGTTTCCAATAAAAATTTTTTCAAAATAAGACAAAACAAAAATTTAAACACTCACTTGGGCCAGGGCTATAGTCCAGTGACACAGTGCCTGCCTACCAAGTGCAAAATCCTGAGTTTAATTTCCAATACCAGAAGAATAAAAAAATTAAAAAATTAAACTTACTTATAAATCACAATAATTTAGCCTTTTAAATGGGGTGAAAATTTAGAGATCATTATTAATTTAGTTTTTGCAAGAGGTTTTTGTTTATACATTGGGGTGATATAAATTGAAATATTATTGAAAGATAACTAGAGTATATTCAGACTTTGAAAATAGTTATAACACTGGATTGATTTCATTGATACAGGAATCCTTCTTTTAGGAGTCCTATACTCATGAACACATACACATGCATACACTCTCTATTTGTACAATTGAATTAAGAGCCTTTCTTCTGCTCCAGCTTCATATAGTTCCCTGTTAATTTTTGTCACTTTAGACTTTGTTCTGTCACTTAAATATACAAAACTTTCATTTCTTTGGGTCTTCATAGCTGCTCTTTCATTTGCTGGAACTATCTTCCCCCAGATGTTTGGTGAATTTGCAACTTCATTTCATTTAGTTGCTTTATTCAACTCTTCTCTTTTTGATGATATTTTCTTTGTATACCTTATATAAAATAACACCCTGTCACTCTTCTCTTATTCCAGTTTATTTTAATAACCCTTATTAGTGAGTGATATATTATCTATTTATTCTATGTCTTGACAATGTCAGTGTCAGCTGTACGTGGTAAGAGCTCTGCTATTTGTTAGAGCTGAAATCTTAGCACCTAAAACAGTGTTATGTGCCAACTGTACAATTAATATTTGTTAACTGAATAAGCAAATCCCCAATACATCCTTCTTTACCCAGATGGCTCAAGAGGGAGTGTGATGTCCTCATCTTTGTACTAATCAATATTATAAATTTGCCACCACCACGTGTCTTCAATTCATGGGCAGTCACCTATTTTGTCCATTTATAATGACATAATTTCTAAGGGGCAACTCTTTGTCCCCAAATCCTAACCTCTAAAGAACATTGTTCATATTTATACCTTTTTTTATATCTCTCTGCCTTTAGCTAGTATTCCATGGTGCCCTCTGGAATTCACAGTTGATCCTTAGCAAGATTTATTATATCTAAAAGTTCTTTTTCATTATTTAATTTGCTTCATTTAATGAAAAGTGCTATCTAAAAGGCTTTGGTTTCCTGGCAATTTTATCAGTTTATGGTTATTTTTTATTCTCACAGCTTTTCTCTTACTGGAATTTGAGTTAAAGGAGGCACTATTTTTGTTTCCTATTGCTCTCTTCAAGCCATTTTCTCCCTTCCTTAAAAGTCCATCTAATTTAGTCTTAAGTCCTCTTGTCAAATCATCTAGCTCCCTTCATTGTTACTGCTATTTTTGTGTTCCCAGACTTATCTTGCTGGTTTCTTGAGTCCTCCAGTTGTTGATTGCCTTCTCATTGACATACAGTCTGTGCTGATTCCTGGTGATTTAGATATTTGTTGTAGATGTTCCCTTCAAGGCCTTAAATTCTCTGATCCTTGAATTCCATTTTCTATTGTTCTTGTCCCCCACCTTCACTGTCATGTGTTATTAGCAAATTTGAAAATCCACTCACAATTTCAATTGCATTTGTATCTCTAGCTGTTTCTTAACAAGACTGTCTAATTTTTCCAGTTTACTGTCTCTACAGGTAACTTTTTTATGTTCACTGAGACCTCTAATCAATTGATTCAACCAAGTTCTCACTGTTCCTCCTTGCTTTGATTTTCTCGTTATTTTGTACCTGACTTCAGAGTGTCTACCAATAGATGAATAGACAGTAATTGTGATCTGTACACACAGTTGAATATTACTATGTCATTAAATGGAATCTTGCTCTTTGCAGCAACATGGATAGAGCTACAGCACATTATATAAAATGAAATAAGTCAGGCACAGAAGCACAAATACCACATTTTCTCCATCATTTGTAGAAACTTAACTGTTTGAATTATAGAAATGGAAAGTAAATACTGATCACTGGAATCTAGGAAGGGTGTGAAAAGATAGAAAATGCATAACAGTAACAAAAATGCAATTAGATATGTTAGGAACCTGTTCTTCTAACTTAGAGCAGAGTAAGTACTTCTAGCAATTTGTGGTAGAATAATGGAATTGTAATTTGTAACAATTTGTTACAAATTATGAAATAATGAAAATAATGAGAAGAGAAAAGAGATTCTAATGTCTGAGGAAATGGAAATCAGGATCACCCTGATGTGTTCATTATGCATTATATATGTATATTAAATTATTATATTTTACCCAATAAATATGTACACATATTTTGTTGTTTTTGTTTTGGTACTAGGAATCGAACTCAGCACTTTGTACTTGCCAGGCAGATGCTGTGCCACTGACTTATATCTCTGGCCCTATGTACAATTAAAAAAATATGAATTTTTTTTGGTTCAATCCAGATCATCAATCTTTAGGCTTGCAATATTTCCACTATACCTATGATATATGGCTTATACACAGGTCAAGGAAAATACACCAACATCATGCCCCATCTTAGTTTAGATTCTTAAGTGCACACCTCATGACCTATCTCAGTGCTGGCCAGGTATTAACTATTTTCCACTCCATTAATTTCTCTACTCCTCTATTTCTAGTTTCCTACCTGTTTTCCTTTGTTGTATGTGTGACATCTTCTCCATAATGAATCTCCATCTGCTTTCACGAAAAAGACTGAGATGGTTGTGAGGGAACAGGTCCCATCACCACATCTGACAATTGAACACAGAGAAACTCACACTCTCGTGGTCTGAGATGAACTGTCCATACTAGCTACAGCCAGTCTCCTCACATACTATTTGCCAACTCACTATTCTCTCCCTATTCCATTTTCCCCATCATTACCATATCCGTACATCAACAAGGTGTTTTTGTCTCCTGTTATCAAGAAGTTTTTCATCTTTCCTTTCTACTACTCTGGTCTGTGCCTCCTTATGTCCTTGTTGAGTCACAGTAATGTCCTCCTAACTCCTAACTCTCTTTGTATCCTGTAGAGTCTACTCCCATTTTGCAGCCAGAAAGAAATTTCAACAGTCAGGTCAGGTGCATCCTCTCTTAAAATCCTCCCTTAATTTCCATGCACACGAGAGTATACTCACGATTTGTTGTATCTCTTATAAAGTCTTGCAGAATTTTTACATACTCCTAGCTGTAACCTTCCATCCTATTGCTGTCCTCCCTGATTATCCTGCTCCAGACACAACTATCTATTGCTCTGCCCTCAACATACCTGTCACCTTCTAACTTGAAATTGTCACTATTTATTAACCCATCCTGCAAGTGAGCTTCCACCAGTTAACCTCCCCATCTTGCTCAAGTCCTTGCTTGTTTTCTGAATAAGATCTGCCTTAGTTATCTTATTGAGAATTGTAACAGACAAACCCACTCCTTACGATTCTGTGTACCTCCATGGTGATTTGTTTTTCTTTCTTCAAATGGTTTGCCACTTTAAAACATACTATACCTTGTAGAATTTAATTTTCACCATTAACAGTTTTATTATTTGTCTCTACCATCAAATTTTAAGCTTCCAGAAAACAAGAATCATCAACAAAATTTTTTACTTGAAGATGAATAATAACAACAAAACCTATAACATTATCAGCCAGATAGCTGGCATCAATTAATCATTGTTAAATCAACAAATGTATTATTTAAGTGATAAATGCACAAGCATGTCTGGTGTACCTTTTATATGAAAAATTGAACAATGTTGATATTGGAATGACTAAAGATGTAATTCATTACATTGATATTATACATTTATTAAAAGTTGACATTGAATAATTCCCTAGAAAAACTACTAAGATTAATGACACCTTAAAAATTATATGTGTCAAATAAACATGAAAATACACTCCACACCATATGACACAGGGAAGTGCAAGTTAAAAGCAGTAAGTTTCTGTTACACACCTTTAGAGTGACCAAAATCTGGAACTCTCACAACACCATTGCTGCTAAGGGTGTAGAGCAGCAAGAACATTCATTCATTGTGGTGAGAATGCAAAATTTTAGACACTTAGAAAACTAGATATAATCTTACCCTGTGATTCAGAAGTCTTGTTCTCTGGTATTTATTCAAAGGAGCTGAAAACTTACGTTTTATACAAAAACTGTCACACAGACATGTATAATAACTTTATTAGTAATTGTTAAAACTGGAAAACAAGCAGAATGCCTTTCAGGGGTGAGTGGATACATTGTGTTGAATGGACACATTACAGACACTGAACTACGTTTCAGTACTGAAGACAAGTGAACCATCACACCATGAAAAGACATAGAGGAGCCTTAAATATATATTTTCAAATGAATTAAGCCCATGATAAAAGCTATGTGCCATATGATTCCAACTGTATTGAAATTTATCCTTTATGTACTATTTTTTGAAAACACAAAACAATAGAAATAGTAAATTGATTAGCAGTTGCCAGGACTTACGGAAAAGGATAGATTGTTGAGAAGAGGATGGTGTGGTGAAATTTTTCTGTATAATTTTATACTAATGGATACACATACCGATATATGTGTCCAAATCCATAAAATGTATAACACCAAAAGTAAACCTTACTGTAAATTATAGATTTCAGATGATGTGTTATTGTAGATTCATCAGTTGTAACACATGAACCCTCCTAGAGTAGGCTGTTGATTAGAGAGGAGGCCATGCTTTTCCATATGGAAAATCTCTATACCTTCTTTGCAGTTTTACTCTGAAATTAGAACTGCTTTAGAAAATAATCCCTATGAAAGGTATATATGTTTAATTTCTCTATATACTTTGATAGCTCTAGAAGGAAGCACCAAAATGATTCATAATATTAATCACAGGCAGGAGGGAAGGCTTAATGAAGTAGAGAAAGAATATGGAATTTTATTGAATTTTTTTAATTCTTAAGATGATATTTATTACCGTGTTTGTAAATTTTAAAATGAGAAAATTGGCACAGAATAAAAATGTACTAGGAAAACTATGATTAAAATAAGAATAAAATTGATACTCAAAGTGCAAATAAAATTTTCTACATCTTATAAATGTGAATCATAAGTTGCACTCTGATACTGTCTTCTAAATTATTATATAAATCATGATATCATGGTATTTAAATACAAAATATTCAAGATACACACAGCATTTCTGAGACCAGTACCTAAAAATGAAGTTCTGCTTTGAGTCTTTACTGAGTAATATGTGAACTCTAATTTTAATATTATCTACATAGGAACTTTAATACATTTTGTTGAATTTTTTGTTTTGTTTCATTTTGTTTTGTTTTGTTAAAATGGACTGTCGTATTGTGGTTTAGTAATATCAATTTTATTGGTCTTGAAGGCTTGTAGATAGAGAATGGAAATGACCCACAAAACTATGTGATCATGAAACTTGGCTCATCTATGTTCTTGTTTATTCCAAACTTCGTATTTAGATGATTGTAAACTAAAACACAATTCTGTGTTCAACAATGGCAAATTCATTGATCAGATATTTGAGAAAATTCCTATCAAACCAAGTTAGATGTATTTCTTTGCTTTTAGGCTTTCTCAGACACATTAATATGCATTCTTATATATCTTAAGTGAGATACAAACTGGTGCCTTTTTCAGTCAAAATTTTATCTTAACCCGATTTCTGTGCGTAGATCTTCCAAAAGTAGGTTCGTAAATCACTTCAGGTGATCACCTGGAGCAGAGGCCCCCTTTTGGTGATTTTACAAATAGCATCGATATCCCCCCCCCCCAGGAATGTATTAATAGATCTCTCCTTGAAGTCATATTGTGTTTCTTATAATTTACATTTTTGCTGAATTTGATCTTTTGTCAGTTTCTCTGCTACTTTGGATATATATCAAGTACTGTTTCTGTTTCTTCAGAACCAAACATAAGTAGTATCTAGTGTGATGTTTGTTGAGTACTTGTGGAAGAAAAAAGTACTGTGTGTGTGCATGCATGTGTGTGTGTGTGTGAAGTTATGACTGAGAATTGTAAGATATTCCCATATAGACTTCATTAAAAAAATCTAATGGCATTTTTGTTCTTGGAAAGATACCAACCCATTGAGTCAAAAATCATGCTGATCAGAACCTTTGGCTTAATAGCTATAAATATCTTTAATAATTATTAAAACAAATTAATAAACACAAAATGATTAATAGAAAATGAGTGTTAACCTGTGATGTCTGACAAAGAAAGGAAATACTCCTTGCACTTTAAAAATGAATTCATGTTTCTCCTTCACAGAAAAAGGATTCAAGTGGAGTTAAATAGATTTGCCCAACAATATTGGCGACTTTTTTTTTTAAACTGGGTGTTGAACTCAGGACCTCATCCTTACCCAGCTGCTGCACTATACTCCCAGTCCCAGTGACTTTATTTTTTATTTTTTTGGTCAGTTCATTTAGATCAGAGTCTTAAAGCTTGCAATGTATCATTTGCATTCAAAAAGGATTATTTTTCTCTTTTTAGATTTTCCTTTTCATGAATTTCATGGCAACCACTCTTCTTGTCTTTTCCTCTTTTCATTCTCTTCCTTTCACTTACATAGTAACTGGGACATTCTTTTGCATGTGTCAAGGACTCTTGCTGTCTCAGGAATGAGAGACCTGGTATGCTGGCTGGCGGGAAGCTGCACACCCCTCACTTACTGATGGGAAGAGCTGTCTCTGACAGAGCTGATTCACTGTGATGAGGCTGACTGGTTGAGCACCAGTCGAAGCACTTTGCAACAGCTCTGGGGCCAAACTGAGTCCTCAGGCCATATGTCTGGCTCCTCTGTCATAAACAGAACAAGTGTGTACACTCCCAGGTGTAATGTCACTGGGATCTCATTTGCAAACTTATAAACGAATGACATTCAGTTATGTTCAGAGGCAGTGTTGTCAAAACCACCAAGGAAACAATTTACTGCTTTTGCATACTGTGTGATTCCGAGTGCATTAGCAAGTTTTCATCCCTTAGTTGTTCAATATGCTTCTGAGGAGGTTCTTTTGCAGTCTGTTTTATAATAAGTATGACACATGCATTTCTGTAGTGTGAAAAGAAATGTTGGAATTGACGGTTATATAAAAGTGGCTGAGATAACAATTTTAGATATAATATTCTTCGTAATCATTAGTCAGTTAAAGAAAGAAAGGCAAAATTTCTACTGTTAATGGCATAAAGTTAAAGTTATTTGATAACACAAATAGATAAGGGGGGAAAATAAAGTTTTTTAAATTTTGGCTCAGTAAAATTCCATTCTTGCTAAGTGATATCATTTTGCAGGTAGAAAAAATATCTCTAATTTATGTAAAACATGTATAGAGTAAGTGATGTTTTTAACTTTATGAGATGTCTCATACTGTCATTATAATATTCCTAGAAAAAACATCGGAAGAAGCAAAAAGTTTAGTCTTGGGTTTCCTTATTAACACTATTACTACTGCTAATAGAAAATAATCAGAATACTGAATCAATGAAGTGGCCTATATAGTTTTATATGAGGTATAACAACAACTATTCTTTGTATTGGCATTGTGTTTTACAGAATGCAGAAAAATATATTATGCTCATGGAATATGTTAAATGAAATATAAATAGGGCACACATCTTCAAAGAGAATATCATCATTACCATCATTTTTATCAATCTTATTTCAGAGACAAGATTGAGACTCCAAGAAGTTCAATGACTTATCTCAATAATATTAGTATCAAAAGTCAATGTCAGTGAGTCTTCTGAATTCTACAGAAGAGTATCATCTATGATACTGGAACTCTTGCAGATTTCAGGAAAGGAAACAAGTCTGCAGGACCCATGCAGGGGCTCAATTGTAGTAGTTTTAAACATCAAAAGACGATGGTGAAAAGGAAAATGAATGAAATTCTTAGTTAAGCAACAGCTTAGACAATAGTATATAATTAACACTCATGTATTGAGTTAAATATTAAACATTGAAGACATTAGGTAATATTCTAGTGTAATCAATAACTTTGATTACACTTAGAATAGGAGAGTTAAACTCTTCAACTACGTGGAGCCTATGTTATAGTGAGAGCCAGACAGATTAGAGGAGAACACAATTTTTAATATATGTAAAAGAAAAAAGTAGAGGACAATTTTTTTCTTAATGGTATTTTGTTTATGTAGTTTCTGTTACTAGTGGTGAAATATAATTTGAAAATTAAATGGAAAATTATTAACTTATAATTTCTAAATTGTGTATTTTTCTAGGTACCATGAAAAATTTTTATGTCATCCTGTCCTATGTAGAGAGATATAAGTCTCCCCTTTGCATAATGTATCCACATGGCATACACTACCTGCTCATTAATCACTTTGTGGCTATCATGGTTGTTAGATCAATTATTATACAATAACAGTGTTTGTATTCAAGCAACACAAATTTGGCTTAATAATGGCTGCCAATTATTTTTGCACTCTCTTTATGGCCAAAAAGAGGTCATAAAATGCTTTCTTGAACATAAAAACAGTGAAGGTACAATAAGAGATCAAGAAAGAAACAGGGTGGCACAGAGAGAGAGACTATTCATTTAACTTTTATTGAGGCATAATATCATGATTATTCTTGTTATTGTTACTTGTCTCTTTTCTGTCCAATTTAAAAATAAGATTGTATGATATGTATTCTTCCAGAGGAAAAACTCATAGTACACATAGAATGTGGCATTGCACATTGCTTCAGATATCTATTGGGGTATTGGAACATGTCCCCTGCAGATGACAGGAGGCTATGCAATGGTTTGAGGATGGTAGAAGAATGGAGTATATTATGCCAGCGTCAAAGAAACGTTTGGAGATGAGCTTTGACACTGCCTGTAGTCGTAAAAAATAGTCCGTCACATATTTGTCTAAAGAAAATATTGTCCAGTAGGCAAGATCAGCTGAAAAAGCTTTAAAAAGTGTGTGGTGTTTACACACAACTGAGAATCACTCTGCCATAAAGAAACACATACTTTCAAAACATTTTGTTTTAGTTTTTTTTGTTTTCTTTGTTCTTTTTCCCCTTTTCTTTGAAATAAAATGGATTTGGCAAAAAAGAAAGATAAACTTGGGTCATTTCCCAAATGGAAAGAAGATCAAGAGACAGAAGCAGGCAAGCAGAAGGGGATAGAAAAAGAAATTGACATGTGTTAGGAAAATGGATCCATTCCTCATAAGGAATGTAAACAGTACATACTACAAACACATTTTTAAAAGATTTATAAATTACTGATGCAAATATGCTTTTCACTAGTTATGGTGAGAATTCATTAAGAGGTTGTGTCTTACTTATTGAAAGATCATTCATTCTCCAATTTTCACAATAAATCCAGAAGGTGTCAAGAATGGAAGCAGGGAAAAAGAAACGAGACAATTAGCATTATTTGGGAGAAACACACTAGATTTGTGTTGAGAGTGATGAACATGGTTTGAGATGTATTTCAAAGGCAAGTTTGATGAGACTTTTTCTTGGTTTGAGTAAAGTAGAAGAGTGTATTTTGCTGGGGAAAGGGATAAGTGAGAAATAAGGGGTACTAGTGAAGTTTTGGCTTCCTTACCCCAACAGGTGGGATATAGAAAACAATGGGCAAATTACCTGTACTATAATGTTATGATTTGTGCCTAGATGTCCCCCCAAAGCCTCATACAGTCATAAGGTTTTTTCAGAAGTGTCTGAATTTAGTGTGTGGCTCATTCACAGTGCAATGCTGGGATAAAGGGTGCAAGGATTAAGAATGGATGATTCCTGGTCAGTCCACTGATTAGACTGTCATCATCCTCATCATGATAGACCAAATACAACATAAGGGACAGAAAGAGACTCACCTCCTTCTCTCCTCTCTTATTGTTTTTACTGTTTTCTGTTGCCATGAACTATTGCCCCTCTGCCATGTGCTATGCTTTCTTGGATTCAGCCAATTACAGACTAAAACCTCTACAAACTGTCAGCTAAATAAAGCTTTCTCCTTTACTTTAGCGTGTTGGGTTTTTTTCAGCAATGAGAGAAAAGTAACTAAGATATTTGGTAAGTGGTATAAAATGTCATAAGGTTTCCACATGAGTATCAAATAGGAAACAATAGCTAGGCCCATTCAAGGATGTGGTTAATGTGATTAGCTCTTTGAGGCTATACCATAATGCCCTCTGACACGGAATGGAAAGGGAGGAATTCTGCATTCTAGCTATACCCTTGAGAGCCACACTTCATTTTTACTCTCTGTGAAATGAGGTGTTAGAAACAGATCACCTATAAAGGAAAACCCATCAGAATCACAACAAACTTCTCAGCACAAACCATCAAATCAAGAAGAGCTTGGAGTAAAGTATTCCAACTCCTGAAAGAAAATAACCTCCAACCCAGATTGATGTACTCTGTAAAACTATCTCTCAAAATTAATGGAGAAACAAGGTGCTTCCATGACAAAGAGGAATTGGAGGAGTTCTGGCCACCAATCCAACCCTACACAAAATACTGAAGGACATTCTGGAGAGAGAGAGAAAAAAAGACCATGGTTTCAGGAGCAGTGGCAGAGGGGGCCTACTGAATGGGGCAGACAGTGGAATGAAGGGGACAAGTAGACAACCAATGACAGAAAAATAGCATTGCAGAGATAAGGCAGAGAAGATTGGCCACAATCACTAACATGGATAGCCTTGGTACACTAATAAAAAGGAACACAGACAGAGTGGATCAAGAGATAAGGTCCATCAAGATGCTCTATATAAGAAATAAATTTAAATTGAAAGAAGATTTATGGACTGAAAGTCAAAGATGAGAAAATAATGCTCTATGTGACAGAGAATCAGAAAAAAGTGGGGATAGCTCACCCAATAACTGCAGATTGGTTGGAAAGACTTAACACTATTATACAATGGAGAACTACTCAGCTATAAGGAAGGAAAATCTGAGGCTTTTGTAGGTAAATGGATACAACTTGAGACTAAGCTCAGGGGTAAAAAGTTCAGAACCACTTAGGTAAATAGTGGGTTATCTCTCTAATCTGAAACCTGAAGAAGTTAGTGAGATATAAAATGTACAATGCACACTGGGAAAGTGACGGGGAGAAATTGTCTAAATAGGGAAGGCAGAGGACACTGGTAACCTTGTATTATGATTTGAAACCCATATTGTTTTCATTGCTCTGTTTAGTTTGGTTATATTCTGTTCTAGTTTGTCTATTTTTACTAAACCTGATGGCATAGAGAGCTGTTCAAAGATAGCAGGATATGGTATGGTAACCACTTTTAATTTCCTATTAATGTAATCTGAATCCCTGTATTGCTTGTACTGTCTTGTTTTGACTGATTTTATTTAAATCTGTCTTGTTTGATAGCTGTCTTGTCTTGACTGATTTTATTTGAATCAGTTATGTTTGATAGTATCAAGTCTGACAGTATAGGCAATCACTCTGAAGACAGTAAGTTTCACTATGATACCCGTTCTGGTTTGACTATTACCCTCTTTTGAAGTCCTATAATGTCTCCAATGTTTTATTGTTATTGATTTTGTTCTGTGCTGCTATTTTAAATTTTATTGTAACTGATGATATGGGCAAATCTATTGACGATAACAGAAGGCATCATTGAAAAAAAAAATGTCCCAGCAAAGGAATATATATCTTGATTGTGTATTGGTTCATGAGGATGATGTACTCCTTAGTGGGTTAATTCACTGCTGAGTTAATACTTGATTATGCTGGTAGGAGATGAGGATTGGTTAGAATTAGGTCACTGGGAAAGTGACCTGGAAGGGTGTATTCTCCCTATTTCTTTCCTTCAGGCTACTTTCTGAGTGTTATTGGCATGAGTGACTATGCTTATACCGTGCCCTTCCGTTTCTCACTAGGCTCCAACCAGCCATAGACTGAATCCACTAAAACTATGAGCCAAATAAACCTCTACTCCTTTAAATTGTGGGTGTTAGGTATTTGTTCTTAGTGACTGAAAAGTGACTAATATACCGCATCAAAAAATTATATTCACAGTGCAGTGTACAGTAAGTTTTCCTGCAAGATTTATGAAGGGATTTGGAGTGCTGAAGCCCCTCACTTTGTAGCTACATCATCAGGAACATGAAGACATCTCAATTCCTACGTAATTCGAGAGAGAACCAAAGACACAGGTGGGGTTTTTCACTGGTTTGAACAAGGAGGAACATGCATCACTAAATAACCTGATATCTTCAGTCAGATCTAACCACCTGGCACCTGGCCCCAAAATGCAAATGAGACAGAAAATAGAAGACAGCCTATTGATAAACATTGTATTTTCTTTCATATATGCTTTCTCCTTAAACAGATAATTTTCTAGACCAAGTAAAAACTTGTGTTTAAATAAGCATAGACTTATCTAAATAATTTAACACTGTGAAACTGTCAAAATGTTTATAAAAGATCTGGAAGACTCAAAATTGTGTGAAAAATCCAAGCACAAAATAGTGCCGATAGGGTATTAGCATTCACAGAAGAAAGACGGGAAATGAAAATTTCCATTTGTGCTTATTTGAATTTGGTAGAAAAATCTCTGAGGAGGAGTTTTAAAAGTAAGTGGTGATAGTGATGGGCTGATTTAGACAGAGAGGAGAGAGAGTGAGCGTAAGACTTCTGATCATATTGTGTACTTTATCATTTTTATTGTAGAACTTCATGAACACATAATAAACTTCAAATATTAAGAACTGATAAAAAGGAGAGTATGAAAAGCCAATAAAAATACATTCTCTTTCCATATCTGATACTTTTATCCTCAATGAGAGAGCAACAAGAGATCACTGGTTAATTCCAGAGTTTCCTGTTAAAGGATGATAGCATTCGATGCTACAGGATGTTTATGCATAACCAGACAGCTCAGCCACAGCTTCATTACAGTCTAACATGCATCATGTCATGTGTTATTGCTTACTTAACAATTGCTCACTCCATCACATGGATTAACCAAGATAAAGTGACTAAATATTTCCAGAGATTTCCCATCTGTTCATAAGCTTTCCTTTGTCAGGATGAGAAGTAAAATTAAACAAAAGCTTGGTAGATCTTTCGCTCATCCAATCCCAATTGTGATATAGAACTTTATAAAATACTGTTGGCCATAGTTTGATTTGATTTTAATGTTGCAAAATAACTGAACTGGAAGAACAAAATATTTTCCAAGGGAAATTAATCTCTCTTGTTAATTTAACTTTGTAAACTTTTGCAACTTGAAACATATCAAACATTATTATGATAAAAGCTTTAGTTGGTGAAGGTTTATACATTTTCAAAACAAAATAATATAAAATTACTGTAAAGTGCACAAAATCTGGAAATAAATTCAAGTTCTATCTCTACTAGTTGTGCACTTGGGGCTTTTTATTTAGTCTTTCTTCATCTATATAGTGAGAATAACATTAACTATTCTGTAGTTGTGGGAGTAACACTTAACTATTTTGTTGTGAGAATTCAGATTAGGTGCTTAAGGTATATGATGAGATCATAGTGGAGGTCTAAAAGTGATGGCTATTGTCAATACCCCCCTTCCTAATTAATTATGACAATTTAGTATAATTTATTTGGTGTTAGTGTACAACAAACATTAAAAATGAGTCAAAAATATTTCTCTTTCACAAATATAGGATGAGAGTCCTAGGGCAGATAACACCTTCCTTTCACCTTTTCTCACAATCTATGGGAGTTAAGAGTATCAAGACATGCTGCAGTAGCTGGAGGTGGAGGAAACAAAATGGCTTTGAGATCGAAGAAAAACCACTTACCTCTAAAACTGCCACTTTACAAACATGGACATTGCTCAGACCAACTGAAAGATTATTTTCAAATGCATTTGTCATATACAACAAATCTCATTTACTAAATGGAAGTTCTCATTCAAGACACAGAAAAAATTCTCATTCAAGACAATGAGAAGACACATACCTAAGACCATTGTCAACCCATGATGCTAACAACTCTATCATTTAGGAAATGGTTCACATTTGGAGAAAATTAGCAAGGAGTAAACAATGTTTGGATAATTTTTAATTATATTTCAATTTTATAGTATTTTTAAATATAAGTAATTTGTTTTTTGAAATCTCTGTTAAAAGTCTTGGGCTTTATGTAATCAGAAACATATTTCTTTATTTTCCAGTGTGATGTACTTTAAGAGAACCTTTTGTATGTTTCTGATTCTGTAATATGTAACTCATCCAAAAGGTATTGTCTATGAATTCTCCGATAGCCAGAAATCCTTATCAGTGTCTTATAATATATTCAAGATTTTATCTTTTGAAAAATAGAAATCATGTCTTGCTTAAGACAAATAAAATCAAATGTCCATTTTGCGGAAGAGTATATGAAATTATTCCCTATCTCTGTCATTTAAGCTTTTTTTATTGGTATCTTGGCATATAGGAAAGACTATTGTTCATCAAGGAATTAAACAAGTGGTCTACTTGCGATCTGTCAGTTCAACAAAATCGCTTTTTGTTAGAGAAATATGCAGGTTTATATTGGTGATGGAGATAAAATAATGCAGAAACGCACTATGTAGTGTATATCCTTAAGGAGTTTATATTCTATATTAAAGAAATTACATTTGACTGACTACAAGACTGAGATAAGTAAAAGCAATATTTGGTATGAATCATACAAGAGGAACTATGAGTTGGACTAAAGAAAGATTTTCATAAAATAGATGGAATTTGAGCCATTCTTACTAGCATTTCAGGGATTATAAGAGTCTCACTTCATGAAGAAGTTGGAGAAGATGTCACTGCTTCAGTAAAGCCACTTGGGCATAGCGTAGTAACTTCCTAACTTCATGACTTGCAAAGCCACAAGTTATAACACTATGGACACTGTTCTCTAGATAATACAGAAATCGCATGGATGTTCTTGAGGAAAAATAAGTAATATAAATGCAGGGTTGGCTTCAGAAAATAGTATTAATGGAAACCTAACGGATGAATAAAGAACTAGGGATCCTAAAGTTTTTCAGATTAATTCTGTGACTATTTCCATTCAGGTAAGGGTTAATGAGTAGGAGAATTATGACAAGAGAAAGGACTGCTAATGAAGAAAGATGTCAATTATGTTTGCTGAAAATTTTGTTAAGTTGTGTGTTAGTCACATTGTTATTACTGAACAAGAGAGCTAAAAGCTAGAGCAGCTGGAAGGAGAGGGAATTTTATTTTCTTATTGAACAGTTCAGAGGGGACATGGCCCATCATGGAATGAGGACTTTATTCAAGGCCATGCACAAGGTTTTTGAACTACTGAAATCTGGTTCTTCATCAGCTCTCATTCCAGTCTCTGGAAGGAAAAAAGAAATTGAAAGGAAGCAGATTTCTTTTGGAGAAATGACCTTGGCATTGTGTACATTGTGTCCATGAACATCTCATCATTTCTGTGACTCCAGGAAAATGTTTAATTCAGAATCTAAAACTTGATAGTTCAAAGCCCAGAGGTTGTTTTCTGATATCCTGTACTAAAAGCGTTAGAAGTATTTGAAATTATTTTTGGTACCAGAAAAAAGTACTGTGCAGATCTAGTGCAGGGGAGTGGGTGACCAAGTGTGCAGGAGATGAGAGTAAAAACGAGAAAAAGGGAAGCACTATGTTTCTTGGGTTGAAGCCAGTGGGCCAGCCTAGGGTGGAGGCCTTGCTGCTGAGCAGTCTGTCATGGAGTTTCCAGGGCTCAGCTGAACTGTCAGAGTCAGAGATCCACGTGGAAACTCATTTATCACACCTGCCAATACTGGCTTACAAAATATTTATTAGTTCATGACCTGTCACCTGCACAGAAGTACAAGGGCAGAGACTTCATCATTCTTTGTTCAACTCTAATTCTCCAACTTTCTAGCAGAGTGACTGATGTATTTTAATAGCTGGGTATCCATAGAGATTTTCAGTTATGCTTTGAAAAGTTTTAAATTTTTAGAAAACCTGAAAATAATGAAACTATGCATGCTTAGTAATTACTGCTTTGTTGCATTGGCTTATTTTTTTTTATTTTTCTCTTCATTTGAATCTTTTCAATGTAAGTTGTAAATGTTATGACATTTTCTTGAGAGACAGAAAGAAAGAAAGAAAGAGAAAAAACATACCTGCTTGGTATCCACTTTATTTTATTCTTTGTCATTTATACTTATCATATCTTTACACTGAGTTATTATTTCCAGGATAGTTTAGTGAAGATCTAGTAAAAAGATTTTTTTTGTTCTTGTTGTTTCATGGATACATTTTCAAAAGATAAACTGAAATAATTTACATGAATACTATTTCTGAATATACCACAAAATAGATTCAGTTTGAGGATCTTTCAAGAAGCTATTCTAAAACAAATTAATCTTAAAATTAAAATTTAAAAGTGCTTAATTTAGTGCATTTTCTTGAAACAGTAGTGATTAGCTAAACAAAAGAGAAAAATGGACAAGAGCAAAATTTAGAAATAGCAAAATAGCAATAAAGCAACTTTATTTCATTTTGAGCTGTACCTTCACTAGCTAGTTTTGATTTACTGTGAGAAGAGTGATTTAAAAATTGAGATAGTTATAAATAGAAGTAAGAAAAATCATCTTCAGAAGATTCAGCTTATCCTAAAGCATTTCTTTCTATTAAGGGAATAAGTTATCAGCATTTCAATGACATGCATAGATGGTTTTAAAAGAAATGATAAAACATCACAAGTTCAAGACAACACTATAATTAAGTTTTAAGAAGTTGGAAATGAGGGGAAATCAGAGGACTTGAGAATATATATAAAACCTATGGTAGGAAAATGTCTCCATGTCGACATCTAACAATACAATGAACACTTGCTGAAAAGCACCTACTAATTTTTTGGAGCTCCACATCATTCAAGTGATAGAACACTGATAAAAATTTTTGTTTATCTGACTACAAGACAAATAACTTGTTTTTATAGCTTACCATAGCTCCATAACTAATGGAGCTCCATAGCTAATAAAGAAAATACTTACAGAAAACAAGGTTAAATCTGTGTTGAGAAGTTTCAAAAAATACCCTTCAAATTAAAAGGATATCTTATACTGTAGATAAGTATTCAACTTGTGAATGTTGCTTAACAGATGTTCAGAGAGTACTACCATGTATGTTTGCTTTATTTCCATACAAAGCTTGAAAGTTTGATATATGTCTGTAAATACATGAATTACATAGTTATAGATTGACTTTTACTTATTTTATTCTCACAGTAGACTTGCAAAGAGAATAATAAAACTTCTAGCATTTCCACTGAAAGGCAAAATAACTAAGGAACATTAAGAATAAACTATTCGTCCAGCTTCCTGTATATTTTAGCACTGTTGGATTACATGCCACCATCTTCCTGGTCACTTCTGCATTAAATGATCTATTACCTAAGCATTCAGAATTTTCTAGACCTTTCTTGCCACTTTTCATGGAAAGATTAAAGTCAATTTAAATAGCAAGTAATTAACCGAATCTATTTGCCATTAAGACTTACTATGAATTTTTATTTTACAGGCCATAATAACCTTTTCTAAATAACATATCCTTAGTGTGAGATTATCCTTGTCAAATCTGCCATGTCAGGCCTGGAGCAAACCATGTTTCCTCCCAAATACTAATACATCTTGAAGAAAATGTAAAGAGATTGTGGAAGTGTATGCACAATTATTTTGGACTATTACAAGAAGTTGAATATTATCTAGGATGACTGATGGCCTTTCTTAATATTTGAGGGGTCTCTCAAATCAGATGAGATATATGACTTGTATTCTTTAAGAATAAAATAAGATTTAAAAAACAAAAACAGGAAACAGAAAGTTGATATAGACACAGATGGAAGGGTTTCTTCACTGTAGGTTAAGAAATCCCAGTCTGGGAATACGAGCTTGAATCTGTGTACCAGCTTTGGAACACACTAAGAACTGAGAGACTAAGAGATGACAGAGTGTTACAGATGAATTCACAATGAGTCACAAAGGAAAAGGAGACCAGTGGTAAAGTGTAGAAGAGCTTGGGCCAGAAATATGATATTCCTTCAGTAGCCCAACTCAGGTAACGATCTGTATTCCCCAGCTTTCCTATTTCTTCTGGATGCTACACCTGGATGATTTCATTTACCTGACTACTTAGTATAAATTTCAGTAGAAAACAGGAAAATACAGAATTAAATGAAGAACATTTAGATGTATTTGAGATCTCTTCAAAATGAAAGGAAAAATGTCTGTGGAGAGCTTTAAGTTATAGAGGAAAGCTGTATTTTTATTGTGGTTAATATACATGAAACTATTTATGTGCTCACATTTTTAAAAGAATAAGCATGTATCCCCATATACACATGGTGCATCCATGCATGTGTGTGATACAGCACTTATCCAACCTGGTAGTTAACATAATTTAACAATCTCATTGCCAGTATCTTTGGGTACTATTTCTCAAAAGGAGTGATGGAAAATACAGCTCTCTCTATAAAATAAAACTAACAAACAAACCAGATTTTCTGTGGGCAGTTCGATATGTATAATTCCCAAACACTGAGACAGAAAAGTATGGAGATTTAAAAAAAAAAATTAAAAAGCCCAAGTCACCAGAAAGGTCACAGAGGTCTGAAAACATGCCTGTACCTTAAATGTACTTGTACATATATAAGATGAATTGTCTTACTATAAACTTAAGTAATTATTATAATCATCAATTATTAGCTATTAATTAAATTAGAGCTAAAATGAGTTGTCTGTTCCTTTCAGAGTTTAACTGCTTTTACTCTATAAATATGAAAAAGTTGTAACACATCATGAGATGAAACAAAGACTGCCTACTAACTGTTTTATATAGTTCCCCTGAGGTTCTCCAGCAAAAAGGTGGGTGTTTGAAGGAGAGATATTTGACTTTATTTTTGTGATGTATCAGTATCAAGGTTTCAAGATCACTTCTTACTAATCTATCTAGTCCTTTTCTTCTTGTCATCATCACTTTAAAGAAATAAAGAAAGAAGGAACAATAATATCCAGAGAGAGGGAAGGATTAAGAAAGGAAAATGGGAAAGGTTTGTCATGGGCATTTCAAGCATTCATTGAGGAATTCAAGTATGATAACCCAAATAAAAGCCACGTACTTCTGTTTATTGTACACAGCTCATACACCTTTTAATGTAAGACTCACAAATCACATTCAAAGCAGTGGCTTTGGCCTGTCAAACTACTTGTTCATTGAAATGTATGACAGGAGAGAATATATGTTGATAGCATTTCTTGACCCAAGATTCAAGGGCAACTTTGAAACTCTATGTCTACTTCATGAAACTATAGATCACCAAGAAGATGTTCTCATAAAGAAAATGTGGCAGGTTAGGTCATTCTCATCCTTCTAGACTTACTGATTAAGTAAAAGCACAGTCATAAAACACTCACAGCAAATTTTCATAGAATGTCCTAGATGGAGGTCTCTGTCAAGAGAAGAGAAAGAAAGTGTTTGATGGGATTCAAAAAAGGGTAGATTATGTTGAGCATTGGCAGAGGAAGAGAGAGAAAGAGAGGAAAGAGAGAGAGAGAGAGGAGAGAAAGAGAGGTTTTCTACTGCATGACTGTCATATATCCTTTGTTAGTTTAGGAAGAAAGAACAAAGGATTATTTAAAGTCTGTAATTATAATGCTGCAATGATGAAGATGTAAAAGCAAAAAAGATGAGACAAAAAGTTTTAAAATCTTAAGGAGCAGAAAAGATGGTGAGTCTGAAGTATAATGTTTAAATCATATAAATATTTCTGAACATAATTATTTTACTTCATGTGATCTTTTTTGTGGCTTGTTGGCTCATTTCTAAGACTGCATACACTATTTTGAAAATTCACCAAATAAAGTCTTTCAACAATAAACATTGGCTTCTTTAATCATTGTGAATAGTATAGAAACACTATCCCCTCTACAATTTATTCTGAACCTTGTGTTCATTTATGGTTTCATCAGTGACCCAACATGAAACATAGCATTTATTTGCTGTTGGGTATTTTCCTCAAGCAGAGATCAGAAAGCCACGCATTACTTTGACCTGAGAAATTGCCATAATTTGCTACTTCATGATGCAAGCCTGGATTTCTCAAGTTAGATTCTGACCTCGATGATGAGTTTAAATGCCAGGATGATATTTTAACTCTGCTGAGCCATAGACATATATGACATTCCATTTATGTACATGCTAATGAAGACTTATTTTTATATATTACCCTATTTATTTCAGCCTCTGATCATGTACTAAAATATTTTAAAGACAAAACCAGAAAAAAATCATACTCTTGTGAGGGAACATTTTGTATTTTCATATATTTTATAATCTGGTTCTTCATGTTTCCTGAAGATAAATAATGAATCAGAAAACATGCAGCATCTTGACCAGCATATTTCTTGAAGTATTAAATATTATTCTTGAAGATGTTTGAACTGTGAATAGTTATGTGTAATAGTTTTCCTGTTGGAAATAAAGTCTGATAGTTATCCGGTTTTTTCCTTTGATGTCTTAACATTAATGCTATACAGAATGGGGTTGGCTACTGAATTTTTCCTCCAAAATATGAAACTTACAGTATCATAAAAAAGGCTACAGACAACTTTCGAAGCAGTGATTTCAGAAGAAAGTAGGGTTTTATTTTGGAGGAATAAAGGGGCTTTGGATTCCTGTTGATGTAGTTTTTACAACTGAAGATATGTCAGATATTTTAAAGTAAAGTTGATAACCGTAAAGTAGTTCCTTTACTGTATAAATAAAATGATTTTATGCACAATATAATCTCAGAACTACCAGACAGCATTTTCTTTAAATTGTTGCAAACCTTCCAAAAAACAGTTTAAATTGCTAACATATAAAGTCATACCTTATTTGAAGGAACCCATATCTATTACTTCATTTATCTCATTTTTCTATAAAAATTGAGACAAATCTTCAATATATATGATCTAAAATGAAGACAAAATTACAGTAGTTTACGGGTAAGCTAAAATATGTTCAATGACATGTTGAAATCAGATACAAGTTGCAAACTAAAAATGCTTCAAATCATCATGAATATTCAGGACATTTTCCTATCTTCATTAGGATTAAGACTTTTTGTTTTGGCCTCACTATTGGAAAACATTTACTTTATTTCTTGGAAATTCTCTATATACCACAAAACTTAGAGAGATGGTAGTAGTTAAATACATGCATACTGAATTCCAACTGCCACAAGCATCCAAATTGTTTATTAAGGGTGTCGCTTTACCTTCTCTTAAGTAGGAGCTCTATAGGAAGGACGGTGTGGTGATATTAAAATGAGAACTTGGGCTGAGGGGAGAAGGAGGTCACTTTTATTATTGTGATTATTTTTTCTAACCGTACCCCACTAGTACGGTTGATGAGGCCAGGAGACACGCATATTTTATGGAAAAAGCAGGGCTGTGGTGCAACACTTGTTGAGGAAGACAGTGACTTTTGGAACATATTTAAAATAGGAAATACAAAAAATTTAGTAGAAATTTGATGGCCAGGATAAAAATGAGTTACTGTTTGGCCCAATTTGTAGACATCAGGGTAGAAATGGAGTAGAAGATGAAGCGAAGAATATTTTCCCAAAGAAATAAAAAACTGTACTATTTCAGAGCAGTGAGACACTGAATAAAGACAAAACTTGTGGGTGAAGGTGAAACATTTCTGGGATCAGGCTAGAGACAGAATGTTAGTTGGGGTAAGTACACTACTTTGTATGTCTTTTTTCTTTTTAATTTAATTTAATTTAATTTTTTATTTAGAAAAAAAGCCAAACAGAAGAAAGGGTAGAAATAATACAGAGTTTTTTAAAAAGTAAGAATCTCTAGTTGATAAATTACATATTGTTATCGTAGTAGTAGGTGTTCAAGTTACAAAATACCATTAACATACCTTACACATCTAGAAAAAAATTCCTAAATTTCATTTGGAAACAGAAGAAAGCTAGAATAGCAAATTCATGACTTGAAATTATACTACAAAGCTACAGTGATAAAATCAGCATGCTACTGGCAAAGAAATAGATCTGAGGATCAATGGAAAAGATTAGAAGATGCAAACACAACTACAAAGACACTCAGCCACCTTATATTTGACAAAGGGACTCAACATGTTGTTCACTGGAAGAAGGACAGCCTCTTTAATAAACGGTAAAAATTGGCTTTCCACAAGCCGAAGATTGAAACTAGACCCACGTCTATCACCATGCACTAAATTAAAGTCAAAATGGATCAAATATCTAAATATTAAAATAGAAACATATGTTCTTTTGCAGTGTCAAAATCTTCTTTTTTTTAATTTTTTTCCCTAACTTTTTCCAAAATAGAAATAACATAGTAAAAGATTTGAAAGAAAATTAAAATATTGCATAATTGGTAAACTGTTAATCTTTGTTTACATAAAACAAACTTTTTAATTCTGAAAAGTGTATCTTTTTCATTGTTGACATTGTCCCCCCCCAAAAAAAAAAAAAGAAAAGGCAAAAAGTTCATTACATTTTATGCCTATCTTTATTACATAGTTACACTTTAAAAAATTCTAAATACATCCTCATTTTATGGGTGAAGAATGTCTTGGTTATTGGGTATAGATAGTTTGAATAGGATCACAGCAACAAAATACCACAACAGTGAATTCACCCCAAGTGAATCTAGAATTAAATATACTGATATCTACTATATTATCCAATTCATCTCCATGTTTTATGTTGATTGTATGAGTCAGCTTTTCCATCACTGATATAAAATACCTGAGATCCACAGATTAAAGAATGAGAGGCTTATTTTGGCTCATCATTTCAGAAGGATTGATCCATAATAGCTTGGCTCCAAGGCAACAGTCTCATGGTGCAAGAGCATTGCAGAGGAAAGGTATTCACCTGATGATGGCCTCAGACAAAGAGAGGGGGACCACCCTCTACATAGGTTTTGAGTAGGGGTTGAGTGCCAGAAGTAGGAACACAAGATAGAAGTTAAAGAAGCTTAATTCTACAACTCCAGGGAAGAGAAACGGAATATTAGCTTCATGCACAGATGACCAATGATTTAATGAATCATGCATTTTTAATGAGGCTTCCCTGAAAACCTTTAAATGATGGGGTTTCATGCATATTGCTGCTGGAAGAGTAGTATTCCAGGAAGGTGTATCTGAACCCTGTCATCTGTACCTGGTTCTATGGCCCTCTTTGATTTGTCTCTTCAACAGTTTCATAGTACATGGGTACTGCAATGTGAAGATAATGAACTGGCAGCCCATGGCCTCAGATGGTTTTAACACCTTGTTTTCCTACAGAAACAAAAAGAGGGTCATATCAATATAACCAGTAAAATACACTTATATTTAACCAGCCAGAAATCACTAACTAACCTTTAACTAAAAGGACCTTGTTTTTCCACTCCTATCGATATTTCTGGTGCTTTGCCAGCAGCCCTTGTTATTTCTCAGCCTGCAGAGGCAACACATCAATTTCTGACCCCACTGCTACATAGCACAATCATCTCCTGTGTTTCTGTCTCCCTCTATGTCTCTATCTCTTCCCGTAAGACATCATGAATGCAAGATCTTAATGGGAACTGAATAACCAGGAATGATTAAATTGGAAATTTAATTTACATTTTAAAGGCCTCTATTGTTCACAGGTCCCAGCAGCTCCTTAGGAAGGCAAAAGTTGCTTGGAGTATCCTGCCTTCTGTGAGTGGATTAATGTTTCTCTGATTGCAGTGGCAGGCAAAAAGATAAGATGGCACCAAGGCTAAGGCTGGATTATAAAGAAAGCAAGGTCATCTCTTTTTACCCATTGTTTAATGTCATCAGTAGCAGATATGATTAGTGATTCAGGCTTTACAGCTCCAAATTTAGAACTCTAAATAATTTCACATTTTGAAACAGCTGTAAAACTTTGTTGAGTTTCTCATGCTGCAGGGTATTCCTAACTTCTAAGACTTGGAGTCTCATTTTCTTTATCCTCAAGATAGTCTTTGAGTTTTTTACTTCAATTATGACAGAGTTCACGTTAAGAAAAACAGAGAATTTAACCTATGAATTTACAATATCGTTTTCACTTCCTATACTATCCACCCAGTTTGCATGTTTATGTCTCACTCCAAATACTGTGGTCATCGTCAAACTGCATTCCATGTGTTGTTTTTTCCCTTTCTACCTTTCATCTTCTACATTGCTTCATAGATTTTCTTTTCTAAAATAGAGGTGTCAAGCCAGTGTCTTGCCTGAGAATTCTTAGTGGCTGGCTTTTTGCTGTGTATAAGGCAAGTTCCCAACTCTGTCTTACCAGCTATCTGTAGGGCACAAGGCTATTACTGAAAATTGTTACCCTAAAATAATACTGTCATGTCCCAGTTTCTATAAATCAGAGGTCCTGGGACTGCTTGGGAGCAGGCCCCCACTTCAAGGTCTCACAAATCTGCAGTCGACCTGTAGGCCACGGCTGCTGTCTCAGGCTCTGAGCCTCCACAGAGGAAAGATCCACTTTCAAGCTCACACGTCCATTGGCAGCAATCGGTTCCCTGAGACTGGCTGGCCAGATGCTGTTTGGCATCTCTTGATGGCTGTGGTCAGTGGCTGGTTTAATCCTCATCCCATGTGTTTTTCCAATATGGCCACTTGTTTCTTCAAAGCCAGCAAGAGACAGAGTCTCAAGCAAGACGGGCTTTACAATCGTAAGTAAAATAATCACATACACCCTGCCTCTTGCCGTTCTATTGGTAAGAAGAAAGTCCAAGCAGTTGTCTACCCTCAAAAGAAGCAGATTATGTAGGGTACCAATATCCCAAGAACATCTTAGAATCTGTCTTCCACACTCATGCAGTCATGCCATGCCCTTGCAATTTGGTCTCAAACATCCATCTTCTTTCCAGCCACAGTACTGTGCAATTTAGTCACACTGAACTATTACTTTTTGTAGGAATTAGATCAGATCACACATGTAGTTGTTCTTTTTGTTTGCCTCACATTTTTAATCTGTTGTTTTCTGCATCTGAATTATATTTTTGCACCTCATGTGGCAAAATTTTAGGAAAGACCTTACACAAATTCTAACTCTTCTTAAAACTATTCTGAGGGGCCAGGAATTTAGCTCAGCAGCACAAGTACCTGCTTGGCATGTGCAAGGTCATGAGTTTGATCTTTGGTATAAAACAACAACAACAACAACAAAAACTCTATTCTGGTTTCACCAAGCAGAATTATGAACATCTTTCCTCTTTGTTCCTAAACTTCTCTTTTTTTCTCTCCCTCAAGTTCCAAAGTATACACTGAATAGCAGTTTCTGGTGTCTGATGTGAGATTTTGAGACTAAATTGTGATCTGTCAGTCCTGAATCTCCAGCATATAGGACTAGAGCTGACCCTCACAAAGACTTGAAAATTTGCTAAAGAAGTGAGCAAATGTTGCAGTAAATTTAAATGTTTAATCGAAGTTTTAAACACTGGCTAAGCTACTCCCAGGGCAATGTGGCAATTTAGTGTTTCATCCTTGAAAAGTTATGTTTTACATACCAAATGTAACCTTGTCCCCTTTGCAAAGTTCTGCAAATTAACTGAAACAGTCATACAAATCAATCAATCAAAATGAGATAAATCTGTCATCCTTCAGTGTCTTCAAGGAATTTGTTCCAGGATCCCTGTAGATGCCAAAGTCTATGCATATGTAAGCCCTTATATATAAAATGATATAGTATTTGCATATAAACTATGCATACCTCTCATAACTTTAAATCATATTTATATTATGTATAATACTAATACAATGTAAATTTTATGTAAGAGGTTGCTATACTACATTGTATGCTATGTAGATAGGTGTTCTATTGTTACTACAATGACAAGAAAGAAGTACATCTATGTTCAGTATGGATGATTCTTTTTTAAAATTTCCATCTGTGGTTGGTTCAAACTACCAAGGCAAAAACTTTGGATAAAGAGGCCTGATTAAACTCTAATCAATAACTTCATTTGAATCCAGATGTAATAATCTGTTTTGATTTCTGTTCTCTAATAAATTAGCATTAATCATTTAAATACTGTTTTTACTATTTCAAATCAATTGTATTTGTTTTTTCCATACTAACTTCTTTTCATGACATGTATCTAATGTTACAGTTTGAAAATTTAAAGTAGCAGGTATCTACAAACTTGGACTAGACATAGCTCAAGGCTTTATTTTAGTTAATAACCTAGATAGTGAAAATGGTAATGCATTTTTTAAAAATTTGGGGTAAATTAAGAAAGTCATATAAAGGACAATATTTCTGGTGATTGAAGATAACATTTCTTCTTATAAAAATATGTTTTATTTTCATCATTGAGAAGAAAGCTTTTATTTTGATTGGTTGCCCATTGTTCTCCTGAATCAATGCAAGGTCATTTGAATTAAAAAAAAAAAAAAAAATTAGTCACAGCACTGCAATATATATCCAACTAAAGACATGATATAACCATACTTTTAAAGCCTGTTATAAAGAAAGTATGCTACACAACATAACAAGTTATATTTTTCCATTTCTTAGTTACTTTTTTCATTGCTGGGACAAAATATCTGACTCTCACAAATTAAAGGAGGAAAGGTTTATTTAGCTCACAGTTTATAGAGGTTTCAGTCCATAGTTGGTTGACTACAGGGCCGGGTGGCGTGGCAGAGGGGCATCACAGAGGAGAAACAGTCCATGGCATGGTAGGCAGGAAGCAGCAAGCCTGCTGTCTCATTATATTCTGTCCAGGCTACAAGTCTATTGAATGTCACTGCCCACACCCATTGTGAGGCTTCCCTCATAAGTAAATCCATTAGGCCACACTCAGAACTATGCTGTTCCAACTATGGGGTTAATCCACACATTACACAATTAGCCCTTATTCTTACACTCTAGATCCAGCATCTCTGAAAAGTCTCACCTGTGAGCCCATCAAGTTTTTGGGGTGCATTGAGATACAAACTATAACATTCATGTACACTTGTTTTGCAATTGCCTTTTAAAACTTTGTTTCTTTCCAATGAATGTACTTGCCTCTAACATTGTTCTCCTTCCTTCAACTCTTCATAGGAATTTGAAACCATATAACCATTGATAATAAAAACAATTTTGACATTAAAATAGATTTAACACAATCTTTATTACTACTAATTACAATGAACATTCATTAAGATTTTCATACGTGCTGGATACAATTCTGAACTCATTATAGGTATGCACTCATTAATCATCACAGAGATGATGGGTTAAAGTGAATGGCAGACAAACAATAATGTATACGACAGATAAATCTTTTGCACAAATGAAACCCTTGGGTAGAGAGAGAACAAGTCCAAACAGGAGTAATGACTAAAAGTTAGAATTAAAAGGTAAACACCAACTATCCATTTTAAAAATCATCCCTCAGTCAAGGAACCTTCTGTGGTATTCATGCAGTACAAATAAAGCATTCTTTACTTCATTTCTTGACAAACCGGTTTCTACTTTTTATTATGCTTAAGTATTTCTATAATTCCCATATACTAATTTGCCTGTTCCTTAGGGATAAGACAATGCTTTAATTTTTTTTTTAAAGGTATCCTCCAACATAAGCTTCAAAGTCACTTAAAAGTGTGCAATTAATGATTTGTTTATCTATTTTCTTTTAGTTTTGTTTGAGACAGAATCTTACTACATAATCCAGGATGGCTTGAACTCATTACATAAACCAGATTGGCCTCGAACTCCTTCCTCAGTCTCCAGAGTGCTGGAATTACAGACAGTTAGGGGACACAAAGTATGCAGCTAATATTGCCAAGCTTAGATCTGCGTTATTAAGGTTTAAATTTGCTGGGAGTACATTTCATTTGAGTGTGACACTTTTACCAGTTTTCTACATCTATTACTTTTTCCTGCACCATCCCCTTCTACTGCTCTCACTCCACGTGCATTTGAGTCACAGTTTTCCTTGGTGAATCTTATAATTTCTTTCCACATAATAATAAAGTCGTTATCAAAATCATTCAGTCCTAGAATGCATTGACATTGGATTCTCCCCCAAAGTGTATCTTTTTGGTTGTCTTCTTAAGACATCAATGTATGTTTTTCCTTTAAACATGAGAACAAGCAACAATTCCCTTTGATTTGATTGCATATTTGCAAAATTAAATGAAAAGGAAATGTTGATTTGTAAAAAATCACCTCTGCCATCAAACAAGATAATGGGAGTGAGGAGGCAACAACATAACAATTAGAAGCAAACCGTCTTAGCACGGTGATGCATTCTTTGTACAGTAGAAATGTGTAATCATCAAAGAGTTTTATCTCCCTCTGAATGCTACATCACACAGGCATGTGTAAATGCCAGCACACCTGCCTGAACATTGAGAGAAACACAAAGGCTCCATCATTCATTCTTACACTGGGCTCAATTTTTACCCTGAGGTGCTGTACGCACTCATATAGCACTGCATATTTTAAGACATTCAACACCTTGCATGAATGTTCCTGTGCCAGAGCAGATTATTCAAAATAATAGCCTGCAGTGGTGCTGTATACTTCAGAGGACTGCCTAACCCATTGTTTATTTCAAAAGGAGAGGCAGGTCCCAGTGACTAGAGATTGCCAATCACATTTCAGTGTCATACCAAATCCTCAGAGGAAACCAGAAAGTTGAAAGGTAAGCATTTGACTGTGAGAACTGCATTAAACATTCTACCCTTGAAAAGGGAAAACCACCAATAAATACACGATCTGGGAACTAGAAAAGGAGCATATGGACAATACAAGAAATTAAAGGTAAGGAAATATCTCTCCAAATCTGATTTGCAAGTGAAAAAAGTAAGCGGTGTAGGAGAGAGGAAAGAGAATGTTTTCCTCCATGACACTTAAAGAAAATTTCTAGAAGAAATTTCTTCCTTCAGGTTTAGTTTTGCATCAACTAAAAGTCATCATTTAATAGTCTTAGAATTTTCTGATTAAATTAAAAGAAATACAAGTAGATGATTTTTTAAAGAGTTTGAGTATCTGATACCAGTACATTTTACCTATGGATTTTAGAGGTTTGGTCTTTCCCATAAAAACATGTATTATTCTACTAGACTGTCATTATAAAACAGCATTATTAGTTTTCTCTCACTGGAAATTATACAAAAGCTACAATGAAATATATTTAGAATTTGTGTGCAGCATAATTTGCTGCCTTCAAAATATATGTGGGAGTCCCCAGGAGCCACTGATCAGCGATGGGTATGTGAAGTGAAGGAGCTTGGGAAATGGCAAAGGGGCTCACTAAAGGAGAGTTTCAGGATGAACTGGTAAACTCCTACTTGTAGAGGTTGAGGGTTCAGCTGAGAAGTCGAGCCCATGGCTTGTTTGCAAGAAGAGTAAGAAAACAATGTGAGCAGTTTGTAACAGAAACTTTCCTGGAACTGGTTTGGAGAGAAGAATAGAAGTCATAAAGTAGAACTACATGTGGCAAAATCTGGGCATCTCCAAGATGGCGGAGAAGGACAGAATCTCTGAGTTACAAACCCTGGAATGTGACCCTTTGTCCTTTCCTGTCAGAAGAATTAACTTCAGATAAACCAGCCTAAGAAAATTCAAATCGTACAGCACGAATCAATGAAAGGCAAATTGTACTGGTGTAAACTTCCATAAAATACAGAAGAAAAATTATAGAAAAGAGCAGCAACACATACTAACAAAAGAGAGTTGCCAGAAATGATGCAAAATGGTAGCTAATTTTTAATATAAAAAACATCATAATAGCTGCTGTAACCTAGTTTAAGACAATTATTGAGGTTCAACTTTCAGTCAACTGAAAGATTGGGAATCTGTACATTCCCAATGACAGATAGTGAGAAGTGAATGTATTTTATTGGAGAACTAACACTAAACAAATTTGGAAATAAGACTGGCAGAATTAATGTAAGTGGCAGTTAATTGATAATGGTTTAGCAATGGAATAACACATTGGAAAACAAAGTAGAAGGTGGATATAGAGTGAATTTCTTGATCATTTCATGTTTGATGACAGGAGCATTATTTTCTGTTTTTAAATAGGGTTATAATTCACCTACAGAATATGCACACTTCCTGTGGTTCAGTTCTGGAAATTTGGCAATATAAATGATACAGGGAACAAAACTCTGAACCTGCTATATGTTTGGTATGAGCTTGTGTTCTCGAAAATTGAAGAATGAAATTTAGGAACAATGGAGATGAAGAGCAGAATGTATTTGTTGAGAGACAGAAAGCTTCTGTCTGAGAGAAACAGAAAGGGTCTCGAGTGTGTTGTCAAAAACTCTGCGTTTTCTAGGGACTTTTATAGAGTAAAATCACATGGGAAAACATGGGAAATAGCAAGGCAGGCAGGCATGAGGTGGTACAGAATTATGGTCAATCAGTAAGATTAAAATTACCTAAATTCGGGACAAATGGGAAGTAAATCGTATCGCATGCTTAAAGAGCAATGACTTCTATTGGGATGGTAACTCCTGGCTTCCTCTGGGTGATAGAGACTTATTTAGAAATCAGTCCTTAGGGTGTAGATGGATATTTTCATTTGATCCTTTGTTTTGAGGCCTGGCCCACAGCGGGAGTTGTCTGTCTCCCCCACAGTTGCAAGGTATCTGACCTTTTGCATTGGCTCCTTTGAGAGCCCAGCCCTCTCTGACTGCCTATAATATTTCTATGTAACTCACTTGCCTATAGCAGTACTATTGTATGAAGACTACTATTCAAAATACAGAATAATTTTATGAATAAACACACACACACAACCTTCTTTGTAACCTGCCATTCTAATTCCACTACAATTGTGGAAATACAATTATAAAAGAAAATATACCACTGAAGATACATTATTTTTATATACAAATGGAACATTTACTAAGATTGATTGCATTATAGATTTATATTACATCTGGTATGATTCTCAAGGGGAAAAATGTCCGTCCTTGTTTTCTGACTTTTTTTGAAAGTTCAAGTTTATTGAGGCTTACATTTGAGTTTCAGTATATAAACAATAATTCCTCTCAGCAAAAGCAAAACATTTTCTCAGCACACGCAAAACAAAAGAACAGACACAGAAGTTACTAGAAAAATGTGAAAGTATCTCAGTGATTGTTAAGTGATAGTGTGATTGGATCAAGAGACACCCAGCTACCTAGTTAAGTATTATTTCTGTCTATGTTTGAGAGGACATCTGGGGAAGAAGTTAAAATTTGAATTAGTGGAGAAATTAGCTCAACTCTTAGCAATATGGTTGAGTACTGTTCAGCACTTTGTGGCCCAGATGGAGTAAAAAGGCAAAGAGAAGAATTTTTGGAAGTGGACTACCCATCTTCTTCTGCCTTTAGACATCAGTGCTATAAGTTCCCTGTATTTTAGGCCCCAAAACTTATACTGATGGCTTTCTCAGCTTCTCAGGTTTTAATATTTGAATTGAACCATTCCCTAGTTCTCCAGCTTGGAGAAAGTATATCATGAGCCGATTTTGCCTCCATTATCATATGATAAATCCTTTTTTATTTATCTCATGGTATATCTTATAGCTCACGTTTTTTCCTCTGGAGAACCCTAATACAATCTCTGTAGCAATTCTTCAATTAAAAAGAAATTTAAATTAAATTGTTATACAAAAGTGCATGAATTATATATTCCAACATATGTGCCATGACTACACATGTATTACTAAATGCGCTTCCAGAGGAAAACTTGTAGCCATGACAACTAACAGCAAGGAGAAGACAACAATAACAAATGAACCCAAATTAATTCAGTTTTCAGAATTTGAAAAAGAAAAATAAAGCAAAACAAAAAAAAATTGACCAGATAAGTGCCACAAATTGCATGCTGGTGTCTCCTTTTCCTCAAATTCAATTGCTGAAATTATAAGCTCCAATCTGATGGTTTTAGGAGGTGGAATCTTGACGATGACTGAGACCATGAGAGTCAGAACCACATGACTGAAATAAGCAACTGCATAAAAGGTACTCCAAAGAACTTCTTCAACCCTTATGTCATGTTAGGATAGAAAGAGAGGAGTTGCCATCTATGATCCAGGAAGTGGGTTTCACCATATTGAATGTGCTGGCACTCTGGCCTCAGACTTCTCACCTCTAAGTTGTAAGAAATAAATTTCTGCCATCAATAAGGCTCCTGTCTATGATCTTTTGTTATAGCAGCCTAAGTAGATAAGAAGTAATAAATATTGTGGCAGATGGAATTGAAAAGTATCTCCAAGATTTCCTGCTCTGAAACTATAAATATGATAAGATCTCATTTTGATTGTCCTTTTTACGTACACAAAATTTTCTTCTATAGCTGTACTGAGAATAACAATGTGCTGACTTAAAGTTAATCAAAAGGGATGTCATCTAGTGTGCCTATCCTAATCACATAAGACAGTTTTAAATAAAGACAGTTTTCTACATCTGGCAGCATAAGGGCACTTCAGAAAGAGAAGGCACAAGAGGAATTCAACATGCTGTTGCCACATTTGAAGATGGAGAAAGGCACCAGAAATAGATTTTAGAGTGCCCACTAGGAGCTGAGTATGACCTAGGCTATTAAACAGAGTCAACAGAAAATAAGCAAACAGGGACCACATCCTGCAACTCCAGGAAACAGTTATACTTTGGTGATTCTATCCTTTTCTGAAAGAGTACAGGTCAGCTGACTCTGGGACTTCAGACTGTGAGATCCCACACAGAGAATCTAGTTGAGGCTAGATATCTGATATATGCAACTACGAGATAATAAATGAGTATTGCTTTAATCTGTATGACAGTAAGTTCTCAATGTAGGAATGAGTTTCACTCCGGGAGAACATTTGTAAATCCAATTTGTTTGTAAGTTCAACAAAATCAGTCTTATACACCTTAGACACAAATAAGCAATGTATATTGCTTTTTACTTCCTAGCAGTCCCCTCTGCATCCTCACTGGTTTTTGTCTTACTTCCAGCCATCCTGGGCTCTAACTGAGCACTGTACAGCAGTCACATGGCAGTACAGCTGTGACAGTGTTACTGATACATAAGCTACTTCCACAGTTTGTTCACATCTATGAATGTTCAAATGTTTGTCATGTGAAATGCATTGGTATCTGCGAAACTTCACAGCTTGAATGTTTGTAAGTCAGAGGCTTCACTGTTTTGAAATGTGTTCCTCATCAATGGAGAGACATAAGAAGACATAACAGAATTTAATGAGTTATACAAGAAGGAAACAGTAGAACAAATAAGTAAGCTTCTTGGAGGACTTTAAAATAAAAATAGAATATTTGCAAACTAAATAAGGAAAAATGAGTAATTTGATTGTGGTCAATGAATAACAGATATAAAATAAATTGAAAGAAATGAAAGGGTACTTTCCAGAAAAGAAAAAAAGAATATGCTCATAGAATATGTGCATAACAAAACTCTAGGAGAAAAATCAAAGGAACTATTAATAATAATTAGTGACCTATGATCAGATGGGAGGAAAGACTGAAAGCTAGGTAAATGGAGCACTCAGAATACATGTGTGTGTGTATATATAAAATACATGTGAAATGTATATATATTTGTATATAAATGTATATACATTTCACATGCATTTTGATCTTAAGTCATGTGAATTTATTTCCTTTTCAAAAAATCAAGTTTACAAATAAGGATTGAAGAAATCCAAAACATTGTTATATTTCTTTTCTGAATTGTACATGCATTGGTATGATTTAACTACAAATATTTCAATTAGAATTATTTCAAAACAAAAATGATTCTTCTTGTACCATTTTCATCACACTAGAATAAACTGACATTCAGAAAGCTGCCAGAGCCTACTTACTTTCAAACAACAAGGGGATGTTTCTTTCACAATATATATATATTTTTAATTACACAAGGTGTTCTTTGGAATGGTTAAGATGGAAACACTTAGGAGTCTCTTTTTACTCCTTTGTGGAAAATAAATAATGGACATAGGTAATTAAAATGAGAGTTTCTGAATTACCTAAGATGACCTTCAGCAATACTGAAAGGACATTTGTGGGAACACACAAAAAAATAAGGTTCCTTAACAGGCATGGAAAACAGAAAACAAAACATGATAATTATGGTATTCCTTCTAGATTTAATTCTTTGGTAGAAAGAAGTCTCTGTTATGTGATGCAGAAAATTATTCTAATAAAATTAATATGGTAGGTTGATAAAAATAAGAAATAATGTGATTTTCACTGTTTTAGTAACTTTTTCTCCTAAAATATATTATGGAGAGAAAATAGAGGGGGATATAAATGTCATTGTAATGAGTATATGCAGAGACCATATGGTAAAATTGTAACTCCCAAATGGCATTAATTTCTAGACAGCATCTAATTTGCAGTATTTCTGATAACCTCGTTTTGGATCAGTTCCAAGTCCATCATTGTATTTATCTCCAAAGGCACTAAGGAAATGAATGCTGATAAAAAAACAGGACAATCACACTTCAGTCTAATGTTTATTATATGTACTTAAGTAAAACAAGTGGTAATAGTTCCATGGGATGGAATATTACAGGGTACGAAGTGGAAATGATACCTATCATGAGGTAGAAACAATAAGTGAGAGAACATATGTATTTCTCTTAAAATGGGGAATCCCTTTAAGGAAAAGACTAAAGGTTAAGCATAAGCAGTTGGTGAACTCTTGTAAAGTAATGTACATACTGCACACACACATGCACATAGACACATTAATACACAACAAGCTCTTTATTAAAGCCAGAGTTGGACACACGTAATAAAAAAAATAACAACTTATCTACTTACAATAAAGCCCTAAAGTGGAGAACAAACCTTATTATAAGGACATGAAATTTTAAATGAAAGCATAATTGGCTTGCAGCATTTTAAGACTACATTACTGAGCTACAACATTATTGTGGTAACTTTATTATGTACATCTAAAATTGAGCTGATTGTGAAACAGTTTGGATTTTCTGCCTCTTTCTGTCTGCCTTATCTTTCAGGCAGTTTATGCCAATGCTGTCTGCCTGGAGAATAAACATCCCTCTGATGACCCAGGGGATAATGTATAAAGTTTGCTCTCAATTTCTCACAGAAAGTGTGATCTCTACAAGGTTTTCAGTGCCCAGTGCAGTATATCATATAAGAACTCTTAAAATCTGAAACTTTCCTGTATAAGCATCCATTCTCAGTTAAGAATATAATGAAATAAAACATATCCCTATGGTAACCACTCAAAGAAGTTCGGGCTTTGTTTCCAAATGAGCAAAACCAATCAGGAGAAAGTTTTATTAAACTTTCTCTTTTTAAATGTTTTTATTGTTAATAACTTGTTACGATTGTAGAAAACAATCACTTTTACTCTTCTTCCATCATGATAACAGATGATTAAAACAAAAAAAGCAGTATTCTGCTTTAGGAGGAAAAGTTTTCAATCCCCAGTGTAAATCCTATCCTTAAACAAAACTCAGATTTGATGCGAAGAAAGTATTTAGGAATTCAGGATTTACAAGGCCGCCATCAGGGTTATGACAGTCCAGGTTTTTTATTCAGATGAGTTGAGATCATGTTTGTGATTCACCACTTATTTAGATGTATAACTTTCAGTAATTTCTGAACTACAAAATGAAGCTGCAAATAAATTCAATAAATGTTTTCTAGGAAGAAAACAAGGATGCTCCCTTGTAGAACTCCTCTGCAACACAGTCCTGGAAGTCTTAGCCAGAGCAATGAGGAAAAATAAATAAATAAATAAATAGTGTGTGGAGGAAAGACAAAACCAAACCATCTTTCACAGATGACATACATAAAAAAACCCAAATTTCCAGTAAAATACTCCTCAAACCAATAAACAAATTTAGTAAGGTAGCAAGATAAAAATTACCATGCAAAAATCAATAGCATCATTGTACACCAATCATGAATGAGCCAAGAAAGAAACAAGCAAAATGCTACAATTCAAAAGAATTTCACGAATAATTAAATACTTAGGCATTAACCTAACAAAGGAAGTAAAAGAGGTGTATAATGAAAGCTATAGATCCTGAAAAAGACAGATGAAGAACTATATCCCCTGTTTTTGAATGGACAAAACCAATATATCCAAAATGGCCATATTTTCATACACACACACACACACATATATATAAGAGAGAGAGAGAGAGAGAGAGAGAGAGAGAGAGAGAGAGAGAGAGAGATTGCAATCCCAATCAAAATAAATAAAATATTCCTCACAAAAGTAGAAAAATAATCTTAAAATTCATATAGCTCCTAGAGAGAGCCAGAATAGCAAAAGCAATTCTGAGCAACAAAAGCAGAGCAGGAAGTACTAACTTTTTGGATTTCAATTTATATTACAAAGCGGTGGTGACAAAAATATCACAGTAAAACCACAAAAACAGACATGTGGATCAGTAGAACAAAATAGAGGCTACAGAAGCAAATCCAGGTACAGTCATTTGATCTTTGACACAGAAGCCATAAAATATTCACCAAGGGAAAGATAGCCTCTTTAGTAAATGGAGTTAGGAAAATTGGCTGGCCATATGCAAAAAATGGGGTCTAGATCCATATCTTTCACCATGTATCACACTAAAATCAAAATGGATCAAAGATTTAAACAGAAACATTTAATCTGATGAAAAATTTGAAAAATTCTTGAAGATACAGGAATAGACTTAATGAATTGATCCCTAATTGTATAAGAAATGATATCTAGAATCAATAAATCAGATTATATCTGCACTTCAATAGAAAAGACCAACTGAGTAAATAGGCAACCTGCACAATGGGAAAAAAGTTTTCTACAGGCCACAGTTCAGACAGAGCATTATGGTATAGAATATATAAAGAGCTCAAAAACATTAGATATCCCAAAATAAAAAAACAGGGCAAATGAAATGAATAGATGTTTCTCAAGAAAAGAAGTATAAATGGTCAATAAATATCTGAAAAAAAGCACTTAACATTCCTGGCAATCAAAGAAATGAAAATTAAAATAATGGAGGTTCCATCTCCTCTTGGAAGAATGGCCATCATTAAACTACCAAATAATTGCTAGTGAGGCTTGGGGAGTGGAGGTGGGCAAGTGCTCTCGGTATGACTGATAGAATGTAAACTAGTACAACCACTATGGAAATCAGTTGGAAGATTCTTCCAGAAACGAAAATTAGAATTTCCATTTGACCTAGCTATTCTCCCTAAATGCATCAAATATCTCAGCATCAACTTTTCTTCTTCCATTACATGCTCTTTAAAGTTGCTCCTCTTTTAAATTTCCCAAGTTCACTAACTAGTTACCATAGTCTGGTTGCTGAGGCAAAAGGCCCTGTGATTAGTCTTGACTACCCCTAACCCTAGAATCAGCCTCAAATCATCACCGAGTCCTAACTCTTTTTCTTCCCATTTTCTTTCTCCACTAAGATCCCTTATGAGGGTCACTACAAATATTCTCAAAGCCATATAAATGCTATACCTAACTTCATCCAGGATTTGCCCATCCATCTTTACCCCTTTCCAGTTATCAACACTTAATACACAAGTATCACATGGGCATTGTTCCTAATACAATCTCTCATGCCCTCTTGAGACTTCTATGATGAAAACAAAATAATTCTAATTTGATCCTTTCTTGCATCTCCAGAGCCATGCTTTGCCACTCTATTGCAAAGTAATCTGATGTCCACATTTGTACTTGTTTTTCTGTTTCCTAATGCCTCTGACTTTCTATTATTTCCAGGCTTTTTTCCATCACTTATTTTCTCTGTCTAAAACAATCCAACTTCTTCTATCTCTAACCACTAGGAATTACTAATGTCTTTCATAGGGTTAGTGAGATTGTTTAGAGTAGAATAAGGACTGTCTCTAACCAAAATATGTCCCACCCACCAAAATGTCTCTCAACCCACGTCCCAGATGTTCCCATTACATGCTGAAGCAACAACTACTATTTTTTCACCAATTTGTTTCTTAATGGATATTGCTTCATTTGTAGAACTCTGAAGTTTTAGCTACAAACATAGTAATCAGTTAAATATTGCAGTCTTTTCCTCTTCGTATTTCAGGGAAGTTATGTAGTTAATTTCCATAGTTAAGAACAGAAATGATATATGCCACTTCCTGGTTATGCTCCCATAATGGAATGTGGGTATATCCTTCTGCTTGTCGCTTTCCCTCTGATGGGACAATAATGAGAACTAAAGCAGCCCCAACCACATTGTGGAGGTAAAAAGCACATTTTGCTTCACCAGCCCTGAGCTACTAGGCTCCAGACACATATGTGTTATATTTAATTAATATTTTCAAGTCTCATCTCAGCATTAAGCTTGCAATTATTACACCCTGTATTTCCTTTATTTTTTACTCCATTATTGTCTATTTCTATTTTGTAAATGCCTATTTAATTTGTCATTGTTTGTATCTTAATCATTTCTACATTTCTTGCATCTAACACATGGTTTGGATAAAGAGAAATAAATAAAAATGATAGTCTGTAGCATAAAGTTCTGACATGCTAGGACCAGGCCATTAGAAATCTTGTGAATCTAGTTCACTGCTATTTGTACTCCATAGTTTTATCCCCACAAATATATTCCCTGTCGATAGCTTGACTAATTACATCATTAACCCCACTACCACTGCTAGTGTTTAAGCACTTTGTGCTGAATGAAAGTTCTAAATATTTCCTTTTAGAGAGAGAGATTGGATGATCTGGCCAGCAGAATCCTTTAAATCAAGGTTCAAAATGTACCTTTTCTTGCTGACATGCTCAATTTCTTTTTTGCTTTGAATGAGCTTATACAGCACACTTAAAGGATACCTTCAGTACTGAATGATTTGGCATTCAAGAAAATTAAAATGAGGCTTTCTTTTATGGTTAAAAGTAAATTACCAAAAAAGGAATACTGGCAGACAATTACTCTATAAGCTATAGGAATGAGAGGGATTTCACATTGTAAGTCGTTCAGAATCATATAATGTAAAGAGCTGTTGGCAAGTAGAAAATCATCCAATAATCTAAAAGACGGAACTGAATCTATGAATGCAAACTCTCTCTCTTTCTCTCTCTCTCTTTCTGTCTCTCTCTGTCTGTCTCTCTCTTTCTCTCTCTCTCTCTCTCTCTCCCTCATGTAGAGTTCTGTAAACACTAAATACAAATGTCCCAAGGTAAGGATGAAAAGATTTTCTATAAAATGTTTTTGTGAAAATAAAGACAGACAAGAGGCTTGTATTTCCAAACAGTGAGAGCAGCACCAGTGGCAAACACCTTACTTTTGTACCTGGCCCTTCTGATCCTCCTGAATCTCCTTTTAGATCCTACCGGAAGACTGTACATCCTACTGCAGTACAGATGTTCCTGGAAGGAGCCCTTTGTCTTGTTAGTCATTAGCATCTCATTGTGAATGTGCTTGTCAGATGTGCGCCAACCCCTCTGGGCAACTGGTCAGACCAGTTCAGATAAGGGAGAGAAGAGAGCAGAGCAAAGAAAATCAAGAACAAAGTGAAAGTCTACAGAGGGCAGCCCTCCGTGGACTCCGGATCATGATGCTTGTTCTTACCATAATTCTTATAATAATCCTTAAAATTACAACGATCTGCTCAGTGTATAAGAAAAGAGATAAGCCAGTTTTCAGTGTCCAGTATAAAACTTTTAAATAAACAGTAGGATTGATTCAGCAACAAAATTATCCTTACCTTTGAAATTTCATTTTTGTCTGTATGTCTATAAATTCCTGTTCAGTAGGAACTCATGCATATGGTATAAAGTCATATGTTCACTGGAGCAAATATGTTTAAGGATATTGTGAAGATATTTAGTATAAAAAATATAAGCCTGAAAGTGAATACATACTGACTCAAATGTGAAAGTAGGAAAATGAGATGTAGAATCAAATGATAATCTGTAGATGGGCATTTGGGTTGTTTCCAAGATTTAACTATTACAAAGTGTGTTGCTGTAAACATGGGTGTGCATACATTGCTGTGGTACCATTTTTTTAACTCTTTGGGAAAGATATCAAGAAGGGGAAGAGCTAGGTCAAATGGGACCTCAAATCCTAGTTTTTGAGGAATCTCCACCACAATGGTTGTATCAGTCTACACTCCCATCATCAGTGGAAACGTGTTCCTTTTTCCCTGCAGCTCCTCCAGCATTTGTTATTAACTGATTTCCTGTTAATAGCAATGCTTTCTGATGTGAGACTGAATCTCAGTCTCAGTTTTAACTTTCATCTCTTGAATAACTAGTGGTGATGAACATTTTAAAAAATATACTTATTTGCTGTTTCTGTTTATTCCTTAGAGAAGTATGTATTCATTTCAATATCCATTGTTGTATTGGGTCTTTAAATTTGAGGGATCTAATTCTTTTCAGTTCTTTATATGTTCTGGATATTAGTCCTTCATCCGAAGAACAACTGGCTAAATTTTTTCCTGACTCTATTGCTTGTCTTTTCACTCCATTGGCAATTTCTTTTGCTGTGCAAAACTTTTTTTTAATAGGATGAGATCAGAATGGATAAAAAAAGACTTTTACACAATGACTACTTAGCACTAAAGAAGGATAAATGAGATATTTCTAGGTAAATGAATGCACTTTGAGACTGTATTCTTAAGTGAGAAAAATTGGTTACACATATGTAAATGCAGCCTTGTTTCTCAGGTGTGAGGAAACCAAAAGTTTAAATAAGAACCAAAGTATATACTAGATGTTGTGAAATAGGAAGAGATGGTGCAAAAGAAAAGGAAGCTAAAGAGAGACAAAGGATCAAGTAGGGAATGGAAAAAGAAAAGAAAATGATAATAGAAGGATAAAATGGAAATAAAGTTTGTAAATGAAAAAGAGAAGAGGAGTTGAAGGGAGCTGAGGAACTGGGAAAAAAGAGGCATCAAATACATCATGTACAGATACAAATTCCCTATTATGAATATGATAATTATGTGTGTTTAAATTGCAACAGTTAAACTTTTTTTTATTTAAAGAGAAAAAAGAAAGGACTTAAAAAAGACAAAGCAGTAAAAGGGTACAAGTAATACAGAATTTCAAGAAAAAAATATACAGTAAGAAATCACTAGTTAATAGGTTACATATTGTCTTCTTAGAAACAATTGTCCAAATTATAAAATTAAAGCATATAAAGTGGATATTCATGCAGTGATACTGGAGACAGTTCCGTTCAATGATCCAACAAAAGCTCAGTAATATGGTTTTTCATCCCACACACTCAAACATACCTGCAATTATATCCCTTAGTCCACCTTCCTTTCCTCTCCTTTTTACAATAATAATTATGCTTTTGGGGTTTTATTACTCCCACAGTTCTTATTACTTTTTTTGAAGAGAATAAAACCATATATGACTAAGCAAAACAGAGTCAGAACAGAAGGATGGGCATAGAACATGATGCAAAAATATAATACCAGGTGATCAAAAGTGGTTACCATTGTGCCTCTAGCTATTTTTAAGTTGAGTTACCTATATCATCAGGTATAATAGAATTGATCAAAACAGTACAGAACAAGACCAATAAAACCTACATTGGAGACCTTACAGGACTTCAAAAAAAAGATAATAGTCAAACCATAATGGGCATCATAGTATATCTTATTGCCTTCAAAATGGTTGCCTATACCCTCAAACTTGATACTATCAAACAAAATAGAATATAGTATAATCAGACAAAACAAGATAAGGAGAGCAATACTGGGGTTCAAATCAGGTTAATAAGAAAACAAAAAAGTTACTATAATATATCCCGCTATTTTTAAATTTAGTTTTCCCTTAATTAAAAAAATGAGAAAAAATAGATTAATTTAAAAATGGGGGGTGATTGAGATAAAAGAGAACATTGTAACAGAACAACGCAGGTCAGAACGGAACAATTTAAGCATCATTGTTTTTCACCACCAGATTATCTAGCATAATAGTAGTCACCATAGTGCCTCTTTCCTTGAATTATTTGAGTATAACTTCGTATGCTATAAAAAGCAACTCCCCCAATGATCATGTGTATAACACATTACATACTACGCATGTGGGTATTACAAAGTTATTTAACTTTCCCAATACTCAGTTTAACATTTCTTCCATCCCTAGCTGTCTCTCAGCCTTTAGTACATGATGAAAAGGATAATGGATAGAAAAATATTTTATAAAGGATGATATGGAGCTCTGCAAATGTGAAACATCATTATCAAATCAAATTTACTGCATTTAGAAAATTTCCATGTGGCTGGTGTTCATTTGTGTTGGTGTGTACGTGTGCACATCAGAGATCAGCATTCTGAAGTAAGTTCTAATTTCCTGTGTTTATGGATGGGGAAATTGAAGCTGACAGCAAAGTGATTTACACAAAGTTATACAAATAAAAAAGGAAGTCTTGGGCTTCAAATCCAATTCTAAACAAATTATCAATAAACAGAACAACAAGGGAAAGCCAAAGTTTTAAGATTCTCATTTTCTACAGTAATTAGATAGGCAAAATAATGAGAGAAATCATAATATGCATCCCCAAGATATGTCATGTTAGCATGTGAACTATTGCCAGTCAAACTCAATTAAGAAACAAAAGAAACACCAAAAAAGTATTCTCAGAATTTCCCTTCTCTGGCTAAAGCAGAAACTTCTCAAAACTGATGACTTCCATGAATACCCTTCCTCAAGACTTTTATTGCCAAGAGAAAGAGGGAAAAAAGAGAATACAGCTGGGACAAAGCTGCACAAACAAGACTTACTAAAATGACTTTCTATCCCATTAGCTTCCTCATATTTTTATCTCCCCATCCTTTACCATCCTAGAAGCTCAAGATGGGAAACTTTGTTCTTTCTTTCCTTTTGGTAGAGACTGTGCTTCAGTGTTTAGTCAAGGGGTACAAGAAATACAATTTAATACAATGTGCATAATTTACAGAACTATTTTATAATACTCACCCAAAGAATCAACCACAAAAAAGGGCAGGAAATCTGTCCACACACTAAAGACCCCAAAGAAGCCAGCCGAGGGCCCAGATCCCATGGTAATATCCTGTATGAGTCCAGCTGAAGACTTGGAGCCCACGACAATGTTTCACATAAGTCTGTTTCGTGGATCTGCACGGGGAAGACTCAAGGGTCAGTGGTGGAAGCTGGAAAGTTTGTGCCAGCAGGATGAAGGATCTGTGCCAATAGACTGAGGGATCTGCACTGGAACCAGGAAGCAATGCTCAAAGTAAAGATCAAAGCCTCACCAAAAAATATCACAGCCATCCTCACTGATAAGAAGATCCCAAACGTCCCTGACAATGAAAACAGCCTAGTTCATGTCAGGAAGCCAGCATGACAAGCTCCTCCAGGAGAACCAACAACAGCAGGAGAACCAAAAACACGTGCTTCTTCCTCTCCATTTCTTCTTTGTATGTTGCTGGCAACAATCCTCAGGTTGGCCCTCTGTACCCAGCACCACTCTGATTCAGTTTTGATGGTGGTTACAAGCTGATTAGCAGCTGTCAATCCACCACACTCATTTTATGAACATTTGTTTAAATGTTGTATAAATTTTTAGATGTAAGTACTTCCTTGGGTTTTCACTTTTTTCTCAGTAGCATCTATGCATGTAATATTTAAAATAGTAGAGTCAGGTATAATGGCATATGCCTGTACATCCAGCACTTGGAAGGTTGAGGCAGGAGGATCATTGTGACTTTGATACCAGCCTGAACTAAGAAGTGAGCTCAAAGCCAACCTGAACCGCATAGTGATATCTCAAAAAGACAATGAATAAATAAATAAATAAATAAATAAATAAATAAATAAAATATTAGTAAATTTGTATGTGTTTTCTTCCAGTAGTCTTTGTCCAGATGCAGACTTAAAAAGCAAAAAGTTTTATTCTATAAAGACACTACAGATAATTGAAGACATTATTTTCAAAAAACATTTATATTCATGTTTTATCATGAATAATATTTCATGAATTTATCTTCAGGCTTATTTAGGTAAAGTGGATAAAATCATATATAATCAAGGGCTATAACATGATAACTTGCTATTAATATGTATTGCAAAATGATTACCCCAGCCAAATTAATTAATATTAATTACCATTGCATGTATATATGTGTGTGTGTGTGTGTGTGTGTGTGTGTGTGTGTGTGTGTGTAATGAGAACACTTATTCACTACCATATTAGCAAATTTCCAACCATTTCCAATGGTTCCTCAACCATTTCAACTTTTCCTGTCTTAGTACATTTAGTTCTCTCTGAAGAGGTCTCTTTCCTACTATTGTAAACCTCACTAGTTTCCTTTCTTCTTTTGACTTTTTGTATGCTTGGTTTTCATTGTTTTGATTACTATTAGCTTTATAGCACAGTCTCAAATCAGCAAGCGTGGTATCTCTAGATTTTATTTTCCTCTCGATTGCTTTTACAATTTGGAGTTTTGTAGTTCTGTGAGAATTTCAGAATTGCGCCATCTTCGTCATTACTTTTATTTCTAGATATTTTATCACATTTAATACTATTGTAAGTGTGATTGTATTCTCCATTTCTTTTTAGATATTCCATTGTTATTGTACACAAATGCAACTAATTTTTGTATGCTGATTTCATAAACCTCTGAGCTTGTTTATTAATTCTAGAAATTTGCTTGGGGAAGTCTAAGGTTTTCTATATTTGAGATTTCATCTGGAGACAGGTTAATTTTTTTATATGAATATCTTCTGAAGATATGTTCATTATTTTGGTACTGACTCTGAATTAATCTCTGCATATCTTGTATGAAAAGTGTATCAAAGATGTGAAATATATAATGCAAGCTTAAAATTATAATTAACTTAATTCTAAACCAAGAAAATGTGAGATAAATCATGTTTGTCCATTCATCAGGTTGACAAAAGTACAAGAACATTTAAATTTCACTGGACTAGACAAAAAGAAGAATAAACACATTTTATTGGGAGGCAACTCAACTTAGAATCTGGCAATGTTAATTACAATTTAAAACTCCTTAGACTACTTTGGAGTCTTGATGCCATAGAAATAATAACAAAATAAAGCTAATTTCTAAAATATGAAAGAAAGGCTGTAAATTATAACATTATTAAACATCCTGAATATTCACTAACTGGGAAAATAGTCGAAATAGTATAATCTTTCAATCTGTGTGACATTGTATAACTGATATGTAATATTTAACTGTAATGAATTGGAAGTTGTCCAAAAAGCTAAGTGAAAAAAACACAATAAAAATAATTTATTTTATAATTTCCTTTTAATAATAGTATAAAAAACAAGAAAGTATCTCTTCTATTTTTGTTACAGTTTAGATATTAATATTTACTTCTACAGAAATAGTTAAGAATAAAGAATCATTAAGTACGTTTAAGTGAAGCAAGGCAAAGATGTGGAAAGAACATGGTTTTTAACTTAAAAGTAACGTACAAATTCTGTGACTTAAAAAAAGCATAATAAAACCTTGAAATATTATCAACTCAAAAGTTTGTCTTCCAATGAACTAAGATTTTAAAGTAAACTAAAGTCAGATTATCAGGGACCTGATGAAGATCCCCAACTCCCTGTATGAGGGGTACATTGAAAGGATGAAAAAGAAACAGAGACAAAGTTACTAATGCATGATGGGATGCTGGGAAGTGTATGCCTCAAGGAAGGGCAAAGTCACAGAGGCTCCAAACCGGCCACTATTTATTGTTGGGTGTGTACAGTGCAGTGAGTGTATCCAATGACAGGAGCAGCTAGTGAAAGATTTGGAGGTGGATAACTCAGCAGGCAATGGAGAATCCTGGGATGTCTCAAGAGGGTGGAGATGATCTTATGGTCAGAAGGATTTTGCTCTGGAGTGTTCTTTTTCCTTTTAGTAGTCTTAGTCCTAGTGTGTTAGAGAGGATAGTTCATCCCAAAAGAGTTAATGAGAAGTCTCAAAAGGTGATACTATAATCCCAAGCCTCCATTTATTCCTTAGGGAAATACTCAAAATTAGCCATTGTGAATTGCCGGTCTCCAATACCAGATAATGAACCAATTTAGATCTCTTCATAGAAATGGATGTGTTCTTAAATAAGGAAGACAATATAGTTTTAGTGCTTGAAAATTTAAGAGAACACAAAGACCAATGGATGGAATAGGATGATTTATTTAGATATGCACAGGTCCAATGTATTCCTTTCCAAAGAATGAGCCCTGAACAAAGAAAAGGGCTCAATTTTGTGTATGTGGTGAAAAGGTGCATCTACAGTGGAGCAAAACTCATAGGTGGGCCAGTGAGTTTCCAGCAGAAGTGCAAGTGGTGACAGTTTTGTAACTGAGCATAGTGGTGAATAAACACAGGATCTTACAGAAGCCAGGGATCACAAAACTTTCCTTACAGGAACAAAGTCTTCACAAGGAACAGCAGCCATAGGGAAACCTGAAGTGAGGAAAGAATTGCTTAAGATTAATGAGATTTACTCTGTTTTTTCAATTTTGCTTCAGTACTAAAGCCACAGCCTAAAGCAGTAATACCCTTCTCATTATTTGTGATGTTAAGGCTCAGGTGTCAAGTTGCCTAAGTCATAGGACCCAGTTATGTATGCAAACACTAATCTAAATTCCATTGATAAGGCATTGTGTAGATATGGTTCACATTTATAGTAGACTCAACTCTAGAAAAAGTGATCTCAGTAAGGTAGACAAAATGCTTCCAATCAATTGGAATCCTTAAGAACAAATCTGTACATATGTATACAAGTTTTGTTTTGTTTTTTGAAGAACCCTGATTGACACATCATTTAACTTTAAAATATAGTCTGTTGTGAAATTATCAGGTTAAACAGATCATTAAGCACTTATTTAAAATATATTCATTGGTGAATATTAAATCAGTGTATCCTCAAGGACAAAAAAAAAGCTGATTGTGTTCTTTAACCCCATAAGGGATTGCACATTGGAAGCTGACAGTCTGTTATTGGTTACATTGTCAAAACACCCTCAAACAATTGTCTGGGCATTCAAAGAGGCAACACATCTAGTAACAACTGTTTTCAGTCTTTCCACAAATACCTAACAATGTTTTCATATAGCCTAATATTTATGAGATTTCCAAATTGTTTATATGTACATAATGACCAAAAAGTCTCTCGAACAAACACACATCAGAGTCTATTTTAAGATGATTAAGAAGCTATTCATAAAGTGGTTTAGAATAATGGTTAAATACTGATGCTATTATGTAATTAAATTAATTTTAGATTCTACTAAGTTAGTAAACAAAGTAAGTATTGTAAATCAGCTTTTCATTAAGCATGGAAACTCCTGTAAGTGAAGATTGGCTAGGTTGATAAGATGTTTAAATTCTTACATTTTCAGTAAAGATGGCAATTTTTTCCCATATTCTCAAAAAGACCTTCAGCACATAGACTATTATAAATAGTGAATCAGAAAGATTGTTTGACATAGGGCTATCTCCTTTTCATTTATCTCCCTAGACCTATCTCCCCATACAAGTGCCCTCTGGCCTTATTTCCATTGGTAATAATCTGTAATTTTGGCTGTTTTCCCTTTCCAATACCACTAAAATGTCAGATTTTCCTTAGGACATATTATCTATTTATAGCCATTTAGAACATTTTATACCAATCGGCTCTTTGGAGCTGTCTCTGGCTGTGTAACTAGCATTTACAGGGTTTCTGTAGACTTCTATTACACGGTGTGACATTAGATTGATGGACTGTCTCAATCTCATTCTCTGTCAATTGTACACCGATCCATGACAGCATAATGGATATGTGACAGTGTTTGGAAGGGTGAGAACGACTACAATAACATTTTGGGGAGGATGGATATCAAAGTTCCTTTTAATACTCTTCTTAATTTTCCCCTCATGTTAAAATTTTAAAAAGCTGCCAACATAGGATATGTGAGTGTTCCTCATCAGCAAAAGAAATGATACCTATTTTAGACAAGTGGTATTAAATATGATGGCAAAATAGCTGTCGATCAAGCTGAACAGGGCCATTAGGCATTCCCTGTAGCAAGGAGACTTACAAGGACCTACTCAGAAGGGAATCCTGCTGCGCCTGTCTGGGTCAAAGGTTATTACATCTTGGAAGCTATTCTCTGTTGAGGGAAGAGAAAAAGAAAGATTTACTGTTCTCACAGCAGGGAATTACTCAGGACTTGCCTGAGGAGATAGATGAACCTTTCTCTAAGCAGGCATTTGGTGGCTGTGCCAGGGAACATGCTTCTGTGACTAGCCAGAGCCTTTGAACTCAGAGATCTCAAGTTTATTTACTGTTTCAAAAGCTCTACCAATGACCTCTCTTGAGAGGAAGGGGAAAGAGAACAGAAATTTTGCAGCTCTTCTCTTCTCCTAGAAAAGTCAAGAATAGTATTCCTTAGTCTGTGATCCTTGGTTTTGTTGCTAAGACAGTTTCCGGGATGCTTAAAAGAGCAGGAAGGAGTGGATGAGTCAGTTGGGGAGGAAGTGATATATGAAAGGCACTACAGGGGGCCCCCCACCCAACCTGGCCATTGTTTCAGTCCAAGCAGGGAGCAGGTTAGCAGAGCTTGCACAGGAGGGCTGGAAGCTTGCACTGTTTGATAAGATTATAGCTATGAGACACAGAGGCCCAGTAAAGGTGATGGACAGATTCAAGGACAAAGGAATGTCACAGGTGCTTCACTCTATTCTTTGTCCAAATGAAGGTACACAATGGAAGGCTTAGGATGCACTTTAATTTATTTAAATTATGCCAAAAGCATATGATGCTTATAATTCTTTTTTTTTAAAGGTAGTAACTTAAGGGTATGAAACTCTCAACCTGTTATATGTCTGGTATGAGCTCATGTTCTCTAAAATAGAAGAATGAATTTTAGGAATAATGGAGGTTAAGATCAAAATATATTTATTGAGAAAAAGAAAGCTTCTGTCTGAGAGATAACACAGAAGGGGTCCCTAATGGGTTGCCAAAGACTCTTTCTAGGGACTTTTAAAAGTATGCTTTTATACTTTTGTTTTATACAAAATCACAAAGTGAGGCAGGTCCAAATAGGAATTCACAAGGTAGGCATGAGCTGGGCCAGAACTATGGTCAACCAACAAGATTAACTGCACAGGTAGAAGTGATTAAATTAGGGACAAATGGGGGAGTGAGTCATGTAGAAAGTGGGCAAGCAAAAAGAGCAGTGACTCTTCCTGGAGGGGGTTGAGAAGGTGACTCTTGGCTTCTTCAGGGTGACACCTAGTGAGATTGTCAATTCCTGATGCCTATCGATAGAACTGTGGGGGCCTGGCAGTGGCTGAAAAGATAAGAAGTATGAAATATAAATGACCTTTATTTTGAGAATGCGGGGAGAGACACCCCCAATCCCCTGGGGTGCAGCATCTCCCTCCGGGGTCAGCGATCTCTCCATGGAACACACGGAGTGGAGGCATATAAGTAGCCTAGGTTTGGGGTGGAACCTAAGGGGCGTTAGTAATGCACAGGTAGCCCACTGGTATTCTTTTGGTGCCATAGGTAAATTCCTAGGGGTGAGGGAGATGGAGCTCTTTGGTGCCGCCTGAGGCTTTCCCAGCTACAGTGTCCTGTCTGGGCCAAAACTCTTTCATATCATGTCTTATGATTATTATTATGAAAAGGGGTGAAGATTTCTTTTTTTACTGCTTCCTGCTGGCAGAAGGAGCTATTTTGGGTTCTAGGGGAGTCGACGGGATGACGATTGACACCCAGGTAGAAGCTGGTGCCAGTTGTTTTAGCCAGGACAACTTCACTGGTGAATGCATGTATGTTAGACTGGAAAAACAGAGAGACAAGATGTTATGAGGAGGCATGGCACCATCATATTTAAGGACCCAGGTGAGGTAGAAGGAAAGGTACCTTTGATTTAGATATGTCATTATATCAGGACCATGTTGAGGTAGAATCATTGCCATAGTAAGGTAGAATTCTGAAAAATAAATGTGGGGTTAGGAGGAGTGAAGTTATGAGAGGTGATTACTCTCCTATCTGAAAGGGGAAAAGTTAAAATGATATGGCTTGTCTTTGGTATGCATGACGTGGGAGTCCTTAGGAAATACTGTTAACAGTCCTGCTATAAAAAGAATAAGAAATTAGAAACCAAATTGGATAACAAAACATGACAGTCTGACAGTTGTGAGGCCTTGGTGAAATGGAGATGGGATAGTTAGATCTAAGGCTGGAAGGGTACCACTTAGCCTGAGTGATGTGAAACCAGGATGGCAGTCTGGCAACTTTGATCACTGTTGAGGTTGCCAAGAATATTAGGTATGGGTCACTGTAACCTTGGAATGATTTGTTGTAACAGAACTTTAGCAAGTACATCAGCAGTCTCCCTGGTTGTGGGAAAGGCTTTTATGTATCCTGAAAAAAGTATAAACAAAGTGAGAAGGCAAAATTTATCTGTCAACCTTGACCAGGGTTGCCTGAGAAATTGGTGAGTAAGAAAGGAAAGAGGTGGTCTTATATCACTGAGGAGAGGTTTACTAGTGATAACAGGTGTAAGCTGTTGAGGCCTCAGTGTCTGGGTCAGGCTGTATAAATACAAAGCATTTTTAAGATTTAGGACTTTAGAGTGAGTGGTGGCAGGAAGATTTGGCACCACTGGGTGGATTGGGAAGAAGCAGTCTGGAACCTATAGGAAATAGGGCCTGTTTGTAAATGGCATAAGTTGACCTTTAATACCCCTTAGAGATCAAGGACTTACTACAGCAACCTGAAAACTCAGGAAAAACTTTGTATATATGGCCTCTATGTCCACAAGTATAGAGAATGTCTTACCTGAGACTTTTAGTGGAACTTGGACTCTGAAACAGACACAAAGTGGGCTACTGTTGGCCCTGAGCCCCATCAGTCTTTAGCAGCAATTTTAAGCAGATCTGTCAGCTATGAATTTGGCAGTGTTGACATTTCCTGTAAGGGCTAGAAGTTAGGATGGCTTACCCACTCTCTGGTGGCCAGGACAGTACAGTAGCCCTGGGGTAAGGTCTCAAAGAATGCCAGGATGGGGGCATTCTTTGTCTTCTGTTGCATTTGAGGCATGGTCCTTGGGGGGCCCAGGCAGCTCCACCTTGTGTCGGTTTACCTGTCTCAGAACTCCAAGTGTCACAAATGTTATTTCTGTTGAAAACACAAAAAGCCATATTAAGGTCTCTATGAGGTTTGAAGGTCAAGTTTTGCCTTTTTGTTTTGGGATCTGGTCTACAGTAGAAGGTATCTGTGGAATTAAGTAAGTATGCAGGAGTCAAATATAATCAACAGGGTATTTACAATTTTAGTGATGACTTCCCATAAGGAGGACAGGTCCAGAGAATTTTAGGAACTGACATGTCATTTATGTCATATATGTAAGTAACTCTTTATGTTATTAAAATGTCTAATGCAGTCTGATTTTTGGAGGATTGCCTGTTTAATTAATTTTTTGCCTTTTTATTTAGGAGAGAAATCAACTACAGTGTTATTTAATATCAGTTGAGTATAATTAATTAGGCTCAGTACAGGGCTGAGCCAGGGGAGGCAGATAGACTGGGAAAGGTTTAAGTTTGGCTTCTGCCGCAGTGTTGGTTTTGTTGTTTTGTATGTATCATATAACCCTTGTCTTGGAAAAGAGCTAGTGGTTCTCAGCAAAATGAATTTATAATTACTTTTAATTTTAGTTGTTAAACATCTAGATTGTACATTTTTAAGCATATATCTGGATCTGAAAGAACATTTGTCATGGCTGGAACACACACACACACACACACACACAAAAAAAAGGCAGCAGAAACAATCTGAATTTTATATCTGAAAACATGAATACAGCATCAGATCAGCAATATAATGGGTTGTGTGCTGTGCCTGTCTCTGCTCCGGCAGACAGAGCTGCGCTTGAGCTTGGGGTCAGGGACTGGTCTGGCACTTATGCAGAGCATGCCCAGCATGGGGGGTGAAGCATGCAGAGTGAAGGCAGGGCGAGTGTTGGGATGTAGTGCATGGGGCAGGCTGGGACTGCCCCAGAAACGTGCGCAAGGCAGAGGTGGTGTAAGCCGGGTGTGATGGCGGCAGTGGCGGCAGCAGTGCGAGGTGCTGGTGGGGGGAGCTGGGAGGCGGAGTTGGGACACAGTGTGAAGCTGGGACCTTACACGCTGGTGGATCCACGCGGAGCTGAGCCATCACATGGAGCTGGAGCTGCTCACAAGGGTACGCGGATTAGGGGGCGGCATTAGAGCCAGCCCCGCATGGACCTGGAGTGCAGCATGAGAGCTGAGATACCGCGTGGAGTTGGGGGCACGGCATGAAAGTTTAAAGCCGCTTAAAGCTTAAAGCAGCCCCATGAGTATCTCTCAACACGGTTTGGGCTCGTTTTTCCCATCTCAGCAGGGAATAGGTCCAAGTGCGGTGGGGGAGGGCAAGCAGCGAGGAAACAAAGGGACGCTGGCAGGACATGACACACATTTTCAAAACAAAGGCTTAAAGACAGAGTTTTGTAAACTTGTGGTCAGTGCGATAAGCTATAAATAGGTACGGTTTTATTTTTTTTGGGGGGGGGAGACAGGAAGTGGTCCCCAAGATAAAATCTGGTGTGGGGTCTGGCCCACGGAGTTATAGCCAGATGAGACAATGGACCGTGGTCTACTAAGTGTAAGTCATCACTTTTAACTCTAGACCTATCGGTATTATATGGTTCCAAAGCTCATAATAATTGGCCATCACCAATATAGGAGTGGATTTCATGTGGGTTTAGTAACAGCTCTGCCTCTAAGAACTTAAAAAGCTCTGAAGGACGTGAGAGTCTCCCAGTGTGGACACAGGTTGGCCCAGAAAGACTCTGCCTTGGGCTATCTAAGGACATGAGAGTGTCACGCCAACCCAAGGAAAGGGGGAGAAAACCTGCCTGGGGCCTGGTCCAGCAGCAATTTCCAGGGGTTGCTCACCTGTGGTAAATTAGGTCGGTGTTGTTTGTGAACTGCAGCGACAAGTTTACAGCTCCCGAGTGTAGAAGTGAGGAATTAATGCAGGATGCAGTCCTGTCCTGGTCCTGAATGGAAGGGGACTCAAACTGGGAAAGCCCCAGGAATCTCTCCTCTACCGCTCCTGGTCAGCGAACCATATGATAGAACTGTGGTGGACCAGCGGTGGCTGAAAAGATAAGAAGTATGAAATATAAATGACCTTTATTTTGAGAATGTGGGGAGAGACACCCCTGATCCCCTGGGGCATGGCATCTCTCCCCCCCCCCCCAGGGTCGGCGATATGTCTGTGGAACACGTGGAGTGGAGGCATATAAGTAGCCTAGGTTTGGGGTGGAACCTAAAGGGTGTTAGTGATGCACAGGTAGCCCATTGGTATTCTTTTGGCGCCACAGGTAAATTCCTAGGGGTGGGGGAGATGGAGCTCCTTGGTTTTGCCTGAGGCTTTACCAGCTATAGTATCCTGTCTGGGCCAAAACTCTTTCACTTATCCTTAGGGAGCTTGTGGGTAGTTTGATTTTTCTTTTGTCTTGAGGTCTGGCCCACAGCATTAATGTCTGTCTGCCACACAGTTATAAGATATCTGGCCTTCTGCCCTGACTCCTTTGAGGGGCCATCCCTCTCTGACTGCCTACTGAAAGAGTTTAGCCCTAGAATAAATTACAGGACCTTATGGCAGTAGTTCAGCATGGTGGAAGGTCAGGTCGGGGATGCTTACCCAGACGGCCACTTCCTCCTTCTTCCCCAATTACAACTTCCTTCTTTCTTTTCCTGTGCACATGAAGCGAAGAAAATTCCAACCAGCTCCTCATGCATCATCAATGCCTGAATCTGGTCAAAGGCCACATATATCCCACACCCCATCTCCCATCAGAGGAGAAAGCCACACCCTTGCTGGTTGTGGGCTCTTCTCCATGTCCTTTAAATAAAAAGATCAATTTTACTCTTTCTTATATTCTGTTTCTCTATTGCACCAGAAAACTCTAACACCTACAATATTTCTATCTACCTCAGTTGCCTATAAGAATAGGTTTTCTGAACTCTACATTCATGCAAAATATGAGATGCATCTTTTCTTTTTATGTTGGGTAAATGATAAACACATACATATTTTTTGACGGTATTAAAAATAGAGAATAATGCATATAAAGAAGTTTACGAAGGCTGTGAACAAACCGGTGGATTGGGTCAGAGATTAATAAAGGTGTAAACACAAAACTTTTCAGCAAAAAGCAGCAAGTATGAGTCTTACACCAGTACTGTATATCCAGATTCAGAAGATCCACAAGACAGTTGCAGTAGTGATCGTGGTGTTATAGGCAGCTAAGTAAGATAGAAATATTGTAGGCATCAGACAGGGCTAGGCCCTTGAGGAAGCCAGTGGAGAAGACTAGATATCTGGTACACTTGGAGGAGACAGACACCTTTCCCTGTGGACCAGACCTCAAAAGACAAAAGATTAAACAAATACACCCACATCCTAAGGATTGATATGCTAAATAGATATGAATCACCTTGAGAAAGCCGAGTCACCATCCCTACTCCCTATAGGAAGCCTGCTTGCTACATGACCCCTTCCCAGTTTGTTCCTGATTTAATCAATTTTACCTGTGCAATTACATTGTAATCTATTGATTGACCATAGTTCTGTCCCACCTCACGCCCACTTTGCTGAGTTTCCATCTCCTGTCCTTTAGACCTGCCTCACCTCTTGGTTTTGCTCTATAAAAATTCCTAAAAAAGACAGAGTCCCACAAGGGACCACTTCTGTGTCTCTCTCAGACAGAAACTTTCTTTCTCTCAATGAATATGTTCTGCTCTTAACCTCTGTTCTTCCTAAAATTCATCCTTTGATTTTAGAGAACATGAACTCCTACCAGACATACAGCAGGTTGGGAGTTTCTTTCCCCTCTACCAGTGTCATCCTATTGCTCAAGGATGTTGTTTCCACTGAGCCAAATCTACTCCTTGGTAGGAAAGAGAAAAGAAAAATCATAATTTTAAAAATGTAAACTGTGCCTTCAGGATTTAAGTCTAATTAGTATTTTTTAAATTTCTTTTCTCCCAAAATACAATTAGAAGTTTGGGCATTTCCTGTTTACATGCAAATGAGTTCAATCATTCTCTTTTTACTTGCAAATAGACTTTTTTCTGCCTGTGACTACCACCTCTTCTGGCCTGTGAAATAGACTTTTCCTTACCAATGGGTCATTAAATTCTGTGATTGGGTAACAGTTTTCCTAAGACCCAGGACAGAGTCTTCTATAGATTTATAAATTCCATTGATTGTCACCATCAAAAGCATGCAAATATTCCCAGATCCAAACTGTAAAATTCCTATTTCTTTGAATGCATACTTTGAAATTTCTCTGTACCCTTATGTCTCTTACTGTCACATGAATTCTTTTTCCACAACAGGAATCATCAGAACTGCAAACTTAATTCCAAGAGTAAGATGAATTTAGTTTCTCTAATTCCATGTTGGATTTCTCCTTGGACCCTGTCTGGTGACATGTTATTCTGGGTGAGCCTACCAGAAGGTAAAAATGATATCAGGTCACTACTTTGGTAAGTTTAAATGAAAGGTTTTTCATATTTTTTCCTTTTCAGTTTCCCCAACATCTTGCCCTCCGAAGCACAGTTTATATTTCTTTATGTTCTTTTTTCTCTCTTTTTCTGTCTGCAAAACTCTACAGCTTTAGGGTTTTTTTTTTCTTTTTCTTCTTTTCTTTTTCAGTAGTTAGAGGCTCCCTAGTTTGCAGAAAAAACAGTGCTTGTAAATAGAAGTACCAGGACAAGAGTCTTTGGCTTCTCTAAAGAAGTTTAGGTGAACGGACCTCATATGATATTCCCTGAAGTCAACATACCCATTCTTTGTTCATATGGAAGTAAAATTTGCTCACCAGGGAAACACACAGAATAAAACTGTCCAGTGGAAGCATTCTCATTCACTGAGCAAGAGAAACAGCATTGAGACACAGTGGAGAGATCCAGCCTTTGGGGTGACACCTGTGAAAGTGAGCTCCTTAAAATCATGTACATCACGAAGTCCTAAACGCTTTAGATAAAAAGGGATCCTCTAAACTATTCTTATAATTCTCTCCCTCTGTCTGTCTGTGTCTTTGTCTCTCTGTCTCTACGTGTCTGTGTCTTTCTCTCATTCTCCTCTCACTTTCTAAACCAAAAAGCATAAGCTTCAGTCAACCTGATGCCATTGTCTCCCCTTTCGGTGGCGAGAAACACCCTAAGCTGTGTAGATTGAAGAGGTTATTATGCTTGCAACCTGGTAGTCTCTGAACTCAAACCAAGCAGGAGCAGTACTGTTTTGTATTATTTATTTGCTTTTGTTTTGTTTAATTTTCTTTTTTAACCGTATTCTCCTTCTTGTCCTTTCCTCTTTCCCAGTCTAAACCTCTTTCATCTGTCAGGGAATTCATGCCCTTTAACTTTCTCTGATATTAGTACAGAAGACTGGGAGCTGGAGGGTGGAGGTGAATCCATGGGAACTGGGAAACTCAGGAGGTATTTTGACAGGTCTAAGGGAAATTGTTACCTTTCCCCTCCTGGGTGGAAGGAGCCTTGTCTTCTTGATGCATCTTGCTACACAGTGTAGGAAGTATGTGTTGTTTTTCCTGCTGGTATATTACGGGAAAAGGGTGGTTGGTGACTCTGATTTGTCATGGCTGGCTGGAACCCAGCTTTTTCTCTCTCCTCCTCAGGCAGCAGCTCCAAGCTGTGCTGGAGAAAAGAGACAAACATTTCCCTCCACCAGGCTGCACCTTAATGATGCGTGCTGTCAGGGATTTGCACACAAGCTCAGATTGCATGGCAAGAGCTCCTTTTTAACTCTTTGCAGGGGTCTGCAGTGTATCTGTCCTCACCTTCCTGGTCCCTAGAGTTAGCTACCTGTCTAATCTTGATGTAACATTCATTTGGAGGCTTACAGGATACCTTCTCTCAAGTTACCTTGTTTCTTCCATCCACCTCAGTTGAGTTTAGTATTCTTACATAATTGTGGCCTCAAACGATGTATAATTTATAATTGCTAAGTGACATCTCCAGACATTTTAAACTTTCTATTATTAGATCCTTATGTGTGTTATAAGTCTCTCGATATTAAGACTTTTGGGGCTGATTTGATTCTTTTGAGTAAATCCCAGCTGTTGTGTATGATTTCTTTCTCCTGCCTTTTTGCATTCTTGATGAAGGTGTCAGGTATAAGGACATTGTTTTTTAGGAATGAAAGCAGGGAATCTCAATGACTTACAGCTGTCCCTAGTCCAGTTATGATGGGAAACAGGACAATTCTGATCACAGGATGACAAGGTAAAACTCATATCTAAGTGACTATAAATCCAGGGAAATGGCTGAACGGCTACTCAGGCGGTTCTGATGCTGGGAACAAGGTGGCTTCTGTCTGGAATATCTGACCAAGAGATTCTGTCTTTTTCTATTTTTTTTTTTCCTCTCCTTTCCTCTTTTCAAAAGTACACAAGAAAGATCAGGAAGGCATGCTGTGCATCTTAAATAGTGATTATGTGTAACTCAATGTCTGTCTCCAAAAATGTCACCTCCAGGTTGTATTTTACAAAGTTGGGACTGATTTAAAATGTAACATTTAAAAAGGTTGATTTTTCTCCAAATATAAGTTAAAGAGTAAAAAGACAAGCTGTCAAATTTGGCTTTATAAGAAGGAGGAAAAGTGAACAAAGATTCTGTCTAGCAATCTACAGCTCTTCTCTCTTTTCCTCTTCTGACCCATATTGATTATGTCTATAGTGTTAAATAGTAAGAAAAAGATACTCAGAGTTGCTTAGATTACAAAAGAAAATTCTATGACAACTTATAGAAACAAGAAGCACTAGTTGATATCCATAGGGAGAATTCTGACTAGTCTACAGTTGCAAACCTAAAACTAGAAAAAAAAAAATCATTATAATTCAACATGACCAGTATCTGGCTAGGACACTTTGATTTAATATACTTGTTTTCCATGTTCTATGTGTTGGTGAAGATGGTTTCTGTCTTTTTTGTTTGCTTTCCAGATATCTGACTGTTAGGATTAAAAAAAAAAAAAAACTTTAAAAAGAAAGAGAAAGAAGAAAAAGAAAAGAAACCACTTACACAAATATTTAAGAGACTTACTAAACTCTCATCAGTAGAAGGTAAACACTGCCAGACTTAAGGAAACTTGCAAATAAGAACCTTAAAGTTTAGTTAAATGTTATGTAGTTTACGTAATACATATATATGTGTGTGTTAACTTTCAGCTTTATACTATGCTTTAAGAGTTCTGTCTAAATTGGCCAGATGTGGTGGGTCATGTTTGTAATCCCAGCACTTAGGAGGCTAAGGCAGGAGCACTGTCACGAGTTCAAGGCCAGCCCGGACAACACAGTGAGTCCAAGGCCCTACAAAATTGGACCCTGTCTCAAAAATACATACATAAGTACAGAAATACATAAATTGCCTCATAGATAGACAGAATATCCTGTTATTAACCCAAATGCCTTTTGTGCAGATGGCTTAACAGGGAACTAATTTAAACTGGGTGATAAAAGTAAAGATTTCTTCAGAGTTGGTGACACATTTTTACCTGCTGTTAGTCAATCAAGATAATGTTAACTTTAAAAACTGATTTAATAAATGTCATGTCCATTGTTCCTATATGTACAATTACTTAAGAATTTTTTCATTGATAGAAGACAATATAATAAAAAGTGCTGGGGCTATTGATCAGCTAGGACAGTGCCTGCCTGACAAGTGCAAGGTGGTGAGTTTGATCCATGGTACAAGAAAAAATAAAAAAGACAATGTAATAGAAGTAGCTTAAAATGTTAACTGTATTATATTTGTTTCTCGTGCATAATAAAATTGTTGAAGTGTAAGATATATATATATAATATATAAATATATAAAATATTCATGTATATATAATGGATGATGCTTAAGTGTTTCTAACAACATCTGAGTCTTCAATTGCTACATACAAACTCAAATATAAAGTTATGAAAGATAATTCATTTTGGTCTCTTCATAAATTACTCATATATGAAATTATTAAATTACTTTAAGTTTGTTAAGAATTAAAATTCTAATATATAATTCTATATTAACATTAATAAATATGTTTCCCTAAGTGAGGTATCTTTGGGTTTAAAGGCTATCAAACAAAACTTCCCTTTGTGATTAAAAATGTAGCTGCCTGAATCGATGTGCTTCAGTTATCTCCACTAATGGGCAGTGCTTTGTTTTCCTCCAATGTCTTATAGTGACCCAATCCTAATGTTATTAAAGAAACTATAAATATATATATATATACATATATATAATTTAGTTGCCTATAATTAAAAGGTGAAGAAGTTTTCTGTGTCTAAAGCAATAAAGTTTTCTTGAGATATGAATATGTACTTAGTTAAAATTATAAAAATTAAATATTAAACATAGTTTTATATTTTATTAACATGGTTCTTGTTTTGTGTTGCTAGACTTTTGACTACTTAAGAAGAAGCTAAGTCTAAAGAGTTAAAGATTATTTAAATGTTTTGTCATAAAATCTTTTCAATCATCAATTTATAACTGTTAAATAAACAACTATTATATTAGGTTATATCACACAGCACACACACACAAATATATATCTGAGGCTATAGCTGTATATACACTAATGAAAAAATATATTGTGAGTCTAAGTTTTAATATTGTTTGTAAAATTAAATTAAAAAGTTTAATGCCTATAAGTAATGAGTACTCTCTTTTATACAGTATGCATTCACATCTAAACCATAAACATATAAAATAATTAACATTTTCTTAAATCTTGTTCTGTCATTTAAAACTTGCTTTATAACTTTGGTTTTAATTAAACAAACATTTTCTTATTGTACAAGTAAGACACAGTTGTTTATTAAGTAATAAGTGTGTCAGCACTGTTTTCTAAATTCTAAGTGGTCTAACGGTGTCTTTTCATTTTTTTCAGTATAGTTACATCATGTAAATTTGTTTAAAAGAATGTACAACTCACTGTAATATTAAAAATTAAATTAATGTTTTACATCTGTGATACTAATTACTGTTAATCTCTTAGTATATTAAATGTATTTTTGCTTCCCAAGTATATCAGCCCTTTAAAATGCAAGTCTTAGGAAAAAACTTTATCATGCTGGTACCCACAAACAAAATTACTCATCATAACAGGTTTTTCTAGGCTTATGATTATGTTCTTACTATGCAATTGTATTGTGATAGCTGGATATTCCTAAACATTACATTCCAGGCAGTGTCACTCCAAGATTAAAGATTAGGCATAAAATCTATCAAGTACATTCTGCTCAGAATTTAACTAAAAATGAATAGCAAATTTAGCTTAGAATTTATTTATATCACTTAATATATGTAAATAAATGGATACAAATCACTATGCTAAAAATGAGTATTTAAATATAATCTCTTAAAGATAATAAAAAGAACATAAAAAGTCGCATATAATAATGTCATCGTAATTGTTATGCTAACATACTGCTTGATCTTGATTTTAAATTTTCCTTGTACAACTTCATAGATATTATCTGTTAAAATTCTACAGAAATTTAACTTCTAAAAGACAAGTAGAGCAGTTTATTAAGATTGTAGGCCAGTGCAGACACTGACTTTTAGTGCTTATATTTTCCATGATCAATACAATGGTAGCTGTTCTCTGGCCATACTTTTGTATTTTGAAGGGCCCAGTATACATACAGGATAACAACAGCTAAAACTTACCCTTTCCACTTCAAGACTAGTCCAGCTGACCTGGACATTCAACAACCAAAGCTAAGAAGGTAACTGGGCCAACAAGCAATTAACATTTTGGTCTTGGACCTTAGCAAGGACCCAAGGCATGATGGGAGATCTCTAAAAGGATCCTGCAATTCCAGGGAGTCACCCAACCTCCCAGGCAGGGAGATCAATGAACCCTAGAAGACAAGAGCCACTCAGTGTGCATTGTGTTAAAGAAAGTTCTCAAAAGAGGGGAATGTCCCCCAGGCTTCCAAGGGAACCCACATGGTCAAGCAAAGAGCATGACCCATATTGCAGAAATCATGATTGGTAGAGAGAAAAAGTAAGACTTCAGAGGCTCCTCACTGGGTGCCAAAATGAACACCTAAAACATAACAACTGAGCAGTGTTAACTGACCTTAACAAATATTTACATATAAAAATAAATTGACTTTGTTTAACACAGGCCTTTCATTGACTTGGTCATAAACACCTAACAGGAAAGTATAAAAACATTAAAATAATAGTAATATAAAACAGAAAGCTAGGCTACACAGAAAACCAGGCTTCAACACTGCACCACACCCTGTTGGCAGTCTCAGCTACACTTACAACATTTTATCCTACAGCTATAAGAAATCATGACTCCCAGGCCTATAGCCCTTCCAAAAATATGTCCTCGGCTGCTTTTAGTCTACTCTCATTATATTATATTATATACATTGAAGTGTCTCTGGCAAAGATTCTCATACAAGTTTGCTTATATAATAAAAGCTGACTATATAAATATTGCAGTAATTAAGCTTTGTGGCCTCTGTGATATGAACTAATCTTCTGTTATCTACTTTAATATATATATATATATTTCTTTTTAATATCTAGGGCCAGTCACTATAAAAGTTTATCCAGCTTATGAAATAAAGGCCAGATACAGGTTCTAAGCCCTTTAGTAAAAATCTTGATGGGCCATTGGTGACAAAAACATGGATATCTTTATTTAGTATATTTCTTTGACATTGTTTTAGTTAAAATAAGGGGAAATTAAATTTATTATTAACAGAAACATGAAAAAATTTGACATTCTGGAATTTTCACCTGTTATTTTTGGGGAAAAAGTCCTCTCAACAAACACAGGTTAATATAAATGAAAAATATAATTATATAAATTCTGTTGACTTCTGCCATTTTTTGAGGCTACTATTCATCAGTACTGCATTATTACTATCTTTCTCCTGCTTGTTTAACTGACTATAAAGTTGATACGTTAGTAGCTTGCTGATGTTCTTATGCTCTTTTTCCTGACTATCAAAGGGGGGTGGCCCATCAAAGGACAAAATCCATCTTGCTCTCCTTTTAGCTCAATTAGCATAACATTTTTGATCCCTGACCAGGGAGGATCAACACCCGCTCCTCAGTCTGAAACAGTTATTAAAAGGTGAATCTTGGGCCCTCTTGCAAACCTGAAGAATAAGAAATCAAAGTCTCATGAGAGGAAATGAGGCAGAATAGAAGAAATAAAAATAGTTAAAAAGGAAAGAAGGAACATCACAGCTTTAAAAATGAAAACTGCTTCAAGATACAAACCTAGTCATATTTTTTTCTTTTCTCCTAAAACACAGTAAAAAGCCTGGGCAATTCCCTTTTATCTTCAAATTGTTTCAGCCATTCCCTTTATATTTGCCAATGGGCATCTTTCACTGTCATAGTCCACTCCTTTTCATTCGTACAGCAGGTCTATGAAAAGGCCATTATCTTTTTGTAGGTGGGCAACTTCTTCTCAAGACCCAAGATGGAACTTCCTATAGATTTTCAAATTCCATTCCCCAAAACACTGAAATGTTTCCAGCTCCAAATTCTTGCAACCTTCTCTGTCCCTTGAGAACCCACAGTCTATTCTTTGAATGTATATTTAAAATTTCTGCCTAATAAATCTCTTTAAGTTTCTTACGGACACGTCCTAAAAATTCTTTTTCTTTGGAGGGAGATGGCAAATCTGCAAAGTTAAGTCTGTGGGTAGGGTGAATTTAGCTTCTATAGCTTCCTTTGGGAACGTCATTGGGCCTATCTGGTGTCACCAGTTGCTGGGAATCGCATTGACTCTAAACCCAGGGAGAATGATCAACACGATTGTGATTCAAGTAGGATATTGGGGAACACCCAACACCTGGTACTGCAATTATTAGAGTCAGTGTATGTGATAAAGAAATTTGGAGGAAATTCTGACTTCAAAGAGACTTTATCCGAGTACTTTAAGAATGTGACAGTTCTCACTTGGCATTTCTTGGCTTTCTCTTTGTAGTCTCTATTCAGTGTGGCTGCCAGAGGTGGGCTGAAACTTCACTGCTGTTTTTCCAGCCAGAGAAGTTGAGATGGTGTATACCACATGGAGAGCTCATAGGAAAGGGTACATTGTACAAGTTATTTTTGTCCACAGGCAAGTGGTGAATGAATATTGAGTGGCACTAGACAGCAAATGTCAGCTGCCAACCCTTGGTCACTCTAGTAACTCCCTCACATGTTGTCTTTTGGGTTTCATCCTTCTGATCAGTCCCTTACTCATTTACCAATTAGTCAATCAATCCAGTTATTGGGCATCTATGTGCTGCTAATTTGGGCCACAGCAATGCATTTCTACACTTATGGAACTCTTACTCCAGCGGGAAGAAGAAATGTAAACATCAAGTAGAAACAGGGAATAGTTCTAATTATGGGGTTTTGTGCGAGACACTATGCCAACATGACAACACAGGAGGCTGTTAGAGGAGGTTTCACGGAAGCTGGATTTGGACTTTAAGCCTAATGAGATCTTTCCAAGTTGGGAAAGAATTGAATACAGAAAGAACTGTATGTACAATTGCAAAAGTGGAGGTAATGAGAAGACTGATGTTTTTGAGGGATAGTGACTGGAGTGTGTACCTGGAGAAGAGATTATGGAGAAAGAGATCACAGAATTTGAATCAGAAGAAATGGACAGAGGCCTATAATTTCTAGCCACCCCAACTGGCAGCCTGTGTGTCGGGGTACACCAGCCATTCCTCCGATTGTGCAGTTATAGGGAACTGCTGGATGGTGATCCAGGATGGGGCCAACCCAATCGCAGATTTGTTCAGTAACTTTTTGCCAAATTCCTGCTATGTGCAGAGCAGCTGTCCAGCAGAGACTTCCACTGACTGCAAAGACTCACAATCATCTATCTCTACAACGTGACTTCTCTCTTCAACTCCTGCCCACTTATCTCGATGATTTCATCTTATGATGACCTTGCATTTTAAAAGACTGAATATAATCAGTCATGTCGTTGTCTCCTCCTTGTCTTCGGGATGTGTCTACCTCTACATTCCTTTTCAAATGTTACCATCCATTCTCTGAAGATAAGACTCTTCTGCTCCCTGGTTCCTTAGCACCTGATGAAAGAGACTCATCTGCTCTATTCACCAGTTACTTATTTCCTGTTAAATATGCTTCAGTGTTGCCTGATAGAGTGGACGATGGTGACACTCTTTCATCTTCCCTGCCTCCCTAAGGCCTTGCTACATCCTTATTACTTCCTTCTTGTCATTTCCCACTGCATTGGCACCTGTCCCCTGATCCTCAAAAACACTCAGATTAACCCATCCTGCCTAACAAAGAAACAACAGAAAGTATGCGTTTGTTCTAATCTGCCTTTGAATTCTTTCATTCTATGAAAGCAGTTTGTTCTTGCACATTTAATATCCTATAAGAACTTATTCTATAGACTCTTGAAATAAATTTTTTATGTAGAACCAATCACATATTTTGTAGTGTCTGGTACAAAAGGAAATTTGTATAAGGCCTTTTGTTCAAAAGAAAAAACTTTTTTTTCCCTAATTCTAGGTGTCGCTTAACCTGTCAGAAAACTTTTTATTTATCATTTGCAGTCACCTCCCCAGAGCACATAGATACCTGCTGCAGGTGGCTTCAGATACCAAAGGCACCTAGCATTTGACCTGAGAATCAGTGCACATGACACATGCCAAGTGCCTCCCTCCCTACATCTATACCTGATACCTCACTGAACACAGGTAGCAACAGACATGGGTCTCTGAGTGGGTGCAGGAGGACAGTATCTTAGAATCCCTTACAAGAAGACAGAGAAGCTAAGACAGGCAAATGTCAGTTGAAGCCCCTAATCTCTAGTACTCATTTCCTTGACCCACTGACTTCATTTAAAAACCACAAATTTAAAGATAAAATTACAGTGGTTGTGGACAACGAAATTCTCCTTAACCAATCAAATCTCCCCCATAAGTTCAACCTTGAACATAATCCTTGAATTTAATTTGGTTCTTAACCAATTCAGTTAGAAATCAGAATCATGGAAAGAAGTAAGGTTGTAAAGCAAGATACGAATGCATTAGGAATTTCAAGGTGTCTTTGATTTGTATTTCCCTAATGACTGGTACATTGAGCATCTTAGTCTTAAAGAGAAGAAAATTCTATAAAATTCAATAATATGAATGTATTTTTGAGGGCATTATATTGAGTAGAAACGCACTTACAGAAGACAATGTAGCATTGCATTTATATGAGACATCAGTTAAATTCATAGAATCTAAGAATAGAATCACGGGCTAGAGAGAGTAGAAAATAGGGAGTTCATCAACAAGCATGTTTCAGTTGAACAAGGTGAATGAGCTCTATAAATCTATGTACAACTTTGCAATTACAGCTTACAATACTGTACTGAATGCTTAATTGTAGAAATGCTGGATGCAGGGCTGGATATGTAGTTCATTGGTAAAATACTGAAGTAGCATGTGCAAGGTCTTAGCTTATGTCACCAGTGCCTGAAAAAGAGAAGATGATTCATTCCTAGCACAATAAAGTAATTTATTAATTCAAAAGAAGCATGCTGATGCACAAATTCCCAAGTGTGCGACTCTGTGAGACTGCACGGATCATATGTACCTGCCCTGTTTCTACAGTTAGCACTGTCACTTTTACCCTTTCTCATTGCCCTTATTGAAATACTTAACAGTTCATGAATCCCCTCTTTCTTGGCAAACTTTCTCTACTAGTATCCTAGTCGTGTCCTAGAATTTCATAGACTGGAAGGCTTAAATATCAGGAAATGAACTCCTCATAGTGCTGGATCCAGCAGAGGTCCGAAAATGAGGAACTAGCTCACATAGCCTAATCCAACTGCAGAAGTACCACCTCCAAATACCATCACACTGGATATTGTTTCAACATATGAGATTTTTGTTGTCCAGAGGAGATAGAAACATTCAGTCCATAATAATTAGTCTACACTGTAATATTCAGTTCACCACTTTCCAGTTTAATTTTTCACATCTCAAACTTCCTTATTGGTTCTCCCTTATCTGTCTAAGCTCTAATTACTAGATTGACTCAGGACTCAGTTCTGAATTCTCTTTTCTGTTTCACTGAGGAACCTTGAAGATTTAAGTACCATTTCCCTCCTGACAATGCCCACCTTCACAACTCTAGCTAGGTTTCTTTTTTGAAATCTAGATCTACCTACCTCTGTTGACATTTAACAGAGATCTGAACAGCCCCACATAGATACCTAAAAGGAACTTCAAACTTAACAAGTGGCACACAGGGTTTCCTTCTCTTTGAAATCTGTTTTTCCTACAGCATTTTCCAATCTCAGTAGACAACAACTCCTTTCTTCAACTGCTGATGGCAAAAAACCTTAAAGTCATCTTTGACTCTTCTCTCTTTTGTTTCACAACACTTTTTTAACTCTCAGCAATCCTATTGATTTAATCTTTATAATGTACTGGGACTCTACTTCTCCCTGCAAACCAGGCTACCACTGTGGTGAGAGGCATTGCCTTTCCTTTGTACATTATATTAGCTTGTTATTTATTTCTCTGCACTGCCTGTTTCAGAGTTTTCAAACACAATGGTCAGAATCGTTTTGTAAAGCATGACATTTCTCTGCACTGAAATCTCCAATGACTGATTTCTTTCTTAACTGGTGCAAAGGACAAATTCCTTAATAGAACCTTAAAACCCTCTGTGATGTGGCCCTGTGCTATCTCTCTATACTTGTTTTCTGCCATTTTCCTTGCGTCACACACCATACTGACCTCCCTTATGTTTCTGAAGCATTAAAACATGTTCCTGTCCGTGGATTTTACACTAGCTCTTTTTGTGAAAAAGGATTTTATCATCTCACATAAGTGAAAGTTCAGGATTAAAACTACCATCAGGCAAGACTGGGCCTTGATATCAAACAACACGGTGATGAGTCTAGCTCTCAGAACTCAGCTGAAGGTAGCTCCTCTCTCAGCCTCTCACTAGGAATTTTAGACCTATCAATTTAGGAATAGTAACGGTGTCTTTTTTTTAGTAGACTCAACTTTTTCTGAGGTCATATTAAAACATTTTAAGCTGTATGATCATGTAAAAAAAAAAAAAAAAGTGTCCAAAATATGTGACAGCTTAACCACACCAGGCATGAGTCATATGCTCACACCTGCAGTCTAAGGGGGGAAAAATAGAGGAGGAAGAGACTTGTGCTTCTCAAAAGGAAGAGATCTTATTTCTCAACATAAAATATCTGTCAAATACAGCTATTAATGGAATATTATGTTACCATTAAGATTAGTGTTTTGAGGGATATTATATTTAATGATAAAAGGCTCATGAGATGAAGCTAAATTAAACAGTAAGATATTAAGTGACTAAGTAAATGAGAGAAAGAAAATGTGAATTCTGGGGAGAATAAATAAGATATGGAGAGAATAACCTTTGAGCGAGTTAATTTTGCACATATATCATTTGATTATTTGTTATGCTATTGATGTTTTCTGCCATGAAAGTGTACTTCACAAAAATGTAAGTAGGGGGTTAGACAAATAGTTGAGGATGAGGATAAAACATAGTAAGGTAAAGTGTTTATGAATGTGGCTTCATATATCTTGGCTTTCTGGATTCTCATCTTGGACTCACCAACTACTATACACGTGCATCGGTGGGTACCAGTCACCTAACTCACACCTTGATGTCTTTTTAGGGTAGGAATGATAATGACCATTTCCGAGTGTAGTGATATGGAACAAATGATCCTGATTAAGTATGGGACTTGCCCAATATTAGAAGCTTAAAATGTTACCATCCCTAAGGTTTAGATGTGGATAGTGGTAGTAAAAGACATGTTCCAACATTTGTGTAACATTATTTATTCTTACAGGATAATCATGCTGTAACTTATAAATCAATTCTTGGGTCAGATTTTGTAACAAATGTCTATGTGAGATGTGACTGAGCTCAAGTGGGAAGAGAAAAGAAAACCCCACAGCTTATTTGTACTTTTCTGTCAAGTATTAAACTGAAGTTTTTGTTAAAAAACTAGGAATATCAGTTTGCTATCAGTCTAGCAGACATGAGGGGACCAAGAAAGAGAGATAATTTAGATGATTTAAGCCATACTATAGGTACACTTCAGGTAATTCTGCAAAATTCTCCATTTCAGAGAGTTTTTTAATTATTTTTTTTAAGTTGCTTCTTAGTGAAACCTTTGTGGCCTTTGTGTAAACAGCCCAGCAACTAAGCTAGTCCCTAATTTTTAATGAAAGTGATTTTTTTTCACTTGCGTCCATCAGATGAGAACACAAGAGAGGAAAATGTCGCCGGCTGCTGCCTATCAAATAATTGGAGTCCTTGTGAACAGGTCCTAGATGACATAGCAGCGTTAAATAAAAGATAAAATGGAAACAAGACTCTTTGAATAATACGGGCTGAAAGCAATTTCCTTCTTGAACTGGGGCACTGCTGATCTGAAAGCCACAAATTTAGGGGAATCATGCAGGGCCTGAGACTTTGATTGTATAGTTAATAAAGGATAAAAAAAATCTTCATTTTATACAGCTGATGACATGCAAAACAAACTCAAGATGTTCAGTGATAGAGTTACACTAATTCCAAATATAAAATGTAACAGGAGCTACGGCTGATCTTTCAGCTGTTCACACACTTACACCTACAGAGTCAGACGAATTGTTTTTGTCTTTTCCCCTCCTCCTACCACTGCACTGAGGTTTTGGGCCAAAACTTATTTTAGACATTAATTCTCAAGATGCCCACATCATCTCTGTTTGGACAGAGATTTATTGACAACAAAAATTAAATGCCTAAGGACTTTACATGTATCAAAAACCGCTTGCCCACTAAAAGTGTGTTTTAGGAAACCTTCTCCTTCCTGAGCCCCCAACCTTCCTGTCTTCTCCTTGCCTCTGTGTGAAGAAAGCCAGGATAGGGGACTCCATGCAAGCCATTTAGCTCAGTGCTCCCAGACAGCTCTAGTTTCTTCCCAGAAGGAAGTTTGAATTTAAGAGAAAATAAATATATTTTACATTTTTTAATGTACTCATTCTGCTCTAAGCACATTCTTCTGCCAATATTGATGATGGTAAAAGGTTAATGAAAAAAAATATATATATGTATAAAGAATGAGCCAGCCCCTGAGACTCCAGGCAGAAAGAGAATTGTCTAGCCAGATGACATAATTCCAAAAAAGATAAAAGGGGTTAAGACTCCATTTAGTGGAGCACTGTAACCGGACAGAAATGTTCTGAAAATTACCTTTGATAGGTATAAGCAAAATGGGAAAATGGAATTATTTTTTAATGAATGCAAGAAAAAATTTAAGAAATAAGGCAAAGAGATGACTTGCAGAATGCCCATGTGACAAAATTATATCTATAAATGCTGTAGTCATTTTAGAGAGTTTGTCAAAAACATTGTCTTAATGTGAGAGTTTTTTTTTTTGTTGTTGTTGTTCTTTTCTCTATATCCTGGAAATATCTTTATATGTGGCAAGGTTCAGTGAACTTTTCCATTTCTATTTAATGCATTTTTTCCTTCAGGTTAAGGTTCTATCAATGGGAATAGAATTCCATGATTTTAGTAATCACGGGGCATTTAAGTATGGCTTATTACATCTTCTTAATGAAGACAACTTTGCTGTAACCTTGGGTTTTGTTTTTCTCCCAGGTTATTTTTCAAACAAGATAGCCCAGCTGAAAGGGAATCTGTTTCTTGTCTGTGTTTGGTCCAATCTGCAATTGGGAAGACATGCAGCTTGGAAAAGAGAGAATAAAGACCTAAACCTGAAAAGTAATAAATCAGTCTAAAGGTGAGTTCCCATAAAAGGCTTTCGGCTTATCGAGGTATTGTATTGCAGGCTTTCCATCCTCTTAGGAAACACTGAAGGATGAAAATGGAGATTGTATCCTACTAACATAATCAGACCACTTATGGATAACAATGCAAGGTCCTTAGTCTTTGGGTAATGATTTTTGACTCATATTATCACCTGAAATACCCTCCAGAGGTTAAAAAAAAATGTCTGATTTACTTGCTCTGTTTTTCTTGAGAAGAGAAATATGGTAAAAATTCCAACAGTTAATGTGCACTAATTATAGCCATGAGGAAAAGCAACGTCTGGTCTATCTCAATTGTATAAAATTACCTAGGAAGCTAATTAAAACTAGAAGGAGTATATTTGTGTCAATATTTTATCTGATAATTTTAATTTGGTTCTTGATAATTTTAGTGCCTTTTAAGTGAAACAGTTTTGTGTGACAGAATAATGTATGTTTTCTTGAATTTCACTCATAATTTCAGAACTCTTTGAGTTTGTATCTATTTGTGAGAATTATGAAAGCATTTGTTCTAAGCATTTTAAAAGTGATTCAATGTCAAGAGTATAATGAGTCATGAGTAAGAATCACTATTACCAAATTACTAAAAATAAGTACAGGCAAGGATGCAGAGAAAAGGGGAACCCTGCCACACTATTGTAAATTAGTTAAACCATTACAGAAAATAGTTTGAAAGTTTCTCAGATATTTAAAGATAGAATCATCATAACATCCAGCAGTCTCACTACTGGGTATATTTGCAATGGAAAGGAAATAAGCATATCAAGCAGTCACGTGCACTCCTTTGTTCATGGCAGCATACTCAAATACCAAGCAAGGTATAAAATCTAAGTGTTCATCAACTGATGAATTGATAAAGGAAATGTGGCACATACACCTAATGGAATAATATTCAGCCATAAAAAGAATGGAATCCTACCATGTGTGGTAACATGAATGAAACTGGAGATCATTCTATGAAATAAAGTAAGGCATACAAAGAAAAGTAGCACGGGCTTTCACACAAGGAATCTATAAAAAGTAAATCTGATAGAAGTGAATTAAATGGTGGTTACTAGAGACCAGGGAAAGTAGCAGGTGGGGAAGGGTGGGCAAAGTTTGATCAACAGGTACTAAATTGCAAATATATTAGAGAATGAAGCTCTGACAATAATATTATGCATTTTGAAGAGTTGAAGAAAGGATTCTTAAAGTTTCTTCCATAAAGAAATGATGTGTCTGAGGATATAGGTAAGTTTAACACACCTGAAATATTATACAAAGTTTAATACGTATATGCTGTATATATATACCAGAACATCACAGGATACTCCATTACTGTGTACACTGTCATGTTTTTATAGATCAGGTTTTTTTAATTATCCAGTGAGATATAAAGACAGGTTTTGGTCCATCATGTATATGGTTGCAAGGGTGGTAATATTCTTAAGAAATGTTATGATTGTAAGGAGTATGGACTACTCAAAAGATGTGTTGGTACAACTTCTTAATGGCTATAGCTATGGTTGAATTATGTTATATTCTGTAATTGATGGATGGCATCTTTTTTATCCTATGCTATATTCATTGCTAACTCTTGTTTATTTCTGTATACCAAGATGACTTTAGTAGTTTCTTGGTTGAAAGAAGACATAGTTAAATATGTCACAGATTGGTAAAGATGCCCAAATTCATGTCACTCCAGTTCATAAGGTCAAGAAAAGAATAGTTATTAAAATGTGGAAAGAAATTAAGCTATAAATCATTTATGTGGTATACTTTATACCAAGTTCCAGGTGAATTTAAGTGTTAGCTCATTAAACTTCACAAGAAAAACAACTGAAAAGAAACTCTGGGGGTCAGCAAGAGTCAATGGGAAGTTAAAACAGGAACTCTGATTTCAAAAGGGAGATGAGAATTCGGGAAGGGAATACCCATGGCCTATTTGTAGACTACATAATTGGAATTTACTCTGTAGAAAAGAAACCAAAAATTACTCAAATTCTATCGCAAAGAAATTAGGGGCATTTTCGACATGAATGGAACCATACATAAGACTAATCTTGATTAGTCAGTGATTTATTTAACATCTCTTAAGTCATCCATTTTGAGGGAGAAGGACTGATTTTAGAACTTGAAGAAATGCAGAGAACATTGCTAACTGGCAAAAGCAAATAAACTGGAAACTGTATAGCTGTCAAAGCAAAGCCAATGTGTATGCATGTTAATTCTTATGAAAATCACAATCTTAACCCAATTTTATTGTTCTACTCAGGTTCCACATTTTTTAATCCTCAAAGTGCAATAAGATGGCATAAAGAGGATATTAAGATGAGAACCTCTCTTGTGGCATCCTGAATGCAAATGTTACGTCCTCAATTTAGAGATAGAATTGTTCATCATCTAACCCATTGATTAAGGAATTACACAAGCAAAAATCTAACGGTATTCTCTTAGGGTCCAGATAAACAGAAGATCCATTTTCCCTTGAAACTGGAGCTTGTGTCCTGGTGAATATTTTGCTGTGTGTCACATGTTGGATTCTTTGGCGAAGACACTGACAAGTATTCAACATCATGGAAGAGGAAAGAAGTGTGATTTGGTTTAGTTGAATTGGTATGTTGACCTAAAGACAATGTCAACTCATGACGAATCCCATGAAGAAACTCTGGAAGCAAGCCACTTTTGAAGTTATCTGTCTGGTGCTTTAGTGATTGGGCATGCTGAAAACACTTCCTAAGCCATTTGAATATGGGTGGGTCCCATCAAGGCGTGATTTTGGGCGAGTAATTGTTCTGCAGTTGATGTCATCTCTGGAAGGTGTCTCCGCTGGAGCTTTCCTGACAACAGCAGCACGAGTAGCTGAGACAAGAAGTCTTTCTAGAGTGAGGACTTGAGCAACAAGTAATGCTCCCAAAAGACGATGTGAACAAGGCATAAGGTGACCATCACAATTTCACTTTCTTTGTGTATCTAATGCCATGCTGGCTAGGGAATAAAATGCATGTAAGGATGGGTCTCTTTTTGCATAGGATAATTCATTAAATAAAAGTTGCAATTTGTATGGAAATCTTAGATTCAGTGTTAGTTCTTACATAAATTTTCTTCTTTATAAAAGAAAGCTTTCATTTAGCATAATGTCCTCCACTTCCATCTTTTTTTGGGGGGAGTGCAAATGGCAGGATTTCATTGTTTTTTATGTCTGATAACATTCCACTGAATGCATGATGTATGCATGTGTTGAAATATCACATTGAACCTCATTAATATGTACTATTTAGACATGTTAATAAAAAATAAAGTGAAGAAGGCTTTCTAGTCATTTTCCCCAGGTAGTCATAGAAAAATACCTTGATTGTAGAATATATCAGCTCATAGTTATGAACTTGTTTTTTAAATTCTGAGAGCTGTCAGTTGAGAAAACTTCCAATCAAGAGAACCTCAGGGAAGCTTTAAATGTGAATGCACAGCGGTATATTAAACTTCACGGTTCTAAATCTATTTAAAATCTATCTCGCTACTGGGTATATACCCAATGGAAATGAAATCAGTATGTGAAAAAGATATCTGTCTTCCTGTGTTTGTAGTAACACTATTCACAATAGCTAAAATAAGAAATCAACCTAAGTATCCATCAACAGATGAATGGACAATGAAATCGTGATATGTATACACAATGGTATTTTAATCAGCCTTTACAAAGAATGAAATCTTGTCATTTCCAACATTATGACAAGTCAAATAAGTCAGGTGTAGGCAGATCAATGCCACATGATCTCACCTATGTGAAATATAAAAATTTAATTTTATCTTAGTTGAGAATCGAATGGTGATTACCAGAGGTTGGTAGTTCCAAACAAGGAAAAAATGTGGAGACATTGGTCAAAAATGATGATTATAAAATTATATGATTAATTCCAAGATATCTATTATATAGAAAGTAACTAGAATTTATGACAATATATTATATTCTTGCAAATGAAGAGATTGGACATTGTATTTTCTAACCACACAGATAATAACTTTGTAAGATAATGTGTTTGTTAGGTACATTTAACTGCTCCATTTGTGTATGTACAACAAAATATCATGTTGCATGAAATAAAATGTACAAAGCTAGCTGTTAATTTAAAATAAATAATTCTGAAGCAAGCTATTTAAAATACTATCAAAATATCCGACCAAAAAGCAAGCAGAATATATTTAAGATTTTAACAATTTCAAGGAAAGTAGCTTTAAGACCAGAATTTTGAAAATAAAATGTTTTTAATACTTTATAACTGGTAAAAGTTCTCCTGATGATCATGCACTTTAAATCGATTTTTCTGAGTACTCAGTGGTTGCAACTGAAGATCACAGTTGGAGAACAGAAGAGAAACCATTGTCTCTCTGACTAGCGGTACACAGTATTTAACAAAGTGCAGAATATAGTTTAGCTAAAATGTATTTCCTTAATGGCCTCTCCTGGGCTCTTTTACAAAGTCCTGCACTCCTTGGGCAACACAGGTGATATCAGCTGCCTGATCTAAGCATCAACATCTGGGAAAGAGCTCCAAGTTTATTTCATCCAGGACAAGCCACTTTCTTCTTTATTAATTCCTTATTTAGCTTAACTATAAATATTATTAAACATTTGCTTATGAACTGCCAGAGCACCATGCTGTTCAGCAGATGAGGCTGGTGTGTTTTAATTTTATGCACTTTGAATGTGCTTAGTTTAGTTCCCCCTCTGCACTCCACATTTTCCTAAATTTCAGTTATTGGAAAGCTTTTCTGCTTACAACTCAAGGCACAGATTTTCTTGATTTTTTCCTGGTAGTGGGGGTTGGTGTGGAGACCTGTGTGGGAGTAGGAAGATTATGGGGGTGGACTGGGTTATGACACATTTTCATTTGCAGCTGCTACAACTCCCTAGCCTTAATCCAGCCCAGATCTCCATGGAAACTTAACACCATTCCAGTGACCCTAGAATTCCACCAGAGCCTCAAATAACCAAATCAGGTAAGTCATTTGTCATCTGAGCCATAAATATTTACATCCACCAGTGACAAATGGATAAAGAGTGTGGAGTGGCTGTGTAATTTCAGCTGCTTTACTCAAACCTGTCAATAGTTCCTCTTATCTCTTGAAAGCCCCAATAACTGATTCTTGCTAGTTGAATAAGAATGCACTCTCCAGCTTGTTAACTTACTCTAATTGTTTATTATGCCCACATTAGTCACCAAGGCAGTTTTTATTTTCTATTTAAATTTAAGGCCCTTTGCAAACATATTGATTGGGGCTCACAAACAGTTAGCTTTCTCCAAGCTTTACTTCCTCTCATCCTATCTTCTGTCCCTAACAAGTCCAAAACATCACTGACGTTTGTTTCACTTGACTGAACTAATAGCAACAAATAACTGAAAATTCCTCCCACTTCACTCTGCTGGATCCTGCTTATAAGTGACTTAGAGGTTAAGACTTCATAATGTGTTTGAGTATAGCTTACACGTAAGGCTGAGAGTTTCTAAGCATAATAAAATACTGTACTTGAGAGGTTGTAATGTAAACACATTTTCAAGCATGTATGTTGAAAAGTCTTTCCAGCATTTACTGGCCTGAAAATAAGCATAGAAACCAGAATTTTTGTTTTTATTCTTCTATCAAGATTTGTTCTAGGAGGAAAAATGGGAAAGTAGTAAAATTATGCTGTTAGTCTTCTATCCACTAAGTTATTATGCAGTGTTTGTTTTGTCCTATATCTATTAGATAAAGAACTGCTAGGGTTAAACTGCTAGAGTGGTAATAATACATTCAATGGAAATATGAAAGCTAGGAGAATTCAAATTTAAAAGAACTGTAGGATGTGTTGGCTTGCACTGACTACTTGCACATACATGTTTGTACTCTTTGATCAAAAGGAATGTGGATTTCTCAAAAATGCTGTAGTGGTTTGATAGATAAAATTCAATGCCTAAGTGATCGTTAGACTTATTAGCTTTTGTAGGATTTTTCCTACAGGGAAAATTTGGTTTAGTAAAGATTTAAAGTGGACCTCAAAATAACTGAATTAGCAACCTGAAGGAATTTGATTCATACCTAAAAATAAAGACTCAACCAACAAAGCCACAGAGAAGATTCCCAGCACTACAGACTCGGTTAAGAGCTATACTTGCTTCTCTTACTCCCACATCATCCAGTGTAAATTGCTTTTACAGCACCACACTTGAATTTAAGTTCTTTGATGTTGTTTTGCTTCAAGATCTTTAAAATTCAGCACAGTGTATTACAAATAATATAAGCCAAGAAAATATTAGTTGAATGGACAAATGATATGGAAGCTGAAAAAAACCAAAATGAAAAGAAAGGCTCTTAAGATAAGGTATGTGACACCTTTTAGAATTAGAATAGGTTACTCTCAAGAACTTAGATCTTTCTTGTCTTCATTGTTACTGTGTGTGTGTGTGTGTGTGTGTGTGTGTGTGTGTGTACTTGGTAGCAACTGATTAGGCTAACACAGGTTTTGATAAAGTGGTGGCTTATAAAAGATTAAGCTATAATGGAATGCAGAGACAGAGCTGACTTAGGAGGATTTCTATCTGTAGATTTGAAAATTATTGGGAATTCATGTGCCCAAAGTTACAGCCATGTGCACAGATAATTTTCAGTAATACATAACTGCTATCCAGAGCCCAGGGACATAACTCAGCTCTGCCACACAACTGTATGATCACCTCCTGCTTTGACTCACACTTTCCAAGTACAGAACAATATTAGCATGTTCTAACTCTTCAAAATTCTTCCCTTCCCCTGTGACTGAATATCCTCAGTGCTCTGAAATTACTTCATATTCCTTTCTGCCTATCAAAATTCCTAGTTTCAGAGTTAGTTATTTTCTGCTCAATATTCATGTGGTTAATAAAGTAGTTGTGATAGTGACTGTAAACTGATCTTTCTAAGCTATTTGCTTTTTAAAAGAGAAGTGTGCCAATCCAAACTAATTAATAATTGCTCAAATATTTTCATTAGAATGGGACTTTTAATTAGAAGGACTGCTGGTGGCTTTTGTCTATTCATTGCTCTCCTAGCTGTATGCCAAGTTCCATAATTATTTCAGAATTCTACCATGGTACAATGGGTAAGTTGACACTGTTCAGTTACACAGGGTCATATTCTGCATTCTCCCATATTCTTTGCCAAATGTCGCTTCATCTCAAAATTCTTAGTAAAAGAAAAATTATAGTTGAGTAAATGCAGCAAAGCTTAAAACAGTCATTAACAGTGTCAGAAACAACATTCTTGGAGGTAGACAATTTAAGATTAAAACGTATGACGTTGGAATACCATTTAACCACCTTCCATCCTTTTACTGTAAAATAGGAATTGTTATGGCTTATGTCTAGACATCCCCCCAAAGTCTCATGAAGTCAGAGGGCTTTTTCAGATGTGTCTAAATCTAAAGTATGCAATGCTGGGATTAATGATGAGTGATTACTGAATCACTTCACTGGTTGGTTTGGTACCACCCTAGTCCCTATAGTCTTGTTAAGATAAAAAGGGGAGAAAGACATTGTCAAGGTGTCTTACTGCTTTTGCTGTCTTCTGCTGGTAGTTATCCTTTTACCATGTCCTGTCCTGCATACAACCTTATTCTGTTTTTCAGAAATCAAAAACATGATTTATTGGAAAAAATACTGGGAGGTAATAGTACAGTATTCAGGAGAACCTAATAAATTAGCTGATGCAAGCTCAGGAGTAATAACCAGAAATCCCCAAAACTAGTCATAGTGGGAGCTTTTCAACAAATAGATTTTGAGACTATCATTTAATCTCACTGAGCTTTGATTTTCTTATTGTTTGAAGGAGGATAATTCAACCATTTATTCAAGAAATACCAATAAAAATGTCCTATGTACTTAACATCAAAATGCAAAATATCAATCCCGCCTTTGCCCCTGAGGATTTACTCACCCTGTCTACCCCATAAGAATTTTATGAAGATAAAATTAGATGTGCAATAATATGATTTGGCAAAATTTTTTTAAAAAAACTTTCTAAAAACAAATAAAATTCTCCTCATCATGCAGACCATTACTTTTAAAAATGATAAAGAGCAGTGTTTATTCTTTAGTGAATATACCTTAGGGAATAGATTTTCAAACATCAAAAACCACACACCAAAACACAGGGGTGTGCCCTTATTTTGTTGAAATAAACACAAGGCTTTAATGCTAAAATGTTAACTATCTCCTTATATTTCCTTTCTATGATCCTAGGAAAGGCAAATAGCAATAACAATAACTTTTTTTATATATTTGAGTAATAATGGCACTTGGTCTTACCTTATTTGCATGTGTCCCAACCTAACTGGTTACCTCTAACTCAAAAACATTCCGTTTTAGTTTGGCAATTAAAATCTCTGTGTGTGCACAATGGCGAACTTCTGTCAGTGAAATCTCATTTAAACCGTAATTCATTAGTAAGGAGAATGTATTTTAAAGACCAAAATTTAAATTAAAGAACTTGCAGTGAAACATTAACATTCAGAGAAGAACTATACAGTCGGATCAGGTGAGGGAGTACGAGATGACTGAGAGCCTTTTGCTCTAAGTCATATGTTTAGTGTTGAAATTAGATTCTGTGTGGGATTAGTTGGCAGTCGGTGCAGCTTGCCCATTTGGAAGGAGTCTGATTTTTTTTTTTTTTCAATGAGAGTTTCTTTTTTCATTATTACTCTTGAACGGTCCCAGTAGTTCTAGTTACATGTGTGTTTGGAATGTTTCTACATTGAGTGGATGCATTACATTCCCTCATGTTTATTTCAGACAGGACTTCTATCTGTTTTAGTACAATGGATACCTGTTCTATGGGATTTTATTTTTTTCTTTTTAAAGAGCTGTGGATCAAAGTGTCATGAAGAAAACATATTGCATATCCTGAAACACCTAATCAAATTGCAGCTAGAAAGGTCCTTGAAAATATTAGTGACACAAGAAATGTCTTTGGGAATATCTTCATCTTACATGTATTTTTTTTTTTCTGAAGTGCTTCATTATTCATGTATTATGAACTGTTCTTAGGATGTGGCTTAGATCTTCTCCTTCAGGCACTTTGGTCTCCAGTGACCTGTTAAAATGGTCTTAGCACATTCACTAGGCTTTTCATTGCAGTCCAGCCTGTTTATAAAAACGATCCATCAATACTGTGTTCAGATGACAGTCTACGTGGGACTTGCCTTTGCTTAACCAGCTTGTCTAATGTTGAGAGCGTAGATTTCTATCCAGGAATGACATCTTGAATAAGTTTGGGTTGGGGCACAATGCATTCTTCTTCAAGTCTATTTTATTTTATTTTTTTTTCCTCTTCAGACATTTCCTTGCTTTTACAAGGCTATAAAAATAGGAACACATTTTCCTTTCCTTTGAAATGATGTTGGCCCCAGTTTTCCTCTTCTCTAGAGTATAATTAAATCTGCATGCAAAGAAGAAAATGTTTATGAAATCATGATTTTGATGCTATATTCACCCCCAGTATCTATAACAGTCCATTGCACTTCTGCTTGTTGACATCAACTGAATTATCTGAGCTGATATGTATGATGTTTATCCTTTATAGGATGTTTTTCTTCAAAAGTAATAGGCCCAAGAGTTCCCCAAAAGGTAGTTTTCACAGTTGGTAGCCACATTCTGGACTGATTCCTGTCCTTGTTGCAGACTTGACTAATTAGACTGAATTAAGGTGGCTCAGAATGCTGTCAGTGACAGATATGTGACACAGGTGCCAGTTCTAGCCCTGATGCTGAAGATGTGGTCTACTTTGCTCACTTCAGCAACACTTGATTGAGCTTCCAACTGGGTTTGTGTGTATTTATGAAAAATGAAAATGGTTCTCAAAAAGGGGTGACTCACTTTTTATTCTTTTTTTTTTTTTTTTCCTTTTTCCTTTTTCCTTTTTATTGGTACCGGGAATCGAACGCACGACTGCCTGCTTGCAAGGCAGGCGCTTATGCCGCTGAGCTAAACCTCCAGCCCCACTTTTTATTCTTTTTAACACCAGTCACAAGTGAACTTTACCTCTCATGGGGTGGGCTGAGCTGACAGAGTGTGTGCCTCTTCCCTCAATGTGACCCTGGCTTGAATGGGGTCTCACCATTTCCTTTCTGCCACCAGCATCCTCTAGGGCCTGCTCTAAATCAGCTTATATTCTTAATAGTCAAAATGCAAAGAGAATCCCAAGAGGATGATTTCGTGTGCCAAGGGAAAAAAAAAAAAGAGCATGAAAGAGTGTTTGCCACGCATCTTTGTAGCCCCTGGTAATTCACACTGCTTATTCTACTCTTTTAGGTAGAGAGCTGCAAACAGTTGACATTTTGTCAAACTTAGGATAATGTCATAGTTGACTTTTTCTTTATAGAATGCCGAAGTATACATTACTCAAAATAATTATATCTAAATTTTCTGAATATATGCCCTTATATACAGTTAATCTTGTATCTTATTGTTAATCCCCTCAACAACCTTATGAGGAAAGATAATATTAATTATCCCAGTCCTACATTTGCTGAAACTGAAGCTTTGATTTTTTTCTAAGGTAAGAGAGCTACAATATAGCAGAAAGAGCCCTCTAGGTCCATTTGTCTGACCCCAATGACATATGATCTAAACCAGTCATTTTGTGCATCTTTAGAATCATATTGTAAGGAAGACCTACTTACTTATCATCACTTTATAAGTGCGGAAAGTAGGGCCCATGAGGTAGCATTTATTTTTTACTATTTAATAAGAGAACTGGGACTCTGTATGTTGATCTCTTAATTCTCAGTTAAAATCTTATGCAGGACACCTTCTAGGCATCCCAATAGATTTTTAAAGAAATAATCCTGTTAAAGTAACATTATCCAGATCATGTTAAGGTTTTGTATTTGTTTACTATTTTATACATAACCTGACAACAAGTAAGGATCTATCACTTATGTAAGATACATAATTCTGAATTTCAAGGATGAAATACTTGCCTATACTTCACCTTGTAGCTTGTGTCCTGGGATATCCCTAAACACTCTTTTCTGGCCTTATTACTTTACTCTTTCATTTCCAAAGATTTTATGTGAATTTTCTGTTGAGTAATTGGCCCTATTTATTCTCTGATTTCCTTTTCCTTAATATTAATTAACAGTATTTGTGTCCTGAAAGATTTAGCTGTGGTTTCTGAAAGTAGAGTATGTTGCTTGACTTCAGTTGTGTTTTGCTCCCACGAGGCAGCAGCACAGTGCTGTGCAGACATTATGAGTTTGGCCTTAAGAGATACCTGAGGTCCAAATCCCATTCTAAAAGCCTTATTTGCACAAATTTAGTCAATTCTTTGACTTTTCCAAACAGCAGTTTCTTTGTTTGAAAGATTGGGATAATAATGCCGATCTGGTAGAACTGGAAATGTGATCACGTAAGAAAAGAACACAAAAAATAATGATACTTGAAATCACTTAGTTTTCTTCTTGTTTATATTCTATGAAAATATTGGAGAAATGCTTCTTGTCAGGGCAGGGATTTTAGTTCAAGAATTTACTCAGATAGAAAGAGGTAAGTCATCTTTTACCTGATATTCAAAGTTGCTGAGAGTCTAGTAGGCATGTGGATTCAAAGTGGAGTGAAGCCAGCTGTGCAGAAAGATTACTTTCCTAAGTGCTCCCACACTTGGTGCACAAGCTGTCACACTTTATTATTACCATATTTCATCCGGAAGAATACAAGGTAGAAGAAAGACTAGTTACAAAAGAAGAGAGAAAGGTAGAGTTTTACCTGATAAAGGACAAATCTCCATTTGGCTTGTGGTCATGGAAAACATGAGTTGAATTATTTGGGTTCAGGGCCAAATGATTTTTAGTTACATCTGTAGCTAGATCTTTCTCAAGCATACAATCTCCTCGGATTATAACAGGACTTGGATGTTAATTATTAATTAACAGTAGAATTGTTGATACTAGTCAATATGTTAATTTTTACCATCTGAGGGAAAAATTCAAGATTTAGTGGATAGTATCTGACAAAGTTAATAAAAACACCTAAATCATCAATAATTGAACTCCTGTATTTTAAAGCTTTCACCAATATATTTGCTTACATTGCCTCTCAATCAACAAAGGTAATAGACAAGAACTCTGATAACCCTCTTATAATGAATACCATTACACTTTTGAGAAAACAGGAACTGCGAATGGAGTGCTAAACTGATAAGCTGTGAAAAACACTAGAAAATATATTCTGTTTCTTTCCTGAATCAAAGCATCATTCTGGTTATGTGATATCAATGCTCCTATCTGAAATCCCTGTTTCCCAGATTGATAATCTTGGAAGATCGACTTGTAAGTAAATTTTGTCGTTATACGTAGAATCATTTTAAATATTTATTTAAAATCCTTGCACTTATTTTAAGTAAACTATTCCATGTAGGAGACACAGAAATCATTTTATAAATCTTTCACTAATAATTTATAAAAGCTGATGGATTGCTAAGCTATACTTAGGATGCTATGACAAGTTGTACTGTTTTGAAATGAAATTAATAAAATGGAAAATCATTGCCTGTTCAGCTCTAATTGTTAGTGTCATCAACTATATGGCTTCCTAAGGGCTAAATATTTGTTCACAATTTCATGATCATTTCAAAGCTGATTGGAATATTTATTAAGCAAGGTTTGGGCTTTTCCCAGAGAGAAGGTAGATTATGCATCTGCCAGAATAGGCTATGATAGCACATCCAAAAATCTCAGTGTTCTGACATAAAATAGATTTTCTGCCCACAGTATGTGAACAAAGCCAGTCATCAGGAGTCTGATCTTCAGAGTAGTTCGAGGGACCTCACTTCATAGATGTTTCAGCCAACACATATTGATAGCCCGTTTTAAGATGAAGGGCAAATTACATAGCATACATTAGGTCTTGCATCCTCCACGTGTGCATCACTTCTGCTCATACTTATGGGCCAAAGCCAACCTCATGATTATGTTCAATTCAAAAGCTGTGGAAGTGTAATACCTTATTTGCATGCATGAGGAGTTCTAAACTGTATTTGAAAAGCTCCAGGATCTACTAAAGCTGGGATTCCAGATTTACTTACTTGATGGCTTGATGCTATTTGATTTGTATCTAACAGAAGAGGTCAAGACTCTAATCTAAAACAGGTTAAGCTTCACTGTTCCCGTCTTCAGATGGTGGCCTTCAAGGTTTTATGAGATGCCATGTTTAATTTGGTTTCTTCAGGATATCAAACTGCTTTAGCTGTTTGACTAAACCCTCTGGGAGTGAAACCAGCCTAACTTATATGTATCGAGAGAAATTTTGATATCACAGTTTTTCAAAAGATGCTAGTTAAATTTCACTTACTTAGGCCTCTGAATATCCCCTATTGTATTATCAAATTTTCTCTTTACTGGCTTACAAATAATAGGAAATCCATGAGATTAGAATTACTTTTAAATTAAAATCTATTATTTCATTTTTTTTTTGATGTACACTCTCTTTCCTAGAAAATACGAAGATAAGATCCAGAGATAATTACTTAATCCACGATAGGTACAGTCATTGGAATAATTTTCTAAATTCAAATACAACAAATGGTTGTATTTTCTAATGTAAAAAATTACACAGATGTGGTATGGTGGGAAACTTTGGTTATAGAACAAGATCCCAGTTAGAATAACAGAGAAGTACATTGGTAAAACTGGGTGGTAAAAACACACAAAGAGAGGTAATTGAGTACAGTATAAATGAAAAGACATAGCACATAATTTTACCTAAATAAATAACAGCAATGTCAACTATTTGTAAATTTGAACCAATTGTACCAATTTTTCTTGTAATTTAGGAAAATGGTATTTATTTTAGTTAGACTTCCTGTTTTACAGGGGACCCCATTCAATTTAGGAAGGCACAATAAAGACTTTTAATTGCTAAATACGAACATGAAGTAATGAAGTGAAAATGGAGAAATACTTCATGTCCCTATGAGAAGCTTCTGTTTCTATTTTTCCCAAAAGAATAATATTAAATGTCATGTAATAGTTCTGCCCTCACTCTGTAACATGTGTGATTATGTGACAATGACATATTTCTATATCTAGGGTAGCTAACCTCCTTTTGGATGCAATCAAAGATAGCTTCAGGGTATTCTAAATTTTCTATATAGATTTTAGCAAAGCATTTAAAGATTGACACAAGATAGTATTTTGTTAGAAGGACTTGAAACTCTGATACTCAAAAATCATCATTTCTTCTCCCACAAAGAATGGTAAATTCATCAAATTAAAATATGTGTACCAAAGACAAAGCTTGCAAATTAATATTACTCCTGGATGACAGCCCAAAGCCTTCATGTAGAACTCATAAAGAGACTGACACATGAGGACAGATACTGTACATTCATTCCTGTGTGTGAATCATTCTAGAAGAGGGTCTAAAGCTTTTCAGTCTTCTCCTTTCTTCAATCAACATAATGCTAAAAGAAAAAAAAAAAGTAATAGAGGTCGGCACCTCTGCTTTGGGTAGGCTTTGGACGTAGCAAGGAATTTGAAAAGGCAAATTAGTGAAGATCTGGGAAAGCAATCTAAGGCTTCTCTCTCCTTACTTTCTTGGTATCCCAAGTGAAAAAACTACAGTGTAAGCTTATAGCATGTGACTGAGGTCAGCCTTCAGGATAGGATAGGATTAAACAATTGGATGACGGCCCACACAAATTATGGACCTGGAATGTGCATAGTATGGTTGTTCTGAATTTCTTAAAACAGTTACTCTATTTGATTTATTTACATAGGTAAAAAAAAAAAAAACAGGTTATAAATTCAAGTGTATGACCAAGAGTGGATTCTATACTATACTCACCTAAAAACTTTGATTTGGTCCACGTTTTAAGAATAAATTTGATTAGATATGTCAGTTGCCTAGAAAAGGGTTAGTCATACCACAATAAATATTTGTTATACTAATTAACAGTTTTAAGATGTCTGGTATCACATGATCTGCTGTTAAGTATAACTAATACAATTGCTTATAATTCCTAGGGTTTAAAATCTTACCAAGAAGTTTTTTTTTTTTTTTAATATTACCCACTAATTTTATGTTTTATTGGTTTGAGACTGAAGACTAATTTTTAAGGAAAGGCTTTCTCTAAGGTATGCTGACATTTTAGAAGTAATTTTCTATATATCGATAGTGCATGACTGGATACACCTGAGGGTGTAGCAACAGTGTATGAGGAGAAGTGTATGAAAACCCAAATGCTTCGGGGTTCTCATTTTTTTCATACTCTTTAAAAATCATCTCTATGCTAAACTGCTTTCCACTTTATAACTCTGAGTCCTAAATGACTCTCAATGACCTAAAAATTTTCAAGTTCTTCCATTTTTATATTTTGAAGTATGGTGAATATCTATTTCCTAAATTTTATGTTATCCTTACTTATTTGAGCCAGCAGGTCCAAGAGATTTTTTGGAACGCCTTTTAAAATACTAGGCTTAATAAATTCTTTAACTGCTTTTTTTCATTTCATTAAATTACTTGAAAGTGCTTGCTGATTAGCCACTTCACAGAGAAAGTGAAGTTAAAGTTATTAAAATCTCTTCAGTGCCTTGGAGGAAGTGTTATTTAGAGAAATAACAAAAACTGAATTGCTCGTGATTTTACTCATTGAATGTTGTCCATCTTCTTAGTCCTTGCCTTCTGACACCACTCGAATTACAAAGAATCTGGGTACTTGGAAGATTTTGTTTCCTAATCCTGTTTATTTTTAGAAATGCTAGCTAAGAATCCACATGTAAGTGCAGTTTTCAGTGTTCCTCAAATTTCTACTTAATTTTAAAATATAGTATATTCCTATTCTTTGGGATGTTTAAACAACAGAGATTTATATTCACCCTAAGGTGCGTTATCAAATTTTGAAAAATTAGAACAGAAAAGAAATGAAACTTCAGGCTTCACATAATACATTCCTTTATTATGATCCTTAAAACTAAAATGCCATGGAGTTAATATTATGGACATGATTTATATCTAACACTTTCTTACTATAGCTTTTTAGGGGTCTCAAGCAGACAGCATTCTCAGTTCACCATCTAGCATGTCTTTTCTTTATGCAGTTTTAATTTGGACCAATGATTCCTAAAATGTGGTCTCCTAAAGAAGTAATATCAATGTCATCAGAGAACTCCGGGCTTTTCCCCACCTGGTGAATTAGAAATTTGGGGGGTGGGGTCAGGAATCTGTGTTTATCAAGTCCTTTTTGTAATTATGATGCAGATAAATTTGAGCACAACTGATTTACAGATTTACTGTGGAATAAAAAAACATGTTTATGATTGCAATTCTTCAGCTTATTGGGTACAAGATAATTCCAGAAACTAGGAAGCCCCTTTAAACTGCGGGCTGTAAGAGCAATAAAGTTGGGAAGAATTTCTTTTTTTTTTCTTCACAGAGGTCAGTAGATTGTTCCAAAGCTGAAAGACCTTGCAAGGAACGGAGGTCTAGATTAAAATTTTTATGGATACATCACCACCAAACAATCCTTTGACTTCAGTGTGGCTTTACTTTCAGACATCTCATATAAATAGAAGCAATTTCAGGGTGTTGATGGTTCTAAAGTCCCTATATTACCTAGGTGGTTCATTTGAATTTCTGCTCTCTTTTTGGCATGAAATTAGAAGGGCAAATATCACTAAGGTTTTTTTAAGATTTAGGGCCAATCACAACTCAAGATTATAATGAGCATTGATTTAAGTTTGCCAGATAAACTACAGCATACTTTGTTAAATTGGAATTTCAAATAAACCATGTATGACTTTTTTTAGTATGAATGTGTTCAATGAAATATTTGTAATATATTCATACTGTTGTAGTTAGGGGTTGTGCAGAGAATAATTAGAATCAGAACATGGAGTTTATAAAATTGTTTTATAATGGTCACCAGGAGTTAACACAAGAAAATGCAGAAAATCTCTCCACAACACTAAAAACATAGAATATTTAGTCAAGGGCCTAAATCCCAAAGCAGTGTCCCACATGAGTCCAGATGAAGACCCAGAGCTCATTGCAATGCCTCCCAGGAGTCCACCTGGAGATCCAGAGCCCACAGGAAGGACTCACACCAGTCTCTTTTATGTATCTATGCCAGGAAGGCCCAAAGGTCAGCGGTGGAAGCCAGAAAGCCTATTGCAGCGGGGTGAAGCAGCTGTGCTGGTGTGACAAGGGCTCTATGCTGGAGCTGCGAAGTCACACTCACAACAAAGACCAGGGCTGTCCTGAAAGGCACTATAGCCCTCCTCAGTGACATGGAGGTCCCGAACTCCTCCTTCGACAAGCACAGTCGAATATCTGCCAGAAGGCCAATGTGATGAGTTCATCTTGGAGACCAAGTGGCACACATCTTCCCCTCTAGAGCCAGGAAGCAATGCTCGATATGAGGACCAGAGCTTCTTCAGGACAACCAATGGCTCAAACAGCAAGTCATAACAGAACCCACAATGCCTCAATGCCTCAACGCAACAACGTGTTAACACCTTCCTTCTCTTTCTCCAACTCTCTATTTATGCTGGCAACTTCCTCAGGTGAAGCATCTATGCTTAGTGCCATGCTGATGTAATCCAGCTGGCATTAAATTGACCACCAGTTCTTAATCCATAACATAGCAAAAACCATATTTATTATCTTTCTGAAATTCCAATTTCATGCATTATCCTGTATTTTTATTTGCTAAATCAGATAGATTTAAACAAGTGACTGCTAAGACTGGTTATCCAACCCAACAATTTTTTTGCGTGTGTCATACTTATTGTATTTAATCAAACTGTATACTTGCTGCAGTGTTGATATATTAATACATTTTTTTGTTTTCACATATAAATACTATTGATCATTAACAGTTTTAAAATCCATCTTTGATCGGATATGACAAAGTGTACACCTAAAACCAGTATATATGTATTTTATGTGAATTGTCTTTAGGTAGAAAAATATACTGTATCATATGGCTTGATTAGATGTAATGCAATACAACTTTATCTTCCTAATTGATATGAAAAATATTTAGTGAAAGCAACATGTAACTATTTTTAGCAAAAATGTAAATAAATTCTGAAGGTGTATTTTCAGGTGATTGATGAGTCATCTTTAAGGTTATGAAGACTACTTTTGAATAATTATCATAGCAGCTCTTGTGCAATATTCTAAGAAACCACAACCCTCTAGTTACTGTCTGATTATCACTACTTTGATTTGTGAAGCTCACTGTAAGACAATTTGTTGTTGTAACCCATTTTTACTAATAAGAAAATTGAAGGGTGAAAAGTGCTGAGATTGGCCTAAGACCATATTGTGGGAGAAAACTACTCAAAATATATTTCTAAGAAGAGAAAACTTTGTGTACCTTTTCTGAGATAAGCACTTTTATATACTTATATCATGAATTTTTCTGAGCATATTGCATGATAAAAAACATATTATGTTTTGTTCTACTTACAAATAATTGAATGTAGTCTTAGAAGAAAAAAATTTCCTATATGCCATATATAGCAAATAATGTAGCAATGACTTAAGTATAATGCTCTATTAATAATGTTATGTATAGAATCTTCTCAGAGCATCAATAATCATTTATCAATTTAGCATGTTCATAAATTGTTTTATGTTTCAGAAATTATAAATGTGCTTTGTTAAATAAAATTTTTCTTAAATGTCTCTTTTTCCCTATAATGAACTATCACAATTCATTCAAAACCTAAGAAGGAATAAGATGTGGTACAGGGTCTTCATTCATAATAAATTCTCCATGTGACAGCATTGAATTAGATGACAAAGGACTAAAATTACCTTTCAAATAAAGACCCATAGATTTATAAAGCAAAAGGAATTAAGACCAAACCCAAAACTCATTTAAATTCCTGTTTCTTCTGCTGATGTAGAAAGTTGGAGAGAATGCTAAATAATACATAAAATGATAAATTTTTATAAACTCATCAGAGATGTGAAGATATACCACAATCCATTACCCAGAAATCTGAGACAGCTTCCTCCAAAGAGTGAGGACATGAGTAGTGGCTTTCTGGATTAGGTGAGCAGTATGGTAGGAGAATGACCCTAGCATAGGCTGAGGTAGATATTCCACCTATAATATCTAATGACTTATCAATATCTGTAGAAAATTATTTGGAGCTGACACAAGGAAAGTTCACAGCCAGGCACAACCCTTCTCCATAACATGAAGCCAGTTGCACACACACAGACTGGGGCTGGATGGGAAACCAGAGGAAACTTCCTCCGATGATGTCAGCCTTGGAGAGGGGAGAAACACAGATCCTGTCTGGATCACTCTATTCTGTGTTCTTGAAGAAGAAATTTTCACACCCTTGGTGGAAGGGCAGTAAACTGTCTTGGAGTTGCACAGGTGAACAGGCACAGAGACAAGGTGAAGGGAATCAGGAAAAATCTTTGTGTTAAAAGAATATGAAATCAACCTGGCCAGACCATTAGTGTTCCAGGCCTGGAAGGATATGACAATAGAAAAAAAAATTAAAAGTGTAAAGTGGAATTTGACTGCCAGAGGAGGAAGAGATCTCTGAGAAAGCTCTGACTCAGAGATGTACAATAGAGAGCTTACCAATAACAGCTACTCAACAAGAACAACAGAGCAAGATCCCCTGAACACTAGGCTGGCCTCATAATGAAGTAACTTATGTAGTGTACTCGGGAGGATTTGCAGGAACCTGCAAATTTGCAGGAACCTTCACAGAGGAAGAGCCCTCTGTGATTCTGGCTTCATAGAAAAGCCTCCAGTTGACTACGGAACAAAAACAGTGAGTAAAAAATTCTGGTAACTGAATTTCAGCTCCCAGTGAAAGGAGCACAAAAGTTATTTGAAACATGTATTACTCCAAAGGTGATCAAAGGAGCAACAAAAACAATACAGAAGTTCAGCACATCTCCTAAACTGATGGACTGCTTTAGTCTACTCACAATAAAGACCTAGCAGAGAGATAAACTCACTTTCAAGTGTAACTGCTATTTCTCAGTCTCTACTGCCCTATCTGTATGTCTAATAAAATATTAAATGACAAAGTAAGAAAAAAAGTATCATCAAGAGACAATATAATCAATGTGACCAGACTAAAATAGGGCAAAAATGTTGAAATTATCACATGAAGTTTAAGTGTAGGTATTATGATCTTCAAATCCCTCTGGAGAGCCAAGAATGGTGGCATACTCCTGTAGTCTCAGCAATCTGAGGTGGAAACAGGAAGATTGCAAGTTTAAACCCAGACTGGGAAATTTGGTGTCTTTAGGAGACCTTGTTTCAAATTCAAAAATTTTATAAGGCTTCCAATGCTTCTCAGTGTGATCACAGGTTCAAACTCAGTATAGGGGATAAAAAATATAGTCTAGAGTAAAGCACAATCACTCTCTGCTTGCAAGGCATATTAAAAATTGAGACACTGGGGGAGAATTGTCTCTTAATAATATCTATCCTTCATTTCTACAATTTTTTGATTTCCAGTGAAATTCACATTGTTTTGACCATACTGGTTTATCTGCCTGACAAGATGTGACCTATTCCACTCAAATTTTTTTTTTTTTTTTACCATATTTCATTTAATTAAAAGTTACTATCTTCAGAGCTCTGGGCAACTGGGTGAGGGAACCAGTAGTATTAAACTTAAGTTCTTGAAACTATCCTGCTGGTATTCCTTAGAAAGCCAGGTAGCTTTATCCTTAAATGTTTTAATTAATTTTCCCTCTCAGCCTGAGCCATTACTCTAGATATAGTAAGATATATTAGTGACTACAAAACTCCATATAGGAGAAAATCTAGGAAGTTTCCACTCTGTAAACCAAATGTGAACACTCAGTTAAAACTGAAATGAATGCTTTTGAACCTTTTCAGCTAAGGTCAGGAACAACTGACTTCTCATCTTTTCTAGCTGGATGATATCATAACAGCAATAAATATCAACAGATCATTGCAAATTAAGAATTAGATCTACCCTGAGGAGGTTCTGCTGAGTAACTCAAGGTAGTCTATTTTGGGACAATCTTTGTAGTTACTGGCAGCACATGACATCTACTGATAGTCTTTCCTTAAACATATTGAACTCCTTTATCACCATCTCTGAGATAAAAATCACTATATTTTTGGAAAAGGAGCAAGTTAATGTCAGGCTTCTGGGCAAGAAGGAGATTCACAAAGGTTCATATGATGTCCCTAGAATTAAGTATTTGTTACTTCTCAAATGTTGAGAATACCAGATAGGACATTCCTCGATAGGGAGTCATTTGTTAACATTGCTTCCATAACTGGAAAGCTAGGAAAGAAGATTTTCAGTTCACCTTGAATAATTACCCTTCTCTTTGTTTCTGGAGGGCAGTAAGTTCAACATCTTTTGTTTGTTTACCTTTGTACATGACATCAGCCATTTAATCTTCATCCACATTCCAGAATGATGAACAATGGCAAAAATATCAAAGTGGGCAGAGATACTGGGGCTGTTGGTAGATGTTTTGTGTTAGAGGCATAACGACTGGGGTCAAGCCATATTGTTTTCAGTAAGTCACTAAGGCTAAAAATGTAGTGCAAGATTGGGTCACGGTTATGAGTTGGAGGATGACAGACCCTGTTGTTGACTGCATTTAAGATGCTTGGTCATGTGCAAGCAGAGACATCTTTTATGAAACTGAATGAGACCTATTATGTCCCCCACTTTTTGTATGTGTGGGCTGCTATGGGGGGGGGCTTGGAAAGAAGGGTCATCAACAATGTGGGCATTCTCTTATGATACAGGAACATGGCAATCCTATTTGGCACACTTGAGAGTGTACTGACCATGTGTATCATTGCTATTAAGGAAAAGAAAGAAAAATATGCCTGGGATTGGTGAAAGCAGAATCATAAATTTTCTAAGTAGGTCTATATAATCCCTATCCCATTCTTCTTGATCATTACCTTGAAAAAGGCCAAGGGGAGAAATCCCTTCTAGTGATAGCAGCATTCTGTAGCCAAACCACCCTATGAAGGCAGAGATGAAGAAATTAGAGTCAGAAATCTCTCTAAGTGAATTTCTAAAGGGGCTCTTTGGTTCTCAAACTTATTAGATAGCTGTGGGTATTGCAGAGTATGGAAGCCCTCTGAGTAGTGTGCCTATGACCTCTACTAAGTGGATTTGCAGACAATTATTTGTTTAGAAAGCTCAAAAAGTGACACACAGTAGTATCAAAGTTGTGGTGATTGATTGCACTAGAAGATTCACATGGTGATCTGAAAATATCTTGGTATCTGGGAGGTGCTGCTGATAACCCTCAAAGTCAGTGAAAGGTTTGATATAGTTTAACCAGAAGTGGGTAAGAACCATGTCCAGTGTTTTGTATTCTTTCTCACTAGGAGAAGACAAGTCAACTGTAGCAGGAGTGACAATTTCTGAGATACATTAATAACTTCTGTGTCAGGAACAATTACTTTGTTCTCTGTCAATAATGAAGGATACATTACCATGTCTGATAGCATGATAGAGCTGGGCAACATTGGTTTGACTGACAGGTTGTAGGCTTGATCAGTGGTTTGATTCTACCTAATCTTCTCAGACAATGAGGTCTTACTGCAGACATCCACATGAATGACCCACACATTTTGACCTATTGCTATGACATATTTCTCTAGTTCACAGCTCCAAAAATGGATATCTTCAATTTACTAATGTATTGTTTTCCACAATGGCAAGGCAACAAGTCAGTAAAAATAGATCAGTCCATCAAATGAATGGTAGCTAGATCTGTCTTGTGGCTTTGAGTTGTGCCCCTTTAGTGAAGCATCCATCTTTGATTCTACACACTCAGTTGAGATTTAATGGCTGCAGCCCACACTGGGCTTTAGTTTAGCGGAGCCATCAGTGAAACTGGCCCAAACTTTCAGAGAAACTGCAAATCAAAGACCCCTTCAGATCAACTTTTTCATGCATGGAAGCATGAATGATAAAAGTTTTTCACAGAGGGAAAACATATAACTTGTTCTTGTAAAACCAAAATAATTTGAGGTCAATAGTGTTCTTTAAATATACCACTGACCTTGGACAAGTGAGGCATGGTAAAGCCTTTTTGCACTGATAATAAGCCCAAGTCAGGGCTCATGCATTCAAATAAGGCAGACTCACAGGCATCCTTGTGGAATTGACTTTCCATCGGAGTTCAATGGTAAGCAAATAAGTGTCTCTCAACCCAGCAGCAGAGATGATAAATGACTCCTAACCAAAGGAGCTCTCTTCAGTGGGGGGTGTCTTTTTTGTGAGAGATGATCACCAGTAAAGTCAGATTAAAAACTTGAAGTTCAAAGGACTTGCTAGGTATGTGAGGGCAAAATGCAGATAGGGTTTTACAGATTTCCTGGAATGTTTCTAATGTAGCCCATTGCACTGGGCCTCTTCAAGACATACTGGCTTGTGGCTTACCTAATAGAAGAAGCAATGTAAAAATGCCTGAGGTTGGCAAGCACTGACCCAAATACCCAAGCAGTTCAATTTGGAGTTGGGCCTTTCTTTGGTGACAGAAGGGTAAAGTAGCATGCTTTCCTTGAGAGACAGGAAATTGACCTTATGGAACCCTCTATGCAGGCTCAAGAACTTTACTTGGTGACTGATGTGCTGCTTTCTTATTCCAGTGGGAAAGAATCTTTTTTTTTTTTTTTCCAGTGGAAAACATTTCTGGAACATATCTGAGAAGAAAGGAAGTCAGTGCCTCTGTTCACGAGAGATGTAGAAATGTGAGAGACCTGTGTTAAAGTGTCTCTCTCAGGACCTCGCACTAAAAAGACTGAATTTCATTTCATGTACATTGTATCTGACTTCAAAAAAAAAAAAATCCCGTCTCCATTTCATTTAAGAAAGCAGAAAGATGGGGAAGTGAGGTGATCTGGAAGTTATTTCTTTCTCTGTCCTTAACCTGTTTCTGCAGAGACATTTTTTTTAAAAATAACATAAAAATGGGAACAAAACAAACCATGCAATTGAGTCATGTGGGTTCTTCAGTGAAAAAAACAAATAATATAGTGTGTACCCCAATACTATCACCACTGAATTTATCAAAGTGAGTTCACACAGTTCTATGTACTTTAACAAACTCAAAGGTGAGTAAACACGTTTCCTAATATTGTAATTACTGATTATTCTCAGAAAATATAGAATGTATGGCGATCTGTTTGTTAATATTTCAAAGATCTCACATTATCAGGAAAGAAAGAAGTGCCTGTCCTCTATTGGAGTCTCTGAAATTAAATTCATTTTTAAGTAAAAATCAATTATTTTAGATTGTCTTATCAACAAAATGTTTCTTCGGTTCATGCCAATGGTTCTCAAATTTGGCTGCTTCTAAGAACTACCTGGAGAGTTTTAAAAGTAATGACGCCAGACTTCATACCTAGAGATTTTGATTTAATTGGTCTGGGTTGCAATTCCTGTATGGGTGTCTTTTAAAATTCCCCAAGTTATTCCAAGGTTACAACCAGGGTTGAGAACCACCGGCCGGCCTATGCAATGGAATGCACTGCGGTATAATTTTGCGTTAGCTCCTTGGTCTGTGACACCATTTTAACACAGAACCTAGAACATTATTTAAGCCTTTAAAAAGCATAAGTACACAAAACAATTTAAGAATTTTATGGCTTTGACTTTAAAATTCAGATTGAAAGGTGAGATTTAAAAGATGTCATTAATCTATTTGAACAGTTCTTAATTGGGGGAGGGATGGTGAATGTGACAAATCAGAACCATCTGGGTCATTTTTTCCAAAGTAAAATAACCATGTTCTCACCAGGAGATTCCAATATTTGGAAAGGCATGTGAATAGGGAAAGGAAAAATGTATAATTTTTAAAAGTTCAGATGATTCTTACCTCCCCATCCCTGGCTACAACTACTCCAGCTTCTATAGAAAAACCACCGCTTTACTTATTTTGCTTGTAACTTGCCAAAGAAGTTAGGTAGATGTTACAGTGATCAGTGGTTAGCCACAAGTCTTTACCCTCCTGTTATGTGATCAGGATAATCATACTGAAGCTTCAAAATACAAGACTTAGAAAAAGAACACTATTGGTTGGGAAAGACACTGCAAATTAAAGCAATTTAGACACAGAAATAACCAAACGCTTTCTTACTTTAAAAAATGATTCTAGGAACAGTTAAACATATGTTTTCTCCTTGGAAATATAAGAATATATCATATAAACTAGTTATAATATTAATAAGTGAAAAATGTCATGTTTTGGCATCCAGATTTCATAATAAATTTTTGGAATAACCCAAATAAAGCACAAAATAATTGTTACTACTTTTAAACTTAAAAAATGTTTCAAAATTTCTTTTCTATAAATATACTACATGGTGTTTGACATAGGGAGGTAAGTGGGTGATTTTCTGTCTCTCAGTGTGGTCTGAGGGAAAGTAGGATCCCATCACCTCTGAAACACAGAATCCACTCCATACCAGCTTAATCAGTATCGACTTTTAAAATATCCCCAAGTGATGTGTACGCAACATGAACATTTTAGAAGTTCTGCTTTAGGCTACTGTTTATAAGACAGTCACCTAAACTACTGCCCAGAAATGAGCAAGAATGTCTCCAAATATCTTTAAAACCAACATCATATAACTCATGTAACAAAATATTATAAAAGGATAGCAAAAACTTTAAAAATCTTAATCCTTACCTATCACCATTGAACAGCATCCTTACAAAAACACTCTGGAATTTTCCTTTTTATCTTTGAACACAGCCGATAGATGATAGCCAGAACTGAGCTTGCTGCTCGTACTGGTAATGGTGGTGTTGCATGTTTTGTTTTTATTCTTTTTCTCTCAGTTTTCCATTTCTATTTCAAAAAGTGAACACAACAGGCTGTAATTTGCCAACAAGCAGAAGTGCAAACTGCTCTTTGGGGGAAGAATGAATGGATCATTACCATAGTCTCGCCTGCTTTTTTATGTCAAATCAATGCTATGTAATGTTAGTTGTCTAGTTTTGAAACAACGAGATGCAAGGGGAAGAACAGGACAGACAGGGCACAGACTTAAACTATGTCTTCTTAAATAAATGACATTTCATTTTTCACAGTTATAACAAAAATCAAGTTATTCCAAGTGATTTCCAAAATACGGCCACTGCTTACATAGTAATATTATGATGATAAAAATGTTTAGAAGTCTTAGCCTTTTTCACTAGTGGAGCTTAACATTATACCATCTGAGCTTCTCTATTTTTAATACCATCTTCCATATCCCCTTCAGTCAGTATGATATTTGGACCTCCATGTGAGTATTATTCCATATTATTTTTCTCACCCAGTTAAGTTATGAATATCATCATGAGGGTAACACTCCAAGCTTTAGGTTAAGATGGGCACAGTAACTATTTTGAACTGAAACCATGATATCATGTGTATAGCATTTGCACAAGCAAGCAGCCAGAAGGGTTTTCCCTTTTCATAATGTGTGAAACACAGAGCTTTGCGTTTTCTAATTTATATAATTTGACTCTGGATGGGTAATTATATCACTAATAAACACCAGCTCTGAAAGTAATGTGGAGAGTATGCATTTCATAAAAACCTTGGAGAGTTGTGCCAATACGTGGACCATGTATGATGTAAAGGACCAATCCCTAATAAAGACCATGCCTTAGGAAGAATGCAGCGCAGATTTGCCTGAAGTTCATAGAAACAGGTCTGCGTTCTCAAAATAACACCTTGTGCCAAAACTCTTAATAGGAGGTGTTTGGCTGAATGCCACTGTAGTAGATTATACTGCCGTATTTCTGCAAGGGCTTCAATCCAATCTACTAATCTTTATAACAAAATGACTGAAAAATGCAAAGTCTGGAAAACAAAATTAGAATAACCTGTTTAATCACATCTCTACTTTTGTCTTTTCCTATGATTGTCTGCCATTTCCTTCCGAGGAGATATTTTTTGTTGTTATATTATGGGTTAGAAGAGAAAAAAAATAGTCTGGCTTTCATTAGGCCCTAATTTAATGATTTGATTTTCCTGAGTAGGTTACAGTGTGATCGCAAATTCATGCCCTATCACTGATAGGAGAAGCAGAAGTTTATGAAATACTACACTTTTAGGAAACAGTAGGGCCTCAGATATTTGCTACCATTGCAAAGGGAAATTTAAATGGAGCTGGGATTTTAAAAGTTATTGGTTTGGAGTTTAAAGCATAAGTCAAAATTAGACTGTACAAAGTACATTGGTCTTAAATTATAAAGGCAAAGTTTATGCTGCAATAAAAGTATTGAGAGGGGATAAATTATTTCCAAGAGTGCCTAGCACAACATGTAATATCTATTATTGATCAAATGAATGAACAAATCAATACGAATGTCAGCATTTCTTTCCTTTGCTTTGAATTAAAGATAACCTGTAAGAAATTCTAGAAAATATGTGTTAATTTATAACTTATATTCCAATTGTACCAGTTAAATTAAAATCTGATGTAAGTGTTTTTATCACATGCTAGTTTTTGGCAGTGCTTTCTATACTGGACCACAAGCTACTCCCAATATCTTCATTTTAGAGTTCAAAAGCCCATCTTTTCCTAAATGTTTTACTTCATCAGCCAACTTTAATGCTTTTGGCCAGCATCTCCTCCTCGCTTATGTCATCAAGTAAGAAATGGTCTGAAAAAACTCCAAATTTATAGATTTAGACCTTATCTGTCTTCTGAGTATCTTAAAGGCAAAATCATAGTTGATTACTGATTAGGACTCTCATACTGAAGAAATGTTAACCATATTTAGGATAAAATTAAAAGTAATCCTTAGTCTTTCTACCTCAGAAAAGAATCATTGTATACTTAGTTCTTCCAGTCAAAAGCCTAGAAGGTCTGCTCACTTCTTTGTTTATCTTTAGCTACACTCACATGTTAGCTACCTACATTTGCTGACTTAAGGCTTGCAGTGTATCTCAAGTCTATACTATGTCTCTAAGTTCAGTCCTTTATCAACTTGCTGCTGGATGAGTGCAAAAGCTTCTTGTCCATTCTTTTCTATATCAATTCATTCACTCCCAAATAACTATAGTGGTCCTAATAATCACTGTTTAAAGTAGCTGAACATCTTTCCCTTAGACCAATTCCTGGATCTGTGAGTTCCTGCACCTGCTACCTCCTTTTTATTCTTAAATCCCTCTCCTCCTTTTCCTCAGACTGCAATCACACTGGTTTCCTTTCAGATAAAATATGCAAAAATAGTTTCCTTTATACAGACTCTCATTTTTTTTCTCCTGTTTGTAATTTTATCTTCCTATTCCTCTTCTTAGCATGACTGTTATTTCTTACACTTCAGGTTGCAAATGACACATTTGACATCTCTGAGTACTTTAAAGTCAACCTTGGCTTTCAGCTCTCACAATTATGCTGCATCACATTCATTGCTGATGGGCTTCACAGTTTTATCACAATCCAGAAATTTCTCCTTGCTTCCTTCCTTTCATTTCCTCCTCCATTAATTTCTCTTCTTGCTCCTTAAATGTAAGCTCCATGAGGCTAAGAATCTTGTGTGTATTGTCTGCCACCTACATCCTGCTTATTGAAAATGTTCAGTAAATAGCTGCATCATAAATAAGATTGTGAAAGAATACTGTTCAGTAATGGTTTTCTAAATTTCACAAATAATAATGTATTTTTTTCTGTTAACATTTAAACAGGTAACATAACTGATTTGTTTTCTTTGTTCCATTGCATCATGTCCAGAAATCTTATACATTATTAACTTATGAGGATTTTGCCGTGGCCTCAAGATTTTGACCCTGCAAAATTCATTTCTAGTCATAATTGTCCTTGTGACGGTGGGAAGAAGTGGAAAGTATGGGAAAGTGATTAAGTCATAATGATTCCGTCTTAATGAATGGATTAGCTTCCTTGTAAAAGAGGCTATAGAGAATCTTTATTGCACTTTCTGACTTTCATGATGGGGATGGGAGGGCATGACAGTTATCTTCTCTTAAGGATGTATTGACAAGCCATTGGAGAGACAGGCGCCCTCCTCAGACACCAATGCTGGTGTCTTGAGCCTAGACTTCCCATTCTCTGGAACTGTAAAAAAAGTAAAAACTTTATGAAAAAACTAGTCTGCAATAATCTTTTTTAGAAGCATGAATGGACTAAGGCAGGACTACATTTTCCCATTTGGGCACCGTAGCAGTAGTGATGGCTGGGAGTGATTACTTTAATCATATAGTCCATAATGCTTAAATATAGAACTGCTCAAAGAACAAGTTGCTAATGTCCCCATAATTGCTGGGTACACGTTGACTATCACTCAAAGACAAATGCTATAATAACAAATTATGATACTGAGATTATTATTACTTGCCATTTGTTGAATTTAAGAAAGGAGGTAACTGTAGAGAACAATTCAAAAAACACAGAACCTTGCTTTAAAAAGCTGCAGAGGATTCGGGCTTGCATTTCTCTGCCTAACTCAATTTTCTTTCCTTTCCACCCCACCAGTGTGTGAATCTGACATGCTGAGCATGCTCTGTGTTCTCTCCAACAGATGCGAGCATGCATATGCTAATTCAACTCACTTCCTTCCTACTCATTCCTAAATTCATAACATCTTTGGTGTTTTCTAAACAAAAACACTCAAATTATCCAGATCACAAATACCGATAATGTGCTTGGCAAAACCAAGCTGCTGAGGAATTGCATCGTTTTTTTTTCCTGGAAAGTTATAAATTTCCTCTAAATTTATTGGTGTTCTGATCTTCAGTGGTATGAAAATTTCCATCCCTAGTGCGTGGGGGTCAGGAAGGGAAAGGATTTCTATCAGATAAAAACAAACGATGTGTTTTTACATAATTATTTAAAACTATTTCTACATGTGGAGAATATTTGGTGTGGTAAAGAACACATTCTAGGAAATAAAACAACATGAAGTTATGTCCTGAAAAATTATTTTGGGGACATTTTTTCTCATAGTTATTTATTTCTTCATAGGGCGTTAACAGTATTTTCTTTCTCTGTCCTGTATTTTAATAATACTTGCTAATTCACTTATTTACTAACATATTAAGAATCAATTTCGTGCATAAATTATGTACATACTGAAAAGCACAAAGATTGTTGATGTTGAATAATTTTCTATCAGTAATTTAGATTTTTAAGCTAAATGATCAAGGAAATGTGTATTATTCCATCCAAGATTTGATGACTTAAATACAGAAATGAATTTGCTTACAGTGCTGGAGTTAGCATGTTCACCATCACAATTATGGCATAATTGAATTTCTTGTGAGTGGTCTCTCCCTGGCTTGAGTACAGTTAGCTTTTTGTTGTTTCTTTCTATGAGGAATAAAGAGGGAAGGAGAGAGAGAGAGAGAATGAGAGAGAGAGAAAGAGAGAGAGAGAGAAACAGAGACAGAGACAGAGAGACAAAGAGACAGAGACAGAGAGAGAAAAAGACACACAGAGAGACAGACAGAGACAGAGACAGAAAGACACAGAAAGACACACACACACAGAGAGAGAAAGACACAAAGAGAGAGACAGAAAGAGAGGAGAGAGACAGAGAGAGAGAGAGAGGAGAGAGAGAGAGAGAGAGAGAGAGAGAGAGAGAGAGAGAGAGAGAGACTTCCTCTTCTTACCTGGTTTCTGTCTGGGCAGTTTAGAGCCTTCCAATCCTTCCATTTTGACTTCATTTAACTTCAGTTACCGTCTGAAGCTCCTTTCTCCAGGTGTAGTTACATTGTGGCTAAAGCTTCAACACATGAAAATGAATTTTGGGATGACTCAGTGGTCTAGAAGATTCTAGTCAGTAGCTTGTATTTCATTTAAGTCAGTTTAATGGTGTTAGAAGCATTGCTACATAGAGAGTCCCAATTTGCCTAGAGTTTATTTGTCTTGCATATTAGAGACACAATAGACAACTGACTAAAATGTAGCCAAGCTGTCACCTCTGCCTGGAGGCCTGGCCTTAATGCCGGCTCACTTTATTCCACTCATTCCTGATTTCTCTACTCCGCTGATGAGTGCATTTCATCTAGCACTACACTAGGGATGACGTAACAACACAGGAGGATGTTTATTAATGTTTTTCGAGAAATGCCATGACAAGTATGTTTCCATCTAATAACAATATAATTTTCAATTCCGATCCTTAGTAGCATTACATTTTTCTTTCAACGAGCACAAAGTCACAGAATAAAGTGAGAAGATAATATAATTTAGCAGAAGAACAATGGACCACAATTTGTTTTAGGATCCTATAAGGCAAATTTTCTTATCAGTTTACCTAAGTTTTAAAGGATAAATTTGGTCAGACTTAAGCAAGATAAGTCAATGACTTTATTATAATTCTAAATATCATACTTGAAACTTGAAGGAGTCTAAATAAATGGCATTGTAACATCACTTTTCTTGTCAAACAAAGATTCATTCCTTAAAAAAAGCTTTTTTTTAGTGATACAAAGTAGCATGTGCAATTTCAACATCATTTACAAAGAAAACAATCATTAATATAAACTACTATCATGAAATTTAAAGTTCAATGTGAACAATTCTAAATGGGGATTTGAGGAATTCTCTGAAAAGAAGCAAAGTGAAGGAAAAGTGACATATTGGTTTAGAAACATACCGAAAAAAATATCATGTAACATGAAAAGATTCTGAGTAACCAGAATAATGGAAGGCTGAGAGAAGCCCAAGTAATCAAAACTAACAGTCAATTGAAAAGTGTTTAGTGAAGAGAATTAGGACTTATTTTCAGAGCTCACTAAAATGTATTCTAGTTTATACAATTTTTCTTTGGATGCTTTGGTGATTTTGCTATATATTTTTTCTTTATCGCAATTTTTATTAATTGTCATAATGGTCTTCACAAAGTGCAGATTGTCACATGGACAGAATGTATATGATTTCTCATGGTAGCCAGTACTGTCAAGCCCTTACTGAACAAAGTAGCTGTCTCTAACCATGTAGAGTGGAAATGCTCTTAAGAACTAAGCAAAAAGTCCTTCAGAAAACCATTATATAGTATGCAGAATACTGTGTAATCTAATTACTGCTATAAAAAATGAGTGAGAATGTTTTTACTTTGCAGAAGGTACATGAGGAAGCACAGAGTAGATTAGACTACAGTAACAAACTCCCAAATTTTACTGCATTATACACACACACACAGACACACACACACACACAAATAGTTCATCGCTTACTCACATTACAGATGAGTTGAAATGCAAATGCTCCTTTGCCCCAGGTTATGTTCACTCTTGGATTATGGCTATTATTAACTGCCATCACTGTAGGGCAAGGAAAAAATGTTGGTTAACCATGTGTTCAGGGTCTAACAATTCACTGGACAAAGAAAGTAGCATAACCTCATCTGATCTCAAGGGGACGGAATGTGTCCCTCTGGCAAGAAGGACTCCAAACATGTTTTAACAACAGTACAATCACAGGGGGAATGCCAGGAAAGCAGAGTAGTGAAACACAAGAAACTATGTCACTGGAGAATAAACCTGAACTAACCCCTAGTTATTCTAACTATTCCACATCCATACGATTTGTATGTTGGCACTCCATCCCAAATCCAAGGCCCCTAAGAGTATTTCATTCTCAAGCTAGTCCACAGTTGGAATACAGCAAAGTATCAAAATTACCATTGAAATATTCTTCCCTATTTGTGATTCCAGCAGCTTCTGATACAGATTGATAAAACTCGGATGTTTTTCTCTGGGTTTGTATCTACCCAGACATTGGGATAGGGAATTTGTCCTGTAGTTGGAAACCCTGGAAACATGATCAATTTAAAAATAAATTTTCTTCTTTTAAAGACAGAACACTTACCATATCAATAATTTTCCAAAATGTACTTTTGAAATTCACCCATTGTTTTATGAAATATCTCAATCTTAGTTATGATTATCACATAAGGTTATCCCTGGTCTGTGAGACTCTAGGTGGTAGGGTGGGGGACACTACTGGTAAATTTAACAAAAGTGTGCTCCCAAAACTGTGTACCAAATTTTCTCACTTTCAAGATAATGTGTACTCAGACTCCAGAAGATTGTAAAACTTCTCATCTAAATGTCATACCAGTTTTTGACAGTGACAACTTTTGTTCTGGATTGATAAATTTTGGCTCTTATTCTCCAGATTCATCTCTCTGATTCTGGGCTGGCAATTTACATTGCAACTTCAGTTTTTTTCTGATGAATTTAAGAAGTTTTTGACTTTGAATTTGTTCATCTTTTTTTGTTGTTGGCCTTTTGAAGATAAGATTGTCATTTTCCATGCTCTATACATCCAGATAGAAATTATCTCCTCCGTCCTTTTTTGCATGAATAGCTCTTTTCCCCTAAGGTAACCAGCTCAAATATTTCTTATTTGAAATGATTTTTTAAGTAAACACAACCTCCAAGATCATTCTGTATTGCACACTATAATTGACAATTAAAAATCTGAAAGAGTAAACAAGATCCAAAATGTACAATAGGTACTATGAATTGGGAAGAAATTATTCAAAAAAAAAAAAAAAAGAAAAAGAAAAAGAAAAACGGTGATGGGGGAAAAGGTGAAAGGAAAAATAAATACATATATAAACACAAGACAGTTGATATAGTTATATAGTTGGTTTCTTTTGGTTTGCTGAGGGGATAGTTTTGAGCTAGTAATTTTCTAGACAATGCTTCATGCATGTATCTTGTACTCTGAACAACTGTTGCAAGTATAACAATATGCAAGTGTACTGATTATTGTTACTCTCCTACTAGCCTGTTTTGAAACTGTTTTACCGTTATTTCTTAGTTTTTCTGTTTAAAATGAAAAGAACAATTAAAAGTTGTCATTTGTATATTTGATCTAATTGGTAAAAGTTTTCTGATATACAAGTTAATATTTGGATCACAAAAGCCTAAAAAAATCAAACTTGGAATTTGCATGAGGAAACTAAAATATTGATTGCATAAAGGTCATATCATCTTTCAAAGAAGATAAGCTGTATATGAAATGAGCTTCAAGTATACGGACCAGGTTTTTAGTATATGAATGAGGCTTCTCAGAAGCACTAACCAGCTTTGGCAAGAACGGACTGTAGTTAAATTCAAATCTGTGATTAGTTCATCTTTTTTACTTAAGCAGTTACCAAAACTATTATTAGTTTTTACAAATGAAAGGACTTTCCTCTGAGGCATTGTGAGAGAAACTAGATTTTAGGAACAACTTTTCAACCTGAAGTCCACCTTTTGGACCTGGACATGAGAAACAGCCATGAGGAAAGGTAAGATGGTCTCTGTTAGGATATTGTTGACCATTACCAAAATCTAATGGATTCCATAGACATAAACTTCACAGTCCTATCAAGCATTTTTAGAATAAAAGCTTGAATATTAGTGAAATGGAAAATCAATAATTAGCTGCACACTCTACAAAACTACTACTGCTCCCATGATTATGGAGGTAATCAAAGATTAATATTCCCCTCACAGAAAATGGAAGTTAAGAGCACACATTGGTATAAATCCTTTGTATAAACCAATAGGAGTTACAGTCCTAAAAAGTAATTTAAAGTAAAATACAGCTCAGCTCTTGATTTACATTATATAGGCTGCATAACTGTAAAGTTCTCTTATTACAAATGTAACTCTACCCTGGTTCCTTGGACCATTTCCCTGCTTCTAAGTCTAAATCTCTTCTTAAAAATAAATTAAAATTTTGGTTTGCAATATGTTTGGACTATATTTGGCTTGGTATTTTAAATCTTTTACTTTAGAAACAATAAAATATCATTGCTCCTCAAACACGACAGACAGCTAAATTTGTGTTTATTATACTTCATTTAATCATCAATATAAACTGCAGTAGCCAAGAGCCTCAGTTTGGATTATTGGCAATTACTTGAAGTATTGTAGATAACATAAGGGAAATAAAGATTTTCCTTGGTGACCCTTTTAAAAAAATCAAAGGACCAGTGCTCAGTTTGAGACTTACCACTTCAAAAGACAACATAGACAATTACAATAAAATTACTAAAGTGCTGGGCTTTTATTTTATCTTATCTTTTGGAATAAAATTCGATGGCTATCATTGTACAGTGGTTAGAAATATAAATTTCCATGAAAGAGACAGTTGAATTTCTGACCCTCTTACTTCCTAATTGATGTTACACAAGCCTTAACTTCTCAGTTTCCTTTCCCCAAAAATTAAAAAAAAATATTATGGTAGCACTTACCTCATCAGAATGTTTTAAGTACAGTTCTGAAAAACATAGTAATATTAATGTGTTAGCATTTGAGCCTAGAATATAGCACATTTAAAAATTGTAATATTGTTTGGATAATATTATTTTAAGCAAGGTTTCTAAAATCAGTAATTTTTTTTTTGTATTCTTGGGAAATGGCTATGGTGCTTAAGCTTGACTAGATCAAATTGTCTGGCTTGGAAGCCACTAGGGAAACAGTAAGGCACACTGTTGGTTTTGTTTGTAGGTGGATCATGGAGGCCTGGATAGTGTGTGCAATATCTGGTCCCTGCCTTTCTGGCACTGTTCCCCTGATCTTCCTGGTATACAAAACCAAATATCTTTGCTCCACCATGATACACCACCTTGAAATTTCTGCCTTGGCACTAATGATCATAAACTGAATACACTGAAACCATGAACTAAATTGAACCTCATCTTATTTAAATTGTAGGTTTTGGCCATTTTGACTCAGTGATGAAAAAATTAATACAGAAAATTTATACTGGAGAAGTAGGTTTATTGTAGTGACTTATTTGCAGTGGCTTAGGAGACTTTAGAACTTGTTTGATAGATGAGTTTGAAAAGCTTTGCAGATATGAACTAGGGAAAACTTAGAATGTTGTAAACAAAGCCTGATGGGTGATTTTGATCTAAATTCAGAAGAATGAAGTAGCAATAAAAATGTAGACAGTAAAGGCCAGGCTAGTGAATGAAGCTCCATTGAAAATTAGCTTAGGACTCATGTGCATTATACTCTGACAAAAATTTGTCTACACTTTGCTCATGTTGTAAAATTTTGTAGGAGACTGAGATTAAGAAAAGTAGACTGATTTGGTGGAGAAAATTTTGAGCCAGGCCAATATCCGGAATATTCTGACCTGTGGAATGAATATGGTGGATATTTTCAGGCAAATTGATAGTTAGAATTAGGTGTAAAAAGCAAAGAAGAAAGATTTGAAAAACTTGAACTGTGATTCAGAAGGAACCATGCATAAAATCAAGACTGAAGAATATGCAGAAGACATTAGTTCTATTAAAAAGAAACCACTTATCAAGTACAGGGACAAGAAGAGAGATGCCTTGAAGGGAACTTGGAAATCTGCGAGATCCCACCTATTTCAACTCAATGTCCAAAAGTGTCAACCTTTCATTTGAAAAGAGAGTCCCTGGAACCCCTGCTTGAGAAAGACCTCCCAAGGTTTGGTTCCCTAAAATTCATCTCACCGTGGTCAACTTTCTGAGTACTTAAGAGTCAACTGTAGATGTGGACAAATGGCAACTGGTCACTGCTAGAACTGGCAGCAAAAATTGTCATCCACAAAATGCTGGTTTTCCCTGCATGCACAATGCAAGAGTAATGGGAATAGGGAGCCTTCACTCTGATTTCAAAAAGCTGGTAGGTCAGGCAAGGAACTCTTAAAAGGAACATATACTAAGTCATGGGAATAAAGTCAGAGAAAGAGTAGAGAATCCAGGAAATCAGAGATGCCAGGAACATGGAATATGTGTTGCAGATATATGCAGGGTGTCAATGGAGGCATCCCAAGAGACAGACCTTGTGGGCTGCAATAATCCAGGCCATTTCTGGGTGACGACCCAAGATCCGTGGAACTCATATCCCACCCCTATGTGCCCCATATGTTATTTACTGAACTATATGAGTTAATGTGTATCCTCTTGGCGGTCTTATTTTGGTCCAATTCTTTTCCATATTTGTCTTTTTACCCCACACCATTATTTCTTTGGATTATATAATTTGTTTTTACTTTTACAGAGGATCACTGCTAAGAGTTTTCCTTGAATATCCAGAGGATTTGACTTGGACTTTTGAAAAATGTTGGAACTATTGAGATCCTCAGGAAAAAATTATTGAAGTATTGGTTGTACAATAAGATACTTATCACATGTTAGGGGAAATACTAACTTTTATTTTGTTTATTTGAAAATTAGGTATGTTTTAAAGAGATGTGATATGGTGTCAAGTTGACAAGGGTTCCATAGTGGTAGTTAAGCGTAACTGCATCAATGTGATGGGTTTTGGTGTCATGTAGGGAATTAAGAAATCACATTTCAGAGTGTGTCTGGGTGGATCACAGTGACATGATTTTGGGTACTATATTCAGTCCCTTATCCTTTCTTTTTTAGCATTCTTTTGTGATCTGTTTGCTGGCTATCCTGAACTATGTATGTGCTTATACACACACACATTTGCCATCGTGTTTCTTCCTTGAGCTGCCCATGAATCCCCTGAATCCCCTAAATACTGAATCCCCTAAAATCATGAACCAAGTTAACCAAACCTTTCCTCCTTTAATTCATACGTGTTGAGTAATGTATCTTGTTGGCAGGAAAGCTGACTAATACAAACACAATTAAAAAACCTAAATTTAATTTTTATAATTATTGAGGAAAACAATATCTAATAAGTTTATTCTTCTACATTTATTCTCTTTCAAACTATGTATGTGCATACATGTACTTAAGGCTGCCTCTGCATGAACTTTGAGCTTTATTTCTTAAAATAGAATGGTTAGTAGGAGAAAGATTCATTACATTCTCCACTGTGTAGTTGAGGCAAAAAATATGATTGATACACAGCATATTCCTCCTCTACCAAACATTCGGGTTGTTTCTCAACCCTGATCTACTCTAGTATTCATGTAGTTTAGTTTTGCTATTGGTTTTAGTAATTATCTGTTACCAAATGGCTAATTGACTGCTTTAATAGAAGTAAAAGAATACCATTAAAAATTCAGTAATGGTCTCTGATATTTCTCAAGTTTTTTGGCAGGGTGTGTGACAACTTAAGTCCATGCATAGCCTCTTGCCAACTTGGATACTTTCTCAGTACATGGACCATTATATGAACAGCAACATGGCTAAAAACATGAGCTGGCCAACACCTCTGGTTGAACTATTTTGTCCAGTTTATTGTTTAGCATCTCCTCTGAGTTGTGTGTTTTCTATTGAGCAATGACATAAAACACAAATATCTCCATAGCTGATGTCTATGTCTATATATTCACTTTTTAAAATCTTCTGTTCCTTTCCTCAGCAATCTGCCAAGTTTATTCTTGCATTTCTACTATCACTATCTCTACATTTCATTGAACTCTTCCTTGGCCTCATAAAGATACTGAATCTTCAATCAGCATTTCCTCTATTATCCTCTATTTTAATATTCCCTTTAGTTTCATTGAATTTCTTTGTCTTTCCTTATATTTTGAACGCTCCTAAATGTAGGACTCTAGGATCACTTTCATAACTGTTGTCTGATTCACTAAATGTTTAAAATATTCTCCACATTTTCTGTTGTATAATCTCTTACCAGGGACAAAAATTTCCCAGTTAGTCCATTGTAAGTCTATATAGTCTATTAGTCCATTATGGTTCTATAATTGCTGGAGGGAGGGAAGCACAGAAAAATTGAAAAAGATAAACATCTTCTCCCGTGGACTGACCCCACATGAAATTTTTGAATGGTCTCTAAATAAGGGAAGAAATAGTTTTCTGAGATAATCATGATGAATTTAGTCTATTGGAAACAAAAATATGACAAAGTGAATGGTTTGATAGCTATTATATTATTTATTACCATTTTGGAGAGTAGGAATTCCAACATCAAAGTCCTAGCAGACCCAGTGTCTGATGAGGGCACTCTACCTTGTATGCATTGATGGTCTTCTTGTATTATCACCTTGTGGCAAATAGAAACACTAAACTCTCCTGTGTCTTAGTAGATTATTCATCACACTCATGAATGTTCTTTCCTTATAATATAATTATTTCTCCGAGGTCCCACTTTCAAGTGTTATCCTATTGGTGATTTTTGCCTCAACATAGGAATTTGGATAATACACAAATATTCAATTCATAGCATAGGAGTTAAAAGATCTCCAGTAAATCTTCCCATTAATCATCATACTTGAGACCTTGATGTCTAAGTTCTTCCATACTATTGGGCCTGACTTGGCATGAAATTTTTCTGGTGCTGTGAATTTTGTTTTTTGGTCTTACACTCTTCTTATGATTGTAGAGTGGGCCTAATTTTCATTAGAGACTGTATTTCAGCTGCATTAGAGGATTTCATACACTGCCTGACTCCTAATCTTTATATCATTCATTTGTTTCCAGTTGATTACACATTTTCTTACATTGTTGTTTTATTTTCATAAGTTAATATCTCTTTTAATCTGTAAGATAATAAATTCATCGGAGTCAGGAATTGTACATTATGAATCATTCATATCTGTTACAGTGTCTACTACTGTTGAATCCTTATTAACTCAGTAAGGACTCTCAGTAAGCATTATTAAAGGTAGAAATAGCAACAAGAAAACATAGACATTTTGCTTTTAAAGAGAGAATTAGCAAGAAAATCACATTACCTCAATTCAGAGTGTTCTAGTTAATCAAGGTTCTACTGTATGATAGTCCTTTTCTCTTCTGAGTAATTAAAGCCTTCCCAAGCAGATTAAATAAGCAGAAATAGGGTTTTTCTTAATTTTATTTTCCCTTCTAAATTCAACCAGCATTAAATGGAGAGATTTTCCAATCTCCCTCAGAATTAATTTCCTGCTCCTCCAAAACAATTCTTATAGCTTTTAGCTTGTAAGTACTGAATAGATAATACCACATTACAGCGTATAGATCACTTTTGTAAGAATCACCCAGCTATTTACTTACTCATGTTACTCAATAAAGTATGAGCTTGTGAAGTTTAGGAACCTTGTGGTTTTAATTTTGAATCCACACCTAGCAAAAGATCTATTTGCATATAGTAGTAATTCAGTAACTACTATAGATCTAATTTGCTTTACTGATCTTGTCTTCATATCAATATAATGCAAGTATAATTTTCTATTTTATATATAACAAAACTAAATCACAAAATCACACAGATAGAGGTGACAGAAATATATACTGGAACTCTATGTACCAGCTATGTACCGTGCTCTCTTCTACATGCCATTCAAATCCATTCTATTTCATATTAATTAATTAGGAAAGTGACATTCATAACTGTCTTGTGAGTATTATGCCCTTATTGGATTAATAAAATGGGCTTCAGGGATAGTAAGAACTTATCCATGGTAAAAACACTACAAATAAAGTTAGAACACAGATAGTTTTGGCTTCTGGAATCACTTGCATTCCAAGATTTCACAATCATTTATTTCAGCTGCAAAGAGATAAAAGGAAAGATTCCTGATCTCAGGAAGTTTAAAATCTCATTTATTAACTAATTCTAATGAGTAGTGAGGTAAGGAATAGGTAGCTTCTGAGATTTTTTACACGGCATTGAAGGTCATAATGATTTTGTAGTGAAAGTTTCAGGTTTTAGTGTATATTGCTATTATGAGAGGAATTTATTAAAAAGGCAAATTCTTAACTCTATCTAGGTTTCCAATCACCCTAGGTCACAGGTCACTTGTTCACGAAGTTCTGGAAAGACTTTTAAACAGAGTCAAAGCAATCAGAACTGAGTTTTCAATGAATGCACATAGAGCTGGAACAAAAGGACCGAGTAAGCAAAGTGCTTCCTGGACCCCTAAACTCAAATAAAAACCACAAGGCACTCATAAGTGAAAGGAAGGTGATGAACAAATAAACAAAAATATTAAGGAACTTGAGCAAAGTTAGGTTCATCTTTAAGAAGTCAGCAGAGACCTCATTCTGCAGCTCTTGTCAAGACAGTGGTTACTATGCGGACTTCTGGAAACAGCACACAGCAGAATTCATGAGCCCTGGTGAGAATCTCTTCAGATCACTCCTGAGAGATTAGTCTTAAAGAAAAGATGAAAGAGGGCAGGGATGGAGGAAGAGAAGTAAGGAAGAAGGATGCGGGGAAGCCTGAAGTAATGGAGAGAGGGAAGATAAGAAGTGAAAAGAAAGCAAAAGAAATTACAGTAGCACAGAAAAATAAGAATAGATCTAGGGAAAAAAGGAAAAAAAAATACTGTGTTCCACTATTATAGTCCAGAGAACCAGAGAGGGCAGTTGTACTGTATGCTTTATTAAGCTCACTTCTGCATTTCTCCCTAGGCTGGACTGCACCGAGGAAATTCATTAGCTCCATTTAAATGCACACCCTAGAGCCCACCTTCTGTTTCCAGCAGAGCACAACACATTTCACATTGGATAAACCACCACGACTCTGGAGAATGATTTTTTTTAACTTAAATCAACCTTCATGGAACAGTTTGTATTCTTATGATTTTTTCATTATAAGTGAAGAACTACTCTACAGCAAGGACTGGGAGAAAGTCATGATGCTAAATAATTCATAGTAGAGAATTTTGTTGCAATGAGATCAACAAGACACTAATGATCTAGGCCACTGGCCTGGGTTTAGAAATAATTTTATTGTTGCAAAATTCTTTTCCCTTATTGATTCGTGTTAAAATAGAATTTATGCAAATAAACTTATAAACATTACAAGTCACCAATGGATACTAATAATCTATACACAAAATTTGGAATCAATTTTAACTCCTAAATGTTACCTCTATATCCAATAAATTGTCAACTTCTTTTCTCTATTGATTGGTCTCTCTTTTTGTCTTTTGTTAAGATTCTTAGATGCTCTAATGATGTCTCTTTCAGACTACCAATCTCAGACTGTACCTTAAATGTTGTTGATCCTTTGAGAAAATCTCTTGCTAAGATATGAAGGGTGAAATTGCCCATTTTCTTGATTAATTTATCACTACTATCTTTATAACTTTCTTAGGATTATATTCATAGACTTCAACACTCTGTCAAGATTCATTCATGAATTATTTAACTGCCTACCTGTTACTAGGCAGTTGTAACTCAAGCTACTATGCAAAATTCAAGTTTTTGTACTGTCCTCAAAGTATGCCTTTATTTCCTCCCTGTAAATAATAAGTGACAGCACATTCATTTACCTAACTGACAAGATAGCCTTCGTCTGTCTGCTTCAGCCATTGTTCCGGTTACCCCCATCAGAGACACATCCTTAAAGGGGAGACTGATGATTCCTCAGACCCAAGAACTACAAGGCCAAGGAGGAGACAAAAGTGGTAATCAATGACTTAGTTGAAGTACCTTCTTCAAATCATTAAAGACAGAGTATGTAGAAAGGGATAGAATTTTTATAAGAAAGGCACAAAAATCTATTTTTAAATTTTCTGAGGAATTCTGAGAATTTTTCAGAAAAGTTTGAACAAAGGAAAATTTAGTAACAGTAGGTAGCAAATATATCTACAGGGACTTAAGCCATCATATGTGTTATTTCAATGAAATGCTGCATCTTTCTAGAATCAAAAAGAAGATAAATACAGTGCCACCATTATGAAAAATATATTTATTTGATTCTAAGAGGAAAGACATTTAAGCTGGGGAAAATTGGAAAATACCATAATAAAAGTAAATATGCACTTTTCCAATTGCACTTTAATTGTTTTAAAGAATTCATGTTGTATTAAATAAGCCTGGATATCAATTGAAGAAATGGCAGTTGTATTTTTGCACAGTGATGTATAGGCATGGGTTAAAAGAAAGAAAATTTTGAAATCATTATGTTTATCATTGTAGTTTGCTTCCAGGGATAAATGATCACATTGCCTAGCTACTTGTCTAGTAATATAGTGAGAATAAAGAGCAGAGACCAAATCTTAGGAGTGTAGTATAGTGGAAAGCTGATAATGAGGAGAAACTGTGGCAAACAATTGGTCTCCATGAATAAGTCAAATTTTTAGAAATCAGTCCTCGGAAAGGGGGGCTTAGAATCCAGGCAGTAAGATGGCTTCCTAATTAGCTTGGTGACCGAGACAACAAAGGTCTTTCCATCATGCATTCTCTAGCAACAGTACGAGGGCCCTGGAGGAAGACTCAAAATTCTCAGATGTCCGGAAGAGAGCTACACAAAGGAAATATTTCATTGCATAGTTAGAGGATGTGCAAGTCATTATTATTCATGAGCCAAGAAGGGTTTTAATACTTTCAGAAACATCAACGTTATTTGTTGACACCATAGATCTGTACATTGAGGTTAGAGAGACCAATCTACAGTGGCTCAAGCTGGAAATAGGGAGCTTGCACAATGTGAATCACAAAGACACCAAAATGACCAATGTGCCATGCTTCTGTGGTTATGCGTCAGAAGGAAGTGAGTTCTTTGAAAGGAAGGGCAAAATTAGCAATCAATGTGAAAGCTTAAATTAGCAGTCATGTGTGTGATTTTATACGAGTTATGTGCCTGGATCTATTCAAAGCAGTCTAAATCGCCATGGATATAAGAGACAGAGACACTAAGTTGCATGGTTCCATTTATTTTCAGTGGCATACCAGTCAGGGAGGGAGCTTCATTATTTCTCCACAAGAGATCAGAGAACTTAACCTCCCTGATAGTTTTTGGTATAGGAACTCTCACAGCTAAAATGTATGAAAGAACGAGGTGATCTTATTATATCCTTTCTCTTTGTTGTGCTACTTCTGACTCCATAAAGCTTGCCCACCATCCCAGGTCTCAGGTACTTCCCACCTTCTTTATTGTAAAGGCTTTTCTTCTGCCTAATAAACTTATGCATTCTGGCAGAGATGGAAACTGTTCTACTCACAGAATTTTCTTCTTTTTTCCATTACACTATCATTAGCTATCAAACATTTTGAAATACCCAGTATTCTTTTTGCCTTTACAACTTTAGATTTTTCATACTAGAAAAACCACTACTACAATTTTGGCCCTGGAGACCAGAGAGCTGGCAGTATTGCAGATGACAGCATTTCTTGGCTGTGACATTCACATCTGATTCCTGCATTTCTCTTTTTCTTGAACTTAATGGGAACCTTGAAGCCATAGTCACAGCACAATAAAATGTTGGTTTTCAGTCCTCCTTCCCACCCTGTTGATGTTTTGCCTGAAAAATAATATATTTGTTTCTATTTTTTCTTCTTATCCCTTTTCCTTTTATCTTTTGTGATTACCTGGAGAATTATTTTCCCCAATTCTAGTATAGCAGCTGCTGCAATAAAAGTCTACTGAATTTTATACCTGTGACAAAGAATCTTATGTTGTCATAAAGATACCCTTAGCGTCCCTCAGCACGCTTAGGCACACAGGAAAGGAATACACACGGGAGCAGAGAGCTGCAGACAGACCTTAGTGTTGCAAAATATAAGAGGCCTAGATCTATCTGGCCAGTGGTCAGCTCAGGTCCTGGCAGCTAGCCAAAGAATGTTGGGAGGCCTGGAGGGGATTTCAAACTATTAAAGATTCTAGCCAATGCGTTTTTTGCAGTAAAATTTGAATAGTGGTGTCTATTCTGTACCAATGTTTCATCTCAGGGTTTATTTACTTTCCCAGAACTCTTTTTTCAAAATCCTCCAATTACACAGCAGTCTAGCAATTGATAATATTATTTTTGCAGGGCACCTGGGAATTAATAAGCTTACATAAATTAACACAGCGGCAAAATAAATAATTTATATAACATTTCCAAACCGCTACTTCCAGTATATCAATGTAACTTTGGTGTAACTTATTTTGGCATTTATACAATTGCCAGTGTAGATTACTAACTCCTGTGTTAAAATCATCACCAGCTCTATTTGTGGTTGGTCTCAGTCTTGGAATGATGAGGTTCAGCAATGTCTTTAAGATCTAAGACTGAATGTTCTGTGTGATGGTGATGCTAACCACCTCCAAGAGGCTGATGTACTCAAGAATGTAATTCTCCCTAGATTAGCCTTGACTCAAACTTCTGACATTAGGACTCAAACTTCTGACAGTAGAGCTCTGTTCCCAGCTTCCTAACCTGGGTGTCTGATGTTTACTACTGAGCTGCATATATATATATATATATATATATATATATATATATATACACAATTTTTAATTTTGGGGAAATGGCCTTGTAATCACATCTTCATTTTAATCAGTGTTGTTGACATTTTGTTAAATATCTAAAATCTCATAAGCCTCTGGAATGACTCTGGAACAAATTTTGCTGAATGATAAGTATCCAGAGCATACCCAAGGAGAAAAACAAAGGCATTTTCCATCTTTAAAAATTAATTTCCATTCAACGATTTCCAATTAAATTTTCTGTTAACCTTGGTTTATAACATAAATTCTGTTTGAAAAATAGAAAAGGCAGCTACAGGGAGCTCACAGATGACTGAAGCTTGTCTCACTGGACTCTTCCTGCCAAGGCATTGAGAGTGAATGTCCTAAGAAGCAGAAACAAATAAAAACTCGTTTGGGCAGAAGCAGCCAGAATCCTTGCAGAGTGACAGTAGCAACAACCCAGCCTTCTTGTATTTGTCCACTTTCTAGGGTTCGTGCTCCAGGCTTTATTGACTTTAGTTGATAGCAACTAAGAAACAAACCAGAACTTCCTTTGTTTTCATAAATATGCAGTCTTGACCTTGCAGCTCAACTAGCAGGCCATCTTCCCAATAGTAGCTACTAAAATCAATGAAATTTCTGAGTGTCATTTGACCTAGTGGTCCCTCCTACTCAATCAAACAACCCTTCAATCTTTTTTTAACCCACTTTATTTGAACATAAAAACAAAGGAAGAAGAAGAAGAAGAAGAAGAAGAAGAAGAAGAAGAAGAAGACGACAAATTTTTAAAATACATCAATCAGGGGGTAACAATAGTATGCACACTGCACATTGTCATCCCAAAATCATACACCCAGAGTATAAGGCATCTGCCTTCAATTGTCAAAAAAATACCAGTACAAACCTTTCTTTCCATCAGATTCAGAGAAATCAGTAGTATAACTACATTAACTAATTTTTATATACATATACATACATATATTCATGTTTTTCTTTCATTTTGTCACACTGATGAAACAATATGATGCTTGTAGCTGTGTGCCTTATTTATTTCACTACTGAGAATGTTCTCAAAGTGCATCCATTTATCTATAAAGGTGTCCAGTTTATCATTCTTCAGGGATGAGTACTACTTCATTGCATAAAAATATCACATTTTTTTAGCCATTCCTCAGTTGATGGGCATTTAGTTTGTTTCCAAGATCCAACTATTATAAATTGTGCTGCTAAAAACAGAGGTGCACATATATCACTGCGGTATGATGTTTTGAATTCTTTTGGGACGATACCCAGAAGGGGAATAGCTAGGTCAAGTATGACCTTCAGTCCTAGTTTTTTGAGGAACCTCCACACTGATTTTAACAGTCAGCCCTTCAATCTTGAGTCCACCATGCATCTGTCTTACCTTTAAAACATTGGGTAGGATTTAATCTATTCACCCCATGTGTGTGTACAATTCATGCACTTCTGAAAGTCCTATAACTAGGTTAGTTTCCCCTGCTAGGATGAGGTCAGTCAGGCTTCTCTCGGCCTGAGTGCAAAGGATGTCACTTCCATTCCGTGCAAAGAAGTGGCTGGTGTGATGAATGCACTGGGGTGGGGGGTGGGATGGGAGTGGGAGTGTGGAGGATGCATCTTGCAGAAACCTAAATAAAATTGAGCTACTTTGCAGTCAATTTCAGAGTGGTGTTTTTTCAAAACTACCTCGACTGAGTTCCAAACTCCTTGCAGAATACTCAACTTTTATTATGAGTTTCCTTGGAAGTGTTGTGTAAAAATTTGTAAGAGATTTACGGAGTTCTTGCCATAGAAAAGCTTCTAAAACTCCCACTAAAATCTTTTTCTTCCTCCACTGCTCCCACTCTTTCTACCTCCTTGTCCTCACAGTCACTCAGCTCTGGAGAATTACAGCTGCTGGCTCTGTGCCCAGGCTTAGGTCCGGCCCCTCCATGAGCCTCTCCAGTCTGCCTCGTCCAGCCATCCTTTGAGGAGCAAGGTGTCCCTAAGTGGTGCAGTCCCCTCCCCCTCCCCAAGTCCATCTATTCATATTCATCTATTCGTTTATGAATTTAAATATTTCTCTCTCTGTCTCTCTCTCTCTCTCTCTCTCTCTCTCTCTCTCTCTCTCTCTCTCTCTCGGCTAGGAGTAACCCCTTAGGAATTTGCATTCATACATGGAACTTTCTGGTTTACTCAGGAACACATCTGTTACACACAGAATTTATGTAGCAATCGGAAGGAGTTTATTTTTAGCCTTTTGGCTTATCTGGGGGGCACTAAATTTTAAAATGCTCTTATTTTTTTAAGTTGTTCGAGTCAAATTATGCAAGATTCTGATTCCATCCTATTTTTCTTGCCCATCGTAGAAAGGATTTTGTCATTAATAAGCTTGTGATAGCATCTAGAAATAGAAAGTCTTAGTTTCCTATATTTGTGTTTTGTTTAGTTCTTCTCCTCTGAAATTTAATTGAAAAAAATTGCAGTTTACAAAATCAAATCAAGTATAATAGGTTACAGATGAAGATTAAGAAGCAAGATTATGTAGGGTGCTCATTATTGGTGAAACATTTTAAATAGTTTAGGAATTGAGTAATCTCGTCTCTGGGAAGTATTGGAGAGCTGTTGAAAGAAAAGGACAATATGTGACTTTGATATGGCACCTTAGTGGCCCTGTGCTGACAAAGGTCTTTTTTATTTTTTTTAACTAACAGCAACAAAAATCACACTGATATCTATCTATCTATCTATCTATCTATCTATCTATCTACCTACCTACCTATCTATCTATCTATCTACCTGCCTACCTATCTATCATGTATACATGTGTAATACACATGGGAGGGTCTCTCATCCCAAGGCTATTTCACACCTTGAGTTCTCAGGCTATGTACACCCTTGGGAACCTCCCATAAGCACAGCTGGGTAACAAGCACTATGGACAGATAGCCTCCTTAACTTTGGTGGAGCTAATTCTATGGGTCATCATAAGCACTTAGCACAGAAAATAGGAGCTGAGACCATCAGGTAAGTATAAGCAAAATCCCAAAGAAGGCAATTTTTTCCTGTCTTTAAAGATTGCGTCAAACTGGACTCCACTTGCTGCAACTGTCTATCATGGCTAAATTCTCTAGAATACTCTAAAAAGTGCATATGAAGGAAAAGACATGCATGTTTAGCTCATGAAAATTGAGCTGTGCCAGAATAAAAATTAGAGAAAAAAAGATAAATTGAAAGTTGTAGCTATGAGTGTAGAAAAGGTAAATTGGCAAGAAGCTGGAAGAAACATCTAAAAAAGTCACAACATGTTACAAAGTCTGTGATGACTAGTGGATAAAATGTCACCACCATCAATCCAGTAAACATCCTCATGAATGTTATGAAAAGACCCTATGGCAGCAACAGCTTGGGGAAGAAAAATAGAATCCTGAAGCTACTCATGAAGACAGAAGATAATATGATGGTGGACAAAGTTTGACAGCTGCTGAGGTAAAGGCGATCAGACATAAAATACTAAGTTTCCACTGGAATGAAAAATATTTCTGACAAATAGGCTTTGAATAACAAAGTGCAGTTCTTTGCAGAAAATGTTAAACTCACTTTAAGCAAACCCCCAGTGAGTGATAACCAGTTCTCACAGCCATGGGGCTCTTTTTTGATTTGGTAGATGAAATAATGCAACTGAGACTATGGAATTGTTCTCATTCATGAGGCCCTTAAACTATACAATTGTGTATTTATTTGTTTATTTTGGTACCAGGGATCAAACTCAGGGCCTTATGCTTGCCAGGCAGGTGCTTTATACCTGAGCTAAATTCTAGGCTATGCATATATTTAGTTTTAATCTATTTCTTTCCCCTGAACAATCTCTTTGTTCAGTTTTTTTTCTAAATATGGATATATGAATTTTAAAATTTAGTTGTTAAAATACTTCTCCAAATCAAGTCATTTATATCAAGATCCTAATGGAAACAGAGTAGTATGTGACTTCAGCAATGATAGCAAATATAACTTCTCCGGGATTCATTCTTATCTGTAAAAAGTGGAAACACATCTTTTGCCCCATAGAATTGAAAGAGAAAATCCATGCAAAGATCTGAGTTCAGGGAAATGTTAGTGATGGCAGTCAAACTTCCCAGGATTCTTATCATCAAAATTACTTAACCAGAAAGACCAAAGCAGCCAGGTAAACATGTGTTTCTTGTTTTTCTTCACTGGAAGACCTGTTGAGTGTAAAGTATGGGAAATGAAGGCCATGGACAAATGTGAATTGGCATAGTTGCCTTTTGTAGAACGTGTGATATGTAGTAAAAGGTAAGATTTAGTGATTTATGATCACCATTACCCTCCCAATTATATTCAAGTCATTCAAGTCACAGAATTTAGGAAAAGGAAAAAAATAAAAGCAACAAATAGAGTCAGAAAAGAATTAAGTGAGAGAAAACAAGGTAAAGAAAAGGAAGAAGGAAGAGAGTGAATGATAGAGGATAGTGGTATGCTTTGGATCACTGAAAAAAATTGAGAAAGTATAACTAGTTATCCAGATATTGGAACTCAAATACTAGGTTTATCTAACATAATAGAACTGCCATGTGCTTGAGAAACCAGGGCTATATGAGGTCTACAATATTATTAATTGTTTTTATGTGACAATTTACTTTCTTGATAATTTTAACAGGCTCTTCTGCTTTCGAAGCTCCCTCTCAGATTCCAGTGGGCCGGCAGCTGGTGAGGGGGAAGTGGGTGGAGACAAGTACACTTCAAAGTACTTGTTTTAGGAGGCAGCTGCAGAGCCCCAGAATTTTATGGGGTCCTCACCTCATAAAAGCCAAAGTAAAAAAGGAAGGAAAAAGAAAGATAAATGTAAAATTGAATTTTTGAGAGACACATAGAAGCAAAGAAACCTCCCAAATTTCTAATAAAATCAACTTTTAGGTGGCAATAGAATAAATCGCAGACTAACCTAATAAATACATAAATAAATAGCTAACAGCCTGCCATTCACAGAGAGCCGGTTTGTGCTGCTGGAGAAGGGGGTGTGAGTAGACCACGAGCTAAGTCAGAAAACCAGGTACTCAACATCATCACAATATATTTTACGTACTTAAAATTGTATGTAAGTGTTAAAACATCATTAAAACTTTTGCTTAGAAAGCATACCTAATGCCCTGCTGCTATTCAGAAGTGATCGCTGGACAGATCTTTAAAATTAACAGGAGGTAATGTTTTTGTTTTGAGAGCAGAACTAACAACGGTAGATTTTAGACAGACACAACTGATAGCAGAAAGGTCAGTGGATATTAGATGACCTCTTGGCATATACTGAGCACTGTCCTAGGAGACTAGAAAGACGATCTCACAATGAGTCTACTGAACGGTAAATAACACCAAATAGCCAATGAAACCTAATGTGACAGTCTCAGTTTCCAGGACACTAAAGAATCCAAAGGAACTATCTCAATCTGAACCTTGCTAGGTAAATGTTCCTTTAGACATATATTAATCACTTTTTATTCTTTCTATAGATTCATTAATGCTCACCTGTGACTTTCACTCCAGTTCCAGGGCAAAGAGTCTACACTGCATCACATGTGACATGCCCTGTGTTTTAATATTCAATATTTTTAGTGTTCTAATAAAGATGGAAAGAGTGGATTGATGGGGACTCTAATAGCTTATTCTTGCTTAAGTCACCCTAAATCTTCAATCCAGAGATAAACAAAAATTAAAGTCAATAATCAGATTGATTAAGCGTTCAACATTGACAATGAGTGGAGGAAGGAAGAGTTATCTGAAATCTCTGAAATTTCTAAATAATATGCCAATTTGCACACATGCAGTCCAGGTTCACAGTGCTAGGATGACTCAATATTCTCAGTGGAAAACTTGACTTGAAAAGATGTCATCTTCCGAGTGCCCTCAAGATACTGGCATTGACAGCAAAGCTTCCTGGAAGAAGGAGAAACAAGAATTCAGTCCGGGACAGTAGAGGGTTAACATGCATCGTATGCAAGGGACATCCTAGTTTCAGATATATGCAGATGCAAACAAAGTGCCTGAGAAAATCAGACCACTTGGGTAAGATTCCGTTTGGTCAAGCACAGTGGTCTTTGTATGTGCTTAGTATTTCAAAGACCATGTGAACCTTATTTTTAGTTTGTTGGACTTAATTTGGAGAGATATCTATTTTTCTAGAAGTTCTGATTTTGGTCATCTTATAATTTTGTCCTAAGTAAGGCAAAGTCATCTGTTTCTGTTGTACCTTACTCTATTTTCTATCTCTGGTTTTATGGTACTTTCCTAAGGACCTCCTTTTGCATTAAATCATGCATTCAAGAATACTTGCTGCCAATTATCTTTCTGGCACTCATTATTAAAGAATTTCACAAGGTTTGGTTTTGTCTTCCTGGAATACAAAGACTTAGCCAGGGAATTTAAGACCTTAGTAAATGTCAGTTACCTGTGAAACCTACATAGAATAGTTTCTCATGCTCCTTTTTTTGGAGATTCTGATTGAAGAAGTTGATTTTACTCTGTACAGTACTCCTCGATAGCTGTTTTAAGAAATGACTAATGAACCTCCTTACCTATTAAAGTTTGAGTACTTAGAGCTAAACCCCTGCAATATGCATTCCTGTCTTGCTTTCAAAATTCCAATGTTGATACTTCATTTTGGCAAATGTTGATTTTGATAGTCCTGGTTCAACAGAAATAATAAAAATTTGTCTATAACAATTCATTAAGGCAATTTTGATTGAAACCAACACAATCAAATTACTTTATAAATAACTAAATTTGGTCAACAGAATGAGCTCAGCCATATAATCTTTTTTTTTTATAAAGAGAAAGAAACAAACAAAAACAAAAACAAAAAACAAAAAAAGAAGGGTAGAAATAATACAGAATTACAGAAAAATAAACAGTAAGAAATCACTAATTGATAAGTTACATATTGTCATCTTAGAAATAGTTGTTCAGGTTACAAAATTAAAGCATACAAAGTGACATTCAAATAGTGACACTGCCAACAGTTCTGCTCAATGATCCAACAAAAACTTAGTAATATGGTTATCAGTCCTACACACTTGTTTTTTTATCTTAAAGAGGGTAAGATTGAACATATCAAAACAGTTCATAAAGAAGCAATTTAAAGAAATACAGATTTCAAAGCAAGTCCACTGGAGAGCTTCACTGTGTATCTTATTGTCTCTAGTTTTCTTCCAAATAGCTGTCCCCATCTTCATACACATTGAATACATACTGCATATTACAGAACTAATCAAATTATTACAGGATGATGAAGGCTTTTTAGGCCTTCAAGACCTGACATTGAGGAAGTCAATAATGACTACCATAATGTCACTCATTCTCTTCGTGGTAGCTGTCCTTCTCTTTACTTATGCTGAAATTGAACTTAAGAGACTAGACCAATGTCACTCTGAAGAGTGAATAATAGTGTTGCTAGATTTTATATCATAATGTTACAGAATTAGCATTGGGTTTCTTGGTGTCTCTTCTTCTCCAGAGTATCTGTTCATTACACCATGCATTATATAATCTGTTCCCATAAATAGTTTTAAAAATTCTTCCCATGTGTGAGTTTCTACATGTATATCTATGCTTTCTGTATTATAGGGAAAAACAGATCATAACAAGACAACAAAACAAATTCCTAGAAAATCATGCAATGAAAAAGACACATAAGACCACAATATTAGGTGACCTACAGTAGTTACTATGCTTTCTCTTGTTATTTTCAATAGGCTTGTCCACATCATCAGGCTTAATATAGTTAAGCATAGTATTACATAGCTATTTTTATAAAAACACAACTTTGAAGACATTGTAGGACTTGAAGGTGGTTAATAATCAAAACAGGTATGGATATCTTTTACAACTTTCATCTTCAGAGTAGTTGCCTCTACTCTTAGACTTGATACTATCAAGCATACCAAATTCGAATAAACTCAGCCAAGGCAAAACCACAGTCTAACAAACCAGCTTCAAATAAGATCAGTCATAGTAAGACAATGTAAGTAATACAGGGTTTCAGTTTAAGTTAATAGGAAATTAAGGGTAGTTACCATGGTATAACCTGCTATTTTTGGGTTAGATGTCTGTGCCCTCAAATCTGATATGAGTGGACAGACCGGAGCAAAATGAAATCAAACTAAATGGAGCGATAAGACTACTGTGGCTTTTAAATCCTGATACACTATTAACAATGACCTATGCCTTCTTTTTTAGACTATTTTTCACCTTTCTCCTTCTAGCATGCTTTGTATGTTTTGGGTCCCACTAGCCCCTTCAGTTTTTAGATTAGGGGGCCAGCCTGTTGTCTATTTGAGTATGGCTGAACCTTTTTACCCCTGAGCTTAATCTTGAGCTGTACTCCTTTACTCACTAAAGTCAAGGGTTTTCTTTCCTTCCAGCTGTGTAGTTCTACACTGCCCAAACGTGTCATAGCTTTCCAATCTATCTGTGGAAGCTGGGATGAGCTGTCCCTATTTCTCTCTAGTTTCCTCTCACATATAGCTTTGCTTTCTCATCTTTGACTTTCAGTTTATTAACCATCTTTTAGGTTGAGTGTATTTCCTCTTCAGAGCATCTCGATGGAGCCTGCCTCCTAATCTACTCTGCGTGTTTTTTTTTTTTTTAGTGTATCAAGGCTATCTATATTAAAGATTATAGCTTACTGTCTCTGCCTTATGTCTGCTGTTCTATTTTACTGCTATGATTTGTCCACTTTACTCCTTCACTCCACTGTCTGCCCTGTTCATTGAGGCCTCTCAGCCACTGTTGCTGGAATCTTGTTACTTTTTCCTCTCTCTCTCTCTCTGGAATGACCTTTAGTACTTTTTGTAGGGTTGGATTGGTGGCCATGAATTCCCACAGTTCCTCCTTGTCTTGGAAACATCTTATTTCTCCATTAATTTTGAGAGAGAGTTTTTCTGAGTACATCAGTCTTGGTTGCAGATTATTTTCTTTCAGGGCTTGGACTATTTCCCCCCAGGCTCTTCTCAATTTGAGAGTTTGTGTTGATAACTCTGTTGTTATTTTGATAACTTTTCCATTGTAGGTAAACTGCTTCTTTTCCCTGGCTGCTTTTAGCATTCCATTCTTTTGATGGATTTCTGGAATCTTGATTATTATTTCTGGGTGTAGATCTGTTTTCGTTGTAGGTGGCTGGGGTTCTGTATGCCTCATTTATATGGATATCATTTCTTTTTCCTGTGTTTGGGTAGTTTTCCTTTATTATATCTGTGAATAGTCTTTGTAGTTCATTTGTGGTTACTCCTGTTTTTACGCTCACATGCTTTATTCTTAAGTTATGTATCCTTTTGTCATCTTCTAGCCTTTGATTTGTTTCTTTCTGGTTCCTCATTATTTTTAAGAGATCTTTTCTTTCGTGATCATATATCATAAATCTCTCTGCAAGCTTCAAAAGGCTAACTTTAGTTTCTGCCAAGGCATTTTGCCAGTTTTCATTGGAGTTTTTATTTTCCTGGTAATCTCTTTGGATCTATTTCATGTATTCTAGGTTATATTTAAATTCTTCATCAAAGGTTTGTCTTTCTTTTCTGATTTCCTCCATTCTTCTGTCTGTGTTCTCTTGGGAGGAGCTTATCATTTCTTTAATTAATCTTTTTATATCTTGACTCACTTGGATCAGAAGTAAGTTTTAAATTCATCTATGAGGTCATGAAGGTATTTCTTTATGTCTTCTGATGCCGGGTCTAGTATTGGATGTGTTACTGCACTGGTTCTCTTCTATATTTATTTCTCCTGAGCTTATTTTCCCAGGTTCAGCAGCTGGAATTTTTTTTTTCTTATTTCTATCTCTTGTCATGTTTCTGATATCTTTCAGACTGGTGTGTCCTGGGGGTCTCTGGCTCTCTCCATATTGCTTAGGGTCTTTCCAAAGTGTGCTGACTGCATTTTTGCTGCCTTTCCCAATTTGCTGCTGAGGTACATGCAGGGATGCAAGGATGGTGCAAGCTAGCCTCAAGCCTCTGAGCCAGTCAATCCACAAGGTAGGCTGTACCTTGTGGACGTCACAGAGTCCTGACAATTTTTGTACCTGCTTATTGGGTCCCAATCAGAGGCACAGCTCAGCCCCAGGAGACCCCACCAGTTCTCTCTGTGCCAGGGGTTGCTGACTGAAATCACCACAGTGCCAAGCTCTGCCCAACTCCAAGATGTTCTCCACCAGTCCTCTCTGCACCAGGGGAGAATATCTGGCATCACTGTGGCACCGTGCTCTGCCCAATTTCAAGATGTCCTCCAGCCAGCAATAGCAGCTGTGGGACCTAATCCCTAGCACTCACTGGGAATCAATGCAGTTATTCCTCTTGAGTCCACTGCACACTGTGCCGTGTGTCTTCACTGCACTCCCAGCACAGCACGGATTGGTCAGAAAACTGTTCAGTGCCCACCTTTGAATTCCAGGTGTATAGTCCTCTTGCAGTCTCCTCTGGTGTGATCAGGTGGCTCTCACTGCTTTGCAGGGCCCCAGGTCCCAACTTCCAGCACTCACCAAGAGCCAAAATACTCTTCCCCTTGGATCCACTGCTCAATGCACTGCATCCACCCATTAAGGACCCAGGTTTCCTGACTCCCGTTATCGGCAGCTGTGGTCTCAGCATGATTTTGGATCCTCCAGGGAATGCATAGTACAGCGTGGAATGAGTCTTAGTGAGCCTGTTGGGTTTCAGCTCTCTACCTGTGCTTTTCCTTCCTCTTCCTAGTTTTATTTTCCCTTCAGTTACTGCCTTGGTTAATAAGAATCATTATCCAATCATCTGGCCCTCTCCATGTTATCACATTCTAACATCTGATCTGATTTCTCCACAGAGACTCTCCATCCAGCACCCTAGCAAGCCGCCATTTTTTGTATTCCCCCAGCCATATAATCTTAACAGCATTGAAATCTGGAATATGGAGCAGTCTTCCTTTGCAAAGAATACACCCTCCTGACATGGGCTTTTCGCCCTGTGAATTCACTGTGTAGTGAGCTCTCTAAGTGTATGTTGAAGTGAATGAGTTACAAGATTCTTAAGTCCCTCTGAATGATAAAGGAAAATTATACTAGAAATATTAAGGTATTATCTTAATAGCAGAGATCTCAAGTTCTAAGTGATGAACTGTATTCTTACTCCCTGGGGACACATGCCTAATTACCAGGGAGTACAGGAAATGGAAGTGTTCCATTTTATAACCATGTCAGAAATCTGACACTTTTCTATTTTGTGTGTCACTGGGACCTTTGTGAGACTGTCTTGTCGAACACCCAGACCATTGGGCCAGGTTATTATTAAAGGAGAGAGGGGAGGAGAGTGAGTACAGCTTCAGGCTTCCAGTCCCAGCTCTGTAACAAACCATGGCAGCAACCTGGACTTCACCAATGGTATCTGCTCAATGATTAGATTGATTTACATGCAGCCTAAACTCCCAGGTTTGGTGTAAAATTGCAATAAATTAACAAGTGATGAATATAAAATGCAGGGTAGATTTATCATTAATAATATTGTCATTAGAATAAAGGAAGCAGCTGCTGAAATGGGTTGCCTTTAATAACAGAGATTGAAAACACAATAAAAAGCCTATTCCAGGGAGATACCAACATGATCACACACTGAATACATTTATGCCCCTTCTTTCACTCAACACCCACAGTAATTTCTGTACCTCTCAATCAGGATGCCACATATCAGGTTAAAGACACATCATTCATTTCCTTGATGCTGCTTTTTTTCAATGTAAAAAGAATAAAAATAATGATCAACAGGCTGTATGACTCTACCTTGAAGAATTTGCTTTCTGGATCCTCACTTCTCTTAATCAATCTGATACTGAAAGCTGGAAATCATCAAAGTGCATAATCTTTCCCAAAGCATTCAACAGTAGTGATTTTATGTTCCAGGATAGGAAGGAAATGGCATGAGTCAACATTTTCCAGTCATTTCAGACTTTGAAAGTTCTACCTAAAAAAAGAAAAACAAAACAAAACAAAAAGCAAACAAACACAAAATAAAGGAAATAAGATAGAAAAGAAGAGAAAGTTTCATCACGTTCTTCTTTTGCACTCTAGCCCTTAAGTACAAATTTTGAAAGTGATCCTATACTTTACCATTTGCCTTAGCAATGACAGTATTATTCGTGCTCTTATTATTTTTACTATTATTATTATTTTAAACAATGCTTCCTCTCTCCAAGTCAATAAGGAAATCAAACCAGAGTGTTAATATCAGCTTTACCTACGGGGGCACTGTTGACTGGGAGAAGAGAAAAAGCATAGCTCATTGCACTGTTTATTGGAAGGTTTTCCTGATAATATTAATTTTCAAAAAAAAAAAGGTGATCCTATCTTGTGCTGGGGAAATTGGAAGCCAGGCACCACAATCCCATAGGGATTGAAATGACCATCCATAAATCTCCACAGTGTGTCTGATTCTGCTCCCACTGAATAACTGTAATAGGAGTTCTGTAGACACGGCAGGAGCTGAATAAAGACTGGGGAGTGAGAGAAGGCTGCTTGTCAGGGCTGTGTATGCATTACACACGGTAGAAGGCAGGATGTGCATCAAGGACTTCTACAATTTCCCAGCCAACCAACTCTTAGTCTTTAAAGCCATTTGTATCTATTTATCTATACCTTGCCATTTTGTTTATTAAGTTTGTCACTAAGCCCTGCTTTGCATACAGTAGCACTTGCTCAAGCATGCCTTATGAATATAGAAATTAGCATCTCATTTACTTGATAATTAGGCCAATGATAAACAGCTGTTTGGTTGCCATGTAGGGCAAGAGTCTACCCAAGTCATTTATCTGACATACACAATAGCTGTGAAATTATTTGTCGCATTATCAATTACACACAAACAACAATAGGCAATAAACTTTTCTTTCACAAGTTTCATTGTAAAAAAAGATCCAAACTCATGCTCTGCTTTTGGAAAAACAATAATGTAGTATTGTCTGACAATCTTGAAAAGTGTATATTTTCAGCTCGGTTTTTATATTTCTCATGCAATTCAAAAATTTCATATTGTGCATTCTGCTATAAATAATTTCTTCCAAGCTGTCTTCAAAATCCTCCTTAATTTCCATTTCATTTTCTTGAGCAATCCAATATATACTGATCACTGAGAAGTTCCCAATTTTTCATTGTTGTTGTTGCTGTTGTTGTACTGGATAATATCTGTTTTTCTTTCCCACCACCTTTTCCAGATTAACCTATTCATTGACCATTTTTGTTTATGCCAGGTCTCAAGCTGAGAGACATCATCTAAGAGATATGACAATGAAAGTTATTCAAGAGTTTTCTTAATTATTTAGGCATGGCTCCATCCACATTTATTTCCCAAAAATGGCAAAAAAAAAAAAAAAAAAAAAAAGTGGAACAATATGTTTCCCTTCAATTCACATGGATTTAAAAGTAGAGATGTAATTAAAAGCAAAAACAGAAACAGAAACCTGTTTTTCTAATTATTAGAAAAGGAACTCAGTGCTGTGCTCACAGAAAAGTCATGGAAGATAATTTGACATTTCAGTTAGCTTCCTGTGGAGGAAAATAAAACAACCACCAAACTAATGGGTAATCAATGGCCAATTGCTTCAAAAAAGAGTGGCCCACGGAATTCTCTAAAACTTAATGTGTCACTGAGAAGGAAATGCTACCTGAATGAATCTACCTTTTTTTCACCAGTGAGAAAGTTCTGGGGCTGCTATTTTGCTAATCAAGGCCTAGAGATGAAATGCTCTGTTCATTTAAGGTTCCCTGCACTTTTCACCAAACCACTGTATTAAAAACAATCTTCCCCCATGATTTCTGGTGCTGGAGTGGAGTATAGTTTATGTGAAAATAAATCTGGAAAGATTACCTTTCAAAACTGCCAGATGCTTCGCATTTTCTGGTAGAAATCTGGATTCCAGGTCTGTAATGATATTTCCTGCTGCGCTCAACACTCAATCAGAACCTATGCTTCTTGGTGGGCAATGTAGGGATTCCAAGGCTAACCTGGCAGTTTGGCTTTTATATTTTTCCAATCGAGCCAGGGGGTATAAATTTAAATTCTGGGCCCCCCAAGCTAAACTTCAGAAGGGGCTTTTGTTAATTTTAGATCTCCTACAGTTGGGAGTCCCTTCTTTCATAAACTGCCTCATGCAATGCAGTTTATGATTATATTTATACCAATGAATAAAACATGCTCTTTTTCTTAAAAAGAAAACTAAATTACTGCATTAGTGGTACAGGAATGTAAGAGTCATTGCCTTTGGCCATTTAATGTTTGCATTCAAGTTCCTTCCTCCACCCAGGTTGAATTACATTCACGTCCCCTTTCTTCTGTTTCTTAATCCATCTTGCTCTTTCAGTAATGCGGTGTAGGGGTTGTTAGTATGTGTGCTCATGTCTGGGAGAGGCCAAGATTGGTATTCAGGTGCATCCATTTTAAAGTCATTGGATCTTTAGATCATGAACTTAATCACTCTGAACCGTGGTGTATTTATCTATAAAATGGGGCTAATATTGGCATCTGCTTCCCAGGATTTTTGTGAAGATTAAGGGGTGTGTGTAGAATGTCTAGTGCAGCATGGCACTTAGCATGCACATCAATTAGAGTTAGCCTTTTTCCTAACTGAAAGACAGCGTTTGGGATGGTCAGCATAGCATGGTGAGTAAGGGTCGGTGGTGGTCTTTACTCTGACTCCCAGGGTCAGGTTCGGACTGCGTGCTCTGCTGGTTGTGTGACCTTACACACTTATCAATATGTCTGTTAGTCCCTTTATTTCTAAAACATGAATAATGGTACTTCCTACTTCCTGAAGTTGTGAATATTGAGTGAATTCAGGATTAGTGAATAGTGAGTTTTATATACTTTGTTAAACAAATTATAAAAGCTTGATCAGACTCTCTCCCACCTCAGTTTTGTCCAGCCTTCTTCAATGTTTTCCACTGTAGTCTGTTTGATTTTGAGGATGTTATCATTAGGATCATGGGGAAGCACTTAAACAAGATCTTCTAATGGAGGGCGATTACAACAGCTGAGGTGCTTCATGAGACAAACTGGCCATTTCTGACCAGCAAAGTAGTCTGGACGTGATTTGATCATGCACTTCCAGCTCATTTCTGCTGCTGAGCTGGGTTTTCCTAATTCTTCTGGTTCTCTCATAAATTTTTCATTATTCTTTAGCCTCTGAACCTACAATGTCCAGCACATATGTGGATTCTACTGTTGGATTGTTTCTTCTGGTAACTACAGCCTAGATGCACTGGTCAGCAACAGAATCCTAACAAGGCAAGTCCAGGACACGGTGTGTGCCATTGTCTCACTTGCAAATTTCACTCTGTAGATCTTACTGTTTGTATCATAGTACTGATATCTTTGCCATCATTGGATAGTTATGATTTCAAGGTTTGTCTTTAAGATATATGAATCATTACCCTAATTAGCCAGAAAATACTTCCGAACTGTCCGACACTACATGGTCCCTCAGAGCCCGCTACTATGCTTAGTCTACTCACAGATACTGTGTTCCTGTTGTCTCTGGAAAATGCTGACAAAACTAGACAGGGTTAAATTTCATTGCAAGCATTCAAAATGTAGATACAAGTATAGAAAATAGCAAATGATTATGCCTTAAAGAAATGATGCTTTTCCATCTTACCTTCACTGAAGATGTGCTGTAGAGTCCTGCAATGATCACCAAGGGTCTGAGTGCTCTTTCTCTCATTGCTGTCATATAGGCTTCAGATTCCCAAATCATCTCAGGGTCCAAGAGACCACTGGAGCTCGAGCTATGCTGGTTCCATCGAGGACAAGAGAAATGAAAGCGTTTAATCCTCTCACTTGAAAATATGCTAGTTGTTGAACACAGGAATCTTTTGCAGGCATTCCGTTGGCTGAAGGGACCACACAAAGTTGTATGGAAGAGTAAAAACTATCAGCTTTTGTTCTGAGGAAAAACGAGAGAATGGACCATTGGAGTGACCAGCTGGCTCTGCCCTTACTGACATGGCTCTTTAGTCCCTGGACCTAGCCTTTCTATGCCCCTTGCTTTATTTCATTTTGTTCAAATAATGAATTAATTTTATTCTTGTTCTTAAATATGACTAAATAAGTGCACATCATAAGCAGTATACCCAAGTAACCAAGTGTGTTGATTTTCAAAATTGTCAACATAATCCTAATATCACTTGTCTCCCTGCGGGCTACACAGAGTTATTTTAAAGTGTGGAAAAATTAATAATATCTAATATTTGTCAAATATATGTTACCTACTAGGTACAAGAAATACCTATTTTAATCATCACAGAAAATTTATGAAGTAGATTTTATTAGTCACAGACAAAGTTTAAAGAAGTATATCCACTCTAGCGAGGTTAAGTAATGTGCTCCAGCCACATAGCTGGAGGCATAGCTGAGATTGAAGTCCACAGCAGTCCATTTAGTAAGAATTATGCTATACTCTATAAAAAAATCAACTGTTGAATTGCACTGTAAATCATATAGGCATAGTTTTGCATTATATGTTTTTAATTGGCTGGTTTGTGTTTCTCAGTGGTGGTGGTTTTGTTTATTCTGGGTAAAATACAGCATCATATGAAAATCTGACATGGTAATATGTGTTCTTTAAGATGAAGACAGAAATAAGTCCCTTCAAAATTTCTCATACTCTTCTTACTTTTGTCATTAGAGTACTGTTTTTAGAGTTTCCCTGTCCGCAATGTAGTGGAAACAGCAGGTCTCTATGTGTGTCTTTGGGCAGCAAAATCCCTTAGAGAATTAGAGACCTTCTTTTCTCTCTTCTGGTTCCTGAGATATAGGCAAGTGTCTTGAGGTTGAGCCAAGAAAGAACAATGATTTTTAAGCATAAGGGCAAGAGAATACCATGGAGTGTGGCAACCAAGTTACCATATTGCCCTTGTGCCGTTTTAGCCAGAAGTCCTTCCCAAAACTTTCCCTCGTATCACTCTTCATTGTGTTCATATTAAAAACAACTAAAATAGTGTCCCTGCATGGGGGAAAATGGCTTTGAGATTCAAAATAAAAGGACACAGAATATTCTAGTCCATATTAATATCTTTCCCCAGCAACAAAAAATAAAACATAGCTGAAAACTTCAAGGACAACTGTTCAACCAGTTTCTGTCCTTTCAGAACTGCTCATCACACCCTCACCATACTCTGGATCTGACAGCAGTGTCTGTCACACAGGATCCCATACTCCTGGTCAGAGTTAAGTGGACGACTGGGGCAAGGGCTCCTGACTAAAGCAAGGCCAATCAGATCTTTGCTTTCCCAAGGGTTTGTAATTGAGGCTGAGAGGCTGTCAGCCATTTCCTTCCCAGTGGTGAATAGAAAAATAAATCTGGACCATGGAGACACAAAGTGCAACTCATCTGCCGAAAGGACCAAAGATATGAAGTGGAGAGTGTTCTGTATCCCCAAGGCTTTTTGCTTTCTGCTTTCCTCATTTCTTTCCTCTTTGCTTGCATTGGCTCAATTTGATTTCTGTTATTAAATGTAACCCAAAGAACCTTACCTAATTCAGGTGGGAAACAGAATATTAACAGAAGCAAAGAGGGAGAAGAACTTCTAAATCAGTTTGCTACTTTACAGAAATGAGGCAGAAAAGCTGAAGACCCCCAGAGATCCCAAGCAGCTCTTGTATCCTTCCCACCTGCCTCAACCTGGAAGGAGAACAGCTATCTCACTTCTCAGACCACTGGTGACAGTATATGGTCACAGAAGTGTCTTCCAGAACGGTGTTCCAGGATCTGTGTCCAGCAAAATATTTAAAACTGAGCTGTGTTCCTGCTTGCGAACAGAGTCTCATGATTCACGGTGTAATGGAAACAGCAGGACCCCCTGTGTGTGTCTTTGGGCAGCAAAATCCCTTAGAAGCTATAAAGCCTGAAACTAAAGATTCTTGGAATACAATGCATCAAGATGATCTTTTTCTTGGCACACTTCCACAAGCTTTCAATCACCTGTGAACTAAATTTCTTTCCATATGTTTTTCATTCATTTACATTTGAGATAAAAATTATTGGCTCTGAGAGCTATTTGATGAGTGGTGATTCAATGATTCTTTGCACTGTGATCTCAGCTCAGTGATGATGCATATCAACCATATGATGGTCTAAGAAAGTGGGATCATTCACAGTGCTATCTGAAGTCATCCCTTAGTAATAACAGACTTGGTTAATTTCTTTGTCTTTCCAACAAAGATATTTGAAAGAGGATCAATATCTGTTTGGATGCTCTATATTAAATTTATTTCTTTTGAGTGCTAAAAATGCTTGCATTCTAACTTTACAACAAAGATCCTGTGTTTCATTTTTGAAAATCACTTATGCACATGATTCCTAAAATATGTTAGTTGCTGCCAGTAAGAATGGTAAAAGCACAACCCAAATCTTTCAAGATAATTTTGGCCCATTTAATCTCAATTTATGTGCTAGAAAAAATTAGGATTCTACTTATTTTTCATTATGAGAAACAAAGAAAAAGTTTTTAATATGCGATACTTAGGTTGCATTAAGCAGTTTTGCATGGTTAATTCAGGTTCCTTCCTGACATGAATGTATGTACCATAATAACATTCAAAACATAAGCATAAAGCAAACTGAAAAAGTGGTCTCTAATGTAAAATATTTGAGCAACTTGCCCTAATATCTGTCTGCCCATATCCTCTCTTTGATGAAATGTGATTCTTTTTCTTATGTGGTGTGAAGCTGTGTCTATCTATCTGATGCTAAAATAGCAAGTTATTTTAATGAAACACTCCCAAATCAATGAAAAGCATCCATATACCAAGTTCTGTTGTGACATATAGCCTGGCATTTTTTTTCTTGATTGGGATTTTATACAGGGAGTTCGCCTAGGTATAAAGATAAAATAGATATGGTCTTGGAAAACTATTTTCATCATTTAAGAAAAAAATACATATTCCTGATCCTTTCTGAATCTGTCCCACTTGGGTATTTAGAATGACAAAAGGCAGATTTTGCCTCATTTGCCTGTGAAAATATGCCTTTTTGAGAGCGTGGAAAACCTATATTATTTGAAGTGCAACTTGATAAGTGTTTCATTTTTTATGAACCCCAGGAAAAGAAATTTATTCCACTTTTACAAATAGTACAGATTTTTTTTTTTTATTGCTAGACTATCTCTATTCAACAGAAACTGGTAACATATACCGAATATTTCCCATGTAGATGGAGAAATATTCATAAAGTGTAGTAGAATAAATTTATTCTTCTGACAATCATTAGAACTAACAATGAGGTTTTATTAAGCAGTGCATATTTTACAAATATTTCTCATTTAATCTTTTCATAATTTTAAATGTCTAATTACTAGCCCCATTTTATGAATGAGACAATGAAGTTGTAAAATCTAAACCATCGCCTGTATTGCAAGCAAGAGAAGGAGTTGAGATTCAAACCCAAGTTTCATCAAATCCCTAAATCTCAAGGTCATAATTGTCTAAACGTGCCTCCATTATGAATTCTATAGCTCAGAGATAATAATACCTTCTGTGTCTGAGAGGGTCAGAGGAGATCATGTTTGTAAAAGTACTCCGAATCTGCCAAGTGCTCTTCATAGGTAAAATAGAACTATTAAGCTCATCTACATTGAAAATCTTAGAACTTGACAGCGCTTGTTTGCTGCTTGGGGTCACAGATGAGAACCAGCGTGCTCCGGACAGCAGGGTTGTGCATTCTTTTTGAGCAAGGAGTGATTGGTACTGATTGCTCCAGCTTTTTAAGCCATCTGCCCAGATAGAAAATATTGTTGTGCTTCAAGGAAACAAGATACTGTTTCAGAGCATTCACATTCTCATCAATTTCACTTGAAAAACATGTAATTACACAATGCTGTATCTGAATCCTGAGAGTAAAAGAGTGAAAGATGGAATTGCGGCAAGCTGTAAAATTTGAGGAGTACGGTGGAAGATGAGGATTTGTATCCATTTTCTTTCCGGAAATGATGGTTTCATTTTCTGTAAGAGAAATGGTAATGATAGTTTATATAAGAGCAATAGATTGTTCACAAGGACATCTTGAGGAATGTCTTTGTTAACAATAGGAAAAAAAAATGGCTGCAGAACTAATCACAAATATTAAATTTTGTCAATTTTAGTGCTTAGAAAAGTTCATCAAATGAGCTAATTTTAATATTAGTAGTTGTCTCTAAATAATTTCGTTCACATGTATGTATACATATGAGAAAAGGCAGTGTTGGTATAACTTGAGTTTTTTATTCTCTTGAACATGATGATCATACATATCGGTGGGTTAATGTCTGATATTTCAATATGTGTACATTATTGGTAGTGATCAAATCAGCCTGATTTTTTTCATTCCCACTTCTGAGTTAGCATTTGCAAGGCCATGTCACAACAAATAGGCAGAGGCGTTCTCTTATGTCTGGAAAAGAACTTTTTTTGTGCTTTCTTTTTTGATCCTTTCAGCTCAGTTCTAAGGGTTCTTTACCAGATAAAAGGCCCAGGTGATCTCCACTTATTAACTCTCATAAGAACTGTGATTGAGTAGATAACACTTTATATACGTTATCTCCAGTTATCACAGCAATACTATAAAGCTATTAACACTATGCTTATTTCCCCATACCTGGTGCTAATTCTCTGAAGTCTTGGAAAAAAACAACAAACTATACCGTGAGTCATACAATTACTATACCATGAGTCACACAGGTAAGAATGAATCCACGTTACATTGGACCAACCATCTATGAGCAAACCCACACATCTTGGTGGACATGATGTACAATCAGTAAGTTCCCTAGCTGGGGACAGAATTTATTTTCTTGGTCTTACTCCAAGACATCAAAGTGATTCTTTGTTGTAGTGCGTTCTCCCACTAAATAACACTTTGCTTTTCTCAGATGTGTAAGGGATTATCTCTGACTAATGTCCTAAACAATTAGAAACATAATCTAGTTAAAGGACAAAAATGCTTTTACCTTTGCCACATGACATAACCTTACCGAGGGGGATCGCATCTTTTCATATTTGGCAAGTTCTTTTGGAAGTAAGCAAGTGCTTGAGTTTCCATTGCACTCAAGGGGAGAGGAAGATACCGAAGTGTCACTCAGTACTAGTCACTCCCAGGTGTACGTGCCACAGCTACTTCTCCGAACTCTTATGCCCAAATTAGAACTATCAATGATTAATCTGATCATATCATAATCTAAACTCTATTTTTCTGCTTTAAATTATGATGCAAATAGTGGAAAGAATTGAGAGCTCCAAGAAGATACAATTTTCTTTATGTTATATTAAAGTTATGTAATCAACATATTCTCACTTACTGTTTTCATTGTATTATTCCCTCACATATTGAGTGCCTAGAAGTAATTTCACACATAAATATAATGTTTCTGCAAGCAACACTAGCTATTGCAGGATTTATTCTTTTAGTGATAAAAATGTATACTTTAATTGACTGATAGAAATAATAGTATAAAATTCATACTTTCCAGTAGTATATTAAATGTGAATAGTTGTATATTAGTAAAAATTTCAAATTGATAAACCTTGTTTCTAGTAACATAGTTACATTGATTGTTTATTTTATCTCATTATTGGAAACTGTAATCTCATAAATGTCAATAATGTAGAATCCCAGGGATGGCAGGTATAATGATAAAGCAGATACTAGGTTACTCAAATTTCAAATGTTGAGGCTGAAATGGTAGCCGGTGCCAAAACTAGATCCATTCTTTCTTCAGCGCTGTTTCTGCTTGTCTTTCACTCAGTGTCTTTAAAGTTGTTAATTTTTTCCTTGAAGTTCCAACCCATTTTCACTTCAATTTATATTCACTTGTGCCTTGTATCATTTTCTCTTGATTAATGTCACCAAAGCTTCAATTATGTGTCCCATTTGTTAAAAAATTATCTTTGTACTTTTTTGTTAAACATCTCTGTGTGAAAATTTCTTTTCCTGTAAAAATGGGTATAAAAAATGGCATCAGTCTCACAGGTCTGCTTTGAAAATTAGGAAAAAAGTTCATGTACCTAAAGCACTTAAATTAGTACCAGATGGATTATGTAGCTGGTATCGTGTTTTATAGATGTGATCTTCCCTATCATAATTCTCTCTTAATCGTTGTTTTGTATTTCGGTTGCTTTATATATTTGGGTTCATTCTGCTGTTGATTTTCTAGCATGTTAAATGAGATCCTAAGCCTTTTAATGGTCAGCTCATCCTCCTTCTGAAGATAAATGTTTACATTTTTAATAGCTACTTACTTAGCTACATTGCACAGATTTTGATAGTCTGTAATTCCATATATTTTAGACTTGCATTTAAAATTTTCAATAATATTTAGTCTCTAACCTAATAATTACTTGTAAGTCTGATTTCTTAGTAAAATATGTATTATTTTAATCACAATTTTAAATTGATTTTCAGGTAATTGTACTGAGATCAGAGAAAATGATCTCTGTGTCACCTCTTTTCTTGCAAACTTGTTGAGACTTCCTTTGGGAACTGGAATACGGTCAATTCTATGAATGGCCTGCACATTTTAAGAAAATAAGATGTTCTTTAGTTGTCTTTAATACGACACACATATACCCTTTGTGAACTAAAATGTGAGTTGATTTTTTACTCATGGGAGAAGTGTACAGTAGATGCTGGTTGTTAATGTAAGCAGTGATTCAGGACTAAAGCTGTTTCCAGTCTGCACTTTTGGGTGGCTTGTTTGTTTGTCTTTTTGAGACAGAGTCTCACTATGCAGTTCAGGCTGGCCTTGAGCTTTCTTTGTAACCCAGGCTGGTCTCAAACTCACAAGGATCCCCCTGCTTTGGCCTCTTCAGTGATGAGAGTACAGGTGAGTACCATCACAGTCGGCTCACATTTGCTATTTTAAAAATATGACTTTGAAGGTTACTTTATAGACTAAGGCCATTCTGCACAGCACAAAGGAAAACAGTCTTGAGGCCCATTTTACTCACATGACCACAAATGACCACAAGAACAGCTTAGATACACAGTCCAGCGAAGGCCCAGTGAGGGAGGACAGTGAATTTCATTGCTTACTACACCATTACTTCAGTCCTGATTTTTTGAACCTTACAAATTAAACACAGCATTACAGCTATTTTTTTTTAGATTTCTCTATACTTTTAGCCATATTTTTCCGTATCAGTTTCTTAATCTTGGGATTTTTGAACTTGACAGAATAAACAAGTTATGCTGAGCAATAAAGACACCTGATATCGCCAAAGTTTATGCCCTGCTCACGCCACCTGCTCCGTGATAGGGCGTCATAAAGGCAGGACACAGACTGACAAAGACCTCTTCCTCTTGCGCTGCTAACCCCGGGTGACACTGACCACCCACTGCACTGTACCCACTTGGCAAGGCACCTCTGCCAGAGACTGAGACTCCAGTGCTCCTTTTCCGAGTAACCTCCTGTGGAAAGAGGGCAAGGAGCAGCCTTATCTCTGTCACCCTTTCCTGCTGATTTCAGTGTCTTTCTTTTTCAGAAATTACTCTGTAGAATTTTCTGTTGATAGTGAATGCTCGTGAATATACTCTTATATACTTTCTTATTTAATTTTGTTGGATATGCAGTTTTTATTTTTTCATAATACTTTGAAAAGATTATACCACTAGATTCCAGCTCCATCAGGCTGATGGAAATGAGAAGACACGGTACTTTTGCTTGTAACTTTGAAGTTGACAAATCTCTACCACGACATGTATATGTATGTCTTGTTAATTATTTCTGGTACTCAATGGCCCTTTTTGAAATTTCATTTTTTCTTCAGTTCAGTGAACTGGTATTCTATTATTTATTTGTTCATTATTTCTCATCTGTCCCCTAGTAATTATATTATTCACATTTAGGTTTCCCAGATCTCCCTTCCTATCTCATATTATTTTGCTCATATTTTTCATTTCTTTATAAATTTGTTCTGCATTTGTGCTTATTTCTTCAATCTAGTCTTCCATTATCTAAAATAACTATTTTCTGCTGCTTTGGACCTTTATCTGTCTATGTTGGTATGTCAGCTTCAATATGATAATATTTGGAGATAGAGATCTTTGGATCATAATTATTTTTATATGTTAGATGTGATCATGAGCCCTTGTGATGAGGACAATGACCTTTTAAGAAGAGAAAGAAACACTAGATTTCTCTCCTTCTCTCTCTCTCTTTGTCTCTCTCTCCTCTGTCTCTGTCTCTGTCTCTCTCTGTATGTTTCTCTCCTCTGTCTCTGTCTCTGTCTCTCTCTGTATGTCTCTCTCTTTGTCTCTGTCTGTCTCTGTCTCTCTGTCTCTCTCTCTCTCTCTCTCTCTCTCTGCCTCCTCAACAACCACTAACTCTACAGTGGAAGGACACAGGAAAAAAACTACCTATAAAGTAGGCAGAAAGGCCTTGCTGGAATCTGACCATGGTAGCACACCAATCTTAGATTTCTAGCCTTTAGAATGTGTAAGACAGTTAATCTCTCTTGTTTAAGCAATCCTGCATTCTGTCATGGCAGGCTATTAGAATATGCTGATTACATTGTCTTCCTTCAAAGCTGCCATGTCTTTTTATAGCTTTTTTGTATAAGAGCAACTCTCCAAATTTTTCTAAGCCCAAAAAACTGTCAGAAAAGCCATCTTTGACTTCCCGGCATAAAAATCTAGGAGCAAATTACTCTGCTGTACCCATTTTCTTCACTTATGTCCCTATTGCTAAAGTTACCTGTTTATTTGTGTTACAAATCCTAATACTGTACCTCCCATATTTTTATTTTTATTACATTTAATTTGTCCTTTTGTAATGAATTCATTGTCCTAGAAACATACACTGTAGGACGGATTATAACTTGCTGGTTCTGAAATCCTAGTATGAATTTTAAAAAGCTACTAATTTCTAAATATTCACATATTCACATAAATATTCACACTGAAACATTAAATTTGCAATACTTCTGTTTTCTCACTTTTTCATTTTTCTTTGAGGCAGAGTTTCACTATGTGGCTCAGGCTGGCCTTAACCTCACTTTGTAGCCCGGCTGGCCTTGAACTCACAGAGATCCTCCTGCCTCAGCCCCCTGAGTGCTAGGATTACAGATGTTAGCAACCATGCCTGGATGTTTTCTCATTTTAAAGATGCATTTACCTCTTGATGATATTAAGATTATATAATTAAGTAATCTGAAGCAACTTGGCATAATGCCTGAAATGTGGCATTCAATAAATGTAGCTTGATATGTTGGGTTTTTACATTTATTTTATACTTTTTTAAATTTTATTTTGAAGGCAGTAAAATGCAACAGCACAAGACAGAACAAAGCCAATTGAGACAATACAGTGAAATTGGTACAGGATTTCACAGTGGGATACTGGGATAGTAGTAATAGGTACTATGCTATATCTCCTTAACTTCACAAGAGTTGTCCAGTCAATTAGGTAAAGCAAAATCAAACCAAAAATAGAACATTATAAAACCAATTGAGAGTACTGAATAGAGCAAAAGAAACATAACAAAACAAAACAGTGAAGACAACCTTTGCCTTCAAACAGAAGATAGAAAGTAATCCCCCGTATTTGCTTTACTGCATTTGGTCATTCTCCCAAGAGATGCTGAGACATCTATCCTCAGTAACTATGGGCAGGAGGGCGGGTGGGGGGGGGCAGGAGAGGGAAGGGTGCTTGATTTTCAGCCTGTGTGGCAGTAGGCTCACAGGTAATGCTTCTCTTCCTAGCCCAGGCTGTGGGTGCTTACCAAGAGGGCAGAACAATAAGCTGCCTGAGTCCCACCAATTTAATATTTTGTAACTTTAAAAAAAGTTATTCTTGACCCTAAAGAGAGTCATGATTTCTGCCTCATTTCTGCTCCCTTACAGATAAAATTTGTAGGGAGAGATATATCTCACTGCTGCCGACTTATCTCGCCCTCCTGTGGGCCTCTGCCGCATCTGCCTACATTTCCCATGATCCTCACGTCTGCCTACATTACCCGTAATCCTCTCTTGCTTACGTCATATATCCGGATGTGTCAGTGACCTATCAGATAACACTCCGTGCCCTCTTCCCTGCCCCATGGGCCCATCTCCACCCTATATAAGTTGTAGCCATTTTAAGAATAAATGAGACTTGAATGGAATCCTGCCTTGTCTCCATCTCTCTTTTCTCTTGCCCAGCCCCCCATCCCGTCCCCTCTCCAGGCAAGGACCACAGCCTTGATATGCGGACTGGATCAAAAATTTTCTTATATTTATATTGCCATCAACAGACAGATAATTAAAAAGTGGTATTTATTCAACAGAGTAAAGAAGTATAAATGAAATGTGAGTCATTGAGAGGAAAATAAAAGTACCTTGTGACAATAATATCAGGTCAAATAAATCAGATGCACAAACTTAGATACTGCATTCATTCTCTTATGTGAGAAACCCAAAGTGTGAACAATTTAAGTAACAAAATAAGCAACAGGTGTTAGGAAATAAGGAGGTAGATCTTCTTATGGGGAAGGAAATCAAGAGACACAGTGAGGTAGGAGAGGGGAAGAGAAGTGGAAAGAAATGAGATGCATTATGACCATGTACCAACTCCAAGGAGGAATGTAAGCCTCATCACTGCAAACACGGAATAATGCCATGTTTAAATTTTAAAGAAGGGGTGGGATGACTCCAGGAGAAAGGTGAAAACATGTATGGGCATGCTGTAAATGCCTGGACTGAATTCTGAGAAATGACTTCTATAAAATTAGTAAAATTTAAATCTTGGATGAAGCAGATGTTAATTAAAAAGAATAATATGAAGTCAGCTAGAAAGTTTAATGAATTGTAGATATTTTTTGAAAGTGAAGAACTGTCAACTTATGTAAATTAAATGTCATCAGCATTTTTAATTTTTAAATTTTTTTCAGTACAATTCACATTGTATTCTTTAACAAACATAAACATTATATGATGTATCTGTGTTGTGATCAAACACTTTGCCTTTACCTGCACTCTCTAGTGAATTGCTTTAGGTATTCAAATTAAGAAAATTATGTTGGTAGTAAAAAATGTTCATAGCAAACTCTATTCCACTGTGATTTACAATGGACTCCAAAAAATTATTCAGATGTTTATTTTGATGTTTGTTTTATGGCAGAAAGTGTCATAAGCTAAACACAGGACAGTTTGTGTATAAACAGTATGCTTAGTTCAGCTCATAATATTCTTTCTTCCTCCTTTTTAAAAAAAACGTCCCTCCTTAATCTCCTGCAATTTCAATCCTGGACATGGAGGCATAGAAAATATTCAGTGAAATATTGACCTTTGTTCTCAGACAGAAATTTTAGTCTATGGTTTAGTCATTATAGAGTGTAGTTATTTATTATAGAATACAGCAGACAGAGAAAAACTATGCTAATGTTTAAAAATAATTTTAGTTTTACAAAAGCAAATGAAATATAGGCTAAATGAATTACTTGGAGGAGCAAAAGAGCACAGATTAACAAGAAGTCATATAAAAATGAAAATAAGATTCCAAATAATTAGGTAGAGACCTGAAAGAACAGAACTCAGGAGAAAAAGTTATGTAATAAAAAGTAAACTAGCAATTCTGCATTGGAATAATTTTCTTTTCTGTGTTAAATATTCAGCTATACAGTTAGTCTCATTAACAAAGGTAATCAAGGAATGTGTTCAGTTAGCGCAGCTCAACATGTGTTCCTCCAGTTTAAGGGCACCCAGTCTTGAGGCAATAAATCTCTTGTTTTTCTTGTGTCGTTAAACTAATTCAGAGAAATAGTATTTTAAAGGAAATATCTCTGGGCATCAGTTTTTATCTACTTTTAGTGACTCTTGATTACTTCTAGAATAAGATTCTTTTAATTATTCTGATTTTATAGACAATTTGATTTTATATATGGGAAAATCTAATGTCTTCAGTAAAAAAAAAAGTTAGAATTCAGAAACAAAGTCAGTAAATTTGCAGGATACAAAATCAACATACGGAATATACTTCAAGAAAATAAAAATGTGGAATAAGAGTATTAGAAAGTTCTTGCTTTTTGTAATTTTATAAGAGGTTTTATTGATACTTGAATTTTGTATTGTGGCTCACAGTAAATTTTAATGGTGCCCTCTGGGTACAGACTACATGGGTGGTGAAGGATGACACATACCACTTTTACCCTAAGTTTATTTCCATGTAGAGGGGTTGATTTTTGTTGGCTGAATTTCTGCTGAACAGAGTAAATTCTAGACTAAACTGCAATGCTTTATAACTATCCTTTGCACTTGAAATGGCTGAAAAGTTTAAAATAAGATTATTTCAAATGTTGATTTTGATGGCATAATGGTATTTAGAGTGAGTCCTCTGGTGACGTTTGCCATGTTCATGATGGTAGGATATTTTAGATGTCAAGAATCTGAGGTTGACGGGATATTCTAATTAACCTTATAAAACAAACCACTGCTCAGCAACTGGCATGGCCAAATATATTTGAAACACTCAGGTTAAGTCTTAAAGTTCCAGAACAGAAATAATGCAGGAAAAAGATGGCACATATTGTTATATATGAAGATGGGAACATTCCATCCACTCTGAGTCAGAAGAAACAAATACTGTTTTCCATAGTGTCAACTGGAAAAAAGTAGTCTCTAGGCTTGCAAAATCAAAACAAAAGAAACAAAACAAAACCCACCCAAATTACAACAATAACTAAGCAGTACCCCACCTCAAGTTCACTGTGGTTAGTGCTTTACAAACAGATACTAACTAGTTAGGTACCTTGCAAGCTGAATGAGAAGGCAGTATATTATTCCTATTTTAAAATTGCAGAAACTGAGGCTTAGAAGATCAAATGATTTACCAAGAAGATATAGATATGAAAATGGTGGGGCTAGGGTTTAAACTCATACTTCTGACTCCAACCTCTTTACATCTTTTGTCTTAATAATATGCATGCATTAATTTGCATAACATCCTAACATCTGACTGTTCTTCCCAATTGAGTTGTCTTCTGATGTTATCTACAAAGTGCAATACTTGTGAATCTAGAACAAAAAGCTGTCTTTTTGTTTTGGCTTAAGTATGAGTTGCGAAATTTTAATTACCTTTTGTTTAGAAACTGCTATAGAACCTGAACTTGTAATCAGTGCTGGAAGTAGGCACACCAAGGGGTTGTTGATTTCCCTAGTGAATTTGAGTATCATTTATGGAAATGTAATTACAGTGGAATCCTGTTATAACGATCGATTTGGGCAACCCCCATTTGATCATTACATCCAAATGATCACCACACACAGAACATAAAACAGTGAGCCTTTCAAACCAGACAGGCTCAACAGTAAAATATCCATCTTGCAAAAACAGTATTATTACCACTAAGTACTTAAGAACAGCACAGGTCAGTCGAATTATTGGCTCTAATTAGCCTTCTATTGACTATAACATTCTTTAGCTCAATCATTGTGGCTTGTATGAAAGATCTGAAATTCAACTAAGTCAACAAGTATTTATTATGTACCTGCTGTGTACTCCAAATGGGGCCAGTGACCAAGGAGGATGTAAACTAAATAGGAATTTCTTTGTGAAGCTCACATCCACTTAGAGAAATGCGCTGCATAAACTCCTCCAATAATTGTGCCTTAAACGAGGGGGTAACCACAAACTACCACATTATAATATTGGTTGCTTTCAGAGGTGAAAACTTTGGCACAAGTAGAAAATAGAGTTTGGATAATAATCTTTTGTCGCTAAAATGATGGCAAGAGGAAACAGAACAGAAAATTACAATAAATAGTTCTTACTATACAGCCAGCACCTTACGTCAGAAGAAGCCTAGAGGCTTCAGCTCACATTCCAATTTCAATCAATCATTACCTAAGTCAGAGAGCAGTGAAATTTTATCTTTCACATTAATGTAAATGAATTGTAATGGCTGACTGCGTCACTGAGGTGAGAAGGATCCCCTGTCCAAATGCAGACTCTTGGGAAAATGTGACATTACTGATCAGTAATTCTAGGCGTGTGGATGGCAGTTTGAAGCCACAGGTGAAGTACTGTATCTTGTCCTTCTTTGCACTTCCTTCCATGCCACACTGCTTTCTGGCTGGATATGCCTGCTGCCCAAATCCATAAACATTCCTCCTCCTTTCACAGAAAAATCTCTCCAGTGCATCCTCAGAGAAGGCTGCTCTTTTTTCTGCCTTCTACTTTCCTCTGGGCTCTCCCATGGTCTCACGTTCGCTTTCTATTTTACCCGGATCTGATTTCTATGCTCACATTTGTCACTCCATCTACCCATCTTCCCTCTGCTCTCAAACTAGGTATTACAATCAACCGCACTGGCATTCTCTAACTCTGTGTTCTAAATTCCTGATGTTCCACATTTTTCACAAAGTTCATTCAGGCCCATATTCATCTAGAGACAAGCAGAAAGCCTCACCAGTCTGAGCAGGCAGATACTTTCTCTCTCTTCTGTCTTCTAGGAAGCTACAATTTATGCAAGCAGTGGTGTCTGTCTACTAAACTACTGTCTCACCCTGTAACTACATGTTTCTAAATACCTATCTACTCCTCAGGGCACAAGACAGTTGCCTTGTATTTGGATGTTTTCCAGTACACTACTTATTTCCCTTCTCTCTCTAGAGAATTTACTCCAGCATCTCCCCTGCTGATTCTCCAATGTAGTATATTCTTAAACATTACCACAAATTCTCTCTTTTTTTTTTTTTTTTGTCTTTTTTCATTTTTATCAGTACTAGAGATCAAACTCACGACTGCCTGCTTGCAAGGCAGGCGCTTATGCCGCTGAGCTAAATCCCCAGCCCCTTGTTATCACAAATTCTCATGGATCCTGTTTTATTACTACTCAAGTTACAATCCTTGAAGCTGTCCCTGACCTCTTAATCCTATGTCATAACCATTACAATTTGAAACATGCCAGTATGGCATCAGTAAAGAATATTATAATAGTATATTTTCAAATCAATCTTTCTCACATAACTCTGGGATATGACTTTCATTTCTGGGTCCTTATCACCTGACAGAATTCCAGATGCATAGAAGTTTTCTAAAGAAACCATTACCAAGCTCTTAGTTTTTTGACAAGGAAGCTACAATCAGATTTCCGAGACTCTTTTGTTTGTTTGTTTCTTTCTTTTTTTTAATCACACATTATATAGAGCATAAGTATGGTAACAAAAGAAATATAATGGACTAACAGACTGTTGAGGAGCCTTACCTTAGGGAACCAAGCACTGCTCATCACTAATCTCCATTAGTATGTTGATCAACGATAACAAGTCCCCAATAGTTCCCTGATAGAATATAACTGCAGATGAAGATTAATTATGTACTGATTCACAATTGGAGTGTGGTGACGACAACATCTATCCTAGCAACTCTCAGAGTTAAGATCTCCTAGTCACACACCTAGGGTTTTTAGGGTCCGGGAGCCACTGAACCCCAAGTCATAGCTCTGCAAATCAGTACAGCGTAGGAGGTAGTAGAGCATTGCTCTGAGAGTGGGGAAGTAGGAAGATTTAAAATGAAGGAAGGTCAGGAGATCAGGATTTAAAATGAAGAAATAGCTTGTTAAAATTCAGAAGAAGGAAGATAGCCATTTAAAAAAAGAAGGCATTGAAAAAGAGATCAGTATATTTCAGACAGACAAGAAAAACCAGAGGAGGCTAAGATTACACAGTGAAAACAAATAAGTCTATCATCTTGACAGGTGTGTAGGCTGGCAGGGTAAGTCCAGACAGCCCACGTTGAAACCAGCATTTTAAAAAGTGCATTTCATAATTGCATTCCTTCTCTCAGAAGCTCTAAAATAGAAAGAAAAAAAAAAAAAAAAAAAACGGGATCAGTTCAGGCTAAAACTTCGTTCACAACTAATGGTAAACACAGAAAACCAACACATCCTGTTTTCACATGTGACTTTTTCCATAACTCTTTGTAAAACACAAAAAGTTTTCCAAGCTTACAGATCCAGAAATGCATATTACTTCCTGGATTTTCCTCCATTTGTTCTTACTGATTTTCTATTACAATAATTACACCCAAGGGTTGGGGTAGCATCCCTCTGGGATGGCGACTTTAGTATGGCACCATTCAAAAAGAGAAACAGGGTGTGACCAAGTTTAATAAGGGAGCTGCCTCTGAGCTCGGCCTCAGGAGAACAGTGACGTCTCTAGTGGGTTTCCACATCATCCATCCCTGTCCACTGCAGAAACACAGCAGGCTCAGAATAGAAGCCACAGCCAAGCGTAAGGACTGGACATTTGGGTCCTCTCTCTCTCATACTTGTTAACAATCTGAGCGTAGCAGGTAAACACTGTCTTCTCTATTGAGCACATGGAAAATACTAGATTTTGAGAAAATCCTAAACTTTAGTTATTACCAGTTGCATTTTCCAAATAAAACAGAAGTAGAAACAGGGGTTACAAGCTCTAGTCTATGTTAGTGGAGTTTGAAATGACTGAGTGGTAAGAACAGCTATTTTAGAGGAATGGGTATGATGGGAATGAAGGTCACTGAGGGATTTCTTTAACAAGTTTTGTATCCCATGGAAAATTATCTGCCTACTACAGTCAACAACGACAACAAAAAAAGGTGAAATGAGACCTCTCGGGTACAAATCAAAGGTCAGCCATGACATGTAGCCTTGACTACACTTCGAACTTCTGAAGGAAAATACAGAATCGGGAGGATTCAGTAAGATAATGTGTCACGTGACATGGAACCGGCCACAAATGCTACTTAGCTCCTTCTCTTAATTTTTCCCCCATTTTCATGAGGTTACATAGGATTAACTTGTGATTTTGTTTGTGTATCCAGAGCTTTTAAATCAGGGGTTAAAAAATTTTGGAGGCTCAGCACCTCTTGTTGCCATTTGCAGTACCTTGTTCTTTTCAGTCACCTTTACAAATACATACATGCCCAGGGTACCATGTGTTTCCATGGTAGACGGTTTATTTCCTTCAGCTGGCTTGAATGAGAGCCAGAAAGAGAAAGCCTTGCATCTGTGGGAGCCTTGAGACTCAGGGCAGACAGGTGATTTCTTTAGCTGCTAGACCTGCCCCCCCAACCCCCGCCCCAGAGTGAAACAACATAGCTTTAAGCAGAATTATTTCGTTTGTCATTTGGTGCCATTCCTATGCCTAAAATGAATATGGGATATCAACCTCAGATTGTGAAGTGCAGATGCTGATGGATGACAAAGACTCATTCAATTACAATTAGGAGAAAGCAATCAGCCTTTTGAAATGAAGCACATAGTGGGAAATGGGTAGGCGGGGGAGGGAGAGAAATTCCTGTCCTGTAGCACTGATGGGTATTCTTTTCTAAATGAGCATAGCAGCAAACAGGTTATACAGAAATGCCTCTGGCAGTAGAGATGACAGTGACATTAGCAGCATTTGGGAAAGAAAACAAATTGGCATCATCAAAGTACAGCATGTACCTTGTAAATTTATTTCTTTATTATTCCCTTTATGAGTTGCATAGCATGCATATGTATCTGTAGTATCTGTTAAGTGCAGCAATCGTGCAGCACAGAATACCTAAGGCTGCAAATAGTTCTATAGTTCAGGAGACTAATCACAGATTTCAATATTGCCTTTTTAAATAGAGAACGTAGCATTGGGCGTCAATAAACAGCATGGGATTGGGGGTAACTCAGACCTGAATTCAAATTCTGCCTCTATCTCATAGAAGCTATGTCTTCAAAGCTTTACATTTATTAGAAAATGTACTAATACCAGCAATACAACTTGTTGATCTTACACTCTTACAACTCTAACAAACATAGACAGTCTTTTCCCCCCTTGGTGTTCTGTTATTTTCTTTGGTAGATTAAGAAAACAACATTGGTTATTCATTCTTCTCTACAGCCACCAAGAATTAATTTGAAAGCTTTAATTTTATAAGTGCTCATTGAATTACCGTTTGTGTGCTAGTCTAGAAATATTTTGAGAAAAGGATCCAAGAATTTTTTTTCTAAAAAATCAGTGCACAAATAATCTAAAAAATTAGGTGTCTTATGTCCTTCCCAATGATTGCCAACTCTCTGATGCTTAGTTATAAGGTATAATCTGAAATTATATCTTCTAAATAATTTCTCCAGCAAGCGTCAGGGAAAAGTCAGTTAAAAATACCACTTTCATTAACTCTCATGCTTAATTCACACTCAGATTGAAAGATTTAATATGAAGCCGATTTCTGTGCTTACTGAGAAAATATGAATAATGTCAGAATTCTGGGCTAGTGAATCCCAACAGTTGTACAAATAATCACTTTTTCTCCAAAACAAACAATTTCCATTTCATATATAAATATTAGGATATCTTTACATATTGCAAACCCATTTAAGGCTAAATAATACTTATTAATTTTGAAAACAACAAATAACTTTTCACTTTAAAATTTGTCTCCACAATTATATAGAAAACAAGTTCCATAAATAATAAATGTAGAAAACTGATTCAAACAGAGCCATAGGATCTTAGCGAATAAACAAGTAGCCAGACGATGTTTGATAAAATTTTAGCTAAAGCAAAAGGTAAAGATTATGCATATTTTGTGGAAAACTTTCAAGGATATTAAAAATGTATGAGAACATTAAAACTTTTTATGTATATTGATGTTATATATATTTTTAAACTTTCGATGTTCGTATGCATGCAAATAATATTTATGTACATGCACATACCATCACACACAAAATTTGCAACCTTGCAGTGATCATCATTAGAAAATTAGGGGATTGATTCATTCATAGCATAAATTTCTCTCCTGGTAATAGAGGATAGTACATAAAGGTAGACATTTAGAATCTGAGATGTTTTTTTCAATGACGTATGACATTCCTTCCTAGATTAGAATATTTTCTTTCTTTTTTTTTTCCTTTGATATTTTTCATTTTTATCGGTACCAGGGATCGAACTCAGGACTGCCTGCTTGCAAGGCAGGCGTTTATGCCACTGAGCTAAATCCCCAGCCCCGATTAGAATATTTTCAAAGGGCTGAACAAAATGCAATTTTAGAAAGCCAAGTGAGAAAAAGATCCAAAAATAAATAAATGAAAAGGACTATAACGAAATTTCAGAATGAAAAATGCTGCTAGTATTAGTTTCCCTCGGCAAATGCTGCCCCACATAGCAGTGTCCTGTGACACACGTCTCATCATTTCCTGCACCATGCCAGCTGACCCTGTGGGCTGTCTTCTTTCTGTCCCCACATCAGCCTCCCCTGATGTACAGTATTCACAGTGTTGAGACTGAATGGCAACAATAACATTTTGCATTTCATTTTTCTCCCTCTTAGACTTGTGTTATTCAGATGCATTTAAGTCAAGCAGTGTTAGAAGGTGAGAGCTACTCTCCTGACCTGTAAACATGAATGTCCCTCTCTAAGGCACAGAGGAAGGTCTGAGCCCTGGGAGAATGTGCTGCCCTCCCTAGCATCCATTCATGTATCACTGTGATGTTCGAACAGAAAATGATGCTCTCCTCTCAGAGAAGAATCAAGCATATGTTAAGCAGTCATTTTATTCACAACGAGGTCAGAGAACAAAGCACTTGGAAGCCAAATGAGGAAATTGGGGCATGAAGATAATTATTTTAGAATATTTCTGGAAATATGTTAACCAGTCAAGCCGGCATTTATTTTAAAGTGTGGCATTATAATTTTGCATGGGAATTTTTATGAGCATTTTTTATCACTTTCAGAGAGATCTATGAAGATGTGTAGCACTGAAGGGAACATGTTGACATGTCTGAGAGCTAAAACAAACGTGAAGAATGAGGCTGAAAATAGCTGGCTGTGAAGAACACATTAAAAAGCGCTGGGTGGCACTCAACATTGCTATCCAGAATTCAGAGATGCGCTAGGAGAAGCGGACAATGCGGCCCTTGGAGCAAGCGTTTCTGAGGCGGAATTAGCAGGGCACATCATTTGCTATTACAGACTGAGGTAATTGGCATCTACGTGTCTGTGCTCCTTCGTTGCCAGTAGGGAGACACATGGAAGAGAGGCAGCTGCACCTCTCTTTGCATAGCACATTCCTGGAAAGCGCTGTGCAAATAAAATCCCATTATGAAGCCAGAAATGATTCATCTTTTCTGATTGATCTTCAATAGGAATGGCTCTTAACATACAACCTTTAAGATCCTTTGTCTGAGCCACATGGGGTTCGATTTCCTTTCTTACACCAGCGGTTCCTAAATATTAGCTCTTAATGAAGTGTTCACCAGGCTGTGGTGAAATAAGAGAACAGAATAAAATTTGGGGGGAGGTAATTTTATTCAAAGTAAATGGCTCTGTTTAATCCTAAGATTATATTTTTCCTTCCTTTTTGATGTTAAAAGTATCTTTTTTTTACAAAAGAAAGTGAACAATAGATGCTCATTTTTAGTGTTTTGACTATAATTTTACTAGTGTGCTACACTCAAAATTGTGTGGACCAAAATATAAAACCATACAAGCCATTCCAATTCATTCTGCATCAAACATTAATGTGTTTTTCAACAAGCACTTAATAAATGTAGATCTTTATTCACTACAAAAATACACCATTCACATCATATAACACAAAGACATCCTTTCTGGTTTTCCTGGTTTTGACAGTAGGTGATACACATTCCTTCTCTTTTCAACAAAATCATCAAACTGTTAGTCTGAATAATAATACCTATTCACTCAAAACACAGTAATCTGAGCATCTAGATGTTCACATCTTAGGACTGCATTTATCAAAGTTTTTAGTAATAAGCAACAGATTTACATGCCACTCATTCTTTAAGATTATCAAAATTAAATAAGACAATGTATAGGAAGCAAAGTCAAAGCTAAGGCCTGAAAAGGTATTTAGTGGTGAAAAAAAATGTTATTTTAGCACAAGCATACAGAGTACAAGAAAAACTACAGTAAACGTAAAATTGCATGGCATGTGGCATCTGGTATACTCAGACTTTCTGGGCTGAATGTGCTCTGGACAGCCTATCGCTTAGGATGTGGGGTGCTTTTGTTCTCACCACCTTTCCTTTTCTGCATCTCTCTCCGAATCTCTCTCTAAAAGAGAGGCCTTATTCAGCAGCCTACCTCACTGTACACAACGCCACTTCGTGGGAATGGCAGGTATTCATCAACCACCAAAGCATATCATCGCAAATGATGACAAGTCCTGTGGCAGGGAACGCGAATGGTAAATGGGAACGTGGAGCCCAGAAACCTGGCCTGGGTCAGTAAGCTCCCTGAGGAAATGACATTTGAACTCAGATTAATGGGATGATTAGAAGTTAATGAAGTATTCCCTGCAAGGGTAATGGTCAGGATCAGAAGCAAGGAGGAAACAGGGTGGATTAAAGAAATTGAAGGTCAGCTTGGCTGCAGCACAGTGAGTTAGGAAATCAGGAACGGTGTCCCGGTAGAGAAAGAGGCAAAAGGCTCCAGGAATACGATGCAAAAAATTTATGGGGAGAGAATCGCTCACCCACAAATGATATAAATGCTTGATCATTAACAAAACGTGATTTTAATAATGCTGCGAAGCTCAAAAGGAAAAAAGAAACTGCCTGAAGCCAAAAAAAGATGAGGGAAATCTGGACTGGTTAAAAACGTACAAATTGTACAAATACCAGCGTCCACAAAATTTGGATTGATCACTAGCCATCATAAATAGCAAAAAGAAAGATTAAAATCAAAATTAAAAAAAATAACCTTTCTAAGGAATAATTTGAGGAACTATAAAATGATTAATGATATTTGAAGAGAAATTAAAGTTGTAAAGATAAAATGTGCTACATGAAAAATTGCAAGATGTTTTATAAAATAATCAACAAGTCTCTGAATGAAATAAAACATATATATTTATCCATGGAAATTTAAAAAAAATAGATAAACAGAATTTACCAAGACCTTTGAACATTTAATTAATGAATCTTTTTGCCTCTACAATATTCAAAATTAATTTTTTCTTTATAAATTATCCAGCCTGTGATATTTTGTAACAATAACATAAAATAGTCTGACACAAACAGTGGGTGAGGATATTTTAGTCTGAAAAATGATAAGTCTTAGGGGCTGGGGATTTAGCTCAGCGGCGTAAGTGCCTGCCTTACAAGCAGGCGGTCATGAGTTCGATCCCTGGTACCGATAAAAATGAAAAAGAAAAAAAAAAAAAAATGATGAGTCTTCACAATGAAAAAGCGCACTGACTTATAAAGGAAAGAAACAAAAGATACAAACTTTGAGATATCATGGTGGAACACCAGAAGCTCATGAATATATAGTCTGTACTAAAAATTACTAGAGAGAAAATAGTTTATCTACATAATAACTACTGTCAGAAAAATACACTTCTCATCAGCAATAACAAATGTCAAGAGACAGCTACGCAAATTAACTGTCATCATAGAATCCTATGATGTAATCATTTAAATTTGAGAATAAATGAAGGTATTTACAAGAAGAGACTATTTTTTTACTCTATGCACTCTCACTGAAAGGACTACTCTAGGAGAAAACAGAGGTGTATAGAAATATGGTGAACAAAGATCTTTAAATTGTTCATAAGACTCATAAGACTGTGTAAATTAATAATTATAAATAGTAGTTTGGAAAATTTAGAAAAGAAATAAAAAAAATAACCAAAGAAGCAGAGTTTCTTTTATGCATTAGGAGAAGGGTAAAGAGTGAGTCACTTAATTTTTATCAAGCTAACATGGTAAACTTAAGAATATTCGTAAAATGATAACTTTAACATCTTAAAAAGCAAATAGAAGAAAAATAGGCACAAGGGAAGTTAAGGAAATTTGCTCTGTCTTCTAGAGTGCAAGAGCAGAGGGAAGAAAGACAAGATAGAGCAAAAACACAAAATCGGATAGCAATAATAATTCAAGATGGCAACGAAAAGATGGACATCAAGAGAATGACTAAGCAAAAGAAGATCTAGTAATATATCAAAGTAACGGAAACATTAAGTTATAAATTATTATTGATAGAGAAATTGATTACTTAATAGAGTGAAGAAAGGACAGGAGATAAAAATTTGACATAATACATACTTTAAGATGTAAATGAAGATAAATGTGATAATTTTTACAGTTACAATGAATAGTTTAAAAATCCATAATCATAATGAATTTTTTGCATTGCTTTTTCATAATTGAGACATCATATAAGCACAGCAAAATTTAAGAAAATTAAAAAGGGTGTAACTGTGAATGCTCTGGGTTCAACTCAGTGTTACACAAAAAAGGAAGAAAGGGAGGTAAAGAGGAAAGAAGAGAATGAGGGAAGGAAAAGCATGTACACAAAGCAACCAGCTTAATCAATGGCTAAGTATATGTTCCAGTCATTTATTCAACTAATACACAACTTTTTAAAAGTACTGATTACAACTATTGTCAATTTTCACAAACATTTCTTTAAAAAGTGCATATAAAAGTTATATTGATTTTGATTTACAATTTTTAAAAAATTCACAAAGAGCTCTAGAGGGAAATTGGTAGAGAAAGTCTTCAGATAATTTTAAAAAGATAGTTTATATGGCCGATATTGTATGTAAATTTGCTTATATCAGAGTCATCAGAAAAATGTACATTTAAATGAGGTTAAATTCCCTATCCATCAAGTTGGTTAAAAGTATCTGTATGCTAGTTGTTGGAGTGCCGACAGAGAATGAGAAAATGTCATGTACTATAAGTGGAAAATTGGAGAAACTGTCTTTAAGAGAAACTGTCCATATCTGCAAAAGTTGAAAATATCCTCCAACGTCAAAATTTGACTTTGTCTTACAAATTGCAATAGAGTGGCTTTTGACATTTCTGATACAATGGGCAGGAAAAAAAAAAAAAAACAAACAGAACAAAAGCCATAACCTGCTAAAAACCACAGCATACAAGTGCACTCTCAGCCTCTTAGCTGAGATATGTCTTGAAAAGAACTTGCTGTATCCACTTAAGGGACTCCTGTTCCATTCCATTCCATTCCATTCCATTCCATTCCATTCCATTCCATTCCATTCCATTCCATTCCATTCCATTCCTCTCTGCCCTGTTTCAATCCAATCTAGTCCACTTTGGCAACAAGCCGTTTCCTCTGCTTTTCTCCAGTATCTCTCCATATTAAAATCATCCTGTTAGGGGCTGGGGGTTTAGCTCAGCGGCATAAGCACCTGCCTTGCAAAAAGGCAGTCGTGAGTTCGATCCCGGGTACCGATAAAAAAAAAAAAAATCATCCTGTTAAGGAAACCTCAACACAAGTTCAGAACTGTTCACAGGTATTCACTGAAGCACTGTGGAAGATTGGAGTACTGTCACCAGCATAAACATCATCAAGAAGAACAGACAGACAATTATACAATCGTAAGGTGGACCACCCTGATTTACCTGGAACAGTCTCTTTACTCCTGCTACCTTGCTGTCCTATCTTTTCAGCATATCCCTACACTCTCAAATGTGTCAAGGTTTGGATGAAAATGTAGGACTAGGTTCCCAGGCAGGTGATGGGTGAGACATACCAGTCCCACTCTCAGACGGTGTTCAGGCCAGGTTGTGATTTCATGTCCTCCATTACAGCCTTTCAGTTCCTACTGATATGGTCTTTGCATTATTTTTGGGGAGTGAACCTGTTGGGGCAGTGAACTATGTGAGACAGGGGCGAGAGAAGCTGGGAGACTGTAGCCCTAAAGTTCCCCACCTTTGGGAAGCTTCCTGCTTTCTTCTTCTGCAGGTTCTGTGGGACACACTCAGCCCTCTCCTGTCCTTCCTGCTCCTTCCCACTGAGCATCAACTGCTGCTACCTCTGTCCTCCTTGCAGGGAGGGCTGCGGTCCATGGCATATCTAGTGGTGTCTTGGGGTGACATATTGCACCCTGTGACTCATGAGCCTCTAGATCCATCCCATCTGTTGGCCATCCACGGTCTGTCAATTCCACCAAGGTTGCCTGTATCTGTGGGTTGAGGCATCAACACAATGTGAGGAGAGAGACCTAAGTGGGGATTCCCCACAATGTAGGAAAAACCACATTAAAGAGCAAATAAAAACCCACAATGGTGGGTAGAGAGGGCAGACATGAGAGAAAGACCATTTTATATTACAGTAACAGAAAGGGCTCCTTTCCCCCTGGATTTTCATTGAGGGACCCCTGCATATTTAGTAGCTAGTATGGAAGAAAAAACACATGATCACCCAATTAACGTTCGATTCTTCTTTCACAGCTCCATACATAGACACTCAATTTCTTTTATCAAGGAAACAGCCTGCCTAAGTTTGCATTCCTGACAGATTATCTTTCAGCCCCTGTTTCTGCTGCGAGTCCCAGGGTTTGTCTCCTGACCTGGATGTGGAGGGCTGATACAACCTTCCCTGAGTGCTGGCTGTGAGCTATTGTAAACATATTACTGCTGCAATTGTAAACTTGAATCACTAGAAATCAAAGAAGGAAAGAAAAGAGCAATCTCCTGCCACTTGTCCTGTCTCCTTCCTCCTCCGTGTCCACTCGGCTCTCAGGTGTCTCTTCTCCTCTGATTGCATCCATGGGGGCCCCCCTTGGCTGGTGGAGGGTTCTTTTGCAATGCTGCACCTGGAGCACTTAGTGTACACTCAGGTGATTACCTTTGTTGATTAGTTTCCTCAGTTCCTCTTATCCTTTCGGCAAATTTAGTTGGGTCACCTTGAGGGCACTTCAGTTTTAATTTAAATACTTTTTTTTTCAACTTGCTTGTAGTCTCTGACAGCTGATATCATTCAATTTGCTCTGTAAGACATTCCACAACTCCGGTGTGCTTTTCTTACATTTAAGTTTTATTGAGATCAGAAACAAAATCTCCTGTTATGTTGTTTTGAAGTTCTGTATTGTCATTTCCATTCCTTTTTCATTTTAAATTTTTAAATAATAAATAAAATAAATAAATAATAAATAAAAAACACAAAATTACAAAAAGGGACTGAAAGATGGCTTCCTGTTTTGGAAGAACTACTAGAAAGTCATGGCTAAACAATGAAGACTTATTCTGTTTTAAGGTATTTCTGAGGAGAGAATTCACAGCCTACCCATTTCAGGGTTAAAGAGCCCTGTCAGGGAATTTTTCCTTATATATAAACTAAATCTAGCTTAATGTTGCTTTTAGGGCAGGCAAAGTACACGATGTTCATTTAATAGTTGAACTAAGGCTCCCTTTTTGCTCTGACATGCCCCAAGGTGTTTTAGGATGGTGGTTGGATATGTCAGCGAGAAAATAGGTTTTATGTTATTTGGTCTGAATTTCCATTAGGTGCCTGTTTGTCTGGACAAACAGGCAGGAGTACCCATCTTTAAATAATGAGCTCAGAGTTACCTGGGGAATTGCTTACCAATGAATGTTACCTTCAGGATGAGAAAAAATAGCTGATAAAATCATTACTGAGAGTTATAAAACACCCAGGTGGGTAGTATGTGCACTTTCAGACTAGATAAATCATGCTTCTATAATCTATTTGGAAATTTTGAAAGAGTTAACAAAATAGTGAAGTGTAGAGATGTGGTGGGCATTAAATATTTAGACATTCAAAAGGCTTTTGATCAAACTCCTAACCAGCAGATGCTTAGGATCCATTTCAGCTTTCTGTAGGACCCAAGAGGTGAGAGGTAAAGTTTTGTCTTATAAAATCTTGAAGTTAAAAACTGGATAACAATGAAAATGAAAAGTAGAAATAAATGTTGTTAGTCTGATAGGAGGTTAATAGGAAGGTGCACCAGGGAATGGTATTGGCACCAGATTTCTTTGAATATGTTAACACCAATCAGTCTGGAAGTGCCTCTGAATAATGAGGTTGCAGAATGTGTGGGTAACAGGGAATTAGTTAGTCTAGCCGGTAGCAGAGGAGATTTTGAGGGTATCCACAAAAACCAACCAAAATTAGGAAGTTGGATAATCTGAAGTCAGATAAAACTGAGCCAAGAAAAGAGAATGGAGTTTATACTATCAGGAATAATTTACACTGCTGATGCACACTGATCGATTTTGAATTAACTGTAACCTTTCAGGAGATGGGTTTAACGGTCATTATGAACATCTCAGTGAATGATTTGTTCATAGCAAACGACCACAACAAACAGTCCGCAAAAGTGCAAGTACCATGTTCGGATGCATAAGGAGGGATGAAAAAAAGTCAGGATTCTTTCTTTTAGAAAGGAAAGAAAAGTGTTTCAGAATACGGTAAAAAAGCAAAAAGGTTGAAGCAAAAAGGTAAGCACTTCTAGTTACTCTTGCTCATAATAGTAGGAACTGCAGGAAATTAGATAACATGAAATTTAAATGGAAATGAAGAAAAATGCTCACGTAATACACGGTTAACGTTAAGGGCTTCCTTCATGGAACAACACTGAGCAAGATACCAACTACTGAGCGAGGTATCAGCTGGGTTACACATCTAACAGAGTCAGGCTGAGATCAAACTTTCTCCATGAGACCCTATTAAAGACAACATGTGAATGTGTGTTTTATAACAGTTTTCAGACTTCTCTTATGTTTCAATTCATCTATGTACATACCTCCCTTATTGGGTTATAAGTTCCTAGAAAGCAGATTTTTGTCTCCAAAATATTTGTTTTATATCCCTTGGTCTTCCCTCTTCTGTATCAAAGATGATACTTTGCTTCTAGTGGGGGCCAAGTACTTGCTGTTTAAAAACTTCTGTGGCACGGAGGCCTGGAAAGGACAATTTCCTTTGTCAATTCTACCTGCCCCATCCCATCTGCAGATGTCTACTGAGCACACAGTGCAACTGTCAAAGAATCTGGAAGGATGGTAAGATGAAAGGAAAAAGAAAGAAGGAAGGAGAATAGAGACAGAAGCTATTGATTATTTTTTGCTGTGTGTTTTCATGCATGTGTTCTTACTGGAAACTGACCAACTACTTGCAACAGGGTACATTGCCTCCTTATTTGGCAAAGGGAATGTTTGTAAACTCTTTCCTGCTCTATTCCTAGGTTATTTGTGTGGTCACATAAGACCTCAAGAGGTAGATCTTTATTCCTTGCCTTAGTGGTTATCTCCCTTTAGAAAGAAATGTACAAACATATATCATCATTGCAGAAATTATTTTTAAGAACTCGGTTCATACTAAATCTAAGAAATATAGGATCATCTTTTTTGGACTTTTTAAATGACCTGGTTAATTGAACACCTGTGGTAACATTAAACACTGACGTATTCAAATCTCAAAGGGAAAAGTCAGAGAAGTCAACAAGAATTGAGAATATAAAATAACAAGACCTCTATTAGGGGAAGCACCGAGTTATAGAAACAGAGAAATAGCATGTAACTCGGGATTCAGGGATACTGTAGATCTTCCTAGAAAAATCTACATTTAAACTGAAAGACAAAAGAGGGAGGGAAGAGTAGTGAAAACTAAAAATTGCACCTGGTCCTGAGGCAAGCATGAATCTTGCACATAGAGGACCTGAAGGGTACTGTGGGTAAATGAGTGAGCCCTAATTTTGATATTAAAACTTATATAAAGACTTTCCCTCCAAATAAATAACAACTTGCTTATGCTTTGAATGTGTTCCTTGAATGTAGTGCAAAAGATTAATGAGAAACTCAAATTTGGTAACAGAAGGTGACATTGCAAGCAGAGCACATTGCATTAGTTTGTATTTTGCATCAAGTAAACACTAAACCAAGATTTAGCACTGTGGGAGATTATTGGTAGAGGGAGAAGGGACAGATGGGAGAAACTGACCAGATCTGTGGCTCAAGAAAGGAGAACAGCAAAGAAGGAATATTGAACAGGAGGAATCTTAGATTGATTTCCAGTCTGGGAAAGATTCAGCACACTAAACGGTGAGTTCTAGGCCAAAATTATCTTTTGGAAGAGTCTCACGCTGTAATGGGTCTGTTTAGTATGAGTATTAGTTCTCCAAGAAACAAAACTGCTAAGATGTGATATGTATGCCCATATATATATAACACAATTCTAGTGTGTATACATACTTGTGTATGTGTGTACAGAGTCATGTCTTGACCTTGGCAATTGATGGCTTTACAGCTCATCAGATTTGATACTCAGTGAATTTTGACATAAAAATTTGTTCCACTATTCTTTGTTTACTATGCAATAAGCAAGTTAGAACTTGTGTTAATTTCCTCTTGATTCACTACAATTTCCACCCACAAAACAATTTTTGTGGCTCTAGTCCTTTTTGGTACTCACAGCGCCTGCTGGAACTAACAACAAATAACTAGGTGCCATTATATATCTTTGCATGCATGCACACACACACACACACACACACACACACACACACACACACATATATATATATATATATATATATATATACTTTTAGACAACATTGTAATACATATATACCCATGCATATATACACATATATGTAGGAGTGTATGTATATAGGTGTATCCATGTATGTGTATATGCATACATTTGTATGTGTATATATGTACACATGTATATACCTATTTGTATATGTGTGTGTTCATATATATGTATATATATATACATATATATTTACATGCCACTTAATGACATTTCACTCAACAGAACTCATTATAACAATGTTCCCATAAATTTAAATTACCTAGTGACATTATAACCTTATTAGTTTGTGAAAATATACTCTGTAACATTCAGTCAGTTACAAAATCTCCTAAAAACACATTTCTTGGGAGGATCACAATTAAGTAACTGTGACTGTATGGCAAAAGAAAGACTTTAAGAAATGTTTGCAGAGGCACTGGGTTCTAAAATCTGCAGAGCTACCTGGAGCTCCAGGAAAGAGTTACAGTCTGAAAACACAAGCTGTCTGCTGGAAAAATTGCCTTCCCCTGCAGGAGAATCAGCCTTTTTCTATTGATATTTACCACTGATTAGGTGAAACACAACCTGCGTGAGGAAGGATCTCCTTTACTCAAACTGTATTGACTAAATAGTAATCTCATGTTAATAATATACTCATAGAAATATCTAGAATAATGTATGACCAATTACTGTTTAAACTGTCACATGATGTCCCCCTGACAAAACAGAGGTCACAGTCAGTCATTGGTTGGGACTGCCAGCAAGAAGTGAGGTTCTTGCAAGCCAGCAGAGGTGGGGCACTGGAGTGGCAGCTGGAATTCCAGCGGGCAGTGGCCCCGGAGCCCATGCCAGCAGCATGCATTACGGCCACCATGCACACACAAGCAGGGCTCCAGGCAGCTTCAGAAGAGCTGTCTGAAGTATAACCAGACCCTGCAGATGAAATATAGATTTGAACAAAGCCAATGGGCCAGTGGATTGGAGGAGGAGAGCATGTAGACATTAAGGGCCAGACAGAAGAGAATGAGGCAAAAGACTAGAACAGAAAGTCAAGCGGAAAAGCAAAGGGTAGTGGTGTGAGGAAAAATAAACCATGGAGTTGCAAGGCAGAGACTGCTGGGGCTTTCAAATATCTCATCTCATCTCATCTCATCTCATCTCATCTCATCTCATCTCATCTCATCTCATCTACTTCTCTCCAAGATCATGAAGTTTAAATTAATAATCTCAGTGTATAAAGGAAGATTTGGAAACTCAGGGAGTCTAAGTGACTTTCAACACCTCTGGATAATTAATAGAAACCTGGACTGGAATTTTTGTTTACCCGCAGTCCTATCTCTTTGTATTCTACTGTAGCTACTTTTAAAAACTTTATCTGGGATTGAGACCTAACTACTGATTGAAGAAAGAAGCATGAGGGAGCAGAAGAAAAACATCTCTTGCATGAAGTAAAGCATCTGCCTCTGCTGAAAGGCATCTTCTTAGCTCTCCTACTGTGGTGACTTGCAGTCTCCAGGGAAGTCCGGGCTTTCACTCACAGGTGAGTTCAGGAAAGTAAGCAGATTTAGTCATTCAATTAGGAAAGTAGTGCACAGAAGGGCAGGATGTGGGCTGATCCTAGCACATTTTTGTGAAATGGGAATGAACTAGCAGAAACAGAAGGTTGGTCTCCTTTGAAAAACTGTCACATTCACAATGAAGGTGATGAAAGCCTTTGCTTCTTTGCCTTTTAGGTGACTTCAATATGGCCAGACTTTGAAATATAATACTGTACTGAATTTTGTATTGAATGTGGTGGTGCAATATTGAACTATAAAAGAAGAGGCTGGGACAGTACTTTTCAAATACTTGCTGCTCAGAATTCCTTTGCCTTTTTCACTTACAGATATGATCTTATCTATTGATATTTTCTCTCTGAAAAGACCCTCTGTCTATTCTGTCAGGTTGCCCTATTTTTCATTGTGAAATAGGCTGTTTTTTGAAAATGAATAGCCCCAAACAACTTAGATATATTGCAATTACTGTGCAGTTCTTTTGAAGGAATTTTCCACTTGGCATTTGCACTTTATTCAGACTTCACGCTGCTTGATAGCATACTCCTGGCTTGCCAGATCCCGCCACCCAAGCACTCAGTCTTTCCAATGTCTCAGTGACTCCTGTGGCTCTTAACATTGAGGGTGCCCCACCTGACATCCTGAGATGGTGAGGCACAGCTGGCAGCTCTCTTCGACTTCTTTCCAGAAAACCTACTACTGCCACTCAGAAATCAGCAGCTGCACAGGGTGGCTTCCTTTATTCTCCTTCTTGCATTGCTCTGCCTACCTTTGCTCTTGATGCCAACTGGAAAGGCTCCTGCGTAACATGTGTAGATTCTCAGGGGCACTGATTCTCTTGTGAACACAGCCAGAAGATGCTGGAGATGGGAACAAACCTGTGACACACTGTTTGATTTAGGAGCACACTGACTCACTTTACGTGTGTGAACATTGAGCATGGAGACACTTGGCTTTTAGCAGCACTTTGGAGAATGTCTAAGTAAGAGAAATCTGAAGGCAGAATATAATCATACAGATACTGCTTAGCTTTTCAATTCTATGGCAAGAGATCATATATAGTCAACTTAATGGAGGAAAAGTTTACTTTGGCTCATGGTTTTACGTGTTGCAGTCCATGGGCACATAGTTCCATTGCATTAGGTCCTTGGCAAGCTGAGTCTGAAACACTGTATTGAAAGGTAGCAGCAGCAGATTGCTACTTGAGTAGAAAGCAGAGACAGAAAGAAAGAGAAGAAGGAACCAGGGACAGGACATTGCCTCCAAGGTCACAATCTGATGCATAATCCTTCAAGGAGATCCTCCTCTCATCACTGGATTATCCCACTGGTAAAATTAGAGCCTTACTGTCCAACCACTTCTCAGAAGCCTAGGTATATTTTAGACTCAAACCATAGCACTTATGAATATAGTCAGCACAACGGAGTTCAATTTATAAAAGGAGTAATTATGTGTATTAAGTATCCTGCGGAGTGTAGTTTTTAAAGACAGGTACCCAAGCTCCTAGCACAAATAGAGCTCAAGTATAGTGCTGGTTATATTGTTGTGCTCAACCATTGTGCGTTTAGTAGATGAGAATTTAAAGGCAAGGAAAATTGTGGTTAAGCTTACTTGTGTGGGATGTGTTATAGAGTTTTGATTAATCAAGATCAGTGCCCTTCCCTTAGGAACAAGCTTCGACACAAATTTGCATTAAATTCTGACAGTTCCTATTGTACACTTAGCATTAAGATGCTCTCATGAATCTTAGTGGAGATCTTCGTACATTCAGGATCCTAGTGTAAAAACCAGGGAGAAAAAAAAAAAAAAACAAACAATGAAGAGCCAGAGTTATAATCTCTTGGGGCAAAAGGTTGATGATCTGATGTTTCAAAATAATCCCAACACATATGGTTTACATGAAAAAGTTTCTTAACTTCCAAAAGGCCCATCTGTAAAGTAGAGGTGATGCATTATTATTATTTTTTCTCTATGGTGTTGTGGCACTTAATAGAATAATTTATGTTTAATAGTTATATAAACTCTCCCAGCATCTTATCATTATTCTTATGATTACCAAGGAAACTAAAGCTGGTTATTTTATGCTTGTTTTATGCCTTTTTGTTTATTCATCTCTTTGACTGAATAGTTGGTGAAAAAGTGAATACTTACTGCACTGTAAACTCTATGCATGGTTGTACACACGGAGAGCTGCTCACAATGAAGGTATTTTGATCATCCTTTAGCATCAGCGGATTTGCTAGCAATATGCATTTCTTGGTTTGTGTTTTTTGTGCTATGAAGCTGGAGATTCACAATGGTTAATCCTGATGCACTAACTCGGTTGGATTAAGGAGTGTTTAGCAGATTTAGCCCAAACACATTTTTGGTTTTGCTTGGCTGGATCAAGGAGGCCTGACCTTCTCTATTATATGTAATCTTGATCTTTTTCCTGTCTGGTACTGTTCCCCTGCTTGGCTTCCTAGCCATAGAAATAAGCATCCTAAATCCACTATGCTCTCCTGTCACAGTGATCCTACTTGGATCCAGCCTACCATAGTCTGAATTCCGTGAAACCATAAGCCAAATTAAATCTCATCTCCTCTAATCTGTAGGTGTCAGATATGCTGTCCCAAAATAGAACAGCTGTCCAAAACAGGGCCAGACTTTAAAATATTGGGAACCGGATTCCTCTGTTTGGTGAAGATGACACATCTCTTTTTTACATGCAGTTTCCAAACATAAGGTTGTATATCTATGTCTCCTATGCTTGGCCTTCGTACAAGTTTATGTATTTGAAAAATGGAGATAACCTAGAGGGTTATTTGCAGATTCAAAACATACTATACTTAAAAATAATGGTTTGAAAATTGTAAAGTACTCTGCAGGAGGTAGAGAATATAGGCATCATCATGTTAGCTCTTTTGCTGCCTGAATAATATAAGACAGAAATGATATTCATTATTTTGTCTGTCCAGGCTTTCCACCAAGATCCAAGTTGGCCTTCATAGTTTAGCTTGTGCACTCATCTATAGGAACAGAAGTTCTTCTATACCCTCTCTGTACCATCTCATTAACCACAGTGATTAGTCCTGGGATAGGTCAGATAGAGACTTTAATCTGAATTTTCCACATTAATATACAGTACAAGAGCTTTTTCTTTCAAGAATACAAACTCAACAGCTATAATTCTGGAACTTTCTATGGCCCTAGTAAAGCTGGCCCTAGTAAACCTAGTAAAGGTTAAGGGAACAGACATGTCTAGGTCACTTTCTCAAGCCTGAGATATAATACTTCTAAGAGTAATAAGAATAATCAATATATATTAATACTTTTAAGAGTATTAGAGTCAAGAATCCTTAACTTCAATGGTGGAGGCTTGTTTTGGCTCACATTTCAGTCAGTCAGCTTTCTCCCAGGCAGGACATCACAGGAGAGGAGCACAGCATAGAAAAGCTGCACATGGTATGGTGGACAGGAAGCAAATCAACGGAAAACTGAGGAGGCAGATAGAATCTTCCAGGTTACATCCCCAGAGACACACTTCTTCTAACTAGGCGTGACCTCCTAAATCAAGCAAGTCAGCTCTAAACTCCTATGATCCAAGTTTTGAGAAGATCAACAATAATAGAGAGTAAAAAGAACCCTAAGTGACTTAAATCCCTGGAGTGTTAGAAGTCACCCCAGTTCCTGTTTCCTCCAGACTTGTCTGTTGTTCCATGGCTTCTTTAATCATCTAATATACTTCTGTTGTTCCACTTGCCAAAATAACTTTGATATGGATTCTTATAAATCATATAAGAGGCACCAACGGACACAGGTGGTATGTGTGTCAAGCTCCAACACTGTCCCTATGGGGGCTGGGGGTTTAGCTCAGTGGCCAGTGGCATAAGCACCTGCCTCAGCAGGCAGTTGTGAGTTTGATCCCTGGTACTGATAAAAAAGGAAAAAAAAAAAAAGACTGTCCCTATGAAAATGACATCTCTGCTCACCTAGGGAAAGAAATTCTTGGCCCTCATTCTGACCCTTGTCCAACACAATCCACCTGTCAAGAAGTATTGCCCATAAAAACAGTACTTTAAGTATCACTTGCCTAAAAATCCAGCAATATATTTCTTCATAATACCCTTGCTCATCCAGTCAGAGCTTGAGTGTCCGGCTTCTTGTGAATTCATTGTGCTTTCTGCAGCCTGAATGTGTTTATAAGAACCCCAGCTGAGGCAGACGACATGAATAGGGCAATTTGGGTTGATTGGAGAGCAGATAAGCATGAGGAGGAGACAACAGCAGGAAAGAAATGATTTCTGAGCAAGAGGAGATTGCTGCTGTTTGGCTCTCTTAGCCCATGGAACCCAATAATAATTTTCCCCAAGTTTCATATTTCCTGCCAATTGAGTCCTATAATCACATATCTAGGGAGGCCTGAATTACTTTGCTTGTCAAGGGAGGAGTGTTGTTTGTAAGTGGAGCACTAACATATCACTTTGTCCTCAAGTCAAGGGGAGACAGAGCTCTCTGCATGGAAATGAGGCTCCCTGAGACGTCCCAGTCAATGCCAAGATTGCATGAGATCTTTAATTATCCCCAAATCTGATCATAATATTTTGATTTAGGCTTCATGCGAATCAGTCTTGTCACACTTCTAAACTGGAACTGAAGGATAGCAGTGTATTTCAATTAAAATCGTCAATTTCAAATTCCTGATACAAACCTATCTATAGAAAGGGTCATCTTCAAACTACATATTTTAGACACAGGGACTGAGTAGGCACTGGATGGTCCCTGAAGCCTGTGAAATCATTCAGAATAAACTGCCACATTTATTCGATCTAGGCGATAAAAATTCCTCTACGGATTCCTAAATTGCAGGCTTTCTCATTCCCTTCATTGGCACCCACTTCCTGTTTTGTTTCTGTTTGTGGTGCCTGTATTTGATATTCCAGAACTTTCCTCATCTTTATGAAAGAAAAAATCAGCTAGTTTAAGGATTTTTGTTTATGGCTGTCTATATCTAGTCTGACAAGACTGTCTCATTGATTCCTTCATAGTTTCCAGAATCTTTTTGAAAGTAAATATATATACAGAAATAGTTGCTAATTGCGTGCTATTACCAATTTTCATTTTTCATAAGTGCTACTGTACACACCTGGGATTAATCTTTAAGATATTTATGTCACTTATCTGTGACACAACTTTTAAGTCCTCACCTCCTCATTAAAGAAGTCATTATAAAATCTAAATTTTAATCTTATTTTAGAAAAAGCTATCGCTTTTTCCTTTAATTATGTCTTATTCTCTGATAATATTTATGTGCACACTTTCCTAGTAATCTTATTCTGCTAAATCTGCTAAAGATTTATGAATGTCAAGACAAACAATTCTTTGTGTATGTCATTTAATAGATTTTTATTTTTCTATTACAATTTTCCCTACATCCAGTCAATTCTTTTCAGATAATTAGATTTTCAGCATTATCCTTCAGGTTTTCAAACTACATTGATTTAAATATGATTCATGTTGTCAATTGGTTTTTAAAAATTTATAAGCCTGTATTCACACATAATTCAAGATGTGTGTAATTTCCTAGTCTTCTGCCCTTTTGCCCTGCATAATGTGTAGCTAGCTTGTAAGTACAGTAGCTTATGTCAGGGCGAATTATTAAACTGAAAGTTTAATATATGATCTGGGGAAAACACTACATTTCCTCTGAAGGCAAACTACGAATCTCTTCAAAGAAATCCAGGATGGCCTTTTAGGTGTTTATTTCAAGCATTTATCTAAAACAGGCAGTTAAGGAACTGTTTCTTTATTTTTGTGAATACTTAGTTTTTCTGTATGAAAGTCTTATATTGAAGATTTTCACTGTTTCTGTAACCAATTTAAAATGTACAAATGTATTATACAATTAGTACAATGCTTATGTTGGATCAGTTAAAATTAGCTTTTATAATTTCCAAAGCTTTTCCAGCAACAATATAATTTTACTTCATATAACAATGATATACACAAAAATTCTTAAATTAAACAAATAAAAGCATGTAAAAATTGAGAGTCCCCTTTATTCACCATCTTTGCACATGTATATGCACACACCTACACGTAACAGCCAAATACCTTTCTTCTACAGATATAATCTTTCTGTGCCTTAATGTACTTCCCTCCAGGATTTGTTATATACTGAAATACATATATGTCATTAACCTCAAATATGTTTTTAAATTTTTACTTTGTGATTCCATGAGTTTGCACACAGACATATTTAAGCTTTGCATTTATGATTTCATATATATATATATATATATATATATATATATATATATGTTTCTTAGTTTCTTGCCTTCTTTGAATCCTATCCAAATATTTCATTTTTAGACTTTTCCTTACTATCCTCATAAGAAATGAAGCCAGAGAAAAAGAGATAGAGAGACAGAGAGACAGAGATAGAAACAGACACAGAATCAGAGACAAAGTGAGAGGTGTTTTGCCCATTTCTGGTCCAAGACTTCCTTACCCTCTTAGTGCAAATGGTCTTATAAGACACAGTAGATACTATATGCTCTTGCTATGTGCCTGTTTTACATGCAGGACCTGGGAAGGTTTTTGTGTCTAGTATATTTACTGTAATGTTACTAAATGAACACTATGGCAATTAAAAGTTTTTTGTTGTTGTTGTTGTTACAGTACCTAGATTAATTCCTGGATCTAGTATAAGTTGTGTGTGATTCTAGAAAATTATTTCAATTCTTCCTTCTTTTGTTTCTTCTTCAACAGTGTAAAGATAGTAACAATAGTTGTCACCCACGCTGTTGGAAGGATTCAACAAAGTTGACGCATGTGAAGTACAGGAAACAATACAAAACAGATACATTTTACTAAATCTTTAGGTAGTGACATATCAGTGGTAGTGTCTGTAGTAGAAATAGCATGTACCTAGAAGTTCTTTAATTTTTAATTCAATAATATATTGGAAACGTGGGCCAGTATATCTAGGTGCATCTAAATTTTATTGCTATAAAGTATAACAACAGTAGATCAGTTTATTTTAATGGATATAACTAATCCCATATTATTGGACATAAAAGTTATTCCCAACATTTCTGTATTACAGAAAAGAATTTAATTGCAAATGAGCTTTCTTGTACATTTACAATGGTCTACAGACATGTTTGCATAATGCTCTGTTATATGGCTTTGGTAAATCTCTTGGTCAAATGTTAGAATATGACTATTCCAACATTTGCTGGTTGCTATAAAAAATGCTGTGGCAATATCTATTTTTTTATTACCATTAATGGAAAATATCTGCTTCCATAGTTTTCTCAAAATGAAATGTTATTAATATTTCCATAAATGTTACTAATCTGTCAGGTTTCAATTTAAATTTTTTTCTATTTTTATCTTATTAACAGGTATTAATGTCAGTTTTTAAACATTATTAAACTTTTGAGTTCTCTGAAATCTGACTTTTTGTTTGACAATTTGTAAGATATGAACTATGTATTGTTGAAGGATTCCTAGAGGAACAGAATCAATAGAAAAATATACATACAATTTTAAACAAGGGGATTTGTTAGGTAGACTTTCAGAAACAGACAGGAGAGTCCTCAATGGCTCTCTCCCTTAAAAGCCAGAGGACCCAGTTGCTGCTCCCACTTAGGTGGAAACTACATAACAAGAGAGATCCAGGTGCTGTACAAGTCAAAAGTCAGAGTTGTGCAATTCAGTGTGGAGTCATAGGTATGAGTCCACAAGGCAGGCTAAAGAAACTGGAAATCTGGAGGCCAGCATCCAAAGATAACAGTACCAAAGACACATCTGTGGAAGGAGGCCTGAGATCTTCAAAATGGGCACATTTCTTTCATCTTTCTCTTTTATTCCATCCAGGCTACATGACTATTGCTTGGTGTCACCCACAAGCGACATGGACCTTCTGTACAGGTTTGATGGTCGTCATAGCAATCATTTGTAGGTACAACCTGAATTGTGCTTGACTGCTACTGCTACGTGAGTAGTCTGCATGTATAAGGGAGGAAAGAGGCCTGTTTTCCTGTGTTGCTTTTGTTGTCTTCCATCATCATGAACAATTACCCCACTGCCACATGCTCACCCTGCCTTAGAGTTAGCAGATTTTGGAGTGAAACCTCTACAAACTGTGAGCTAAATCTTTCCCCTTGAACTTTGAGTGTTAGGTATTTTGTCTCAGTAAAGAGAGAAAAGTAATTCATTAAACAAACTGTCAAATATTTTCCTTATATAGGTTCTAGATTTAAAAAGATAAGTAATCCTATGTTCTTCAAATATTTTGTTATGTTCTTTAGTTGAGCACTTAAACACATTTGGTAGATAAGGTATTTGCATATATGTATAAAGTTGTTTCTGTTTAACTTGATTTTGTTTTACAGGAATAGCCAACTCAATTTTTTGAAAATTATTTTCTTTCCTCATATATTTATATGATAAATTTCTGAAATACTATGTCTCAATTACATTCATATGTGCTTCTGGAATCTTATCATTTTCATTAATATGCAAATAATATAGTTTTAACTATTAACATGAAGATTTGTTAAAAAAAATTGGTTTTGTTTTGAAGCCTGCCTTTTCACTAAAGTAGATGAATTCTCATGAATTATTGTAGGCAAAATGAATTTCATAGTAGACTGTTCATATCTTCCTATAATTAGCCAATATATTAACTTTATTTATTTGTATGTGTTCACTACTACTGCAGTAATAATGCACATTAATTTAACTTGTATTATCATAAATTAATTTGTTAAAGATTCTTAAATGATCTTTATGGAGAATGATAGATTGTCAACCTTTAAATTAACGTTCCCCAAACTTCGCATTGTTGACATTTGACCAGCACAGCTCTTTGTTGTGGTAGCCATTCTGTACACTGCAGGATGCATACCAGCCTTTTCATTTTGTACCTCGTAATGCCAATAGCACAAAATAGATCAAAATATCTCTCAACTAAACATGTGCAAAGAAATCATGAGCAACCCAATGACTGAGATTATCTAAAGCAACTAAGTGATTTATAGTAGAAACAAAAATTAGCTGTAGAATTGGGATACGACTATAAAAATAAAGCAGATGGCATTGGCCTCAGTACAGGGCAGGCAGGGAATGGCTAAGGCCTAAAGAAATTTAAGGAGTTTGTTAGCATAGGCTTAATGGACAATAAGGAAATTGCTATTAGCAGCTGGTAAAAGGAAACCTGACTTCTGTACCAGATGAGCAATTAAAAACTTAGTGCACACAGTAACACACAAAAGAGAAAAGGTAGTCTAGTAGGCCACATAGTGGGCCTCCTAAAATGTCTACATCTGAATCTCAGGAATGTTTTAGGATCTTACCTTACTTAGCAAAGAGGGCTTTACATGTATTCTTAAGGCTGCAGGTATTGAAATGGAGAGATTATGCTAGATTGCCTAAATAGTCATAATCTGATCATATGAGTCTTTAAAAGTACAGAAAATTTCCCAGTTGAGGTTGTTAAGTGGATGATACAATTATAGAAATTCAAGGAGATATGATATTGACAGCTTTGAATATAGAGAGAAGGATTTCAAAAGCCAAGACAGTGGGCAACCTCTGCCTTTGTTCAGAAAGGAAGAGTCCTACCAGCACCTTGATGTCATCTCAGTGACCCCTTTGTCAGATTTCTGATTTCAGAATAAAGATATGATCTGTGTCAGACTTCTAACCATGTAAGATAACAGATTTATCATCAGTCTGCTAAGGTTGTAATAATAGTACTTTTTTATGTCAGCAATAGAAAATGAATATAAATCGTTTAGTAAATGTGAAGGGGTTGAGGATAAACAGATTATTTTTGCTTATCTAGATGGGCCCCATCTTAATCACATAAATTCAATTTCAAACCATCATGTTGTACATGATAAACACGTATAATTTAACTTGCTAATTTCAAAAATACTAATTAAATGTATGGAAATGCAGAAAACATCTTAAGCTCTAATCATAGAGATGAGATCATATAAAAGAGTATCATATTTTCATCATATAAGGTTAGCTGGGAGAGCTTAACCAAGGCCACTGTAATGGTGGATACATCATATCAACTTGAGAAATTTAGGAGTTTATCTAAGCCACTCAGCAGGGAGCCATGGTCCTTACTTTGTAAACATCCTCAGCATGTGCAAGAGGAGAACATGAAGATGGTGTGATTGCTACACCTGCCTGAGGGAGAGGGGGTGTAGCCTGCTTACAATATAAGGGAGAGGAGGCTTGTTGTCTCCTTCTTTTCCTCTTCTTGCTTCTGCTGTCTTCCGCCACCAGGAACTGTTGCCCTTTGCCATTCCACCCTGCATCGGAACCAACTGATAATGAACTGAAACCTCCACAAACTGTGAGCTATATAAACCTTTCCTCCTTTAACTTTGGGCGTCAGCTATTTTATTCCAGCAACACAAGAAAAGTTAAACTAAGCCAACCAAAAAAGGCAAAGATGGCCTCACTCATAAGTCTGTGGCTTGATGCAGCTGTATTTTGAGTGCTTATTTCTTTTCCACACGTCCTCCACCACCAGAGAATTGCACATAATATAACAGGATATTGTTAATATATCAATATATTTGTACACAGATACATACAAATGCCTGAGAGATATCCAGGATAAGATTATAAATTAAACATTTCCATTACAACCTACCTAGTGCTCTAAATATATTAGTATACTAATTAATGTGGTTAATTATCATACCATAATGAAATATGACTAAAATTATTCCTATTTTACAAGCTAAAAACTAAGATTTTTGGTGGTCACACAATTTCTGAAAGCTACTAAAGGGAAGTAGCAGGATGAAGGCACACGACTGTGGCTTCACCTTGTTTAGTTAAATCATTCTTCCTTGCCAACTTTCAGTAGATATATGAACATGACAGATCAATATACCTATGATATTTCAATGCTTCAATCAGAAAAAGTGCAATTAAGCTTTTTAAAAATAGGGAAATATGTATGAGACAGAAAAATATAATAACACTTAACTTTCATGTCATTGTCTCATTGTGGGGCTTTTCAAGCTGTAATACTAAGAACACACTGAACTTTTAAGCCTCTCCCAGGAGCATTCATACAACATACATTTTCTGCTGAAATATTTAATTGTTCCAGGGAAGAAATCAACAATCACTAAATGAAGATGCTTTGCACACTCCCTGCAGATCAAATTCCAGAAATAGCAAATTAAGACTTTGTGACTAAGTTCCAAGTTCCAGTGTGCCATATACACAATAGTGTGCTTTTGAAGAGCTTGCTGTCATTCAAGCTCCATGCTACCTTGTAAGACAGTCTAGGAACAATGGCCACTCAATATACTCAAATGTTATTGAGTATTATTTTTTAAGGTATTTTGACATACCTTAGAACCTTTTGTTCTAAAGGTGGCTTGTTCCTGGTATCCTGCCTTGATTCCAATCCAAAATTTCCTGGAGTTATTTAATCCATCCCATGTAAAAGAAATTGGGGTGAACTTTATAAAAAACGAAATTGAACTGGCTTATACCAGGGATCAGTATTCAGTGAACTTACAATTTGTTCTTTTGGAAAATGATTTTAATTTATTATATCAAATCTATAAAACTGATTTCTTAAGTCACAGTGACATCTCTATAGCAACTAGAATTTTCTGCAAATCAGTCATTTTACAAAACATTTGCATGCAAATCCTTTTTATAAACTGTCCCTCAAAATCTTAGCAAGCATTCACAGATAATTCAAGTTCTATAAGTCAGCCTGAAAAACTTAATTTAGAGCACAGTAACATTGGCACCAAAGTAAGGTCCAAACAATTTCGATCTATTCCAAGCTCAAAACCTATACCCGTGACCCCAGATAGCTGTCATCATACATCCAATATTTCATCAAACAGAATCAAGGTGCAGTGTAAAGTTGTATCTCTTCTCATGAGTTGTGTGTAGAAGGAAATATATTGAAAAGAAATAAAATTCTAAAATCTGTTTTTGGCACATTAGCTTTCCTGACAATTGGAAGAAGTATATTTATGTACATACAGAAAGAGGTTTTCTTTAAGATATTGTCATCCTTGACCTGACAGTAAGGAAAATAACCTGGTGTTAACATCTGCTGGGATAAACTGTGCCATTTGCTTTCTGTGGCTGCAACACCCAGCAGAGACTTCATATCCAACCTGCGTCTAGTGCTGATGTGGCCGAGTAGAAGCCATGTGACACACACCCTCAGGCCTCTTAGGCGACTGACACTGGTTAAATACTTCTTTAAGTTCAAGTCAATTTCTCCACAAGCCACTGTGCCTTTCCTCTATCATCCCTCTAATTTACAAGCCATTTCTGAATCATAAGAGCAATTGAGGAAGAGATAATGCTCTAAAAGAAAAAAATTAATTTTCTCATTGCAGGCTTTTAGGTATGGTACCATTTTATCTGGAATCAGATATTCCAGATGTGATCTATGATCAGAAAATTACCATCATCCTTGAAGTCTCAGCTGAAGCACTACACTTTTTACAGAGATTTCCCTACCTTGCGCTTTCAATATATCTATTATATATTAATTAGAAAATTATAGTCAGTGCAGAAGGTTAGAGAAGACTTTATTAGCCAAGGTTTTCCGAAAGAGGGAAATTAGCAGTGTGCATAGAGATAAAGATAGGAAGGGATTAATTAGAAGAATTGATCATCAAACTGTGGGACAGAGAAGTTTCATGACATGCTATCTGCATGCTGGAGTCACCTGTGGAGTACTTGGTTCAACAACAATGGACCACAGAGCCAGAACAGCTGATTGTGCAACTCTTAGTCTGAGAATGAAGGCTTGGAAACCGCAGGGGCAACTGGTGTAAATCCCAGAATCTGAAGGCCAAAGAACTTAGATCTGTGATGCCTCAGGGCAGCGGAAAGGGGAAATCTAGGAGAGAAAGAGCACAGATGAGATGTAACACCTTTCCTCTTCCTTTGTTCTAGCTGGGCCTTAAGCCTGTTGGATGGTTCCTGTACACCTTACATGAATGTAACTCTTCCCTTCTCACTCTACTAACTCAAATGCCAATCCTCTCTGGAGATATCCTCCTAGGCATACTGCAAAACAGCTCACCAGCTCTCTGGGCAACCCTTAATCTAGTTGAGCTGATGCCCAAAATTAACTATCACAAAGACTGACAAATTGATCCATAATTAAGAATTAAGATTCAATTTTATTTCCCTCTAATATTTTCTTCCATATGAAGTTCACTTTGATCTTTATTCTTAGTCCTTTGCTGCTATACCTGATCTAAAATAATCTCATGAGTTTGATTTACCTACTTCAAATCCATTCTTAATGTATGTGTACATGTGTGTGTAAACACACACACAGTGTGAGTAGCAATATACCACTTCACTCTATAAAATTTTAATTTACAAAAATATGATATTCTTATTATAGGTTTTGAAGTTTATACTTATTGGTATTTAAAGATATAGCTCCTTTTTGAATTACTATGATGTGTTATACAACTCTTCTCATGTCTTTCGTATGTATTCACTAAATGCTATAACTGCCAAAAAAATTTCATGAAATTATTTACTTAGCTCACCATTTTTCCTACACTGCATAGCACATAATGCCTGATGTTCTACAGGCAAACAGTAGAATGCTGAGTAAAGTTTGCTTTTCCATTTGCCTTGAAATGAGCTGTATGCCTGTTTTTGGAAGCCTGAGTGTGAGATTGCTTCCTCTTGCTTTTACTAACGGTTATATAATAATTGAGAGCACATGATGATTAAGATTTTTGGTCTTAATTTAGTTGTTGGCTTTGAAAGCATTATTAATGTCACGTACTGGGCTAGGCAACTAGTAGGTTATAGCAAGCTGACTGAGCATGCCCATGAAAGGCAAAGCTGAAAAAGAATGTGGCCCGAATCCACCACCCGTATGACCTTGGATGCACTACATTTTTTCTCTACACTTCAAGATTATCTATACTAAATTTTGAGAGATGATAATACTTTACCTTCTGGATTAAAGTGACAAAACTCATGTGAAATCATTGCAATAGCATCTGGTATAGCACATGAGCAATGAAAATTGTGACTATGGTACTATGGTTCTCATTTTACCATGGAGAGCAGTGTTATAAATTGACATCTTCTGTGGAATCATTTCATTATGCTTTTCTTCAGAAACTTTAGAAGCACATCCTTAAAATTCAAGGTCCATTTTGCCTTCTTAGTAAGTACTTCTGTGCAAAGAGATTGCAGTCTCTTTATAAACTTGCTTACCACTCACATATGAAAAATAAGAACTAGACTGAAGTCAAATAAAGAATACATGGAACAGAAATCCCATGACAGCATCAAGACAAGGTTTACATCAGGGAGATGTCCCACAAGAACATCATGTGGCTCAGCCCTGACAAAGGTCACATGCTGAATACCACCGCAGGGCTGATGCTAGACCTAAAAATAAAGTGTATATCATTGTGTGTAGTATGCTTTGCCCATGGATCCTGTAGACAAAGAATAACACTGACTGCTAATAGCTGAAGTTTCAACAAGGTGATTAACATTAAATTCTCCATGGTTCTAGAACTGGCACCAAACTTAGAGGGAAATTTTTGGATCTGAATACTGGGCGTATTGGAACTATTTCACTTCTTTTCACAATTTGTCATTCTTCAAGGCTTCAGTACAATTAAATTGGTATACAACGATAAAGTGAGCTCTACATCTACCTCTGTTCTCCAACATTTCATTTTCTGTCTGTATAGTTTTACAGATTCCTTCTCCTGTTCATCACAGGAATCGGGTTTCAAACTTGTTTGTTTCACCTTTGTAAATGTATACTTTAGCCAGGAATGATCTTAACATTCCTGAGTAAATAACTTTGGACAATCTTCTTGATATCTAACCAGTTTATCATAACATCCTACAACAAAACCCCCCCCCACCCATCACGGTTGAGTAGAGACTCTTTTTAAGGATTTACTTCTTTGCTACTCACTCAGAATCTGCTATTATGAATGGTAAGCACCTACCAACTAGAGGCTCTTTGGCAGACATTTCATTTTGAAGAGCATTAATTAAAATTAAACAAGATTCCAGGTAATGCTTTTCTGTGTGGAATTTTAGGAATTTTAAATGTAATATAATGAGAGCAAAAAATATGTCTAGACCATAGAAATAATTGCCCACTTACCAAATAAGTGGTAAATGAACAACTGAGTCAGATAAAGATGAGGATGAAATGCCTTAAGAGATATCTTTAAGCCATTTACAAATGGCTCTCTTGGGCTCAATTATTGCTTCAAAACCTAATTCTCTGTCTTTTGCATATCTTCGTCTCCCAGTAATGACCATGGGAGCTCAAAATGTGTAATACACACTAAGGTGGTAGATAGTAAGAGTCGCTGACATTGAGTGACACCTGGAATTTGACCTGCAGACTGAATGCACCTTTAAAATGTATCATTCTTATAAGGCTTGTATGCATTTAGGGCTTTAAGGCAGGAATTCTCTCAGGCTTAAGACATAAATTAAAGCTATATAGTGTCAGCTTCAATAAAGGCATCTGTTTTTCAAAATTTTTGACTTTTACTTAGAAAGACAATGCTGCTCTGAGAGGTTACTCTCTTTTGATAGGGCTCAACATTTTTTCCAGTCGTTCTTGACTCCCTTCAAAAGAGTCTCCCACTAGAATTACGTGAATATTGTGCCCCAAGGTGAATTCAGTGTTTGCAACAACAAAATATTGATTTCCCATTGTGTGGCTTCCATTTAATTTAAACCAAAACGCAAGAAGGGGAAAAGACTGGTAAGAGAGTACGCTGATATAACCCTTTCCAGTGATCCTTAAAAACTTCACACATTTCCAGTGCTGAATTCAGTTGACAGATACTTATTTCAATCACATTTTGGCCTTACATATCTCTTGGAAGCCTGGTTTAAAAACAAAAAAACAACAAAACAAAACAAAACAAAAAAACCCTAAAATCTTTCTTATAACCTGGCTTTGCTAGTGCATGAAAATAAGGTAAACATTAAACCGTAACGGTTTGCTCAATTTAGTGCCAATTATCAGTTTCTTTAATTCATAGGCCTTACTCCAGAGTAGCTCTAAACGTATGGGTTGATTCACAAACGTGTGGAAAAGGCAGCTCTCTACCACCTTCAGCAGCACGTATGCTTTGCACTTCCACTGTCACTGTTCCATTCTAATAGCACTGGAACACATTCTTAAGTTAGGTACTACTATCGTGCATATTTCAATATCATACTAATTATTTCCTGATCTGATGTCTTCCTACTCACAAAGATCAAAACAACTTTCCTAAGATATGTTTCTCATTTTGCATTATTTTATAAAACCATAATGATAAACTTAACACTGTTATTTTAATGTCTTTTTTTTCTGCTTTGTTTATGTGAATAATTGATGAAGTCTCTGACATGTGATTTTTTTAGACTAGGATATATACTCAGTATTTTTCTCAGATTTTATCATTTTTTTTCATTTAATAGATATGGTAGCCCCTATCCTCAATATTAACTTCTAGATATTTTTATCCAATTGTTAACCCACTGACTTAAAAACTGATTTTAAAATACAGAAATAACTATCCTATAAAAGACTATGTTAAAAACTATATATATATAGCTGTCTTGGTTACTTTTCTCTCACTGCTGGAACAAGACACCCAACACTCAAAATGAAGGAAGGAAATGTTTATTTAGCTCACTGTTTGTGGAGGTTTCAGTGCATAATCAGCTGGCTCAAGTCAGGGTGGCATGGCATGGGGCAACACTTCTAGGTAGCAGCCACAGCAAAAACTTTATATATTGAACAAAGGCCACCCACCTCCCTCCAGGTAGGGTGTATCACTTACAAAATCTCTGTGCCTTCCTCTTGCACAGGAAGAGGAGATTTATAAAGTAAAGATCCTGGCTCCCTGCTGAGTCTCTTAGTTAAGTTTCTAAACTTCTCAAGTTGGCACAGTGTATCAACCAATACAACAGTATTATGTCAATAAATATTTTGAAGTTATGCCTATTATCTTCATTTTTCTGATAAGAAAACAGAGACACAGAGTAAAATAATTTACTGCAAATATCTAGGTAAACAATAAAGGCAGAAATGCAAATAACAGTTTTCACTTTCAAGTTCTGAGTTTCAGTCTCCATACAGTATTAGACATATTATCAATGGATCAGTGCTATGGAAAACATTGTTAGCTATTAAAAATAGAAATTTTTTGAAAGCTGTTGCCTTCTCATAACTTATAACATAATAATTGAATAAAAATTGTATATACACCTAATATAGATGTGGCACAAGCCTGAGAAAAATAAAACCCTTCAAATATTAAGAGGCTGAAAAGGTTCTTAATGACCTAAAGTGGTGAGTCAAATGAGGACTTTTGTAAATGGAAGAATGAAAAACAGTGCAAATTTATTAGTTTAACTAAGTGCCTCATACAGGTGTGGATGCTCCGTTGGAAAAGGCTGACCTAAATTTTTTTTTCCCTTATCATCTCTTTTACCTTTAAAAAGACTCCTCAGTGTTGGACTTATTTTCCCTTGTGACTTCCAGTCACCATGATTTCTTGTATATATCCAATTAGAAAGAGAAAATTTCTCCCTCAGTAAGTCACTCCAAATGCTTGGAACTGACTTTTAGTGCTCATGATTGGCCTGACTTGAAACATAGACTATGCCCTAACCCAATTATTATTCCCAGAGAAGAGAGTATCCTAAATGACTTAATTCACTCAAAGATTACAACTGAAATTTAGATGGACTAAGTTATACACAGCTAGGAAGTTCAGGCTAGGAAAAAGGATGGAATGTCCATTATTAAGGATTTTTGCCTTCAAATCTCGATTCTTATTTGCTGTGTAATAATAGCAAAAACACATAATAATGAAAATTAAAGTAATATTCTCAAACTCTGCTCATATATATGCTTTCTACTGAGTTTGGCATGCAGTTGTTCTTTGTAAATTAACAACCCTCTGCTTGAAAACATGCATTAGGCATTTATCCTCTGTTCTCCCAGATGAGCTACCTTCCCTTTTTCTAGCTAATAGAAGTCTCAGAGCACAGATTAAACCCGCATTCAGAATGCCTCTCCTGACCCTCCTGCCCTTTGATGCCGTCCTATTCTAACAAATTCCAGTGTCACTCTTTGCAGTTCACTTTCACTTAACATCACTACTTGTGTTGGTAGTTATTTGTCTCTGTGTTTATTGTCTTTTTAACCTGATAATTTTACAGAAGTTACTCCAGTATAACCCAGCTAGTTGTTGATAAGAATGAATTCATTTGTAACTGCATTTACAAACATATGGTCTGTTTTTAGTAAAACTATGTTTTTCAACTGGTCTAGGTGACAATGGCCCTACAAAACCATTCTGCTCCTTATATTTTGTGCCTCTACATATACATTCGTTAGTCTAGAACTTATATAGACAGGTAAAAATTGAAAGAAAAAATTTGAGAAGGAAAATACTCAAATTTTACTAGTGTATAAGTATTATTTATATTTTCTGTTATATTTTGCCTTGCTTTTTTTCTTTGTGGTGGATGTTTGATTGTATATGTCTATGTGGGGGGTTGAGTATGTGGGTACAGTAGAAAAAAAATAACTTTTCTAAAATATTAGTAATAGCAATTCCTTGACTCAGTTGATGGATTCTAGGAGTTCTGTGGAGCCAGAGTTTGGAAACATCTCCTCTAATAGCCAAATGTATTTACGACATTGGGTGAGGTATGTAACGACAACAGGTATACTAATATGATAGAACTCAGGCTTTTTCAGTCATACTGCTATAAATAGTGTCTCAAAATGAAATCTAATCATTACAAAAACACACGGAAGGGCTAGCCCTTCTTCTCTAATCAAGTATTAAATAATACATTGTTCATATGTTTAAACCTGTGTTCCTATTTTCTTAGAATGCTGAGGAAGCATATGGAAGTGTATGAGAAATGGCAAATAGTTTAATGATATTGCCCTAGATTTTTTTTATCTTTAATATGTAATAGAAGATAAGAAAGCACTTTGGTAGATTAACTACTGGCCAACTTGTAACACCCGCTATACTCAATCAGCGTGGTCCTGTGTGTGGAAGGCCCAACGGCAGATTACTGCCAACAGCATAAAAAAGAGAGCTGGAGGGCAATGTGGTGTGCTGTTGATTCTCTTGGAGAAGCTTGTCATGCTGGTTTTCTTGATATGAACTCAGCCATTCTTATCATTGGAAGTGTTCAGGTCCTCATTAGCAGAGGATGGCTGTAGTTATCTTTGGGGGAGCCCTGGTCCTCATCTTGAGTGTCACTTCATGGCTTCAGCCTCAGCCTGCTGGCACAGATCCTTCACTCCACTGGTGCAGACTTTCTAGTTTCCACCACTGACCTTTGAGCCTTCTCACTGCAGGTGCTTGATACAGACTTGAATGAGACAGTGCCATTGGTTCCGGGTCTCATACAAGACATTGCCAGGGGATCCAGGACCTCAGCTGGATTCTTTTGGTCTCTAGCATGGAGATGGGTCTCTAGCTTGTAGTTAGGTCTATTGCAGTCTTCTGAATTTGACTTTTTGGATGAATATTATAGAATGCTCCTGTAAATTATGTGTCCCATATTAAATCTATTCCCATACAGACCCTAACTGCAACAAGCACTAATATTTCTTCAGTTTCAGTTATATGCCAGTCATTTTGTATAAAATAGATTGCTACATTTATTTTATTCATTCTTTGGCAGTACATTTCAAGGGCTGGAACATAATAAAGACATATGATTGTGACACAGAAAAACACATATTCTCCCCAGGGCGTAGTGGCATAGACCTCCAGTCCCAACATTTAAGGAGCTGAGACAGGACAATATCTGTACATTCAAAGCCAACCTGGGCTACAGAATGAGTTCATGGCCAATATGAACTCAAAAAACCCAAATCAAATGAACAAAAATTTTTCATGCTCCCTAATGTTTGCAAAATGTGTGCATTCCAGGGGAGAAGTCAGGCACTACCCAAAGTACAGACAAAATGGAATTTTATCCTCAACTGCCCCTTAAGGACGCATACTGCACTGCACCCTACTCATAAGTAAGGAAAGTAAGGCACTTGCACAAATTTTCAAGGTTTTACTGGCTACCAGCTGAAGTTTTATTGGCTACCAGCTGATGCCCTGTGCTTCTTGAAATACAATATACTTGAGGCTCCAAAGAATTTTGCAGTGTTTTACCTGCATAGTTGAACATGTGACCAAAGTCAAAGAGAAATCAGCCATGACTTGTCCACATTTTCTTTATTACTGTAGCTATCCAAGGTAAACTAAAACATGGGTTTTTTTGCTTTCCAATCCATGGATGATAAAAGGCAAGATTTTACAAGCTGTCTCTAAACAATTTCATGAAATTAAATCCCGTTCAATTAAAACAAACTGAGGAAAATGTTTCCTGGCTCCATAGAGTTTCAGGAAGACCAAAAAAAAAAAAAAAAAAATTAATGAAAGTATAAATTGACTATTATGGCACAATGCACTTAGCAAGAAATTTTTATGTGCTTTTTCTAGAAATCATATTAGTTGGGAAGTAGACATTTGGAATGGTAATCGGAACACTTGGGTGAAGAGGTTTAAAGTGTTTCTCCTGGGCATGAGGGACCTCTACCAATTTAAGGACATAGCAGTACCTATTTGTCACACCTTTTAAGCTGGTTACTTTAGCAGGGCATGAGAAGGAAAATTGGGAGTCTCAGGAAATCTACTTATGAATGTTTTTTTATAAATAAACACCAACATGAATTGGTGAGTTCTATGATAGGAGGAAAAAAACTCTGAAGAGGGAAATAAATTCTAAAAAAAATATATACACTATTTGGATGGAACACTAAGGTCTCGTATTCCTGGTTTTCCAGTTCCAGCTTTCTACGATGAATAACCCTTAGTAAATCTTCCTTACTTTTTCAGTGTGATATAAATGAACATTCTCACATAGCTCATTCCTCAGCTCTTTTTAATTAGAATCAGAATAGAAGAATGAGTATCTCAGGCTGTTAGTAATTTGATACAGAACTTTTCACCTCCAGGTCAGTGGTAAGTGAAACACATTTACATATTTTTAAGTGGATTTATTGCTTTTGAAGGGAGCCCAGTTTTAATCCTTGACACCAGCACACTTTATTGCCAGAAAGCCCACAGGCATTCAAACATTGATCAGGAAGTAACAGAAAAAGGGTTCAATTTCAATCACTCTTCGGTGTTCAGCTTCCCTTACAAGATCTTCTTAAATTGTTTTAATTAATCCTAATTATGATTCTATTTTTAAAGACTGATATCTATCTGATGACAAATTGGATATGGACCAATAAGCTGGGTTTATTTTTCTTCAGAATATGAACTATCCATTTGCTTAAAAATAATTATGCATGTGGGAAAATATCAAAGAATTTACTGTACACTGGGTTTGTGCTAAGGGGAAAAAGAAATGAGTGAAATTACATTGCAAGTTTCAATAATAGGAATATGGCTTTCACAATGAGAAAACAATAGTGCTAGTTACATCGATCTCAGCATCAAGGAAATTAGAAGTCACTGTGTGTGTGTGTGTGTGTGTGCGCACGTGTGCATATGACATCCCTTGAAATGACCATAATGGATTTAACCCTGTCTAATTCCCCCACTTCCAAACAGAAGCATCCATGGCAACGCCTAAGCACTGTCACTGTTTCTGAACTGTGAAAATAAAATTACAATTTCTTAACTTCTTTTAATCCAAGATTGTGCCAGAAAGTTAAAAAAACCTATTTATTATCATCAATCTATAGTGTATACTTTATCAGATACATTAATAGGAGATAAACATAAATAATAAATAAAACACAATGCCAGTACCATAGCTTCAACACCTTAGAACTAGTAGTGTGCATGTTACGTATGAGGATCATGGGCCCCAAGAGCAGCAGAGACAGGAGATCAAATGGGAACAGGACAGCCAAATGGAGAAGGGAGTGACTGGCCACCCCCTGACACGCAGTGCTCCACCTTGGCAGCCTTTCTAAAGAGGCTTTTGCAGTGTCTCTGAATGGTCTATCTGGATGGTAACAAGCAGATGATTTTCCTCACTAGCTCCTACTCTCTAGTTTTACAATGTAACTTCAGAGACATGAAGGCCTCTGCACTTGCAATTCACAGATGTGTGGCAGCCTGGGGAGCCCTCACTGCAGCTTCAGGGAGACCTCATGGAGCCTAAGCAGGGCACTGTCAAGACAAGCAGAGACTGAGGATGGGCTGGGTGGGTATGAAGGGTGAGGGAGAAGTTTATGGGATTCGCTTCCCTGACTGTGCTTACTTTTCAACGCCTCCACACGCAGACCCATCTTCTGTGAGCAAAGAAGCTGAATACAGTGAAAACAGGACTTTTTTTAAGGAAAGTAAACATTATCCTTTTAAATTATTATATGTACTGGATAGAAAGGTAGAGATTAAATATAAAGATTTGCAGAATAAATTTGTTTGAATGCTGTCTCTAATTGTTAGTCTTTGTGTGGCCTTTGTAAGAAGCCAAAGTATAAAAGGCTGGGATGGATGGCAAGATAGTCTTTATTCCACATAGAAATTATGGATATTAAATGAGATTACATATGCATAACACCTAGTCCATGTTTTTGCATACACATCATATGAAAAATATATTAACCCACTGCATTAAGTGGTAATTGACTACCTTCTGATTTCTTCTTTTCACTTTCTTTTATGCATTAAATGATATCATGAAGCATAATACATTTTTAATATGACTTGAGGATCCCTTATTCCTGTAAGTCTTCCCTTAGCATTGAAAACTGAAAACCTAAGCAAAGTGTATTTTTTTGTCTCCAAGTCTTCTATCAGAGTTGAAAATAGGAATTGATTTAAATTTCCTTTTGAAGTCACAAAATTTCTTATGAAGAGATCAGTAAATAGTTTGATTTATCATTTATCTGCATTCTAGCAATGTTTTTAAAAATATAACTTTGGTCTAAGCCATTTCCTAAACCATCAGTGACCCTGAATGTGTGGTCTTTACCAAGTTAAATATTCTCTGAAGCTTGGTAAGAGAATGCGATCTTAACCTACACAACAAAACAGCAGGATTAGGCAAATCACTGCACTGAGATACCACTTGGGGCCAGATTTTAATAGCTGACAACTCATAATGGATTGACAAAAGCAAAACATCATTAACTTGAATCTACAAACTCGACATTTCCATATGCAAATAGGCGCTCGCACATATGTGCCTGTGTACAAGTCTCATTGCTTGTTTAGTTGTCTGTATGTCCTTCCCATTGCTGTCCTTTGTCTTTAAGATCCCAGTGGACAGGAACCATGTCTGGTAGCCCACTTTGCAAAACAACAACAGGTGCACAGATTGAGGCTACATTAAATGTGTTTTTATGCTAATGATGGTGATACTGTTGATTTTTCTCTCTCGCACCAGTAAGAGCTACACAGTAATGTCATCACTCACGAGTAAAAGAATAGCCATGAATAATATGTTTGAGCAGTGAGGCATAAAAGTCACTATACATTTATCCAACAAAGACAGACTGAACTGACCATAAGGGTCTAACTGTTAGGAAGAAGCACTCATCCTAATCTCCTACATTGCTTAGGTTCACAATATTGATTCTTGTGAAATGTTTCCTGCTTTGAAAACTGAATAACTCATATTTCCTCAGGGAATGATGAGGTTGTGAAAGTTTCCTTTTTCATGTAAAACTGAATGAGTCAGTGATGTAAAACAAAAATTATAGTGACTACCAGTGTAATCCGTTCCCATGGGAAAATGTTTTAACCTCTCCAGCATTAAAATCTTCTTGAGTAACTATGACATATCTTACAGACTAATAAGTACCAGATTAGATCAACAAGATACTATGAAGTGGTATAAAAATTTAAATTATTGTCATCCTCCCAAATATATCCTTAGGTCTGGGCTTAGGTGACCTTAGGAAGTGACCAATTATACTATTTCCTTTATGAAAGACACTATTAGGATTATTATTCAGCTCACCTCTCTGAACAACCCACCAAACTACTATCTTTACAGTATCTTAAGATTCTTTACTCTTTCCTTTCTTTCTCCATCTTTCCTACTATGCTGTCATTTCTTGGCTTGCCAATCTTGTTGTTGTTGTTGTTGTTGTGTATACAAATGTTGTGTGTTAAATTCAAGGGTGGCACCTGGCTTGCTTCTCTGTATTCTATCACTCATTCTCTCATAAAGATTTTGCTCAGGGCATTGCAGCTGGCATTCTTTCCATTCTTTGTTTTGCTGCTGTACAGTTACACAGGAAAGAATAATGAAAGCTTAAACTCTCCAACCTCGCTTTCCTATCTATCTTGCATCCTTCTTTTACCAACGGGGAAACACATGTTGTTCAAGCTCGATTTTTGCTGATGAAAATTTTGTTCGATTTCACAGTTTAATTTCAGAATTTTCCCAAGTGATGATGGAGTCCAATCCTTGGCCAAAGAAGGAAATAATCTACAAGCATGTTTGGAAAGAACACTTAGAAATTTCCCTCAAGCCTTAGCATCAGATAAATAAAAAAGAAAAGAGGTTTTTGGGCCAGTTTTTCCGTCATTCAAGACACTAACAGGCTTAGGATTGTAAATTTGGGGAAAATATTTTACATAGGGCGATGGCATATATTAAGTTACCAAAATGGAAACTTTGAGGTACAGCTATTTATAGCAATGATAGTGTTTGAATGGAGAAAGACAAAGACGAAAGTGCAGCTTGTATGTGGCTCTGGATTAAGTATCCATTCAGCAAATCAATTAAGGTTGGCCAGAGTGCTCATTTAGATATGCTTTCTTGCATGCATTGTATCATTTTGCTTACAATTTTTTTAATAGCTTGTCTTTCCTTGGGAAATGTTATTTCTTTTATTTCCATTGAGGAAACCATTATATTCCAAGTTCCTTTTCTTAGCTTACCAAAACCTAGATAAAAACCTTTGGGTAGGTCACTTTCATTAAATGTGTCATAAAAATAAATGACTTGTAACAGGTAGGGGAAATGTGAACCAGGAGGGGTGGATTAGAATCTGATTTTTCCAGCAGAGCTGTAAGAAGCCTTCTTGTTCTTTAGGTTTTTATTTTTGTATTTTGTTCTGGTCAAGTAAACTTCCACCCACCCCTGCCCAGCTGTCTCCTCTGGGTGTCAAGGGCTGGCATTGAAAGCTATGAAAGGCAGGAGACACCTTTCCTCTCATGAAAGAGTTTTGGAAGTGAATCAGTTTATTTAATCCCCAGGCAAATCAGTAGTCAGACTAATCAGAATGAGAGAAACAGCTTCCTATAGATGAGCCAGGGCTGTGAGGAATTGTTTTTTAGGGTGTTTTATAGCCAAACTCCTTCAAGGGTACAGAAGAGCTCTTCAACCAGGGGCACACATATTCAAAGGGAGCTTGTTTGTTTTATGGTTATTTTTATCCCACAATAAACAGCTTAAATTTGCAGACTATACTTTTCGACTATAAAGTGGGTTATTTCTCAAGATGCTGGTGCTTTCCCATAACAGATGGAATAAATAGCAGAAAATGCTTAGAATACACCACTGAAATTCTGATTTATTTAATCATTAACAAAAAGAAATGCAATTTCAATGGTAATAGAAAGAAAATCCAACTGTTTTCTTATTTCCTTCTGAAAATGTCTTTTCTTTGAAGAATACCTATAGGTCTTTTCTATAGGAAAACGCCTATTTAAACTTCAGTAATGTACAGTTCTAACTTGAGGCCCCATGGATTCATAGGTCTGGTAATTTGTAATACTTATGCAACTAGGGATGAAATATTAACTTTCAGCAATATAAGCCCTATTGCGTACAAATTCCGGGTTGGGGAGAAGTTACATTATCTCTGGGAAAGATGTAAAACATTTTGCAACTTGGTATTCAATGATGCTTCTTAACACAGGCTTTGCAGCTTGTTAGAGAGAACACCACCTATGCATACCCTTTGGAGATGTAGCACTAAAGTGACAACCATTCAGTTCAGTGCATCTTTCTCAGGACACTGTTAACAAGAGGAAATCAAAAAACACTTACGAGCAACAATGCTTAACATCAAGGAGATCATTTCTGTGTTGGAAACCACACTAAACACTTCCTAAAGCAAGTGTCTGAATAAAATGAAAGCATTGTAATAAGCTTTAAGAAATGAAGACAACCTGAAATCTGAGAATCTGACCGTATACACACATGTGTAAGTTACCATGAAATATATACACGTGTGTACATGCACATGCGTCACTGGAATATGTAAGAGAGTGTAGCAGTCATCTATTTTGTTTGCGTATCGAAGTAAACCTGCAGGATATAGAGGTTTAAGCACACGTATGTGCTTAAATTTTGAAATACTAGAGCTAGTTGTAGGAAAAATCCTTTACTGAATATGAGTGCTAGAGCCTGACTCTGCAATTAATCCATTGGGTGACCTTGGTTAAAATACTTCATTAGTGCCCAAAAATTCTTCTTTTTCTTTTGCTTCTTTTTCACAAATCTGAAAACTGGGCCTATGTATGACCTATAAGCAAATTCCTTCCAGCTTCTAAATGCTTCAATGTCAGATTTTTCTTTCCTATCATTTGTTTTCAGTTAAGGATTTCTCTTCTTCTTAGTCCCATAGTAGTGAAAAGAAATCAAGGACAGAATCATGTTTATGGCAGGCAACCACATACACTAATTAAAAATAAGTATTTATTATAGGAAACCCTTAGTTTTGTCTTTTATTATATTTCATTTATGTCAGATAAAACGTTATTCAAAAGAAAGTGGCAGTTACGATCTACAAAATCTAAAATGGAAGCTCAGTAAGATGTTTTGGGGCTTATTTTTAATATGGGTTCTCCTGGTGTTGCCCAAGCTGCTCTTGAGTTCTAGGTTCAAGTGAACGTCCTTTCTTATTTTCTGTAAATCATTTTGTAGGATATTCCATTTAACAGACTCATTTCTCTTGCTTATTTTTCCTTTTATCTGCATTCTCTACCCTACTTTAATTCCTGAAATCTTAGGGGTAGAATAGGTCTTCATGACAGTTTTCCTGTGAATTTTATCAAAGCTGTCTTACTTAATTTTTACATGCTAAGACAAAATATCCAACACCCATAAGTTAAGGGAGGAAAGGTTTATTTGGCTAAACATTTTAAACCCACATGTTCTGAATGTAGCTGTGGCTCCTCCTGGCCAGTAATGTAAGCAGACTGCAACAACATCACTGCTTAAATCAGAAAGGTGTTTTGGATTGGGCTGCCCACAATCCACCAAACAGTCACAGTTATTTAAGCTTCTTTAGTGCTCTGTGCACACACAGTATCATGTCTATCTCTTGGTGCAGGTGTGTGTTTGCGGGGGTTTGTTTACAGTGGCAGAGCTTGATTGTAAAAGCCATGTCTTATGAATAAACCGATGCCTGAAATGAAGTGGAACCTTGATTTATTTGGGTACGTCTCTTTTCCAGTGCTGCAAATCATATATTGGCGTTCATTTACCTTTGCATTCTTTTTGAGCCACCGGCACTGAAGCTGACGAATGAGAATCAAATGAAGTGTGCTAAGTGCTTCTGCTGGAGGGTTTCATCTCCCTGCACGCCGGCCTGTGATTTATCTCTGCAATATATCACCCGACTTATTTTCTTTTACTTATTTTATTTAGTGTTGTCACAAATAATATCAATTGGCCATTGACTATGAACCCTAAACAGTAGTAAATTAATGAAATAAGCCACATGTACAGACTCATCTGTCCCCAATTTGATTACAGCCACTTTGGTAGCACCAAGCCATTTGCTATAGATGAACCTCATTTATTAAATAAGAAACCTCATGCATCCTTTATAAATTGTTATGCATAGTATTTGCAGTGATTTTAATGAAACACTTAAAGCAGGCTCTTTTATATCTCCATCACTAAGTATTTTATGTTCATGCAATAGGCATTTTCCTTCTTCCTGTGACCTGAGTCTGAATAACTCTATCGGAAGTAGATGCACCTTGAGAGAAGGGGCTGCCCTCTCTTTTTGTTTTTGGGAAGGTGAGAGGGACTGAGAAGGGGCCCAGGATTTACCTAGTGGATAAGGTGGTTAAAGTCGCCTTCCTACACAAGGAAGTGTTTCTCTGCTCTGCGTCATCTCTCCCATTCCTGCATCCTTCTGCACTGTTAGGGTAGCAAAGCTCACTCCAGACCACCAAAATGCAGAATCATCAGGCAAATTTCACTAAGAAATCACTTTGTAAGACAATGTCATGTAGAGAATGTTAGCGTTTCTCTTCAGCGGTTTTAACAAACATAAGGAGGCCAAACATGTCCCAGAAAAAGTGCTGTCAGGGAAGTAAAAGCTGTAAATCAAACTCAAGAAGCATTAGTGAGTTCAGTATGAAGCAAATGCCTCTGGGCATGGAGGAAACTGACACGAAAGAAGGGGTTAGCAGGACAGCAGGGAAACATGGACCCAGAAGGGAGCCCGCGTATGACGGGCAGATTGTACAACTGTGGGGAAAGCAGAGAGAAAGTAGAAGCACAAAGAATCATGGTGGAGGAGATAAGAACATTCTGGATAGTATTTGTATAGACTAGTACAGAATGAAAATTGTAAACATCTGGAAGGGCTTGTTTTGTCCTGAGCAGGAGTGAAGGTGGGCAGAGTGATGTAACACTGAGTCACTCTGTGTGCTTAAGAACCACACTCTCGTGACAAATCCATTGCCATCAGTTTCTCAATGAGGAAAGCAGGAGGGGGGCCCAGAGGAAGGGAGGGTATATTTTTCTAATATTAACCGTACTCATTACAGAGGTTATGAACAATCTCACAGTAAAGAATATGAGTTTGCTTTAACTTGCATTTTTAAAGATATACCAATATTTGTAGGATAATTTTGTTTTTCCTTAGCAGTCTATAGCATCTGTGTTTCATGGAGCACATCTTGGGAAATGTTGCTCTTGATTCTTCTGGAGAATTCTCTGCAAATCTGTAATCTTTTAGAAATTAGAGGTCAGAAAACTTGCTTATGGGTGGAACTACCTAGCAGAAAAGGTCATGTCTATGTAGGGAATATTTAATCCTGAAGTCTGCAGATACAACTGATGAAAGAATGAAAAATCTCATTTTGGGAGTTACCAACTTCAAAATTATTCCCCCATAACCAAGCTTGAAACTGTAAAGTCAGCCTTCAGAATTCAGTAGCATCATACAAAAAAAAAAAAAAAAAAAAGAAAGAAAGAAAGAAAAGAAAAGGAAAAAAGAAATCTCACAGATTAGGATTCCTACATAAAGGACAATCTTTTTATCCATTATTGAAATTGTAGACATGACTGAATCCCACTTACAGAAACTGTAATTCTTGGCAGCAATTCTCTCTATTATCTGAGCTTCAAGTTCTCTGTACCAGTTAAAGTCCTAAAACCTCTCTTTCTAAAATTAGCAGTGAAACACACATACACACATAATTGTGTTTCAGATTCATCCCTGAATCTCTCAGAGCTGTGATAAGTGCATTCTTGAGCCCGGTATTCTTTCCTATACCACCCTGATAATCTCACTTCAATCTCATCTTCGGTCCCTATTTCTCAACCCAGTAATTTCACTGCTTCTCTCTTTCCTCAAAGCCCAAGTTTTGAGCAGGTGTTCGCTTTCCTGAATATCAGTTCTTTTCAACATTCACATCTAGTCTATATTGTAGAGTTATCACCTCCAAAACTATACCTGCCCAATCTGCATCTCTCTGTAGTGTAAGACCCACTTATGTATTTACAAACATGCTACAGCATTTTATCTCCAATAACCCTCTAATATAGCTAATTTAATAATTAACAGTAAACATACCATTTACTTTAAAGTTACTGTATTTATTAGGGACATCACTAATCTATGTAAACCTATCATCTTCCATGTCAAATATAAATTTTAAAAAAATTAATGTAAGTTAAGAAAAACTCAAAGTAAAAGTTTTTCTGCTGCCTTGTTTATATTTGCTTTGCTATCTTCTTGGTCATGAAATTCTCTACCTCATACATCAATCACATTCTAATAGCTTACAATCTGCCACTACAGTGTGGGCACCATGCAAAGTCAATCAACCTACATAAGCCTCATTATTTAACCCAAGGAGTAAGAACACAAGTAAAAACTGAGATAAGGAGCCTGGCATAATGGTGCATGCCTGCAAATCCAGCACTACAGTGACTGAAGCAAGAGGATTGCTGTGAGTTTGAGGTCAGCCTGGGCTATAAAATGAGTTCAAGTCCAGGCTGAGCTAAGTGGTGAAACTCCATCTGACAAAAACAAAGAGAAAAAACTTGAAATAAGGTAAATTGAATGCTACATGTATGAATATATACATTGTTATCAAAGGAAGAAAGTATGAGGCTGGGAAATATTACAAAAATCTGTATAAAAAGACAGCCTTTGAGATGGGCCTTTGAAGATGGGCGTGTTGAAGGACATACAGGTATACACTGGTTTTTCAACCTATAAATATTCATGACTTATTTAAAGGAATAACAAGAATTTTGGTGTGCCTCAAGGTGAAGGAGTAGCAAGAATTTTGGTGTGCCTTGACGTGAAGGATTCGGCAGTTTTAAAAGAGTTAAGCTTGAGAGGCCTGGAGGACACCAACATGAACAAGTTGAAATCATCACAGAAGGATAAAGTTCAACAGTTTATGATCTTCACACAATCTAGTGAAAAAACTGCAGTAAGTTGTCTTTCTCAAAATGACTGGAAGTTAGAAGTTGCAACAGATAATTTTTTCCAAAATCCTAACTTTATATATGATAAAGTGTAAAAGGATCATTGGACAGGAAGAAGTTAGAACAACTATACAATAGATACAAAGATCCTCAAGATGAAAATAAAATTGGAATAGATGGCATACAGCAGTTCTGTGATGACCTGTCACTTGATCTGGCCAGAATTAGTGTTTTGATCATTGCATGGAAGTTCAGAGCAGCGACACAATACTGCCTTTGTAGTTCCTTTGTTTGTACCCCTGCTTCTTCATTCACATTCTTTATTCTCAAGCTATAGATCCTCTTGCCATCTTCTAGCCTTTGTTACTGCTTGTTTACTTGTTATTTTTAAAAAGTTTTTCCTTTCATAATCCCACATTGCAAAACTATCCTCCAGTTTGGATAATCTATCCTTAGTTTCTTTCAAGCAGATTTGGCATCTTTCCATGGAGTTTTTAATTTCCTGGTAATCTCTTTGAATCTGCTTCATGTATTCTATATTTTCTTTATATTCTTCATCAAATGGTTCTCTCCTTTGAGTTCTTCCCTTCTTCTGTCTGTGTCTTATTGAGGGATGCTTAGCATTTCTTTAATTAGTCTTCTTATATCTTGCTTTACTTGGGTAAATATTTTCCTTTTGAACTCATCTATGAGGTCCTGAAGATATCTCTTTATGTCCACTGGGGTCATGTCTGATGTTGCATGTTCATGTTCTCATTCTCCTTTGTATTTACCTGTCAGTGTTCTCAGGGTTGGGACCTGGGGACTTTTTGTTGTTGTTTCCTCTTCCCATCTTTTTTCTTTCTTTGTACCCAGTTTCTTTCTTTGTTGGTTACAATTCTTCTGAAGTATGCTGGCTAGGTGGCCCTTCCCACTGCAGTGTGCTAGTGAGTTGCAAACAGAGGCAGCGTATGCCAGCCCCTCCCTTCCGGATCAGTCAAGCTGCTGAGGCCTTCACTGTATTACTGTGCACTGCCTCCCCTCCAGGTCAGTCAAACTTTTGAGGGCTTCACTGCATTCGTGTGCACTGCCACCATAGGGAATTGATTTCGGAAAACCTATTTGGTCTCATCCAGGTTGCATGACCCAGGCCAAGCTCACTCCACCAATCCACAGGTCGATGCAGGCTCCCTGGCAGCTCAGCTCTCTGTTTAGCTCGCTGACCACTGACCTCAATGTGACTGCACCTCCCATGAGTCAAAGTGGTGGGACCTTGGATGGCTCAGCAAGCCGCCCGCTGTTATTGAGCTCTTTTATCTCCTTGGCTTGCTCCCTGAGTTCTGGCAGAACACATCTTCTAGTAGTTTCTGGAATGTGCTTTGGAGGTCTGCAGAAGCCCCTCTTGTGTTTCCTCAAATCACAATTTGCTGAGGTAGGGTGGACCGTCCCCATGTGTCGGGCTGACATCGATGTATAGGGCTAGGTATTCTAGATTGAGACTAAGAAACAGGAATATCTTCTCAGTTACAGTTCTACTCCAACCAGTCTTTCAAGTCCTTAGAAGACAAACCTCCCACTGTTGTATGTATTTACAGAAGACCACATTTCCCTATGAACTTGTCATATTACTACCCCTGGAGAAACCAAACCATGACAATGGCTGAAGGTCGCCGGGGTCCCCCTAAATGATTGGTTTTATAATAATGCCTGATAGAATGATACTTGCTATAAAATTAAAGCAGGTGAAAAGCACAGGAGTAGAGAAGCACTAAATTCCAGTTGAGATGGAATAAGAAACCATGCTGTTGGCCTCAAGATCTTCCAACATTTAGACTTTTTTTATTCCTCACTCTCAGGAGTACACACCTTCACTCTGGGCCTGCAAAAAACTTTCCTAACAGACAGACAGACAGACAGAAAGACAGACAGACAGACAGACAGACAGACACACACACACACACACACACACACTCTCTCTCTCTCTCTCTCTAATATAAGTCACAGCCTATTTATATCAAACCTGTGCCCTAATCAAACCAGTATTTACCCTCACTTAAAATGTACTTATAATATCTTTGGGTTTTGATTTGTGCTATTGCTGTAGCATGTTTGCACTCATTCTTTTTACTTTAACTCAGGTTTGCTTTATTTGGTAAAATGTTTCTTATCTACTGGAATAAGGATTACATTTTTAATTAGGTTTGCAGTTTCTATAACATGCACTGTTATTCTGCACAATCTATGAATCTATAGGATATTAGAAAAGAATTTATACAAGTTTTATTCCCAGAAATAATGAATAGTGATCAATATGTTAATATTTCAAAAACTGGAAAAATATAACTTAAGAACTGTAGTTCTGTTTTATCTATTATACAAGGATATTAAAGTTGATGTGTACTATCTGAAAACTTTTTATAGTATTGAACATTCTGATTAAGAAAAATATTGAAGAGAAGTACAAATATAACTGACACGATTTTAGACTTTAGAGAATTTAACAACATTAAATTTGAGATTCTCTTCAATATATTTGTATTAATGTTATCTGGTGTTTATATTCTCCAATTCTAAAGAAAAAAGAATATGCAGAAAATGTCTAATTTTTTGTATTATTTAAGCAATAGGATGCCTGTAATTATATCAGTCATTAATGTTTTTAAATGTCAATATATTAAGAAAATGAAGCAGAGGTATTCACAGCTAACATGAAGAAAATTTGCCTGTAAATAGCAAAAATGCTGAGAATTCGTACATTTGTATCATCTCAAACTATTGCTCAGGTGACCTTGCCAATGTGTTTATTCTGAATAAGCACAAAAAGAATAAACTGTCTTCACAACATAAAATGATATCCATTCCCCTTTAAAAAAATTATACTGTCTGCTTTCCACATTTCTCAAACTTTAAGATAAGATATTTAAAATGCAATTTGTATATCTTTATAAACAGAACTATTCACTCTACTCAGTGACAACCAGCATGTGTGGCTAAATTTGGCAGATTCAGCAAGCGTAAAGAATACAAATAGCAGTTAATACAATCTTTAAAAAGTTGCAGCTATTATAGCCTTTACATTAGTTTGGTAGAGCTGCCTTAACAAAGTACAGCAAACTGCTTGAAATTTAAGACTCTCAGTTGCAAAGTCTGAAGTTCAGGTGTGGTAAGGTTCTGCTCCAGAGCTCTCTCTCTCTGTGGTTTCCAGGCAATGATGTTAATTTTCATACGTTGTTCTCCCTAATCACTTGTCTATCCTCAAATTTCCCTTATTCACATAGACACTAATCATAGTGGATTGTAGTAAACCCTAATGACCTCATTTTAACTTACTTACTTTTAGAAATACTCTATTTCCAAATAAGGCCACATTTGTACGTACTAAACCTTAGAACTTCAACATGTGAAAGGGAATCTGTCACAACTGAAACAAGGGCAAGAAATTTCTCCCTTTTTATTTGAAATATCATTTAAAATTTTATTGTTTTTGCACAAACCTTACAGATAACACAAATATGCATTGAGTAATCATTAGATGGTTCTTCAAACTATATAAATTTGAAACATTAAAGGATATTCTCAAAAACTGTTTTATCATTTTTATTTTAACATTAACCTATTTACAGTTCAAATGAACTAGTAATTATAAAGTGACTACACATTTTTAATGACTGGAAATTGAAAATAATTAAAACACTGTTATTCAAGTTCATAGTAAGGTAGACATTTGCCTATGATGTAATCCACTAATAATTCTTCAAACCTCCAAAATATGTACACTATCGTATTATGGCTCGTACTTTATATTCTATGAAAAGATCATTTTAAATTAAAATATATACATTTTGGAAGGTAATGTGTTGAGAATAACCTCAATGAATTCTAATCAGCACCCTTTCAGCAGCCGTTAACACCGATTTCTATTGCTTTTCCAAATACCTTGGTATGTTTTTTGCTGGACAAATTAGAAACAGAAGTTTGTTTAGCTTGAAGTTCTGGAACGTCTAAGGTCAAGGAACCACATCTGTGTAGGTCCTTCTTACTGTGTGAAGCATGGTAGGTGGCATCACGTAGTACAAAAGCATGATAAGAAGAGCAGAAGCAAGAGAACACACGTTTGGGAGAGTTCACTCTGTCTGTAATACCTGTTACTCTGTCTGTCTAATCCCTGAAGCAGGGTGAAGTCCTAATAATTTAATCAGCATTTAAAGGTTTCACAGCTCAAAACCTTCACAGTGCAAATAAATTTCCACCAGATTTGGAGGGAACATTCAAACGAATTCACCAATTAAACATCTCTGGCATATGTCTAGTATTCTCAACCCTTAGTCTAAAACACCAACACCTTTTGCCCACATTGTTGAAATAGAATCTTAATTGGATGTATACCTGAACTCCTTTATGCAGCAAAAATTTATAAAGAACTACCATGTGTCAAGTATTGTCTGAGATAACTGAATGAGGGGGAAATATTGCTATCACTCAGGATTTATTAGAGGGCTATGGAATGCCTCTTTGTGTTTTCCTCCACTTTGAATCTATACACCATCCAGAGCAAAGTTTTCAAAAAAGCTTATTACTCCCTACTTTAATACTTTTTCATAATTTTCAGTTACCAGGGTCAACATCTGAAAGAACTGATGTAACTTCAAGGTCCCAGTCGGGTTCCTGCTCTCCTGCCGCCTCATCCACGTTACAACATCCTCCAACTTACTCCAGTCACATTGGCATCTCTTGCTTTCTAGTAGAGACAATGACTAAATCTTTCCCATGTTGCATGTCTATTTCCCTTCTTTTAGATCTCTCACTCTTCAAATGGTACTAAATCAGTGGAAGCAACTCAGTATGAATTTATTGGACATAGATGGAATGGGAGTAGAAAAGAGAATACCCTGACAGTTGGTGAAGCGAAATTAAAATAGAGTGAGTTTGAAAGCTCTGGACACTAATTTAGTGATAGAGGATGGGATGCCTGTCAGAAGAATTCAGAGAAAACAATGATTTATTATTAGCAACATTTTCTAAGTACATTCAGTGGCAAGTTACTCACATAAAATGCTTCCAAAAGCATGAGATCCCAATCAAAGAAAGTTTGGCTACAATTACTTTGTACATCTTGGAGATTCATGATGCATATTAGGAGTTTCTTATAAGACCTCCAGTAAATCTACCAGTAAACAGATCTGTTTAAGAAATCTCTTCTTCCCCAGAAGGCCTAAATGCACTCAAGAGCACTTGCTAGTGAATACTGTTCTACAGATGTAACTAGTCTGTTCTGATTCCTTACATTTTTCCTCATAATTAAAAAGTTACGCTGAAAGCTTCATGTTACATTTTTCTTTGTTTCAAAAGAAAACATACAACCCTTGTCTTTCCAGGTTCCATAAATCTCATGAATATGAGAACTGGCGTATAAATTAGGACTGGTCGTCACCTCTTTACAATATAAGACTCACGTAGCTTTGAATAACTTAGTTATCAGTACCAATGGGTTTGTAGTATCACAAATGCTTAGGTAATTTCCACTTAGAATTACTTCAGCCTAATTATTGGAGTCCAGAAACATTTTTATTCCAATATGATCTATTTATTTATGTTTAATATCAACATGCTACTCTATTATTCACCTTCTCATTGTTAGGACATGTGCTACTTATGGAGGGTTAATTTATTTTGGTTCACAATTTCACAGACTTCAGTCCAAGGTTTACTGGCTCCACTCCTTGCTCAACTCATTGCATCTAGGAAGCAAAGAGCAGAAGAACCAGAGAGGAAGGGACAAAGGGCCAGAAACAGTCACCAAGGGCATGCTCCCACGACTCATCTGGACACATGAACAAGTATGCTTTATTAATCTCCTAGGCATCACTTAAGCCAATCAGGTTGAATATCAGATTAACTATCAAAATTGTTATATCATTCATTTTCTAAGCTATATGCTGAAATAAAAGCTTTACAGGGTAAGATAAAACAAATTTTTGTTAAATGCCCTAAAATTTTATTCCTTCTGTTCAGTGGATTATTTTATATAACCTTTGGGTTTCATGCATACCCTTGGGGATAAGTCTTATAAGTATCAATAGGGAAGTGCTCACAAGAAAGTGATAAGGGTCTAAGATTATTGATCAGAAATCAGTGACAATGCATTTGAAGGTTTACTGCTAGATTTTATCCAGAAAATGATTCCACTGTTATTCACTAGTTCTTTAGGCTGGTTGAGATGAATCTGAGGAAGATATGAGAATGTGGACAAAGGATTTGTCTTTGTAAATTTTGTGTCAGGACTAAAATTTTGCTTAATCTTCTACTATGATAAGCTGACCTATGGCTTATTTATTTAGCCCAAGATATAGGACAGCATGGTAACAAAAGGACATTGTTCTCTATGAGTATCAAAATAGAAAGACTGTCTGACCACTTAGAACAGGAACTCACTAAAGGTTCAGGAAACGGAAGTTATGGAGGACTGTCTGTAATGTTTTCAATTGTTTTCTACTCAGGGAGGGACCTGAAGAGTGATTTCAAAATTGTTTTAATTTTAAGAACATGAGCAGCCCTTGTGACACAGGACAACCAGTATAGCTAACCCTCTATCCTCAGAAACCACCTTCAGACAAACCCTTACAAAGGATTTGTCACAGAGAAAAATTTGAACTTGGAAGCTCCTTGAATTTGAAAATCATTTATCATTAGACACAAGCCATTGTCAAGCTCTAAATGAACAGTGTTACAGAATGGTTAGGTGTTTAAACCTTCACAGAAAAGGAAAACTGATATGACATGAATTTCTAGGCTATATGATGCATTTCCTCAAAATAGAAATAATTACTCTATCACAAACCTCAAAATTAAAGCACTTAGCCCAAGAATGGTAAAATTAGCACTTAATAAAATATAGTTCTTCTTTTTTTTTTCATTTTAAAGAGAAAAAATAAAAATAACAATAAAACAGAGTTTCAAAGCGGGCTGGTAGGAGAGTAACTTTCTTCAAAGAAATGATAATTATTTGTGAACTTGAAGTGTTTTACACTAAAATACTAAACTTGCTCTTTTCACCCTTTCGTAGAGACCTACTTGACTATATTAGAACTAGAGACCATATGTAAGCTGACAATTTTGATTAAGGAATTTGCAATGTGAACTTGACTTAATCTTTACTTCAAGTGGAAAATCTGTTAGTAAGACTTTCTCTCCTCTGCAATTCTGTCAAGCACTGTGATCCATAGAGACAGAAAGGGAAATTAAGCCAAGAAATACACCATAAGTAAAAAGTTTGTGGAATTGAACCCAGAAGCAACCATGAAAGAGCTGCTGGGGAAAAAAAGGCAATCAACACTGCAAAGCCAAATGACTCCTGCATCCTGCATTGGCTGAACTTGAAAGCAAAATAATTTCTACAAATTAAAATTCTTAAGGATAATGAGTTGCAAATAATATAGCCATCAATCTTGATTTTGAGTGATATCCTAGAACAAACATTTGACTTCTAATGCATTTGGGACAATTGTCAAAGTTCTCCACAAGAGAATAGGTTAAAAATTAATCAGCAATAACTTTTTATGGGTTTTATGTGTTTGCATTAGTCTAATCAGTGGCAAACCCTGCAGGGGCAAGGGCTGGAATTGGAGTTGTCAAGATGAAGTAAATCGGAAGTAGAAATGATGAATTTTTCTTTTCCCTGAAAAGAAAACATAGATCTTTAAAAAGTAATTTTGCCTTTTACAGAGTCGAACCTAGGTGTCATAATGTAGCATGTGAAAGTAGAGTCACTGATTTCCCTTTAAAGATCTAGAACAGCCTATGAAGCAGGTACCGAATGGAACAGGACTATCTCCAGCACACTCAATTTCTAATCTATTCCCTGTTTTATTACAAATAGCTGTGTTTTCCCTTGTGATGGACTCCCAACTCCCCCCCCCCCCACACACACACATACCTACAAAATTTGTGCAATATGCTTCAGAAAAATGTCACTGTGATTTCATTTTCAGGTTTTCAGGTTCCAGGAGAGCTCAGATTTCTTAACTCTTTATAATCCAGGTACAATCAAGGGTAACACGGCCTGGTGAAGGAAGTATTTTCTTAACATAAAAAGAGGGATAATGGAGAACACATGTAAAACTATAAACTTTCCCAACCAACATAACTTCACATGCATGCCATAAAGAATGACCATCATTGGACATCTTTGCTTCTTTTTTTATTTTTGATATGTTAAAAAATAGTGCACACTCAGCTTGCACCATTGGAACACGGCTGTCTTAGGGTGAGTGCTGGATACATTATTTTAACACCTTCAAGGTAAAACAATCATGATCTACGCAGGAGACCACTACAGAGCTGCTTAACTTGATTTTTAACAAAAGAAATTTATGAAAATCCTCAATTGAATTGTTTATTGTATGAATGCTATAAAATATTTTTATTAAAAATAAAAACAGTGATAGAAAAAAAAAAGAAAAGAAAAGAAGACAGAATATCCCAAAGAGACCAAATATATTTAACAGAGACAAAGCTCACTCAGTTTCCCTGCGGTGAAAATGTGTGGTTAAACATGAGGAAGATATTTAACTTGGTGTATGTTACTGATCACAGCAACACCAGCAGGAGAAGCTACAGAAAACAGCCCATTAGTTTTGCTGTAATAAACTCTTTTTTCCCCCTACTGGTACACCCTTGAGATTCCTTGACATTACTTCAGCATACTTATTGGTAGATGGCTTTGATAATTGGAACTCTCACTATTGGATATTAACATTTTCTGAGTCACTTTAGTTTATGTTCAGTATTATGAAATTGGGTTGTAAGGCCACTCTCATGTGGATGATTCCAAAAGGGAAGTTTGTAAGTGCAAAGTGCTTTCTATATTTTTGCATTGTGGATTTATGTTTCTCAAATCTGCATGTCAAGACACTCATTCAATATAACTTTATCATCTTCATGGGAGAGCTAATGAATGAGAGCTAACAGCTCCCAGTTGGAGCCTTCAGTGTAGCTAACTTATACCTGAGGCAATAGCCTATGCACACAGGAATTCTGTGGAAATATGTGCCCTGAGATGTATAAGCACACATGAGAATTGGATGGAAGTCTTCACTGGGGTAATAAAAAGATATAATTGTCTCTAATTGTGCCAAGCACCAGAAAAAAGACATGGTTCTTATGCAACGTAACACATGACAATCTAGCACAAAAAGTATGTATTTATGTACCATAACGAGTTAGGTGCAATCAAAGAAATATGTAACCCTGTAAGTGAAAATGCAGAAGAAATGTGATTCATACATAGCAAAACATTGCTTCAAATTATTTCTCAAAGCTAAAGAGGATATGAGAACTTGTGTGACTTTTTGTCCTTGCTAAATGTTGTGGGTTAAGAAGTAAAATGGCCTATGATGGAAACTATAGCTCATGAACATTACATTTTCAGATTCTAGATCTAATATTCTGTTCATAATTGTAGCAGACACTTCTTTGGGGAAAAATTATACAATATTCCAGTGAACAATATCAATGTTTGCAACACTACTTCAACTACAAATACTACAATAAAATGGAAAAGATATGATCTGAAGGGTGATAAATTCTTATTTACATTCCCCTTCATCTGTACTACATAATCAAATACATTAGTGAGACACCAGGACTTCAAAAGTAAAATGTAACTAGATGTTAAAGAAAATAAATCACAAAGAAAAATAGTCACTACACTAAACATGAAATAACAAATAGTGTCCCCATTTTAAAAAGATGAGAATTTTTGTGGTAAAGGGGTTGGAAAAATAAAGAATAATTTTAAAATTTCTGGCTTAATTTTCTGTTGCTGAGACAAAACATCAGACACCCAAAGTTAAAGGAGCAAAGATTTATTTGGTTAACATTCTGTAGAGGTTTCAAGCCATCCTTAGCTATCTCTGAGTCATGGGGGCATGACAGAGAGGAATAAAAGAAGAAAAAACAGTCCAAGCGAGGAAGACAAGTCTCTTTCTGTCCCTTAGGTTATAACCAGGCTACCAGGATTAGGATGGTGCCAAACCAGTCAGTGGATTGATTCAGTAATCACCCATCCTTAATCTTAGCAATGCACCACGAGTCAATCGCACACTCTAGATTCAGACACCTCCAAAAACATCCTGGCTATGAATTCATGGGGGTTTGGGGGACATCTAGACACAAACCATGACAAATTCAATCAGCTTAAATAACATCAGTGAATAAATATTTATTGAACACTTATCATATGCATGTATAGTGACCACTCTAATATTCCAATCCAAGTCACACGTTCTGAGAAAAGAGCATGATTTTAGGAGGGAGTTTTTACAGTAAATTCTGACCCAGCCTAGGAGGTCAGAAAAATTTTCCTGTACAAATGGATATTTGACCTGAAATAAATGGTGAATAAGAATTATAAATCAGAATTAAGGAAGGTAAATGGAGGAAGCCATGGAAGGGATTCCTAGAGTGTGATGGAAGGAATTGTGTGAAATAGTGACATAAGCCAGAGACCAGATATATATGTTTTAAAGATTAAGATCTTTGAAGTAGATTGATTGCATTGCATTCAATGCCCTAACTTGCTATACTTTCTACATCCATTTCTTCATGCTTGTGTTTTCTCAGTAAACAACCTGAGCTGCTGTGTGCCTTTCCTACTCAACAGAAGTAAGGAAATGGACCTAACCTCAGTCTTGAAAATTACACATATGTTGCTACATTTGCTTTTTAAATCATGAAAATGTGCATAGTCCATCCTGCTGAATGAGAGAAAACATGGAGGAAATCATTAGTGGATGCTGAGGTCCAAACTGTTTATCTGGACACCCAGTAAAGATCAGCAAAGCAAACTAACTGATATCTAAGTAGTGTATAAATCCTGTTAAGCCCTCTTTACAGAAACGTATGCCTTCAGTGGGCTCCACAGAACTATCCAACTAATCTACAGATTTTAATAAATAAATGAATAAATAAACAAAAATGTTAACACATTAAGCCATCAGGATATATGATTATTTATCAGACAGTTTAAACATAGTTACTAGAAAATGACAAGGAAGTAATTGTCAAAATAGATTATGCAGAGGTATATTCTGCACACAAAATTAAAATAATTTTCAAATTATTTCAATAATGTAATACCTTGGGCTAAACGACAATGAAGATGAAGATAAAGTTACAGAATCAAAGTAATTTGAATTTAATCATCTAGAAAATAATGAACTAAAAATGGCTCTTTTAACAGACAAATAGTGACATGAAGAAATTTCTATTTGAATTAAGATAAACTTTCTTTTTTTTAAAATTTTATTTAAGGAGAAAAAGAAAAAAACATAAAAAAAGGGTACAAGTAATACAAAATTTAAGGGGGCTGAGGATCTAGCTCAGCAGCATAAGCACCTGCCTTGCAAGCAGGCAGTCGTGAGTTCGATCCCTGGTACCGATAAAAAAGAAAAAAGACAAAAAACAAAAATACAAAATTTAAAAAATAAACAGTAAGAAATCACTAGTTAATAGATTACATATTCTCATCTTAGAAATAGTTGTTCAAGTTACAAAATTAAAGCATATAAAGTGGACTTTCAAACAGTGAGACTGCAAACAGTTTTGTTCAGTGATCCAACAAAACTCAGTAATATGGTTATCTATCTTATACACTTAAACATATATGCAGTTATAACCTTTAGAGCACTTCCTTTTCTTTTCTTTTGTACAATGACAATTACACATTTTGGGTTTTATTACTCCCACAGTTCTTATTACTTTTTTGAAGAAAGTAAAACCAAATGCGACGTATCAGAACAGAGTCAGTCAAATCAAAAAGATGGACATGATAGATAATGTAAAAACAAAATACAAGGTGATCAACAAAGGTTATGATACTGCCTCTTGCTATCTTAAGAAGAATTGCCTATATCATCAGTTATAATAAAATTGAACAAAACAGTAAAGAATAAAACCAAAACATTGGAGACATTACAGGACTTTAAAAGAAAGTAACAGTCAACCAGAATGGGCATCATAATGAATCTTATTGTCTTCACAGTTGTTGCATATACTTTTGAACTTGGTACTATCAAGCTAAGGAGAATAGGGGAAAATCAGTCAAAACAAGATAGTGAGGGCAATACAGGGTTTCAAATCAAGTTAATAGGAAATCAAAGTAGTTACTATAATGTATCCTGCTATTTTTTATTTATTTTCCCTTAATTAAAAAGATAAAAAGAAAAAGTAAATAATTTTAAAAAAGGAGATTGAGATAAAAGAGGGCATAACAACAGAACAGTGCAGGTCAAAACATAACAATTTAAGCAAAATAGTGTTTCACCACAAGATATCCTGACATAAAAATAGTTACCATAGTGTCTCTTTCCTTGAAAGATTTCCTTGAAATCTTTGAGTATAACTTTGTATCCTGTAGCACCAAACATATCCAGACAATGTAAAACCATTCAAGAGAATGACATTATTACAGGGTATTTAGAGCCAACTAACAGAAAATTAACAATGGTCTCTGTATAATCTTCTTGTCTAGAAAAGTTTTTGCTTATATTATCACATATAATAAAATCCAATAAGATATAAGCTGTTAAGACCAATGGAGACAGAAGAATGAAAGCTTGATGGGACTTCAAAACAAGATGATACTAAATCAGCACTAGCTATTACGATGTCTTGTTTTCTCCAAAATAGCTGTTCCTACCATCCAATCTTCTCTGCCTCATTTCTGTTGAGCTCTTTTTCTGTCGTTTGTCATCAGTTTGTTTTCTTCATTTCTCTTTCTGCTCCATTTATTGTGGCCTCTCTGCCACTATTTCTGGAATCTTGGTATTTTCCTTTTTTAGAATATCCTACAGTATTCTCTGTAGAGTTGAATTAGTGGTTGCAATTTCCCCTAGTTCCTCTTTATCCTAGAAGCACTTTGTTTTTCCATTAATTTCCAGGGACAATTGTGCAAGATATATCAATATTGGCTGGAGGTTATTATCTTTCAAAGCTTGAATTATTTCCCCTCACGCTCTTCGTGATTTAATGGTTTGTGCCGAGAAGTCTGCTGTAATTCTGATGGATGTTCCCTTGTAAGTGATCTGTTTCTTGTCTCTGATGGCTTTTAATATTCTGTTCTTATTTTGGATTTCTGGAATTTTGATTATTATATGCCTGAGTGTTGTTCTGTTTGGGTTGTAGGTGGCTGAGGTCCTGTATGCCTCATACATCTGAGTATCTTTGCCTTTTGCTAAAGTAGGGAAATTCTCTTGGATTATTTCTGTGAATAGCTTTTGTAGTCCATTTGTTTGTGTCCCTACTTCTTCTTTTATGTTCTTAATTCTTAAGTTACAGATCGTCTTATCATCTTCTAGCCTTTGTATTATTGCTGTTTGTTTTCTTGTTATTTTTAAGACGTTTTTCATTTCATGCTCCCACATTACAAATCTGCCCTCCAGTTCAGATAATCTATCCTTAGTTTCTTTCAAGCTGTTATGCCAGCTTTTGATAGAGTTTTTAATTTCCTGGTAATCTCTTTGAACCTGCTTTATGTATTCTATGTTTTCTCTATTTTCTCTAGCAAACAATTCTCCCCTTTTTTTCTGTTCTTCCATTCCACCATCTGTTTTTTCTTGGGTGGTGCTTAGCATTTCTCTAACTATTCTACTTATATCTTGCTTTAGGTCGTTAATAACTTCATTTTTGAACTGGTCTATGAGGCTCTGGAGATATTGCTTTATGTCTATTGGTGCCATGTCTGATATTGCATGTTTCTCAGGATTTGGGGCCGAGGACCCTTTCTTGCTGCTCCTTCTTCCCATATTTTTCGTTCCTTCCATACAAGCGTATATAGGAGGCATAGTTTCTTTCTTTGTCAGTTACAGTTTGTTTGAATTGCACCGGCTTGGTGTTCCCACCCACTGCAGTGTACTAGGGACACACTGACCTAGGCAGCCTATGCTTGGCCCACCCCTCCAGGTCAACCTCCTGAAGGTTTCACTGCTAGGGTATACCTCCAGGCGCTGTGACCTGGTTTGGGCTAGCCTATTGTGTCTTAAGTCAGCGGCGACACCAGGCCAGGCACTCCCCACCAATCCTGCTTGAGAGGGGAATATGTGACTAAGGACACTGCAGCATCCTGTTCTGGCTAGTCTGCCCAGTCCCAGTATGTCCTTTGCTGGAACCTCCTACTCTATGGAAGGGTCCCTGATCTGCTCACTCACTGCAGGTCGATGCAGGGCTCCTGGCTAGTCCCGCTCTCAACTCCATTCGCCACTTCCCACTCTCAGAGCTTTCGTGCCTCTCTCCTTGACGTGCCGATTGGGATGCAGCAGCAGCTGCAGGAAATTCAAATCACAGCTTTCAGTGGCACGGGCTCCAGCTTCTGCGCTGAGACCTTATCTATTCCTGCTATAGCACCGGGATTGCATTTTCAGTTGGTTTCTCTTAGTTTAGTTCATTCCTGGGTCAGCAGGGTATATCTCCCCTTGCTTAGGACTTCTCGCCCCACACCATTTCTGGATGGGAGTGGACAGCATAGGCTGCTCCTGTTTGCACCTCAATAGCACACTGGAGTGATCAGGATCACCTAGCCAGCATGCTTCAGAAGAACTGTAACCAACAAAGAAAGGGACTGAGCCCTCCTCTATATGCCAGAACTTCCCAGATTTTACCAGTTCTACTTTGGTCTGCGGTGGAAGCTTTTAATGACTTGCTTTTTGGGGGCTACAACTGGGGACCACAGTGCTATGGACAGCTACAGGGTATCCTCTGCCCGAGAGCTGGAGTGCAGACTCCTGTATTCAGATAAACTTTCAATGGTTTCAAAAATTTATGGGCACAGATTTTAGAACAAGAATAGGAACAAGGAAGGAAGGAAGGAAGGAAGGAAGGAAGGAAGGAAGGAAGGAGGAAGAGAGAAAGAAAGAAAGAAAGAAAGATACCAAATGCTGCAGCAGTGTCTACTCACAAACATTTTGAAAAATACATTGAAGAATAGATTTTTTTTTCTTTTTACCAGTAATCTAGTTCACGATCTTGCACTTGCTGATCAGGGGCTTATGCCACTGAGCTAAACCCCCAGCTCCTAGATTTTCTTCTGAAATGTTATTTTTCCTAGATGTTGGTATTTTAACTAAATGTTACTTTAAAAGTCCAACTTCAATTAGTTGGTGACTTGAGAGTGAAAAAATATTCATGGATTAAAGAAATCCTTTATTTTTCAAATGCTGTTTTAAATTCAGTGGTATTATGCAAATTAATACAAAGACATAAACAACTGTACAGGTTTGGAAAGAGTGTTCATTTTCCTATTCTTGGTAAGCATTCTTCTACATCTTAAGAATATAGGCCTGTAGGTGCAGCTCACATGCATGACTAAGGTCTCAGATTCATTCCTTAGCACTAGAAAAAGGAGGAGAAGGAGGGAGAGAAGAAGGAGGAGGAGAAAAAGAAGAAGGAGAAGGAGGAGAGGAAGAAGGAGAGAAGAAGAAGAAGAAGAAGAAGAAGAAGAAGAAGAAGAAGAAGAAGAAGAAGAAGAAGAAGAAGAAGAAGAAGAAGGAGAAGGAGAAGGAGAAGGAGAAGGAGAAGGAGAAGGAGAAGGAGAAGGAGAAGGAGAAGGAGAAGGAGAAGGAGAAGGAGAAGGAGAAGGAGAAGGAGGAGAAGAAGAAGAAGAAGAAGAAGAAGAAGAAGAAGAAGAAGAAGAAGAAGAAGAAGAAGAAGAAGAAGAAGAAGGAAATAAAGACACTGAAATAAAGTAATATAGAAGGAGTATACTCCCTTTGGACATTCTTCATTCCAAAGTTTCATCCACACCATCATAATAGAAATGATACTCTAGAACGAGCATGTATATATCATATTTCCTCAAGGAGTGTTTGACGATTCAGTGCTATTCATTGGGGGCCATATGGAGTAGAAACCATGTGAAAGAGTAAATAATTGGTCTTAAACTTTATCTAAATCCAGTCCCTCCAAGTGTACAGAGCTCCTACTTGCTCTTGCTTTTGTAAGAATATTGCAGGAATTCTTTGAAGGTATCACTCCAGCAATTTGTTCTTCTAAGTTGAGATTGTTCTCTTTCTCTCTGTTACTGAAATCAGTCTACATACAAGCAGCAATATGTAATTCATAAAAAATTGCTGTTCCATTTTTCCTGTCTCTCCATTATTAAGCTGTAGTATTTTAAAACCAGAGGGAGATATCTACTCTTATAGTTTCTAGTTCCCTCTTCCCATTTTCTGTTAAACTCACTCAAGCAAGGATTTTGCTATCATATTCTCATCAAAACTGTATTTATGCTGAAAGTGGTAGCTCAAACTACAAACACAACACACTGGGAGGTTGAGGCAGAAGGATCACAAGTTTGAACTCAGCCTGGGTTACTTAGCAAGATCCTTCTGCAAAATAAAGGAAAAAAAATAAGAAAAATACCTAGGATTGTATGTCAGGGCAAAGACCTTGGGTTAGCTTCCTAGCACTTCAAAACACAGAACAAACTATAAAGATCCAGCCACAACACAGCTCTCCTCATGCTGACCACCAGTCTCCACAGCTATAAACCCAGGGGCCAGTATCTGTAGCATCCTATTTCAATGATGTACTTTTGCCACTCGTGTTTCACGCCACCTACTTCCTTGACTTTCATTTTTCCACATTGCTTTCAAATTCTTGATTGATGGATTCTTTCTTTCCCCTAACTTCCTCCTATAGGACCTTACTATCGTGTCTTTATTCTTCCTCTCACAATAATCTGATTTGTCTTCTGTGATCTCATCTAGTCACATGGGCTGAAATATAATCCATATTGCAAAAACTCACAAATTCGTCTGTAGTCCAGAGTGCTACCCACACCATCACATTTGACTTCTATTGATCTTTTCCTCTTCTTTGCTTTCTTACCCTGCATCCATTGAACCCAACGCTTTTCATTAGCTTCACCCTTGTCTCTCTCATAGTATTCTATGAGCTCATGGATTTAGCAGATAAGATAGGTCACATTATTTTTATTCCCAAACCATCGCAAAGGCTTTCATTTTCATGCAGACCAAAAGCCAAACTTCTTTAAAGATACGACCATAAGCCCTGTACCTAAATCCAGTTATCTCATTAAACTAGTCTCCTGCTATTCTCTGTTGTATACTCTACCGCAGCTCTAAGGTTCCCTTACATTCACTTAAACACAATGAACAAGTACTCACTTTAAGAGAGCTTATCTAGTTGCATCCTCTGATTGAAATTCTCTGTCCACACAGGCCATCATTATTTCCTTATTGTTTATACATTTTTCTTCAACTAACAATTCTCACTAATGCTACCTTCACTCTACATTAAATTTAGCATTCTAAGCCCATCCTGCCAGCACAAGCACTTCTGATTACCTTTGTCCTATTCTTATTTTTCTCCCATAGCATTTATTATGTATATTATTTACTTTCTATCTCTTTCCTCTAGAATGTAAGAACAACATGGCCAGGAATCTTTATTCCAGGCATTAAACTATTCAGAGCCTGACACAGAAAAGACACTAAAAGTTTGTATATTAAATGTGCAAATACTTGAATCTAGTGACAGTCTGAATCATTCATAATGACCTGTCTTGCTACCCTTTATCTGAGCCCCACTATGTGTTATACACTGTTTCTGTGGTTATAATTAATGTCTTTTTAGTAGTCTTTTATCTCAGAATTTTTTCTTGTGAATTAAGACATCTGCATCCTACTTTCTTAAATATTTCACTGCTAACAATTACTGCCACTTTCTATGCAATGTGGAAGCCCTGGCCTCTTTGACTATAAAAAGAAGGAGTAAGACAGTACAGAGTGGCTTCTTGGATGTGGGAAATGCACAATGACACATGGAGGTTAAAACCCTCAGAGATAAATGGGACAGAAACCTAGCTGAGTGATTTACTCAGTGTGCTGTAGTGAATCAGCAACAAAACTGGAAGGATATAGGATTTCTACTTTTGGTGAAGCCCATTTTTACTCACTTACAGGCTAAATCAAAGTTCTAGAAATTGCTATCTTGCTTCTAGCAAGATCAAACTCCTGAAATCCCAAGCTCTAGATGTTCTGTCCTGCTCATTACAGGCAAGTGGCACCAGTTCCAAGGCTCTGAGCAATCACCATCCCCTTATTTCTTCCATGTTAGATTCCAAGGAAGGACCAGGTGTTGAGTGCATGCATTTGTAGTACACTCTAAAGCCCCTGGCATGGTCCTTGTGTGCATGCATGTGGCCTTAACCATGTAGTAGGGGAAATTCAAAGAATTTGAATTCACAGATGGTGAGTGAGCCGTGGTCCGTGGTGAAAAATGAAGAGTGTCATACTGATACATTTCCTCTACTGTTTTTCATGCCTTAGTACAGGTTCCTAGATATTGCTTAGATTTGCCCTAAGTTATGTTCGAGTGGTTCTGTGCCTGGACTGTGAATCCTCACAGAGCCTAAATAACTAGATTGTAGCCTATTTCAGCTTTGACACTTTGACCCCTGCTTCTCATCTATATATAGCAGTATGTGTTGCAAATGACAAACTATAGACGGAGAGAGAACTTAAAGTGCAAATGAATGAATAAACAAATAAAAATAAAAACACTGGGAAGTTTTCTCCATTATGCAATACTAAGTCATATAATGCCAAATGAATAGTGGCAAATACATTAACACTAAATGGGGAAAAGTGGGTTTTCTCTTCTAACTTACTTTTAATAACTTCATTATTCAACATTTCAACATTTTTTTTGTACCAAGAGTCAAATTCAGGACCTTGCACTTGCCAGGCAGATAATGTGCCACTGAGCTATATCCCTGGCAGTATTTCAACATTTAAACCACTGTTTGCTCTCATCTCCACTCATGATAAACTGCCAAGTAGATACTCATTTTATATAGAATATTGTATTCTGCTGAAGTTAAAACAACTACTTACTTTATTGGATAATATTTGGATATAACTCAGTAGTACAGCACTTGCTTGGCACACCAGAGGCCCTGGATTTGATCCACAGCATAGCACAGACACACACACACGCACACACACACACACACACACACACACACACACACACACACACACACCTGTGATGATGCTAGAGCTTAAATCTAAAATGTTCCCCCAAAGTTTTAAGTATTCTGAGGCAGATCTTTTGAAAAGTGTTCAGATCATGGAAACTTCTTCATTTAGCAAGAAAAGGGGATGGTTGAAATTTCCTTTCAATGTACATTTCCAGGTACAGATATGTGATGTTTGAAGAACTGTTTAGTCAAGTCTAAAATGAATACTTTTAAATTATAGGAAAACTTTGAGTGAAGGAGAAATGAAAATGAAAGGTCTATAACCCTAACAAAATAGACTGAGTGGACAGAGATTGTGTTGTTTGTGCAATGTCAGCTACCAATACTGAGGGCTAAATTGAGGAAGCTAGAATGTGAGTGCTGAATCATGTCTTGGAACACAAAGTAGAGAGAATCTAGATCAAATTTAAAGCTTTGGTGAAAGAGAGAACTGGAAGATATATGACCTGAAGACATCTTGAGGTGACGTAAAGAAAACTTTAGGAGCTGTACATTAAACAACTTTTCTGTGAAAGAGGAAGAAATTGATTAATCATCTTGTGAGTGAGAGGACAAAGAAGTCAGGAACAATAATATTTGGATGATATTACCACAGAATAAATTGATTATCAACTATTTTATATGATATAGAATAAATTTTATATGAATCGAGTGACTTTTTTTAAAGTATGTTGCTTTCTTGGATATTGTATTCTCTATTATTATTGAATCTAAACTCTTTTAATATTGAAATAGTCAGTTAATATTGACATTGGATGTTAGACTATTTGGGATTCTACCATGAAAAGCAAGGGATTGTTTAAGTCACAGTGCCCTGTGCCCTAGGAAGGCCATGTTAATGGAGGAGTATCATGCCCCATTCCAGATGCCTCGCTTAAAAGCGCCATTGATAAACTGAAAGCATGCACGACAATTAGCAGCATGTGAAGGTTCTGGCCACTCCATTTGAGAGATAATTTAGGATCAAAGAATTCAAAGGACTCTGAAGGGTCATTTGGTCCAGCTGCATGGTTTGGGAACTTTGAGATTCCCCAGTCACGCACTACAGAAGTTCTATCCCTGATGAAACTCGCTCTTTCCATGAGATCCTTTGTTCCTTTTCTCTCCATAAACAAAAGATCTGTAGTGAGACAGATAAGAGCTTATAATTCTATCATTCTGTCTCTCATACTTTGATACTTACCCTTATCTGTACAACAAGTATCTCTCTGTTCTTCAAAACACAGAACGTCTTTTCCATCGTTTTTAACAACCTGGGTAGGAAGTGTATTTTAGTAGTAAGTGGTGTGCTTGCCTGACATACATGACGTCTTGCCAAAGGGGGGAAATCAAGTTTCTAATATTTTGTCTAATTTTATTTCTTTCCACAGTATAGTCAGGTTAATGTCTTCCCTCTATTTTTTGTTCAATAGTAGGTTGTTCCTAAAATATCATAGTAAATGATTTGGATTTCTATTTCTGGTTCACTCAAAATTCAGTGGCTTAAAGCAATGTCTATATTTTCCTTCAAGTTTCTAGGGATCAGAAAATCAGGCGATACTCAGCTGGGGTGCTTTTTGGTTTTCCGTGGCTTTATTGAGGTGGGTCACTCATTTAGTAGCCATCTTTTAATGCTGGAACATAAAGAGTAACTTCGTCATAGGGGCTTTATTGTACTCTTTTATGATTGCATTACTCTAATTAGTTCCCAATGATGAGTATTTAAATTCTTTCTAATTTTAACAATTTCTAACATTGTTGTAATTAATACCCTTTGCAACCGTTATTCATGTGAATCTCTGCTGGATAAAGTTAATAAGGAAAACTTCTGTTTAAAAATATGTCTATATATGTATTGATGCAAATGGTTAAACCCACCCCCTCACTCTCCAAAAAGACTGCCAGTCAACCAGGGAAAAATTAAAGAATGATCTTTTTCATCTTCTGTTATGGTGAGGAAAACACTTATTTTCCTTCGCACTTTTTGAATAGTAGTCAGATGAGCACGTTTCATGTAGTCAGTTATTTTGTAGATTTCTCTGAGTTAATTCAATTTAACTTTCTCTTTTTATTGCAATATTTTTTGTTTTGTTTTTTGGTATCTACATCCAATAGAATATAACAAGGACAATGTTTGAAAATCATAGAAATGAATTTTCACAAATGAAAAGTATTTTTAAATTTTGTTTTAATGTCGTTCCCTACAAAAAATGTTTTATGATAATTGAAGCAAAATTTGTTGTTTTTACTTTTATAACTTCTAAAATTGGCTTCAGTATTATAAAATATTCACCAATTTTATTTTGAGACTTTTGCTACTTTATCTTAATAAATATTCAGTCTATTTGGAATTTATTTTTGTATAAGTTGATGAAGATTTTATTTTTCTCAAAAAGATAGTCAACTAATCATTTGTATTCATTTAAAAATGCATACTTTCTTAACTTGGAAAATCAAATGCATTGTATCATGACTTGATAATGTACCACAATTGATTTGCCTCTTACTCTAAAAACATAAACTTTAAGTTCTCCAATTTTATCTATCTTTATTCTTATTTTTACTTTAGTTCCTATATTATTATCAAAAATGCTGTGTATTTTTGCAAATGCATTCTTTCAAGTGAAACTAAGGAAAAATATTTGCAAATGTGTCATACAATGTCTTATAACCTATATTTTTACAAATTGTATATATTAATTTAGAGAAAGTAGAAATTTTTACAATATTGTGTCACCAAACTCTACTATGACTATCATACTTAATATTTATGTGTGTTCTGTTCTTAGTTCTAAGCTTTTAATGTGTTATTTCATTATATTCTGCAGCAAAAATATTCCTATTCTATTTTCTATCTTGTTGCTGATGCTGTATGAAACTGCTCATTGTTCTACAGTATCAAATTTTTCAAAATATCAAATTATTTTAAATTGTCTATCACATATTGTACTATTTTAGAGAATTAATTAATTACTCTTTTAGAATATCAATACATGAACAAATTTTCCAGGTAAACGCTAAAATAAGTTAAAATAATGATCATTTAGTTTCTCCCTTTGAATTGAGAATATTATTTATTTATCATCTTAGATTTAACTACTTTTGATTTATCCTCTTAGGTCCTCTAAAATAAACATTAGCCAATGTAATATTTATAGAACTATATTTTTAAAAGCAGTTAAATTTCATTGCTGTCACGTGTTTATAACATGATACCATACGCTGTAACAATTGTTATTATGGAAGAGCAACTAAAACTAATTTGTCATTTCCTAAGTAAAATCTGTACTTGCAATAGGCAGTGCTCTTGGCAATATTTCAGGAAATCATTAGATAAATAAAAAACATTGACTGCTTTAGTGAGGAGAAAGCGTATACTATCTGAGATGTGGATAGTGTAAATTTTTGCTTTTGACTTTGATTATTTAGTGTTTGTCTTTCTTGGATAAAAAAACAAATTTTAAAGGAGACTACGGAAATGATGAAATAGCAGGCAAGGGAAAAACTGAAAATGGGGAAGTCACAGAAAGTCTCAATTAGATTTCAGAGTGACTAACAAATAATAAATAAAAATGGAAATGTGTGTAACTAGAAGGAAGGAACCGGATCTCTTGTTTTGGTATTTCTCTGTCACAGTTGGTAGAGTTCTAGCCCATAGTGAGCGTGAGTAAAGATTGGTAAATTGATAAGTGAGGAATCAGTATAAATCCACAGGCTCACGACTCAGGTGCCAGGTATATCCACCTCCAGATAATTTACCCAGGTGTGCAAAGCGCACGGTTAACATCTTCACTCCAGTGTCAGTGAATATGAATCAGCAGCACTTCTTCAGTGCTGAGAGGCTAACTCAGGTCGACAGCTTCCTCTGGCGTGAAGAGGTGTATCTGAGACAGACCAAGAAAGGAAAGTATGAAGTTAAACTGGCAGGCTCTCTAGTGTTCCTGCGTTTGTCCTACTGGGGGAAAAAAAAAAAAAAAAGAGAGAGAGAGAGAAGGAAGGGGAGGAGGCTGGCTGATAACAAGGATCAGTTTATTATTGCTTCGACATTGCTTATGGTCCATAGTATTGATACTTACATGTAAATAAAAAGAAATGTACATCCTTCGTGTCAATGTCAGTATCTTTTCACTGCGGCAAGCCTGCAGAACTCTTTCACATAAGCAATCTGTGTAAGGAAAGCTAAGATCCACACAACGCTACAGAAGCCTTTCTGTAGACTAAAGCAAAAAAAAAATTGAGTGTCTAAGATCTCTGTATCAAAAAACATTTCTAAGCTTCAGTAATTTGAAAATGCCTAAATATGCTTTTTTGACTGAGAAAGTTTGGGGCAAGAAATGCACTAGTGATTCAATCAAGCTTTAGGGTACTCGTTTCAAATGTCACAGTTTTGTACTTCCATAGAAGGCAGAGAAGGAACATCAAAAATATTAATTACTACAAAAAGTTCAGAAAAACTAAAAATCTTATTGTAACAAAAACTGTGTAAGGAGATTTTATGCGCCCTAATTTACTTATAGCCGCGGGCTTCTTGAACACTGCATATGGTGCATTAGTTCAAGCATCCCAAATTACTGAAATGCATATTATTGATGTAAGAACTTTTGTATAGACTTTTTATTAAGTTCATCATATACCAGAGAAAACATGAGATAGGAAAACCAATTTCTAGACTTAGCTCTGATTAGCCTAATGCTTCCTTATGTGTCATCCAAGTAGTTAAATTTCTCTCTAGGATCTAAATATGAAATGAACTGTTTCTCTCTGAGGCTGATCCTAGGAGACCTTTCTCAGCTATGCTAGGCCAAGTGGGAGTGAGCTTTGATGTAGCTGAATAATGAAAAGTGAACTTAGTGGAGTAATTGAAGTCACAGATGCTAAATTCATTTAATGTGCAGCCCAGAAATCTAACCAAAAAATCCAAACTACAAGGGTAAATGGAGTAGAGGGTAGACAGAGACAAGATTCTGGTTATAAAAAAAAGGTGAGACATTCTGTTTGGGCCTTTATCTACATGAACAGGGAATACCAAGATAGCCCTACAGTGGGCTCCACCCAGCAGGTTCAGTTCCTTTGGCAATATTCATGTTCTTTTTAGAGTGCAGATTCAATCTGCTTGCAGAACTTCTGGGGAGAACTGCAAGGAATTTCTGAGTTAGCTCTGCCAGGCTAATCTGGTTGTGTTCTATCAAAGTGGCTACAACTATGCTTCCCACTCAGTGGCACTTTCACTGCATGTGTAAAACTCAAAGAGGGAGCACTTTAGTCCTGTGACCAACGTTGTGTTATTTATTATGCTTTGGAATTGCTGGGATACCAGAAGACTAAGGGAAAATGCTCACTTGGAAATCTGATGGAAAATTTCCCAATCACCCAGGGGACCACTTACACACTTGGGATAGAAGAAAGAGGAGATGAGGGAAACAAACCCAGAGGAGGGCAAAGGTTCAATATATGTAAATGTTTCTACATAAGTTGATACAAAACACATGATTCTGACTGACTTCTAAAAAGCTTGACTCCTATAACACACCAAAAAAAAAAAAAAAAAAGGTTTGAACACCATCTGTTTGTCTTTTTGGTCCATGTGGTAATGGTCACTTATCTGACTACCTGTGGATATGGAAATGTGTTTGAAATGATGAAGGACCCTCTGCTCTGCTATAATGACAACTACCAGTGACATCTGTAACCCTAGCAGCAGGTTAGAAACTACTTATGTCCACTTCCATTAAAAATTTTACCTCTTTGACACATCCATTTGGTTCTGTTTGAAAAAAGAAAATTGTTAGTCTGACCTAAAACCACAAATGAAGACCAACTTTTCTTAAGTAATTTGCATATGCTTAACTATTTATGAGTTCCCTGCTGAGCATCAAAGGTAGTTATCAATCTAACTACACCCCAAACTTCTACAGGACCTTCAGTTTCTGTTTAAAACATGCTCCATACCTTACGAAGTAAAACGAGGTCGGGAACATACTCAGCAGTACTTTCTTTTCCTTAGGGAGCATTTTGGTATGTTTTGTATTGAATAAACTTTATGCCTTCGTTCAGCAGAAATGTATTAATAACTGCAATGTGCCAGGCATTAGACATAGTCTAGGTTTAAAAGACATTTAAATCCTCAATAGTGTATTAAAATCAGTCTATCATCTATTTTTATCGGCATTCGTAATCATTTCCTTCTCTTAACAAAATTTAATTTGTCTTTGTTGATAGATGAGCTAGAGGACAAAATTTGGAGAAATACAATACATGGATTGTTTTGGAACTGGGAATCAGATGCAGGACATTACACTTGCCAGGCTGGTGCCATACCACTGAGCTACACCTCTAGCCCAGGAGTACTTTTTATTTGGAGCATGTGTACTAAAGGAGTATCAGGCCTTTAAAGCTATGCAACACGGTCTGGGGGAACAGTACATGAATATTGACTGTGAATGTGTTTGTGAATGTGTACTGTGTTTTTTCCAGTTGCATATTAGTTCAAGGTTTTATGTTTTTGAGTTTTCAGCCAACCTAAAACAAAACTAATATTTAATACCACTGTACCCGTTATCATCGCAGTGCCGAGGGTGGTGAAGCAGCAATCCGAAGAAAGTACTGCTGATGCATGGAAATAAGGTACTTGTAGTTTCGTTAAAGGAATTGTGCTTTCAACATGCAGTGCACCCTGGTTTGTTTATTCCACATTTCTTTTTTACACAAAAAATTGCTGCCTTCATCTGGGAGCACATTGGAAGCAGACTCTTAGAATCTTTGTGCAAACGATCAATATTCAGCATATTTTCTGAAATTACGTGGGTCAACAAGCAAGAAGATTGTTTAGAAAACATAGCATATCATACTGAGATTTAGCAAAAGATAATTTAACTTCTGACCACTAATGATTCCTGAAGTCTCTAGTTCACAGCAAGAAAAGTATTCTAAAACAAAACTAAATATGTTTCCTGATGTTTCTGTCTTTTAGTCTTTGTTTTTAGAATGAAGAATAGTGCCTTTTTATATTTATTTCAGAGATGCATAAAGTTTATTGAATTCCAGCCTAGACTGGTGAAGGCAATTTTAAAGATTTTCCATTGTTTGATGAAAATTGTATTTATATTACTTTGCATCATATTTCTGTGCTTTATAATTATCAAATAGACTATTATATGGGGAAGAGTGAGAAAAAAACAAAAGGGAGAAGTTAAACTACAATCCTGGGGTTTGTTTGTTTTCCTTTCTTTCTTCATATAGTGTTTATAAAGTGGGAAGTCTAGGGGAACTTTCTAATTTGTGGATGTTGGTTCCAAGCTGTGCCTATACAGTTTTACGACTGCTTAGTTCCGAAATGTATAAACACATTAGCCTTCTACATCACAAAATGCCCAGGAGAAGGCAATACACAAGAAATGAAGCAGAGGAAAATATATTGCACCATTTTCTTTGTTTTTTTTTTCATTTAATTTAAAATTGATATAAAGTGATTTCAGCTTTCAGAAGCTAGTGAATGCGTTCTACTTGTTTCTCTTCTTTATCTCCAGTTTTTCAGCTGCACTTGGACAACAACCCAATGTGGTACAACTCCTGAGAAAACCTCAGGCAGGTACTGAAAGAGGAAATAGATTTTCCTCTGAGAGTCAGAAACTGAAGTTCCGGTTATTTATTTTGAGGCTAAATGGTTTAGTTTGATGTGTGTGTGTGTGCGTGTGTGTGTGTGTGTGTGTGTGTGTGTGTGTGTGTATTCCCTATCATTTTAGCTTTACTATGTAAATCTACTTTGTTACAGGACCTGCAAAGTTAAGCCATGTGTTGGCAAAACATCTGCTACATCAGCTTCAGAACACCATATCTAGAGGTCAAATTCCCTTAATGTGCCGTATATCTTAGGATGTTGCATATTTCTAATCAATTGATACTCTACCAAAGGAAAATGGCATGTTTGGGAGTTAACTTTGCTTAAAAACATGTGAAAATGCATGATTCTGAATTCATTACCATAAATTCCAGAAGGCGGAATACTGGAAAGCTTTAGATACATGGCAGGTTTACCTAATATAACTTGAACTTAAATATACAAACAATGAATTCTGTCTGTATTTTGCTTTGTTTTATGGTACTGAGAATTGAATCCAGGGCCTTTGAACTGTGTTTCATCTTAGACCTTTTTGTTTGTCAGCCTAGATGATCAAGTCTCTTGACTCAGATTCCTAGAGCACAGAGATTACAGGTTGCCACTCCCAAGGGCTTTCCATATTTTTTTAAAGAAAAATACAACATTTATTCTTGTTTGTTCCAAGAAGATAAACCCAGTTCTTGTTTAAACCATGAGGTTAACGGAACACAATTTTCGCTGTAGTACCAACTTCTACTGAGGATGTAGCCATGAAAAGAGCTGCAAACATTGCAAGCCTTGATCGTGAACTTGAGAGGATCTCAGACATTTGTGGCTATCATCCCTTTCTCTTTGGTACAGCATAACCATGATCTTGAAAACTGTTTGGCTATCACTTTGTCTGCTTCTTTATTTCCCACTTATGAAAACATTAAATTAACTACTCACAGAGCATCATTTTCCTTTACTGTCCAAAGCACACTCAGAAATTTTTTATTACACAGTCCTTCTGGAAGTCTGTCAGTGACCAGTGAAAATATCTATTTTAATGACTCAGATTTTTAGAGCCAGAAATACTGTCATTTCACCTCCAAAACAGAATCTACCCAGGTGATGTTACATTCTCCTCTGTATTCTCACAACAAATCCATTACAACTTTCTTTTTTAAAAATTTTTATTTTTAAAAGGGTAAAACAGAATAAAACCAATCAAAACAAACTAGTGTAAAGGTACAGGACTTCAAAACATTATGAAATCAACAGCAGTTACCATAATGCCTTTGATGTGTTCAAAATAGCTGCAGATAATTTCAGAGTCAGTGAAAGTCAAACAACAGAATGTAAACAAAACAATGAATGCAATAATGTCGGTGTCGCTCTCGGCCGGCAGGAAAAACACACGACAGATTCTGACGGTGTGCAACCTTGTCTTTATTTGTCTCCGCGTGGGCCCCACGAGGCCTCTGCTCTGCCACCAGTCCTTTCTTACCGGTGGACTTTCTCTATCTCTCTCTCTCTCTGTGCTTCTCTCTCGTGGCGGGAGAGGCATTTACTTTTATAGGGTAACAGTGGCCAATCAGTTCAAAGCGCGCGATGCGGGCTGATTGGCCAACATCAGTTGTTGCTAGGCAGACTATCTTACAGAGCGGGTTGTTTAAGTCGCCAGGGCAATCAGGGGGCAGGAAGCAGGCGCCAACTTGGCTCACTCGATGGGAGGGGTAATTTAGCTCAGGCTTTGCCTTTTCTACAGGCCTCACGTCCGCCAAGTAAGGCGACCGGGCTCGGCCGCGGCTCCCAACACAATAAAGGACTTCAAAACAAGCCTATAGTAAATCCAAAATTGCAACCATATCTTGCTATCTTTGAAATAGCTGCTCCTGCCATCAGATTTGACATAATCAAACAAAACCAAAGAAAATAAAACCCAACCGAACAAAACAATGAAAACAATATAGGACTTCCAAAACAAGACCATAAGGAGTCACCAATGGCTGCAACCCTCAGGAGATTCCTCGCCCCCGCCCCATGTCACACTGCATACCGCCTTCCTCTGAACCTATTATCAGACCACTGGCCCTAGACCTGCAATGTTAGTGTAACACCAAAGCACCACAGGCATCCAATTGCATTTCGCCTCCATAGCTATCATTCTAGCTGATGTTTCTCCAGATAAACCTGTTGCTTATTGTGGCAGGGGTGGCGGTGGGGTTGCTACTTCTTGTTTGCAGCCCACCTACCAAAAGGGCCTGAGGCCTGTCTGTCCCAGTCCAGCATGGCACTGGTTCCCAGACTGGGTTTCCTCGATGTGGCTTTGTTTTTTCTATCCCCAGTCTTCAAACGGCAATGACTTACAGGGAGAGGCTGGGGTCTGTCTCTACAACTTTCTTATTACAGTTACCCTGATAGTCACAATTTATCTGTGGGCAGAATGGATCTTCTATTAGCCTTTAAGCTTCTTAAAGCAAATAGTATATTCATTTTGTACCATGGCTATATGGTATATCTACTGTCTACTATAAAAACATTACAAATATTAATCAAGTGGATGAACAGTGGAGAAAACTTTGACAGGCTGATAATGAATTACATCAAAAGGACTCCGGAAGTTCCTAGAAGCTCAGAGGCAGAGCTTTTGAGTGGTTGTATAGTTAACTTGCTGTTGAAATGTGAGGACTGCTTGGAGGCAGGTCACGGGGACATGGCTTGATGTAGTACATCTCCCTACCTTGCGTCTCCCTGAACTCTCTGCTTCCTTGTAGTCATGTAAACAGCTTTCTTCCAGGACAGAGTCTTCCACAGTGCCATTTCTACTGTGGAGCCTGCTAGCCATGGTGCTAAACATCCAAAACTAGAAGCTAAATTAAACTTTTCCTGCCTTAATTCCTAGGTGTCAGGTATTACATCTCAGAAACAAAGTGATTAAGACAGATTCTGGTACTGATCAAGTGAAGTGATTGCCAAGGCAGTATCTAACCATATGATTTAAAAGCATTTGGAACTTGTTTGCAGAAGGAGGTAGAAAAGATTTGGAGATGCTGGCTAAGAAGCCCTGAAATTCAGTAAGTGAAACTTGATGATAGAGTCTGGTCAGAGTAAACACAGAATGTTCATAGAATGCACACAGGGAAGATTGTCAACATCATCATTGGAAGGCTTCACTTAGGAAAGGGGAATACACTGGCAGTTGGAGATGAGACTCTGTGTGACACTGTAACAGAAAAATTGTCTGCATTTTCCTCAGGTTTCTAGACTTTTCAGGAGATTAAAACTAAGGGAGTAAACTACCAAATCTGGTGGAGAAAATTTCAAGACTGGCTAACATTCTTGCTATACCATGGGCATCATTAATTACATTTAGTGCAATCTATAGTAAAAATCAGGAACAAACAAAAGAACTAAATGATTTAAAAAGAGTAAAGTTTTAGCAGAAAGGAAGCACTGGCAAATGTATAGAGCTGGCTGGTAGAAAATATTAGCATTAAAATGAGGTCAGGTACTTTACATCAAGACAATAGAAAAAAATCCCTTGTAGACATCTTGAAAATCCATAAGATCCCACCCTTCACTGGCTCAAGGGGATATAAGGTAAAGGTAAATTTTCTTGAAAGGCTTCTATGAAAATAGGAGCCCCAGGGTACCCTAGTGGAGAAAGGCCACCTAGAAAATTGGTTTCCAAGGATTAGTGCTCAGAAATCCATGCATTCAGAGACAGTGCTCAGAAATCCATGCATTCAGAGACCTCTGTAGCCATGGTCTAAGGGGGCCTGGTTGCTGGTCTATCTTGGGCCTGACCATGGCATCAACTTTGCGGTGCTTGTTTTATACACAAAAAGAAGGTAAAAGTTAGAGGATCTAGAGATTTCCACTCAGATTCAGAAGACAACCTGGGAGGTCAAATAGTGTGCTCTTGAAAGGGCAGTGTGTAAAGCTGTAAGAGTAAGCTAAAAGTGAAGTGGAGACCTCAGGAAATTTGAGGAGGCAGGAACACAGGACATCTGAAAATTGTCTAAAGCAATGAACAGAGCCATCCCAAGAGAAAAGCCATAGGCAAAAGGCCACTAAATTGTCTGAGGCTCATCTCTCACCATAACAAGCACTGTTGCTAAACATGAAAATTAATGAGAATTAATGTTTGCTATGCTGAGTTTTGGACTTGCATTAGTCCTATTCTCTCTATCCCCTAATTTCTCTCCTTTGTAGTGAGAATATTTACTCCATGCTATTTCATGTTGGTAGTGTTTAACTTTCTTTCTGATTTTCACAGGAGCTCAAAACTAAGTATTTGTCTTTAGTCTCAGAGAAGACTTTGGCCTTTTTAATAGTGCTTGAATTATTAAGATTTTGGCAACTCTTAGAAATGGAATAAATGAATTTTGAGTATAGAGATGCACATGAGTCTTTTGGAAACCAGCAGTGAAATGTTATGGTTTGAATCAAAATTGTCTCCCAAAACTATCAAGACTGGGCTTTTCAGAGGTGATTGGTTCAAAGAGTAACATAGTAGATAAATTATTGGGAGGTGGGGCTTTTTTGGAGCAAGACATTGGAATGCAATATGGAGGGATGTATCTCCTCACCTGAATCCTCCCTCTGCTTTCCATAAGGACTCCTTCTATCCTCTATACTAAAACCATGAGATTTTAAGATACTCTAGCATTTTAATATATAGTCTAATCGAGTTAAAATTATATATTGTACTTTCAAGTATAATGATTTCTGACATCTTTAATATACAACTACATTATCAAATGAGCTGATGATGGTTTTGAAAGATGAATATCATTCTAAATAATGGAAAAAAGGAGAAGAAAAAAGACCCTAAATTCATTTATATTTTTTAAATGATGGAGAGTTACTTGAAATTTAAATTCAGAATGATTTCACTTTTGATGACATATGTTTGGTTTGATTGTTAAAAGCAAAAAAAAAATTAAAAACAGAGTGAAAAACTAGAAAATAAAATGTAATAATATTTCAGTTTAAAAATTAATAATTTATGGATTAAAAATACTTAAAATGTAATTATAAAATAAAGTACATGAATAAACACATATAGATACACATGCACAAAAGACTCTGAATGGCTAAAAATATATTTATTTTTGAGACAGGTTCTATCCATGTAGTTTTGTCTAGACTTAGACCTGCTATGACATCCAGGATGGCTTCCAAATCTTAAATCACTCCTTCTACCTCGGTGTTTAAAATGCTGGGATTACAGATACGCACCTTACATAAAGTAAGAAGCCAGGGAAGTGATGATATTGTTTTACTTGCAAACACACCATTTTTTACATTGAAACTTGAAATTTGCTTTCATTTTTTTAACTTTTTACTTTGTTTTAGCTTTAATTATAACAGTGTCACCAGGCTTGTGTTGAAATAAGCATTTTGCTACAAATTGTCGGAGATTTTAATTAGCATATTTTCTAGTTTGGGAACATATATGGGAGATGCAAATTTTGTACATTGAGCTGATAAAATGAGTCAAGTTATAAAATGCATGGATTCTCAGGTGACTTTTATAAAATATAGCGCAACAAAACAATTTCCAAAAGCACAAATATGTTCACACTCAAATATGGGCACACACAAGCGTACACGCACAACTAGGCCCTTCAGACATCTGAAAACAAAAAAGGTTTCTCAAAAATATACTACAGATTTTAAAAGAATATCAAAGTGCCAAGGTTACAAAAACTAGTATGACATAGTAAAAGTAAACAATTCACATTAAATTCACATTTAAATTTCTAAGTCAGGATGACAATTTCAATGTCCACATGGCAGATCACGTACATGCCTGATTTCCTTTCCTTCAAAGACCTCTAAGAACAGTAATGGGATAGAACAGTTTAAAGCAAACTAATAAGAAGAATGGGAGTTAAAAATAGGAATAGGAGTAGTAAAGAGGTGGGAATAATCAATGTACCTCAAAAGAGTTTAATAAATTTAGGAAGTATATAAAGTAAGGGCAGGAGGCACAACAAGGAGCAGTGCAGCCCTAGAGCATAACACATTTTTGTCTTAAAGTTGCATAAACCTGGGCATGGCAAGCCCATATTTACTCATTAAAATATTTCTGTTGATGAATCATTAATTTTAATTTTATGCATCTTATTGTATGAAATAATTAGTGCTTAATACGAAAAAATCACACAAATAGATATTAAATTTTTAATAGTTATTGAGAGTTTATAAAAAAAGTATCAAAATTTTCATCATTGACTGGTTTTTGGTGTACACAGTCTAAAAATTAATAGCGGAAATAAATTCCCATATTAACTACAGTGTAAATACTAATAGCAATATACACCCCCCAAAAATCTTTACTTACAGATTATGACACCTCAGAAAGTGTTCCCATGTGACAACAGCACATACCATATACCCATATCGCTTACATTGATATCACATGTGTTTTGCTTTCCTCGAATTTTATAGGCCATACGTGACATCCTGCTGGTTTTTCTATCTTGTCAAGAGTTTCTTATTATATCATGCAAAGTATAGTTAACAGGAACATCAAATATCAATAAATTAAAATACTACATTCTTAATGTATATTCTATATTTAGAATAAATATCAACATTTTCATATCTGCTGTGTACTTGCTTACAAAACCTAAGAGAACGTCAAAAATAAAATCCTATGTAAGCTATAACACAAAAAGTCTGCCATAGAAATGTTTGTTTCATACTATCACAGATAATAAAATAAAACAAATCAGGATATTTTGAAGAAAACAAGACATTATAATAACCAGTGCTGATTTAATATCATCTTACTCTGAAGTCCTACCATGCTTTTGTTTTCTTGTTTCCATTGGTTATATCATATTATACCTTATTGGATTTTATTATATGTGATAGTACAAATGAATTTTCTATGGAAAATTCGATAATATAGTAGCCATTGTTTGTTCTTGTTATTTGTTTCTGAATGTCCTATAATACTTTCTTTCTGTTGAATGGTTTTATACTATTTTGCTAGGTTTGATACTATCATATATGAGGTTATGCTCAACTATTTCAAAGAAAGAGACATTATGGTAGTTATTGTTAATTATGGGTTGTCTTGTGGTAAAATGCTGTGTTGCTTACATTGTTTCTGATAGTTGTTTACTTTCCTAAATAGGAAAAAAAAGAAGAAATGTTTGTTTCAACTGTCACACCCAAGGCAGTCTTCATACATGACAACGGCATATTCCATGCACACATCTCACACTGACAGCACGTGTGCTTAGCTTTTCTTTCCTCTCTTCTTGTTTTCTCAGGAGCTTCCTACTACGTCGTACAATGTGCACTTAGAAGGAAAAAAAATATTTCGATAGAGTCCAATATCAAATATGTAACAAGTGCTTAAAATAGACATCAACGTTTTTGTATCGGCTGTGCCTTTACAAAACCTAAGAGATAGCATCAGAAAAAACCTCTGTGAACAATATACAAACAAACAGAAGTCTATTACAGATATAACCTTTGCTTTAACTATCACACATGACAGCATTCACACATGAAAACTGCATATTCCATATAAAGTATGCTTAGAATTATAGCAAGTATGTTTTGTTTTTTCTGTCCTTTCTTGTAGGAATAGTTGACATTTGACTTTCTATTGTGGTTCTGGGTCTTTGGGATGCTGCACTTGCCTGTTCATTTGTAACCTCACAAGTTTTTTGCATAGTTTCCAGGGCAGAAACACTTTGTTTTCCTCTGTTGTAAATGATCTCTTACAAGCTTTGGTCTCAATCCTGTAAAAAAATTTCTCCATGGCATTTTTGTTAGTGTCTTTGTAAACTATCAAAACTTTGTAAACTATCAAACAATGCCCATGTATGAGATTGAGTAAAACACAACCATTGGCCAATATTTTGTGTTTTGAGTTACATCGTGGTTGCTGCTTAACTTATCAACACCTACTCTGCCTTTGGTCCTGTATAAAGTTTGCACCTCAGATTTTCACATTGTGGAAGTTTCTTTATCAATATATCCATGCAATGTTGACATCAGCAGTACCACTTTGTTTTTCTTTACTATATATGAGACCTGTGTAAATTTTTCTAAAATCCAAAGATTCTGCTGCACAAATATCTGTTTTGAAATTACAACATTTCTTTTGGTGTTTCTGCTCTGTTTCTGCATATAGCTTGTATGCTGGTCAATTTGTGCTGTGTTAAAAATATAACATCAATTGGAAACAGTAAACCAATTGCCAGATTTTACATTCCAATTAGTTTGGAAGAACAGCAACAAGTCTGTTCACAACATCATTTATTTTATTGCTATACAAATAAGAACCCAGTGGCAGAGTTCCAAGATAAATTTCTAAATTGAAAACACAATAAGTCTTCACATCTACCAGCGCATATGTATATATGCCATATTTGATTCATTGTTTTTCCATAATTCTTTTACATTCCTGTGTTTACCATGAGAAATTCCTGCTAAGTACAGCAGACTTATGAATGTTTTCAGTTCAGCTAGTGTAATGTGATAATAAATAAATTTTTAACATAACTATTGGTGCATGCATAACATTTTATTTGTGTTTTAGTTTTGTGTATTTTCACAGAATCTTGTAGCATTTCATCTGCTACAATTTCCAATACTGAATGGCAGTGTTTAAGTTTTACTCCTGCCAAGATCTCTTACTACATTTTCAAACCTAGTTCTAACATTGGATCATTCCAACTTGTTGCATGACCATTTTGCAAAATTTTGACTAGTCAGATAATGTACTGACCTTTCTGTTTTCTACATTATCTGAATCAATGAGGTCGGCATGTCCTGTATCTGCTTCAGTAACGTATTGCTCTGTGTCACCATCATAGAGTCATCAGCAACAGCAGCAGCAGCAGCATATTTCTATACCACTCTTCTGTCACAAAAACATGTATTTTACCATACCAGATCATCATCATATCCATGATTCACTTTTGACCTCCTCTTAAACTTGAAAATCTGGTTTTTCATGTGCATTGCACTGACCTGGGCTACTTCAACCAGAACAATCAAAGAAAGTATTTTTTAAAACATATCCTAGAGTGCTGTGGATATATGATGATCAGATAAACATACACGGAAGCTGTTAGATGGAGCATAAATATGAGTAAAATCTCAGTTTGACATTTTAACAGACATGTACCCACCTTGTCTTTTGTTGTACCAACTGAGTAAACATAAAGATTGCTTCCTATTTCCTCAGACAAAGATACTGAGAGCACAACCAGGTACTATTACACTAAAGTAAAAATTTTCAGTAGAAAACTAAGAGATATGTTGGTGCAACCAGTGATTTGCTCTTAGGTCTTAAAGAAAACTCCAGCCAAGACTGTGACACGCTTACCCAATAGTTTCCTTTCATAGCCAAGGACAGGCCAAAAATTGCAAATAACAGCTACAAAGGAAAGTTAGCTTAGAAATTAAAAAAAAAAATCAAGGATTAATTGCAAATTGATCATTCAGTAGGGTCAACTGCCACTCCACTGCAGACTTACTTGTAGAACACCTGCTGATTTACCAGACTAAAAGAAAAAATCGGAGTATTCCTGAATGTTGATCCAGTTATGCAACTGTGGACGCTGATATTCCAAAACAAAGATTCACTCTCACAAAATGGTATTACAAATTATTCCAAGTTAGTTATCAAGTTGCTTGATAGCTGTTCAATTATTCAGGCTAACAATTAATCCAATACACTATGAGGAATTAGCAGTCACTAAGCAATCAAAAATTTGACATATAAAATACAGGCTGAAATTAAGAAATAAGGGAAAACAATCTGAAAGGAAATGGAAAAATGTAAAAGTAGTTGAAAACTACTTGGAAAAATAATCTTTAAACTTACCTATTGTTTCTATGAAAATGCACCACTCAGCTCACTTGCTGCAGGAAGCATAATTGAGTGGTGGTCCCGAGTTTACTGTGTCCACACTAGAATCACACTTTCTATGGCTGCTACCAGCCAATGATTGAGCATAGATGGTATTCTGGTGTGGATCAATTACTGCAGAGGTGAGACCCTTTTAACATGTGTCTTTGATTGCAGAACTCCCATCCGCCATCCCCAAACTTTCTTAGAATTACACTGCAGTCAAAGATTCTTCCTATCATTTATTTATTTTTCTTTCCCCTTTCTTTCACAGGCAGTAGATCTGCAGTCTCTCCTTGCTTTCTGTGGTTCTATCTCCCCTTAGCTTTTGCAAGTATGCCCTCAATAAACTATTGGTGTATATACTCTTTTTGTATATGTATCTTGAAGGAGCCCTCACTAACACACAGTGTGTCAAGGATATTCTGAGAACATGGGTGATTTGTACTGGGACAGATTGACTCTTACAGTAAAAAATGAGTTACTATTTTGTGAAGCATATAGAGCAGAAGTAGTCCCTGGAGTAAAGCTGATCTGAGACCTTGGAATGTGGGAAGGGCCCATCTAGATGGAAGCTTGAAGATCCCCTTAGCCCTTAGAGCACTGAAAGATGTGTGTGTGTGTGTGTGTCTCTTAGCACTGGGAAAGATTATTTGTGAGAAGATTCTCCTCTTCAAGACAAGAAATTCTTCACGAGCTTGCCTCCACCTTCGTTCCTGACCACCATGAGAATAACTATAATTAAATTTTGAGTAATGATGTTCTAGTCCTAGTAAATGAGAAATGAGTTTACATGTATCTAAATTGGTGCCGGCTGTCCTATTTCCTGGTTTTCAATGTTAAGTAGCACCTGTCTTTAACACAGTGTGACCACGCCATCTGGACCATCTCCAGAACTTGTTGTGGGCCAAGTTTTCTCCTCTTCCCCTTCAAATGTATCAGTTGTTCTAGCAATGTCTGTTAGCATCTGTTGGATAAACCACCCCCAGGCCTTCATTTCTTCTGGGTCCTATTTTCCCGTGGATGTTAGCCAGCCTTTCCATTCCATTTTCACTGTGAGTTGTGCCCTGCAAGACTTTCACTTGGGATTTCAGAGCTTCTCTCAGCACTGTGGCCCTGTCAGTCTTGGTAAATGATATGCTCTCTAGGCTGCAGTGGAACATTATCCTCTGGAAAACATTCTGGCATCCTGTGATTTTTTTTTTGTAATCTTAGAAAAATGTTATTGAGCTAGGGATATAGCTCAGTGAAACAACACCTGCCTGGCAAGTGCAAGGTTGTGAGCTCAATTCTCAGTACACTAAAAAAAGAAGAGAAAAAAAAAAAAAAAAGAAAAGAAAAGAAAATGAAAAAAATGTTATTGCTGAAAAATATGTTAGAAAAAATAATAAACAGAGAAGATTAATTCAGAAGGATTCATTCTAAAGGATTAATTTGCCAAGTAAGAATTCTAAAAAAAAGAATAGAATAGAAAAGCAAATAATAAAAAAATATAAAACTGATGAGGGAACCAAAGGTTTATATTGAAAAAAATCTATTGAATTAATGGAAAATGATGTAAATACAGGAAGATTTAGAACTTTGAAGATTTAGAACACTACACATAAAGAACAGAGTTTAAGATTTTATGGTTTCAGACATATCAGCAATATGAGCATGAGTCAGAATGGTAATGAACTTCCCAAATGCAGGAGTCAGTCCTAAAAGCTGGTGAAAGAATGGGTTAGAAATTCTGAGGAATCTAGAATAGCAAAAGCAACCCTAGGCAACAAAGGCACAGCAGGAGGCAACATAATATCTGACTTGAAATTATCTGCAAAGCTACTGTAATAAAATCAGCATGATATTGGCAAAAAAAAGCCTGAGATTCAGTGGGACAGATGTGCTAAATTAAAGTCAAAATGAACCAGAGATTTAAATATTAAAACAGAAGCATTAAATCTACTGGAAGAGAATAAGAACAAATCTTGAAGATATAGCAGTAAGCAAAGACTGCGTAAACAAAACCCAAACAGCACAGAAAATACCACAAAGAATCAACAACTGGGATCTCATCTTATTAAAAAGCTTTGCACATCATAAGAAACCAATAGCAGAGTAAAGACAATCCACAAAGTGTGAAGAAATTTTATCCAAGTGTCCCTCAGACAAAGGACTGTAATATAGAACATTAAAGGATTGAAAAAAATCAGACCCCTGTCAAATTCAGACTTAATCCAAAAATGGGCAAATGAGATGAACCACATTCTTCAGATGAAGAAATACAAAAAACAAAGGAAAGTCTGAAAAAATGTGTTCAATATCACTGATCAATTGAGCAATGCAAAGTAAAATAATACTGAGATTCCATCTCAATTTGTTCAAAATGGCTATCATCAAGAAATCAATAAATAAATACTGGCGGGGCTGTGGGCAAAAAGGAACCCTTCTCCACTATTGGTGGGGGTGTGCACTAGTGCAAGCATCATGAAAATCAGCTTCGAGATTCCTAAAAAAAATATAGGATTAGAAGTCCCATTAGACCCAGTTATTCCCCTTCTGGGTCTTTTCCTAAAAGAATTAAAAATAGCAAAGCACATTAGTGTGCATGCACCCTTGCTTATAACAGCACAATTATATAACAGCTACATCTTGGAAACAACACAAATGTCATCAACTGAGGAATGGATAAAAAATGTGATATTTTTATACAATGGAGTACTACTCAGCTATAAATAAGGATAAACTTGAGACATTTATAGGGAATTGGATACAATTTGATACCATACTCATAAGTGAAATAAATTAGATTCACATGTGTAAACATCATATTGTCTCCCTAGAGTAAGAAGCTGGACGAGTACATAAGATCCAAAAGGCACAATAGAAACTGTGAAAGGGGAAGAAATTGATCAAAAAGGAAAGAACAACTGGAATAGGAGAAAAGAAGAAAGGGAAAAGAATATATATATACATATATATATATATATATATGCATATATATATATATATATATCACAAAAATAGTTAAGATAGTTATACTACTAATTGCTATTCATTCATTGAAAAGTAAGGTTTATGCCTATGCTTGTTAAATTTTTCATGCCTATATCTTTAATATGAACAACTGCTTTGAAGATAACAATATGCAATGTCCTAACCATTGATACTCCTCTAAGGTCTTGCTTTGAAATTTGTACTACTGTTTTATTGTTTTTTTAAATAAAAATATTTTTAAAGTAAAAAGAAATTCTGACAGAAGCTAATGTTTATGATGAAATTTTAAGCCTGGTCACCTTATTAATAAAGTGTGAAGATACAAGCAGCATGTATTAAGTGGCAGGAACTATATAAACGGATGCATTAAACCTACCAACCCTGTGAATAGGTGGTATTAGTATACCCACTCTACAGGTAAAACAACTGAGGTAGAGAGGTTTGTTTATATATTTTTTATTTATTTTAAAAAACAAAACAGAGAAAAAGAATAGAAATAATGCAGAATTTTGAAAAACAGTAAGTAATCAATGCTAGTTAATATATTTCATATTCTTATCTTGTTCAAAAGGAAAGAACAACTGGGATGGGGAAAGGAGAAAAGGAAGAAAGGAAAAGATTATCTGTAGAGATATACATATAACTGTATGTATGTGGGTGTGTGGCAGGATAGATAACTGCACTACTAATCTCTTTTTAGTTCATCAAAAAGAACACTTTATGTTATCATAGTTTGATTGTTTGATCATTTTTATTATGTCTAATTTTTTTAAAAAAATTTATTTAGAGAAAAAAGTAAAACAGAAAAAAGGGGTAGAAATAATATAGAATTTCAAAAAAAAAAACAACAGTAAGAAATCACTAGTTGATAAGTTACGTAGTGTTATCATAGAAGTAATTGTTCAAGTTACAAAACCAAAGCATAAAAAATGAACAGTTTTTATAACTTTCTCAAAGACACAGAACCAGTAAGTAGCAGAGTAAAAACGCATAACAAATGCAACACATGGAAGCTGACGTTTGAAATGATGTTACTTCTCTGTACAGAGTGAAAAATATAGGCACACTCGGACAGAAAATGTATGGTGTAATTTTACTTAAGAACAGTTTTCCAGGCTCCAAAACATTAAGACCATGAGCAAAAGCGCACCTGGGATAGAGACAACAAAGGCTCCGCAGAGGTCTGAGGCTGGACCTGGCTTGCAGGTGAGGCCGTTAACCAAGGTCGTCCCGGCCTGCGGGTAAGTCCGCGGAGACCCTAAAGGGGGAGCGGGGCTGAAAAGGAAAGAAGAGACGCACAGAACAAGACGAAGTCCCATCAAGTCTCGGTTATTCAAGGAAGGAGTATCAAATATATAGGGTATTGAGGAGGAGGGAGCTGGGTTCTGAGATGTCAGCAGATAACAATAGTGCCAAGACCGAGGGTTATAGGTCAATTCAAATTTCCCTCGTGGGGCTCCTAAAGTGGGCTGATTAGCATAATCCATTAATGAGCCAAACAAGCTAGGTAGGCAAGGTGCTGCTTACCTGCCAAACTTAACTCCTAGAGGGAGTTAAGGTGGTGCGGCCTGCAGATACAAGGTGGCAGCCAATTACAGGGCTTCCCGCAGATGGTGAGGTGATGAGGATATCCCAGTGGGCCCAGTGGGAATCAGAAACTCCATTTTAAGAGAATGAATGAGGCAGAAGAGAGAGAGGCATTTAAAGACGTTACACGGGCCTGGATTTGAAGTTGGAGAACGTGGCTACAAGCCAAGGAGTACAGGTAGCCACAGAGACCTGGAAAAGGGGAGAAATCAGAGCCTTTTCCCTTCAGAACCATCGGAGGAATGGCGTCCTGCCAACCCAGTGGGGATTCTCATCTCTAGAACTACCAGGTACTAAATGATGCTGGCTGAAGCCTCTAATTTTGACGCGATGTTACAGAATCCTATAGGAACTAATGATTGTGATACAAAGGATGGCAGGGACAGAGAATTAGGAAGAGAACTCCCCTCAGAGGGGAATAGGAAGCCTTGAATGACAGTATCACAAAAAGGCCAAAAGCAAAGGGTATTGATTTGGAAGTGGTTTGGATGGGTGAAAGGGAAGAAAATTTATGGTCAGATTGGGGAAAAAAATGTAACTCAATACGAAGCATGAATACATACGAAAGCATCAGAGACTTCTAGAAGAAAAAATAGCAAGTAAAGGAAATAGAGTCATAGCATACAACTTGGCTTGGCATGGCACAACATTCATATCATCACGACATAATACTGCTTGTTGATTCAACCAAAAATAGTGCCTTAATTATATTGAAAAGATGGGGGCATAGGAGATAGGGTTTCTACAAAGGATTAAAAACTCATCTGTCATTAAACATTGATAGATATTATCAAAAACTTAATATATCAAAAAACTGAAAACACACATAGAAAGTAGAAATTGCATAATTACTCCACAAATCAGAGCTCAAAGTTTTTGGTCTTCAAAATGGGCCAGGGAGGTGGGGAGGCAATGTAGGAGAGAATATTGGTTTTTGTTATTGCATTAATATTATTTAGCATTGAATTGGCATTTGATATTTTTACCTACATGAAAATTAATATATACTCTAAATTTTAAAAATAGATAAGATGTAAAATTGAAATAAATGTAAAATAAATTTTAATAGATGTATACATAAAGGAAAGAAGAAACTATGAAGGTGAGTTCAGTGAATTTGACTATCTGAAATACATTTTTCTAAAAGACCAATATAGATAATATATTACATATATATAAATACATAAAATTAGAAGTAAATGACAGCAGGTGAAATATTTTTGCAACAGATATGACAAATAATGCATATTCCTAATGTGGATAGTGCTATTTATAAAGCAATAAGAGAAGTCCAAATACTCCTATGAGAATATTAGTGAATTATGTAGACAAGTCACAACTACTGATGAATAATCACAAACTAAATATAGATTAAACTTATGAAATAGTCAGATATATATTAAAATAAACAGCAGACTGTTTTGTTTCATTTTGTTTTAATTTGTTTCATTTTGTGATAGTAGGAATTGAAGCCAGGACTTTTGCACTTAGCTACGTCTCCAGCTTTATATTTTTTACCTTGAGAAAGGGTCTATCCAAGTCACTGTCCACGTTGAGTTTGAACATGCGATCCTCCTGCTACAGCCTCCTAGTCTCCCAGATTGCTAGGGTTATGGGTGTGGCCCATCATGCCTGGCCATAATGTTAATTATTATAAAACTTACAGTGGAAAAAATGGTTGCTGGTAAGAAGTTAGTGATGTTTGCTTAGCTTTTGAAAATAATATGGAGAGGTAAAAGTGAAAATTATCTAACAACATCACTGTCTTAAAGTATCCTACCTTTCAAAGCAGTAATTCTACTCCTAAAAATATACGTTCAAGGAGAATAACTGGCATTGGAAACAAATATGTATGTATGGATGCAGTGTTGTATATAATGGGGGAAAGTGTAAATAATGCAGATGTTTGACATTAAGAGACCATTTCCAGAAATTATGCCTCTTATATTATGGAGTCATTAAATTTCTTGTTACAAACATTATTTGTTATTGAAAACATTCAGAGACACACAGTTAAAATTTTTTTTAAAAATCTCAAATGGACACAAATGCTATTCATTCCAATTAATTTATATATGCAAAAAGAGTGAACATATCCTAAGTATTAAATTGTGGAATAGATGATGATGGCATTTTCAACTTTATCTGCCTAGAATTTCTCAGTTTTGCATAGTGAATTTCCATACATATATTAGAGAGAGGGCCAGTTGTCAATATGCTAGTATCTATGATTTTTTAATTAGAATTCATGGAAGAGAGGCCTTGTTCTGCACAAGTACTTGATGATCTAATGAAAAGACAGTCTCTAACCAAAAACAAAAGATGACCAACATATAAACTTTTACCCTGCTTTTAGTGTCTCCAAGCTTTGGGCTTTACTCCCCTCACTATTCAAGTATGATACCTATTTCAAATTCCTCAGTTTAACCTTTGTCTGCTTATCACCCTATTCAGGCACTCCCTAGATATGCACATTAATAAACTACCTCTTTTCTTGAGACACTGAAAATATTGAAAATATTTTATATTTTATGAAAATATTAACAATACTTAAATAAAACGATTCATCAATTTTTCCAACTTACAATTATGCCAAAATTTATGAGACTAAAAAATATAACACTTTGCTTTTCCATGACTTTCTTTCTTTCTCTCCCATAACTTTACCCTTCCTATCCTAAGTTTCTCTCCTTACGCGTAGCCCAGCCTTCAGTTCCCTGTTCCAGAGAACACATCTTACCTGGGTCACATCCTGCGATGTCTAAGCCATGAAGATTGTGAAGCCATAGTGAGAGAGAAAGCATTCGCCAGGAATGGTCAGACTGTGCCAGGTACTTGACTTATTGCGCTCTTTGATAATGTCACAAATTAGTTACCATTATGACTAATATTCCACAGGCTGCACTTCAGCCCATCAGTTTATACAAACTCAGGAGGAAGATTTCCTGTTTCAGTCAAGGCTCTATACTTTACAGCCTTGGGATTCTGAAACAGTCACTGAACTCTCAGGCTTCGGTTTCTTCCTTTATGAAATAGATTCATGGGATTCTTAAAACTGTCGTCATGTGGAGTTTTACGAGGATTAAAACTGCAATTCAAATAGTTTAGTATAATTTTCACACAGTGAATATTCAACACACATTGGTTTCTAATACTAACTCTGTTATTGTCATTGCCTGTCTGGTATATTGGAGTTCCTGCCCCAGATTTGTATGAGCAGACAAGGAGTGATTGTGTTGTACTAATATGGGCTCTAATGCAATTCTAGAAGTAGGCAAATTGGCCATAGCATAGAGAGCTCTAACATGTAAATACTCCCCTGTCTTGACTCAGATGAGCTCTGAGTGAGCCCGGTAGCTGGAGCGAGCTCCTGAGAGCGTGTCACGAGCACAGGCTGAGCATGGCAACCACAGAAAGCTCGCCGGTAGACGCAGCATTTAAGGTGGGAATGGAAGCTGTGGTGAAGCTGGGAGAAACCGTGCAGGAAGAGGAACAAGCAGGTGCAGAGGCACATTTCAAAGGGGTCTGGCCCAAGCAAAAATATGCTAGCAAGCTTAGGGTGTGATAAGCAGGACTGGCAGCTCATGGTGAGGCTAAATCAGCAAAACCTCGGTCATTCAGCCCGTTAACTCACAAGAAACAGGCTTGCTTATGAGTATGAATGAAAAGAATTCTTCTAGGGTGACTTCAGAACTCCTATCTACCTCAGATTCCCATTTAATCTCACAAATAGTCCTCTCCTGAAGCCAACCAAATCTGCAGAAGAATGGGAAATGGAGCTAAAATCTGTTTATTATAAAAGCATGGATCGTTGGATGAGGCAAATTAGAAGAAACAAACAGGTGCACTGCCACCCCGTGTTGAAAATTGTTCCCCTAGGTGTCACAGATAGTAGCTAGACACTTACTTGTGTTATCTAGGCAACTGAAAATCATGCACTGGGCTCAAAGGAGCTGCCATTGTAAAGGGACATAGGATATAAAGCTCAGGAAACATAGAGTTTCCAGGAGATTTTTAATGCTCCAAGAACCCTGCATAGGTAAACAAAATGAATTTACATCCCCGGTTGCTAGACTACAGACAGAAACAAAATAAAATACAACCATGGATACCATGTGTCTCTTGGCAATCACACTCACCCCAGAAGACTGAAAAACAGGTGCTCTGACAAATGATTTTAGAGTGGTGCCTTGATCGTCAACATCCTAGATCCTGTCTGTCAGGTTTGGGACCCAGGGCAGACTCAGAAAGGCTGAAAAAGTAGGCTGACCCCATCAAAAGGTTTCCCAAGACCTTAATTCCAACACTGCTTGGTAATCACGCCTAATGCAAACATATAAAAGAGTGGGATCCAAATGTTCTTATGGTTAAGCCTGTGATTGAAACAAACTAATTAACAGCAATGGAAATGAGAGGAAGCGGAAATAGACTATCTCACATATTTGCTTTTCCAACGTCTATGTTATTAAATGTTTATCGTCAACTATGTCTCAATTTATGTCCTAAACCTAAATTCTAAAGCATTGGGTAAAAGACAAATGAATAAAACAAAAGTTTTACCTGTGTTTGTTTCTTTTCTAGTTAGAAATGACAAAGCTGATTAATAATATGGCTGTGATATATGATAATACCTTTCATGATGGCACAGTAAATTTCTGCTTAAACTTTGTACAACCTCAAGGCCTTTATTTCAGCCTGTCATCTGCATGTCATTATATACCTATATGTATGTATATATACAGTGAGATGACCTCCTGGATGAAGAATTTAATTTAATTTACACTATTATATAATTTACCTATGCAGAACTTAATTTAATTTATACAATTTAATTTACACTATTGCTTGTTTTAACCTTCAGAATTCACCTGGCCTGTGTGATAACATGACTGGAAATTTTTTCTCCCCTTTTAAGAATGTACTATATATAAAATTTCATGCATCATTAATTTCTGGAAATCTCAAAATTGATACTTTTCTTATACTCAACACAGCAACTTGTGAAAGTCAAATGATAATAAATTTTGGTTTGAATTTATCTTAGAGTGGGTATAGAGATAACTCTATTTATTCCTGTTTTCCCAGTTATTGAGGGGAAAATTAGAATAACAGTGTGGCAAGTCAAAGAATTACCATATTATTCTCAGAATTACTGAATCTTATACAGTAGGGCAAATGGTGGTTATGAGTACTCCATGAACCTATCAATCTTTTTCAAGAGACATTGTTGTATTATCTTGAAATGAATTGCCATTTTCTTTAATGATCTGTTAGTGATCAGTGTGTTTTTGTGAAATCACACAGTTGAGCAAGTTCAAAAGCTATGTGACTTATATAAATAGCATAGATACAAAATTTTAAGTTAGAACAAGAATAAAAATATTGTATTTTACATTTCTAAATGGAAGGGTTGTGATGGATGTGCTGATTAACCTTGTTTGAATATTATACAATATAGAGATGCATAGAAACATTATCTTGTCCCCCTTCAATATAGAACAATGATAATTTTTTAAAAAAATATTTAATAAGTTATGGGGTGCCTCCCTATTTACTATGCATTCAGCAACCCTTTGTTGAAAGTGTATGCCTCAAGTACTTACCTTCAGAGAGTTTAAAACCTCCTGGGAAGACTAGCATTAAAAATAATTTCACACACACATATCTACAAATTAAATTAACTTATGAATAAAATCTTGAGGTATTTTAGAAGAGTATAAAGGATAAGAAGTGGCATTTACTGCGATGAGGAGGCTGGAAATGTGGCCAATTAGGAGAGGCCATGAGTTAGGCTTCAGACGCATCCAGGATAAGATGTCTGTGAGACTTCCAACAGAGATGTGACATAGAAATTTGCAGATATAGATCCCAAGCTGTGTTTTTCTCCCTTAACAGAAGATTAATATATCATAGCAACTGGAAAGCAATTTAATCTATTAGATGTTCTAAAATATTGGCCACAAAGTTATTGGATATGTGTTAATTGGGGTTTGCAGTAGTAGACTACAGACAAGAAATGGCTATAACTCTGCCCTGCACAGTCTAATATTTAAAGAACTGCTTCTTCAAAGTTGTTTTATTTCTGCAGATCAACATGGTGTGTTTAGCAAACAAACTGTGTTTACTCTCTGTCAGAGAAAAATCACTAAGATAAATACTAAGGATCTTTACTGCTTGATCACCACTACTCTGCTATTTTACAAATAATGCATTACCTGCCAGGTCATAGATTCTCTCACAGAAATTACCCAGATGTCAATGCACAATAGGATCAAGTTTTCAGTGTTAAGGGACTAGTGTATCGTCCTGGGGAAATCAACAATAAGCATTCAGATCTGAGGTAAGTGCCCTGAATGAAATATAGATTCTGAGCAGGAAAAAGCAAAACACATTGGCAGAAAAGATATAAATCATAGTATTTTTTGAATTTGCAACCAATTGGTGGAAAGCCAACTTCTAAAATAGGAGCTCTTCAGTAAGCAGATTTTGCGTGAACTTTGTAATGGGAAGCTTGAAAGATCGTCTACTAATCTGAATTTCTATGAGGGGAAGCACAGCTACGCTACCAGGCAAGTGTTTCCTAGCCATGAAAAACCTTAAAGGTAACCGCTCACACTTTCAACTGTGAGGAGGTGTTGAAAACTGACGTCAAAACCTCAGCACTGTTGTTGTGGAAGATGTTTGACAGCCTGGAATTCAAAGACCGATGTGTTTTCTTCCACTGGCTACGTGGATCTAAAGTAAGTAAAGATCTTGAAAGTGAAGAATTCCAAGTAGAGGGCCATCCACTTTATAAGCCTATCTTGATTTCTTTAGAAAGAAAAAGGAGAGAAAATAAAAACAGATTCAACCATGACTTTTGCTGCTGATCATGATGGCAACTATGCTACCTTTGAGGATGATTTAATTTCAATTGAGTATATTTAAAAATAAGAAAGGAAGGAAGACAAGGAAGAGGGAGAAGAGGAAAGGAAATAAGGATAAAAGCAAGTAAATATAGGCAGGAACAGGAAAGAACAAGAGGCTCACAATAAAACAACAATGCTACTCATCAAGAGCCTTGGAAGTGTGCTAGCCATCTCATCTCCAGTGCAGTAATCCTCTCTTCCTCTCTCTGGCTAGTGTTCATCCATCTTCTTTTTGATCTTTCACAGTGAAAGGAAACCTGCTAGGTCTATTTTGTGAGACATGATTTATTATTCAATGTTTCCTTGTACTGAATTTTAAATCTATTTCTTTATAACTTTTACTCGTTGGTCCTAGTTCTGCCCTCAAGACCTACCGAGCTGTATCTACTTCCTTTTTCTCATGAAAGCTTTTCAAATATAAGAAGCCCTGTAACCCCAGACACTCAGAACCCTGATCCACAAGGATGCCTGGTCTTAGAGCCAACAGAAGCAGACTATCCCCTAAAGGGAATGCAGCTCAGGGAGCACAGATATGACATCATTCTGATTAGGGAAAATATTGCAGCTGGACCCCTGTGTTGTAGAGCATTTGTTAAACATTAAACAGTAAAGCCCATCTCCACAGGGAAACTAGAAACAACTGCAAATGGGGTCAGACTTGCCCATGGGAGCCTGAGGCAGAAGTATTCTGACATGAACAGAAAGGATTGATGCCTCTGATGTAGTTACTAAGGCAGTTCTTACATTTGCAATCTTTGGTTCAGTGGCAATGCACTGGTTTGATTCTACTGAAGCTAACACAGAAAGTCTGTACACAAAGGTGCTATTTTGCCCTGTACAGAGAGATGGGAAAACTAAAGAATTAATGAAAGAGGACAGAAGATGGTGAACACAATGGAGCGTCCAGCTCTAGGCAGCTACCGGGAAGTTCCACTGCAGCAGAGATGCAGGTCCTCAGGATAAAAGCTGAATGCCGGGCTGAGGCAGCAAGCACAGCAATCTCAGTGCAATGGAAAGCTCAGTCACAGAAAGGAAAGGAAACCTAGACTGAAGATAGCATGTTCCTTACTGAAGTGAGCTCTTTGTTCCCAGAGAAAACTTCAATTACTGATTTTGTTGCGGATACAGCTGATGCCATAGCACAGAAAAGGGGACACGGGGTATATGTTTGAAGTGTGACATTAGAGCCATCTTTTTGCTCTAAGATTAGAAGTATTGCCCATATTCAAACCCACTGAATAGAGAGAGAACAAAACACTTGAGAAATCAACCACAGAAAAAAGCTAAACACAGAAAGAGAACCAGCTAAACAGAACCAAACACAGGAGATTAATGATGCCAAGAGGGAAATTATATATGTCTAATGAAAATAACTTCACAGACATTCAAGGATATATTCTTAGCCTTACATTAAAAAAAAAAAAAAAAGACATTTCTTGGGCCTAAAAATCAGATCTTGGCAGTGCCTCATATGCTGATTAAGTATATGCATCAACTTGACCTGGCTAGAGAGTACCCAGATATTGGGCTGGGCATTAAATCTTGATGTGTCTATGAAGGTGTTTCTGGAAGAGATTAGCATCCGAATGCTTGACTGCATAAAACAATGTCTTCCCACTGCATGTGAGCATAACCCAATTCATGGAAGAATAAATAGACTGAAAAGACAGAAGAAGGTCAGATTGTCTCTGATGGGCTTTTTGCACTGGAAAATCAAACTTCTACCCCTGGTAATTCTAATTCTCATAAGTTCAGACTCCATATAGGGTCTATATAATTAAGTTTCTGGCTCTGGAGCCTTTAAGTTAAATCACTGGCTCATCTGGATCTCCAACTTGCAGATAGCAGATCATGGGACTTCTCAGTGTCTCAGTCTATAAAATTTTGTGAGTCAACACCTTATGAGAGTGAAAAGAGAGAGATGGAGGCAGGAGAGAGAAAGAGAGAGAGAGAGACAGACAGACAGACAGACAGACAGAGACAGAGAGAGAAAGAGAAGCTCTTCCCTATTGGCTCTGCTTCCCCAGAGAATGCTCATATCATATTGTTGATATAGCATTAATAGTATAAAAACTAAGGATACTTTCTAAAGTTGGATGAAACAACAAATGAAATCCTATTAGAATTAAGATAACAGATTTTGTCAGTGAAACTAAATAAGAATTTTTTGCATTCCTAATACTAGTCTTGGAAGCAAAGGAATAAGTGATTTCTGTATTACTAAACTACGTAATATTATGCTCACAAATTTTATCTTTTGGGTTGATTTCCCAGCTTACAGGGAACACCCAAAGTAAAGCCTCTTCTTTTACCTAATTAAGTAAACTCTTTGTAAATTTTTACTTGGATCAAGTTAGGACAATTATACTTTTTCCTAGAAACTGGGCAGAAGAAAATCTGGTTCTGTCTGGGTTATAGTTTCAAATGAGATGAAATAAAATACAGCATCTGTATGTGCTCTAAGAAGTAAAGGAAAAGTTTTCAGGGGGAGAAATCTGTGATAAAATGGGACAAATGTGAGATACACAGAAGACTTTTTGACTTATGGGTTCAATTTTAGGTTATAGTTTCAAGATTCTCCCAACTGAGACCCATACTATGCTCTTCACTCTGTTGTGAACTACATCTTTGAAAAAACATCTCTTTCACTGTAGGTATTTTAGATGTTTTTCGTTGCTGACAATTTTGTTGTTGCTGTTACATATGCAAGACAACAGAGTTGATCTCCTGCCTAACCCAGAATGAACGCTCATGTTTAATACAGCGTGTGAATATTCAATGAAAACTTAATTTTGATTGGGATTTGTCTTATAATGGATTTAATGGAACTTTTCACATCCCCTAGTTTTATCCTAGACCATTCATCTGTGAAATCTGTGGTAACTATTTTGCCAGTGCTCTTCGTTGGCCATCAAAGCTGACTGACATGTCTTCAGCCTGAATGACCTCAGAGAACCCTTTGGGAAGAATCGATCATGTATATTAATTCACCTCAGCAAAAATACCCATAATGAATACGGTTTGTGTTGAGTTTTGATCTGAGTGATGATGATTCCTTGATGGACAAGTTACAGTTCTATTACAAGTTGACTGTGGAATCTATCGAGAAGACTAAAGAAGGAATTTCAGTGTACTCTGATGTGTGCTAAGATAGCAGTAAATCTGCAGGCTGTGTAGGCATAATGAAGGGACACCTATGCCAGTCTTTAAAGCTCAAGAAAAGGCTCTGGATGAAGGACAAGATAACACTGGAAGAATGAGCAGGCATAAAGCCAGTGAGGGTGAGAGGAGCAGATCTCCAAGCCAAAAATAATGCCTATAGACAGAAGTCATCATGAGTGAAATTTCACTATGGTTGGCACGTGAAACCAGAGTAGAAGATGGTGAGAAACAAAGCTTGAAAGACAGCAAGACCCAGTTCAACATGAGGACCTTGGATCTGATCCAAAGACAATGAAAAGTCTTTGAAGAATTTCAGCAGGAGAACTACATGACCAACTATATGCTTTAGGGGGATTATGTTCTTTCCCATGGCTTGAGGCTTGAGGAAGACAAGCCTACCTTCACAGAGAGTAAGTGTGAGGAAGCACAGAATACAAAGGGTAACGACTGAAGTGTTCTGCTGTGGGGAATGCACCAAAATCTCTGAGCTGAAGGTTCAAGTCTCTCCAGACCACACCCAGAAAACAGAGATTTTAATTTTTTATCTATAAATTTATTGATTGATGGATGGATTTTAGAGGCCAAGTTTCATTGTGTAGCCCAAGCTCCTCCCGCCTCAGCCTCCTGAGTGCTGGGATTGCAAGCTGCAAACCACTACATCCGGCTTTAAAAAACAGAGATTTTAATGCCAAATACAATGCCATCAGATTTAGAGTGGATCTCTGTACCAGAAGAAAACTTGCTCTTGATAATTTTTATATTTTTCTGAACCTCAGAGGTCTTCAAGATTGGCTTGAAAACTTTGCTTAACCACTTTACTACCATAGAAGTTACAAAGCCTGGGGCCGGCCATAAAGATGTTAATTTAATGAATATTCATAATCAATAAATATTCATTAAACAACATTTCCTTTCCAGGCATGCTGTTGCTCCTGGCAGGTCCTGCCTGCATGGCAGAGTGCACTTGTTAAATGAATGTTACTCGTTTCAGAAACACCTTATGGGATTTCTTGAAAGAAGCTGCATTCATCTCCAATACATACAGATGTGTAGAGATGAGTTGGAACAAATCCCACACGAAAGAAAAAAAAAGCCTTTTCTCTTTGGTACAATGTTTGTGTTTCACACGTCAAATGTATAACCAAATGCAGGACATTTTATGGGGTAAGCCAAGTTGAGTGCAAAGCTAGGTGCCTAACCTGTTCTAGGGTTGCATGCTAGAAGCCAGTTTTTGGTTATACTACTAATTGCTATTAGTTCAGGGAAAACAAAAGTTTGTACCTATATCATTTGATCAATTTTTCATGCCTGTATCTCATAATCAGAGCAGCTACTTTGAAGATAACAATATGTAATGTACTAACCACTGTTAATCTTCTACAATCTTATTTTGAAATTTTGTACCATAGTTTTTATTGTTGTTTTTCCTTTCAAATAAAAGTGGTGTTTTAAATGAAAATGGACTATGGTGAGCATAAATGCTCAAGAAAGCTTTTTCGATTCATTGTATCATGGCATTTGAAAAAGTCACCATTTAATATTAGAGGAAATAGCCACATGCTGTATATATTTTAAATGGAATGTGTGTGTCCTATTAAAATCAATTGTTTTTTCTAAAGATTAGAAACCACTACTTGCAAATGTTTCTCATTTTACACCAGAAAAATTCTGCATGCCTACCACCCAAACGATCTCCGGGTGTTCTTACACACTTGTAATAACAAAGACCTCTGCCCGGTGACAGTAGACAGATGAATATTGCTATACAACGTTGTGTGCTTCAGGGGTCCCTATTCAAGAGTATTATGTAAAGAACTAAATATTTCAAGCTTCTCTGTATTTTTGAGATTCTGTAAGACTCTCACTTGCTATTGATTCCATAGAATGCCTCAGGAAACCTTTTTGTCTGTTGAGCTCCCAGTCAGTACAGAATGGCATTATCCTTTTCTCAAGGCGCTTCCCTTGAGCCTGTGTGTCCTTAGGCGTCACCCTCACGGGTGGCCAATTAAGCAGATTGCAGCACAGCAGTGGTTTCGCCTGCCTGCTCCCGACCTACTGAAAAACCAGGAGCCCAGCAAAGAACATCTTTAATGCCAGGCTTAGAACTTCAAAGAACAGTCCAAGATGCCGTGATAGACTCGCAGAGCCATGATGGGAAACTCAGGGCATTTTGCTGTTATTCTTGTAGACATTTTTGTTGCTACTGATGTTCTGACTGATTCCTGTGACTAAACAGATTCTTTTGCAAATCTCTTCCCTCTGCATAGGCTTGGTGATCATGTTTCTTCCATGACACGGGAGAGTTTGCTGTTACCTGCAGGTTCCTCCAACTCTTACATTTTATATTTTTTTCCTTCAAATCCTGGAACTTTGATTAATACTTGCATATTTCAAATAAAATACTAAGGTGGGTGATTCAATAAAGATGACATTATGGCCACCTGCCTTGACAGACTTGAAATAAAGAATGGGAGAGGTGAAAGGTTGGCCAAAAGGGCTTATTGCCTCCAGCGTTCCGTGGAGTCAGAACTCTCACTACCATGTGCTATCAAAGGAAAAATGATATGCTTATTTTTTTTATCTATGCTTTCTGAGTGAAACTTCTCTTAATAGTTTTTATGTCACATTATTTTCTGTTTTAGAAATGGTGATATAGAAACCACAAGACTCTCATAACTAAAGTAATTGCCTATCAAACCCTGGTCACTAATTAGCCAAATTAAATTTTTCATATACTCAACAACCACTTGCACAATGGAGCATTTGTTGTTCCTCCAAAGGAAGTCCTAATGGTCACTCTATTTTACCTAAGCAATTTTAATTGCATTTTGTGGCATACCATTAGTTTTATTAGTGAGTTGCTTCAGCTTGCTCATGAATAATAATTGTAAAATACAATAAATTTTTAAATATGCATTATAAGGAAAGTGAACTCAACTAGTTTTCTTGGAAACTAATTTTAACCCAAGTTGAGTTTGTCTATAAATTTCTTCAGTCTCAGAATAGAAAGCTATGCTCCAAATTGGCTTAACGTGATACTATGCTTTACACTAGTTTATTTCAGGAAAAGTGTAAGGAAAAGATCTGAAGCCTATAAATTGCTGAGAATATTTTTTGTCACTATCATGACTTTGTCTAATTGTGAAGATTCTTTTGTCTGAGATCTTGGCGATCTTGGGGTCTGAGTCTTGGTGATTTGTGTAAGTCAGCAGTACTCAGGTCAGCCTGGTGCTCAGTTCTGAGAAAGAAAACATTTTTAAGAACATTAAAAAAATATCAGATGAAAAAGAAAGCAGCTCAGTTTGTCTTGTAGTCCCACTCTACATGTGTGCTAAGCACTGTGCTCCAGGTACACAGGGTCATTTGGACCTTTACTTAGAACTAGCACATAAGTGGTGCTTTCTGGGGACAACAACAGGGGAGAGAAACAAAAGTAAAAGAATTGTGCTTTCATATCTAAATCCTCTGCTGCCTGTCTCAAATTTTACCCAACTTGAAGCTGCAGTTGGGACTACATAGGATTACACTTTCTTTGAGGCAGATACGTCTTTTAGTTGGTTAAACAGCCTAAGAATTCCCTTTTCAGTTATGATTCCTAAATGCCTCAAATGAAAAGTCTTCTCTAGCATTACTTCTCTCCTCCACTTCTTTCTTCCCTAAAATGCTGATATTCTTGCCACCTTGACTGTGTTCTAGATGTGTCTCTCCATCTTTTTGTTATTTTTTGATCAAAGCCAGGATATGCAAGCCCAAAAGTCTGGAATTACAATTTGTAACCCAATAAGGTGTCAGGGTGCTAGGGAAATAGAGTCAGATATGTTTGAGCCTTACTGATCACAACTCAAAACATAACCAAGTAACATGACAGCAGTAACAGACCTCCTAAGCAGCAGCACAATAAAAACCTTTTAGCTTTTTGGCCCACAGAGAGCTAGCCGGTTACTGCAAAAATCTCACTGTTTTTCAGAGGCCCTTTCCAGTTCTAGTTCCTTTTATGATAACTTCTCTAAGCATCCAGGCCTCAATTTCCATGATGTCTTGTATTCACAATGTAGCATTCACTGTCATTACTTTTGGCTTTTTACACATGTAATAGAAGGACAAAAGTTAAGTTGTAAACCATGTTGTCCGACTTTAATGGGGGGCTTGTTCTGAGAAGACAACAGAGTTCCAGTGCTATAGGTAGTATGTGGTTCTTTCTAGGTGTGTGATTCCTATAGACGTCCTCTCTATTAACTCTTGAATCCAAGTGTATGGAACCCAAGAGCTGAAGCAAGTCCTCAGAGACAAAAAGATGCCTTCTTCTGTCTTGATTCTAAATTATGTGGCTTATTTGGGAAGGAGTGATGCCAGAGCTGGGGCCCCAAGAAACACTGCCTTTCATTCTCTCCACATCTTTCCACAAATCCCTGCTGAGCTTGTTTGGAAACATTTTCCAAACCAAATAACTTTTAAATTCCTATCATTACCAGGTTACTGATACAACTCTGACAGCTATCAGCTAATCATTTCCCATGTATTTTAATGGGAAAGCTTATCAGTCACAGAGGAACCTTAATTAGTTTTAATTTAATTAATTAATCTTCCCATTGTAAAATAATGTGCAAACATTCTGATCACACTTACACGAGATAAACAGCATGAATCATACTATATTGCTCTCGTGTGTGTGAAAAATGAGACTTAGAAGTCAGAAGTTATTCATTTAAGGGCACTGAAATCATCAGACAAGTTGCAGAAGGAACCATGAATTTTCTTCCTTCTTCTGATTTTTCAAAAACTCTTCCACCATTATGAGGGGCAGCAGTAGCATCAATAGGTTCTTTGGAAATGCAAAAGTTTTGCATAAAGATTTAAGATTCACAAGAATGGCTTTTAAAATGCAGCTGCAGGACACACACACACACACACACACACACACACACACACACACACTAACTGCCAACTAGAAACAGATAGTCTAGTGTTTTGATTTGTTTTGTTTTGTTTAATCTCTGTTCTCTATGTTTCCTCACTCAAGGAACAGTGACATTTAGAACACCATTAAGTCTTGTAATTTCCTTTTTCACCCAGATATATTTTGGAAAAATGAAATCTGTATGTCAGTTTGCAAAACAGCAAAACTCTGTTAGCCTTTGCTCCCTTGATCTTGAGCCAAAACTTGCCTAGCTGATAGCATCTGTTTCTACTACCCATGTTCCCCAATCATCAAAAAAGCATAAGGGCGGGGAAGGAAGTTCTAAAGCCTTTCTCAGGCCTGCTCCTTACCAGGAAGACTGCTTTCTTCCACGCATTCATTCTGCCTCCTTTACTGATGTGCCTGACTCAGATGTTTAGCTGCAAGATAATTTGGGAGGATGTCAAGGGAACAAGATCAAGGATTAAGGATTGTATTCAACTCCATGTTCACGAAGAAAGGAAGTGAAATGATGTCAAGTATTTTTCATTTGAAAAATAATCAAAAAGAGAGACAGACAGACAGACAGAGAGAGAGAGAGAGAAAGAGAGAGAGTTTTTCATCTTTATCCTCAGATCCTGTAAAAATTATGTTTGAATGTATTGGAGTAAGGATAAGAAATTTAACTCTACTGGAGAATTTCAGAAGACATCAAAGTGTTCTCAACTATAATGTCATGCAAAAGCAAAGGAAAAGTACTATGTTTACTTTATCATTTTTCTTGATAAAAACTGGGCATGAGGGGAGGTGGAGAATTTATAATTTACAAAAGCAAATAAATTTGCTAGCGTGCAAAACACATCTTTCCTGCTCGCTCTTGCTTTCTATTTTATTCTTCCCTATGCATATGCAAGAACAACATGCTTTTAATGGTTGAAAAACGTAGATTCATTCAGAAAAAAAAAAAAAATTATGTAACATAGGTGATCCAACTTGCTTATCCTTCCAACTCAAATAACCCAATTATGTATTGTAAAGGAGATGGGATAAGAAGGGAACAGAGGAATAAACAAAGGAAAGTGCATCTTTTTGTCTTGTGTGTAAACTAGAAAAAATATATTGGCCATCTCAATACCAAGGCCATATATATATATATATATATATATATATATATATATGTTAATCATGTTCCTAAGCAGGTTTGCTAGTATATTTTACTAACATTTTGGAAACAAGCATTCAGCACACATACAACTTTAACTTTTTAAAAGCAATTCTGTAATTTCTATGATCATTTATTATCCATTAAAACTTTAATAGATTTACATGAAGACCATTGTTACTCTAAGAACAGGTTCATAGTACTGTGATTACATTCCTGTTAACAAATATGGAAAGCACTTCCCTAAGAATTCCATTCTCAAAATAATCCTTGGTATCATTTAACTTGGACTGTGTTGAAGTCAGCAGATTTCTCAAGGTCATGCACAAGAGACAATTGGGTGTTATGCTCCTTTGTATGCTGAGTTTAGATTTTCTCATACACACTGGCATTTGGGTACCTTACCCTTATAAGCATTTCATTTAAAACTTTTAGTTCTGTATCTTTAATATTGGCAAATAGCTTCATTTAATATACATGGTTTTGATTTATATTTATTGGTAGAGCTCTTTCTGTTTTCTTCTGATGCTTAGTAATAAAAAATCTGGTTATATGAGCCAATAACTTCATGATATTAAGCCCATCTGCTTACTTTTAAATGTTTTTACTCAATAACAGGCAGTCGGTAGCTTCCAGACACAATTAACAGGTTTTCACAAGGGGTGGAAAGGAAATCTTTGAGTAATTATAGTCTTTGGAAAAGTTAACACACATTAACTTTCCAAATAGTATACATTCCCTTAGTAAACTTTCACAAGGTACATATACGTTTCTCATTATGCTCTATTTACCTAGTCTTACACTCTAAATATTTACTTAAATATTTTAGTGCAATATCAAACTGAAGAATGATTAACTGTATGAAAGCTAATTCTGGGTAATATGTTACAAAACATTTTTTAGCATATTTACTATAATTTAATAAAATAGATATGTCTGACAATATGCACATTTACTAATTCATCTTTCACCTCAATTACTCAGACAAAAATAAATAAAAGCATATTCGATGCACATGTGTTTCATTCTAGTCTCATCTATGCCTTCCAAAAGTAGACTTATGCAATGAAAGATTTACTTTACGTATACATTTGCACTATACTCTGCAAACTTGGATCACTTGAAGACATTGTAGTTTAAATGTTTGTTAACCTTCACTTTAATAAGGTATTTGTCAGCTATTTTTTAAAACAACTTTTTTGTATTATGTACTTGCAAAATCACAAAATAAAATTTATTTCTATTTTATCCTGAAACAAATGAAAGATAAAAAAGTGGATTTAACCTCATTTAAAGTTGCGTTATTAGAGTAATTACTCCAGTTTATTTTATCTGCATAAAGGAGATTTTAAAAACACATTAATTTGTAAGTATAACCAAAACAAATTGTCTGTGTAAGTCTTATAATGAAACCTGAAAATAAATAAATTTGATGATTTTAATATGTTATGTAACTGATTTTCATAAGTAGTTTGAAATTGTTTAGGTAGATATTTGTAAGATGAAATTTTTACTATATTTCAAATTTTTAAATTTTTAAAAGAAATAACCCAAATTGTTTCTGCTTTCAAGCAACTTGCTAAAAAGGGAAGAGATATTAGAATTCTTGTACTTATCTCTCTCTCCAACTCTTTCATGTAAAATTCTAAGTCTACTGAACATTCTGAGCCTATCTTTAGTATGCAAGATTGTTATGATGAATGGTCTATGTGATAAACACAGTATAATAGTTCAAACTATGTAGGAAATCAAAATATCATGATTTTTTATTGTGTAACATTTAATTTTTAACTTGGACTGGATAATTACTTCAGTCTTTGAACTAAGACTCAAGCTAAGCAGTAATTCTTTGAAGCTAAAATTTTAAAAATCAAATAATATGGTTAGCTATTTGTAACAATCACCTATATGTATAAGCAAAAAAATCGCAAACTTTATTTATGTAGACTCTCTTTTTTACATCAGTTTTAGCTCCAAACTTTAGTCCACCTGCATTCACAATGTGATTACACTGGTAGTTTTGTTTTTTTGTTTTTGTTTGTTTGTTTGTATTTTTGTATTTTTACCGGTACCAGGGATCGAACTCACAACCACACACTTGCAAGTCAGGCGCTTATGCAGCTGAGCTAAATCCCCAGCCCCACACTGGTAGTTTTGATATAGCAATGCTGAACTTTCTTGTTTTCTGACTTCCCTACATTTGCATTTATAATCAAGCAACTTTAACAGAGTTTACAATTGCAGATTTCAAGAGACAACATGCACAAGCAGATGTTTCATGCTAGGATTATGAGTTCCAGTTTTACTGAGTTCCATGAGCTTTGGTAAAGCACTAAGAGAAACTCTTCAATCTTACTATTTTGACTTGAAACCTGAAGTCATTTTTACCTGTAAAAAGTTGTATGATTTTACGAATAGTATAAATTATTTTTAAAACTCCAAGATGTCCTAAACAATTTTATGAAAATTAACATGCACTCATTATCAGGATTCCCATAGTTATTAAATTAGTGACGTGCAGAATTACAGGAAAGTCTATCAGAATTACAAGGCAGTATGTGGGATAGGGTCATGGGTGTCTTACCTCACTGGAATTTAATTTGTGCTAGAAGTACTTAATTTTGTCATTTTACAGTTGTGGTTTCATATAAATTTTCCTAAATAATTAGAACTTTTAAAATAAAAAATGGCATTAAATAAGTGAGACAAGTAAAAAGTCTCCCCTACTCAGGACATTAGTTGTCTTTCTGATAAGGAACCCAATATTCTGATGTAAATAATTCATGCGTTAGTGCCCAAGCAATGTGGGTACAAAATTGAGATCATCTACTTGCTATCTATCAAATCTTCGGACATTATTTAATCTTGTGAACCTTACTTTTACTTTCTTCAGCATGACATAGTAACAGTATTTGGGTCATTAAACAATTTGGAGATTAAGAATAGGTAATGACTAAAGTACTATCATAGACTTTGGCATATAGAAAGCATTTAATATATGTTAGATATTTTATTTGTATGATTTTCCATGAATAGCTATAAATATGGTTTATCTGACCAAGATAAAGATTTACAGAAAATACAATTCTACTAGTATTTTTTACGTGAAAGTATTCATTATTTATGGGACTTGATGAAAATTATCACAAAATGAAAATCGAGCAAAAGATAAAATGTGCGCATCTGAATTCTTTAATGAAGAATGGAAGCCTATCTGTTCCATGCTACATTTGACTCAGTGAGATATCACCACTGTGACAGCGTATGCACTTCTCAGTGTAAAAGCAAATAGATATGATACAGCCATAATTGTCAGGTCATAATTCTTTTTCTGTTAAAGTACTTTGTTGTCTGTTTCTTCCTCTAACATAAGTCAAATATAAAATGTCAACATTCTGTCATTGGTTAAAATTTAAGAAAAGATACACTCTATATAGAACTGTTGATTGTTAAGCACAACAATAAAAGTGAAAAAAAACTAACATATTTATTACTTTAAACTTTATTAAAATGGCGGATTTTGAGATGACTTATAGATATGATTGTCTTTCTGAGCATCTAGGATAATGAGTGGTAGACTCAAAGATAGAATGCAATGTGGCAGTTGCTATGGTAACAAGATGTTTTCCATTGGCAAGCAGTTAAACTGCTGACATATAAATAACACATGTACAGTATATTGTCTTTGAGAGAATGACCTTTGCCCTTGACCATAAGAACATATTTTCTTCTTTTTTGAAATTCTTGTCTATTTTTGATGTACATATGTATCTAATAGACTGGTGATCAAACTGCCCTCTTTGAAGCTACACAGGATGCAGATTTGTGGTGAGCAAATAAAATGTGCCTCAATATTGTATATGTGGTTAAAAACTTGATGAGTTGGAAATTAAAGCACTTGAATTAAGTACTGTGCTACAAGTATTTCACACTTTATAAACCTACTTCACAATGAAAACAGAGGGCAGATGCATTTTCTTTTAATTTGGTAGGAGGACTTCTATATATAGTAATTAATATTTTGTGCAAGGAAAAACACAGATGTAGGCAGAACAATCACAAATCTCTCATATGTGAAGAATAGGCAGACTGTAGAAAAGGCCTCTGCAATTAAAGCACCAAGAGCATGGGTCTATGTGTATCTTCTGCTCTCTGGCCTGGTGCAAAGTGCTTAGTGCTTGAAAGTCTTATTTTTAAAGGTGAAAGAGAATTAACTTAATTGGTTCAAAGGGTAACAAGTGCAGTAAAGTTGCATATACAGATATAATTGCTACTTGAAGGCAAGTTACCAAGTTTTGTGGAAATACTTGATAAGATCAAACTTTAAAAATGGTTCGTCCTTTCTGGTTTTAACAAGACTGACAATGGTAACAGCAGTTTTACTAACTTCTTCCTGTTTCCTGATCAACTAGTCATTCCTTCTTAGCCAGTTAAGTGTTGATTGACATTTTAGATAATAATATATAAACATATGGACTTCATAAATTTAAATTAGACTTATGTATTTGAAAGTGTAACAGTCTGAATGCTTCTGATTAAAATGGCCGTAATTAAAGATAAAAATATATGTCCATGTATATATGTAAACAAGTATTATAAAATCTATTTATTATAATTGAGAATCCATGTTAATTACATAACTAATGCATATTGAGTATAGCATGCTTATATGCATATAGAATGTTTTTTGTTTATAATGTACACCTTGATACTTTATATGTAGATATCTAAATATGAATTCATATAGGCATTTTGTATCCACACTTGTATCACTTATCTGGAACACAAAGGTTCAAAGACCAGGGCAATCTAGATGGAAGGCACTTGGAAGTGCACTTTTTGGGCCCTATGTTCCGCTGAATTCTGGAAAATCTGTTTCTGTGATTTTTGCACAGTTTGCAGGAAAGAACAGAAAATAAAAGTCTAAGGTGGATAATAAGAAATCTTATTATAAAGGTGGGATCTGTGAAGAACCACAGACTTAATATATAAATGAAGAAGAAATAAAGTCAAGTTTGAAAATACTAGAAGGCAACAAGAAACTAGAAAGAATGATTGAATAAGAATAAAATAAACAATAGGATAAAAACTTTAATTGATGCTTTAATTCAAATAATACACATGTAGTTTATAAGTAAGAAATGAAACATTAATAGATGACTTGAAAGCTAGTGCAGAAATTCTGGAAGATGCTATGTTTCAGTTATTAGAATTAATGAGTGGAATAATATTACAAATGCAAAGATCAACACATAAGTATAATAAATTATTACAGATACCAACAATATGTTAATAACATTTAAAATATAAATTATTCAATTTACATAATGTCAAACTGTAAAAAAAAGCTAGGAATAAAGATCTGTCCCAAAAACACAATTTGTTTTCCATAAATAAGTACTGTATAAAACTTGATTGAAACACATTTAAAATGTATTCAATGACTACATAACAAAAAAAGATGAACTTTTCTTAAGTTCAATGTAGGTCCAACAAAAATTCAATACCAATTTTTAGAGAATTTGACAAGTTGAATCTAAAATTTACATGAAAGACCAAACAACCAAGACTAGTTCAGATTTTTCAAAACCTGATAAAATAATCAAGTAGACAGAAGATGAAAAGAAGAAATATAAAGCCAATATAAAGCTAAGATATTAAGACAGTGTTATGAATTAAAAACTGATCATCAACTTAACACCAGCGGAACTAAGCATACATAGAGATTTGGAGAAGACAAGTGAGGTATTGTGAATTTCTGTGTTGCTGTTTGAGCTATCGGTTCTCCTGGAGGAGCTCGTCTTTACTAGCTTTCCCAGTGTGAGTTCGATCATTGTCATCAGAGGAGCTCAGGACCTTGTTGGTGAGAGTAGCAGTGGTTCACTTTGGGGGAGCTCTGGTCCTTACATGGAGCATCACTTTCTGGCTCTGGAGGGGAAAACATGTGCTGTTTAATCTCCAGAAGCAACTCATCATGCCGGCTTTTTGCGTGTACTCTAATGTTCTTAGTTCAGGGCCTCTGTGTCACTGAAGAGGGCTGTGGTACTTTTCAGGGCAGCCCAGGTTCTTTGTTTTGAGCGTGAGTTCTTGGTTCCAGTGTAGAACCCTCAACCTACCAGCATAGCTCCCTCACTCTGCTGGCATAGACTTTCTAGGTTTCACCACTGACCTTTGTTTGAGCCCTCCCAGTGTGGACCCATAAAACAGACTGGCATGAATCCTTCTCGTGGGCTCTAGACCTCCAGTTGGACTGATAGGAGGCACTGTCACGAGGTCTAGGTTTTCATCTGCACTCATGCAGGACATTGCTGTGTGATCCAGGCCCTTGGCTGAATATTTTGAGTACTTAATGTTGTGGATAGATTTCCTGAACTTTCTGTGTTTAACTCTGGGTAACTATCATAAAATAATATTATAAATTCTGTGTCCTGATTCTAATTTTTCTCTTCACAACCCCTGTTTACAACAAGTAGTATGCATGTACATTACCAAACAAATATTCAAAAAAAAAAAAAAAAAAACAAAAAAAAAAACAGAAAAGGGACTCAGAGCAAAACTGTACCTATACGCAAACTTTATTTACTATAATACAGACATTAAAGATCAGAGAGATAAGGATATGTTCTTTAATTTATTAATAATTATCCTGAAACAATTGAGTTATCATAGAAAATGAAATTAGACCAATAATTCATGTATGCACAAAATCAATTCTAGGTGAATTAAAGACTTAAAGATGAATAATAAGCTATAAACTGTTAACAGACAAACCAGGAAACATTTATTACTCTTATAGTATACATACTATTAATATCTAGAAGTCACTAAGTAAAAGACAAATAACCATTGGAAAATTGCACAAAGAAATCAACAAGTATTTCATAGAATGGGATGATTAATCTGTTGTTAGTCACATAAAAAGTTATTTAATGCAATTAGTATTCAGAAAAACTCAAAACCATTATATCTTTTCACATGTAAAAGAAAGGAAAAATTAAACATTGAGCAGTGCTACTGACTAATTTGTATAAAGTGGAATTTTCACCTAGTCTGTGAAGGTGTATAAATGATATGACCTTTTGGACGGTGTGGGCTATCACTTACTAAAATTGAACATTTGCATATTCTTTTAATCAGCATATACACTATTGTGTGTCCTGTTGAATAGGGCCTGCAATTTTGTTTCTTATGTTCATATTAGCATTGCTTTGTATCATTGTAAGTAAAATAGATATGTGTATTTGTAATACTGTAAAATAAAATATTGATGTGTTAATATGTAATTTAATTTCAGCTGCATACATCATTATAGGTAAAAGATAAAAAATTCTCGACCAAAAAGCCACAAATTATACATGATGTTGTTTTCTATTTGTATGCATTTTAATTCAATACTATAATGTATAGTGTTTAATATACATGATGAAACTAAAGGCAAAATAGAAGAATGGTTAAATTTATATTCAGAAAGCAAAGCAAATTTGCTAGGCAGAGAGGGATTGGATTGAGAAGTTTCATGTTATTATCTATGTTCTATTGCTTTGTCTGATATGATGGCTGCATGGGAATTCATTGCATCACTGTTTTTTACATTGTAGTCCATGTGTTTTATACATTGTCATATGCATGGTATCTTTCACCAGAAAGCAAAGTGTGTCACTTATTCATTGCTTCATAGTAATCTAAGATGTATAATCTGCCATTGCATGGATGTTAAATTCCATAGAAAAGTTTTATTAATTCCAAAAGCTAAATATCTAATATAGATTAAAGATAAGCACTCAGAAACCACCCTACAGAATTATCACATTGTTCCATTGTAGATCTATGCAGAGGGAAATGACAATCAAGCTGGTTTGGGTTTTGAGTTTCAGTGTTTTCAGAGATTTCTTGTAGATGTGGCAGCTTGAGTTGAGCATTGAAGCCCTCAGAAGAATGTGTTATCCAAGAGAACAGTCCAGAGTGATGCATTCAAGGATGAGTCAAGAGCATACTGGAAGAAGATGTTCTAGAGAGAGAGTGCTTTTTAATGCATTTTGTTTATTTTTATTAGAACATTTTTGCAGTGCACTATTTTTATATCCCTTGTGCGGAGTCGGTACATGTAAGTAACACTTCTTAATGTTTTTCATCCCCTTTCCCTCCTTCCCCTCCATCTCTTGATCTCCTCTCTGTTTAAGAAAGATCTATCTCCCTTCTCTCTACTATCCATCTTTATTTCACTTTTTAGTTATAATTTGGGTTTCTCAAATAAGAGAAACCATGTGATATTTAAGCTTGTGTATTCAATTTATTTAACGTTATGATCTCAAGGTATGTCTATTTTCCCACAAATGATTCAAGTTTACCTTTCTTTATGGTGCAATAGTACTCCATTTTGTGTAAATATCACATTTTCTTAAAAAAAAAAAAAAAAAAAAAAAAAAAAAATTGACCCAAAGTTGGTAATTCACTGACATTTGCCATCTGATTGCTTAAGCCATTCAGCATAGGAATTAAAAAAATTAAAAAAAAAAAAAAGAACTATTAGATTACTGGGAGGTGTGAACATAGAAAGAACCTAGCTCTTCAGAATCTAGCTCCTTCTTCACACATAATATATTACTGTGGATGCAACACTAAATGGGAGCTACCAACGAGATTAAAAATTTTATAGCTCATTTTTTAACTTGATGTCACAAAGAGAGAGTAGTTCTGGTGACTAAAAAGTTGATTAGTTAGGAAACTTATGTTTTAAATTTAAACTGGTTGAACATCTTGAATAGATAAAAGGATTTTACAAATTCCATTCTATTCCTATCTCATCAGAGAAGGGGAAGAATTACTTAATAAAAAAGAGGAAATTATTTGAAAGAGAAACAGGAACTGAAAGGTTCAGAGGAGGCCCATATAAATCAGAAGTAGGCTCATGAAGAAGGCAAGAAGTTAAATAAGGAAAATGCTAGCCTTTCATGCATCCTATTTTAAGAAAAACCCACAAATGCTAAAATACCTTATTGAAAGGGTGGTGATTAGGCTATTGAGTATCCTAAGATTGAGAGGAGTTCAGTTTACAAAATTAAAGTCAAAAGACCTAAATATATTTAGACTAGAGAAAAATTTAGGGTACAAAAAATTTGCCCTTTAATTTATTCAAATAAACTTCAGGTATTTGAAGTATTTACAAGTCCAAAAGGAGACAGCCCTTTCAATAAATCAGTCTTGGGTCACCCCAATCTCGTAATTTCTGGAGTAATACAAGGAAGAACTTTCTGGCCAAAATGAAAGCCTAGTATTATGAATTTCCTTGGAGTAACGAGGTCTCTAAGACACAAATCATGGGCACAGATCATGTAGAGGTGAGGTCAGTCAATGGGTGGTATAATTTCTTCCAAACCAGAGATATTTTATCTCATTTTCAATGTTTTTTCTATATTTTTGGTGTTAATTCATAGCAGAATATTACATCCAGGGAATTGTTTAAATGTCGTTTTTGAAATGATTAAACTGTATTTTATTTTTAGAGTTTCACAGAAATATAAATTCAATGTGAACCCACAAATGATTTTTAAATCATTTGGGAAGTACAATTTCAATAGCAAAATGTCCTAAGACAGCAAAGACCTTTCGAGAAATTTTTAATAAATTAACTTAAGTTGCCGCAAAGGGCCGTAGAGTACTTTTAGTCACTACGGCTAACTCTAAAAAGACGGCCAGTGTCATTGTTATCATTCTTCCTTAGACAAAACAGTAACTTTGATACGATGTGGACACATAAGTCTTGTTAACGAGAATTTTAGGAGATGATAGAGGGAAAAAAGGTAAATATCCCAAGTAATACAATTTTGAATACTATAGAAAACACGAGATTTTCATGCATTAATCTACAGCCCCCTACAATGAGGTCTGAAATGTAAAGGCTTTACCAACAGTAACTACAAAAAAATTGTTTTAATCTCTATGTGACTTTAAGTACATAGCTGAAACAGTGAGTTTCTGAAAGATTGGACAAAATTTGACATACCATAGTGTAGAGATCATGACCTAAAGTCCAACTGCCCCGAAGCCAAATGTGTTTGTGTTCTCATTTGCAGAAGGCAGAAATCAATCAACTCATTCATGTCTTACATGCATTCAAGCTGTAGATTGAAAAGTTATCAGTGATTTGCTGGTTTGTACAGTGAGGTCCCTTCTTCTTTCACTGTTTGTAATTCAAGCACTGCTTTTCAGTATTTTAGGTAAAATGATTTGATTAAAATATCTTCTATTATTTGTATTTTAAAAACACCAGGTGATATTTTCCTTATGATGCCTTAAAGCTTTACATTGTTTGAGAATGCAAGCAGCCTGGCTTTCTCATCTCTTTTCCCAATTCCAAAAATGGCCATAAAGCTTTAGATATATTTTTGGAGGATAAATTCATAAATATAGCGATACCCAGTTGATAAAATTAACTTTGAACTGAAGGATATACAATGCTGAACACTTACATATCAATACACAATTTGCTTCTCAAACAGGTCATTACACAAAATTTTGCTTCGATTCACAAACCCCACATCAGGTGACAAACATCACCACAGCCATGACCTTCTCCTTAGTAGGATTGATAAGTCATTTTTATTGCTTCATTTAGCCTTAATTACCTCTAAAATGATCTATCTCCAAATACAGTCACATTATGTCATCAATGTACGAATTTTAGAAAGATACAATTCGTTGCCTAGCAGACATCAAGGAGGTAATATCTGGGGAAAGATCACAATGGGTCTTACAGATCACTGGAAAGATGTGGATAGATTATCTCTGGAATTCTTTACAAAAGGGGGTTTTATGATTCTGTGTTAGATCAGCGCATAGAAATTTTTCTTTCCATTGTTTCTGGATTTTTACCTACGGCTAAAAAGAGACAAAAGTTAAGGTACCCAAGTTGAACCTCAGGTGTCAACTTTGAGTACTGGTTTTGAATATAGTCAGAATAATTTGCCTGATTTTATGAATTGATTCTGTATTCCAAACCTTAGAATTAAAACTCCTTTTAATTTAACATGCAAATCGATGTAGAACTGTGCAAAACAGAATTCATAAAGCAACTCAAATGTGTGTTTAGGCTTTACTATAGGGGTCAAAGCAAGAAAATGGAAGCCAAGGGACATAAATTCTTTAAGAAGAGTTTTCGTATTATGCCAAAATTATATACTAAATGTATGCTGCTCAACTGGCTAGTTAAACTAAAAACAGATTGTGATTTTACTCAATTTAATTACACCAATGCTTACTGCATGCTTCTAAAGTATACTAATGGGTTAATAGATAATATACAAAGATGTCTAGTTGCCCCTATGAATAAACTATTCAGCACATATATGCCAAGGCTTTCACTAGGGCTCCCTTCCATTTAACCTGAAGTCAGTTTGCCCAGTAAAAGAAGCTAATTCAGTCTTCTTTCAGTGTCATTAACAAAAAATAAGGGGATCCTTAGAAGTAGTTACAGTCATACTGTGAATTATCAAGCCTGAATTAATTGTAAAAATGTTATAAGCAAGTATTGTTTCAGTCTTCTAATAGTGACTATTATTATTATTAGCGATTCACAGGGGTTTATCTCCAAACCAAATTCTTTAGATAAATTGTACTACCAAATATTCTATCCAGGGCAAGCCTATGAAGAAAAGGCTATGTCATTTAATCAAGACCTTAAAGGTCAGTCATCTAACTTCCTTTTACAGATGGAGGAAGCTACCTGGAAAGGTTAAAAAATGGCATGTGGAATAGACTTTATTTGCTTTCCTATACATTTCAAGTTTCTTCTTGAATAGTTCCAAACCTAGTCAAACAAACCATTAATACTTTTGCATATGACTTCTGCATCATCATAGGACTCACATTAAAAGTACTCTTTTTGTAAACTTCATCAATAAAGTGAAAATTTCAACCTTAGATTAAAGGGATTAACATTTTCTAAAAATAATAAAAGTTTCCCTTTGCTAGTTAGGTCTCTAAGCTATTTAATTAATGTATTTTTTAAACTCACACAAAGAAGACCATATGACCTTCTATCCTATTTCAGACACATTGTCTAAATCTGCCTTGAAACCTATAGAAGAATGACAGCTGAATTTTAAAAAATCAGCATTAGTTCATGTATTTCTCCAAATGTGGAAAATGCATGTAGTAGACTTGCATTGTTTATCTATACTAGACTGTATTACCAAGAGAATACTTAAAGAATAAGAGAGAAGGAGACCAGAAATCTTTGTGATAGTCCTGTGTACCTTGGGTGTCATTGTTTTACTGCAATCAGTGTATATAGTCACAGTTATAAGGTGCCTCTTACAACACTGCTGAGATGTAATCCAGAAGTAATATGAAAATTACCAAAGCTGACCCAATAAAGATAGATACAAAATTAGCAGTGGTGTACAGATAACTTTATGCCAGTTGCTAAAGCAACGTACAACTGATGGATAATGTAATAATGCACATTAACCCACACTTACACTAAATAAGTTCACAACATCATTAATATCTGTAGCAGCAGGGGCACTAAGCTGGCTGAGATAAACAAAGGTGTGGATGATGACCATACCTTAGGGAAAGTCCTAACACTTTATGACCTGAACAAAGTAGGACAGGGGAGAGGACACTGATTCCAGCTTAATTTGTTCCAGCTTTTAACAAACAGCTCCTGTAATTCTGTTTCATTACACAGCTGCTATATTTTACACACCTCTCTTCTTGAAAGTAATAGATATGTCTCTGTTTTTATAATTTATGGCCATAGATTCTTATGTCAGTGATCTTTTCACTTCTAATAGGTCATGATAATTCATCTTCACACAAGGACTGCGTCTTTGGTATACTTTTTTTTTTAATTTTTATTTCTTTTTCATTTTGCTTCCTTCTCAAACATGGTGAAAACCAGCTTCCATTAACCAGACACTTGCTTGTGTTCTCTGATCCATTGGGGTGGAGAGACAGGAAGGAGGAGAGAAGCACACCCACCTCTAGACAAAATTGTGAAGGCAGCTACCTCCCTTTTGAAATTCATCAATCTGGTTTCCAGGCAACCAGCTATGTAGCTAATTAAACCACCTACTATGATATTCCAAATTCGAGCTTTCTTTAAATGTTCTCATCAATATCTCCATAAAGGCCAGCTGATAATAATTTGGAAGTTGTTGCTAATTAGTTTGAGTCCTTCTGAGAGAAAATACTTGGTGAGAAAGAGCGATTCAAAAGATAAATTTTAGGCCTCATGACATATTCTGCATATAAAACAGAGATATCTTGATTCTGGGTTTAGTTTCCTTGAATTCAAATATTTCTTATCAGGCAGCAGCTCTGTCTTGTAGAGCTGATTCAACATATTGAAATCCATAGGTTCAGAGAGTGGTTTTAGAGTTCTCAAGGGTGTGCAACATCACTTAGTCAATATGCTTATTTTGTATTTGACAATTTTGGGCCAGGGACATAGCTCAGTGGCGTAGCATCTGCCTGGCAAGTACCAGATCCTGAGTTTGATTTTCATTTTTAAAAAAATGGAATTTAAGCAGTTTTTCAAAGTCAAATAGTATGAATTACATGAGCACAATGGTCCTGGAGTGTCTTTCAATATTATAGGGACATAAATACTTAGTCACTTCAAGATTTGTCAAAATTATAGCAGCACAATTTATAGCAGCTAAATCTTGGAAACAATCCAAATGCCCGTCAGTTGAAGAATGGATGAAAAAGATGAGGTACTTTTATACAATGAAGTATTACTCAGCAATAAAGAAGGATAAACTTGAGGCTTTTATAGGTAAATGGAGGCAACTTGAGACCATACTCATAAGTGAAATAAATCAAACTTGCATATGTAAATATTGTCTTCCCAGCATTAAAAAATCTGAAAGAGTAATAAGATCCAAAATATACAATAGATATTGTGATAATGAAAGGGAAAGAAAATGATCAAAAGAAAAGAACAACTGGGACAAAGGAAAGAATAGGAAGAAGGGAAAAGACTATGTAAATAGGGATACACACGTGTGTGTGTGTGTGTGTGTGTGTGTGTGCGTGTGTGTACAAGATAAATAACTATCCTACTAATCTCTGTTAGTTCATCAAAAAAAAAAAAAAAGCAGTTTGTGCTTTCATTGTTTGGTGGCCTGATCATTTTTTCATGCCTAGGTCTTGTAACCTGAGTAACTACTTTTAAGATAATGATATGTAATATATTAATGAGTGTTAATTTCCTATTATTTTTTGAAAATTTTTGTCATTTTTATCCTTTTCTGTTTGTTTTGCTTTTTAAAATCAAATTTTAAAAATGATGGGCTCAGGTTTTGAATTGCTGATCTTTGAATCTTTTTTCCAGCATTTATGGTTTTCTGATATTGGACCAAGTATTTACCTCGCTGTATCTGTTTCCTTCCTGAAAAATTGGATGAATTAATTCACTTCTTCATTGGGCCGATACAATGACTGAGAGGTTATTATAAAATAATAACTATAAAGAATCTATTATAGTGTGGAAAATTGCAAATGCCCGGTAGATATTATGTCATTTTTAAAAGAGTGACAGAAAAGTCAGTAGAGATTGTAAGTGGTTAAGCAGTGTTTTCTTTTTGTCTTCTTTCATCTTTCATTAAAAATCTGTCTTTCCTGGAAGGAAGTGGAAGAGAGTGAAGGGAAAAGGGATATATATATATATATATATGGAAAAAAAATTGAAATAAAGCATTTATGAATGCAAGTAAAGCAGATGCCTTCAAGTACCTCTATCTGGGTGGTATTCAGCACAACAGGTCTTCCAGAATAAGCCATCACCTGACTAGATTCCAGCTCTGTGATACTCACTAGGATCCCATTCAGTCTATGTCTGGATCTAAAAATTCTAAGTATAGGATTTCTCTATAAATGTCAGAGAGTGTATTAGTAGTTTGGGGAGTCCAGATTGTACCAAATACTTCAATAACAAGTAAAGAATCAGTTCTTAAAAGTCAGAGAGGGCCAGCAGTAATAACTCCATGACAGATTCTCAGTTTTGGTCTTAGTCCATTTCATACTGTACTAACATTAAGACTTGAGCCTGGGTAATTTATAAAAAATAAACATTTGTTCCTTTCTATTTTGGAGGCTGGGAAGTCCAAGTTTAAGGGGCCTGCATCTTGCAAGAACCTTTGTACTACATTATCCTATGGTACAAGGCAGAACAGCAAGACAGAGTAACACAAAAGACCATGAAAAAAGACAAAACTGAACATTCTTCATCTTTTAAAGACCTAATCTCAAAACTGTTACAATGGCAATCAAATTCAATATAAATTTGTAAGGCAAAAGCATTTAAACCATAGTAATCCCTAAGTCACAAGAAAAATGAAGTATATTATAATGACCTACAGAAGTTTTCATGTATAAAATAAATACTTATACTCGAAAAATAAAGAGATGGAGGTGACAGTAGTAGAACTCATGGAGGGGGCAGGTAAATGAGCTCTGTGAAAATTTTGCAACATAATGTAAATCTTTTTGATACAGTAGATCATAATGAGAGCATCTATTGAATCAGTTTGATTCAATACAATGATGAGCTCACTGTAAATTAATTTAACACTCATTGTGTAAATTTCAACCCTACCAATATTCAGAGTAATGAATATGACTTTGGCTAAAAGAACTACCCCTTCCAGTACCAATAATATCTCTAGTCAGTCTGTTAATGTAGGCTCCTCTGACGTCTACTTTCAGCCAATTACTGAAAGGGAAGTTGGTGCAGTGTCTCACTTAAGTCTGAATAATAGTGCTGGGGCAGATAATTTAGATCTAAAGCTTCTTAAGCCAGCTGCTTCATTAAGAGGTAAGCCAGTAACTGATATTTTTAATTTAACACTCTTTTCTGGAGATCCTCCATCAACTGGGATATGTGCCAGAATAAAACCCTCATAAAGAAATGAGTAGAACAGGCCTGAAACTGTGTAGTGAAGAAATAAAAGGAATTGATCTGGGGTTATTTTGCACAGTCCAAATGATTCACTTGGTAATCATCCAGTGCTAAACTTAAATTCACATGCTTTGAAAAGAAGGGATTAAGAGAATGTAAAAGGGGATAGGAGGGTTAGTAAATTCATGTAGACAGCAAAAGGGGGAGATGGCTGACAATAAGACATTCACTGAGGGAAAGAAGGATAAGAAGAAATTGGAAGGTATTGCTGTGTGGGAGCACAGATGGTTGTTCAGATGACTCATCTATTAAGAGTATATTGAGGACACATTGTCATTCTCTGCCCCATCCTAGTGCTGGACACATGTAGGTGATGTAGATGGAGATAAAACAATTGAAGAGAAAAACAATTTATTAATACAAGATGGGATGAAGAGAAAAACAATTTATTAATACAAGATGGGATTCATGAATGTGCTCTGGTCAATACACATAAACAGAAACATAATCACATAATTATCATTCAGAGAAGACAGAATAATATGAGTAGATTTAAATCTCTCTCTCTCTCTTTCTCTCTCTCTCTTTCCTTATGTACTTGCTAAAACACTTTTCATCATGTTTAATTGGTTGCATAGAATACAATTTCTGGTATATTGTAAGAATTAGCATTCATTAAAAGAAACAGCTGGGTCATTTTGTAGAAAGTATTCAAAAAATCTAAATACCATGGCAATCTAATACCAAACAAATCTATTTTAAAAGTTACATAAATAAGCTCTTCTCTGATTCAGAAACTTTGTATTAGTTTTTCTGTTCCTTGAATTCCTATTTTCATTTTGATTACCAAGAAAGTGGTACATTAATATAGCCTATTTTATGTTTGCTTTCCCTGTCACAAAAATATGAATCCACATTTTTATTTCTATTACATTTCTCTTAACTCTAACAGTTATGAATCTGACTCACCAAATCACACCATATGGTATTACTTATTACGGATAAAAGACAACTATTAGAAACAATTTCTAAATGTTATAAGTTCGGTTACCCTTTTCAATTAGTATGCATATCATAAACAATGCAACTCATTGGTAAAATAGTACTGGAATCACTATTAATCTTATTCCTATTTCTTGCTTGCTTTAAAAATCTATATGCTGATGCAGGGCTCCATGGATCACTTCTGAAATCTTAGCACTCAGACTAAGCAGGAAAATTCTAAATTCATAAGGCAACTAAGGGAGACTCTGGTCTCAAAATTAAGGAAAAAATTTTAAATAATACAAATATACACACTGAGAAAAATTTTCTCTATAAATAAAACATAACTAGAAGAATTTTTTTCTTGGTAACAACACTCAATTCTTTGAACATTTTACAAGGTGACATGTCAAAAATTACATTGGTAGTCTTTTGTCATATTTAATGATCAATCAGCAAACAACTCAATCAGGTCTTTCTTTGATTTTGTTGAATGGAATGTATAAATTTAAAACGCTTGTTAGTCATTAGAAATTTTTACTTTCACTGTTATTCAGAAAAAGATTTACTAACAAAAATTATTCTTTAAACCCATTCCTTTTCTAGTTGGAGATAGCTTATCTGACCTGATACACAAAATTTAAAAAGTGCTTTGTGCAACTCAGTGTTTTAAATAGAATTTTATCAAAAGTATGGAGCAGATCATTTATTTCGTTCTTTTTTGGAAAAGCTCTATGGCTTATTTGTATGAATTGTAGGAGGTACAGTATTTGTTTTTAAACCAATCATTCAAATAACAATTTCCAACACAATATTCAGATTTCATCATTCAATCAAAGTAAACATGTTACTATTCACAGTTATGACAAGCATCTATCAAACTTCTGAAGTCTTCAGTTTACTAGAAAAATATATAGTAGAAGCTAAATGTATAAGGTATCAGACCTTGTGAGAAGTTTGTTAATGGACAAAATAAGCCATTGAGTATTGCTGTCCAATGTACTCTTGTTTATTTCCCTTGGTAGCTCACTGAAGACAGACACATTCTTTAACAAAAGACAGGTAGGAAATGAACTGAGTCAAGCAGGTAAAAGGAAATTGCCACCATTTCCACTGTTCCATAATGATAACAAAAATAAAATAAATTTGAATTAAGACATCCAAATGTATTCCAAACTATTCTAGTCTATTAATAGAAATACATATATATATGTGTGTGTGTGTGTGTGTGTGTGTGTGTATACATATCACAAAACATGACCTTCATTCTCTCTGCATAGATGTTCTTTTTTGAGTGTCCGTGTCCATAAGGTAATAAAAGAAGTGCTAATATATCATCTTTATAATATATAATTTAATCATCAAAACACAATAATGTTCATGTTTTCCAGAAAGAATGCTTACAATGTGTAAAGTATCTTCCCATCAATCTGTGAAGGTCCAATCAAAAACGAGAAGCTTTGACAATGAGGATTTCACAATAAATCATTTTTAATACAGTGAATTGGGCATTAATTAGGAGAACTACGAATTCATATAGGAAAGGGAGAAGTGAATAAAATATAAGGAAAAATACGATTGGACGAACAAGGGGAAAAGCCAAGAATAGGAACTGCCTAGCAAGAATTTCAATCATGGTATCTAAAGGGGGGAGAGAGACAGAGAGAGAGAGAGGAGAGAGAGAGAGAGACAGAGAGAGGGGGGGCAGGCACATCTTTTCTTAACTCATCATGGAACTATCTAAAACTACTTGCTTTGTGTGAAATGGTGGCAGAAGTCAGAAAGCAAGGAGGCAGGAATCTGTAGTTTCTTCCAATACAGAAGAGCAGGTAAAAAGTGGAAAATTAGCCAGGAAGCTGGTAATTAGCAGGCAAAACTTGCATTATTTCATTTGGTTGTCAACAATTGTATAAGATCATCAATCATCAATATTTTGCAAATACTCTCTTATAATGCTTTTTCTAAAACTATAACATTATTGGAGCTTAAAAAGTTCTAGCTGCCAAGAAGAATTGGATCTGATCATCAAACTTGAGATTCTTTCCCAGGAATTTTTCAAGAACAACACAGAATTTTGTATGCCATGTCACTCTTTCAGATTTAGACTTATGAGGAGAAATATATGTTTGTATCTGTTTAAAATAAGGAATACCAACTGCAAGAAATGAATGTAACTGCATTGAAGTTGTCAGTAAGCCATATTAAAATTCTTCACGCTTCTTAAAAATCAATACTTCCAACTATATAAGTAGTAATTAAGTGTATGATAAACATTTATAGTGTTAAAGAACTTCGTGCCAAGACTCTTGCTTGCTTTCTCAGCAGACAAAGTAAAATCCAGTTTCACTAATGACTGAATGCCGCCTGGCATCGTAACTAGGCTATAGGCACAAAAGTAAATTCTCATGGGTATTCCCTGAAATAATATTAAGGAGGTTTACTATGAAAATGGAGTAGGCACTGTTTCTTATACAGAGAGAGTTGTATCACTTTTCTCTGCAGGAGAATGGCATAGTCTAGAAAAGAAGAAACAATATTAACCTTAAGATTTCTAAAAGAGGAATCTGTGTGCATCCAAAATTTGTGCATCTATCTGTATGTGTGTTTGCATGTATGTGTTGTGGCTGTGTTTTAACTGTGATGTGCTATTTCATTATCAACACATATATATTCCATATTGTAGAACTCCTTTGCTCATATCACATATTTTATTTTGACTTGAAATTGGAAACCTTGATTTCTTCTTCAGACAGGAAAACTAAACAGTAAACATTAGATAGCTATCCCTTCTCAATTCTGGCACAGTATGCTATAGACAGACCCCAGCCAATTTTACTGTGCATAAAATGATTCTCTGTTCCGTACCCCCAAGAGTTGTTAGCAGCTTGTATGCATATGATTCAGTTTCTTACCAATCCAACCCTTGCACAACAGGAGAATCAGAGAGCAGAATCACTGATGTTCAGAATCATTACCTGAAGTACATTCAGTGCTGTCCGATTTTGATACTCATGACCTGACAGTCAGTAGAGGTTGAGCAGAGAGTGAGACAAACACTACCTCAGTCTATTGTGATCCTTTTACAAAGAATAACTATTATCAGAAGAGGCCAAGCTTCTACAGAAAACAAAGTCCAAAATTTTCACACTGGTGGATGGACCAAGGCATGGTTTTTACAATCTGGGAAAAGAATTTGAAGCATTTCCTGTACGTCAGACACCTGTGAGAAGGGAAAACAATTGTGAGACATGCCTAGCCAATTTCTTGCAAAGTCATCTAGGAATGATTGGTAGTGTCATTGGCAATGATAATAGCATTTTACCTAAATGACAGAAGGAAGCAAAATATGAAACACTCTTTCCTTTTGTAATTAGCAATATTACTTGTGGCTACATATTTTTTTTTTCATTTGCCATGAACACATCATGCTTTGTGGCCCATTATAAGTTTTCAGCCAGATTTCATTAACTGAGATGGATACCTATGGTCAGTTAAATTTATTCTACATGGGTCAAACCAAGTTATTTTTGGTGTTTGTTTTTTCATTACTGTTAACAAATTACTACAAACATTAATGGCTCAAAATAGTGTGAGTTTATTGTGTCCTAGTTTCTGTGGATCAAGAATCAAGTGAGGTTAGCAAGATCCTCTTAGGGCCTCACAGATCCAGCTCGGTGTGCCAGCCAGACTGTTACTCATCTGAAACTTGGATTCTCTCCCAAAGTCACATATTCTAGGCAGAATTCACTGGTGGTGGTGGGATTGTGTGACTGGGGCCTGTTGCTTGACAGGACCTGTTGTCTGCACAGGACCATTCTCAATTCCCAGACTGCGCTCAGATTTTTAGCACATTACCAAACCTCTTCTTACAACAAAGCCATTTGCCTCCTTTCAGGTCAGCAAGACAGAATCTGTCTGACATTTTGCCTGGGAGCTCACCTGAGTGGGTTAAGGATACATTTATTAATTTTATCCTTGATTTAGTCAAAATAAATCAGTAAATAACTTAGCCATGGGAGTGTTGAGTGATTGCATTCGCAGGGAGTGCTGACACTCCAGGGGAGAGAACCGTAGGGAATGTAGGAATCAAAGCCAGCTCCAGTAGGTTAGCTTAGCATTCCACTCACCGCAGCCAACCTCAGTTCCTTTTGTACACTGTGTATCTTACCTGTTATGAGAATATCCCTGAATGATTCACATGACTATGTATTTCAAATAAAATTTTTGACTGGATGATATATCGTAAGTGTCTATAAATATGACTTTACATAAAATTTGACACTATTATAAACATCATAATAACATCTGAATATATTAACATTGAAATACAGTTGACCTACACTTTATGCACAGTCTGGATTACATGGGATATAAATAAGGATGAATGTAAGATTCTAGCTACATCTTTCATTTTTTCCATGAACATAGAAATTATATTACTTATCACGTTTAACACATGCTATCTAAAACTCAAGAATGAGATCTAATATTGTGAATGTGTAAGTGTTCACTATCTGTCATCCTTGGTTGTAAGTACGTTTATTTAGGGCAAGTAATTAATACATAGTAAGTACCTGGATTTAGTTCAAAGACTAAGAACAGAACTGTAAATTTAATTCAGAGGGTTAAATCCTTAATGAAACTATAGTACCTGCTACATTAGGACAGACATTGGCTTGGTCTGAATACTTAAATTTTTGACCTTTTACTTGAAATTTTTGCAACTAAAAAAAAAAGTTAAATGGTAACGTGTCATGTGTGAAACTAACTATTTTACATTCAGTGACTTCTCCGTTTGGCCCACACAAATAACACTTACCAAAATGAACAATATTTTTGAAGAATAAGTCTTATGGAATAAACAGACTGATGTCCTTCTAACAACTGAAAGACTTTCTTGAACTAGGCCATTGGGTAGATCCTAAGCCTGCAATAGTATGAATATAGGCTTTTCTTTTTCATGAAATATTTATTGCATCTTCTTGGGAAAAACAAGAGGAAAGAAGTAATTATAATTATAACTATTCTTCCCCAAAAAAGAGGAAAAAACAGGTAGTTGGCTATTTGCAGTCAAGAGAAATTAATTAGCATTTTTTAAATAGGCAAGAGTAGTCTTGGAAGAGAATCCAGGTATCTGAAACTAGTACTGGCTGCCAAGAAATTTCTAATAGTAGAATGGATTTTCTTTACTGTGTGTACTTTTTAGGATAATTTAAGCTCTACTCTCAGAGACTGATAAACAAAGTTTCCTATAAAAGTTTGCTAGGGTAAAATTGCTAAAATGCTGCATGTTGGCTCTAAATAAATGATATTTAAACATTTTTTTCAGTACTTTTACTTCTGAATTAAAAGGAAAATACATTTTAGAGGGTACTTTTTTTATTCCTTTAAACTAAGTGCTCCTTATAATACAAGACAGCACTCAGTGATCCATGCAGACTTCCATTTATAATATTAATAGAAGACATGTTCCATGCTAATCCATCTCATTAATATTAAAGCAAGAACTCCAAGACTGGTGAGCACTTAATCATTTGCAATTAGCACCTAACTGTTAATTCTATGGAGGGCTCTTAGGGAAAGAAGCCGGAGAAGTAGCTACCGTTTGCTAAATGTTAGTTGATTTAATGTAGAATATTTAATTCTGGGAAAACTCTATAATTAGAGCAATTCATGTAGCTAGACAAGTTTAACTGATCAGTGAAAAATAAAAGAGTCCCCAAATGAGAGCACCCACAAGTTATACATTTTGAAAAGGTCCGTGACACAGTCATTTTGTTAATATATTTTATTGGGTTCTATGCACATCTAGACCAATGAACTGAACTGAGGTGAACAAACTTCCCAGATCAAGCTACACAGATCCCCTCAAATCCAATTAGCAGAATGGAAAGGTTGTCTGGTTTTGCTCCAACTAGAGCAGCTTGCTTCCTCACTATCATCTCGACCTAGAAATAAAAATAAAAAGGGGAAGAAGAATACCTATAAGCATCTCACTTGAAGGATCAATATAAGCTCTAAGGCCTAGAATGAAAGAGCTCTATGCCAGTGACTCAGAGCTCAACCAGGCTTTACACTGTGGTGCTGAACCTCTGAATCCATTCTGCATTTATTCTGCCATGTGATCACCACTCTTTTCCAGATTTGAAATTTGCCTCTTCTATGGGAGCAAATCTTATTTTCAGTCATTTGTTGAAAACTCTTATGTAGCATCCAAAGCTTTATGAGACTCGATGAGGAAGCACTGAAGAATTAACCGCTAGGTAGATGCACTTGAGGAAAAGAGATTTGTATCTGTTTGCGTTGTCTCATTGACCCACTTTCTCTTAAGGCTGCTTTGAGCACCAGTTTTTTGTTCCGTTGAAGAAAAGCTGAGGTTGGCAGAGTCCCACGAAAGCAGCAGGAATCCATGAAACGAGCTGATGACAGACCTGTCCATCACTTCTGTGAATGCCATTTACTCAATTAAGAATGATGGAGTGTCCCCAGGACACACCACACCAAATGTTGACTGTGGCAACCTTTAATACCAGTTCTACTGCCAAGTATAGCAAATTAACCAGATAACTAAGCACAATTCTGACAGTTCCTAATTGCTGGGAAATTTGAGACCTTTGAAACCTATGTCTATCCATGATTTTTAAAAATCTTTATCCTGCTACCTCACATGGTCCATCTACCCTTTTACACTGAATAGTGTGTGGAAATGTAAGGAGTCGCTCTTCTTCTTTTCAGGGTATGTTATTGTTTTTGTTATTGTTATTGTTATTGTTATTGTTATTGTTATTGTAGCTGTCCTTTTCCTAGACTTAAACTTGTATTCCCTAGAACTCTGACTCTGCCTCCGTTCAGGTTTGATGACAAGGCCATCTGCTACCTTTGCCAAACGTTGGGCTCTTATTTCACAGCCGTTCTCCAGATGTGTGGGGGCACTGCATCTGGATAGCCACTACATATGGCATGGAGAAATTTGTTTTCAGCCTTCTGCCTTACAATATACCATAATCCTCACCATCTGTATTGAAGTGCTTCAATTTTTAAGGATTTGGATGAAAGAACATGGGCAAAGCAATAAAAGTTATCACCATCAGATTCCTACTAGTCATTAGGCTCCCTCAGGGTACAGCTGGACCAATAGCTAAACTCACACACAGAGGAACTAAATTCACACGTAGAAAAATAAATGGTATGTAGATGGTACCTGAAAACATATTTCCTCACAGAGACTGAATTTTGAGGTTCTAGACTCTACTGGAGACATTCTGAGAGAGCCCATTCATTCATTCATTCCACTGATTTGGAGAATTCTTGAGAGATTCCATGATCAAGAGCAATTTATACCAGGAATAGGAGTGCAGATTACAATGTATGTCTAGAAGATTCAATTTTGTCTGTACAATCTACTTGCAAATTTCCCTACACAAGTTACTAAACTTATTCAGACAACATTCTCATCTGTAAAATTAGAATAATAATAATGCTTACACAGTAGGTTCTATGAGTATTCCTAACACTTCACACATAACACATTATCAAGCACATCAAAAATCCCCTAAGAAATGGCAACTATTAAAATTTCTAGAACTAAGTAAACAGGTGTTTTCTCTGATTGGTTTACTTAGTATTTGATAAGCCTGTAAATCTTAAAAATTCTTTGATAAACAAAAATAGGAAATAGTTGGATTTTAAAGCACTTCTCCATGGGAGCTGCAAAAAAAAAGTGAACAGATATCAGCCAAGTAAGTAAGAAGAGTTGTCATTAGGCAGGAAAGTAAGCTTGTTTTGAATTAACCCCTATTATGAAATCAAGAACCGAATCATAGCACGGATGTGTTTGCTCAGATTTTGTTGTTGATGTGTCTACTGTTTCTCAAATAAGTCACTAGCCCATAACTCATCCAGTGTGCATATAGAAAATGAATAAAATTATGTTATTTCTTTCTAATATTTTATAATAAAAATGCATAATGAGGGAAGGATCTATAAACCAGAGTTTGAATTCCAGTTTAACTAACATTAGCAGTAGAATATTAAGCAAATATTATATAGCTTATTAAGGCTTCAATGATCACATCTACAAAGTGGAGGAAATAATGGCTATCAGGATTGATCACTCAAACAGGAAAACAATTCTCCTAAAACACCTGTTTATTTGGGGGAACAGAATGACTTTTCACAATCACTATTCATAATAATTCTATTAGTTATCTTAGCATTTTGACTAAGATCAAGTGTAATATTTGTATTAGTTTTCTACTGCTGTGTAATAGCAACTAATAGCACCCCAGTTCTGCAGGTCATCAGTGCATGGGTGTAGTAAAGTTCTCTGCTCCCAGTTTTACAAGACCTTTCTGCTCATGTGATTGCTGCTGGAGGACCAAGGTCTCCAATTCCCTGGTGGCTTTCACAGTGGAACTACTTTTAGTGCTTAGAGTACACCTGCATTCCTTGACATGTAATTCCTTCCATCTTTAGAGCCAAAACCAGAAAAGCATCATTACTTTGAATTTCTCTTTACAAGAAGAAGCTCATCTTTCTTATCACCTCACCTGATTTGACTAGGCCCATGGAATTTAATCAATTTTTCCTACTCAATGACTTGGGACATTAAACAGATTTACAAAATTTCCTTACAATACCACACAGATTAGTATTTGATGGATTAGCTGGTGGGAATGTTTGTATAGGCATTAGCATGCAAAATTTGAAACATCTTAGAATTGTATCTCCTACAATAATGTTGTTCTAAATGATCCTTAAAAAAAAAAAAAAAAAAAAAAAGCAATCTTTGACACAATTGTGGTTCCAAAGTTGTGGTTGACTTGCCCAGGGTATTCAGCTTAGAAATGTTTCTCACTGGAACGTTTGCAGGGTATATTCAGTGATGATTAGACACATTTTTGATTGTTATAAATGAAGAACAGCCTGGAAAAATTTAACCTGGCCCTAGATAACATTTTATTGATAAACAAGAAGGAGACCAAAGGCAATCTCTGCCAGAGATAATAATCGTTCATGCCAGGCGAATCTCTGGAACCCTGTTGGACTGTAGTGGAAAAGGTCTTTGCCAACTTCTATACATACAAATCTGTACCAATCAGAAGCTTTCACTTTAGTATAACATTTCTCAAACTCAGCAATACTCACGTGTTAGGGAAAATAATTCCTCACTTGTGGGCTATCCTGATCATGATAAGATATTTCCCACCATCCCTGGCTTATGTCTTCTAAATGTGAATAGTGTTGTAACTCTCTTCCCTGGAGTCATGGCAAACAAAAGTTTCTTTGAGGGAGGGAAACCACTGCTTTAGAAAGAAGTCTAAGGCTTCTCTCAATTCTTCCTTTTCCATAGGCTTAAAGGCAGATACAATGTCTACTGCCATAGCTGTTCAGAAACCACTCTTTGGAAGCCAAATGTTCTGCATGCTGAAGCCTCATCCTTGACCACAAGGCCTGACCCACTCACACCTAAACTGGTATAAGAATGAGCATGTTTAAATCATGCTATTTTGGAGTTCTCTGTAATTGTAGCTGGATTTTTATGCTAACTCATGACATACAGTAGCTACTGGGAACCACTTTTATAGAGCTTATAAGTGTTACACAGTCTGCCTGTTAAATTCTTGTAGTTCTGTTGCCTTTTTTTTTTTTTTTTTTTTGTTATGCGGCACATCATCCTTACAATATAGCTTGTCCCCAAAGAGGCAGTACTTACAATGAGAAGCTGTGCTTGATTCTTCAGTAAATACATGCTTTATTTTACCATGTTCTAGAAACCTGAATGGAGGTTGCCCTTGTAAACATTTGTTTCACAAGCAAACACATCCAAATTGAAATGTTTCTTTTCACAGTGGTAGAGAAATATCCATTTGTGTTCACGCCATGAGGGACTGCAGAATGCTTTTGTAAATGTTTCCTAGGGCTGCTGGTCACTCCAGGCCAATCTCTCACCACCCACCACCCACACATTTCCTTAAAAGGAAAGAACTTCCAGGAAACACAGCCAAGAGTTCAGGGGTTGCCAGGGGGGTGATCACCAAAATGATCCTGCATCCGAAGCAGTTCAGATCTTAATTTGTTATCAAAACTACTTTTGCGGGTACATGCAATCTCTGTTTGCATGAGCATAAATGCAAAGAAACTGCATTAATGTTTTCAAGTCATTCCTCCATAATGTTACCAAATAATATAGTGATCTTTAGAAATTACTTTTATATCACCTAATTTTTTTCAAACCATCAAATGATGTTTTTACTTGCTGCTTTTATTTTTAATTTTTTTGTAGTAACATTCAACATAGCAGGTATAATTACCTTTGATATATTTTTGGACTCTTTAGGCTGACTGTGTGTGTACCCTGAGAACGTGGCTGGATGATTCCCGTCCCATATCCACCTGCTGAAATATTACCCAACTTCCGAGACTTTCTTCTTAAATAACTGCAAATGTCAAATGTCCTGTCATTTGCACAACTCCTTAATGAAGAAAATGGCGCAAGTGTGAGAGTGTGGGGGTATGTGCATGTGTGTGTGTGTATGTGGGGGGGGGTGTTAAAATAATGTAGATTTGAAATGCATTACATGTATGTATCCATCATCTATGGGGGAGAGTCCTTGATGGTTAATGTGTCACCCTGGCTTGAGAACATCTGATTGGGCAAAGGGTTGCTATAGAAATCAAAAACAACCATTTGCATAGACACTGAGAAACTACCATGAAAACATCATGACTGAGTCCTCCGCCCACTATTGGATGGTGGCAAACTACCCAAATTGAACTTTCTTTTTGGGAAGAATAAATACAATAGAGTAAGTCAGTCACTTTCAGAATGTTATATTCAGAATAAACCTGATGAACACCACTTTTCTCGAAGGCACTGGCTTAAGCAAACACAAGGCTGAAAGGACCATATCCCTTTTCACAGTCTACATCAGGCACAAAATACCAGAAAACTCAAATTATCAAAACATGATTATCTTTCTTTAAACATGTAAGCAAACTAATGTGTAGATAAGCACTTTAACATTCATTTCTGTCACCTATGAAAAGCATACTTAAAATCAGAATTTAGAAAATAATAGCATTTATTTGACATTTACTCCAGGACTTATATTACGTTTACCTTATAAATTTTGCAGCTGAATGATGACAGTTGTATTCATTTAACTGCAGAAGAAACTGAGGCAAAGGAATGTGATTGTGGAGAGGGCAGATTCCCAAGATGACTTGGCTGGTATGGGCAGAGATGGGATTTAAACCAAGCAATCTCAGAAAAATAAATATCAACACAAATTTAGAATACGTTCTGCAAAAATTCCTGAAAAGGTTAAGAACAAGTGAATTACCTTAAACATGTAAATCGTGTGGGTAAAAATGGATGACACAATCAAGTACATAAACAAATGAGACTTCTACTTAGTTTTCCTGAGACAAGTGGCTTCCCTGTTTCTGGAGCCTTAATAGGAAGATCTCAATGGAAGGTGTCATGGTAGACCATGGAGGCAGAAAAGCATAGCAGAGCTTTATTTATTTATTGCAAGTTCAGGCCCCTCAGACATCTGGTCTGCACCTTATTCACAGCCAGCATGAGCAGAGATGAAAGGAACTAAGTATTGTAGATCTCTGCTCTTACCTCATTCTTATGGTCTGAAGGGAGAAAATCTATTTATTTAACTTTCTGTTATCACGGGCATAGATGTGCTTGGACTTTGAAAGCTGATTCCACAACTTGCTACCTATGAAGACTAGGAGAAATTTTCTGAACCTGATGTACTTCATGTTTGATGGTGTGAAAAACGTTTGTAATAAGTAAGTAATAATTCAATAATAACTAAAATTAAATAAAATAAGGTTTAAGGTACTCATCAAGTCAGAGCTTCCATAACGGTGAGGTGTATGCCACCAGTAGAAGTAGCAATAGAGTCTAAATTCTATTTCTGCTGCCAGTTTAGTCAGGATGGTAGATTCCTATAGCCTTAGAAGCATTTAGTAGCTGTTAATTAAAATCGTTTCACCACAGTGTTTTTTAAAATGGCTCTAGTCTTTACTGTCATTGAGCCAGATGTTTTGAAATGCTGCCTCTGACTATCAGTTTTTCCATCTCTTGTTAAGTAGAAGTTTGTAATAACGTGGGGTTTGACTTGCTTGCTTTCTTTTGCATTATCACAACATAAGAAAGAAGGAATTAGACAAGGATAATGGTTCTAAAATTTGAATTGTTTACTTATTCTCAAGGTATGATAATTTCTGAAATAATGTTTCTGAAACTGTTATTCAGTCATAGGCCTGAACTATTTTTTATTCTAATACAATGGGTGTGATTTCCAACCACCTTGCTACAAAAAAAAATTAAAACACTCAGTTCTGCAGAAGATGTTGACTATTTTGAGTATGTTTCCTGAATCAGCATACTATTTCTTAATCAGTCAGCTGCCTTAAATAACTCAAAGAAAAAACATAAATCTAGACAGCCAACATATCCACCTTTTACTTCTGGTGTTCCTACATGAAAGGCCATATAGTTTAAAATATTGTTACTGTTTAGCTCAGCTTTGAAAATTAAGAGAAGAATAATGGAATCTTTCCATTCTGATGGTCACTGAGGCAACCACTCCAGGTATCTCTTATATCATAAGGAGAGGTGTGGCAGGACAAGGCTAAAGGCAGGCCAGGATCCTATACAAAGACTGTGATGTGAGTCAAATACCTCAAAAAGAAGAGCAAAGTGAGAGTAGAGGAATATTGAGTTGGCCAATTGAAAGCTGTGCTGTTTCTAAGCAGCCCTGTGTACTCCCAAGCCAGTGTCATGTCAGTCTCAGACTGGCTGCTTGTAAGAACATATGGCAACACAGTGGTTAGGAACAGGTGCTCTGGGACTGAAATCTCTGGGTGTGGGTGTCATCCTTAAGAGCTATTTATCCTTTCATGATTTTTTTATTCTCTTTATACTTAAGTTTTCACGTGTATAAATAGAAATGGTGGAATCACCTACTCGAAGTTCTTAGAAAGATGAAATGCAGATACACACAAGACAGAGCAATATCTGGCAAATCATATGCGTATCAGCATATGTATAAAAGCAAAAAAATGTTAGTTATTATCCCCCTGACTCAATAACCTTATGCACATATTTCAGCATTACTTGCCTGTTGCAATGCCTGCTGCTTTTAGTATCCTGGTGGTTGGTTTGTTGCAGTCTTGAAAGGACATATGTAATTGTCAGTTTAGAGGCTAAAAAATAGTACAAGGGTAAAAGATGCAAATATATATCTAAACCTCAATAGTTAAGTATTCTGCTCATCTTCAGATTACAGTCATGCATAATAGACTACTTTTGTCAAGAACAAAATAATTTGGATTATATTGTCATTACATTTTTATTTTTTTTTATTTTAAAGAGAATAAAACCAAGCCAAAAATAAATAAATAAAACCAAGCCCATCAAAACAAACCAGTGTAAGTGACACATAACTTCAAAACAATACAAAATCAACAATGGTTACGTCATGTCTCTTGTTATCTTCCAAAGAGCTGCAGATATTTTCAGACATAGTAAAAAATCAAACAAAACAGAACAGAATAGAGTCAGGAAAAACAAAAAAATAAATGTAATAAGGGACTTCAAAGCAAGACAATAGTGAATCCAAAATGGCTATCATAAGATATCTTGCTATCTTTAAAATACCTGCCCTTGCCATCTGATATAACAAAACCAAACCAAACAAAACAGAGAATAAAACCCAACCCATCACAATGACAATGATACAGGACTTCAAAATAAGATAATAGGGAATTAGCAATGGCTAACACCTTCAGAAGGAGACTCCCCCCGGATGCCACACTGCATACTGTTATCATCTGAATAGATGATCAGACCACTGGCCCTAGACTTGCAAGGTCAGTGAAACACCAAACACCACAAGCATCAAGTTGCATTTCACCTGAATAGCTATTGTCACAGCCTGTGTTGCTCCAGTTCAGCTGGTCACTTTATAGGGGAAGGAGGACTCTTCTTGTTTCATGGCTCTAGTACCAGCAGGGGCTGGGGTCTGGCTGTCCCCCCACACTGGTGGTGCTCCTCACTCATTAACAGGGAGAGCTTGCTTCCTAGTGAATTCTGGTTCTCTTCCCCTGCAGTCTACAAATGATGCTGACTCATGGGGAAAGGCTAGGGTGTGGCTATGTCAATGTTTTTATCACCTCAAATATCTGCACAAATTGCCAAGCTTTTCATCTAGTGATTCCTTTGTGTTCAGACACAAGCTTTGTGTTGTTTTTGATTGTTTATTTGTTGTGATGCTGAGGATTAAGCCAGAATCTCACAAACAGCAGACAATTTCTCTATCACTGGTCCTTACCTTTATGACTGATATATTGTCCCTTCTGAAGGATCCCCAGCTTTTGCTTAAAGTGCTGTTTTCTAGGATGATTAAAGGTGAAATAGTAACAAAATGCAGGAGTGAAAGGAGCAAAGAGTAGCATAGGAATACATATTGAAACAATAGAAAATTATGGCAAACCCTTGCCTCTTTGAACCTCAGCTTGCCAGTGAACCAGGATGAGTCTTATTTATATTGCAAACTTTTCTTCTATTAAATTTTATTAAATATCTCATGCCACAGCAGTTTTTCTTCTTTTCAATTCTCTAGTTCAGAGGGATGAGTCTATAAACACAGATGAAAGTAACACTGATGTTAGAGTAAATGTTTAATGCCTTAAAAGTACACTAAAGTCAGAATACTACATAAAATAGAGTTTTATTTCTTTCTCACCTAAGTCTCGGGGTGTGTAATACACAGTTGGTGGGGTAACCCTTTTATCTGCAACACAGGGCTACCAGTATTGTTTCAGGAATCTCCATTTTATAGACATTAGGAAGAGATGAAAAGATAGTACATAACACATAGAAAGAGACAATTAAGAAGTTGTATATATCACTTCTGTTTCCATCATCCTGATCAGAAAGGTCAAATCTAGCTAAAAAGTTGACAAAAAATATAGTCTGTAGATTTTAACGCTAATAAAGAAGAAAAAAATAGAAGGGCTCAAGCATAAGGACATGATTACTAATGTCCTCGAGTCACCTTTATAAGAAAAATTTATGTCAATAACTGATAGTAGGAAGTTCCTTGGGCATTGTGGGAGGGCATCTGTCACAGATTTTGTTAGTGAACATTGCCACTGTTATGAAACTTGTACCTCTCTAATAATACAACCATTGGTTTTGCTTCCTGTTTCATGACTACCAATATGAACATGCTCCTAGAATTGTACAATGCAGCAATACCAGTAAGCTAATTTTTATTAAATTAATTTTGTTTTTACATTCACGATTGGTATTAAATGACAGTTCAGGAAATAGCTCAAAGAAATAAGTCAGTGTCTTCATGCTTTTTCTTTTTGTCTTTTTCATTTTCATCGGTACCGGGGATGGAACTCACGACCATCAGCTTGCAAGGCAGGTGCTTACGCCGCTGAGCTAAATCCCCAGCCCCTCTTCATGCTTTTGGAGAAGCAAGTTGAGGATAGTACTAAGATGAAGTTGACTTAATCTTTTAATACTCCACAAAAATTCTTCTGAGAAACTTTTCCTAGGTCTCAGTGTTGGTAAAATTTTCTTTCTGACAATTTCTTCTCCAGAAAAAATGTTAATCATTTAACCATTTGTTTTGGTTACTAGGAAACTCAGAGCATACTCTAAAGCCTACTTTCATAAATGTATAGAACAGGTGTGTCAATTTGTTCTCTTTTAATTCTACATTATTTATCTTCACTCATTTAAATTTGTGTATGTTTCTATAATTCAGCCCATGGGATGATATGTTTATATAAACATAAATGCTGAAAATTTCATCACTGTACAGCACTCTGAAATTCTGTTACATTCTAAACTATATAATCGTTTACAGAATAGACATATTTGAAGGCAACAATTTTTACTTTAAAGCATCTTCAAATTCTTAAATGATAAGAAATGTATTAATAAGTATGATTATTCCTCTACAAAAAGACATAAATGTGAAACTGCAAATCGGCTAATTAAGAACTTAGTTTACTGTTTATAAACAACTGCTATCAATTTCACTTGTGCTTAGCTAAGAAAAGGCAACACTTGCTTGTGGTACTATATCTCCAAGAGATTTGAAAGCTAAAAAGGATTTTGCTTATGATAGAAAACTGAAACGCCCGTAGTGACTCTAACCTTTTTTAATTATAAGAGCAAAAAGATAGATCACTTTGGAGGGAAACTGGCAGCTCACAATGCAAGTTTTGAAGACCTTGCCTGTGATTACCTACCTATACCTCTGGCAGAAAAACCTCTTCTGACCCTGTGGGTCTTTGTTATGGTTTAAGCCAATCGAGATTTTTTGTAATGGTGGATAATCAATTTACCCTGATTAAATGCAATTCTCTTCTTAAATTATGCAAAAAGTAAGGACTCTTGGGTTGAAGCTGAGGTAGAACCGACACCCGTAGGCATTCTGGTAGTTAAGCCTTGGACAGCTCTGGAGAGACAGTGCTATGGGAATGTGATTCTTAGCTGAATTGCTTTGAATAATTCTCCTTGCTTAGAAGCAAATGATGATGCATGCTGTTAAAGTCCAAAGAAGAAAAATAGTTTAATGATTTAGATTATGAACATCAGTATGAAAAAACCTGAAATGTAAAGCCCCTTCAGTGGATAACAGGACAGTTTTGTAAACCACTTAAGGCTGTGATAAAATCCTCCTTGACTGGCCCACGAGCAGATGTGACAAGTTGAATTTATTTCCTCTCTTACCAGGAAGCTTTGCAGGAAACTCTTAACATATGGTGCTTTTCGCTTCCATCTAGAGCTATAAATGTTATTGGAAAAGGATGTTCCCAAGAGCAGCGAGTTTCTGACGTCTCTGCCAAATGGAGTCCAAATGATCCTTCTGTGGTTCTGAATTCCCCGAGTTCTTAGGAGTTGGCAACCAAGGGTCTCTGATCTAAACACAGCTCACTAATTTAATTATTTTATTATAGATTTGTGGAAGCTCTTTCAGACCAGTGACTTAGCATCTGTATTGTATCTAGCCATACAGGAAACACAAGTTAAGAGGGTATAAATATTTTGTTTCTTAACTGCTTACATTTAAAAGCTTGCAATTCATTTCACACGAAAATCAGGCACCACAAATTGAACACAAAAGAATAGGAAATTGAGATAGGTCAAATTTGCAGAACATTTTCTTATGTTTAGAGGTTTTTCTATCTTATACAGATACAAATGTACCTCTGCATGGCAAAGCAGTAGTAAATGCTTATAGTGACTAGCAATCATACCAAAGTGAAATATTGCTAAGTAAAACTCATCGACTGTCTTATGAGTAGTTTATTAGACTCCACGAAGTGCTGAACATGCATCTGAGAGCACATCCTTACTTAATGTCTTTTTGAAGCATTTCATTTTAATAAATTAAAAGGACAGAATTGATGCTTTGACCATTTGAAGTTTGCTGCTGGCAGGAGCAGCATCATGATTGCTAAATTAAAACTAATGGCACCACGGCATCAGCTAGTTTATATTTTTAGTTGCAGTAAAACATATTGAAATGTCATTCACTTGGAGATAGTAAATACATAAAAGTTAAGAAATCAGAAAATTGACCTTTTTGAAGTTGTGTTATAAGTAAGTATTATGCAGTTCTGGACTGATTCTGAAGTCATACGTTTTTGTATATCTCTGCCATGTTCTAGTATCTTAGTAACATTTTATTTAGAGATAAATGATTTTATAATAAAGTTATCAGGGGTTTTCTAAAATATTTTATGGTTCTAAAATACATTAAAATTAAACTTTAAAAAGTGGTTTATTGTATGTGTGTATATGTACATGTATAATATGTGTGTGTACACAGTACTGCCCATAAATTAACAACTGGCATGTTATGCATAATGAACTTAGATACAATTTAGCAGAAAAATACATATATATTAACCCACTTTATTCTGTAGGAAAATAAACTTTAAAATTTTAATGGTAATATACTAATTGTCTTTGAAAACCTTAGTTATCATTGGGTGTCTTCACACAATAAAAAGGGCAGAAAATTTTAGATCAATAAATACACATTGAAAAATATTCAATTTTGAAATTAAATGTGTTGGTATAAATTAATTAGCAATACAGAATTCTTTCAAATTCAGTTTTAAAGATATTATTTTGGCTAATTCATAATATTTAAAAATCAATATACACATTAAGTGATCAGTAATGTTCATTTAAATGCAATATACTAGTTTAAATAATTACATTAATCTCATTTGTTCAGTGTGGTGTATATCATCAACTTCATTTTACCATTATGATGTTAAACAAGTTTCAAAATTAGCTCAGTACTTCACAAAAATTCTTAGAAAATTATCATTTTATGTTGCTAATCATTTTTTCAGGATATTATCATAATTAATTTAAAAATTGTAACTATTGGGGCTGGGGATTTAGCTCAGTGGGGTAAGCGACTGCCTTGCAAGCAGGCAGTCATGAGTTCGATCCCTGGTACTGATAAAAATGAAAAAAAACAAAAAAGAAATTGAAAAAAAATTGTAACTATTAAAAATATTTTTTGAAGCACAAATCTCCTACAGCAATGCCCAAGACAGAAAATACAATTTCAGATGCTATTTATCTGAACTTTTATGTCATTAAGCAAATGTTTTTTAACCTCAGTAAGGTTACTTGCATATAAAATATTTTTCATCATTGAATGATACAAATATAAAACCCTGCTACAGTTTATGTTTTCAAATGTGCATTTTCAAAATTGTTTTCTTTCAAACAAAAAAAAAGCAGTTTCAGTAAATCTCACCATAATGTGCATCACATGTCTCCAAATTTTACTTTCATTCTTCCAGGGTTTTTTTGTATTTTACTTGTTTCTAAAACTAACTATAGGTTCTCATAATATCCACAAGAAAAATAGCATGAAAGATTCAGTTGTTTGGTATCCATCAAACAACTGTTGTTTGGTATGACTAAATAATATAGGATAATTTGATGGTTGAGTGAAATTATTATGTTGCAAATAACTAAATCTTAACTCATAAAGTTTTCTGTTTAAAGGGGGGAAAACAGCCAAACTGCAACATTAAGCATGATCGTAATCAGAGTTTTAAAATATTTTTTAGTGAAATTAGCATTTTAAAAATGGTACAAGGATTAGAAGTAATCTATCACAAGACTCCAAATTTTATAGATTAGGCAAATGAAACCAGAAATTATAAAACATAGATTTTAAGAGTTTCAAAGGTCACTGTTTTGTTTCAGCAAAAGGAAAAAGTAATTAAAATACTAGGGATAATTTATTGGATCTTATCCTGACCTGGAAAATATCTATTTCTTAATCACCATATTCTGCTTCTCACTATGAATCTTTCTGCATGTCCAGGCTAGGATGATATTTCAATTTGTCCATCTTAAATCACAGTTATGATACATTCAGCCATTAATGTCACTTACCAAAACAATGACATGCAACAGTCAGCTGGTGTCCACACCAGAGCAACAACTTTTCCGTCATTATAGTTGATGATAGGTTAGTTTAGTAAATGCAGTGTCCTTTAAAACAGGTGACCAAGGGAGTTCTTAAGCACTCAAGTACTGACCCTCAGAAATCAAAGACGGTATACCCTTCACCATCAGCTTATCATCATCAAGAATAACTCCAGCTGGACTCTATTTAGTAGATAGGTAAGCCAAGCAAAAGAGTAAAAGAGGGTTTGTATTTCTGCGCAATATGCATTGAAATTTTTACCCTCCTCAGTAATCTGCTATCATCTGACAAGTAAAACCATGCAGACCTGCTTCATGCCTGGCATTCTTACCCTTGCCCGAAAATGGGAAAAAAATAATAATTACCTGTACTTTGTCTACTGTATAAACATAATTTAAGTCAGTAACATTGTACACAAATATTTTCTTTTCATTCTTATCTTTTTTGAAGTCATTATCATGTTAAAGATTGATGCTGCCTTTGCTTATCAAGAACAAACTGACAATTGTATTTACAAAATTTTGAGAGTCTGATTGAATATATGTGTTCGTTTTTGAACTAGGAAGAAGCCAGCTGTGTAAATTAGCACATGCCCACAGGTCCCGAGCATTAAGAAAACTACTGAAGCAGGATAAACCAACGGCACATAGCGAGACTCTGCCTTTGACCTAGGGCAACAGTTCTGAAGGAAGTCTGGCCTTGGCTCAGATGGCTTGCCTGGAGGTTCCTCTTCTGCTCTTTTCTCTCTCTGTGACCTTAGGTGAAATAATAAACTGTTCTGACTGACACTTTGAACATCTGTGGAAGAGAAGTAATGATGGATTTTTGCAGGAATTAAGAGAGTTCTTACCAGTGCACTCAATTTCTAAAACTTATGTACAAATCTATAAAACTCTTGCATACAATAACCGTCAGGTTTATCAGACATGCAGTCTTTGTGAGTATATTTTCAAAGGCTCCTATAAGGCTATCTTTAAAACAAACAACATCAAACTGTGCTTAAATTCAACCTGACCACACGTTTTCAGATCCTTGTAGAATCATGTTTGTCTCTGTTCTCTTCTAATACAGTTTGAGTACAAACTACAATAACTCTGAGCACAAACTCCTATCATTAGAAGGCTCGTATCTCTTCACTTCTAATGAAATCTGTTTCTCAGTCTCATTATTACCTCTTCTCTCCCCATCCCCTGATAGCTCACTATTGTCTCAGTTCATCAGTCCCTTTCTGGCTTCATTTGCTTGCCTAACCAGCCTTGACACTAAGGTCACTCATTTTATTAGATTTTCACACTCTCTTGCCCCAGAGCTGCCATTCTAATCCCCAAGAACCGGTAAATACCATCATCTGCTTCCCGCATTCCCAGTCCCAGGCTGTCACACACTGCCGAAGACAGTCACAAAGCCAGGTTGGCTGGTTCCACCACAGTTACGAGCTATCTATAGTCAGCCGGGCCCTTGTCGCTGCTTGACAGCACTTGTTCTCACCAATGATTTACAGCCTTTTGCATTCTCCATAGTGTCAGTTCTAAGCTTCTGCACCCAGCCTTGGTTCCTCATGTGATATACACTCCCAGTTGTTAAAGAAAGTCTAGAGGAAAGCTTCATTTTCTCTCTCTGTTTCTAACCAAAAGTTCAACTTTTCCTGCTCCTTCCATGGGAAAATGTTGCCTCTCCTTTGTTAAATGTTTCTTTCATTCTAAAGCTCTCCTGCTTTCACTAACAGTTTATCATGCAAATTTGTCTACATACCTTCATAACAAGTTTTGTTCAGGCACTCTCTGGTTTCATCTTCCTTCCTTCCTTCCTTCCTTCCTTCCTTCCTTCCTTCCTTCCTTCCTTCCTTCCTTCTTTCCTTCCTTCCTTCCTTCCTTCTTTCCTTCCTTCTCTCTTTCTTCTTTCTTTCTTTTTTCTCTCTCTCTTTTATAAAATTTCTTGAAAGGAAAGACAGCTTCATAATTAACTGTCTTTATTCTTACCACCTACTCCTTCCTTATGAATCACTTTTGATTTTCAGCAGTAACTCTAAGGATGGCTTTTCAGTCCTTGGTCTTTTGTCCTTTGTAAAGCAATTGATATTATCCACAGTGCAACGTCCTAACCACACCCACGCGTGTGCTCCTTTGCAGAACTACCTTCCTCCAACTCACAAGTCTTTCGCTGGTCCCCATATCTTTGAGATACCCAAGATTCAGCCTCCAGAGCAGTGCTTGCCTCCTCACTCCCCTTTTCTCCTCAACAGTCACTGGATGGATGGCCTGGTTCTTCCATTTCTGCAATCTTACTAACATTTATCATCTATCCAGAATTATTTTTCCAATACTATGGAAACAGATTGACACCAATGTTCTCCTAACCTCTTCACTTTTAAGTGTATTCCTGGACAGTGCATCTCCACACATGCATTTTTCCAAGTTCTTTAATCTGTCCTAATTTACAGTTACTCTCATCTTTACTAGGTCAAAATGAAGTCCTTGCTCTTCTTTCTGTAAAACCTGATCTATCAGCCAATTGCCTCTACTCAGAGGTGGGATGTAGAGGAGGGAGCTGGAACAAGCCATTAGGTAGATTTTCCCCTTCCAAACTGAATAATGCTGAAACCTATTACATGTGATTTAAAAGAATACACAACACAAGATGTACAAATGTTTCCAGACTGGTACATGTATGGTCTGTGCACTGTTCTGTTTGTGTAATATACTTCCTTGTATATATATATATATATATATATATATATATATATATATATTACATTGCTATACAAATCTCATATATAATATAATAAGTAAAGTATTTCAATGAAAACGGAAACATAAGAACTACAAATATAAAAGAGCATAAGATAGTAAGAGATGGCAATATATATTATTTAATGGAGAGAATAAATTAAAAACCATAACTAAGCAAATTTTCACCAGCATTTACCAATTTTTCTTTTATTTCTTATTCCCTCACAGTGCTTCAAAATCTGTAAGGTTCAAAGGGTCATTAGAATCTCCAGGGTACCATATTTTAGGGAAACATGTAAACTTGATTATAACTTATGATTGCACTTTGATCAGAAATTATGAGATAATTTGTAAACATATTTGCAGTTACAAGCATGTATAAACTGCTAAGTTTCCAAATACCATTAAAGGATACAAGAACGTATCCTAGCACACAGCAAAAGTCAAGTTATTGATCTAGTCAAGCTCTTTATATAGAGATGGGATAATCATATCCTTCCTAAGTAAAAGAAAGAAGAAAGGAAGAGAGGAAGCAGGAAGGGGAGAGAGAAAGGAAAGAAAGAAAAAAAGAAAGAAAGAAAGAAAGAAAGAAAGAAAGAAAGAAAGAAAGAAAGAAAGAAAGAAAGGAAAAAAAAGAAAAAGAAAAAAAGAAAGGGAAATGGAAGAAAAAGAAAAGAAAGAAAAGTAAAGAAAAGAGAAAAGTAAAGAAAAGAAAAGAAGAAAAGAAAAGCCTGAGAGTTGTCTAAACAGTACACTTCAGTTTTTACATGCAAATTCCATTCTAGGGTCAAATTAAACAAACCCAGATATTGATTCTAGGTCAGCCATTTACTAATGATGTGACCTGGGAATATATCCAGAACTATGAGTTTCCATTTCCTCATTTATAAAATGAACATAGCAACTACCTTGCAGAAACCTGGGAGGATGAGAAGGATGTACCCTTTGAATGACACATTATAATGGAAACAATCAATAAACAGTTGTTATTAACTCCTAACTGTAAAATAAGGAAGCTAAACTATGTAAACTTTAAAGTGATCTAGTCAAGCTCTTTGTATAGAGATGGGATAATCATACCTTTCTTGGGCTCTTTGCTATTTTTATTTATTTGTCTTTTTTGTTTCATGTTTTTCTAGGAATTTGTTTTGTTTTATTTTTCCCTCTAACACAGAAAGGATAGGTATACATGTATAGACTCACGCATGTGTAGAACTTTTCCTAAACAGTTTATGATAATCAATTATATACTTTCTTATCTTTCTGTGTCTTGCTTATTTTACTTGACATAATCTCCAGCTTCATCCATTTTATTGCAAATAATAGAATTTCACTGCTTTTATGGCAGAATAATACTCTATTGTTTATCTATATTGTATCTTATTCATCCATTCAACTGTTGATGGATGCCTAGCCTGATTCCATAGCTTGGATATTGTGAATGACATCACAGTAAACATGAATGTGCATGTATCCCCACAGTACACTGATTTACATCTTTTTATTATGTCTTTTGAATTATCATATGATAATTCTATCTTCACCTTTTTGAGCTTCATATTTTCATATTGTTCTCCATAATGAAGCTATATATTAACTTTTCATAGGTAATATGGGTTAACTTTTCTTCACATTATCTCCAGCACTGATTTACATTTTACTTTTTGACCGTAACCATTCTAACTTGGATGAGATGCTATCATATTGTTTTGTAGTTTTAATGTGCATTTCTCTGATGGTTAAGGATGCTAAGCATGTTTTTGTATTCTTTTTGTCATTTTTAAAATTTTATCTTCTGAGAAGTATTTATTCAATCATTGGACGATTTTTGAAAATGGATTGCTTTTTATTTTTGTTTTTGAATAATTTAATTGTTCTGTATATTCACCCTTTATCAGTTGAATAACATTTTCTTCCTTTCTGTAGGTTTTCTCTTTTACTTTCTCAAGATTGCTTTGATTATTTGAAATCTTTTGTGCTTTCATATGAATTTTAGGATGTTTCTAGCTTATTTGAACATAATTGGTGTTTTGATGAGGATTTTTTAAAAATCTACCCATTGCTTTGGGTAGTAATATCATTTTGGGTGGTAATATCATTTTAATGATATTATCTCATATATTTTAATATTCCATCCAATTTCTAGTATTTTCTTCAATCTCTTTCATCAGAGTTTTTCTATTTTGATTGTAGAAGTCCTTAACATCCTAAGATTATTTCAAGTGTTATGGGTCTGATGTGTGTGTATATATTTTGAGAGAGATTGTTCTAAGGCTGTCTTCCTCAGCACACTTAATTTTTCTGTACAACAAAGCTACTGATTTTTCTATGCTGATTTTGTATCTTACTTTACTGAATTCATTTATCAGTTAGAATGATTCTTTCATAAGGTCTTTAATTTTTCCTACATATACAATCACTGCAAACAGGGAAGATGTGGCGTCTTCCCTTCTACTTGTATCCATCTTATTTTTCTTTCCAGACAAATGGCTCTGGCTAGAACTTCAAACATTGTATTCAATAAGAGTAGTGAGACTACACACTTCCTCTTCTTCATCTTAGAAGAAATGTTTTCGGTTTGTGTCATTCACAACAATGCTGGCTATGGCCTTGTCATATATACTATTCAATTTACCATAATGTTATTTTTTTTATTTCATGAAATGCTTTTTCTGCATTTACATGAATTTAAGATTTTTTTCATTCTGTTTATGTGAAATATTCATCTTTTTACAAAATTGCAAATGTTGCAAATGTTCAAAATTGCAAATGTTGAACATCCATGCCTCCCTGAGATGAAATCAACTTGATCATAATATATGATCATTTTGATGTATTATCTTTAATTTGTTAGTGTTTTTGGAAGATTTTTGTATCTATGTTTATCAGGTGTACTGACCTCTACTTTTCTTTTTGATTGTGTGGCTTTCAGATTTTGATAATAAGATACTGCTGGCCTCTTAGAATGATTCTCATTGTATCCCTTCTTTTTAAATTCTGTGTAACAGCTTGCAGGGAATTGCCATTTGGTCTTTTCAAAAGTTTGCTAAAACTCAGCATAGAAGCCATATTTTCTTGGGATATTCTTTATTAAGCGACATCTCATTTCTTTTTTTGTTTGTTTTTATTTCATTTTTATCCGTATCAGGGATCGAACTCATGATTGCCTGCTTGCAAAGCAGGTGCTTATGCCACTGAGCTAAATCCCCAGCCCCGACATTTCATTTCTTACCTAACATTTTTACTTATTACTGGCCTACTTAAGGTTCATAAGTCACATACGTCATGAAATTTTCCTTCAAATCTTCCAATTTTTTATGTACAGATTTCCAATATACAGATTTCTCACAGTTCTTTAAATTTCTGTGTGCCCATTGTAATGTCTCTTTTTTCATCTTTAATTTTCTTTATTTGAAGCTTCTTTTTTCTTCCTTATTCTAGCTAAAAATTTATTAACTTTTTTATCTTTTTAAAAGACCCAATTGTTCATTTCCTTGGGCTTTTGTAACTGTTTTGTCTATATCCTTTATTTCTACTCTTACTTTTGTTTATATTAATGTTTTGTAAATGTATCAGATTTACCATTAAGTTCATTTTAGACCTATTGTTTGGATGTAGGCACTGATTGCCATTGCTGTAAACTTTCTTCTTAATTTTGTATTTGCTTCTGTCACAATTTTTTATTTTATAGTTGTATTTATTTATTTCATGATTTTTAAATTTCCTGTCTGAATACCTCAGTACTCACTGTTCAGTTAATCTCTATGTATTTTTGTATTTCAATCACTATGTATTTTTACAATTTCTAGATTTTCTCTTCTCTGCTGTAATTATTAACACATAGTATAATTCTCTGTTGAATTATAATTTTATTCCATCATGATTCGAATATATACAGAACATAATTTCAATGTTGTTGAATTTAGGATTCCCCGTTAGTATTGTATTCAAGCCTATTTCTCACTTTAGGATCTCTCACAATAGTATTTGCTTAATAAAACTGGGTGCTCCAAGATGAGGTACACCTGGACTTACCACCACAACATTTCGATGAGTTGATCCCTTGATAATTATACAGTGAATTTTCCTCTTAAAGTCTACTCTGTCAGACGCAAGTACAGCTCCTGCTGCTCACTATAAATTTCCATTTTCTCAGAGTATCATTTTCCGTGCTTTCACTCTCAGTCCATGTGTGTCTTTACTTGAGGAATGAGTTTCTTGGGAATACACTGCAGGATCTTGTTTCTTTATTCTTTCTGGCTGTACATATCTTTTAATTAGATAATTACTCGATTTAAATTCAAGGTTATTGTGTGGTTAGATGTGAAATATCCCCCACAGTTCTCATGTGTATGGAAGGAGATGGTCATGCGGGTGTTTACGCATTGGTAAATCAGTCTCCTAATGGGTACAGTAATAAATGCTGTAAGAACTGGGGCTGAGCAGGAGATAAGGCACTGGAGCCTTGACATACAGAGTTTATTCCTGTCCTTGCTTCTGCTTTGTGCTGGTTCTCTACCGTGGATGAGCACCTTTTCCTCCATTATGACCTTACATCGTGGCATTTCTGCCTTGGAGCCAGACTAAATCTGTGAGCCTAAATAAATCTCTCCTTTTATAAGTCATGAGGGAAAGCATTTTATCTCAGACATAGGAAAATAACTAAGTTTGTTATTACTGAAAAGTAAAAATGTATGCCTATCATTTGGGTTATTTTCATAGTTGTTGGAATATTCTTTGTTCATTTCCTCCTGTCTTGTTTATCTAGCTTGGGAGTTTAGAGTACTGATAATGTTTAATTCTTTTCACTTTCTCTTTTATATTTCTACACGTTTGGTGGTATTTATCCTTTCATATGCTTTATCTTTCTTCCACTATTAGATGTAGGAATTCTGCTGAGACATCACTGTTAGTGTAATAGGATGGCCCTTAAATATAATTTGGTGCTTTTCTCTTGTACATTTTAAATTGTTTCTTTGTCTTATAATGTCAGTTTGAATAAAGTATGTCATGGTGAAGATCTTTTTTACCATGTCTATTTGAGATTCCCTAAATATCCAAGATATAAATACATGTGTCCTTTTCAAAATGAGGAAACTTGTCTAATATGTTTTATTTCATTGGATAGCTTTCCTATACCCATAAAACTCCATCTCCTCACTATTAGATGTTCCAGTGATGTGAATATTTGGTCATTTAATAATATCCCAAAGATCATGAATGTTCTTCATTATTTCTTATTTCTTCTTTTTTATCTAGATAGGTTATTTCAAAAGACTGTATATAAGCTCAGATATTCTTTTTTCTGCTTGCTGTAGTCAGTTGATGAAGCTTTCAACTGAATTTTTTTATTTGACTCTGAGCATTTCATTTCCAAAATGTTTGTTTTGTTCATTTTCAGAACCTCTAATTTTCCAATCTTCTCACACATATCTTGTGCTACGCTTCTAATTTTATTAACTATATCTGTATTCTTTTTGTATCTAGCAAATGTTTTGTAATTGTTCTATTAGATTATTAAAAATTCTGTTTATTGATTAGAAAGATGTGGGGTTAGGGTTACAGCTCATGGCATTAAAGCCTGCCTGGCAAGCACAAGGTCCAGAGTTCAATTCCTGGTACAAAACAACCATATCCGCATATTTGAAATATATAGATACAGAGTTAGGATCTTTTGGTGATGTCTCATTATCTTGTTTTTCCATACTATTTTTGTGTTCTTATGTTGACAGCTGCATCTTTAGCAGGTCAAGTATTTTTATCACTTTTTTTCTGTAGTGCAATTGAACTCAAGACCTTTACACCAAGCTATGACCCCAATGCCTACCCACCATTTTTAAGTTTGAGAAAAAGTCTTGCTAAGTCACTAAACTGCTGGCTTTAAACTTGCAAACTGCCTCCCTCATTCTCCCAAAGTGTTGAAATTATAGGCATGTACTAGCATACCTGACTGTTTTACCAGGGTTATGGAGTACACATAGAAGGCTTTCTCCTAAACGCGTGTCTTCAGTGTCAGTTTGCCATGCAGTGCCAAATTCAGTTCCAGTCGTTATTGTAATATGACCCTTGGCTGTGGTTAGTAAGTTTGAACACAATGCATACTGTATCAGAGTCAGAGAGATCTACTGTCTCCACAGTTCATAGATGAAGAGGAATACTTTAGCAATTTGGGCAGATGTAGTGTATACCACAGAGTTGTGGGGTGCTCCCACAATGTAAATGAGGGTCTTAGTGGGTGATGGGGGTTTCCTCATACACTACTAATCTTGCCTCTGCTACTTTGTAATGCTGTCTGACATTAGAGCTGGAAATACTTGTCATCTGACCAGGCAATGATGAAGGCCTACGTTTCTATAAGAAAAGACAGCAGCAGGAACTATATCACTTATTTCCATATTAGGTACTCATTCTTGATAGCAGTGTGTGGTCAGAAAAGCTGCAGGTGCGCAGAGGTGGGAGCCATATAGGCATAGTAGAAAACTGCCATTTTCCTTTCTGCTGCCACTGTGGGAATGCCCAAACACCCCTACCCAAAGTCTCATCTACCTGGACATAAGATGACGACCAGTACACTTTCCCCCTGAATCTTTCAGCTGAAGTCCCCCACAGAAGCCAGGAGGAGTGGTACCTGGCTGGAGATAGGCAAAGCTGGTTCCTGGTTATTGCACCTTGGAAGGATGACTTGAAATGTTTTTCCAAATCAAGGCTATTGTGCAGATTTCAAGTTACTTATCTCAGTAAACTTTCCAGTAGATAGGTTGCAAGCATCTACACTGATAGAGTAAGCTGGAACTCTATATTTTACCTTTATCCCTGCAAAATAGGGAAACTCTTCCCTCCACCAGCTGTGAAGCCGGACTAGTGAATGCTGGAATATTTTGTTCCTTTTACTGTGCCTTTTTCCCAAGTTTCTGAATCTTATGAGACTTTACTCCCTTTCTTGTGAATTTCCAGTTTTCCCCCATGGCCACTCACTTCAAAACGCAGTTATACATCTTTTACTTTAGTCTTTCTTTGTGGTGAGATAGATCTCTTGCCTTCACTGTATTTTATGATGTTAATTCACCTTCTCATTAATAGATTACACAATAATTGAAATGCATTGAATGAAAAACATTCAAAGGTATAGAGGGTTTTTTGTCAGTGTTAACCTACTTAATTATTTGTAAAGAACTGCAAAATGAAAGAGAACACAGAATGATCATTGGAAACGTTCATATGTACGTCTCAACCTATAAGACTGCAGCATTTATGCTTCTGGACGGTAGGAATGTCAGCTACTAAGCTTTAATTGCTGGGCTCTTCTTTGATCTCACCAAAGGTTACAGTTCTCTTTCCAAAAGATCCTTTTTTGAGTCACTAGTAAATTTATGATTCTGTCTTAAAATCAAGGCAATTGTAAAGGGCCATCTCAGTTGAATAAACTATCATGGAATTGGCTCTGGCCTCTCACGTAGGTTTTTTTTTTTTTTTTTTTTTTTCTAATCCTTTCTTCTGTTGCTTAATAGGTTCTGTTTCCTATAAATAAAGCATCTGCATGCACCTCTCAACTTCAGAGTCTGTTTCCTGGGAAACCTGTCCTACTACATTCATTATTATCAAATATTGGAAAAATTGGGAAGACATTTTCATCAAATAGCTTTAAAATCAGAAACCCTTTGCTTAGTTCAAAGTCCCAAATCCGCTTCTCAAGTGTTTTGAAGTCCTTTTCCTCCAAATGACCAGGCTGACATTACTTCTGTTATTTTCTATAAGAACAAGAGGAGAAGAAATATAGAATCTTGGAAAACTAAGGAACAAAAATCTTACATGATTTTTATATATCATACAATGTTACCTAGAAAGTCTTTGAATAACTCATGAATGTGACTTTTCCTGTTTATAGTCATTTGATTGCATTAGCTTTGCCTATAGATTTAGTCTGGGTCATACTGGGAATGTTATATGTACTAGTCCAGTTCCTATCACTAATGACAATAGCACAGGCTGCTTATATTTTAAAGGAAAGAAACTTGTATTTGACTCACAGTTTTGGTCCAAAGTCAAGAGGCCACATCTGGTGATATCCTTCATCTTGGCTGTCTTGAGATGGTACAAGGCATCAAGAAACTCACCAGCGTTTATCATCTGGTATCTGATGTCTCTCTGTCTGTCTGCCTGCCTGTCTGTCTGATTCTCTCTCTCTCTCTCAAAGCCACCAGTGTTCAATTATGGGACACTCACTCTCATTACCTTTTATAATCATAATCATTACTTAAAAGTCTCACCTCTAATCACCACAGGCAGATGAAGTTTCACTTTATTAATATCTCATGAGTGGAGCTTCATTTCCATGTGAGTTTCAGAGAGGAAAAAACATATTAAACCATAACATTCCACCTCTGGCTCTATGAATCTCAAAATCTTTTCACATGCAAGTAGCAATCATTTCTTCCAAATAGACTCAAAGGCTTAAAAATTTAAAATTCAAAGTCTGAGGTTGTATCTGATTCTCAAAGCAGACTCCTAGATGCAAACCTGTAAAATCAAAACATGTATCTACTTCCAATATTACATGATAGAACAGGTAGTGGGTTAAAATTTCCATACAAAGCAGAGAAATAGGAAAATAGAAAGCAGCAACAGGCCCAAACCAAGTCACAAACCCAGTAGGTAAAACAATGAATCGTAAAGCTCTAGGCCCAGCATCTCTTGCAGAGAGTAAATCCTCAAGGCCTTCAATTTCCTTTGAGTTTGCTTCTCATAGACGATATGGTTAATGCCTTAGCCAGACTATGCATGCTGCCTATATCTTCCTCCCACAGCCACTGCACATTACTGATTGTCCATCTCCCTCAGATCTCTGCCGCAGCTCTGCTCCCACAGCTGCATCACCATGATTTCTCTGGATGTCCATACCGAAACTCTTATTCTATGGTAAGCTTTCTTCTGAAATCACCATAGCACCATACTCTTGCATTCTGCACATCTGTAGAACCAGTGCCATAGAATATCGGTAAGGACTGCTGCTGCTACTGCAAGCGGTGCCTGGACCGACTTCTGTGGCTGCAGCCATGGACTTCTTCATCAGGTGAAAGCAGAGAGATGCATCTCAAGGCAGTGCACCTGGGGTTCACAACTAAAATAATTCTGCTTTGAAGTTCCCTGGAACTGTAATATGAGGAATATTCTAGAACATTCACTTGAACACCTTTTTTCAATTCTTCTGAAAATTAATACCCAATCACTAAAACTGTTTCTTTTCAAAACAGTTCTTTCTCCAACTGTTTTACCAGGATGTCAATTTCTCAATTTTTTTCTATTTTCTTTCCCTCTAGAATTGTTACTGGAAGTAACTAAAAGCACCCACAGTCCCTTCTTCTTGGTTTAAAAACTTCATCTTCCAGGAAACTAGTTCCACATGTTTAAGTTTGATCTTTCCTGATGTCTTAGGCCATTGACACAACGCTGACAGGCTCTTTGCCGTGCTGTGAGGAAGTCACACAAATAATATTTTCTCTTATTTTCAATTAGATCCTTATTTCCTTTTGAGGCTGTTTCCCTGGTTTCCTTGTCTTCTGACCCCACCTGAGTCTCCTGTACCTCTCCACTGTTAACAGTGTAGTCTTTCTCTAGCCTCTTCTAACTTCTACCTTTCCAATGCTGCTTTCATGTGTTTTAAGGGACAGTTAAAGTAGCAACCACATTCTGCAGTAACAAATGTTCTGTATTTGGGTGCAAAGCTGTCCGTATGTCAGGTATCTAGGACAAGATCACAGCTTCTTATGAGTTTGGCAGGGTCCCATTAGAAGTACACACAGTTCAAGGAGCTGACACATAAAGGGACTTGACCTTCCCCTGAGATAATATGTGCACTTTTCCTCTTGTTCTCCACGTAACTACCAAGCATGATGTTCTACTGAAGATTAGATGTTCTGAAGCTTGCCCTTCCTTTCAATTCTCCATAAATAGCCCTCTGCTGAGTCTATAAATAAACAAATAGCAGTTGTTGGGCAGTCCTTTCTCCTGATGGGAGATCCACCTGACCTCAGCTTTCTGCATCTTGACTCTTGTCTTCTTATCTTCATTCTCCACTGTCCTCCCTTCAGAGATTCAAGAGCTGTGCTGGATGCAGCATTTAGTAATGATTTTTCAGTTACCAAAATAAAATTCATGAGGCTGCGTACTTATAAAGAAAAAAGGTTTATTTAGCTCACACTGCTAGAGGTTCAAGGGTATGGCAATGACTTGTGCTCTTGCAAAACCATGGTACATGAAGTGAGAGATCATACTCCTGGTAACATGTATTATGGGAGTTATATCTGTGAATGTTTATCACATTAGATAAACATTCACATTAGATAAACATATCACATCAGTTCATTAAAACTGAAAAACTTCAAAAATATTTATGAATTTGTAAAAAACAATTACAATAAAACCATAGCATGATACTATAAATAACATATGTTATTAAGAATATTTTCTAACCAAAAATACATTTGAGAAAAATGGAATATCTATTTTTCCAATTTAATATTTTGCAACATGTAATATAAAGTACATAAAGAAAATTTTGCCTCGTGCAAAAATATAGCTGGAAATAAAAGGGTATTTTAATAAGTTTTTTAGATTTTGTTCAACATTCTTCTTAGGCATTATATCACAACTTAGCATGTGTTAGTTTCTTAAGGATACTTGCAATATGGAATCCAAAATCACTCTGTAAACTTTTTGTACTCTACCATACACAAAATTCAATGACTAATTTGTACTGTCAATATACCTGTTACGCATTTTCTTTTATACATTAATGACTGACGAAATATTGATTCATAAAGTAATAACTGATTTTTTGCCTGTTGACATCTTTCCTTATATTACCAAAAATAATTTACTTTTCAAAAAATGTTTTATAAATTCCTCCACCCAACTCAACAGAAAAGTAAGTACCAAAGAGTAGTCTAAATTCCAAGTTTTCTCAGACTTCAGTTTTGATTTTTTCTTTGAATATCAAATTTTTTTCATTGCCAACAAATATTGCTTTACTTCCTTGGAAGCTCATTTTTCATAGAACATCTGCCAAAGAGCCAAGTAAACACCCGAGTTTGTCTGCCAATCATTCTCTCAAGCAAAAATGATATTCCATGGAAAATACAGCCAGTTCACAATTGAACCACCTCAGTGCTTTTCCCTGAAACAACCTACATGCCTCGGTGTACAGTGCAATTTTATTTTACTGGTGTCTTATTTTGCTACACTGCATATTAAAAACAATGCAGTAAAGATTTAATACAATTAATAATTCTTACTGCAGCGTCAACACCATTTTTGAGTAAAACCAGGGCTATTGTCCTATCAGTAACAGCTATTCATGAAAAATACAAGGACTGCTGCTATGGTCTGGTACCACAGTCTTAACTCTTGCTGGGTCACTAGTCTTTTCATCCTTTAGTGAAGCAAAAATTATCACAGTGGAAATAACAAGTGTTTAAACACAGTTTCAATCTTGTAGATTCCTGAGAATGCTTCAAGTACTTGCAGGGATATCTGCACCACATTTTCAGAGTGTAGCTCTGCATCTAGAGGTCTAGACAAGTCCAAGAGCAAAAGCCAGTATTTCAGTGGCAATGGGCACTGTGACAATTTCACATCTCGGCAAAGCAAATGAAAGTAGAGATTCAAAGCCCAGTGACTCCCCTCTGTCTGTTCACTTTTTCTCCTATATCACAAGGACGAAATGGATTTGAGGTAGAAATCCAAGAAAAATGAGGTTCATAAATGTAAACACCTCCCTCACAGTAGCTGTCATATAAAATATGGTCATGAAACCTTTTTCATCCCCTCCCTGTGGTAAATAAAAGGAGCAAACTAAACGCATTGGCAACCTCAGTCTTACCAGCTCCTTGCCTCTAAGGTCAAGTACATGCCCATTGTATTCAAGGGCTCAGAGGCCTTGAAGAAAACGATTGTACCTATTCTTTTCATAATTTTTCTTCCTGTAGAACAACATTCTTCTCTCCCAACATGTTTCCTTGTATCAAATAGAAATCTAAGGCTGCCGTATAAATTTCCCTTCCTACACCACTCATTAAGTCCACGTGAAGCAGCAAGCCAGCATGCTCATTATATTAGGCAGGCATGTATTTAAACAGATTATAAGTCACCCTTCAGTCTCACTGCTCCTTGAGGCTAAACAATCCTAGTTATTAACCTTTCCTCTCAGCCTTTATTTTCCCACCCTTTTATCAATTTTGTTGCTCTGTGCTGGATTCTTTCCAGTTTTGCCACATTCCTCCTCAAGTGCTGAGAATAAAACTAGACGCCATCCCTTAATAAGGTCTTCAGTGGTGGCGACAGAGGCAAGATATGACTTCCTGGATGTGACATGGCATATTCCTGTTAATATATTACCATTTAGGCTTCTAAACAACAGGCTCGTTTTGCTGACTGGTACTCAATCACAGGTTTGCAGTCTCCAGATTTTCCGTTGTCCTGCTGCTTAGGCAGAGAGCTGCTGTCTTTAATCTCCACGTTTTGACTCTGGTTTCTGATGGTCACATTTTGCCCTTGTCCTATTTACTCTCCCATACTTTTTTCCTGCCAATTTTCCTAATTTATCAAGCTCACACTGCACTATTCCTGGTTCCCAAGATGCAAGCAATATCAACCACTTACTGTCATTCACACATGCACCCAGTTCCATCATTCCAGACATGTATTTAAAAATACTGCACGATTTGGGGCATATTATTTTTTGGCCTAGAAGAGAGAGTGTAATCGCTAAAAGAAGCTTCCCACAGAAAATACTTTTCACTAAACCAAAAGTATAGAGGTACCTGTGTGCTACCAAAAATAGAAATGAGTGAATTTCAGTTTGTTTATGTATTAGAAATCCTACAACTCAAAGGAATAAGGCAAGACTGGTCAGTGATATAAGAATACATAGTTGCTTCTGGAAATCAGAAATATATGCTGTACCTCATCATAAGCCCGGGTGTGTAGCCGACTCAGAAGTCAAAGTCTGGACTACATGTTCATGAAGGATTTTTCATGTTGTTACTTTTCCATCTTCTAGGATTTTGTCCTCACCTGAACGGGGCAAGCTGCATCATGCGCAGCTTGTCAAAGGAGGAAATGAGCATGAAGATGTGCTTATTCTGTACTTTGAAGCCTAGGCTTAAGAAATGTCATGTGCCACTTCCAGTCAAATTCCATCTACTATTCACTTAATGGGTAGTGTAATATACCCAGTATGGTCCTGCTGTTCATAATGGAAAATCTCCCTTCCCCCCTGATCTTGAGCTTAATTTAAAGTTCAATCTCCCTGACAAGTGAAGTCAAATTTCACCTCCACACATAGTCTGTCCATACAAGCAGAACTACCCTGCACTTTCTTCCTAAATTCTCTGTAACTTGCATTTCCCCAAAGGCACAACTTGTGTTTCACTTACCATGATTCCACTCATATGCAAGTTTTGGAGTTTCACAAAACTCATACTGTGAAATCTAATGTGCTTGAACAGAATCATATCTATTTTCTTTCACCCATATCTTACAGCATCATAAGGGAATATTTATGTAAGTAGTAGTATTTGTGGAGTAGTTCTGAATATTCACGAACATGTTCTACTTATGACCAAGTGACTTCTGTCATCCTTTTCTCTATATGAATGGAAACACAGGCCAAAATAGCTCATAACTTCATTAAGCACCTTAACAGAATTCTACTACATGAACATAAGAACTATACTGAAGTCTTAATATATTTTAGTTAATTCTCACAGGATCTCAGAGTTAATTATCAGTTAATCCACACTACCAGTGACAAACCACAAGTCAAACATTAGCAGTTTGCCTAGTGATACTAATATAGCCATCAAACCCAAAACTCCTGATCATTTCCCTGTACACTATTTTCCCTCCTAGGTTTACCTTTCAGCTTGCAACTGTTTTGTGTTTTCCTCAGGGTCGGGGCATAATTTATTGAGGATGGTATTCCCCAGCCAATGCATATTTATGAGGTAAAATTGACCAACAAATTAGTACTCCATTTATAGATGATGGGAGTCTCCAGGGGCTCTTGCTTTTTTGTTTTTTCGCTTTTTTGGTTCAGGTTGTAAACAGAAACTTATCCCTGCTGAAAATTATGCAGCTTCCAGAAATATTGAAATTCTTGTAGATGGATGAGATCCTGGGAACAGACCTTGTGTGCTGTGTCTACCCGCGAAGACAAAGCCTCACCCTTATTGCTGGATGCCTAAAGGAGCGACTTGTACACTGCTGATTCAGTTCCCTATAAAATGAGAATCGTTTTGCTATTCCCGATGGCCCTTGTGATCATTTAATGCTGGAAACAGTGATGAGCTAGTATTCCCTGAAAATGACCAATTCCAGTGCTGTAGAAATAAGTACCACTTCAGTTAGCCCACCTCCATTTCTCCCTACAGAGCCTAGAACCCTTTTGTAGAATTCACAAGAGGAATCATGAGGTTTTGGATGAGTGGTCAATAAAATGATGGCTGGTTTTGATTGCATGAAATACATACATTATTTATAGTTGAAAGACCTCACATTTGTATGAGAAATATCATTCCCACTATGGACCATCACATGGAAGAGTCATGTAGACTACACTGTCAACAACTTGTCTACAGTTACAGAAAACAGATTTCTAAAAATCTTTTAGAAATGTGTCTGGCCTGTTATTTGAGCTCTTCCCTATATAAATGACTATCCATATTTTATGTATGGTAGTTCAGCTGTTTTATTTTTATTTCTTTATCCGCTGCCTTGACTTTCCTCTTAAAATCGTTAAGTCACAATTAACAGATTATAGCTACCTTCCGGTTAACACTAGCTGAGGCGTTTTGGAATACTTTCCTTTTCTTTCTTCTCATCCTGCTAGCTCACCTAATTACATGGTAAGTCACCGATTCTATGACACAGAAAGAAAATCTTCCTAAGCTAGTCAACTGGCGCTTTAATTTCACTCAGGAAAAGCTTATCAAAGGAGACAGGAGCCCTAAATGCGGCAGATATTTGATGCTGGTGGTAAGCTTACATCGCTGCCGTAGCAACCTCGTCATTAAGGATGTTTCAGCTTTTCCTGTTAACCTCTATTTTCAGAGGTTTATAACTTCTTGGTGAAAATTTCCTCCAGGCTAAAATTTGGCATACATGATCTTGAATGTGCCAGGTGTCAGTGAATATATACATATATAGTATGCATTTTCTCAGAGAAAACCTGGTGAATTTCCAAATGAATTATCTCATTTCTCATAGGCAACAAATACATTACGTTTAGTGTGAACTTGATTATTTTTAGAAGATGCTTATGCAGCACAACTAAGCACTTATAAGATCTAGTGTCTGCTCTTGCCTCCTTTCATTTTTCCTCGCTGGCTAGTTTGGTCACACTGATCTGCTAAGTGGCAACTGCCTGGTTTAAAATTAGTTTTAAACTCACCTCAGTAGAGGTAGTTAGAGGTGGGCTCTCTGTGGATTTGAAACTTTTATCTTACCTTTATCAGCACGCAGGGAAGGAAAAGGAAATCTAGCTGGTGGTGCAGCGTAAAGGTTGGAGGTAAAGCAAAACACAAGAGCTAAGACCCAAACCCACCCTCCTGCTTACTTCTCTTTCAGGACCTAACAGGACCGCATTTCCTAAGATCCCAGTAAGATTCCACCAGTTTCCTAAGGGCTGGAAAATAATGCTACCATCTCATCACTGTTTTGAGAGTTAAGCAGCACCATAGCCACACTTGGGCTTCATTTGTGTGTGTGTGTGTGAGATCATTTCTTAATACAATTTCCAATCCCTTCATTTTTTCCTAATATTCTATTTTGAAGAATTTGAATCTCCCCAGAAAAATGGAATGAAAAATAAAGCAAACATTCACTTTCTTCCTACATTAGCCAAGTGTTATTAGCTAACTAAACAAATTGACAATTGTTTTGAACAATTACTAATACTCATGCCTAAGTATTTACATTAACATTTCATGAAATAACTATAGTCCCCCACACGACAAACAACACTAATTGCCCTCAGAAAATTTAACATTACTACTATTACCTAAAATGATTCTGACATGAATGTCCTCCTTTATCCCACTTAGTTCCTGTTTAACTGTATTAGACATTTAGGATCCAATAAAGAATAATGGGCTGCTTTTAGTGGTCATGCCACAGTGTGCTTAGTTACAAACTATTTTGTCATTTGATATTTTTTAGACCTAATGTAATTTTGGCATTTTTAGGATTACTGACATTACAGGGGTTTTTGTTTTGTTTTATCACCCATTTTGCTATACTCATTCATGAATTACCTCTTTATTGCTTCAGCTTAATTTCCTAATAGAATTTTCATACTGGTCTAGCAAATTTGTAGGGAAGGATTTGCTTTATAAACACTAATTTTCTTCCTTTTTCTGTTATAAAATTTTAAGTTGATGCTTTTGTCTATTGACGTTATTTATGTTGTCACTTACCATTTGAAAAACTTAAAATGTTTTATGTAGTCAAATATGTGTTTGTTTGCTGGATAGTCTCTCCATTACCAGAGTCAGGACACAGTTATTTATCACCTTGGGAGTTGATATGTAATCTTCCAAATGATTTGTACAATATTTATTATTTGTTTTATATTTTTAAGACTTTTGCTATAGCTATAATTTAATTTTATGAGGTACAACATGATTACACATGCACAACACTATTTTTATCCTAACAAGTGAATAGTTGAAGAATAGTTTGTCTGATAATAGGATAATATTCTCTCTTGTAATGTGCCATGCTGGCGATGAGAAATCTAATGCCACTCTGATTCTTTTGCCTTGGTCAAAAACTGGTTCTTTCTCTGCAGAAGTATGTAACGTGTCATCATTACTTTTACAATTCGAAGAAATGACCCCTGTATTTTCAAGCATGTACCATTCATTACATGTGTGCCTGCTCAGAGGAAAACTAGGGCATTTGGTATCATGTTCCTGAAATGCCCTTTTGTGTCCTCAAATCTCTTGTCAAGCCAAGTAGATGCTGGTAGGAAACAGGAATCAGAATATTCGGATGAGAGTTATTTGAGAGACCCCAGGAATGGAGTAAACTAGTGTCATCTGATGGAACTGACTTCCTGCTTGTGCTGGAAGTCAGCTCTTCTTCCGGAATGCTGCTCACAACGTAAAACAAAGCAAGTCCACGATTCTCTACTTTATAGGGGTTTACTTTCTAACATCCCACCCCACCATTCTTCACACTGTAAAGCACTATCGTCCACCCTGTTGCCAGTTGACACTTGGAGTTCTCTCTGCAATTTTCCTTTGCAGGCACTGCCACTGGGCCATCTGAATCAGTTCCCTATCTGACCCACTGGCCCTGGACTTTCCAAAGAACAATTACTCTAGTCCACTAAAATGGACACTCTGGGTATATTCTGGTGAATGTTTTTTTCAGTCCACAGTCACTAGACTATTCTTCTCTGCTATAAGTCCCAATCACGCCTATCTTCTCGTGTTGATATGTTAAAAAACAATCTTTCCCAAGCCATTTCAGCTATTTTCGTGGTTCTCTTGGCAATGTACTCACTGCCCTCCACACGGCTGAGCTGTGGATGAGACAGCCTTGCACACAGCGAGCTTTCTCCATCTGGAAGCTCAGCTCTTTCTCCAAGTTTGAGAACTTCACTGATTTGTGTAATTATTGCCCATCATTTATTTATTCTCTTTTATCATTTTGAAACATTGATTAATCACTTGCTATTTTTCTTAGATCTGTCCTGTAAGCTTTGTGTTTCATTCTACTCCACTCTCTTTCTGTACATTATTTTTCTGCTCTGACTCTTAAAATTAAGTTAGTCTATGCTTTTCTAAATTACTAATACACATCTCAGTCATAGCCATATTTACCTTGGGCAAATTATTCTGATAAATATCCATAATTTTTAAGTCTATCAAGCCTATGTATGTGTGTGTATACTTGTGCATCTGAATACTGCATTTATTTCTTAAATGAGCTTTTACTTTTCTGTCTTTGCCAGTTCATAAGTATCTCTCCAGTAGCTCTGAATCAAGGGGGTCTGTGGTTTATCTGATCTAACAATAGTTATCTCAGGGTGCTGAGCCTAAGTATACTTGCTTATTTTTCTTCCTAAACTCATTGGTAATTGATCTGAATGTTCTAGAAATTTATATGGCGATATTTCCAAAATTAAAATAGAAAAGAAGTCCTAGGTGTACTAACCCTAGGGAGTAAGACATCGCTACGGTGCAAGATAACAGTCTGCCCATTCTGTTCAGTTGCTCTTGGCCCTTCGAAAAGAAGGCATCAAATGCTAATGTGAGACAAATTTTGAACTTACCCTGAGTAAACTACACTTTGAAGGCAAAATTATTTAAATATACAGTACTTTATAACTTTCAACATGGAGCTATCTGTTATAGGAATGCCCATGATTACCAGCCCAAAAAGAGCAAAATTTTATTTAAATCCTTTATTTTAGAATTTCCATGGATTTTAAGAAAAGCTGATAAGTTAGAATTAATGTAGAGGAAGAGTAACTCAAGGCAGAAATTTGAGTCATTAACTGTACTGAATCATTTGTATTTTTTCTTTTCTATAGTAACTTTTATTTTAGTTTATATTAAAAATTTACAAAAACCATGCTTAAATTGATCATTGGCACCTGTACAATTATTTTTTGCTTCATTGCAACGGTAAAGATTTCTGAGCCTTGCTTAATTCTGCCACTGCCATATTTACCTGCTCAGAATTTATTTTTCAGGTAAATTATGAATTCTGTGAATTCAGCTTTGTTTATCCAAATTTGAAAAAAAAAGTGACCAAACTTTAAATCATACTCAAAATAACATTAAACTTTATCTCAAAAAAGTTAAAATGTTTTACCTTATCACAGTTATCTTTCAGCCACAACGTTGTATTTAATTTGATTCACATCTCCTCACTTTGGAAGAAATCTCACATTATTATAGTTTTTCTGAAGAGAACACACAGTGGGTGGCAGATTTTAACCCTGACATAACACTGAACTGCTTTCTCTCATCTTCATAAATGAGTGCGTGATAAATGGCCATAAATTTTCTGTAAAAAATTATTCAGAATTCAATACTTATTGCTCTGCTTTCCCCTGTCTTTCATGATTGCATGAACATGGAAGTGTGTCTGACTTTCTATATAATACCTCTTTTGACCTCTAGATACAGTACCTGGAGAATTTTTCTGTATCTTTGAAGTTTCTCACTCCACTATGCCATTTCTAAATCTGATTTTCTAAGTTTGGTTGAAATATGATACGTACTCTTGATTGTTGGAAAGAGCAATCTCCTTGAAATGATTAAAAAAAAAAAAAAAAAAAAAAACCTGTGTAATGTGCCAGACAACAGTTTTGTTTATCATCACAGTACGCTTCTTTTTTGATGGCATCTCTTTTCTGCTTATTCTGCGTTCTTTGGTTGGGCTCTATTCATGAACTGCTATGTGAATACTGCTCATCTCCGTTAGTTCATCGAAAAGAACAGTTTGTGCTTTCATTGTTGTTTGTTTGAACATTGTTTTGCTTAAATCTTGTAACCTGAACAACTACTTCTAAGATAAGAATATACAATATATTAATTAGTGTTAATCTCCTACTATTTTTGAAATTCTGCATTGTTTCTTTTTTCAGTTTTGCTTTTTTGAAATAAAAAAAATTGACAAAACTTTACAACATTATTTCTTTACATTTAAAGAATATAAGATAAATGTCATTTGTTGATTCCTGGCTTGTATGATAGTGAAATCTGTGCTTTTTATATCATGCAATTTGGTACTTAGCTTTCATTTTATCACTTGAGTCTAGTGTATAGCACCTAATACTTGGTAGCTGCTCATGAAAAAATATTTTGACTACATGGTTGGATTAAATTCTAGGTGAGTTCTGTATGGAGATATTCAAATTATGATGAAAGAGAGTATTTGCCCCAAAACATTTTTTCCAAGTACTACGCTAGATAGTTGATGTATGATGTTTTATTTTGTTCTTGCAACAAACCTGAAGAGAAGACTCTTTTACAGATGAAATGAAGAATCAAAGATATAGATTGTTGCATCATGATTAAAATTTATACCAAATGTCAAAGTTTGTGTACTTTCCAGATGAAACCAATGAAATCTAGTCAATCTTTATCACAGTTTTCTGATAGCAAAGGAGGAAATAAGCATTTTAATAACTAAACAAATAGAATATTTTTCATAGCCATTTGATCATATCTGTCAGTAGGTTGATTTCCTCAGTATCTTACTGCAACTGTTAGCTTTATGCTTTGGTATATGAAATATCATTAGCTCTCAAACTCTAGGTCTAGATGCCACCTCAAAATTTTTCATACAGCAGATCTTTAGATTAACAATGAAGATCACTTTATCATTGCTTCAAATAATGCAGGTATGCTAGAAATCTGAAATTTTAGAAATTCTGAAGACTAATTTAAAAATATCTGAACTAATAAACATTACCCATCAATTTAGTAAACATGTTAATAGATAAATTTGGTAACAACACTTTTACATATCACTGAGTGTGAAATGCAATGAGAGATTGATCAAAGAGCCATAAAAATGTTCTGATTTCCTGGATTTAAGTCTCAGTTCTACCAATTCAATAACCACCTGATCTTGAGCAAGCTGTTTAATCTCTCAGGCTTTTAGCTTCCTCATTTGCAACATGAAGAGGATGACATTTCCCTGAATGTACTACACTAATACACATAATTATTGTGGATGCAGTGTTAATTCATTTACTGGCTGTTACATTTTTAATCAGTTCCCGTTCTTTTTCTGTCTTCTCCTCTTTGTCTTTTAATGGTAGCATCTTCCCTAAAGTGACAGAATAATACTCCTAGCAAGGCTTTCTCACTTGCCAGAAGAGACTAAAGAAGAGTTTGTGAAGGTCTGAATGTGTTCTCCCAACTTGGTGTGTTGGAAATTTAATTTCCATAGCAACAATGCTAAGAAGTAGGGCTAAATAAGAGGTGATTAGGTCACGAGGGTTCTGCCCTTGTGAATGTATTAACGCTGTTATTGCAAGTTTGGGTTCATTATTGCAAAAGTGGATTTGTTATAAAAGCAAGGTCAGTGCCCTCTTCGTTGCTTGCTCTTGATATCTCTTGCCATTTGACTTCTACTATTGCATGACGGAGTTTGAAGTCTCTCCTACAATCTTTGGAATTTCCAGTCTCCAGACCTAAGAGCTAAATAAAATTGTTATTTACAAATACCCAGTCCCAAGTGTTCTGCAACAGTTGCAGAAAACACACAGAGTTTGGGGATATATGCAGTTTATATTTTTCCTAATTTTTAAGCTAATAAATATGAGGCAGTTTTTAAATTTTCCTTGTACTCTAATTATTTATTTTGAGTATCATTATACCGTGAACTTAGGTAACTCTATATTCAGCATTATCTTAAAATGTATTATGAAAACTATAAGAAAATATTCATTGTGATTTTGTTGCTTGTATGACCTGAATGATTGATATATACTTATCGTAATATTTCAAATATATTAATGTTGGCAAATTCATCCTGAATCTAAACAATTTTGTTATTTTATAAAAATTTCAAGTTATTTTTTTAATTATAGCTTCAAAAAGTTCTCCTGCCATTCAAATAAAACTACTCCCAGGCTTTTAAAAATAAAAGTAAATAACAACAACAAAAAAGAATTCCATATATATAAGCTATATTCAATTAACTTTTAAGGGAACTATTTGTTTATTCTATAGGTTTATGATCTTAATTGATTTGGTAAATTTGGGCTAAGAAGGGTGAATAATCATTTTTGTTCTTTCATCTCTCATTTCCCACAGATCATTTCATTCTTTAATTGTGGTCTGAATGTTTTTATACCACCAATTCCCAATTTGTAAGCAGAGGTATTAACTCCCTAAATAATCATATAATGATCTTAGGAGGTAGAACCTTTTAGGAGATGATTTGGGTCATGAGGGTAGAGACCTCATAAGTGGTATCAGTGTCCTTATAATTTTGTGAACTCATTTACCCATTCCACAATGTGAAGACATAGCAAGAAGTTACCATCTATCAGCGAATAAGCGACTGCTTATCACCTGCCAAATCTGCTGATACCTGGACCTTAGATTTCCCAGTCCCCACAACTTTGAAAAGTAAATATGTATTATATATAAGGAACTCAGTCTATGGTACTTTGTTAAAGCAGTTCAAATAGACAAAGTAAAAAAAAAAAAATGATATCAAGAGGTAAAGGTGCTGTCTTAACAAATAGAAAAAATATGGGGGCAATTTTGAAAGTGGCTAAGTATAAACTGAAGGCATTTTTTGCTGTATGCTAGAAAAAGCCTACCTTTTCATAGTGAGGTCACAGGAAGACTCTAGTAAGGACTCAAAATAAGAGAAGAACCATAGAGAAAACTTTGATCTTCTTAGTGAATATCTGAATCACTGAACAGTGAGTGGATAGAAATAGTAAAAGCTGTTCTGATGAGTTACATGTTATGGGAAAATGAAAGAGAGACACTTTTTATTGCAAAATGTTAGAGATGTTGGCTACATTGTGCTTGTATCCTAGAGTTTTGAGGAAGATAAACTTTGCAAGTGATGAAAAAGGGTATTGTGCTGAAGCAGTTTCTAAGTCAAGTGTAAAAGGCACAGCTGGCCTTTTGAACACTTAAAATAAAAATGCACAAAGAAATAAAATAAGTATTTTTAATCAAAGTACAGGTACAACTAGAAGATTAGGAAACTTTTAGTCTATTGATATTTCTCCTAATGAGAAACCAAAGGTACGGCCTATCAAACACTTGATAAGGAGGTTAGTATTAAGGGGTCTGCTGATATTTGTGGAGACAGTGGAAGAAAAAAACACAAGATTGTTTTCCAGAGAATATTGGAGTTGACATTTGCATGGCACCAAGAGAGAGTGTCAGGGCCCAGGAGGCAGAGGTATTTCAAAGGAGAGGCTGAAGACTTTTTACCCAGCATACTTCAAGCTCTACTCAGTGTACTCCAACATGAAGCCCATTTGCTACCCATGGTGTAGCTCTGTGGACCTTGAAATCCTGTGAATTACTCACAGTAAAGCTGTGGAGGTGGGACTTTATCTAGCTTGCAAAAATGCGCTGGAGGGTCATGGAATTCATGTGAACCATTGCTTCTTCGGATCATCTCTTAGAATTTAGACTACTGGATCCCGAAGCACGCAATTGCAGCCCAAAAATATCACAGACACACGACACTGGAGCAAAGATAGTGCAGAAGTGAGGTCACTGCAGAGAACTGCCAAGGGGCAGAGCAGTCCAAAGCCATGGGAGCTGGCCTACTGCCCAAGTTTACCTAGAAGGCTGGACTTCTGCACAAGTGGGTCCATGGGGCAGGGCTTGAGTTATCCTTTAAAGTGCTGGACCTGCTCAACTCCTGTCATATCTTCCTTAATTCATATTTATCTCTTTTAAGTGAGAAAGTTTATTTTCTGCCTGTCCCACCACTGTATTTCAAAAGCATGTAGGTGTAACAGTTAGGGTTCACTAGAAGAACAGATTATATATGATAGAAAGGATTTATGCAGTAAGCTTACAATAGCATCCCACAGAATCAGGGATGGAAGACTACAATGTGGCCATCTATTTTCTAAAAAGCTAGAGGATCTACCTGAAGGTCGTGGACCTGGGGCTCACTGTAGAGCCCAAGGGAAGTCCTTGTTGAAAAGCTGAAGGGTCTGTGCTGGAAGGCTGTAGAGTGTGTGCTAGAAGCCCAAAGAAACTGGAAATGCTGCTGCAAAGGCAATGTTGAAGACTGGTGGTCCTCCAAAGAAGTAAAAAAAAAGGATTTCCTTCTTTCACCTTTTCTGTCTTACTCAGGCAACATGCCTATTTGTTGGTGCCACCCACAGCCCTCCTCAGTTAGAACCTGCCTGTCAGTCATCCATAGACACATCCAGAACTGCACTACACTAGTCCTCCAGATATTTATGTTATTTGAGTTGACACATCACAATTTACTATCATACACAGCATATATGATTTCATTGGTTCACAGCAAGAAAAGTTTGCCTCAGAGGAAATAAAACTTTGAGTATTAGCTCAAAGTATGCAGTTTAGAGGACATTTCAACATGACTCTGGGTTCCAGAATTTTGAGTTGAGCTGAAAATTGGTAAAACCATGAGGGTGGATGGTGAAATGAATATGTGTTTCATGTGAGAAGAACATGAGTTTTGGGAATCATGGGGCAAAATAGCACAATCTGAATATTTCTGCCCCCCATCCCCCAAACATATATGTTGAAATCTTAATATCTATGGTAAGAGGTGCTAATGTTATAGGGCCATAACTTTAGGAATAGAACTAGTGTTCTTATGAAATAGACCCAAGGGAGATCCCTTGCTATTTATTGTTTGAGGACATAGAAAGAAGTCAGCACTCTGACCTGAAAGAAAATCCTCAGCAGACGACAATCACACTGGCAATCTTGTTACCATGAGTGATGGGGTCCAGGGCAAGATCTTTGGTTTTTGTTAATGATGAACTAAAAATTGGATATGACACATAATGGTAAATAAAAAGCAGCCAAGTTGATTAAAGCAATAGAACACTCAGAGTGAGCTAGCTCTCACCAGGAAAATGAAAATTTCAAGAGTGCTGGGGGCATAAAGTAGAGGGGTTTAAAATGTTCCAATTTTGGGAAGCCTCCAAATGGAGTCTTTCAGAGCCCAATTGACAACCTGATTGGCAGGGTGCTCAATCACACCAACTTTATTCATTGCACGTGGGCTTTCCCATAATTCTTCTGTTATAATTGGATGTATGAAATACAGTCCATGTGCATGAAACTTCAGTGAGTTCTAAGTGAAGAAAGGTTACTGAAGGTCATGTAGGCAGGTTGGCTTGGTTTGGAATTCTGGAATATTCCAGGGAAATCTTGGGGGTCTTTAGTTTTATTATCTCTGCCTCCATGTAGTAAGCCTTAGAACAAATGTTGAGGATGGGGAGGTGGCTCCTGGAGCATTAGTGAATGGTGAAACATCTTTTAATAATATGTCTTAAATATCTGCATTAGTTAGTTTTTTGTTGCACAAAGGAGGAAGAAACATCATGACGGAAGGGCATAGTGGATGAAAGCGTCTAACTTCAAGACTGTCAGGAACCAGAGCACAGGAAAGGAGAGAGCAGGAGGCCAGAGGAGATACAGTCCCCAAAGCCACACCCTCATGATCCAGTCAGATACAATCAGAGGTCTGCTTTCTTATATTCCAGGCATCTTTCAAGTCAATCCTGCTGATAATGAAGTTTAACCATTACAATCTCTAAAAATCCATCCCACCAGAATTACGTCACTACTGCATACCATTACTACTTACTTTATCCAGAGAGGAAGATTTTAACTGATTATGTCTTTCTCCAGACAAGTATGATTTTTATTAACCTCAGGATTATGTAGCCCTTTGTAGAGCATCTAATCTTGTGTCTTGTGTTTCTTTGCATCCTTTTAAACTGAACCCCTTTTCCTTCCATTCACAGTCTGTAACCTGTTCAGTGGCATGAAATACTATCTAGTTCTGTTGTGGTAATGAGCTTTTTATTGTTCTGGAAACTGTCTCACGCCTGTCTGTCACCTTGTGGAGGATAATTTTCCTAGATTTTACCTTCTTATGGGAAGACTTTCATGAGCTTCTTAGGTTGGTTAGTTGGCTATTTTTATGTATTCCATGTGTACCTACACTGTAGAGTAGGCTTACATGTTTATGAACTCAGAAAATTATGAAATCCATGTCATAATATTCATATCTCCCAGCCCCTTAGAATAATGTTATGCAATCTGCTTATCTAATCATTGTCATTTAGATGCCCTTGGCATCTTTAAATCTTTGCTGTATGTCTTGGAGAGGGATGCAGATGGATTGTGTCAGTACCTTCATTGTATTTTTCATCAATTTTTATTGGTTGCTGCTAAAGGAAGGTACTGAGAAAAACAAGAAATGGGCTGGATTTCCCTGCCATTCACCTTGGTTCCATTGCATCCACTCATTAAGAGCAGATTGGGGGGGGACTATTCACTAAGTTCTTGATTAACTTTATCAACTTTATCAGACCATTGTTATATATATATATATATATATATATATATATATATGAATGACAACTTTTGGTACTTATGCATGGAAATCTTTTTAGTTTAATATAGAGTAAAGAAGCAATATAGAGTAAGAAATTACGATTTTATGAATATTGTGGATAATGTTTTTCTTATTTAACTCAATTAATGAAGCTTTCAATTAAAAGGAGCTAAGTAATAATATTACTTAGCAATGCTATGTTAAATGTATAGGTGTGTTCTGTGAATGTGTGAAATTTTGAAAACACCAGCATATGGGACTTTAAAGCTGTATCTTTCCTGATATGTATAAAAAGTTGCAATTGATTAATGATGTCTGCCAAGGGCATTTGAAAGGCAAAAGTGCACATGCCATGTGTGTCATGTTTAGAGTCTTATTCTTCATACCTTGTTAATCTGCAAAAACTTCTAGTTTTAATGTCTTGACTGAGCTGTTCTCCTAGAGTTGGAAGTCTGAAAATAACGATGCTAATGGTAGAAGAAGATACAGGTCTACTTTGCAGAAATCCATCTTTTTCTCTTTCCAAAAGTTGAGCTATAGCTCAGCTGAACAGTCTTAACAAATAAAATCTCTTTAATTACTGCATCCTGGCAAAATAAAAGATCTTGAAGTTATTACCAATTTTACGATGATTCTGTGAGCAGAAAAGACACTATTTCCATCTCTGATGCTAACAACTGGAGATATTATATGTTCATAACTTTGTTTTGGGTCAAACATGTATACAACATTAGAACTATGATAATAGTGATTAGAAATGGACAAACCCCTGGATAACTAAATTTTTTATTAGGAAGTAATTATAACTTAATTCCATGGTCATTCTCTTGATAATGATGTAGCCACATCGTAGCTGGAAAGAAACATTTAGTAGGTCCACAAAGACAGAAGCTTCGTTTTACTTATTTATGTATAATTTATGTTGTCTCCAAAACATTTGCACCAACAAAGAAAAAGTAATAATATATATCTGATTATTTTTGGAGACTAAGTTGTTAATTGGATCAGTATTTCCTCTTATTTATTTTGACTATGAATACCCAAAGACTGTGAAAGTTTACTGATTTTCAAAGTCTTTAAACTATTTTTTTTTTAAATGGTAAAATAGAATGCTTAAAAAATACCACAAAACATTTCCGACCAGTTAACAGTTCTATACTGATTTGTTTCCCTCAATAATTCAAGTATTTTATTTGTTCATCTAGAAAAGCATTTATAGAAGAACATTTTAGAATTCAAATGGTTAACCTAGGAGTCTTTTACCAGGGAAAGGGTACCAATAGAGATAGGTATCTACCTAGAAAAGTAAAAGCATCCCAGTTAAGTTGTTCAATTTCTTATTGTAGCCTAACCTCTTCAACAAAATAAAATCAAACACAACTGTTCCCATTTAAAAAGACATGAGCTTAGTATTTTAATGCTCATTACTCTATGTAGAAATCCATTTCTCTCTTTGCTATCACTTTAGGAAATCTTTGTTTAATAATGCTCAGTAAATTAGGCCTCCATAGGCTTGGCTTTATCCCACCCTGCCAGTTTCTTTGCCTTTTTGTACCTCTGTAAAATATCTGCTTAGAGTCTTGGATTTGAAATGTTAATTAAGGTGGGCCTGGCCTCAGGTTACAGTGTACATCCCTTTTACATGCAAAGGGATATGCTAACTAGATTACAAAGAATCTGGGGGCCAAGAGGGAGGCTTCCAGAAGACAACAAAAGTCCTGGAAGACTCCGGCGCTTCTCAGCAACTCCCAAGGAAGCAACCGGTAAGACTGTTTGCTGAAAGAGTTATCTGGCACTCTGAAGTGGCTGGCGTTAATTTTGGTCCATGTTTCCTTTTTATAACGTCTTACCATTAAATTTGTATCCAGCTAATACAGATGAAATGTGAATTATTTAGGTAGACAAGAAAGCCAGATACATGAATAATTCCTATTTACTGATGACAAACAGGTAAATAATGTTGAATTTACTTGAATTCAAGATGATGGTCTTAATATTAAGGTTTCTGAGTGGGATGGATATGCATTTCCAAACTTAAGGGGCACCCTGAGAACCTAGAAATGATGCCAGTATTACACTGAATAGGTATTTCTGTGTGCACTGTGATTGTAAGCATGTGAATATGAATGCGGATGTGTGAAAATAGAGTATATGGGACTCTGAATGCATTTCATACGCAGCTCTTCTACCGAGCAAGATTTAGAAAGGCAAAAATCTACATTTGAAAGCAAGGGCATTGTAGATGTCTTTAAATCAGGCAAGATGCAGCACAAAGAAATAATATTGTTGTGAAGAAGTACCCTAAATTAGCCTCCAGGGACAGGAATTGCAAAACAAATGCAAAAGTCATACCTTTAATTACTGTGACAGAACCTTTGAGATTTGGAAATCTCTATTTGTATAAATCACTTTGGAAAGTATTTTTCAAACTCTTTTGATTAGGATGTTGTAGGGAGAAAGGGTAGTCTTCATTATTCTTGAGATGTTTAAAGCTTTCTCTTTCATTAGTTATGAACACATTTCATCTGTGGTGCTGTGGAGGACCGTCTTTCAAGCACGCATAAAGTGTTAAGTAAGGAACATTTTCTCTCAGTGTAATCTTCACTCCCTTCTCTTGGCGTTCAAAAGACACAGCTACTTTTCCCTGTTTATGGCAGGAGTTCATTGCCTTGAACCCTATTGACTCCCATAGCAATGTATGTTTTAGGACCACTCATTTTTTTTTTTTTTTTTTAACGTAGTGGACAGTTGTGTGCAATTAAGTTTCTTTTTAGTTCTTAAAGATTAACTAGCTATTCCCTTAATGCAGATCACTAAGGATGTACATTATTTTAGTGAGTCAAACAAATAGATTTTGGGGCAAATATCTGAATAAAAGACACAGGGTAAAAAGCCAGTGATATAGGAGAACATGTACTTCTTGGTCCTACTCCCTTTATTAACAGTAACAAGGGCAAAATAAAGGAATTGAGGGTTTGAATACGTGGGGAGGGGTGAGACAGGAGTGGGAACTCTCAGAGAGAAAAGGAAAGGTGCTAAGATGACTAAAACACTGGCTGGCTGTTGATATATCACACCAATGCACTCAAAGTGCTATTATAGATGATCCATTTAGTTTAAATATGAAATTTCAAGCTACAAGCAGAAAAAGATGGCCCCCACCTTGGAAATGATTCAATGTTTCTTTTTAAAAGTAAGATAAATTAGAACCATTTTAAGATGTATAAGTGATTTTTTTTTTGATACCTGAAGAAATGTAAACTGATTTCTGACTGGGGTTTGGAAATCTTTTCCTTTGAAAGCCTTTTAAAATTATTTCTTTCTTACTATAGTGTTTAATGAATAGCATGTTTTATGTGGCTACAGAGATTCTTTGATTTACTTTCTGGCAACTGCTGATAATGCAGTATAATACTTTTTTAGACAGAGCTAGGAAAAAACAAACTGAAATTCTGCAGAGTCTATTTAGCTTGTGACTATATGGATGTTTCCTGTACCTTTTTCTCAAACCACAGTATAGCAAACATGCAAAAAAAAAAGCAAAATCAAGACATATTCTTTGTTTTGTTCACTTAAAATATATTATCCTTACTTTGCAAAATATTATCCTTTACTTCTGCAAAGTTAATAATTCTTTGGTAATGCACAATAAAATAAAGACAGTTACAACAATTGTCATTAACAAGTACATCAACACCACTATTACTTTCTTTCTGGAAGTTACAGAAAAATCTCACTCCAAAGTAGGTCACTTCACCAAAATGTATAAGCTTACTTTTCCCTGCGTAGCTTACACTAACTTGTGAGGTTATTACTTTCTCAGTCGCTGATAATAATGATATAGCCAGACTCTTCCACTTCACAAAAAATATTTAAATAAAATTTCTTCAAGCACAAATGAGATGCAGTATATTTACATTTTTATTTGATGAAGCCCTTTCCTGCTATCTTTGTTCTTAATTTGGTCTCAAAAGAATTAGCACTAAGAGGAAAAACAGTCTGTAAATATGTATGAAATCAAATATAGAGGGTAAGCTAAAAGGTATTGACTGCCAACAGAGTTTAGCTGCAGGAGGCAAAATTTTCTCCATAGTTTTCTTCTTGGCTGGAAACACATTGCCTTCTATCTAGATTATTTAATCCTCAAAATGCACATCAAAGCTTCTCATCAGGTGGCACATGTCTTTATAGGCAGTTGAATGTCAAAGATCTAGCTTAAAGATTTTTGAAAAATGTAAAAGCATAATAGAGCCCAGATAATAACACAGCAGTGAGCTCCTGTTCTATTCCTTCCAGCAAAGTACCAGCGTCACAGGCTGTGGCTAATCTCTGTGGCAAAGGGAAGAGCACATTCTGCTGCCCGACAACGTGTGACATCTGTCCAACCGCTAGAAATGAGATGCTTAAGCTCGGTTCCAGATCAGTCTTAGCTCGCTAGCTATCCCAATCTCTCTGTACACCTGTGGCTGAGCAGAATTCTGGGCCATAAATTCTGTCCTGGTCCCATACCCAATTAGGCAGTGGAACAACTTATGTAAAAATATGTAAGAGGCCTTTTCTGTCCTGCTATATGAGACAAGAGGCAAGCTGCAGTGAGTTCTCTTTTAGAACTCATGTTTCAGTCATTGGCAAGGACAAATTACTTGTAATGATTACATCAGCTTCTTTAAATGATTATATCATTGTGAGTTTAGTTTAAAGGCCCTTTCACACATTTATTTTGAACTTCAAATGTTGGCTTTTGAGGAAGCATAGGGAAAATGTCAAAAGCCCCCATATATTTGGGATACACAATATACAAGGGACTTCAAAGTTTAGAAGAATAGCTGGTAGGTGTAATAGAGACTTCTAGCAATAGTTTCACAGGGGGTTCAGCGCTATGTTCATATACAGTTGTTCAGGTAAGATGTTCAGATAAGCGCTCAGCCTTTGTCCTCTTATTGAAAGATGTTGTGAGAGGCGAGCCTTCCTCATGTATCCAATCTTGCTCCACCTCTTAAAGGGAAATTTTCAGATTTGGTCTGAAAATTTCTCAAACCACAGTATAGCAAACATGCAAAAAAAAAAAAAAAAATGTTTGTTCAGATGTTTGTCCAGATTTGAAAATTTTCTTTGGTTTGTGTCTTGCCCACAAAATAGCTCCTATGGATTTTTCAAATAGGGAAAGAGGAATATAGTCATTATGCACTGTGAGCATACACCAATAAAAATAAAATATTGAAAGAAGAAAATCCAGCAGAGTACAAAGAAAGAAAGAAAGAAAGAAAGAAAGAAAGAGAAAATTAGAATCTCTGAGGAATGTCAGCTATTAAGCACCTCCCCCCTTAATTATGCAGCCCCAAAACCCTTACCATAATCTGCCCAGCAACAAGGCACTTCCGAGGCCCCTCTGGGGGCAGATCATTACAGTGTATTAATTCAGGACTCCTAGTGATCTGGGACCCCATCTTATCACACAATGGTTGTTTTAAATGCATTATTTAAATGTGTAAAGTATTTAGGGATGCATTTGAGTGCAGACACACCACATAAAACAGCTTTCTCTTATTAAGATCATATGGGAGGAGTGGGCCACGCTATTCCAGGTGCAATTTTAAGCACACTACAAATTTTGGCCAACTACTGCTTTTGTTCTCCCTTGTTCTGCTCTCTTGGCTGTCGAATTACATTTTAACTCTTACCTGAAAAGTAAAACAGGTGAGAAGTTTTTGAGGACTTTTGATTCTTCAAATGCTATGGTTATTTATAACAAAAATGTTTCCATGAGGTTTTATTCTTTCTCCCTCTAAACACTATTAAACAATCAAGGGGAAAGAATGGCCAGGATGCCTGTGAGTGATAGACACTAACATTCTTGCACTGGTGGCTATTTGCATCTCTGCCCAGCTTGAAAATGTCGTCTGTTGTGCCAACACAGCTTCCTTACTTGTTAAAAATGCTTCTCTCTGTTGGAGAGCTCAGAAAGAATATTCTTCGTACAAAATCCCTTTACAGAACCCCTGATCCCTCTGGGGTCTATTCTGCCAGTTTATGGTCGCAGTGAACTGTCATGAGTCCCTCCTTGGTCTGTGAGATTGGGACCCGTAGAAATGGCTGTGACCGTTACTTTTCTCTTTGGGGATTTGCCCTTTTTTCATTTGGTTGGGGACCGAGACTCAGCTTTGTTCCAGAGAATTATCCTATGGCAGTGGGTTGGGGAGATAAGTCTTTGTTGAGACATAAAACACACACAGAGCAAAGTGTGAAAAATTGAAATGACAAGGTTGCTGGAATGTTGTTTCTTTAAGTTCAGTCAAATGTTCAAACGGAGGAAGTAAGGTACCTCCTGCTCTTTGCCGTGTATCAAAGTGAATCTGTCACCTACCTTTAGCAAGTATGATATGATAGTACCACAGGTACGCATACTAAACATGATGATAGCACCCCAGCCCCAGCCTTACCCTAAAGTGTGTAAGTTACCATTGTCTGCTTTTATTTCGATGTGATAGAAAGTAAGATGGATGCTCATTTCAAAGGTAGGTAGAAGATTCAAATGAAAGCAAGGTTCTTTCTATTATTTTAATTATTAGATGATTCCACTCATTAAGATAAACACTCATTGGCATGAATGGAGCATTATGGGAAATATGGAGATGATATTTATGTATTAATAAGTATATGATCTGACTCTTTGTTTCTCTCTAGCAGAGACAGTATTTTCATTTAATTCAAAAAAGACATCTATGTCTTTAGGTTTAGGTTTAAATTTTCTGAATTGCATGTGAAATATATTCAGTTGCAGTGCAAGAATGTGTAAATTACTAAAAAAGAACAACAAATTAAAAAAAAATTCGACACCTCTACCTGCAAAAGAGAAGTATTTTCTATCCGCTTTAGCTACCAGAATTATTTTAGGAGTTTTTACAAAGAAGATGGGCCGAGTAATTTACCTTCCAGACACAATTTAGAAAGTTTTGGACTATTCATTCTCTACCTGTGAACTACTTTGTTTTCTTACAACATTGCTTGAACTTTATTTATTGTGATTTCAAAATTCATTTAATTCTAAGTCCCATTATTAATAAACTTTGTGGATCTGAGAGTTTTTATTTGCTGTTTTATTTTATGGAAGAAGAATTTTTAAAAAACAAGGGTCTACTTAGAACATGTGCTGTCCTAAAAATTCAGAATTTTCTTTTAATACAAAGTTTAAATTACAAACTGAGTCATTCAATATGTATGTTTAAGTGAAAAATTAAATTGAAGATCACGAACTTATACACTGACAATTTTTTCTCCCATAATGCAGGTAATCATGCTATTCCTAAATATTAAGCATGTGAGAAGATGTAGATTGTAATTTTAATTTTTTTCCTAATTTGCTGAGTACTAGGACAAATCTTTAACTTCTATGGATTTAAGTTTCTGCTTCTTCAATATTAAAAGATTAAAATTAGAAATTCTAAGTCTTTTTCCAATTCTTGTATTCCGTGAATGTATTCTCTAATTTTCCACTTCAGCTCCAAGTAATCTCTTGTAAAAAGAGTTGGCTTCTTAGTATAGCTCCTTGTGTAAGGGATTCTGTAATATTAGCAGTTATTTATTTTTGATTTATGAAACTAGTAATTTATTTTGTTTCCAGATCATCTAAAATTAAACCAAAATATGAAGTTTCATATCAATAATATTTATTGTCAGACAAAAATAAGAATTTTTTTATACTTTAAGTATTCTCATTAATTTAATTTAATAATAATCATAGTATGTGCTTCACAATATACTAAACCTGTAAAGTACACTTTTGTGATATTTAAATTGAATATTCTAATTGTAGCTTAAGTAAAATCTTCATCAGGATTTTTAAATGTTCCTAATAACTTTTTGTTGTATATTTTAAATACTATTTGTCATCTGGATGCATGTTGTGTGTGTTACCTTTTATTTACAAGGTATTGTTAGAACATGTAAAAAAGTATTTAAATGAAACCATAGATAAGAAAATATTTATCCCTGTTTGGACACAATTTTATGGAAATATTTTCAGCAAACATGAGGGCTCTGCGTGGAAAACAATAATTTTTATATTATGAAATAGAATTTCCATAGTGTTATGGTGAAATTGCTAGGTTCTCTGCTAGCCACTAATAATAGAAACAGTTCATATTTATCATTCACTGTTAGATTTTACATTTGTGCTACTTTATTAAGTTCACCAAAAAGCCTCCTAAGAGATACTTCATTCCATTATGCAGTTTAACTAAAATGCTTACATTCCCAAAATTACAGTACTAGTAAGTGGCATATCCAGGCTAGCTTCCCTGGCCTGCGCTCCGAGTCGCTTGTCTCTGTCATGACCTCTCGCCGTTGATAAAGGTCAGTCTGAATTTACTAAGGTAAAGAAACATATTTCCAAGTATTTAGAATGAAATCAGTAAAGTTCTTCGGCAAAGGACTGAATGCATTTTAGGAAACTGGAGGAAGGAATGTGCGTGTGTGCATGTGTGTGTGTGTGTTTGTTCATGAGTTTGTGAATATATTTTGGCAGTCTGAGTGGAAGATATTTTTTTCTAAAACTCAAAAGAACACTCTCTCCCTGAGAAAATGCCATTGTTAGTTGAAAGACATCCCCACAGTACAGCGTGCTCCTTTTCCAAGTGTGCAGAGGGGAACAGGCCGTGTGCAGAGCGCAGACCGGAATGCTCTCTTATTGAACCTGCCCGGTGCCCAATTATTCCAGCAACAGCTATTCTGGCTGCGGCTGTTACTACTTGGCAGCACTTACAGTTCCTGAGTAGGAGATGAACTAAATTTTGCTCCGAATGCATGCCAGGACGGATAATCCGATGGTGTCCCACCCCGAAGTGAAGAGAAAAATTAAAACCTTTTTCCTTACTTTATCGCATTGTGTTTTCATGCATCTGCTGGAGGACTACACTGTTCTGCTTGTACAAACTAAAAGGTGCACTTGAACCATAGCTAGACTGTTTTCATTTTATTTTGTTCTGATTTTTCTTATAGTCAGATTTCTTATGGAACTTCCTTGGTCTTTTTGGACAGTTACTCAAAACAAAACATGAAATTTCTTATGGAAATTTTTCTATAATTTTGAGGACATAATTCTTTTTTTTAACCTTGCTTTATGTTGAAATTAAGCAACGAGAATAAACATTGGCTTGTACACATTTGCATTTGGTTTTACCCTCTTTTAGTTCTATGTACAAATGAAGTTTTAAGCTTCTCATGTTTCCTTTTCATAGATGTCAGAAGTTAGTTTTCAGTGGTTTTCTCTTCAGCTATTTAACAAACTGCAGAAAGCCTTCTTCCCTTGTCATGTTGTAATTTTATTGATGAGTTGTTTCAGAAGTGGGTTGAATCCGATTTTGGACAGAGATTGAGAGACAAAACCCTAACTTCAGTATTTCACATATTTATAAGACGTGTAAGTGTGAAACCCACTCCTCCCTTGGAGCTAGTCATGGAGAATTGCCTTGTGAATGGAACTCAGAATTATTGCGTGGATGGTGTCAATTTTTATTCTCACATTTCAAGCATGATAAAAAGTATTGTTCAAATAAGAATATGTGATAGAAATATCAAGGCTCATGCAAAATATATTTGAAATGTAGCAAAGTTCCTTTTATAGCAATATGTATTTATTGCCTCAAAAAATACCTTGCTTCAAATACAGAATTATCTGAATATATAGTAACTCCTTTACCTCTAAAAATGAAAACACCTTATCTCTCTCCTGACATACTTATTTTAAATAAGAATGAATTGATTTGCCTATGGAAATCATTTTTGTCTTACTAGCAGAATTTTGTACTTTACCAGAAACTCAAATGCATCAACACTGAGGATATCAGAGGTAGATTTGTAGGAAATATGACCTCGTGAATGGCTGTTAAAACACAGTGCAGTTTGAGCTACTTGCACCTGATGAAATAGTTAAAAACTAAAGAAAACACAGTTGCTAACTAATCAGCTTGAATTCTTAAAAATAAAAAAAAAGAAAATTGTAACTAGAAAGAGTATAGATTCTCTGTGAAACTTCAAAAGGTACAGCTGACTGTACTGTCCCTGGAGACCGTGGGATAAAAACCTATAAATATACCCTCAAAGTCTTTTCTCCTGACCTCAGGCCAAGGTTAAAATAGAAGACTTTTTTATGACTTTGAAACAGAGTTAAAGTGAGAGAATTTGATGAAAATAGATGAGAAGCTGAGACTGTTTTCCTTGCTCAAGGGACCAGCACAGGTAAAGACGCCGACTGTGTCACCCCACTGTTCTTCCAGCTTCATGAGTGTGTATAAGGATTATTGCACTTGTACCTTCAAAGAGTGCAACCACACATGCAAATTACTGACTTCTGATTGAGAGGCAGAGGGAACAATGCTGGAGCAGGTGATATGGGGGCCTGGACTGTTCAGCACATGGCTTCTCTTCTGTAAAGTGATCCTGTCTTCTGCTCATGTCCAAACTAAGAGCCAGTAAAAAAACTTGGCAGATGTTCATGCAAAACAGAAAGTACTGCTGCATAATTCCAATGGAGTTTATGGAATATTCAGTAAGGTCTTCTTTTAGGCTCTCTGGGTACCAGAAACCACATGCGTGAGCTTATCATATTTCACTCAGGATGCCGCACCTCACAGTGAAATGCCAGCACCAGCTAACAATTTTAATTGTATTCTGAAGTGTATCTGTCACCATTTTTTCCCTCCTCAGGTATCACAGCATCGTTCTTCTGAAACAATAAGTTCACCAGCAACAATAGTAGTGACTCACATTTTCAACAAGATTCTTATATCCCTTCAGATTCTAAGTATTTCCCTGAAAAGAAACAAAATAAAAGAGGTATCTGCAGCTTCTGCTTTATTTCTTTCTTTGCCTGTGTGAATTCTGTTGTTTTCAGCTCCTCACACAGACTTGAGCTTGCCCAAGGACCACTGATGTGGGCTCCTGCTTATTGTATTTCTTTAATATGAGGAAATGCTTTACACATTCCATGAGTTAATTAAATAAATTAGTCTTTATATTAGCAGTATAATGCCTGTGTTATTCATCTCAAAACTAATATCATATATTTTAAAATCTAATTTAAGCATAAATGCTGGAGTAGGGTGATATAGCTTAACAGGAGAGTATGCTTAGCATTGGTTTCAATCTCCAACATAAAAAGAGAAAGAAAGAAAAAAAGAAAGAAAGAAAGAAAGATGAGAGAAAGAAAGAAGAAAGAGAGAAAGACAGAAAAAGAAAACAACTGAAAGAAAGATGAATTTTCATCTGTCATATAAGGAAAGCAATGCAGATACTTGGCTCTGAGATTTAAAAAGACAACAAATATTAGAAGGAAAAAAGCAAGGTAAGTCTTTGGTTCCATTTGGTGTATAAATAGATGAATATATAATTCACATGATTTAGCCAGGAGGCCACCAAGAAAGCAAATTCACTAGAGAGACCCGCAGACTATGATCCATTCAGATGTTGTGTATGATCCTCACTGCACTCTGGAACTCAGCAGAACTGATACCATAGAGATTCTCATGGAGATTTCTTTACACATGCCTCCAATACATTTCATTTCCAAGATTTTGCAGTTTGGGCAGTAAACATCCCTGACACTGTCTGAGCATTTGATTTTTCTGATGTGAGTCATGTCAAAGAAAAAAAAATGCAGCTAACATTTCTTGAGGGGAGGGACCAGGGATAACAAGAAAGAAAGCACAAGAGCCGGTTGACTAAGCAAGTGAAACCAAGAAAGGGGACTTAAAAAAATAAGACTAAAAGGAAAGGAAAGGAAATAAAAGAAAAATCTGAATATAAACCCAACTCCTTTCAAATGTGATTGGTGGTCTTAGCACTTGAGAGAACAGCAAGTCCCATAAGAGACCCATAGTGCTTGGCTTTCCCTGTTAACCCTACATTACAGAAGTCTTTGTCATAAAACTAAAAGCTGTTTGACTCACAGTGCAGTCTTTGCACATGAGATTGCACAGGTTGTGATGAGCCTGGAGACTTAATTACTTTCTTGCGTCAATTGCCAGGGATCCTCTAGGTCAGGCTTCTGGCATATTGATAGGAAATAAAAGAAACCTTACACAGAATTAGCCTCTGCTGATTTCCCAGATACACAGGAATACTTGATCTCTGTTCCTTCTTTTCATAATTTCTTACAATTTAGGAGCAATCTATTTACCATGGACGCTAATACTGAGCTGAATAGATGGGAAGGAAAAAATGAGTAACTCAAAAACACTGGCTCGCAGTTATTTGCTAAAATAATTTTCTGCCAGGAAAGAAAAAATCTGATTGAAAATCAAGAGGAATACTTTCCAAAGTTTGAATGCTACTTAATTAAATTTGTTTCATCGGTGGAGGGCTGTATTTGCAATTGCTTGTCCGCAGTTTCCAATAGACATCTTGCCTCTTTTATTTAGTTTCTGTGTTCCTTGGGGTGAGTGCATGCAATTGCTTACTCATAAAAGTGATTTGTTTTGCAGAGGTTCATTTCTACACTGCTAGTGTAGTTTTATTTCACTAAATATAGAATAAATTTGGAGCCCAAGAGAAGATTTTTATGTAAAAATAATTACAGAGTTCAAAGTGCAAAACCAGAGGACAAGTGATACTGATGGTAAAGGATTCGGCGACAGAATGAACGGATGGATGTTTCACTAGAGGAAAACAGTGTCTCTTACACTATTCTGTCTTCATTCCTCTGCTTCTCTGGTCACACTCAGTCTGCTCAGCTTTCACACCAGTTCTATATTTTCTGAAGGCAGAGGGAGCATGTCAAGGTCTTGTCATCCCTGGTCACTGGAGTAGTTTGTCAGGAGGAATTTCAACTATAAAGGCGTCAGTAACTCATCAGAATATTTGTTGTTGCTTCTTGACAAAAGAGGCAAGTGTCTTTCAAGAAAAATCTGGGCTTTAGCTTGCCTTCCCTGAGGTACTTGGAGACCACCCTGAACAGCTGAGGACTCCAGAAAACCTTGTGTGTAAAATAGACATATTGATTCCTGTACAATCTTGTAATTTGTGACATACAACAGTATAAGTCAGCATGACTTCACCTATTTGTTACTATGTGTGAAACAGAATATGTGTCTTTCTTTAGTGAGGAGCACATTCTGGGCTGAGGCTTTAATAGATGTCTCATTAGAAACCACTGAAGTGCAGTCTACACAGAATAATTTCACCATGTTTACCAGGAACTCTTTAAATGGTTAACTATTGATGTATTGGTTGGATGCTTAAAATTATTTCCAGAGCAAACAAATATTGTATAATCATCCTTACAAAACAAACACATCAATTGCCTAAGGGTTGTAAGGAATTTAAATGCACGTAGCACTTTGTAATGATACCCCAGTGACTGGCCTTGCAGTTGGTTTCTTGAGACTACATCATAGTAAACTTAGTTTTTGCTACTGGTTTCCTTAGTAACTGGAACAACATATTGTTCAGGACATAAAATAATATCCTGTTCAGCCACTGAGAATCTTGAAATAAAGTATAATTGATTTTGCATGAGGCATAGGATTATAGTGTCCGCCCCATTTTGGTGAGGTATTACAGCTGAAATAAATGTAGTCGGAAATTATTTTTTCAAACCAGCCATTTTGTTTCTGATCATCTCGTTGTGAAAACAGTAAAATTGAAGCAGTGTGGAATGCTCTATCATCCAGAGAAACAGATTATTGAATGGAATTATACAGTTGATATATAATTCCTCAGCATACAGGGAAATGGTTTATCTTGTTTGCCAACAGTAGCATAATATGGGAACATGTCTGCTTTGCTGTTATATTATGGGGATGCTTATTCTGGGAGGCCCATATAGACTTCAGTGCATACTCACATAGCTATTATGTACTCGTATAGAAAAATCCTGATACCTATACCAGTTTGTAGACTAAAATCAGGACAAAGAATCAGAAAATTCTACTTTAATTAGTTTCTGCAATTGGTCTACTATACTATCTTAGACAAGTTATTGGGTCTCTAGAGTTTTAATGTCCTTATCTATAAAATGGGAATAATATTTGCATCATGAAGGTGTTATGTGGTTAATGACTTGATGTGTACACAGAACTTGAAAGATATAATATGCTAAACCTTACAACTGTTTTAAATCTCACGTACAGCAGTGCATTACAGGTATAAAATTAGAGAATAGTTTAATGGACTTAGAAAAGTAGAGACCTCAGTTTAAGTAGAAGAATATCTGAACACTTGGTGAAGCTCTATTTCACTATTTCTGCATACAGCATTTACAAGAATGATAAGGCAAGAAGAGAACTGTTGAGGGATTGATTTTTGATGATATTTTTCCTGGAAATAGTGTACCTAAGGAAGGGGGTGCTGCATGCTGAGGGCACCTCTATAACAGTGAACTCTAAAGAGCTCTTCCCCATGGGGAAATCATCTCCTTCCTATGTGCTGTGTAGGAAATGGGTACTGGGTGGAGGTAATTCTAGATAAAACTGCTGTCTCCTATAATACCTTGGTAACTTATTTGCTAGCAAAGGGTCGACTTCTCAGACCAACTAGGGATTGCTTTTCTATGAAATAAGGACTTGCCAAGAAAACTTGCTCTCTCAGGGATGTTTTGTTAATCTGCTCACTCATTTAATTAATATTGAACATCTACTATAACCTTTAGCTTTAGAGATTAGAGAGTCATATTAAGCAAGATACCTGTCCTTCAGCTGGTTCCCAGTGCAACAGGATAAGGCACCACGTATACTCTACAGAATGACGTGGTTAAGTGCACAACTCAGAAACACTGCACAAGGGACTCTAATTTGCCTGAGACTGGTTTAGGTAATTATCTTAGTTTCTTTCTTCCTCACTGAGACACAACACCAGACACATGTCACTTAAAGGAAGAGAGGGTTTTTTTAGGCTTGTGTTTTAGAAGCTTTATCCTTGCATGGTTATCTGGCTCAAAGGCAGGACAGCTTGATGGAAGGGTATGATAGAACAGAGCCAAGACATGGCATGTGAAGACAGGCCAGACAGAAAGCAGAGAGAATGAGGGGAGGAGCCAGGCTGAGAGCTATCCCCTACCAGGTCCCTACCTCCTAAGAACAAGTCAGCTATAAGACCCCAAATCCAAACATCTTCCCAAAATCCTGCCTTTTAGTGTACCTGGAATAGGAACAGTTTTCAAAGAGAATGAGGAGGAAGAGGAAGGTCATGGAACACCCATCACTGCTCTACTTTGAGAGGGAAAAAGGAACAAAAGTTTAATAGATCTCAAGCAACCCAATTTGGTATGAACTTTGAGTATATGGAGCAGAGTAACAGGATATAAAGTTAGAAATATAATCTTCTGTAGCATCACTTCTATTGCTTTGTAATAATACATGAACTTATTACATAATGCCAGTGTTTCTGTTTTGCTGTGTGTCTACTCCATGTAGCTGCCATACCTAATCAGTTAAGTGACTGACTAATTGAGTCTGTCCTTTATCCTCTGGGGATTTTGGTAGATGTGTCTGTTAGATGTATTAAAATAAGAGCAAGTCAGGAGAAAATTTACAAGTGGAGATAAACACTTGAATGTTACCACATGGATCTATAGGGCAAAGGCCATGGGCTCATTGAGGGAAAGAACATGGAGAGAGAGAAAATCATAAAAGACTGAAAGTGACAGATGTCTAAAAGATGAGATGAGAAACAGAACCAACTAAGAGATTTGAAGTGCTGTTTTTCAGAGAGAAGGAGAAAAGAACAAGGCATGTAATGCCAAAGGTAGTGATTTTAAAACAAACAGGCCAGTACCAGAAATACAAGGAGAGGAGACATAGGAAAGGTCATGGAGTTTAATTATTGAAAGTTTGCTGTTGACATTTAAGGATTTCACTTAAGCCATGGATACTGAAGACTGGTGATAAGAAATTAAGAATTTTAAAAAAACAAATGTTTGAAGAAGTGAATGCAATAATTGTAAACCACAGCTTTCAAGGGTGAGCATGGACAAGTTTAGAAAAATAGGAAAAGAACCTGAGAAAGCCATTGGCAGAGGATGCTGAGAGTGTATCACTCAGAGACTTGCTGCCTGGGATGTTCCATAACTACATATCCATTTCCATTACAGAAATATATAGCATCGTGCTCTGGCTGCATAGAATTCTGTAGTAATCACCTTTTTTTGGTTTCAGTTTCTGTTTTTGATAGATAAAAAATTCCTTCGTGAACTCTCTGGTGCCCTTGTTCAAGCTACAATGATGTTTAAAGAAAGTACAAATTTCACTCCAGAGGTGATCTTCACGCTCTCACAAAATTATAAACTACAGGGCTGGGGATTAGCCCAGTGGCACAGGCTCCTGCCTGGTAAGTGTAAGGTCATGAGTTCAATCCCTGGTACCAACAAACAAACAAAAATAATAGTTTTTTTTTTTTTTTTTTTAAAGGTTAGATTCTAAAACATCTAATGAATTAAATCATCCATTAAAAGATGGAGGAAGGGCCAGGAATGTAGCTGAGTGGCACAAGTGCTTGTCTGCCAAATGCAGCGTCCAGAGTTTGCTTCCTGGTACCTGCCCCCAAAAAAGGTGAAGAAAGATAAACTTTGTTTCCAATCCCCCAACTTAGAATTGAAGTCAGATTCTGATCCCAAATAAATATATTGTATACCTGCATCTGCTGGTTATCAGTTCTCTATGAGTTTCCATGTTTCTGACGTTGCAGCAGGACAGGTCTACTGTGAGTCTTGGATTATGATGACAATTTTTCCCTGGAGCACAGGGCAAACATGCATGTTGACCATAATCCCCTGGCTGTGCAGCTATCCTTTTGCTCTTATCAGGCTACCCTGAGAAATTAAGGCTCAGTGGTCCAATTTAAAACGATGGCAAAGAAAAAAAAAAAAAAAAGTATTGCAAGTTGGAGTCTAGCCTGGATACCCTTGGGACTCAGCAAGACCTTGTCTCAAAACTAACACAAAAAAGGACTGAGCCTGTAGGACTTCGGGTCAAGTTCCAATAAAATAAGTACGTAGTTATCTTCTGACTATTCTGTTAACTTTTATACTGTGTCCTTTGTTTCTGTCCAGGTGTTTGATGTCCTCGACTTAAATAAACTGTGGCAGAACTAGATTATCAGTTTCCAAGTAGCGTAAATCTCAGATCATTCCCAGTTTTCACGTATCCATTATTGACACCAGTAACATTAATAACGAAGTTTAAAAATTGTGAAATACATTGAGCAGTCTATGTGCCGATATGGTATTGGAATGTTAAGAATTCTTATTTCCTCAAGAAATATTTACTCAGTATCTGTAAAAAAAAATGTAGATGATATTTGGCTGGACATTTGGAAGCAGTGTGTGAATGAAAAATGAACCCATGTTTGGTCTCTATAATCCTCACAATACACCTGCAAACTAGACCACACCACTTTTTGAAAAATGAGAAAATTTGATGTCAGAAAGATTCAATAACTTATCTAAAAGTCATAGCAGTTTATGGTTAAGACAGGTTTCAAATCAAGTCTGCACCAATTAGGTCAAGATTTTTCACTACTCATATGTCACATTTTAAAAAAATTATGATAAACACATTAACTTAAGCTTATTATTTTATAGATCTTTACATACATTAGACATGCAGATTACATTTCATATAATTGTTTTGAAACTGAAGCAGTGAACAAACTTTTAAGTTTATTCTTTAGTCAAAATATGCACTCATGTTGAACAGCTTCTTCAAAATAGTGCCTAGATAAAACCATGTTGCAATAAGTGAGAAACTGAAACCAGAATTTTAAAAATTCCTCTTTTCGGGGGCTGGGATTTAGCTCAGTGGCATAAGCACCTTCCTTGCAAGCAGGCAGTCCTGGGTTCGATCCCCGGTACCGATAAAAAGGAAAAAGACAAAAAAAAAAAAAAAATTCCTCTTTTCTCCAACTGACATCATAAACTTTGGCTTGTGCATGCTTTAAAAAATTAGTATCAGTGGAAAGTTACATTGCAATATATATTCACACTTAGAAATAAAAATTCTGTTAAATGGCTTCATGTGCAAACCCAAATTGAGGTTAGTACTTTATTTTGCTTATTCATGATAAATGTGTTTTTTGCTGTTAACTTTTGATATGGCACAGGAATGTAGAAGGTCAGTATTGTTTAGTAAAAAAGATCATAGGCCAGAGTCGTGCCTCTTAACACAGTTTGCCCACCACTTACTTGTGTTTCGGGAAAATTACTTTTCTATTCCTCACTGTTCTTTTCTGGAAATTTGAATGAAAGTCATACCTGTGGAAAGGCTGTTTTATGTCTTAATTTAATGAACTCAAAGCACTTAGTGCAGTGTCTGTCACACAGTGGACAATAAGTGTTAGCGGGATTTGTGACATCACACCGGGACTGTCTGAATAAATGTCTCGCTTAACTCCATAATTCTTGAAGTTATAATTGTTCAAAGAAACTTTGCTCTGAACTTCAAGCTCCAAAGCGAAGGCCCTTGACTTCTCTCACTATTTCTAAGCCTAGGGTAGGCATGTCAGCTCAGTAATGATGATTCTCGACTTATAAAAGTAAATGTCACCCGCTTCCACTGTGAGCATTTAAGCAAGGTGAGTGGTCTGAATGAGAAGAAGAAATCAGAAAATCTGTCTCCTATTCCCAGCTCCATTACAGACTTGCTGGAGCAGAATAAATAAATCACAAATAAATAAATAAACAAGTCACTTAACCTTTCTGCATCTCCGTTCCAGCAAAATGAGAGTGTTAAGCCTTTGCTTTTTAAGGGCTTTGAAATCACAGGCTGAAAGATGCCTAAGAGTGGCAGGCGTTATTAACTCCCAGCATTTCAGCCTTTCTTATGCATACTTGGAATGTTTGCTTTTCATCTTGGGAATGAAATACTTCTTTAACATTGATATGTGGCAACTGCAGAAATTAGTGAAATTTGGCAGTTCCTCAGATAAAATCAGAGGACAAAACAGTCAGGCAGTTAATTATGTGAAAGAATAGATTAGGGGAAGGAAGGACAGCTTCCACAGAAATCTCCTGATTGTCGTCCCAAATTCAGAGTTGCAGCTTCGGAAGGTACCAGGGAGGGTGGAGGTTACAGAGATGAAAGGAGAGGAGCCCTCTGCGTTTCCCAGTTGTGCTTGCCGCACTCTGCCTAGACTTCTTCAAGACTCTTGCATCCTTTAACTCTCACAGTGTGTAACCACTTCAATGGGATTCAAGCGGCTCTGTTTTGTATTTTTTAAGCAATCTCTGTTGCTTGATATGTCTCAAAAACGTATTTTATTTCAAAAGCCATATTCTTTGTCTACTAATTTCTTCCTTCATGTTTTATTTGTAAACTTACCTTTGAAAGTGTATACAAGTCTCACACATATATACATAGATATACAGACACATATGCACACACATTCTCATGTGTGTATATTTTTCTTTATGTAAGAATTTCTTTGTTAAGGGAATAAATAAATTCTTATTTTGTTGACAATCATTTGTTATCACGTTATTTTGCTTAATTATATTTAAATGATGAACATTTGCACATTTTTGATAAATTGTTGAAGTATATCAAGCATTACTATTTGTTACTTTATTTTTTGTTCCTGTGCATAAGGCAGACACAAAAGAGTTACGGTTTGTTGGCCAAATGAGATTTGCTACACTCATCATAAATCTTTTATTTAATGTGTTTTTTGTGGGAAATCAATATTATGTTGGTGTAAAATACAGATAAAATATAGTGCACAATACATTTTATAATACTGGCTGTACTAAAGCAGTACTTTTATGAAGTATTTTGCTTTGTCATAGTTTTCTTTGAATTTGGAACTATATTTTCAAGTGTAAGTGAATGCATCTTTTCCTTGGAATTTGCAGGCTTCATCAAATTTGTTTTCTTGTGCACATATATGTGTATTGAATCAAATAATGACTTTACAAAAAACATCTGCATGCTTTTTCAACATGTGCTACATTTGGATTTTTGTTATGCAACAATTTTCTAAGGAAGCACTGTAACATCAATAAGCCACAGATGATAATAATGAACATTCAGGTATTGTCCTTGTATTAATATTCTTCAAAAGAAATCTTAGAATACTCATGAATCTAAATACTTTTTTTCTATAAACCATGTAAATATAATGATTAACAATCTGCTGTCTTCTCTATTCAGGACATGAAATATAGTATTTTCCTAATTACACAGACCACTGTGGGAGGGTATGACTGCAAAAGAAGATTAAGCCATTTGTATTTTCAGTGTTGCTTTATAGCCTTAACTAGAAGACTCAGTCCTGCTATATTGAATGCTAAGGAATTTGATTATGAGAACAGCAGAGTCTGCCAATCTTGGCTTGAGACAGCAGACCCAACTAATTGTCTATCAGCAGTGATTTAGCTGCATCTCCCATCTACAATCTCGCTATTGATGGGAACATTTAAAACCTGATGAAAATTACTGTTTAATAATCAGGACTTGGAAAACCCACCTGGCATAGACAATCTTTCTATTTTTGTTTCCCCATTCATTTTGAAGGACAAGACAGAAAAAAAGTAAACTGTTCAAAAGTTAAAATACATTTTAAAAGTATACTTTGAAACCAGTGTTTATAAATATGCTATCAAAGACGGTATTAAATTTTATCTTGGTTATTTTCTTATATTGTGTTTTAAATTCTCCATGAACATATGGACCCTATCTGCTATATAACGTTTGTGACGGATCACTTACAATGGCAGAGGCTATCTTTTAATTGCTTTTCCACTTTTCACTGTGACTTTATAGCACTTTCCAATGCTTCATGGAGTAGTGCTAAATGATATTAGATGATCAGAAATATGTTTGTTATATTATACAAATATATGTTTGATAAATATGCATATATTATTTTGTTATATAAACATTATATAAGCATTATAAATATTACATACTATAAATATTATACATAGGTTTTATACTATGTGCATGCAAGGCAAGAACTTTACCTCTGAGTCCCATGCTTAGCAACAGATATATTTTTTTTAAAGTTGCTTTGTGAAGCCAAATTTCTTCTACTTATGACAAATATGTGCCTCCAAATATTATATTATATTATTTATTTAAGAATAAGAGACTTTTCACAAATATATGATGGCATTAGGCCATTCCAAAATAGCATACTGTGTAATGAATTAGGGTGGCAGGGTGAGCTGAGTACTAAATCAACCAACTTCTGGTTGCTGGGTTTGATGAAGTAGATGTTTAATAATGTGAGACTACTCAAGTGAGTTTGTAGAGAGGTTCCCTAAGATTAGTATGACATTTTTGCAAGTTTACACTTCAGTGCACAGGAGGAATCACTAGCATGGTCCTCCATTTTCCGAGAAGCAAGATTTACAGTGAACCTACAGTAATAGCTTGTACTTCTGTGTGAATACCAATCGGTGTCCGTAGGTTCCTGGAGTCTCAGGTTCCATTTTTGAGATGTGATTTGCAGCTGGAGCAGATTCGCACAAACCTGTGTCAGATCTTCACTGTAGGTTTCCTAGGTCAGTATTACCCAGATGATTGTTTCATTTTGGGAGCATCCCTATTATACTCTCCAACTTTGTGACAGGGATCACACTGAAGGTTTGAAACTCCCCCTCCCCCCGCATACTGTCTTTTGAGAATCCTTTGTAAGAAGGAAAAAGGATCAGTGCAACAACAATCCAGACAGAATGGAGAAAGAAAGAACTGAGTTGATTCTAAGATTTTAATCAGGTATTCAAAGGACTGATCAGAAAGAATTTTTCCCAATAATTGAAAACCATGAAGTAATGCACTCCTGATCCTGTCAAAGTTTATGTTTCTCTACCACATTGTTGAACATTGTGTTGTACATGTTGTACTTCTCAAAGAACCACAGTTAGAGCCATAAAATCTGGATTTAGATTCCTGGATTACTATTCTGTGGACCGGAAAGCTTAGAGAAGTAATTTTTCTTAGATAAAGAGCATATTAGTCTAATAATCAGAGGGGGCATGAAACTGTTTTTTGAGCAGTCTTTTTGGAGCATTTCACTGCCAGTACATTTAAGTATCTCTTTTTCTGTTTTGTTTTTGGTGGCAGGAATCAAACTCACAACTTCGCACCTATGAGGCAAGTCCTTGAGCTGCTGAGCTAAATTCCCAGCCCCATTTAAGTATCTCTTTATTCTTTATTCTTGCTTCTTTTCTAATATATATATATATATATATATATATATATATTTCATATATATATATATATTTCATATATATATTTCATATATATATATATTTCATATATATATATATATTTCATATATATATATATATATATTTCTTATATATATATATGAGATTGAACTCAGAGCCTAGCACATCCTAACCAGGTGCTTTATCATAGAGATATATATGAACAAGCTATATACTTTTTGCATTGAAAATTAATTATAAATAGTAGGCTAATTTTTTATTAAGAAACTTCTTTGAATACGAAAAACAAATTGACATTTATTAAGCTCCTTGTTTAATGGAACTGTATTAGCATGTATTATAAAATGGATAAGTGAAGAAACCAACATGGTCTTTCATAGAGAATAAACATTTTCGCTGCTCTGTGACCTCAGTAGATATTTTTAAGATATGTTGAGGATCCAGAGGGTGCTCTGTTCTCAGATTATAACTTCTACTCAAGATGGTGAAATTGCATTTCAGTAATCTGTATCGAGTCATCTTAGTTAACAGGAAACTTTCAAATTGTCAGCTGATAGGTAATTATCAGATTTAATGCCAATCACCACATTTCAAAAGAAATCCTTATCCATTTCAATATCTTATTTAAAATTTTATGTGTATTGAGATCAGTGAAAGAATTATGTAAGTTACAATAGCCTTGCTTTAATCTGTGTGCAATTCTAAATTTCTCAAATTTTGTGTTTAAACATTTCTTTCCATGCCACTGTTGTGTAAGTATGTCTTAAATACCCCACGGAACTCCATTTCTAGTTTCCATGTCGTTGTTATGAATTAAGAAAAACAATTATGTATTCTAAACCCTTCAAAGTCAAAAATGATAAGAGATATGGTGCCAGATTTATAATTTTCTGTTAGAAAACATGAGATAGTAATGGAATATTTCAAGAATTGATTCTTTAAACTTAAGGTAATTTAGGCTACTTTGAAGACATATATTTGCCTCTATTATTTTTCTCATCATTAACACTAAATAATTTGAACATAGAGTCTAGTTCATTTCTATTTAAATTTTAAACTGGGATTATATCTTTCTGTTAATTATAAACAATAAAAACATGATTTGGAGAGGTATTGATATTGCTGATATGCATATGAGAAAAAAATTTGACAAATAAAATGTTAATTATGAAATGTGGTCATAATAGATACAAGTTAATTATTATGATATGAATTGGATATCAGCAGGAGCTGGGATAATTGATGTCAAACGAATGTGGAAACTCCTTAAGATGGGCTCAATCCCAGATGAGGTGGTTGAAAATGTACAAAAGCTATTGTGATGCATGTACTTGTCCCCTGACAAAAGCCAGTTAATAATTCTAAATGTTGACATTAAGTCAGTGGAGAGGGGGACTATAAGGACCTTTTTATAAAAATTTGAACAGAAGCAAGCTATTTTCTATCCATTAAGTATGAAAACTGTCATTTTTGAGGTGGATACTTTGCCACAATTCATTAAAGGGTCCATTGAGTCTTTCATCCTCCACCTTCCTCCTGTAATTGTTTCATATCCCATGGTACAAAGTGTAATTTGTTCTTTTTTTATTTTCTTCCTTTCATATGGAAGTAGAAGCACATGCATGTCAGATTCTTTTGTTTCATTACATGCCAAATTAGCAGCACTTCCATTAGCCTAATTTTTGATATTTTATTAATTCTGGGAATAACAATAAGTAGAAGGGTGGGGCCCCAAAATGTGGAGCAAAGTCATATCTCTTTCCTGGTTTGGTTTCTTTTCTTTCTTTCTTTCTTTCTTTACATTTTTGTCATTAGTTGGGGAAGGAAAAATTTCCATTGAATTGAAACTGGAGACTTTTAGCTCTTTATTTATTCAGTGCCTTTTGTGATCTCTTTGTCACAGATTTTGATCTTGTGCTTTTAGTTTCAACAGAAACATTGACAAAGGTTGTGCACACACACATTTCACAAATTTTCCAATAATTATTTTTATATGCAGAATTGAGCCATATAAATAGATGAAAAATTGATGCTCTGCCTTCCTGGCCTTTTGACTTCCCATGGCTACTCCAACTAGCTTTTGTGCTGTCTCGTGAAGGCATGTTAGCCTTTCATAAGTAACCAGAATTGAAGAAAATAGCATCCATTAAGCTATTTTTGTATGAAAACAAAACCAACAACCAAAACAGAGGTTCATCGGAATTTCCAATTCTTTCCAGATATCACCTGTGATTATGCTCCCTGCTTGTATGCCTCACAATTTCTAATGATTAAGTGAGCTTCTGAGTTGGGTTGGCATTTCCTCACTTGTCTCATCTTCATAGAGAACTTAGCGCTACCCCTCACAGCAGGGTCTGAGCCTGCAGTTACCTGTAAACTCAGCTGACTCAATGTTATTGAGAGTTTTCTCTCTCATGGTTCTCTTGCTCATGTCTCTAATTCTATTATATCTACAGAATGTTCAGGCTTATTTGGGGTTATTTTGTTTTCAGTGCCATTTAGTTTCAATCAACAATAATAATTGACATTTTGTGATAGATGCCTAAGCCTTACAGTGGTAATTTGCTATAAAAGAAGCTGTTCTGAGTTTCTGTAATACTCCATTGTGACCTTGGTCTTGAAATCATAATATGTTTATTCATATTTCTATGTATAATTGAACCATTCTGAATTTTTAGTCAAACATCTGCGCTGCCAAAAAGATTCCATGATTTTCTTTTAACGTTAACTCATGACCATGTACTTTATGACCTTCCTTGTTTCACATCTTCACCTCCTTCTTAGGAAAAAAAAAAGACAAGACAAGAAAAGAAATGCTTTGTTGAAAGCTGCTGCTGTTCTAAAAGTCAGCTTCTTCCACCTGGGATCTCCCCATTAAAAGCCTTACGTTGCCTACAGGCTGCCAATTAGCCTTCTCCATAACTGCAGCTGCTTTTTTAGAGAAAGTTCTTTTTTTTTTTCTATCTATTGTGCTAACTTGTGAGTTCACATTATAAGGATTTGACCCATAAACTTCTAAAACCAAACTGCAGAAAAATATATTGCAAGATGAAATCAGTATACTTACGTGGACTCTAGCTCCTTTCAACATATAATAACACCTCACTCGTCCAGTGTGTTTGGTGACATGAAGTGTCACCCAGTAGTAAACTTCCTAGATAACAAATGCGCTACTTATATTGCAGTTTTAGCATGGACATTGCAACTAAATGCTCTGTAAGGTGTGGTTTTCATATCATAACAAATTGTAGTAGAATTGAACATTTTCCTAATGAATTGAGAGCCTTCATTGTAAAAAGTCAACCTTTCCGTCTGTATTACCCTTAGGGTTCCTGACCTGTGTGCCCTTCTGTTAAATGTTCACGGATAATTGAAGTTTTATTCTCCTGTTAAAATGTTATTAATATTGTTCTTCTAGATCAGTTTTCACTTTCTAACAACATGACCATTTTAAAAAGATCAAAGATGTCCTTGACAAAAGTCCACAATGTGAATCACAGATTCACACAGAAAACAAGGTACACTACTTATTATTCATATTTAAGAAACTTAAAATTTATTTTTTTCGAGTTTTATGCCTCTGTTTCAAATCAGGAGGGGAGACTACCGGAGAAAGAACGCAGAGAATTATGATTCCCTATGATTCGTACCGAACAGCCAGTGGAAACAGCTGGGTAAATGCAGGACGGATACCTTGAGATATATGTTTCCACACTTGTCTGCCACTAGCGTGTCAGATGTGAGTTTGAATGCATTTTTTTCTGGAAACGGTGAAAAACAACCCTCATTACCCTTATTACTTTCGTTTGTAGACTCAACGAAGCTTGAGGTTAAAGCTCTATTCTTCCTACCAATTATTAGATATTTGTGGGCTCACTGGGTAGCCAACAGATGGCAGGACGAGAGTACAGGATTAATAAGGAGAAAGGCAGACTGGCACACTTGCTTTGGTAATAAGGAGACCTCAGTTCCTTATTCCTTACACAAGTGACTAAAGTTCTGAAAACGGTTTGCGACTCTCATGCTTTCGCTATTTCAATTGGAAAAGTAAGAACATCAAGGTCACTTTCTGTACTTGAAGGAAGAAAGAACAGCAGTCTATATATAAAATATGGATAATGTGTCAATCAAAACTGGTTTTCCTGGAGTATGTTATGTTAATATGAGCCATATTGCTCTATTGCTTTTTTATTTTTAAACACAGCTTGATTTGGTAGTTTGGCAGCGTTGTTTTTTTTTTTTTTTTTTTTCTCTCTTTTCTCCCACTTAACAAAGACAGAGCCTTCAAACTCTTTTCATAGCAAGGCTGGAAATTCTGCCAGGTTAAAAAAAAAAAAAAAAGAAAGGAAAAAAAAAAAAAAAAAAGAAATGTTATTGAAAACCTTTCTCCCCTTATAGGCCCGTTTTGACAGGAAATCTTTGAGAGGCAGCGGCAGTGAAGTGCCCAGAGATTTCATCTGTCTTCTTTTGCTGCAGGAAATGCTGAGCACAAGGCTCCTATTAGGCAAATAGAAGAACTACCAAATCCCCTTAACAATCATCGCAGGCCAGCTCCTGGGCTGACAGCTCTCTGTGTCCTAGACTGTCAGGCAGGCCCTGGAACTGAGCATTATATTACTGGGACTAGTGGAAAAGTTTCTGACAGTGCTTTACAAAAAAATATTGTAGTGTCTCTGTTTGCTGATTATCCAGCTCTATAAATTTTGCACGGGCTAATCGGAATAAGATCTGCTATAGCAAGGGGGCATTAATTTGTAGTGCTTTTGCTTATTTTTCTCCATAGTTTTGACATAAAGTTATTCTGTGTGTGTGTGTGTGTGTGTGTGTGTGTGTGTGTGTGTGTTTTTCCTATCATCTTGTGTGATTGGTTAAATTTCAGCAATCATTAGTAGCTGTATTATAATATCCAATAGCATGAAAATTTTGTATTTTGTTTTGTTAATTTTTTTGACAGATGCCAAATCTAAATTTCAAATAAACCTTTCAAAAACCAAAATGCCAGCTTGTAGCAATACTAAAGAAGTTTACAAAGTCTAAGCAGATGTCCCTTTAAAAATAATTAGGATTTGGTAGAACTGGTAAAGTTCACAGTGGAAGCTTAAAAACAAACAAACAAACAAACAAAAAACCCGAAAAACAGAATTTTAGCAGACATACTTATGTCAGTTTGTATTTGTTTTTACTTTCCTTTCCTTCCAGAATTATTTTTAATGAAGACATTACACTTTACAAAAAACAACAAAGGCTGAATTTAGGAGTGTAAATCAATTTGTGAACAATCTTAACAAAAATTTGATAGAACGTAAACTATGCGTGGCATGCTACTATGTGTGACTTAATAAAAATTTAGATCTAAACAGATGATAGGATAGCCTATGTGCTATGAAACTGAAGCAAAGGAAGGGGCCTATAGTTTCTATAACCTTTTCCAAAGTAAGTTTTCAGGCAGCTAATACCCATCAAAATATAACTCAAGTTATAAGAGGTATGACTGCAGTTTTTAACAGTGAATTTCAAATAGTTCACATATCAAGAATTATTTTTTGGCAATTAACTTTACTTCTTTTCTTTTTTTTTTTTTTTTTATTTTAAAGCGAATAAAACAAGGGGAATAATAAAACCAATCAAAACAAGCCAGTGTGACACATGATCTCAAAACAATAAGAAAGCAACAATGGTTACCATAATGCCTCTTGTTATCTTCAAAGTAGCTGCAGATATTTTCAGATATAGTGAAAATCAAACAGAAAAAGACAAAATTGAACCAACAAATACAAAACAATGAGTGCAATAAAGGACTTCAAAACAGGACAATAGTAAATCCAAAATGCTACCATAATATGTCTTGCTATTTTTGAAATAGCTGCCCATGCCATCGGCTATAACAAAATCAAACAAAATAGAACAAACCCCAACTCAACAAAATAAGGAAAATGATACAGGACTTCAAAACAAGACAATAAGGAATCAACAATTTCTACCACCTTGTAAAGGAGATTACCCCTAGATGCCACACTGCCATCCTCTGACTAGATGATCAGAACACTGGCCCTACACCTACAAGGTCAGTGAAACACCAGAACATCCCAAGCATCAAATTGTATTTCACCTCAGTATCATTGCAGCCTGTGCTTCTCCAGATCAGCTGTTCACTTACAGGGATGGGGATAGGGATTGGCTCTTCTTGTTTACCAGTCTGTGTACCAGAAGTGGCGTGGGACTATCCCCACTCTGGCAGGGGGCCTGTGCATTGTGCTGGTTCACAGGGAGGGCTTGCTTCTTGGTGAAGCTTTGTTCTCTCACCCTACAGACCTAGAATGGTGCTGACTCATGAAGAAAGGCTTGGGTCTGGCTGTGTGCACTCTGGCCGCAGCCCTCACATGTTGCTGGCTTGCAGAGAGGGTTTGCTTCTTGGTGGTAATTAACTTTAAAAAATGATTAGTATAGTAGATGCTGTGGGATTAATAAGGGCAGATTCTCAAGGAAAGCCATTTAAAGAGCATCTTTCATGGCTTCTAAGAGTCTAGCCCTTTTATGCACACTGTTGTCTTTTAGTGGTATTCTAAAATGGTAAAGCATGCTAAAATGGTAAAGCAAAAGCCCTTCAACAGCTTTATTGTGCCACACATCTGTAATTTTATTTCTAATTTTTTATCATTATGTTATAAGAAATCCATCTGTTTTGGGGAATCAGTGCATATACAGCAAAAGTGTCTGAATCACTTATAGTTCCCTTTTCCTTACCCTAATCTTTTCATCTCCAAGAAGTCTACCTCACCGTCTCCTACCAGCTCTCCTTTGTTTTATTCTTAATGTATATTTTGCATTTCTCAAATCAGAAAAGGCCAACCAATATTTAAAAGACATTTAACGCATTAAAGTCATGTCCAAATTCCTCATGATTGCTTACACGACACTTTTGCCTCTGTGTTTGGAGATATTATCTCAACAAGATATATTGTCACTGTCATGGTGTCATTGTCACTGATATTTGTCAAATGTTTTCTGTGGTACACTAACTTGAATATATTGTCATCCATTACCTAGCTGATGTAAACAAATCACAGCAAAAGGTAGAGTTTTACATTTTTCCAGCATTTGTGGTTCCATCCCTCCTTCTCTATAGACTTTCTCCTGCTTTTCCAAGTCACCCTGATGATAAAGCAGTAGCTGTGCCTTGCTCTAGCCGTGTGGGGTTACTTTCGAATTGCCTCAGCTGGACAGGATAGTACTGCCCTGCCCCTCTTAGTTCAGAATTGGGGCTACAATATATAAGAATTTTTTGGGGATAGTAAAAGTAGAAGAGAGAAAATTTGGGTTTTTAAAAAATTATTTGTGCATTTTAAGGAGTACCTGACTCACTGCTTTGCTTAGTATCTGTAATCCAGATTATTGTCTTTATTAGTAAAACTGTTCAAGTTAGCTAGAGTGGTACATTCTATGATGCAGAGTAATATGCATTAGTCATTATACTGGGTAGTTAAGAGCATGCTTAAAAATCATTCATTTCATATGATTTTGAATATTAAATCACAAATGAATTTTCATTACTTATAGACTATTAGTAACTCAAAGAAATGACAAATGTCTGAGAGGAGAGATGTACCAGTTAACTTGACCTGATCATTAAACATTGTATATATATATTGAAATGTCACATAGTGCTATAAAAATATAGCTGAACATGCAGGTTCATGCATGTAATCCAGCTCTTGGGAGGCTGAGATAGAAGGATCATTATGAGTTTATGGCTGACATTGGCTACATAGTGAGTTCAAAGCCAGCCTCAACTGCATAGTGAGACCTTGCCTCACAAAACCTAAATAAATAATTAAAAATTCTTAAAAATGAAATGAAATAAAAATAGCTTTTAAAAAGTATGTATTGAAAGCTTGGAAGACACGGAATTATTAACTATAGTGAAAGATATCAGCTATTCTTCCACAGAAGGACAGAAGAAAATTATACTTCTTCAGTTCAATTAAAAAATACTATTAATGGGCTTAAAATTTAAGATGAATCAAGTACATTACAATTTTGGGGCAGTTCATTTTCATTTACTCCTATCCATGTTTCTGTTATAGTGCAATCAAGGGATGTTTAAAAAATACTATCTCAACATATCAAATTTAAAATGAAGACAGCCAGGAGCTGCTATGAAATTTCAACTTATTAAAGAATCACAGGAGGCTGATGAGAGCTAATGATTGACAAAGTAAAGAGCAAAGGAAAGCTGGTACAGCTGAGCAAAACAGCAGTGGGGTGCAACCTGCTGCCCTGTAGAACCCAGATCCAAGGAAGCTTCCACGTGCAGAGATGGCTATTGTGAAGGAGAGATAATAAGAGGGGAAATTTGGGCTGAGTTGAGAGTTAAGGATCAAGTAAATCTTGATTTCTTCCTTATGGGTCATATAACCTAGCTAATCAGCCAAAAAGTAAAACATCAAACACCTACAATTTCATGACATAGCTGCTACCTACATTGTTAAGTGCATCACAATAGCAGACATGCCTCCACCAAGATGCACAGCATATCACGTCGGTCTCACAGGTGTGTCATTCTTAGCCTATACTTTTTAAAATAATAAACCAATTATTTCAAGTAAATTTATAAAAACCCAAATAAAAATGGAAAGATGTGCCTCAATTGTATTATCACTAAAGCACAATATCCAACACCCACAGTTTAATGGAAAAGATGTTTATTTTGCTCATGGTTTCAGGAGATGCAGCCCATAGTTAGCTGTCAAATGCAGTACATAAAAGTCGAAGGGCAAAGCTTGACGGCCAAAAAGCAAAGCAGAAGAACAATGCCAGAGAGCAAGGATGGGTGGCCAGAAGATGTACCCGAGGTCAGGCCTCCATGACACACCCAGACACAACCAGAAGTGAGCTTTACTAATCCATTAGGTGGCTCTGAGACATTAAAATTGACAATTTAATCAAACACCAAAGGAAACAGGATTTTCTTCTTTGAAAATTTCTTAGAAAAGAGAGCTAAAAAGTAAATTTTTAGTAAACACTGAGAAGTCAAGATCATACATCTAGAAAAAAACTATGAAAAAGCATAACAGGATAAAAAGTTTTTAGAAATTAAAATTGTGACTTAATTATAAAAATAAATCAAAGAATGTATTAAAATACAATCAAGAAGGTACATTAAATTTTCAATTAAAAGTCAAGGAGATGGGGAAACCATAGTAGTATATTCAATAGATCTTGTACTGAAGAATTTATTTTGAAATTTTAAAATTTCAAAATAAAAAATAAATACAAGAAATTCAGTTACCATAATACCATCACATTAAATTGCCCCACAATAAAAAGAACACAATAATAATGAAAAATTAATTAAAATTAAAAAAATATGTCATAAAATTTCAAAATGCTAAAAATGAACAAGATGCTTTAGTAATTTCTAGAAAGACAGAAAGGAAGATTTCCATATTCTAAAAAGATGACAAAATCACCCTGACATCTGACATCCATCAGCAATATCAGATACCAAAAAGTAATGGGACTCTTTAGCCATATTTTGTCCCCTTAATATTTTCTTAGAAATTTAACTAAGGATGCACTCTAGCATACCAAGGAGGAACATAAAGAAGGAAGGCAAGAGAGCTACTAAGAGGCAGATCAAAATCAGCATATTTATGAAGAGTATCCGAGGATGAGAGATGCCTACCAGTCCTGAATTCAAACAGGAAGAAGGAGACTTGAGAAAGTCTCCTTGGAGAAAGAACGTGTGGCTGGTTAGAGGAGGGTTAGTAAACTGACGCTATATACAATGAAGGACATTACATTAGCCAGCTTTCCATTCCTATAACAGCCCCTGAGATGATTCATTTACAATGAAAATATTTTATTTTGGATCACAATTTTGAATGATCCAGTCCAAGATCAAGTGGCCGCATTTTTTAAGCCTCTAATGGAACAGCATATGGGAACCAGGAAACAAAGTGGAAGAGGAAGAAGGAATCCACTTTCTCCTTCAAGGCCATACTCTATGTTGTAGTCAGAGGTTGCAAAGAGAACAATTATATACAAGACACATAATTTGTAGTATTATTTACAAGCGTCACCCAAGGACTCAAATACAAGGAAAGTGCAAGAAATCTATCCACAACATTAAAGACCTAGAAAATTCCATGAAAATAACCTGCATGAGTTCAGCTGAAAACCTAGCATCCATGACAATGACTCATGCAAGTCTGTTGCACAGATCTGCACTGGGAAGGCCCAAAGGTCAGCAGTGGAAGTCAGAAAGTCTGTGCCAGTACGCTGAGACTTTTGCAGTGAAACAAAGAAGCAATGCTCAACATAAAGACCAGGGCACCCTCAAAAAGTGCCACAGCCATCTTCAGTGACAGTGAGATCCCAAACTCCTCTGGTGACAATAGCCAAGTACATATCACGAAGCCAGCATGACTGGCTTCTTCTAGAGAGTAAACAGCACACATCTTACCCTCTGGAGCCAGGAAGCAATGCTTGAAATAAGAGTCACAGCCCCCTCAAAGTGAACAGCGACTTTCAGCGACAAGGTCCCAAGCTCCTCTGATGATAATAGCCGAGTTCATATCAGGGGAAGTAGCATGATAAGCTCCTTCTGGAGAAACAAGAGATCTAAACAACACTACTTAAAGGGAGAACCCGCAACGCTGCTCTTCCTCTCCAGGTATCCTTTTATGCTGGCCACAGTCCTTAGGTGGGCAGTCCACACTCTGCACCACACTGATTCAGTTCAGCTAGTATATAGGGCTGACCACCAGTTAACCAATCCACAATACTCGCTATGGCCCATAAGGGCTCACCTTCTAGGGGATGCACAGCACCTCCCAGCAGCCCTTTGACATTTGGGGCATATTCAACATGCAAACCATTGCAGACATGATAAGCAGAGGATTAAGAAACAGAACAATATGCAAGTATGGGTGTAGGTCGGGAGAAAGATTGACAACTTCGTGGAAATACTAAGCAATTTAGATAAGAAATAAAATGTGAATCAACCTTTGTCTGCAGTAAACTGTATTTGCCTCTGTGATCAACACAGTTCAGTGTTAAACACGGATAAAATGCTGCTTAAGAACATGAAGAAGGAAGAAAGGAAGTGAAAAGAAATAGTAATAATAACAATAAAATATCAATAATAATTTTGACTTTCAAATTTAACTTACAAGCAAAATTCTAGAACCATGAATTTACTAAATTAAATGTAAAATTCACTGATCTGAAAAATATATCAGTACAGAAGAAGATGGTAGAATTTAAGGGAAGTTTAAGGACAATACAATCTTCATTTTAAATTATTGGGGATCCAGTAGTCTTTCTTTTTACTTAATGAAATAAATAAATATGATGCAACTATGTAATTTCAAAAAATAATGAATACTAAAAATGCTGATGTAAATAAATGGTTGTGCATAACAGGAGTGCATTAGATAAGAGCTAAAATTTTAAAAACCCAGAAACAATGGAATTAGAAAGATATCTATAAAGATCGATAAAGCAAAATAATTAGACATTATCTTTAGGGATAGAAAGTATGATTGGAGAGAAAACAGAAAAAAATCAGGCCTGCTTGTAACATTTCTATAGGGAGAGAGAGTGAGAAAGAGATCCAGGATAGTTTGTGGGTATGTGATCTATACACAAAAACAGTTTTTAAAACCATAAAAGTTAAGTGAACCTTTTTTTTTTTTTGCATGAGTTTTTATAGGAGATTATGGTTAAGTTCTCTTTTTCTGTGTTGTCATTTTACCTTGGCAACTGCTTGAAACATTTTCTTACATTACAGATTAAATATAGCTGAACATCAAAAAAGAATCACTATATCAGTTAGGACTCTGGTTATAAACAACAGAAATGGAGTATGGACAGTAGAGACAGTGTGGAATTTACTAGAAAGATATACGTGGAAAACCTCGTGCATTCAAAGAAAATATAACGTATCCGGTCCCAGAAATATCAGGGGTTTTCAAAGCTGAGAGTAGGAGCTCCCTGACAGTAGGAAAACAGCTTTACCTCTTCAGCATTTTGTGTCATTTCATCTTTGATTCGCAGTCCTTGGAGGGAAGCTGCACAGATTAGAGTAGTCTCACCCATCAGAGAAAGTGGGACAGGATGGAGAGGCACAACAACTTCACTGGTGGTTGCACCAAGACAGTGAGTTACGGGGAAGGGAAGGTAAAATAATAGAAGCGGAAAAAGAGCAAAATTTGGTGCTTTCATCGTAAGACGGGGACGGGATTGTGTGTGCCCAAACCAATTATTTTTCGTTACATTAACATTAAAATTTAATTGTTCTGTTCAGAAGTTTTTGTCCATGATGAAGCACGAAGAAAGCCTTTTGAGCTGATAAAGTAACTAACAATCAAACACTGCCAACACGATATGGCACGCAAAGAAGTGTCTTGCCAGTTCTGTCTCCAAAACGTACCTCCCATTTTTTCTCACTTCTTGTATCTCTGGAGTTCATCATCTTTTTTTTTTTTTTTTTTTTTTTTTTTTTGTCTTTTTCATTTTTACTGGTACCAGGGATCGAACTCACGACTGCCTGCTTACAAGGCAGGTGCTTATGCCGCTGAGCTAAATCCCCAGCACCCATTTTTCATTTTGCATCATAAAATAACATTTTTTCTTTCCTGCTGGTACTCTTGCCCCAATGCCAAGGATCCTTTGCTTACAGTATTACTAGAATTATTCTTTTAAAAGATAGATCGCGTCATGTTACTTTGCTGCTTTATTGTGTTACATTGCACTTCAAAATAAACCCAAACCTCAGAGCCCCACACATTTCTTTTCCTCTGCCTGTCGCCTCTCCCTCTTTCTGGCCTCCCACCTGTGCAATTCCATGTGCCTGGAGTGTGTTCCTCCCGTGCTTCTATGGGTGGCTCATTTTCACACTTCTGTGTAAAATACTCCCTCAATCCCAGGTGTGATCCACCGTATGACACTTTGTAGTTCGTCCATTGTACCAGTCTGAACTTGATGTTTTCTTTTTACTAATTTGCTGTCTTCCAAGGTCATACAACTGCAAGATGGAAAAACGCCAGTTTCTTTTCTCTGCTACCTTTGCAGTTAAATCCTGAGCACTGAGCCTTGTGCCTACCATTTACTAGGTGAGCAATGTAAATACTGAACAATAATTGTATAAACCCAGTCAAATCGTAAAGAAAGTCTTTTTTTCTAACTGCAAAGTTATTTACTAATAAGTAACTTCCTGTTAACTAAACTAACCTGTGAGACTGCAAATTACCTATCAGAGTAACCTTTACATCCCTTACCAACAGAGGCTCGAGATCTGGGAACTACATTTCTCAAAAGCTGCAGAGATGTGGAAGGAAGAACAGCATAAAAAGCCCTATTATTGCTTCTTTGGCAGCAGTTGACAGATGTGTCAATCTTTAACAGCTAGTATTTTGCAATATCCTCTCTATTTGATTTTAAATCATACGCCTCATTCCGGCTTTATCATTGGCAAATTCATGAAGCTCCTATGGTTTTCCAGGTCTTGAATTGTCAGTTGTAAATTGAGACTTAAGTCATTGCCACTCTAGTGCTTTTTATTATTTTTTTATTTTGAAATAATTTCAAACTTCAAGAAAGTGGCATCGTAGTAAAGCAAATCCCCATATACTCTTCTAAAGACCACATTGATCTTCCATCAATATCCCCGCCAATTTCTTTAATGGCCAAAGGCATTAAATCTTACTGCTTGTTTTTTTTGTTTGGTTTTTTTTTTTTTTTTTTTTTTTTTTGGCTTTTTGAGACAGGGTCTCTCTATACAGTTCAGTCTGGTCTTGAGCTCACGTTGTAGCCTAGGCTAGTCTCGAACTCGCAATGATCCTCCTGTCTCAGCCTCCCGAGTGCTGGGATTATAGGCGTGAGCCACTATACCTGGTTTACTGCCTATTAGTCTAGTGGTAGACCTTTGTGTTTTTTTATCCCATGATGTTGATGTTCAGAAATATTATAGGAAACATTTTGTAGACCCAGAGAGATTTGTCTGATTATTTGTCACGATTAGACATAACTTATACATGTTACTCCTGTAACACAGAAGTAACAGTCTCCTCATTACATTCAAACCAGTAACACACAATGTTAATTTGACTCAATACTGATGATTTAAAATGTTGACCACTAGTTTAAGGCTGAAAAACTATATTATCTACTCAAATTTTCTTTTCTTTTTGTCTTGTTCATTTTTATCGGTACCGGGGATCGAACTCATGACCGCCTGCTTGCAAGGCAGGTGCTTATGCCACTGAGCTAAATCCCCAGCCCCTCAAATTTTATTTTCAAAAATTTGTAAATAATGAATATTCAATAGAAATATTTGAGTTCATATTAACATTTTTTCATTTTCCTTTCATCTCTCAGATTCATTTATTTATTTACTTGTACCAGAAATTGAACTCAGGACCTTGTGCTCACCAGGCAGATGCTTATGCCACTGAGCTATATCCCTACCCATCAGTTTTAGTATTTACTGATTTTCACTGTCTGAAATAGTATCATGATGATTGCAAAATGGCGATCTCTCCCCCTTGACTCAATCGAACGCTCTTTCTGTGTTTATTGGTTGGTACTACTGGAAAGGCAGCTCTTTTCCTCTCCTTGCTGCCTACATGAATACAGAGATTCTACTTCATTAAATGGAGTAATATCCACTTAATAAATATCAATATATACTTTGATGCCTGAACTGCTTCAATTCAGTCAGTGGGCATTCTTTCAAGTTTCTTTTGTTTTGTTTTGTTTGATTTGCCACCAAAATCTTTTCACTCTTTGAGTCAAGAGCCATTTATTTACAGAGCTGCATACCATATGTTTTCAAACTCAGTTGTGCCATCTGCCTATTTTTCCAGGAGACTTAGTTCATTATAGAAAAGTATTTAGAAGTCAAGACCTGGGTGCTGGGCAAGCTTAGTGGTGCATCCAAAAACTCATATTGATAAAGCTAGGAAGAATAGGTTTACATATACGTACATAACACTCATGTATGTAATTACACAGATATATACAGCTATTATGTATAATCTGTCCATCTGACTATGTATCTGTGTAACCATGTATCCATGCATCTATCTGTCTATCTATCTATATCTTTTTTTTTTTTTTTTTTTTTTTTTTTGGTCTTTTTCCTTTTTATCGGTACTGGGGATCGAACTCACGACTGCCTGCTTGCAAGGCAGGCGTTTATGCCGCTGAGCTAAATCCCCAGCCCTATCTATCTATATCTTAACAGCCATGCTTTCACTCCATTAGCTCTAATTTCAATCTATCATGAGAGGGTTTATTCTAGCTTGCTATTTATTTTGATATTTGTACATTCCTTCTTCAATGAGAAATTTATTTCAGTATTTTCACCATATTTGCTGATTTGTCCAATTTCATTAATATGGCCAATCATCAGGACTTGGTGCCATAACGTCTTCACTGTCCTGCTCTAAAATATCAGTTCTCATAAGCTGTCATTATTGATAGCACATAGGACTTTCCTGTTCTATTGTTCCAACATGCTGTCTTCATGTAAACCTTGAACAATTAATCTTTTCAGGCCACCACCAGACCATCCCGACTCCAAGATACCAATCCCCAACATGTAACTTTTGCTGCCTTTAGCAATATTGTCTATAGGTAGAAAGAAAGTAAATAAATTCCAGTGCATGTCTAAACCCCTAATTCCCTATATTGAAATATTTTATGCTTAATATACTTAGAGAAGTTTTTGCGATTTTAACAGAAAGCTGATCTTACTTCCGTATATGTGTCAATACAAATAGTTCTAGTTCATTATAATTCTGTATGTAAATAGAGAAAATGCATGACAGTAAGATAAAGAAAAATGTACTTCTGTAAAAGAAAAAATCATGACTACATTTTTAATACAAAAGCTGAAAATTTTTGAAATTTTAAACTTAAAATATTTGGGGCTGGGATTTAGCTCAGCGGCATAAGCACCTGCCTTGCAAGCAGGCAGTCGTGAGTTCGATTCCTGGTACCGGTAAAAACAAAAAAAGACAAAAAAAAAAAAATTTTTTTTTAAATCTTTGATTATAAGTTACTATTAACTTAAAAGATCCTCAAAAGACTTCAATGGATTAAAACATGTATGTTTTATTTATAGAACTGTAAGACTATTTTAGCACTTCATGTCAAAATATCAAGTGCTAGTTAATATTAGGCACCAAATTTCAGTTTATTACCTCACTGAATAGCTTTTTCCAAGAATGCTTAGTTTTATGTTTTCAGAGGACAGTATCTAGAAGTTTCTGGAAAAAAAGGAAAATGAGTACGTTAAAGAACATCTTCACTATTTGCATGCCAGAGTAGCATTTAACTCTTGGGGAAAAAAGCTACAGTTATGTGGAAAAAAAAAAAAAAAAAAAAAAAAAAAACCAAAATTCTTTCTAATTCTGCACTTATGACCTTATGTCAATCATCATGTGCCACCTGATGGGTGAAAAATGTATCCTGAGAAAAACAAACTTTGCCTTTAAAATATTTCTGCAAAGTGGAGTTTGCTCACCTGAAATATTTACTCTCAAGCAAAAGGCCCTGTCAAGGTGTATTGCATCCTCTCATGATTTAAAAATCTTTGGGAATTCAAACTGATAAAATCAGAAAAAAAAAAAAAAGAAAAGAAAAGAAAAGAAACCTATGTGCTGAGATGGTAAAGTCACTTGAAAATAATGGTGTCTGTTTTCCATAGGGTAAATTATAGAAATGAATAAAAGCATCAGCAAAACATTTCTTGTAGTATGTTATATGAATGGAGCTCAGGTTTTAAAAATACTAGAGTTTTATGTGCTGTCTGTGTCCCTTGCATACATTCACCTATTGCTGAATTCCATCATGAATGCAAAATATAATTAAAATGAAAAAAGCCCGGGTCAATTTTCAGCTAGTATAATTCTAAGAGTTTGTGTATAGAGGGAAAATAAATAGGGTGAGGAAACCTCTAATTTGATTCAGTCAATATTCATTGGCAGATTCCTCCATTCCAGATAGTTAAATAGTTATGAAATGAATTTGAATGTACATGGCTTGTAGCCACAAAATATTTTTGAAGATGTGGCAGCACAGAATTTAAACAAATCAGTACAACGCAAGCTAGCAGTTCATTCTCAGTGTGGGGAACATTATATTTTCTCTCTTATTGAAGTCCTGCCTTGGAACTTGGTTTGGCGACATAATTCATAGGATATATACAATCACATTGAAAACATTTCACAAAACAAAACCTGTTATAGTTTATGTCCTAGATGTCCTCCAAACCTTCATGCTGTTATAGAGAGTGACCTTTTCAGAGGTGGATGAAACTAGAGTTTTTGACTGACTCACGGTTCAAAACTGGAATTAAGGGTTTGAGAGCAATACCAACCATAGGGCAGGTAGCCTGCATATAATATACCAATATAAGAGACTTATGCCCTGGCTCTTCTCTCTCTCTCTCTCTCTCTCTGTCTGTCTGTCTGTCTGTCTGTCTGTCTGTCTATCTCTCTCTCTCTCTCTCTCTCTGTCTCTCTGTCTCTGTCTCTGTCTCTCTCTCTCTCTCTCTCTCTCTCTCCCTCTCTCTCTCTCTGTCTGTCTGTCTGTCTGTCTCTCTCTCTCTCTCTCTCTCTCTCTTTTTCCCTCTGCCACATTCACCCTGCCCTGGAGACAATGTGGACTGAAATCTTTACAAACTGTGAGCTAAATAAACCTTTACTTTTGGGCACCAGGTATTTTATCTAAGGAATGAGAAAAGTAACTAAGACAAAGATCATTTTATGACTTAGAGATGTTAGTTGCTATGGCCTGGATGTTCCCCAAAATTCATGTGCTGAAATTTAATTCCCATTGTGGAGGTATTAAAAGATGAGGTTTGTGGAGAGTGATTAAATCAGGGAGGGCAACACTCATGGGGATGAATTTTGCCTTTGTAGGAGACTGCACAGAGACATTGCCTTCCTTGCTTTTATAATATGTGAGGACACCTTGTTGATCCTATCTGGAAAATGCAGCAATAGCCACCATCTTGGTAGTGCAGACTGATCCTCAGCAAACATCTCACCTGCTGTTGCCTTGATCTCAGACTCCCCAGTCTCCAGAACTTTAAGAAATAAATTTCTGTTGTTTATATGTTACCTATTTTTAATATTTAATTATTGCCACATAAATAGATTAACAATGTTCTAAAATGTCAAAGAACCATCTGCCAGGGCAACTATTCCCAAGTGGTATTAAGGTGAAAGTAGTTGATACAGAGAAAGAACCCAGAGGGATTTCCAAAGTCACTGGGTTAGGGAGATGCTGGACTAATTAAAGTTGAACTATTTTCTTTCCTGTGGAACTTCTGTTATGTTAAACAAACAAACAAACCCAAATGCAAACAAACAAACAAACAAACAAACACACATTACAAGGGAGGACTACTCTGCCAGGGACACAATTTGAGGAAGTCTATGATGCTAAAAATGCAGAAGCAGAGGCAGAGGGAAGACAAGGGAAAGTCAAAATGCATTTAACTGCTCTGATTACTTGAACTATTTTTGATAAACTTCTACCACCAGTGTTGCTTGTAGCTTAGCCAGTATCAATTCCTGTTTTCTGTTGCCACATTTAAACACTGGAAACCAATGCATCAAAAATGCTTAGTATCTTTTTATCCCTTACAGATGTCCTTGCTTCCTGGTAAAGAAACCATTGGAATGGTGCCATTTTAATTAGGCTTAGCTACAAAAAAGCCTTAATCTGCCATTGAGATGTATATTTGCCTGTTTTATTAAAGCTTGGAAGAAGAGAAAGGTGGTGTTCCATTTATAGAAATTATGTAATCATATGGATAAACCTTTTCCAAGATATTTTACAAGTAGAGTGAATTTGAAATATAATTGATGGTTTTGAAGCTCTTGCCAAAATAAAGAACACTTTTATTTTGCTATTTTCAATAACCACATTTTTATATCATTATTTTAGTGCTTATTTCTTGGGTTAGTCTCAAGCACTGTAATTTTTTCATATTAAAAGAATGTCCCAGTCATATACCAGGTACATTTATTAGAATAAATAAAAGCAAATATCATTAGCTCTTAATTAAGGGAAAATCAAATTGAGAACAAAGCTTTCATAAGAGCATTATTAGCTTGCTTGAATAATGTACCTCTGGTTTTTATTCTAAGTAAATGATTATGGGAACACTTAAAAATATTGATGCTTTTTTTTCTTATAAAATTTCTTGATGAATTTTGAATACGTTCCATCAGAATAATGATAGATTTACCAATTTTTGTGGTATTGTTTTAAGTTATTAATTTATTGAGTATCTAAAGGAAGAAGAGCATGAAAGTAAAATGTGTCATGAGTCTGGATCCAATGGCTTTCTATGTACCATGAATCACCTAATTAATACTTAGCTCATCTTTTATAAAAGAATGTGCCTATGAAGTAATCAATGAGTTAATATCATGGTTAAGAGTGGTTTGCAAGAGCAGTGTGGGGCCAGGACAAGACACCTAGATGCAGTAGTAGTAAGTGATGAGGGAGTCAAGATAAAGAGCTGGACTGTGTGGAATTAAATCCTGTCTCCACTGCAGACTGTCCTTGGAAAAGCTTCAAAATTCTTTGTCTTAGATTACTCACTTGAAAAATCAAAAAGCTATCAACTACCTGAAGCCTTATTTTGAAGACGAAATGAGTCAAGGGGCCAGGAGATGCCTAGAATAATGACCAGCAGATGCCTATCATTCAATGCCTTTGCTTAGCCTCTTCAAACTTAAGTAAAAAAAAAAAAAAAAAAAAAAAAAAAAAATTTCTAGAGCAGTCTTGTCTCACCTTAAAAATTGCAATTCAGTCACCTTCCTATAAATGGCATGAACGCCTTTGGCTATTGCTAAAAGCTTCTGTAAAATCAGTAAGATACTGGATACAGCAGACTCCATAAGATTTTAAATTGTAATTTCACATGAGTACAGGATCTGAAAGTACCCAAAATCTCCATGAAAGTTTAATGAAATAAAAGTGCTGTGTTTTCCTTCTAAACAAATTAATGAGGTCATGGCTAATTTTTCTTTTAAAATTATTAAAGGAAACTATCATTAAAGCACTGTTACATTCACTGTTTCTTCACCGTTATTTCCATGAATAAGCACCTGAATTAAAAATACAAAATCTATGCATACCTCCTCCCATCCTGAAACATAGTGTTGCAAACATGCGTCAGAACATTTAACATAATGTCTCTCCCCTAGCAATTATTCAGTGTGTCTGCTTGTTTGCTTGCTTATTTCATTTAACATCATAAGGCAAGTCATTGAAATTGAGATTTCATTTAGGTGTTAAAATGAAACACTGGGAAAGGGGTTGTTTAAAATATTGTGATTGTCAGTCACCAAAACAGTTCAGCATTTCTGGTGTGAGGCCAAGTTTCTTTGTTTTTGTCTTTTTTAGTACTAGATTTACCCCTGTTCCCAGGTGGTCAGGAGGTTTCTTCAATCTGCTAAGCCTGACCTCATCCTTTGCCTTAGAATTTGTTTTGCACCTCCTTCTGCTTGTAAATTTCTTGGTGTTTGTAATGGTTACCTAGGGAGCCATATTTTCGTCTTTCCCATAGATGCTACCCCTGACTAAGAATAAGCCACCATCAGCCAGGATATTTACAAGTTGTTACCACCTTCTGACTATAATTGACTGACATAAAGTTATTTATTTACTCCAGATTGGGCCAGTGGTAACTTTTATTCCTAGGGAATTGGAACTGAAATGGAAGTTCTAATTGTGGCTACATTTACAGACAGAATTTTTTGTTTTTTTTAGACAGGATCTTATGCTGTTCTGGCTGTACTTGAACGCACTATGTAGCTAAGCTGGCCTCGAATTTGTGGCAATTTCCATGCCTTAGCCTCCTGAAATCAAGGCTTACAGGCGTGCACCTCTATATCTGGTTTATAATCAGAACTCTGGGTTAACATTGCTTTCTCTGGGGAATGAAGTATCAGCAGGAGTCTACAAGGAAAAGACAGCAACTTGTACTCCAAATAGGAAAGACAAACATTACACAGGAAAAGAACAGGCTTACACCGCCAGTGGCAGCCCTGATCTGAGGTTCATGTCTATCCATGCAGTAGAATTCAGAACATAACCTGATCCTTTCCACTTTGCTAAGGGTACAGTTTCAAGAGACACTTTGAGTAAGAATGACTCTCTGTAATATTAAATATTTCACTCTGACTGTACTCATGTCTGGTCTGGTAAGATAAAAAGGCAAATTTGAGTTTTACTACAAGCAACAGTAGACCCAGAGAGAGACTCACAATAGCAATGCTTAATACAAAGTAATGAATATTTTTCAGGAGAAATCCCCACATGTAGGAAGTTGTCAAGATAATTATCACTATCTAAATAAAAATCCATGTATCAAAATCTCAGTCTCAAAAAGGATATTCAAATTACAAATGAAAGCTACAAAAACTTTGCACTATAAAAGAGACTGCACATCCTAGGCCATCCAAGTCCTTTTATTTCATCTCTGAGCATAGCTGGAAACACAGAATTAGGAAATAAAAATCCAAGTCACCTAGTTAAATTTGAATTTCAGAGTACAAATGCTAATTTTTAGTGTATGATCCATTCAATATTTTTTGGACATTTTTATACAAAAAAGTTAAATCTTGTTTATCTGGAATTAAAATTTAACTGAGCATCTTGTACTTAATAGGACAATTTTAAGAGCAGTAAATGCTATACAATCAGAAGCATGGAAGGAGATTTGTTCCCTCAATATATATTTTGATTGTTAAGACTTCACCACAGCTAGGTTTGGTGATGATCCCAGCACAAAGGAGAAACTGAGTAAGGAAGATGACATGTTGGAGACCAGTCTTACAGCTTAGCAAGACATTGCCTCAAACAGACAAGAAGTTTAAGACTACCTCACAGGCACTGAAATCAGTCAAGATGCAAAATAGGTCCTTCTGCCAAAATACTCTCTCAATAAATTGCAGAAATGTGCCCAATGTAAATATATGCTTTTCTTTTGATGATCACTCTTAATTCTTTCTTATAAAGTGATTACTTGATAAGGCATTACACATGCTGTTTTAATTAATTTTAAATATTTCTGATATTAATAGAAATACAAGTCTTATTTTAAAACAGACTCATTTTACTTGAGAACAGGGCAAACATAAAAGTGAAAAACAAACAGAAGATAGAACAATAAAAATACAAAACCAAGCAAGATAAAATAAGTTTTATAACAAAGATAGTCTTTTAAAAGCTATCTGCTTGCTTTGACTATTTTATTTTAATTATTTTAAAAGTCAAATTGCATTTGCTGCAAAACAAATCTAGTAGTTTGGTCAGAAATTGGTAATAAGGCTTGAGAAAAATATAATGTGCCCAGTAAATATTCAAAAACATTGATTCTGGTTCTTATTAAATTAAAAAGGAACTTGGGATTGAGATTTATAATACAGACCAAAAGGACTGATCCTGTCTTTTACGCTTTAAACATTTCTATTCCTTTCTCTCTGATCATTCTTTCTTCTTTCCTCAAATGAAAATGACACAGAAGCATGAAGTGGAGAGAATACAGTGATCAGAGAGGTTTGGCTGAGAGAGAGCAACTGGAAAAAGGAGCAAATCTAACGACTGGGAATTCGGCCTCTCTGTGGGACAGGTGAGACAGGGTGATGGAGGTGGTGATTACAGTGCTAAAAAACCTTTGCTTAGTAGCCGCTCTGCCATAGCAGGTCATTAGTATGAAGACATGCGTCTCAGGGAATGTAACATGTTTGCAAGCGTCTCTGTAATCATAAACTCTGATACCTAGGAATATAATTAAATTAAGATTAATAAGATCATTGTTCTTTGATTTGAAAAAAATCACGTGCATTCAACAGGCTCTTTCAAGTTTAAGCACGTACCATATGCACAGCTATGTAAGTGGGAATCTTAGAAATAATTGTGTTTGTATCCTAAACTGAGGCGGAAGCTCCATAAAAGAAAATCTCAGCAATGTTACTTGCTGTAACTCAGTGCCTATCAAAATTCTTGTGGTAGCTCTTGGAAAGATCACCTTTTTTATGATTAGAACGGGGAATATAGGTGTCTTGCTGACTAAATTGCTCTTTCTGATGTCTGATGTACCCACCCACTATGTCAGACTCTCCGGTACTAATATGTAGGTCCCTTTAAACCAGTAGGTTATACATCAAACTTCAGGTTTGAAGCTCTGGAAGATTCTCTAGGATCACAGGTTAAAATCTCACCAGGTCCAATGCAACCTTTCATTCTTCTAGGAGGGATAAATCAACCAGCACGTACTTCACTGTGTTAGGGTGTTTCAGATCAGAACTTATAAACTTAGACTTCTTTGCTTTGTAATGACATTAAAGAGCTCATGGGGTGTTTGTTCTAAGGTTTGGAGACCGTCCTCAAGCCTTGAGTAATTTTTGCTTGTACTTAAAGTCTGCACTAAGGGCTGCTTGAACATTCTTATATGTTATTAAGGTTTTGTGTACCTTATTAAATTATGAAAATTAAATTCATCTTTATGATGTACTTGCAAAGTTAACATCTGGAACTAGAGATTACAGTGTATATGGTATGATTTGAACAACTGCGCCGTCCCATTTTTTATCTCTTGTGTTTTACAGAAGAGTTTTATGCACTTTTCAGCAATATGGCATAAAAATTGGGCCTGGGTCTGTGTTTTTAATAAGCCGTGGACTACTGGTGTGAGATTCAATTTTATAGTCATGACATGCAACACAATTAGGCTCCCAATGGCTTCTTTGTGTCCAAGGCCCCAAAGACTTTTTGAGGACTTTAATATAGTTACTCTCATTGCCCTGGGTCTGATGGAATCTGTTTTGATTACCCCCTGCCCTGTTCTATATTACAGACATTTATCTTTGTATATCAATTTCACTTTTTATGATTTTTAACATGTTTTTGTTTTTAACTGCCACTTCACTTCTACCATTGCTTGAGATTAGTTAATTTGTCTTTCCGGCAAATAAATAAACAAGGAGGAAAGTGAAGGGGTAACTGGGGAGTGTGTGAGCATGGGTACAGGAGACAAAGTCTCATAATCAGCATTCAGATGTCGTCCCTTGATGAGCTGAGTTTATAGTATTTTTGTGGAAATCCCCAAGAGCCATCCATAACATTTTGTGTCACGTGTTGTTGCTTCATTTTTTTCTCGCTTCTTTGAAAGCCACTTAGAAAATTTATTTTCATGTCATCATGAAATGTGATCATTTGGCTTTCTATCAGGAAGATTTCCATAGTGCATGTACAAGTCCCGTTAGGGAGGTGTTCCTGCTACATATCTACATAGAATTGTGGGCAGGCATAGAAAATAAAACATTTCTCTTTACAGAGTGTTTGAAATTACTTGAGCAGTTTCCTTCCCTGTGTAACTATCAACTTCACTCCATCCTAAAGCATCTGAGTATTTCTTCCTAAAAATGTTTTTACAAGTACCAACTGGAGATGCTCCTTCCATTCTTTCTCTTCCTTTAACAACCTTGAAGATCTGTAGAAACACTTCCTCTTTCCTCTTCACACGTCATCATAATTCCATAAGCTTCTCCCGGCTGAATAATTTAATTTTTATTTTCAAGAAGTTAATAGCTTTGTAATAGAACAAATGCAAGAAGTGGTTCCTCTGTATGGAGACGCCACATTTTTATATATTCCAATGAATCTTCCCTTCCTATGTTTAGTGTGACCTATGTTCTCTGCCAGAAATTTTAATATCATCTCATTCATCATTCAGCTTGCTCAGTCTCTTTTGTCTATCTTGGTTATTCCCCCTCCCCAATCACTTATAGATAGATCATTTATAGATCAATTATAACGGTAGTGTTTCCTTATGTCTGATTTTATTTTATTGTATCTTATTTTATTTTAGTTTGGAAAACAGTGCAATCAAGATGAGTATAATTATTCCATGTGAATATTTGTTACTAAATAAGTATATTGCAGTAAAACACTTAGAATTTCATGGTTGGATAAACATCACACTGATGTATACACACACACAGGAAACAGATACACTCCCTAAGAAAAAGACTCTTTATCTCATTTGTACTGTTTTTCTTTGGGGGCCTACATCAATGTCAGGCATGTAGCACATGAGCAAGAAATACTTGCTGAATAAATGAAATTATAATTTATCAATTCTTGTATGCTTCTGTAGTACCAAAATACAAACTCTCAATAAACTATCAAAGAAAAAAATTTTGTGAACTTAAATTCATGCAGTTTCAAAATTTTAAAGTAGTTCAAGATAAATTTTCTCCAAGTAGAAAATGCCAGGTACATGTTCATTTTACATATTTTACAGTATCCTGCTGTAAAATATGACGATGCACAAAAATTTATGTAGATGATTTATTATTAATCCTACAAAAATAATAGTCTCTCACATTTTAAAGGAAAACTCCTGGGCTCAAAAGAAGCATTCAGATTAAAACAGAATACAGTAACACCTCTGTTAGCAAATGATTTGGTGCTCAACCAAAAGCATTCAACAGAATTTTGCTTCCGTTCACAAACTGCACATCGGGGGACAACCATGCCATCTTTCCCCACAAACTCAGGTACGACCGTCTTCTCCCGAAATGTAAAACAAGTGAATTTTGTGAACCAAGGTTACCACTGTAGTTAGTCAGAATTACTAATCTGAACAGGAAAGTTTATTCCTCATATATTTCTTCCCCATGTGTTTCCTCCATTGTTACAAATACTGGTAGAGAATTGTGGAGATGACCAAATACGATCCATTCCAGGTTTTCATTTCAGTGAGACAGTGCTCCTCATCCTGAATTTTGAGGAATGGGAAGCCCCCATTTATACTTTCCTGAACTTGAAACTTTATGCAAACTTAATATCTAACATTTCCATACTTACGTGTTATAATTGCCTCATATAAAGAAAAATATGCTGCATTTCCTCACCAAACCTCATAATTCCATTTTCTATTTTATTCTATAATTCTGTTTTCTAATTTATAAAGACAATTTTTTTCTCTTTTCTGTGTTCCACTGGGTTGGTGAAGTTTTGTAGCATAACATTTAAGTAAATTATTATACAGTCAGTATCAATAGGTGGCAGAGTCTACTGTGGAATTTTGCAGAAGAGATTGATAATCTCACTCATTTCTTCTTTCATTAACTTCATTATGTACATACAAATATTGCAGATATCAAAGAAACACTGGTATTCAAAATTAAAGGTGCATACCTTCCCATATGGCATTTACACATTCCTTCCAACAGTACTTTCTCCAAGTCACCTCTAATCCCACGGTTCCTGCTTTTTTCCCCGCATAACTATCTCAATGTTCTTTCAAGAATTATGGTAATAATACTTCAACCTTTCTGATTCATTTCCAATAATTTCTAATCATGTGGACAGAAAATCAGTCTCAAATATTTCTTTTTTCCCATATGATAGTCAAGATTCCACTTTATAAATTCAAGTTCTTACAAAATCTAGTTTTCATCAACAAATCTAGCTGAACTTTGTACCATTGTGACTCTCTTACTCTGTGATCTAGACTGCTAGAAATGTTTCCAAATCCAGCCCCATCCACAGCTAATCAAATTGTTATTCTGTTTCAACTCTTTGGCATATTATTTCTCCTTTTTTTTTTTCCTGTCTGTAAACTTTTTTTCTAGCTCTTAACATTCATGTGAATGTCAGTCCTTTAACTCTTTCCCATTATTGATAGGTTCTCTCATCCTTACTAGCAATCCAGATCACATTGAAAGTCTCCATAATTACTTTTGAGCTGAGTTCTATATTTGGAAAGTGGTGAATTAGAGATAGTTTCTATATCTGAATCATAGAGAAGACCTAGACATTTGTCAAGGGGAAAATGTTGGTTTATTACATGTGGCAAGAACCGTACAGGTAAAAAAATCAAAAGGGGAGGCACTCTGAGTAAAAAGAACGCACTGTGACCAGAGCTTGGGATAAATAATTAAGCACATTGGAGGCACCGGCTTGACACACTGAATGAATAAATCTTGAACCTCTGTAAGTGAAAATAAAATTCCAACAGATTGTGTCAGTGCCCTGCCACACATCCTGAGAACAGCCTGTTCCTCCCTTTAGTAGGTTCTATTTTCAGCTGTGAGAACCTTCTTGGCCTGTGCATGTATAGGGGAGTGGGTAACAAGACAGATGTATCAGAGAACAAATGCACCACCCCCTGTCCCTCACTCCACCAATGACTGATTGACATTGGAGGGATCCATAAACATTCCTGCTTGCTCAAACTTCTGGTGGGAAGCTGAGTCCCATGTCCCATGCTGTCTCTAGCCTCGCGTGATGAGTTGAAACTTACACTCTGAAGCAGACTGCTGATGGCTTTCTTTCCCTTCTCTGTGGGCAGTTGCCCACCCCTTTGAGTGCTTTCTGGTATCTTTTGACAAATTACTTGAACTTGAATCCTAGTCTCTGTTTCTGAAGGAAAAAACAAAGACAGTTGATAGGAAAAGTAATCCTAGAGGCAGACTCTTAGAATGTGATTCTGGAACTGAACCTTTTGCTGACCGCATGGAATAAATACACTGTTATCATTGATTAGTAGGTTGGTGGTAATGCCTGGCTTGTGCTTAGGAAGAATTATTAAGTCTCTTGATTTGTGCTGAGATGAGATACAGATAGGAGGGAATGCTGTGTCTTATGCATTTCAGAACTGTAGTGAAAATGATCATTACAAAAGCTGAGCAGTAGTTGGTTTTTGTTAACTAACAACTAAGCTCTGAAGGTTGATAACAACAGATTGCGTTTAGTTAGTCACAGCCTAAGGCATGGTACAAGAGCCAGAAATGTGCAGCTGCATTTCCTAAGACCAACATCTATATAGTTTGTGGGAACACTGTTTTGAAAAGTATAATCACTATTTGATTATGGAAGTAGTAGATAAGAAACAAAAACCTCAATTCACTGTCCCAGCGAGCTGCCTGAAACCTCCTATGGAATATCTGGGTCTATACATCTGAAAATATGCAGCCTCCAGAGTTTCAGGAACCCTTTGATTGGGCTGACATATCCCACTTCTTACAGGAGGGGAGGGTTCCCTCACCTTTTAAGCACACTTAAGGTGATTTCTTTACAAGATGATGCTTAATTCCAGCAAAACCTACTCCACACTGCCTGGATGGTCTTTATAGCAGTAGCTACAGACAAGGCTCAGCACGGCCCCACTGGAGACAGGCTGTCTGAGTTATGGGAAGGAAAAGCTTACCGATAAAAGCATTAAAGGATCTGGCTAACGCTTTGCAGTGGCACTGAAATCATACGCCTGATGATGGGTCTTGAGGATTCTGGGGTAGGGTTGGAGAAGAATTATATGAGGGAGATTTATTGATATGGGAATGATCTTCTGTGCCTCAGGATTTAATATCCTGGCAGGGACACCTGGAGCCAGTCCTAATATGCTGCTTGGACAGCTCCTTGAAGTTCGGATAAAAATGATGGGCTACAATGAAATGTAGAAATGCCTGGGTTTCCTTGGCAGACTATTGTGGGTGGAATTAAAAGGTTCTGAGTACTGCAACATGCAAGAATGGATTTACCATATTAGACCCGAGAATCTGCCAGTTAATATGCTCCCTGGGAAGTCTCAAGTACATTCCTTTCAGTAAAGCAATAGAAAATCTTCCAGGGAAGTGCTATCCATGTGGCTAAGTGGTAGTTCTTATATTACGAGTGTGAATATCAGAGATGTTGATATTGACAACTGACATAATAGAATTAGAAAGGCAAAGACTATGGAACACCACTAGCCATCAATGCATAATGGGTGCAAGTTAAAGGAATGTTTGCAATTGAAGCCTACAAACTCTTAAGCAGGCCCTGCAATGGGATACATAATTTGCAGGGCTCACTGAGAAATGAAAATGCAGGAGTTTGTTTTAAAATATTAAAACAAGGCATCAGCAGCAGAAAGACATACCAAACATGGCAGCCTTCTGTTACTCAAGTTACACATCCATGACAACCACTCTAGAATACCGACTGTGGCAATGGTAATAGACCATGGTATTTTGAATTATAAGTAATCAACAAATTGTAATGTATTATTCTACATTGTTATAGATCAACATTTAGCTACATAATCAAAAGTATGAAAATAAGTGAGAAGAGTTGTGGAACTGCTGTAGTGCAAAAGTGATAATCCTTACCCAACTATGAGACAGACTAGTTTTTAGTCAAAAAGCACTGTATGGGAGAGGTTGAACCTATTTGAGCAAATGCCTGAAAAAACAGTATGAATACAGTGATTTATAGTGGAGATCCAATATTTTGGTTTAAGACTTTGATGGGTAGGCATAACATAGTTGTAAGACAATATCTGTGTAGAAAAAGAAAGCAAAACAATAGTCTGTGTATGTGGCAGTGGCTTCTGACACATTAACGCATTGACACATTTCAAGATAAGTGATTTCTAATTTTGAAAAGAATAAGAAAGCTACCTTTTGGAATCTCCATTATTTTAGCTCTGTAAATGATGGCTCCTATTGTTTAAATATTAAACGAAGATTGGATGTACATTATTCTGGATTTCTTGTGTAGTTTGGCAGGTTCATGGAAAGACATAGGATCACTTTCACTCTCTCCTTTACCCAAGTAAGCCCTGCCTCAAAGACATGGTTGTTAATTTCATCTTAGCCTAGATCCCTTTGCCAGTCTTGCGTCCTGTCTCTCTATCGCTCGGTTCCCAGTGTTCCAGCAACAATGAACCCATTCTCTGTGTATTTCTCCCTCTCTTGCCCAGTCCTCAGACATGCACTTTCTTCCTGTCCTCCCTACTCTTTTTTTGCCTCCTTGTTAGCCATCTTTAGCTCTCAAATTTAAGCTTAGATTAATTTAAGTCTTATCTATTCTTTCGTTCCAGGCCCACATGCTTGGGTCACTTAGCTAGAATCAAAGATAAACTTATTCTCATGGAAATAATTTTACAGTTTTATCTTATTTAAATAGAATTCCAAATTTTATTTTCAACGTGTTTTATTTAATCCTTCACAGGAACTACTTTGAAAACCAGTAAAACAGGAGAGTTAGAAAGTTAATGATTCTTAAGATGGGACTTCTTAGTTTGCTGAAGGTTTTTATCTCCAAACTACTGAAGTTTGCTTTCTATCTTTTATGTATGAATTAAAATAGGTTTAAGTACAGAAAAGTAAGAGCATCAAGCTTAACGTTTGATTCATTTAAAGAATTGCTTTGGCTAGTAATGTTTATAAATCATATGGAACTCTAACCTATTAGCCACTTCTCTCTCCAGAAATTCAAATGTCATTTTTCCTAATGAAAGAAAAGTGACTAGGGAAAAAAAAAAAAAAAAAAAAAAAAAAGGAAGGTAGATCTTTTTTCTTGTGTATGTATTTATTGAAAGTAATATAGATCACTAATGTGGAGGACAAAGTCTTAGTTTTGTTCAACTTAATTTCAGAATGTTCCTAATATCCTATTAACTCCATATAACTAGAATCAAAACAGCAATGCCTGAGATAAATAAAGATGTGAGCATGTGTGTGTGTGTCTCTGTGTGTGTGTGTGTGTGTGTGTGTATTTGGATTTGTGCAAGTTCTCTGCACACTTTCTAAGGGTGGTTTCGGCAAACATGCATATTCGGCAATACAAATTGGTATAAAGGAGACTTACTGATGACATGTCTGCAGTTTTTTTTCTGCTACCCTTGTACCTTCAGCAGTAATTTGTAAAGGGTGGGATTTGCCCCAAATGTTGAAAAGCCTATATTCTGGAGTCATGCTACAAACCTCTGTTAAAATCCCCAGTTACTCAGAAAACAGAGAAAACTGGATAACAAATGAGAGCGACAACAAAATAACATTCAGAGTAAAAATTCAAGCTAAAGTGGTCATTTATTTCTCGGGTTCATCAAAGACAAGGAATCATATGCCAAGAATGTTCCCCCTTCTGCTCCAGTTACGGGTTTAAGTGAATGTGGTCCCTTCACTTAACCTCTCCATGGCCCCATTTCCTTCTTCTGCCACTGATGACACCAGTAGTGAATTACCTTGCAGTAATGTGACAATTACCCAATTAGTGACTATTAAATGCTCTGAAGATTGAATACAGGCAAATGCTGAATAAAATGGTAAATAGGGAGAAAATGGAAGTAAAGGGCTTATAGGCACAAATGAAAATGTATTAAAGGTTATTTTGAGAGGCACAGCGAGACAGCACCTGTCTCTGGCTAATTGCTGACATCCTGATCTTACCACTGTGAGTCTGGCCTAAGCTTTTCTGGTGCAGGACAGCGTGATCTTCCATACCTGCATCACAGAGAGGCTGCTGTCTCAGCCAAGTTCCCAGTCACAGCAGCATCTGAACTTTCCCCCCGTAAGTTGTTTTCATTTCATAGAAACCTCTGGAAAAAGAAAAAGAAGAAAAACCTATGTGAAGATAGAATATTAAGTCATTTCCCTTCCTCCCAGAGCAAACTTCCCCCTCCTTTCTCTCCAGAAAGGCTTTCCCTCTGTAGTTCCCCAAGTTCCAAGGCAAAAGTGGAACATAATGGGATCTGACTGAAAGGTTGTAATCCTAAGAATTCCAAAACTTTTCATCGAAGGGCCACTTCTAAAGACAGCTTTTATCCATTGGCAATTTCAGCTGAGAGCTATTTTGTCTGACTCAGGAGGTGCCACATAAAGTCTTTAAAATGCCCTAGTCTGCCACCATGCCTGTGGAAGGGGAGAGAACGAGGTATGATGTGGTGTCTCTTAGTCTGTTTCTGATAGCATTTATGAGCAAGAGAGAGCCTAGCAGTTTTGTGGGAGACATGGGAAGGCTATTTTCTCAGCCAAATCTACCCTGAGGGCCGCTAATCCCCCTTCTCTACAGACAGGAAGAGACTTTAGTATTTATTATTCATGAGGGTCAGCTGCAGCAGAATATAATTTTGGGTCATGTGTTATTTTCATTCAGATTGGCAGTATGATAATGGAGAGAGGAGATGATACTCTGACTCAACTGTCAGCAGAGAGATGATCACACAATACACACACACACACACACACACACACACTCATTCACACATATACATACACTCCTGCTTCACTTCTTCATCATTACCCATCTCAAGGGATCAGTAAGAGTCCCTCTTCTAGGGAAAAAAGCTGAATATGTCCACTGAGGTTCAACATTTGATTTTGGCTTGCATCTCTACCTCTGCCCTTCTGGCCATAACCTAGGTTTCCTGCCAGACACTATTTAGAATGAATAGGGATGCTTCTGAGAAGTTTTTCCCATTAGAGTAAGAAAATGTTAATACAGAACAGTAACTTTTAGAAATATCCCTGTGGTGTCTCATGAGTTATATACATTCCCATTGGCCTATGAGGGGGTATGCGTAATTTATTTTCATGTAGTTCCAAATCCTTAGACTTGAGTCACGAAGACTTCCTAAGTGCTAAGAGAAAAAGGAAATAAGATTGCCCTGTGAGGATTAAATGCCTCTCAAAACAATACTTAGCAAAATGTTTCCTTGTTTCATGGGACTATACCAGAATATGCTTACTTAGTGACACCAACACAACCACAATTGACATATATCACGCAAAGGAAACAGCCATGTAGGAACATGGCTGAAATAGGATGCAACTCCCTGTCCAACAGACACGGAGAGTGAGGAGGTCATGGACATCCTGGTCACTAGGCTCCTCAGGTCTGATGACCCTTCTTCCTCAAAACCTTCACCAGGCTCTGCTTTCCTGGAATTACAGCAACATCTTCTGATTTAATTCCTCTTGCCTGATGCACACATGATAAGCTATAACTCTCAGAAAGGGACATAAGGATTTCAGCCCCCAAAAGTAAACAATTCCCACATGTAAATTAATAATTATTCCTTCTAGTCCAGTATATATTTCTGTACTTATCAAATCCTGTTTTCATAGTTAGAAGACCAAGAACAAGGCATGGTTCAAGGTAGTGTCATCCAACGAGAAGTCTAGAAAATCAGCCACCAGCATTTGGAGATTGTTCCTAGATAAAGGACCCGTATGAATACGTTCTTCCATTTTAACTTCAGTAATTCCTAGTTTCTGTAGCTATGAAGAAGAATCTCTAAAACCTGAAAGAATTCTCATGTCTCCCTAATATATGAAGTTAGTATTTGTCATTTAGAAAGTTGAGTCTGCCTTGTGGGATGAATCTGGTCCCAAAAATGCTAGAAATGATGATCCATAATCATTGCCACAGTGAAAGAGAAAGAGGAATAACCAACTCCACTTTAATTAAAAATGTATGATGAAAATAGACAATAGTCACTTACTAAGAATTAATTATTTTCTATAAAAATACATTGTCTTCATTTATTGAATGAATACACAAATACTATTTAAATTTATTGAATGAATAAATGAACACTACTTAAATGAATAAATCAATACTATTTCTCATGTCCACGCCATGATAGGGCAATCACTTGCTAATTTTCGGACATATACTGGTAAACAAGTCAGAATCTCCCAGAATTTGGAGTTTATTACAAAGAGCAATCACTTGGCGAATAAGTGCAAAGACACTCCATTAATGGGGATGGCAAGTGAGTTAACTTCTGTGTAGAACACAAACAAGGAGTTGGTCATAAAAAGACTGCTTGGTAGGTTAGCATATAGATTTAGCCCTAAAAGGTAAATAGGGAAGTAAATGAGGAAGCAGACAACCATGGAGAAAAGAGTGGACAAAAAGCTCAAGGTCAAAAAGAGAATGGTATGTTCCAATAACTTTGAAGAATACAGGTAAAAGCTGCAAAGGAGAACTGTGAAATAAGAATGGAGCTGTGGATAGTACCCTGTGCATACTTAGCAGATCCCATTACAGATTTAACTTCCGCTTTTAGTAAATACCTATCAAAGGCTGCTATGGTGCCTCTACTTTCTAAACCTAAGGTTAAAATTTCGTGGTCATTTTAACAGCATTAAAGTGTCAGACCTTAAAGTCCTGGTTGGGCCATGGGAGTGGTATCCTCTGGATGTGATTGTTGCCATAGAAAAGGGTGGGATTAACCCCAACTTCCACTGCATTGTCCAATTTACTTTCTGGTTTAAGAGGACACAACTTTCTTCTTTCTGGAGAATGTAGCTGTGGGTGTCACCTTGAAAACAGAGACTGGGCCCTATCTGCAGGCATAGTGATCTTGGGTTTCTCAGCCTCTGAGCTATCTGAGAATATACACTTGTTCTTTATAAACTGCCCAGTCTTCATTATTCTGTATAGGAGGACAAAGACATGGGCCCATTGCAAGCAAGGAGCTCTTTAGGGTATTGGAACAGTGGGAAGAAACAACAATCAGTTTGGGAGTGAGCAAAAAAAAATATGGTCCATTTCTGGCAGATCAATTATGGTTAAGTATTGTGGAGAACAATGAAATAAATAAAGGAAACACAGAATTTGATTTCTCCTTGCATATGGTGCATATGGTGATGGCTTTATTCATGTGATATTCGAGCAAAACAAAGTAAGTGGAGAAAGCAAGCCAAGAAAATATCGATGGGAAGATCAAGCAGAGGGAAAAGCAAGCAAGTGCAAAGGTCATAGGGTGACAGGATATTGAAGAGCTTAATGACAACAAGTTGGTCAATGTAAGTCAAGTAATGAAGAAAAGACTAATGGGAGATAAATCAGAGCTGGTATATATGGAGGATTCAGTCCTGCAGAACCTTCTAGGCCACTGCAAGACTGTTATTTTGAGCATATTAAGATTTTAGTAGGTAGAGGACTACCATAGTGCTGTAATTCCCACTTGAATAGCTCATTCCAACTTTTTAATTGAGCGAGATGGGATGCCGGCATGGGGAGGGAACTATGACAAGGAGACTACTCAGGAGGATTGTTAGCGTTATCCTGAAAATACAGAAACAACTTAAGAGTTTTAAGTCAAGGAATAATACTTTATTAAAGTAACATAATATCATAATATATATTCTAATTAGAAGCTTTGGTTTAGCAATTATTTAAAAATACAAACACTTTAGCAAAATTAAGCATTTTCCCATCTTATACTACAATACTAATTAATTACTGACAAACTTTACTTTGATTTTTTTTCTTCTTTTTTGTTTCCTGTAACTTGGAGCCGTTTGGCCTGGATACATCTTTCAACTCTCCTCTGATGTTGGAAAGAACTAGACTAATTTTAGCTCTAATTACTCTACAGAAGAAAATATTTGCACTGTTTTTCCAGTCTCAGAAAGATGCTTGACTCGCCGAGGCTTCTGGTGTAGTTGGTGTCTCTAACATTGGAGCCCTTAGAATGTCTGGCTCTGAGTATCTCCTCTTCAGTACAGGCAAGATGTGAAGGGTCACTCACCTCATTCTGAGATTTCCTGTATCCTTTGAGGGATTGTCTTTAGTTTCTAAGAACGTCATTGTTGCTGAGAGCAGAGACATTTCCTTTGCATCCTGGCCACTCTTCCTGATCTCTGCACGGACAGTTTCCCTAGAAGACAATAGCCCAAGCCTCGGCTTCAATGGACCAGAAAGCTGCACCCTTATCTGCAAGCCTGTGAGTTGTCTGGTACTGTTATCAAGAGAATTTCCAGTGTTAGACAGCTTCAAAAGCTGGTAACTTCATCTGCTGAATGAAGTTAAAAACCTAGAGAGTCGCATCAGTGCTTCTGGGTTTGATGCCTCTGAACTAGCCAGAGCACACTAAGCAGTGTGGTTTCTGACTCTGGATGTATGCAAAATACCTTTCATTTTGGTTTTCTACTAAACAGATGATGTGCTGCACAAAAGATCTGAGCATGCTCTCCTCCTCTGTTGACATTTATTTTTGTTCAGAGTATTTTACTTGAAACCTAGTAATGAGAGTAGCCTACACTAGATTAAGACCTAGCCAAATTCAAGGACTCTGGAGGCTCACTGATGTTCTTACTGCTTGCCTGGAAAAGTCACATCAGGCCCTGAACAGGGGCATATTGTTATCTTCGGGAAAGTCTTACTCGGTATATGCGTCCATGTTCTCTTTGCTGGAGAATCAAGATTACAGGACACTACTGCCTGTCACTCGTTCTACTTCCTGCCCCATACAGCAGAAACCCCTCTTCCTGTGTCTGCCAATATCCTTATGTACAAAGATTAGTATCTCAATAATATGTCATGCTACATTTGCATGAGTAAAACAATCCTTATTCTGTGCCATCTTCTCTTCCTTCTCTCTTTACTGCTAAGCTGCAAGGATCCAGAATGTTTTTTCTCCAACACATAATTAGGTTACTTGGCACCCTGCGAAATGCCCTCTGAGTTTCATTCCAAGAGAGAGAAAGTTTTCCTGGCAGCTATTGGTCCCCACTGCAGCGCCAACTCTTCTGATGAATGCTGTGTTCCGTGTATTTATTTTTTACATAATTTTGTTGATTGCCAATAGTTTTAGATCTGGAACATCATAAAAAGACTTCTGAAAGTTCATGCCTTTTAATTTTCTGGAGTACACTTTTAAGCCTCTCAACAGACATATTTTTAGAAAAATATGTGAAAAGCCCTTTTCTCAGAAACATCCCAAAATATGTTTTAAATCCATTCAGGGAAAGGCTCTCTAGTCTGTCCCAAGGACCGACTGATAAAAAAGAAGGTGAGGAGAGGAAGGGAGAAGAGTTTGAGTCATGCAAAGATTGTGTATTTCAATTATCTACCACTAATAGTGTAGCAGCACTTCTAACTTACGTTAGGGAGCTCACGATTGCTATGACCAAAAGCCTGAAGTAAGCAATTTAAAGGAGGAAAGGTTTTTGACTCACAGTTTCAGGAATCCAGTCCATGATCTTGTGGTCTCCTTGCCTTGGATCTGTCATGAGACAGAATATTGTGAGAGGAAGCAACAGGAAAGGAGATCTGTTCTTATGACTGTTGAAAAGCAACTGGAGGAATGACGGAGCCAGCCTCCCAGTACTGCCTTCAAAGGCACATCCCTAATGAACTAACTTCCTTCTACTAGTCCCTGAATCTTAAAGGTTCCACTATCTCCCATTAACGTCACAGGCTGGTAACCAAATCTTTAACACATGGGCTCCTGTGGAGGATTTTTTGTTTAATTTAGAGCATATTAATTTTACTGAATAGTTGATTTCCTTGTGACATTTTCATACATACGTGTAACACACTGTAATAATATCCACATACCCAAAACATAAGACAATTCTCATTTGGCTTATGAATTCATTGAGTCCCCAGATTTCATAAGCAGATGTCAGCTTTTCCTCAGTTTGACTGATGGTTATAGCTCTCCTGTTTATTAGTTTTTTAAACAATTAGACTTGAAACTTTTTTTCTATTTTATACTTGGTTATATTAAATATGTGTGATGGATTAACTGAAAAATCTGAACTGTTTAGTCTGTCCAATTTTCAGAACATTTTGCATTCCTATCAAACTTCCATTATAAACTATGCTTTAGTAGCTTGGTAGTTTAGCATTGAGAATAGTCAAGAATAAATATTCCAACCTGCATTAAATTGTAGTGAGAGTGTTAAAGACAATATTTCTCATATCACATACTCTTTCTGTATCTAGGAAGGGCATTTTCATCAGTTTTGGTAATTTTTTTAAGAGCTTCTTCCTTGCTCGTTCTTTTAATAGACTCTGACTAACTTTTACATGTTTTGTGTTAATCTTTATGGCAGGTGCTATTCACACTGATGAATACATTCTAGCTTTACAATTTAGAATTTAATAGGTAAGAAACATGGAATGCATATCTTCCAAAAATATTAATTTGGAGCTTTCATAGGTGCTGTCAAAAAGAATTTCAATTGTATCCTTGGGTCCTATAATAAGATAATTGAAGTATAACTGAGATTGGGTAAGAAGCAGTGAAAGTAAAGATAAGAAATCATTATTGATTTTAAGCAGCCTGAAAAAGTGAAATGTAATTACACCCATTTCTGAAAAGAGCAACAGGATGTGAAAGGCATGCTGCATTTCCCTTTTTGAATAGGCTCTTAAGAAGCTGAGAACAAACTTTCGGCTCACATTTCTCCAAATCTATATTTGTTGCAATTCATTTCAGTTGATATATTATCCCTGATTCTATATCATTAATCTTTGCTTCAATTTCCCTTTCTTTCATTTTCCATATTAAGCAATTTTTGTTTATTTTTGCATATATGTTTATAATTAAATGAAACTTAGAGTTGCATAAGATAAGAAATCAATCATAAATGAAAGAAAGAAAATGTATCTTATTTCCAAAAATTTTTATAATATTTTTTACAGTTAAAAAAAGAGAAATGGCTACAAAATGCAAAAGAAAGTCATCCCAGATTAATTTACAATTAAGAAAATTCCACCTTTAAATAAAAGAATTGAAATAGTTCAGAACACTGTCATTTCTAGAAAATTCAGTTAAGTGACTTTTTCAATGTAGATGTATTATTTTTCCTTGTTTTCTCTTAATCTTTGGTCTCTTTTTCTTTTATGTTTTTTATTTTTGGCTGATAGGCTGGTAAACCAATGAGGAAAAGGCTTCTGTCTTTTATTTATTTATTTATTTATTTATTTATTTTTACTTCTGTCATCCTCCATAAGATCTATTATAATAGTGATGTCATATTATTAGTATGGTAATTAGATTATTGTTACATAATTTATAGTTATGCATAACTCTAGTTCTTTCTCATTTTAATCTGTTGTCAGTAGATCTGGTATTCGGCTTTCCAAACATCAGCACACAAAACTGATAATTACAATTATTTAAAATTATTATTTCTTTTGTGCTTTTCCTCTACCCCCCCCCCTTTTTTTTTCACTAACTGAAAAGGGCTTAATGTTCCTGCATAAAATGCTGATAAACATCACTTGACACATAAATCCACAGAAAAGGAGCACAGAGTGCCATCCATCTCCCAGGGGTTTCCCCCCCAATATTTTCTGCTTAAGTAAAAACTGTGTATCAGTGTTTTGAAAGTTTGAGACATCCATGCAAGCCTTCCTGTCACTGGTTATCCCATTTTAACTGCCAGCTCTGTTACAAGGCCATCTTTGAAGTGATAAATGAAAGGCGCCCAGAGGAGACCACAGAGGAGGGAAAACACAGCACCTCGCTCTGGAGGTGGCCTCCTCACATTCGGGCCAGTGAAGACCAGAGTACCAGAGGCATGGGACAGAGGAATGGGGGAGTCAGGAGGCTTGCTTTTTCCCCTAGGAAGAGCAGCATTAACCTTGTAAAGATGTACTTTTGTCTTGTTAACCTGGCTTGGAAGAGGAATGACCCTGAGAGAAAAACAATAGCAGCAGCCGAGTGTAAAGGGTAATAAAACCCTGTGAACTCTTTTTCCATCTTCAGAGTCTGGCTTGGAGCAATATTAAGGCTTACTCACTAAGGAAATGGATCAGGAGCAATGAAACGGATCCCCGTTATTCCTTTCTGTGAGACCGAGGCTTGAGTTCACTTATGCTTGATGAAGGGCCTTCCTGTCACCCTCCCTCAGCTGCAGGGCATGTTTCTTCCCGGCTCTTAGAGTAACTGTCTTGTTTCCTTCTTCCTTCCTTGACTTACTCTTGCAGCGAACCTGCTGTAGGAGGCTGCCACCTGGCTCTTCCTCACAGCGCAGCAGCTGGCAGGCTGGTGGAGCACACCCAGGACAGCAGGCAGAATCAGCTTCTGATCCCCTGGCCTCTGTGGGTCTCTTGTTAACCCAGTGCTTAGACAGGCAGCCGCCTTGGTGCTGTCACTGCCTTCTCATTCTTAGCTAGAAATGCTTTGTTGAACTTTAAAATCCGACTTTTGATTACCTGAAAATACATTTTGAACTCGAATTCCTCAACATCATGATCTTCCAGTTTAATCAGGGAGATATGTGTGAAGCGTTTTCGTATATTTCATCTTCAAGTTTTTATTAAGTTGTCCACACTTATGCAATGCATATGCGACTATACATTATAAATATTAATTGTATGTATAAAATGAACAGTTAGGTCAAGAAACAAAGCAGAGCCAGCACTCCTGAAGGGCTCCTTTGATCTCCAGGTACAATTACTCTTTTACGTTGTACAACCACTGCTGTGACTACAACATTATATTTTAAAACGTTTTTATATCACTGTCTGGCAACTGCTATTCAACATCAGTTTTGTGGGATTCATGCGTGTTTGCATGACAGCTATAGATTGGCTGTTCTCATTATTATGTCTAATATATTTCAAAATGGGTATCCAAAATCATCATTTATCAGCATATAGGAGTGTGTTAGAACTGCAAATTGCTGCATGAATTCTTGAGCACCTAGATCAACATTACATATTAGAATCTCGGAGGGTGAAGAATAGCAAACTATATTTCATCATGTTGGGGCTCAGAAAAGAATATCTCAGAAGCATGGTGCTTTGGCATACAGAGTTTTCAAACCAAAGATGATCGGTAGGAGCTCAGAAGGATTCTTGGACCTTCTTCTGTCTTCTGTTTCCTTTCCTTCCTTTTGAATTCATAGAATCCAGAAGTCTCTTCTTTGAAGATAGTCATGGAAACTAGAAGTATAAACTGTACTTCTCCACTTTTCATAAGAGAAATTCTCTGACATTCCTTGTCAGATATTATATCAGGGAGGGTCCTGCCCACACCTGAAATGAAGGCGTATAACACAGACAGACCAAGAAGGACGCGCACATGTCATGCTGGCTTTACCTTCACAGTCTGTTCTTATTGCATCACACCCTTGTTCCATTCATATTTCTACCTGGCTGCCACACATCCTTGAATCTAAGCATAAAAGTAGATGTTTTTCTGAGTCTTTGGGACTTCATATCTGAAGATGCTCATGTCATATAAAATTTTGCGTCTAACTTTTTTTGGTCTCAGTGTCATTCGTGACTCTTCATGGAGACGAAAGTGATTGCACCTTCCTACCCATCCATATGATTCTAATTCTCACTGATTTTTAGAAAATGTCCTATGTAGTACTCTTTTTCTGAATATTCTGTGAAGTATTTATCACTTCTACTGCTGATGGATATTTGCAATGTTTTTACTCTAAAGCCAGGACGAAGAGTTAGGAGGAATCTAGAACATATCTGTTGGTGGGCATCACAAGGCATTTCTCATGAGTGTTTACCTAACAGTCTAACTTTTAGAATCATCTTAGTAACTTCCTCCTGGTTGGGAATACCATACAGGATATGGTATCACAACTTAAAGCAGGAAATGTTTAATTTGGCTCACATTTCAACACATTTTCAGCTGGCTCCAAGGCCAATACCATGGCAGAGAAGCATGGCAGAGGAGAGTTGCTCACGGGATGCTGAACAGGAAGCAGAGAGAGTAAAGGGAGGGTGATGTCCGCTCAGGCCATGCTCCCACCTGATCACCCCCTTCACCTTTTAGAAGCCTTTCCTATAAACACATAAGGCTTTGGGGAAGTACCTAGATGTAAACCTAGATGTGACAGTAATACAGTAGCTACCTCTGTAAGCTTGCAAGGGTTTATACTTTATTTGTACTCCCTGGAAGGTATGATAGTTGCAGTTTTTTAGTGTCTTCACCAAAACAGAATTGTTACTCATCTTATTTTATCTATTATGATAAGGAGTAGCAATATTTTTTGATGTTTAAATATGCATTTCTCTTATGACCAATGAGACTGAGGACTTGTACAGTCAAATCTCCCCCAAATTTTAAGTTATGTACTTTTAGATCATTAATTTTTTCATATAGATTTTGTCAAGTAAATGTATCACAAATATCTTTTCTGACTTTGTGGGACGCAAGGCAATTGTAGTTTTGATAACAAACATTCCAGTATGTATGGATTAAAAGCTTATTGTGTAACTTAGATATTTTGCTCAACTTAATACCCATGTTTTGACTCTCCACTAACTCCTTTCTTAATGCAATGTTTTTGCATGGTACAGCAGTGATATTGCATTACATATATTCAGTTGAGGTGATATGGATTAAAAATAACATACGTTCACACAAAAAGCTGTGTGTAGTGTTTGGGATAGGTCAGTATTTTAATGTGAACTGCAAATTCTCTGCTGTTTAGACACATGTACCCCTGTTTTTCTGCCTCAAAGTTACTATGCCATTTCCTTTTAAACAAAGTTGGTTCCTAGATCACTGTCAAGCAGTCCACCAATAAGGTATGGATATAGAGAAGGCACACACATTTATCGGTAGTGGGAGAGTTTATTCAATAAATAAAGCAGGAAAGATTTGGTTATTTAGATAAAACTCCATTCAAATTATGAACACAAACCATTTATAAAAATATGTTCACAATGGGGCAATAGCTAGAAAATTCTGGAGAAGAAAAACTGGCAGGTAATATTTGTCAATATTTTTTGATCACCTTGTGTGAAAGTAAAGTGAGAAATAATGTCCACATAGCCGTATCACAACTTGAAAATTTTGAATTTCGTAAAGTAAACTGGATGAAACTTTCAAAATCAAGCTGAAAAAAATAGGTTCAAGGAAAACAACCTGGAATTCATATTTGTCATGTATAAAGATCATGAAGAACTTAGAAAAGTATTAAGGACTCAATGTACAAAAAGTATACAAAGTATATTTACAGTAAGTTCGTTTGGCTTTCGTGTTAATTACTGTTTAAAAATAAAAATGAGGCAAAGTCCAAATAAATAATTTTCAGCCTTTTAACAAATTGCATTTGCAGTGTTGTGGGTGATTTACATTCGATTTAGAATCAGTGACATTTTGAATTCAGAGAAGAGCTACTGGAGAAACAACTTCCAGCTTCTGGTGCAGCAAGACAAACCAAAGCAAGCAAAGAGGAGCAAGTTCCCGGATGTGATAACATGGTAGAGACCCAGGCAAATGTGTAGGGGATTTGGGAGAATAGGCCAATTCAGGATGACTTTCCAGGAGATAAAAACAAACAACCAGTGAATGATAGCAATGAGAGACAAAATAGAATTAGCAGATCAGAGGAAAGTGCAGTTGGGAGTAAAAAATAAACAGCACACATTTTTACAGTTAAAAATTCATTTATTATATGCAAAATGACCCAGGACCCATCCGTGGATAGGGTTAGACTGACAGAGATGAATGCGGTATGTCCCTGCCTTCAAGGAGCTTAGGCAGGTTAGCTGATAATTTGAATAAAATATTGTTGGAGTGGCTACAATCTCTGCATCTTGAGCAGGAGTTTATTAAATCCGCCCGAGGCACTTCTACCTACCCCCTGAGAAGCTGAGCTGTGTCTTCTCTCTCCCCCTTCTCTGTGTTTCCTCTCACCCTCGCTGGTGTTTATAGTGATCGCCCCGATTCATTAGAAACAGTAAAATTAAATTAGTGCACTCTGAGAAAGATGACAGAGAAACAAAGGGTATCTTTTAGAAAGATTTGTATCAAAATTGATTTTAAGAAGAGCTGTGGCTCTTACAGAGTTAATCTGCAATAATATCTCTCCAAGTCAGCTGAGAGCTCTACAAAGCTGAAATTGTATGTGTGCTTCTTCAGCATATAGCGTTGATTGAAACATGAAAATGAGCAGTTTATTCTGCTCCCTTTGGGGGGATAGACCCAAAAATTTAGGATGGTTTTGGGAGAAATGGTGCCTGTTTAATTTTATAGCATCCAAATATCCTAAATGGCAGTCACTTTATGAAACATCAAGCAGAAGTGACAACAAACACCTGATATTGGAGAGATCAAAAAATCTACAATTACTATAATTTAGATTGTTTCTTGCTTGAATCATCTACATAATTACCTCCAAACTCTGCTTCATTTTTTAAAAAAAAAATTTCTCGCTGTAGTTTTTCTTCTCAGCTAAAGAAATAATATTTGTGAAGCTCCTTTATTTTTCTGAGAAATAAAATCTGTGTATTTGTAAAATACTGTATTTGGATATACTTCCAAAAACATCACTTTTCTTCTAGAACTAGGAGCAGTAGTCATAAAGAAATTGCAATATATACCGGCTAAGAAAAAATAAAAAAGTTTTCTGCTTCACATAACTCATGTTCTAGGAAATTTCATGACGAATATTCACCCATTGTTTTTGTAGTAATCATTGCATCGTGAAATTAAAACAGACTCAGGCCTGAGCATTTTTAAAACAATTACCCAGCAGTGAAATTACTGTATATTTTCTTCTAAAAGCAGGTTGTAGCATACGTACATTTATGTGAAAAATGGCCGACCTTTTTCATTCAGTTCAGCAACATTCATTAAACTTGCTTTTTAATTTCTTCCATTGGTGCATGCAAAATGCAAGGCTGTGTTGAAGGTTTTGGGTGTGAGGATGTGTACATGGTTCCTTTTGATGGAGAACAGAACTGACCCTTCTCCTCACCCAGCTTTCCCCTTTTGTGCTTGTGTGTTCCAAACAGCCTTTCAGAACAGAGTCCCAAATTACAACGACATCCCAAATCGCAGGATTAATGTGTCTACGAACAGACCTCTTATGCCTCCAAAATGAAGTACTCCTTGCTAATTTCTCTTCAAGACACCAGCTTAATTGCATTTTAAACAAATGGGCTGCTTTGCTGGCCAACTTTTAAATGAGATAACAGCAATGTTCACTCTCCAGCAGTGATGAGTGCCTTGCAGTAGATTCAAAACTCTGTTCAATAACAGGTTTAATCTCACACCAGCAGATTTACTGCAGAATAAACTGCCACTGAGATCATAATTAGTAAAACAACATACAAAAAAATCCAACCTACTAAATATTATTTTCCAAAGCAGCAGGCAATGTTTTAGTGGAAAATTTCAGTCCTGTTCTTTGTGTGTTTTATTGATTTTATGTATGATATTGGGAATTCATGCTATGATTTAAGGTAATGTTCTTTATCGATCACATAAGCAGTTGTTTAGCTATCCGGTAACAAAATGATACTCCCATTCACAGAATATGTGACATACACAGCCTGGAGACTACAGTGCTACTCTCTTTAATATTTATCCCCCACCCTTTTTTTTTTCCCTGAACCAAAGTCTCTGCTGGAAAACAACAGCAAAAAAACAGCATTTGTGCTTTAGAGACAATCTTCTCATAATTTTCTTTGTTGCAGCTATTAGTGGCCAATTGTGAATCAGTGAAAACCCTGCTCAACAAACAGATGTGAGAAAGTATATTCTCTGCTTGCTGCATCTAAACAAATATTAATGAGGTAATTGGAACTATTAAGAAAAAAAGAGTGCTTAGTATATATTTATTGTCTCATATATGGCACCATATTCCCCCAAAATTTCTCATTTATATTACACAATAGTAAGATATGGTTATAATGATATACCAAGGGACACATTTTTCATAATTGTCTCAAATATTTGTGCAAACACTATTATTACATAATTCTAAAAGAGCTTGCCTGCAAACAAGGATGAATAAAAGCTTTTGAACAGAAAAAGAGGAAATTCATGATAGATATTTTAAAACCTAATTTGTTTGTATATACCTATATAGATTTTGTGAAAATCTTAGGGTATTGTGGATGTGTAAATACAAATTAAGTGTGTGGTAGAAAAAAGCTGTTAAACAAAAAGGCTCTTAAAAATTTGGGCAGTGAGCTTCTCCTGACACTTTTCAAACAGAAATAAGTTGTCCTTAGTAGGAGCACTAGTTACTTCTCACCACTCAAACATGTAGCACCAGCACGTGAGACCAGCTTTATTTCTGGTATTAACCTTTTGATAATGAGTGCTACATCGATTGGGAATGGAGGCATCTAATGGTACTGCTGTGCAGTTTATTTTTTTAAGACCCCCAAAGCAAATTAAACTTCAGTGTATCAGGCATCATATTCACAGACAATAGCAATTTTAAGAAAAACTTAAAAATACCATTTTGCAAATAAAACTTTTAATGCCATAGGTTTTCTGAGAGATGATTCAAAGAAAAATTACTCACTTTTGTCTTCCTTTAAGTTGTCCCTAATTGGTACTGAATCTGAAAATTAAAAGTTTAAAAAAAAGGAAAGGATTGAACGATAAGGAAAAAAAATGCTTCTAGTTCTATCTCTGACTAATTATCATAGCATTTCTAAATCAGAGATCCAAAGTATTTTAGAAGTAAAAGGCCATAGGAATGACCTAGTTCTCATAACTCACAAAGGAGGAAACCAGTGCTCTGAAGAGTAATGTGAGAAGCCCAAGGACACATTCCTCATTTATGCCATCCATTATATAGAAGCAGTGTTTATTCTTTTATCACATGCTTAATAAGTTTCCTAGTACATACTCTGTTCCAACAGATTTCAAAGTTGTTGCCCCTAACCGTGCACACTGTAGAACCTCATCCAAGTATGGTCACCTGCTAGCTCTTGGGGAAGCTGCATATGTCTTTTCTTGTCATTTCAGTTGTAACCTAAATGCTGCTAGGGCCCACATTTTTTCACCAGTAACTGATATCCCTGTAAAATCCACCCACTTCAATCTCTTTTTTTTTTTTTTTTGTCTTTTTCCTTTTTATCGGTACCGGGGATTGAACTCACGACTGCCTGCTTACAAGGCAGGCGCTTATGCTGCTGAGCTAAATCTCCATCCCACCACCCACTTCAATCTTACGGGCGGGTAAGCTTTGACAAACATCTTGTAACACATTCCGATAAGGGTGTATACATTGCTGTCACTGCAAAACTTCCTGTCCCTTTGCTGTGCAACCTCCTTTCCCACTCGCTACAGGAAATCACTGCCCTGATGTCTATCAGTAAAGATAAATTCTGCCCCTCCTAGGACTTCATGTAAAAGGAAGCACAATTTTATTTAATAACTTAACTTGGCAACTACTTATAGAAGTGGTATGATTTTAGGGCTCCAGGAAGATCAAAACCCTCTAGTACAGTATGCGATGGGGAGCTAAGACAGGAAATGTCTCTGGGTGGCCCATATTTGTTTGGTTTTCAAACAAGGGAGGGGTTAGAGTGGAAAATGCAAGAAACCTGAACAGGACCTTGGGAGAGGTCTAAGGACTTTTCCAAGTAAGAAACTGTGTTAATTTAGGAGAACTATCTTAAGAGAAAGTCTCCAGATGATTTTCACTATAGGAATGAAATGCCTGCAGCTACAATCTCTATTTTATTAATTGGTGTGGAGCCAGGTAACCTCAACTGTGGCATAGCTTTGAGGACCTAAAATTTTGGTCTACTAATATTTTCCCATTCTGTGCCCTCGCCACATAATGCTTCATGACAATAGATAATACCAGCTAAACCTTATTCTCTGTTGGCCTGTTTAAACACTAATATTTTCTTATTTAATCTTCTAACCAATTTTATGATGTAGGCAATACTTTGCTATTGACCTCAAAGATGAGAAAATGGAGACAGAGCAAGGCAGAGATGGTCATAAAGCCCAGAACTTGAAATAAATTAGGTCTGAATTTCCAGAGCCTACAAGAGAGCCTCTTGGGTGGAAGGTACACAATAATTCCCTTTAGATACTCATGCACTGTATGACATTAGTGTGTAATATACATCTCTAACCCGTGAAAAGCATATACCTTTTCAACAAGTGAGTAAGTTTAGGTGGATTTTATTAGAATTCCCATTCTACCAATAAAACTGAGACTTGGTAATAAATAAACAAACAAACAATGAAATTTCTAAACCTAGTGAATGGATTATATGGTCTATTGATTTTCAAAGAACACATAGTTTTCACTGTTTTCCACCCATTCCACCTCTGCTTGCTACGTTTGCCAACGAATGTTGCTCATGATACTTTCACACCAGTCCTGTATCCTCACCACTTTAGTTGTTAGATAACTGTCATGAAAGGAGATAAAATATATTCCCTGTAGTCATCTAGCTGGGGACGGTTATCTTTTATGCTTAAATTCAGCTTAGGACTTGAGTGTGATGTTGATAAATTTGAAAATCTCCACTATGTAGTGACACAGTGAAGTGCATATGATATCTAAATTTGGGGACAGAAAAAGTAAAGTAAAACTCACCACAGTCAGGTATAGGTAATGGGTATTTTTACATGCCTGGAATTTTATATACTGCACTTCAGTGAGCTAAGACCACATCTGTTGTAACATAAATCATGATTTGTTAAAATGGGGAATCTCATTACTTCCAAATCCAAGATTTGGAAGTAATGAGATATGTTATCTCTAATTCTGATAATGACCCTGCATGACTCTCAGTTTGGTTTTCTAAAGGAGGAAAAGTGACAAACTCATGAACCTAAAGTCTGTATTGGGTGGCTCTGGGTTAGACCCTTCATGAAACTCTAAATAATATCTCATATGCCACTGTTTTCTGCACTGTCAGATGGTTTTGAAAGTCTAGGCACTACACCTGATAAAGGGACTTTTCGGAATGCATTCATTCTACAGTAAATGTATCATATTGCTAATCCAAGTTAGTGGGTATTTGAACAATTGCATTTTGATATTATACATGAAACATGTAAGTGATTTGGTTATTGTTGTGCAGATTTCATTTACTCTTCTTTAGTTACAAATAGTTAAATCCAATTCTTTTTTCAGGAAGTGACTGTTGCTATGCTTAAATATGAAGTGCCCAAGAATTCTTGTGTCAAGAGCACTAACTTCATCAGCAGGTTTATCTGCTGATGTGCTTATTGCTAGTAGACATTTGAGTCACTGTGTCATGAAGAATCTAACGTCATAATTGATGGAATTATTGAGATGACAGAAAAAGCCAGGAGACCTAGCTGAGGGAGTAGATCCTCTCCTGATCTTCCAGGTCCTTACATTCAGCAATAAAGCTGGACCTTCCTCTGCAAGCCTTCTCGTATGCTTCCTGGCTGCCAGGAGGAGGTGATCAGCTTTCCTCACTCATATCTGTCCACCATGATATTTCTGCCTTGCTACAAGCTTAAAGTAATGGAGTCAGTCCAGCTTCATGGACTGAGACTTCTGAAATTTATGAGCCAAAATAAATCTTTGCATAAATTGACTTTCTCAAATATTTGGTTAATGTGATGGAAAGATGACTAAGGTATCTTGTCTTTCATGATGAGCGAACTCATAACCCAAGGTGACAATAAAGGAAGTAATATATTGTATTTTGAAAAAAGATTTTCCCTCAATATATTTCATTTTCATAGAGTAGTGTTAAGATTTTAGCATAAACATTTAGTGAAATAATTGTATAAAATGATTAGGTTTACACAATCCAAAACTTTTTTTTTTTTTTAAATAAAGCTCTGTAAATTTATAGCTCCCCAAAGACAATCCATCAGAGGGATTAAGTTCACAACATCACTCAGAGTTCTAATTTTGATCTTTCATGTTTAAATTCAGGCTTCATTGCTACATATATGTGTAACAGGAAATATCCTTGCAGTTCTTCTCCAAATGGGCAGAACTTTTTTTCTGAGCTCACAACAGTAACTTTGTTCTGTTTCTGAAAGTGCTTTTAATTTGAAGTATTAGTCTTTCCAATGGGAATTGTTTTCATAACAAATTAAAAGTTTCTTGTAAAAAAATATATTTGATTTTGTGGGAATGAACTAGCATGGAACCATTTCTCTAAGAGGAATGAATATTTAGCAAATAGGGAGAAGGGTCACGTTGTTGGTTTATATTTTATACAAATAAAGAATAATAATTCTTTGTACTTGCTTTCAGAAATGTCTCAGTAGAAATTTACATTGCTTCATAAACTTTGAAATATATGATTATGTACCTTTTGTTCTTAATTTTCTAGTTGTACATTCTCTCTCTCTTTCTCTCTCTCTATCTCTCTCTCTCTCTCTGCAAATGCAGCTTGCAAACTCAAATGAAACAAAAATTTATAGTGGATATTTCAAATGGATGCTTTGAATCCTTTATGAGTATAAAACTTCTCTATACATACGCAAGCCTTAAAGGTTAATAAAACATTTGAAACGTCCTTACTTGAATCCCCACAACCATCTCAAGACGGGAGAAGCCAGATTAGGTATCAGGGTTGGCATCACAAAGCTACAACTTGTACTGTTAAATAAGTCTCAGTCTAGAAAGGCCACATATATAATTTAATACTCTAGTGTCCGTTATTAGAATTTCTTACTAATATTTTAACAAAAGCCTCCACATTTTCATAGACTACTGGACTCTATAAATTATTTGATTGATCCAATTGGTTTTCTCCATTGTAACACATAGGATAATTTCTTTCTCTGTTCCAGATCAGAAAGATAGTTGGCAAAGAACCAAGGAAAGAGAAATAGTAAATTTTAAAAATGCTGATGTCTTGGTTTCATTGAAATGTAAATTTTCAAAACTTAGGAATATTCATAATTACTATGAACCCTCAAGTATAAGTTCTTTTACTCCACTGAACAATTCAGACCTTAAAAAGGAGGAATTGTCATCTGTTTGAAGTTTTCTTACAAAGATTGTCATAATGTATGGTTTTTTCAATTATTTTATTTTGAACATTAGCTTAGAATAGTCTTGATCAATGCAATTTTGAAAATTCAGGGATCATAGAATCCATTAGAAAGAGAATATGTATTTAGTTATTTTGGGGCAGACTATCTGATAGTTGTTAAGTGTTGCATCTTACTATAAAAAAAAACTTTCTAAAGATCATTTTTAAAAGTGAATAGTAAATTTTGACCTCCTAGTAACAATAAACATTTTCCTTCAGCATTCCGAACAAAACGCGATAGTTGTACATGAATACATGTAACAAGAGATATAATTTCTACTGACAGCATGATCTATAGGTTCAGACTGATAAGAGATCACTGATACTGTGCATCATTTGAAGCGTTTCATAAAATTATTTTATGAATTCCAAGTGTGTGGACAATTTGCAAATTCCTATCATTGAGTACAATATTTGAATTTTAGTATGTATAATTGAATTAATATTATAATTAACCACTTGATTAATCAATATGACTCATTGTTTAATATCTTCTGATCCCCCTAAAATTCTTTAGCTGAGAAAATAAGGAATGTCCATTCAAGTTTGCCTTATCTTTATATGCATATGATGATAATCACAAACTTTGCAAAATCACCTATTAAAGTTGGGCTACTTTTCTGCTATTTTGTGTTATTTGTTCTTTATACAATGTGGATGGTTGATTAGCATAGCTATTCGAAAGTTGAATATATTCAGACATTCTCAGTTGAAAGGTTCTTTATAGCTGCAGAATGCCAAATGGAATTATTTTCATCTCTCTAGTCCAAATCCTGGGCTGTGAATCTCTCTGGGACAGCTCTGTTGAGATTTATTACATGCACACATCTGTGTTTCCCCAAAGTCTCTCATTCCTGCCTAAATGAAGAGAGAGTCTGATTGCCTGTCTACCTTCCTTTATCTCCTACACCTCTGGCCAGAGGCAGTTCCACTGGAATGATGAGGTTATATCTAGAAACACTAATTCAGAATTTGCATGAATCATAAAGGAAAACAAACAAAATTGAAGTAAGCACACTTACTCTGTGTAACATTAGCTTTTGTTATCACTTTAATTGAAAAACATTTTTTCTGAATGAATTAATTCTTCTCTTTCACATATTTCTCTTCCTTTCTACTCTTACTGCCATAATCTTATCACAGAGTGCTTTTATTCACTGTCTAGATTTCTTTCCTCCAATGAGCCCATCCTTCATTTTTTAAATCCCTTTCCCTATTTAACCTCACCCTTCCTCTTCCATATTTAATCCATCTTCAAGCCTGCTGCCTGACTGCTTTTTCAAGAACTGCCTTAATATCCTCTCAACTCTTACACAGTTTCTATGGTTGATGATACCCTATGAATAAAACAAAACTTCTTAGTTCATCATTTCAAAACCACTAAATTCTGACCCTAATTCACTTTCTGACTTTACTTTGTACTAGTAGCAACCTGAAATCAACGAAGAAATATCTCAAGTGGTTCTTCAATAAAATTGTTAAACACGCTGCCATATTATAATTTATGTATCCGCGTGGGATACTTTACAATATTCTCTAGAACAGTAAAAAATATTCTAACTGTGAAATACCATATTTCCTACTTCTCTGTTTCTGTTCATCCTGTAATAGTCTTTCGTGAAATTCCCCTATTATAATTCTACCCATTGCTTCAAAGAGACCCAACCCTTATGTCATGTCTTGCCTGGTTGATTTCCTAATCTATCCCGTTAGACTCTTTTGCTCCCTTCTACCCTGAACTATGTGGACTTCTCATTGTATGGATCACAAAGGCTGGTATTATGGATAATTATGTATTGTTTTACCATATTATGTTCTGATTACACAAAAGCTTCATAGATTTCAGTCTTAGTCTTGAAGGACTTCTAGTACCTTGCACAAAACAGACACTCATAAACAGACTGACAGAATGAAGAAATGAATAGGGTTAACTTTCACGCCTGGGAGTGGCACTTTAAATTCTGGGCTTCCACTGAAGGCTTCCTTCTTCTTGTAGATTAGTTTAAGTTTTAAAAAAATGTTTTTATTAAGTAAACTACTTTATATTCGTGTTATAACACAAATTATAATCATAAGCCACTCGTATGTTACTTTTTCATTGTGAAATGACAGAAATATCACAAAACTTTGGGCTGTCATCTTCATAATTAATTAAAAAGGTTATAACTAAACTTCAAATAGACCTAAACATTGCCTAGCAAATATTCTGATGCATTATGCATCTTACTTAAGTCTCTGCAAATCCCACAAGGCAGATAACATTATTATTACCCTTTCTCAAAACACAGGCTAAGTCAGTTTCCCACAATGACAAAGTTATTAGATGACAAGCGATAGAATTGGAACACGCTTATTTGTGTGTTCTTTGAGAACACACAAGTCTTTGAGAATTCTATCTAGTCAGTGGTACCATGAATGATCTAAGGAAGCATTTTTAATTTTACTAAAGTCTTTCATTGTTTTGACAGTTCTGCTTAAAAACTAAACACATCAGACAAGACTGGCTTCCCTAACTTGTGACTTGCACATCATTCAGCCCTGAGCCTAGAAGGCCTCTGGGCTTGGTTTTCTGCACATTGAAACTTGTGATAATTTTTTGTGCTAGGCTCTAGATTTTTCAGTTTTCATTTTAAATTATACAGCTGGTCCTAATTTAATGTTTTGGGGAAAATATAAATATTTTCTCAGTGCATTAAGGTAAATATTAAAGTCTTATCTTTCATATCCCCATTTCATATTATTTCAAACATGCCTCAAAATGGCATAAAATCAAGATTTTAAAATAGCTTTAAAATCTATTTTACAAGAAAGCAATAGAATTTCCTGAATAAGATGTTAATATTAACATGTCCATCTGGGAAACAGATGAAATATTTACCTCACTTTCTTCATCCTGATTTGGTTAAGACTTGCCCCTCATTCGCTGTGAACCAAGATTATGAGTAAGTATACTTCTTACTAACTTTTGCTTTGAATTTTCTGGAGTAGCTTTTTATTTATGGCTTCTTTTCTTTTCTTCCTTTCTCTTTAAATTATTCTGTCCCCTCCTGTTAAGGTTTTTATCTGGATATTCCCCCAAAGCTTTATGAGTTCAAAGGTGGGACCTTTGAAAAGTGATCACATTATGTGGCATTTATAGCTAAATATGATTCTAGGAAGTGGGGCCTGATCAAACTAGTGAAGGGCATAATCTGGAAAGAAATGTATGTCTTCTTCTCTGGATTGTCCCTTACCACTGTGACTGTCATAAGATATTCATGACTGTCATAAGATATTCAGCTCTTCTTTGCCAGGCCCCTCTCCTGTGTGGTCCTGTCTGGGAGCTAGCCTCTTTGGACTGAAGCATCTATAAACTGTGAGCCAAAATGAATGTTCTCTCCTTGTTGCAAGTGTCATATATTTTGTCCCAGAATGAAAAAATAACAAAGATAGATTGTGGTAAGGCAAAGACTTACTATGATGCTATCTGATCATATGATTCAGAAGCTTTTAGAACTGGTTTACTAGAAGAGATTGGAGATGCTGAGTAGAAAAGCAGCCCAAGAATGCTGTAAGCCAGGGAGACTCTAGTAAGAGTTCAGAAGACCAGAAAACAGACAGAAAAGCATACCCAAAAAAAGCCAGGCTCAGGAGGCTTTGGTTGGAAATAAGAACTCCATTGGCAACTGGACTCCAGGCTGTATGTGTTGTGCTCCAGCAGAAAAAAAGAAAACTGTCTACAATTTGCTTCTGTCCTGAGTCTCTGTGGGAATTGGGTCTTCAGGGTATAGAGGGTATTTCAAGGCATCTAATGTTCAGGTTTAGCATGAATATTGTTTGATTCTTTTAGCCAGGCTTATACTGAAAGTGAGGAACAAAAAGCCCCTTTGAAAAGTTTTCCTCATGAAAGAAGGACCAGTAAATTTGGAGGACAGGAAATCTCGGTTGTTGAAAGGTTAGCATTAAAAAGAAGTCAAGTACTCTACAACAGAACAATAGACAAAAATGATTTAGGGGCATGTGGTGAACCAACAAAGTCCTACCCATGAGGTCAAAAGAGGCAGATCTGTGAGTGCATGACCAGGAAGGGGTTGTGAATTCTCTCCTTGGTCTGCCATGCTCTGAATAACACTCTTCCACCCTGTCTTGAAGTCAGTCAACTATGGACTGAAACATGAGCCAAAATAAACCCCTGTTAAATTGTGGCTATCAAGTATTGTGTTTCAGCTGTGAAAAAGTAACTAAGACACTTCTCCTTGGCTCGTTCTTATCCTCCTAGCCCCTTGCATTCTCTAGGCTGCTTGTGACACTGAGATTCTTTTATTGTGTTTGCCAATGAACTCTGCTGAGTCTCTACTACAACTGAGAAAAAAAAAATCACAGAGAGGATAAGACAATGGATTGTGTAGCTTGATCCCTCGGGTGATAAAATGCATGGTGTACATTTAAATGTGGTCCAGGGATAAATAATATACTCTGATATGGGTCTGGAACAAGTACAAGATACACAGATCAAGGCACTTTTCAAAAAATAGACCTTTCTACTAAGTCCATTATTTAAGTGGAGAGCCTTACGTTATGCTGGAGAGGTAGAGACAATATCTAGACAGTTTCTTTCTCTGGGGTGCTACCAATGTATGGAACACAAAAGCCACAAATTTAATGATATCCATGATGTTTCCATAAACAAACTATACTATGAATGTTGATGTAAGTAAACGATATTATGGAAATAAAATGGAGCAGAGAAAATGTGAGCAGAACAAATAAATACTTTGGCCTCCTCTGAGGGTGAAGGAGGGTTGTCATTGCGTCAGATAGCAAAGACAAAGTTATGAAATTGCAGCAGCTATGTGTAGAAGAGGAGGATGGTTATGACTGAATCTGGGCCTCGGGGGTTGAAAGGAAAGGTGGAGACAGGAGTGCCATGTGAAGGGTAGGACGGCATTCTGTCAACAGGATCAAGTCAGGAAAAGGGAAACAAGCTAATGATACCAAATGTTTAACAAAGGTAAGGTGCCAAAAAAACACAGAACAAGGCTCTATTTTCCTTCCATGAGCGCCCCTGCTCTAGTTCCTGGGCCCTGTCAATGTGTTTCCTTAGGCAAAAGGGATGAAAGTTGCAGGTGAAGAAATCTGGCCATCAGTTGAACTTGAGATGAGGTGATAACCCTGGATTATTTATGTTGGCCCAGTGCATTCACCAGGGTCCATGGAAGTAGAAACATAGAATAGAAATGGTGTCATGAAAAGGACTTGGACAAGCGTGCCATCTTTGGTGATAGAGCCCTGTGGTCACAAACATGACTTCTGAAAACTGACGAAAGGCAAGAAAACATATCCTCCCCTTGAAACGTCAAAAAGAATGTAACCTTTTTCACACCTTGATTTTATTTAGGCTACACACGGGAGACAGACACAAACCTCAATGACATTCCAGCCTCGCCATATGCTAGTAATAACTTCAAAAAGTAGATAATGATTATGGAAGTTTTAGGCACATCATCCATCAACTTTCTCTTGGAGGAAAGAGTGTGTTTGCTTGGCTTTTCTGTGCTTAAATGACTGTTTCTACTTGTATCAAACACAAAATAATCTGGATCTGGAAACTCCAAAATAAAAAGGTCAGAAAGGCCTTGCATCCGAGGTACTTGACAAACTGCCAAATCCATGACTACAGAATTTTTATCTCATCCCTTTTGATTCAGGATAAAACAGCTACATAAAAGCTCCTTTACATTAGGGTGACAATTAGATTAATTCACTAGGGAGATTAATATTTACTCTATTGCTTTATCTTTGTTGGAATGCTAACTCCATGTTGAAATGTTAAAATCCATGAAGTACTAAGTCACAATTTGCAGACTACAATATGTTGATTTATTTCTTCATTGCAGTTTAAGGCCACAAAATAGCAGCAAATCTTTGTGTGTTTTAAAGGGCATATCATTCATTTGAGCACTAGGAACATAACCAGTGGCATTTGAATTTTGATTCATCTATCCGTGCATGAGGGATGACCAAAGCTCTCCCACTCATGAAAACACTGAAGTGCTGTGACGTGTCCTCCAAGCATGTTCTGTATTGAGAGGGCCATCAGTCACCCTCTGTCGCCAGAGCAAGCAAGAGGACTGGTGTGTGTGTCCTGACCACGTGAGTTGCTCCTTGTGAAACAGGTGAGTGTAATGTTGAGACTGGGATGTAAGCAGTGCCATTTGACTGGGAAAGCCACTAAAGACAGACAAAGGTTGTTACTCATTGCAGACAGTCTCCATCTGGGCCATGGACAACATCAGCTATGGCACAGAAATGTATAATGTATCTATTCACTAGGAGGTGTGTTTTGCCATTAATTCTTCCTCTTCTATTCTGAACCTACATACTGACAAGTGTTCCTTAACACGGTCTGGATATTGGCTTTGGAGCTAGCTCCTCGTTATCTGGTTGGGTTACAATTTAAAGCTACATCATCTCTGATTTGAAATATGGCAATCCAAAGCCTTTTAGATGACGTGTTCCAAATTGCTGCTTCAAAAGCTCTTGATAAGAAACAAAAAAGGGAAAATTTCTTGTTTATGGCTGGCCTTTCCAACAGGAACATTTGGAAAGTTGGAGATTTCTTTGTTCTGCTGAGAATTAATTCTGCTGATCAAGAAGACAGCAAAGATATGCTGTGGGTTTTTCAAATCTCAGGTATCTACATTTTAAAATATGTTAAAAACAAATAAACAACAACAACAAAAAAGCCTTCAGTCTTTCTGTCCCACAAGAAATGCTTGAACTAATTGTTATTTGACTCTCAATAAGTTTCCTAAAAGCAAGCTCAAGGGAGGTTCCCCTAAGGTGCCTGACAACTCTTTACTTCTTTAGAAAATCAAATGTTCTTCTTTGATAGAACTGGACACCAGTTCTACAACCCATCACCTTCGGTGAATTTCACTTCACTGTTACACCACTCACTTTTATTAGATGAAGCATCAAGAATTAGCTATAAAATTTAACTTCTGCTTTTCACATAACATATTAGAAAATATTGCCCACTACTTTTCACAGTGCCCTCTATAAATTGCCCCATGTGAGAACGCTGTCAGGATTCAAGACCAGGAAATTTTCTGAAAAACGTTCTTCCTTATTTCCATTAATAAGGATAATATATACGTTCCCTTTTGTCCCTTGTCACTGTGTACAGTTTAATCACATCACCTGCCAGGATGCCAAAAGTAGAAGAAATGTTCATTTACCCAAAATCCAACCTACTGGTCTTTGATTAGATATTTAGATTTAGCTAATAACTTTTTAGTTTTCCTCTATTTTTTTTTTTTTTAGGTAAAGAAGAATGCAGAAATTAGTAAAAATAATATTAAATGAGTTTTTTTCCTGGTCAATTGAAATAAAAAATCCACTTCAGGTTAAATAAAATGGTAGAGGTTGAAATGGTTTTGTAATGGTATTCTAAGAGGAGAAAAAGAAATCTCAAAAGGCAGTGTCAGAATAATTGGTAAGAAAATCTTGCTTATTATCTGCTATGGATTAGGGGTTTAAGTAATGTTACTTTAAGTATTCTTTTACTTGATTCCCCAGTATTTATCTAGGATCTAGAGTTTGTCTGACACAGTTCTTGCCTTTAGGAAGTTTTCTCTCATCACTGTCAATAGGTCAATCTACTGTACTATAGCACATGCTACTTTCAGCAATAGGACCACATAAAAAGAATTCTGATTTTGAATTTAGGTTGGATTTGAAATAAAATCAATTTCAAAGAAAAGATCAGAAGGGAAATAATAGAAGTAGGTATTCCAAGACTCAAGGCTTCCATCTAGATGTCATACATTCATAGGTGAGGCCTTGGGAGGTGGCTGGATCATGAGTGTATGAGACCACATAAGAGTGTGCAATAATTGGATTAGCCCACTGATTGGTTTAGTATAGTTCTGGCTGAGGCTGATTGGCTTTACTGAAGACAGAAGACCATCCTGGTTGTGAGGGGCACCAACAATAGGCTTATAACATAAATGGAATAAAAAGTGAATGGGTGGCTCACAGCTGCTGTTTTGTTTTTGTTTTTTTCTCCTGCCTGCCCTGCCATAGACTGTTTCTCCTCTGCCATGCTGCCCTCCCTTGGAACCAATTGACTATGGACTGAAACCTCTACAAAGTGTGAACTAAAATAAACTTTTACTTCTTTAACTTGTGGAAGTCAGCTATTTTGTCCCAGCAATAAACAAAGTAACTAAAATACCAAGGGTGAGGACTGGCTTCAAGGAAAGGAAGGCTTAGCAAGGACTCCAAATTAAGAGAAGATGCACAGCCTTCAGCGAATGAAAACATGTTAGCCAACGTGTCAAGCAGCACTTTTCTTCTTAGAGACAATGAGGTTAATGTAATCTTCATACGCCCTGACTACACATTGATTGTTAACATTAATTACTTTATTTATGGTGATTGCATCACACAGAGAACTAGAAAGTGCTCGTATTTAATTTATAGTGATTACAAAAGCTTACAGCATGTTTTCTGTTATGTGTGTTTGCAGATATGTATATATCTAACTTGGATCTAAAAATCACGACAAGTGAACACAATTTTATTTCTGTCTCTTATGAGGCTCTGAACATAATCATTTTGAGGCTGCTGTGGTTGGCACATTGCAGGGGCCATTGCTTTCTATGGTCTGGTCCCTTCATAACATGTAGTCATGGTAGAATGGCTCGCTAGTGCACCTGCTGGAATCACTTCTACCTTTGCGCCAGCAGAAAAGAAGGAGCAATCAAGGAGGAAAAACAAGGCACATTCTCTTCTTAAGAGGTAGATGCAGCTCCACTCTCCTTATTAATTGGCCAGAACTTACTTTTCTGATAATATCTAACTATAATTTGAGGCTGAAAAATAAAGTCATTACTCAATGTAGTAGTGAGTCCTGATAAAAATTGTAAATGTGCCAAAGGAAGATAACTGTTTTAAAAAGACTACTCATAGTTTGTAATGCTATATTCATACTATTGTATATGTATGTATAAAATCTGGCTTATAATTGTGCACAAAACTTAAAATTAAAGTTAGAGATTTTCCAATATTATGTAAAGATTTCCCTATTATAAATGATTATGTTGCATCCTGATTGTTGAACCAATAAAATCAGCTTTAGAAAATGTGTATAGCACATTAAGCTACATTCTCTTCCAGTTTTCTAAGAAGGGAAATAGACTTAGTTACCTATTTACAAAAATCTAAATTATCTGGAAAATAGGCTATAGCTGTAAAAAAGTTTGAGTCAGTACTGCTTATCCATATAGTCACCTTATTTCCCAAAATGCTTTGCTATAAATGGGTCACTTCATATCTTTTATATGATATCTATGGTTGTCTCCAGAGATGAATAGCTCATGTTCTGTTAACATCAAGCAACGTTTCTCAAAGGTGTAGTGGTGATCACTCAGGGGACCCAGACAATTTTTGAATGGTTTTTCTTGTATAATGTTAATGAAAACATGTTGATCCTAAACTGTCTAAATAATGCAATTACAATCTATTTTTAAAAAGTAGAATTAGTACAATAAAATAAAAATATATATGATAGAATGTAGGTAGAAATCCAATAATGATAGAGGTTAATATTGTCACTTAACCAAATTAAATTTTTAGAAAAAGGAAACATTTATATTTTCAAGTAGATCCCATGGAAAGGAAAAAAAAAAAACTGCTCTTAGTTAATGCAAAATTTCTGAAAATTCCCCCTACTTTTTGGTCAGTTTCTTTTTTTCTTGAAAACCCAGTTCTCATATAATTTTGCTGAAAAACCATCCTCAGAAAAGGTAGTCACAGCACAAAGGATTTTCACTCTGTGTGTCCATTTCACTAATTATATATGGATCTAGGGCTGTAGATATCTTTTAATTTCATGATAGAATACAACATGGAAAAAGTAAAATAGTGTGTCATAACATACTGTGTACAATTTTTAGTTCCATCATAGTTTATCATACTTTGGATGCTTAAAATACCATATTTCTTTAGAGTTTGGAACTTTGAAAAGAATTTTTTGAAAGATTGAAGTCATAGGGTGAACCACCTAGTAATAAGCTTCAGCATTGTTTCAGATATTTTTACATTGGTTGGACCTTGATGCACAGGTATTTAAGCTAGCATTTTTACTATTTATGTATTCCTTTAGGTCAAGTACCTGGACTCAACAATCTGTGCTGACATGTTTATTACCGAGAGATTAATCTGTGTAATTTTTAATGCTCTACTGTGACTTCGTGAACTTAAATTCTTTGAGCAATTATAATGGACTTTCTCCTTTACTTTGATAAGCATAAAATGCATGATGTAGTAAGAACCAGATGAAGTTGACAGTTTTTCTGTGCATTTGGGATATATAGATATGCAAACCATGAAATTTAAGGACAGTATAGTCACTTTTGGACCTAAATTATTTGTATTGGCTCTCTCTGTTAAATGTACCATAAAATTGCGACTTTTCCACATTACTTCAGGCTCTACAAATCTGGATAGGTGGAAATTTTAAACAGGAAGTGGTATTTAAAGTAGTATTTAAAGGATGCAAGGGACACAACATGAATGATTTAAAAAATAATAATTTCTAGATCTTTCTTAAATTGGCAACAATCATGCCTTTGAAATGCCCAAGTGTTTGTTGCTGAAGGCAGGAAAACTTGGTTCCTTTACATTATCTGTATTTTACCAGTTATTAGCTGTGTAATGTTTCATAGGTGGACATAGATCACCAGTAGAATGGTGTAATGAGAAATTTACTTGCCCGCTATTATTAGTGTTTGGTCTGCCTTCAATGTGTCTATCATTAAATGATCTGTTCTGGGGTGAAGTTATTAGGGAACAGAGCCTATTGGGAGAATGTTAGGAAATTGGGGGTATAAAGTAGTTTGTGTGTGACTCCTTTGCAGTTCTTGCATGCTGCTTCGAGTTCTTAGAAGACTGTTATAAAAGAGCCGAACCGGTCCTTACTTATTCTTTTCTTCTTTGTTCTAGTTCAAGACATAATCATTGGCTTGCTCTTGCATGAGTTAGGCTTGGAATTCACCTAGATGGGCTACAGCTAAGACTTGACTGGATACTAGCTCCATCCCTTTGAATCTCCAAAACCATGAACTGCATAAACCTCTTCTCTTCATGAAGTTTGCTGCCTCAGGTATACCATTAGAGTGAAAAAAATTACACTAATGACTAGTGGAAGACAAAATCTTGTGGTCCTTTGGAGCTATGAAATAAGAGTCATCAAAGTGTAACCCATTTGAGAAGTCTAGCCTGCGACCTCTTTTGTAAATAAAGGTGGGTTTTGGAGCACAGCTCTACCTGTGTATTTATATTTGTTCTGTGGCTGCTTTCTTGGTGCAGCGGTATAGTGAATAGTTACAACAAAGGCCACAGACTCCCAGAGTCCACACTACTTACCTGTCCTTTTAGGAAAAGTTCAATAATCTTGCTCTGTTGTTGTCATGCTGAACACATCTCACCAGGGATGAGTAGCAGCTTCTGATCATTAATCACATTTTGTTTGAGAGCAGCATATCTTCCGGATGTGCTATAATCCATAACTTTCTGCAGAACAGGGTAGAGGTAGGGAGCGAGTCAGGTTAGACCTGCTTCACAAATAGAAAGCAGGTTTCTCTTGGGCAGTTAGTTTGCCATCTTTTGTGAGCACAAAATTAATTTTATAATTTATGGAGAAAACATGGGGAAAAAGTTTTAAAATATCATGTAATGTGATCTACCTTCTCACTGTTTATTTTAACTTAATAAAATATAACTCTCAAATGTGAACTTTCTTGAGCTGTGAAATTGATAAGATTTGAATTCTTTGTCTGAAAATTTTCTCAAGCCTCTTCTCTTTCAATGCTCAACCCACTATTTTTCCTTGAAATTTAAAAGAAAATAATATTCCTTAAATTGAGGGCTTCCATATTTGCATATGTGATTGTTTTAAAAACCAAAGACAGTTCACACAATTTATTGTAAAGAGAATTACAATAAGTTTGAAAATGGCATATAGCAAACCGAATGAAATAGATGAAAAATGATTCAGAGGCCCTAATAGTTCAAAAACAACTGTTATTTTCTCAATGTGGCTATAACATTGTAATAGCATCACATGTAAAATTACTATAAAAGGGAAGAAAATTATTTGTTGCTGTCCACTGTTACATTCTCTCCTTGGTTCTAAATAATCTATTGATTCATATCTCCACTCAGTAGAGAGTTACTTCATGCCCCATTATTTCTTCTTCTCTCCCATTCCCAGAGGCAATGATTCATCAGTCTGTGACTGTACAGTGGCTCCTTGAATGTCCTGTCCCTTCCTTGGTTGCTATGAAAACCCTGAATGATTACGGAAAAGTGATTTTTTTTTCCTAGGCTTCAATCTCAACCATGGTCTCTCATCATGTCCTATATTAAAAGAAATATAACTAGCTTTGCTAAAAGACTAGCATTAACCTTATGTAGGAATACGAAGCATTTAAAGAAAGAAAGAAAGAAAAAAGGTCTGGTCCTGTGCACGTGCCAGGAATTTCAGTAATCTGGAGGCTGAGGAAGAAAGGCTATAAACTTGAGGCAAGCCTGGATGATTTGCAAAAACCTTGTCTCAAACTATAAAATAAAAGTGGATTTAGGGTATAGCTCAGTGTGAAGGCTCAGAGTTCAATCCCCAGTAGCCTGTCTCCTTCAAAAAGATGGAGAAATAGTTTGAAAGAGCAAATAAGATCCAAAATATACAGTAGATATTGTGAAAGTGAAAGGGGAATAAACTTCTCAAAAGGAAAGAACAACTTGGAAGCAGGCAAGGAGAAAAGAAAGAAGGGAAAAAGATTGTATATAGGTAAATATATATATAGATAATTATACTACTAATCTCTATTAGTTCATCCAAAAAATTGTTTGTGTTTTCATTGTTTGATCATCATTTCTTGCTTATATTTTATAATCTGAGCAACTACTTTGAAAATAATGATATACAGCATGTTAACTATTGTTAATCTACTATTTTGTTTTGAAATTCTATTTCATCATTTTTATTCTTTTTTCAATGTAAAATACAAAAGTGGCATAAGGAATTCATGGTAATAGAATACAGTATAAACGATGTTCCTAAATTATGGTTAAAGTGAAAATACATATATTTCCAGAATTATGCAGGAGAGCTGGGTGCTATATCTGGTATGTGTTGAATATTATTAACCAAAAGGCACCATGGATAAATAGGAACATGAAGCTGAAACTGTGAACTCAAGTGGGAGTCTGTTCTGCAACTGTGTAGCACCCAGGAAAATTTGGAAGCTGGAGGCGCAGTGAAGAATTGAGAACAAACAGAGTCAAGCTTCCCTCTGGGCTGGCGACTGCATGTGTGGTGCATGCCATTGTGGCTTCTGTAAGAAATATTTACTATGTTAAAATTCAGATTGTATGCTGGAAGACAAGAAACACAGTGATCAGTGTTCGAATCAGAAAAAGAAAACCAAAGAAATGCTGAAGAAAACTGTATCATCCCCAACAAAAAGAATGAAAACTTAAGAGCAGGCAAAGGAAACAAAAAGCCTAGTAAACTGAAAGCACAAAACAGTTACTGCAAAAATTCTCAATTGCCTAACTAAAATAATGAGTGAAACTCATGTATAAAGAGGACTAGAATTATCTGATTGCTTAAAAAATTAAAAAGCCCCATCCTGCTTAATATTTGAATCATTTTCAAAAGAAAAATCATTTTCAAAACAAAACATCAAAGGAAAAAGAATAAAAGTAAAAATACTTTGCAAACACTAGGAAACGAGTGTAAACAATTATTTGCCTTTACAGGCTGCATATTATTGAAAGCAGTGAAAGGATATGTTATTTCTTCTTGTGCCGTGATAACACAATACCTAAGCCTGAGTAACTGGTAAATAACAAAAATGCTTTCCACACTCTCAGAGCCTGGAATATACAAGGTGAAGGTGCTGGCAGCGTCTGCTTTCCAGAGAAACTATATCCCCAAGGGGAGTGGAATGCTACATGCAAAAGAGCTGAAGAGCAAGGTTTCCCGAATGGTGCTCCATAAATTCTCTGTTATGGAGACCTTAATCTCACTGACAAAGAAAGAACCATCATGGTCTGATAACCTCGTAAAGACTCTACCTAGTAATGGCATCGCATTGACAACACCTGAATTTCAAAGGCCTCATTTTCAAGCTATAGTAAAGGTACACTGCATAGCAATTGAGGTAAACATACTATGGGAATACGCAAAAATTATATCCTACTCGTCTGAATTGTATAAAACAAAATGGAGAAGATTGCAAGATGGAATCTATAAATCCACAATTGTAACATATAATATTAGAAGCATTAAAGATATGAGAAACTTGAACTACAAATTAACATACGTGACCCGATACATACATATGTACAGAAAAGTGCATTCAAGAGTCATCTTTGTAGAAAACACGGGGGGAAAATAATTTACCAAATTGCTACTAACACAATGCTTTCAAAAGAATTGTTATCATCCAGTTACCACACTCTGTTAATTAGGCAATTAAACCAGAAATCAATAATACAAAATGTTTCATTGTTTTTTAAGTGACACATTTGGAAACTTTAAAATGCACACTCATCTATAACTGATTAGTTTAAATGGGAAATGGAAATTGTAGGTTATTTGACACAGAAAGCAAAAGAACAGTATATCAAAATATGTTGGATATATATATATATATATATATATATATATGAATTTTATAATATTAAATTTATTAATGAACACCCAACAAATTTTTGCATTCATTTGAAAGAGAAATAGAATGCACAGAAAAAATAGCAAGAAAACAATTAAGACACAAGCAGAAATTAATGAAATAAAAAATATAAGGACAAATTTTGTTTTAAAAGAGTAACAAATAGATGACACCTAAGTGGACTGCACTTGTGCAGAGACACCTAAATAAAATTCTAGACTTAGCCCTACATCCTCTGCATCTGAATCTGTATCCATATCTACATTTACCCCTATACCCATAGTTCATGTCTATGCTAACAACATCCATATCATCTGTGCAAGATTTCTGAACCTCAGCACTACTGAAATTTGGGTCCAGATAGTTCTTTATTAGAAGTGTCATATCAAGCACCGTAGGATTTTTAACAGAGCGCTGGTCTCTTTTTTTTTTTTTTTTTTTTTTTTTGCTGACACTAGCCTTTCCCTCCCTCCCCACTGGAAAGACAGACTCCAATTTCTCTAAACATTGGCAAATGTTTCCTAGGAGGCAAAATGGTCTTCAGTGAGAATCATTATGTAATGTATAGAATACATATTTAGAGGTGTGTGATCTTATCTTTTCCTTGTTTCAATGAAAAATCCATAATATGGGAAACCTGAACTTATACATAATATTTGATGAATAATTTACCTGTGAATAAGTGTTTCTGTAACATGGAAGCAATACTTTCTCCTTTGTCTTCTGTGTCATTTGTTTAGGTGCTAAAAGTGATCATAGGTATAAAAATCTTTGAAGCCAAGTATTTAGCTCAGTTGTTTAATCGCCTGCCTGGCAGGTACAAGGTCGTGAGTCTGATCCCTAGTACAAAAAAAAAAAAAAATTGAATAAATAAAATGTTATTTGAACCATATAAAAGTAAAATAATGCAGAAATAATTAATAATTTGACACTGCAATATTATATGAATGTAAATTATTGTTAAGTACATATAGAAATAGTTTATCTTTAAAAAGAATCAAACTCAGAAGATTTCATGTGGAATCATAACTTGGGTTCTTGGTGGCATTCTTCTCATAGTTTCAAAGTTTTCTTGATTGTTAACATAAGCATAATAAATAGAGCTCATCAGGACTATTGGCAGGAATGAATCAGATGGACATGAGGATAAGAATACTGGTTTAGAGTTGGTATAGGAAGAAAGAATCCAGGTCACCACCTCTTTCTTGTAATATCCTGGGGCATGTCTTTCTTTTGTAGCTCGGCTTTACTTCAATCATTTTTACTCCGTGTCTTAGAATTTCTCTATTCCAGCACCCTCATTCTATAGCAGTCTACCACACTGATCACTTTCTGGTCTATCCTCCTAAGACTTTATTGCCCATAGGTGACACTTCATCCTCCCATCATCCCCCAAAGCACATTCCTCGCTTTTTCAGATAACTTTTGATAGGCTTGCAAGAGGCCTCACATTTCTCTAAAAGTGTACTAGCAGCTCTGGTAATAAAATAAGGAGCAAACAAGGTTACTTTTCTGTAAGTAGCCAGTAACACGTATGAAAATATTAACAGCTTGAACCTAAATTTGTTCCTCTTTGAGAAACAATATCCCTGCAGTGGCCACTAACAGCTAAGCCTGTTTCTTGTTTATACTGTGAATCTTTTGTTTTAAAAGTTAATGTCTCATCTATGCAAGTTTTCTTTGTGGTTAAGTCTGGCATAAAAGTTGATACTCCAGAGTGATATTTGCTTCTCCTCAAGTTTAGAGGGAAAGCCATTAGTTTAAGATCTTAGCAGGAAGAAAGGGGACAGTGTGCCAACAGAGATGTTTCTGGTGCCTTTTATTGCTAGAAAATTGAATAACCACTTGACTATATTTTAAGCAATATAGAAACATGGAAACTTACTTTGGACTTTGAGGATTCCTTGCTGGATATGATCCCTCCGACCAGTCTAATCAATTTTAATTTTCTTTTTTAATGTTTAAAGCGGGTTCTGGCCCATGCGCAGTTGTTCATTTTCTTCAGAAATTTCATAAGGATTTTTAGTATGAAAAGTTATTGAGCGTGTAAGGTTCTGTGGATGAAAAGCTCCCTAAGCATGCATTGACAAGGAGGACCAGGGTTGTTAGAGTTTGTTGTGTCAATGATTTGCAAATAATGGGTCTCTGGGAGATTTTTAAATTGCAGCTTTCACTCCAGGCCATGGTGCTTTTTAGGATGAGCTGAGTTGCTGTGAGGCTTGGCACTCTTCAGCGCACCTTAGGCAGGGGCTCTAATACTTCCATTGAGATCGTAACAGCTGGCCATTACAATCAATCTCAATGACATATTTCTCTTGCATTTTTTCTTTGAATAAAAAATGAAAAAAACACACTCAGAAAGACAATATTAAACTTGTAACTTAAACCAATTACCATGAGGTGTTTTCCCTGAATGCCTTGAAGCTCATGAATCAAGTCTTTACAGAGCCCGATTTAAACTACACGTGGTTTACAGTATAGAAACAATCATACCTAGTTTTAAAGAGGAGGAATTTGAGTTAATTAAAATGGCACCGAAGCAAGATGACTTGCATGTGGAACTGGGAAATGTGAAACAGTCAGTACATGCAGTCTGAATGAAACAGCATAAAGGTATTTCCTGAAACTAAACTATTTTGTAGATTTTAAGTTCAAATTTGTCAAAATCACCCTTCCATTTCTCACAAAAACTCAGTTTCAACTGATCAAACTGTCTAACTGAGGATCCCTGAAGTTTATCTTGTATTTTGCCGTTTAGGAAACCAAGGTTTGTTTTTTCATCACTAAGATGGCAGGAGGGAGGTTCTAGTTGGTGGGTGATACGTAGGAATGTCCCATATGTACAACAGCTCAGTCAAGCAAAATCAACATTTTAGAAACACATGGTAAAGTCTCTGTCTCTGTCTCTCTGTGTCTCTCTCTGTCTCTCTCTCTGCCTCTGTACAATTTTACTTTATCAAAGCACTGATGGTTATCATTAAGTGCTACTTTCATGGGTTGAGGACATAGCTCAGCAGTGCAGCACATGCTTAGCATGAGAGATGTCTGAGTTCAACCTCTAGCACCAAAACAAAATGAAACAATTCTTTTCACCATAAAAATACATGCATGTTTATGATTTTCAAGAGCGCCAACTGAAGCCGTCTTCATTTTACTTGCAAATTGTGTCTCCTTCACTGCAAAGCTATCTTCTGTGTTATTGATCATTCACTAAGCCTGGCAGAGGGGACACCAAATACTTGCTGAGTTTTCGGTTGTTGTTGAAGGACTGTTGTGCCTATGCCAAAACTTCTGTCAACACTTCCAAACAGCTCTGTTTAAAATTGAAAGGGGAATTTGAGAATTACCCCGAAAGTTAGGGAAAGCCAGCACAAATCAGATGCTGTTATCCACAAAGTCACCAAGAGATTGTATAAACAGCACAAGTTAAACGCAAATCAACAAGATAACCATAAGAGTGTGAAATATTGGAAAAAAGTTTTTAATTTGTTGGTTAATTGATGTCCTTCAGAAGGTAGCAAGGGATGGTATAGAACAAAAATAAAATGGAAATATTTACAGAAGGAATAAAGATTTTCAGTAACTGGAATACACTGATGGCAACATTTAAATCAAGTCAGCAAGAGAAGAAAAGGATTGCAACTTAAAAAAACTAAAAAAAAAAAAAAAAAGAGGATGTTTTGTGGTTTTACTTGCTTTCTTTTTTCCCCTAATATATTTCTTTGGTTTTACAAACTGTTACTAGAAAACGGTCCAGTATATTTTCTTTTACAAACTGGCAGTAGAGGAGTCAGTAATGTGTTGACAGACAAGGAGTCCAGTTGACTGATACAAATAGGAAATACTGGCTGGTAAGTAAAGTTGGAGATAACAATGACCAAGTCATAGCAGGGGGAAACACTGAACACAGATTTGATGAGAGGAGAATTCACCAGTGCATGGGAGAAAGTATGTAAGAAAGGCTGACGGGCAGAATGAAATATGAAAGACAAAGAGCCTAGGATTTCTTCCAAAGAAATTCAGACTTTGGGGAACGGGTTGGGGAAGACAAGCAACTTACTCAATACAGTCAGATTATCCAACATATCAAATTTGACCTTATAAAATTCATAATAGAGTTACTTGATCCAGTCAATGCTTCAAAGTTTTCTAATACCTTTTCTTTTTATATCTTTCTTTTTTTTAAATCATGTGCATGGGATTGAACCCTGGGCCTTCACACTAAACTCCATCCTCTGTGCCCCTTTCTGTTTTTGAGGAAGGTTGCACTAAACTGTCAGATTTTCCAGGCTGGCCTTGATCTTGCGATCTTCCTACCTCATCCTCACAGAATGCTGGAGTTGTGGACATGTCATCATTTGAAACCATTCAATTTTCAAAGTCATATGAAAATAATCCTCATTTAAGATTGATGTTCCACTTAAGTCTGTTAAATACAAATGATATTCTTTGCAATGCAAGTACACCTGATAAGACATACAGGCAGCCAAAGGGGCCACCTTGTGTCCACATCATTCAAATTCTATTAAGTGGCGATTCAATCAGTTGATTTGACCTTGACTTTGATAGGTGAGTGCTACAAAGAAATTGTGGCCCTGCCATCAGGTGAATCTAGCCCTTGACCCATACTTCAAAACAAATGAGTTAATTAAATAAAAATGCTATCTTCCTAAAGGCACTGAGGATTGATGTTAACAAATGCTTTCCTAGAAAATTGTATGGTAAGAGGCATTTTTCTTCTTAAAATCAATTTTCATGATCTTTTCCCCACTGAGTTGTCTTGTAGTAAGGACCAATTTTAGTAAAAAGTTTTACCTGCTATAATGTAAAATAGAATAAATAAAACAAATTCTGATGGAGTCTCAATACGAGAGAGATTTTCTAAAAGCTATTGAAGCTAATTCTACTTGTCTGTTTAGGGTAAAAACATTTTTAAGGAATGCAGTTTGGTGGCTTTCAGCTTTCCTTAAATGTGTAGAGGAAAGTAAGTATTCTTGACTGTCTTTTTAAAATCAACATGACCATAAAGTTTACAATTTGCAGTTCAAAGTCAATGTTAGTAGTCATTGTTAGCACTTTTTCCCAGAAGAATTTTAGGAGGAATGCTTATTTTTCTATAGTGCTTAAATATGACTTAATCCAGAAAAGCCTGTTACTATGCAAGCTAATGTTTTGACAAGGCAGAAATTGGAGCATGTGGACACTGGTGTTGCATGAATCTACCCAACAAACATTTCATCAAAATATGTCTTTCAAACTAATGTGTCTGTTATAATTTCTGGGCCCAGTGTTTAATGAACAGTTCATCTAAACACTACTGTCAGGACAGAATGTTATTGGCTGTTGCTTTCCCACATGCAAGTGATTAATAAAGTGACAAATTCAAGACCAAAGCTCTGAAGGTTTAGGACAGATTTAGCAGGGAGTGTCTAAGATATGACTCTTTGAACAGGAATTGGGTTTTCAAATTTGATCTAGTGAATATCCTATCCAACACTCTACAATGCCTCAGCTGACTTCCTGAAATATTTGACAGTAACAATGGAAATAAGAAAACGGTATCTCAGCATGTTTCCTGGACTAAAATAAAAGACAATTCAAGTATGCATTAGCCAACAATTTAAGGATAATTTTTATCCTCAATCAAATATTGTAGCATTATATTCCTTCTGACTGAGAAATGAAATTGGTATTTTCAATTTTTGTATCTAATTCTTTTTCATAAATGAAGAAATGTTTTGTTATCAGAACATATGAAATTAAATGAAAGATAGGCTCTCAGAAATTACCAAGGGAGAGTCAATATTCCCTTGATATGAATGAATATTTGCTAATTGTTCAAGTGGACAAATTTCAAGTTTGGAACATCATTATTTGATTTTATTACAGTCAGGGATTTTAAACAATTTGAATTCAAGAGATTTTTCTAATATTGTTTGTGTAAATTATCTTAATGCTCAGAAAGTAATAATATCCATTTACTTATGGGAGGTTTGTATACTAATATGCTAAAATGACTATCAACCTTATTCTGTAATATGTGAAATGTGTTGCTTATAGGAACAATATAGTGTTCCATGTTTTAAAAAAAGAATAGGATCTTTTGTGTTTAATTGCAAAAATATATTTAAACCAATATAAGAATATACAGAAAGTTGCACTATTTGAAAAAAGAAGCTATTTCACTTCAGGAGGCTATATATATAAATAAATTATATAGAGCAATATACAAAAAAACCCAAGTGCTTGCAGGTGTAATACATTATTCTGAAGATATACACTGCATTTTGATCAAAATGGCTTTACTGTACTAATCCAGTTTTCATGTGAATAAATTAAGATCATTAAACTGTATTCTTGCTTGTAATTAGGAGACATTGGTCACAAAGATCACTGGTTTCTCAATGTCTAAAATATAAATATAATAGAAAGTAAAATAATTAACCTAATAACATCATTTAAATTATATTTGTTCTAATAAAAATGAATTCAAATGGCTTTTTTATTTATTCATTCCGCTGCAAGAAATTTCATGTAGTATGTACTGATTTCTTAAAGGCAATAAATGTAACATCAACCTCAAACCAAAGGGAACTAATGGATTATAATGGATGGGTGGTAGTGAGTGAGGCCTAGGATATCAAATTCCTTTTGTTGTGAAAATCTCCCTTTCCTTGTGCTTCTCATCAAGCATAAGAAAATTATTAATTTTGGCTGTCATGCATTTTGGGAAAGATGGTAAATGGACACTGGACCAGCCATGCAATAAGCACTAACTCCATACAGCAAGTGTCTAAAAAATATCAGGCATCAAGCCTAATAAGAATCAGGTAATGTACCTAATAAAAGCCAGGCAACAGGCCTAATGAAGTTTAGGCACTGCGACTCATGCAAACCAGGCAGTGGGCCTAATGAGACAGAGGCAAGAGTCCTAATGAAAATCAGGCAACAAGCCGAACGACAAATTCCATAGACTTCATTTTGGTTCTCTTCCCATGGAAGTCCCTCTTTGGAGTAAGTAGGCCCACTCAGAATCATACTTGAGACATACTTGTCTAAGTGCAAAGAAGCAGGAAAGGGAAGTGCTATTAGTACCTAACACAAATTCAGTGCAAAATTGATCTTCCTGATTGAGTTGTGTATGTACAATGCATTTGAAAACCATCAAGACCCGCCCACTCCATCACGAGCGAGTTTTTAGTAAACATTTCACAGTTCTCATCTGAATTGTTTTTCTCCATCTCTGAGTTTGTTTTTGTTTTGTTTTGTTTTATCATGTCTTAGCATCTTTTCAGCTCTTTATTCATTCATTTGGAACAATTTATTAAATCATTTAACAAGCACTTATGAGACTCTACAGTGGCCCTCTAATTAAAAACTGCTTGTAAGCCCTATATATCTGATTCTTATAAGGAAATAAAATCATTTATGTAATTTTCATGACTCTTAGGTTGGAAAGAATACACAACATGTAACAGAAATGTTGAGCTTCTAGTAATTCAGAAGCTTTTGAATGACTACACACCACTTAATGAGTGACAGTCTTTCCCATGTGGAGTTTTGAATCCAGCAAGGAAGACAGACAACAAGTAAACAGTTATATAACTACAAAAAGTGTGAAGTGCTATGCAAAACACAAACCAGCTATTGTCATACAGAGAATAGTGAGGCAGTAACACTGGCATTTTTTGGTTGGTCCAGGAGGGCCTGTTAGAATGAGAAAATGCTAGCACAACTGTTAGAGTGAGGGACAATGAACTTTCCGGACTCAAACACCTGTATGAGGCAGGCAGGATCAGCTAGTGTGACAGAGGAGCTGAAATCTTAGCTTGACGTATTCGCTGTCCATGCAGTGAGTGTTAGGGGAAACCAAGGAACAACCGAGACCACAGAGGCAGGCAAAGTTGCAGCAAACAGCAGTAATTTTGTTGGAAACCAGGGAGGTCAGGTCAAGGGTGAAAAAACGTTGGCCCAGAGCAAAGGGAGAAGACACCTTTTATAGGGTCGTTAGACATGGACGGGGGAGGATCTGCTGAGAGGGAGCTATTGCTGAAAGAGGTAAAAATTTTGGAACTTTCCAGGAATAGGGTGTCGGGGTGGGTACAGGATAGCATTGGTGGTTTTTGTCACTGGGGTACAGGGTGTTTTTTGGGGCTCCCTATACCAGATACCAGGGTGTAAGGACAGGGGATTTTCCTGCAGGTGGGTGTGAGGCACAGAGAGGTTTTTCTGTACTGTTTGGGAGGGTGAGGTATAAGAGGAGGTATAGCAGTATGAAAGGTGAGGCATAGGAGGAGAACAATAGAGGCAGACAGAGCTCAGTACTTGTCGATGTCCGCTCTCGGCCGGCAGGAAGGACACACGACAAAGTCTGGTAGTGGACAACCTTTTCTTTTTATTTTCCTTCTCCGTACAGCCTGCCCTGGGTTTTCCCAGCTGAAGCCTCCTCTGGTCCGCTCCCCGCGGCTCCTTTTGTGCTTTAGTCTGTCCCAAAGCCTCTACCGGTCCGCTCTCCGCGGCTCCTTTTGGGCTTCTACTTCCGGGCTTCTACCTGGCTTCTTTTTCCGCCCAGGGGTGGCACCGGTATATATACGGGTACAGTGTCCAATCATGTTAAAGTAAGCAAGGCAAGCTGATTGGCTAACATCATCAGTTGCCAGGCAGACTATATTGTTGAGCGGGTTGCTTACGCGGTAAGCAGGAAACTAACGTGCTCGATGGGAGGGGCAATCTACCTCAGGCTTTACTCTTTACTACAGGCCTCACGTCCGCCAAGTGAGGCGACCGGGCTCGGGGCTGTGGCTCCCAACATCTCCCCCTATTTTATTTTTTATGAATGTGCGCATCGTAGCCCTTCCTGGACTGGGTGCAGAGGCTTATGCCCTATGTGTAGGCCCACCGTAGGTCCTTGGCTTAGACCCTGGTTGGCCATGCCATGGTCTGCCAAGGCCCTGAGGCCCTCGTCCTTTTTCTAGGGCCAGGCACAAACTGGACGGAACCTGGATGCACACAAGCTTGCACTCATTTCCTCTCCGTAAAGAAATCCCCTCGGAGAGAAATTTAGACCTGGGCAGCATCTAACAGTCCAGCGGCTTACGTGCAGGATGGGGTAGGGCCTGGCTTAGGTCGAGTCGTGCTGGGGAGGCACGCTCTTACCCGTCATTGACTCACCTACCCTGCTGTGTATTGTCACCTTATGGAGGAGAATGAGGGATGCCCGCCATATCTAGACTTGGTCGTGGGCCAATTGAGCAAGCCATGCATATGCCTGAGGATCTTCTTGTCCATTTCGGGCTACCGCTATTTCTATTCATCTTATTGGTTGGTCTGTGATGGATCTCCAGTAGGGCAGGTCTGATCTTCAGTCGAGGGCTTTGTTGCCCGTGTCAGTCTCTCCGGTATCCACAGTGGTTCTCGTCCCGGTTCCTGTGGGAAAACACAAACCGCGCCTCGGTTCCAGCTGACCACTGGATCCGGGCCCATCCATTGTCCTGTCATAGATAACCGCGCCTTTGGAGGCAGGCCTTGGCTTACTCCCCCTTTTTGTTTTTTATTTTTTATTTTTTATTTTTATCTTTTTCGTTTTTTTTTTTTTTTTTTTTTTTTTTTTTTTATTGGTACCAGGGATCGAACTGGCGATTGCCTGCTTACAAGGCAGGCGCTTATGCCGCTAAGCTAAATCCCCAGCTCCCATTTCCTCGACCGGCGTTTTTTTTAGCCTGCTCGGCAGAGAACTCTGTGTACCAGGCTCGCCAATCTAGGTAACTACCCGAGGGCAGACACGCCTTTGCCAGCTGAATCCAGTCCGCGGGGGTGAGGGGCCCAGAAGACAGATTCTCCAGCATGGCAATGGTGTAAGGCGCAGTCGGCCCAAAGGTTGTAACTGCATTTTTAAGTTCTCTAATCTGCTTTATCTCAAAAGGCTCCCATACATTGCGTCCCTGGCCCATAGCTACTTGTACAGGAAATATCCCGTAGGGGCCACTATCTATCCCAGGTGGATGTACCTCATGAGACAAGCGTCCCCCCTGCCAAAGCCGCCTGTAAAAATACCGACCCGCCGGCGGCGGAGCATAAGACGGCGGCCGTGATTGGGCGGAAAATGGGGGCCCGTGCATCACTTCCTGTTCTGGCGAAAGGGGAGAGAGCTCCCAGGCGGCCGCCTCGTGGCGAGGAATCGCCTCCCTCTCGCGCCAGGGAGCGCTCAGGAGCTCTCTACTCCTCCGCAGACCAGGTTGAGCAGAGCGCAATTCGCGGGGCAACGCTGGAAAAGAACCCTGCGACTCCTTATTGAGCGACTTAGGCTCCTGACAGCTGGTCTCTTTGGCCTCCTTGCCATTTAACTTTCCCTCGTCCTCGGAGTCAGACGACTCCGAGGCTAGAGCCCCGTCCTCCTCCTTAGCATCCTTGTTCCCCTTGACGGACCCCTCTCGGGAGCTCCCTGACTGGGCCTGCTCAGATACCCTGCGTACTTTTGTAAGCTCTTGAGAGCTTTCTCCACAACCACCCTCGCTCTTAGTGTTGCTACCTAACATGTTTCCCATCTTTTAATATGTTACTCACCGCGTGAGGCCCAAGGAATCCGCCACTTACGCGTGAGCCTGAGGGGAGTCTAAAAGCCCTGTAGGTGCGCGCCACCCAGAGCCTAGGCTTATCCCCAACTCACCTGTCTCGCAGCTCTGTACTGGAGCGTTGTCCACTTCCACGTCTCGGGGGTGATCAGTCCCCGTACGGGCCACCAAATGTCGATGTCCGCTCCCGGCCGGCAGGAAGGACACACGACAAAGTCTGGTAGTGGACAACCTTTTCTTTTTATTTTCCTTCTCCGTACAGCCTGCCCTGGGTTTTCCCAGCTGAAGCCTCCTCTGGTCCGCTCCCCGCGGCTCCTTTTGTGCTTCAGTCTGTCCCAAAGCCTCTACCGGTCCGCTCTCCGCGGCTCCTTTTGGGCTTCTACTTCCGGGCTTCTACCTGGCTTCTTTTTCCGCCCAGGGGTGGCACCGGTATATATACGGGTACAGTGTCCAATCATGTTAAAGTAAGCAAGGCAAGCTGATTGGCTAACATCATCAGTTGCCAGGCAGACTATATTGTTGAGCGGGTTGCTTACGCGGTAAGCAGGAAACTAACGTGCTCGATGGGAGGGGCAATCTACCTCAGGCTTTACTCTTTACTACAGGCCTCACGTCCGCCAAGTGAGGCGACCGGGCTCGGGGCTGTGGCTCCCAACAAGTACTCTGCTTAAATTCTGCTCTTCCTAATCCAAGAACAAAGAAAACATATTTGTCCACTATTACCTTTACATCTTTGCATACAATGCAGTGTGCAATGTTATGAGCCACACTTCTAAGGGATAAGAACTGACTAAAGCATATTTTTTTAATTCTTTGATTTAAATACATTGACTTCTTTTTTTTTTTAATTTTAGGACAACAAAATTGAAGGATTGAAAAATATTCTATTGTTCACAAATAATTGAAATAACTTCAATCTTTGCAAATATATGAATAAATATATCATTATAAAAGCAATATGACAGATAACATGAATCATGAAAATGGAAACCATGCTTACATAGTACTATGGAATTTATTAATTTAATTATAAAATCATTTTAACTGTATCATTGTTCTAGAAACAATCAAAGATGATTGCTATATGGAAACTAGAACAAAGTAATAAATAGTATGCATTACAAATACATATAAATATAAATAAAATGTTATACTATTTTAGCTTTGCCAATAATTTAAATTTTTCGATCATTATTTCACAACAAATATTAGAGGAAAGCATCCTCAACTATTTGGGATATGACTCTTTTTGAATTCAAATTGAATTAGAACAAAACCCACAATAACACAGAATAATATGTCTGACACATGGTTTTCCTTCAGGAGATATTGAGTTTTTAGATTTTATCAAGTCCCTTGGAAGCTTTAGTGTTCTTACGATGCCCAAAGTCAATTTCAAGCAACTTTGCAATTTACAATAGGGAATCTTAATTCAAACTCAACAAAACACTGAAAGAAGGAATGTTTTGGGGGCAATTAGACTTCTCCCAGGATATCAATATGAGATTCCCTGATGGTGAGAATGAAGATGTAAATAAAATATAACCATAATACTGCAATATGTTTAATAGTAATAATGATTTTAAAAATCATAAGTGAGAAAAATAAGCTTTATCTATTACATTGAGAGAATTAAGACTAAGTCTAAAGGCAAAATGGAAGTACACAAGAGTTTACCAATAACAAAAACCCTACTAAGTGCTTCTATTTGCACAATTACGTTTAAGATTTTGTTTGATATAACATGTACTGATTTGGATTAAATCAAGGACAAACAGTAAATGACTCTGTGTTATAGTTCCAACAAGGCCCTCTACTTACATTCAATCAACTGTTAATTATGGGCAAAACTTTTAGTTTCCTATCCACTAGTTATGATTCTCTATGTGAGAGCTACAATGGTGAACAAAAGAATCAAAAACATTTGTCCCTATCCTCCACCTTACCCTATCCTTTGCACATTTTAATTATAATTGGTGCCATACACTTCTCACAGCTTTGTATGGGAGACATTGTCAGTCAGCAGTGTAAATAAAGTGCTGTCAGCTGACTCATTCATGATACTTTTAGCCTTTACCTCTTAAATTTTAGCAGCCATTGATGATCATTGCCTAGAATCTATTATCTCATGTATTGCTATAAACAATAGTGTTTTGGTTCTTTCATTTTAAAAAATTTTCTTTTGTATAATTCTTTAGTAAATTTTATTTACATGAAAATAATTTTGCTCAGGAAAAACAGATTGTGGGAAGGGAGAGAAGGGAGGATAGTATGAAAATGAATATGATCAAAGTATATTGTATGCATGATAAGAAAGCCACAATGAAGCACAATTAAGGAATAAATCAGTTTTAAACAGATACTTTGTTTTCAATCCTAAATTGAACAGTGTGTAGAATAAAGTTCTGACCGTTTATGGCAGGGAACTAAGAAAAAACTGGTAATGAAGTTTTGTTTTCTTCTTTTGTCACTATAAACTGGGAAATATTAACACATTTGATGAATTAAAAACTAATACAATTCTTAATCTTTTTTATGGTAAAATTATTTGAAGTTGATTTCTGGAAAGTTAACAAGACTGTAGAGGTATTTGACAACTACCATAATGCCTGGTGCTATGGTTTATGTTCAGAGGGTCCCCCCACCCAAGCCTCATGCAATCTTGGACACTGCCAAGTATAGACTTTGTCACTGTTTCCTTGTCTAGCACTCAGAGGTGGTATGAGTGCTACACCCTCCCAGTGGTAGAGCCAGCATGCAGTGTAACAGTGGGAAGAAAGACTGTCTTGTCTCTCTCTTGCACTGTTCACTCTTGCTGTTTCCTGGGGTCCATGAACAGCGACCCTGCCGTGCCACCCTGCTGCTTGGGCCAACTGAATATGGACTAAAACTTTCAAAATTGTAAGAAATAAACCTTCTCTTCCCTAATTTTGAGTGTCAGGTGTTTTGTCTCAACAACGAGAGAAGTAACCAAGACACCTGTTACAATAAGATTTTTGAGACTCAGTTAGCAAAATTTGAGCCCTCTGTCTGGAATGACCTCTTTCTCCAGAGATTCCTGGTCCTCTTTGTTGAAATTAATGCTCAGACCCCAAACTAAAGGAAAACTATTAATTTTGTTGGTTATTTTTTCTAAAAATAACTATAATTTTATATTGCTATTTTTTTTTGCTTGAGATTCAAGATTGAAGTTTTAAACTTTAAAACTTTGTTTATTCCTATAATGGTTATGGTCTCACAAATGGAGATAAAAGCTTCAAACTCAAGCATTATATTTTACTTAATGGTTATTCTGCACATCAACACTAGAAATAGAATTTGTTGAGTGTGATTTTGACTCATATCAGGACACGTGTTAGTCTTCTCAATTCTCCTTATACAGAGTACTATTTCAGAAATAACACTTATTCACTCAACAATTTGTGACAAGATCCAGTCAATTAAACTTGGCTATATCACCTTTAATCTTTTATATCCTACAAAAGTAAGTACTTCATTTGGATGTCATTACCATCATGGTTTCACTATGTCCAAGCAAACCTCTTACAAAGATGACACAGTTTCTGCTAATTATCTTCTAAGAAAAATAATGAATAGTCTTACAATAATTTATCTTACATTTTCTTCTGAATAATTACCACCATGTTTCACAAAGAGGAAGAAGCAAAAAGAGAAGACATTTCTATCATATTCCATTGTACTTTTCTTCTTGATATATTTAGTCATATTATAAATTATTTTAATGTGAAAATTTAACTTAACAAAATTGCACTGATAGCAAATGCAGAAGATTTTAACTGCAAGTAATAACATTAAGCACAAAATTTTTATTAAGGTAGGTAAAAATTCATTTTGTATGATAATGCAATGCAGAATTGAGGCATTATTTTATTATTGGAAAAGCTTACTCTATAAACTTCCTATAACTTGCACAATACTGTTTAGGTGGTACTGCATACTGTACATTTTACAAAAAAAAAAAAAGTTCCAAAGGCATTTTTCCTTTAAAAGCTGAATATGTTGCCATAAATTAGCTATCCATTTTCAAAGCCATAAATATTTTCAAATCTATAAAACAAAAAATTTAATCAATCATGTTGACACATATTGACTAGCCATATTAAAATCATAGTTTCCCCTACATGCTGTACATGTAGAGATAACTATACCATCCTTGATGGAAGGAAGCAATTACAATTCAAAATGAAACTTCCTTGTTGCCATGACAGTGGATTCAAAAACTGCACATTAAAACTTATGGATGTAAACATAAAAACCCAAAAGGGCTAAAGTGCTGGTAACAAATGAAGTTCAAATGCCAAAGTCTGGGGCAAATGTACAGTAGTTGGAACACTAATGTGAATGGAAGGCCAAATATTTTGAAATAAACAGAGCAAAGAAGTACTGCCCTAAGAAGGCAAAATATTTCAAAGCATCACTGACCAGATGCATCACCTATCCTATGCTAATCCACACTAATATAAATTATGTTTAAATATACAAAGATTGACCACTTCAGCCTTTTACCAGACTATTCATTTTCTCTTTTCATCTTTTTAAAGCTAACAGACAAGTGTAACATATAACACTAGTCATGTTGTTTTTAATTTGATTTTTTAAATATTTCTTAATATTTTAATTACTGTTTCTTGTGATTGGATTTTATAAAAACACATGAGTACATCATGTGTCTCAAGGAATGTTAGCTACTTATATACTTTTGTCCTTGTCACATTAACATTGTGAGACAGAATTACAGTAGAAAGCAATAGCGTTTTCACTCCATAGGTTAAGAAACATGAAACTAAGACTAGTGAATGACTAAGTAAGAATTTTTTTTTTTTTGTCTTTTTCATTTTTATCAGTACCAGGGATCGAACTCACGACTGCTTGCTTGCAAGGCAGGTGCTTATGCCACTGAGCTAAATCCCCAGCCCCCACTAAGTAAGAATTTATTTCCATGTTTGACTACAGTACTCTAGGAGAAAAGAGGAGGGAGAGAGAGAGAGAGAGAGAGAGAGAGAGAGAGAGAGAGAGAGAGAGAGAGAGAGATTAGAGGTAATAAAGAAATTATGCACCAAGTATGCTAAAAATACAATGAATGTTTAAATTTAAAAATGTTTACAGTAAAAGACACAATGCCATGAGTCTTCTTCAAAATATTCCTCCTTAATCTGACTTTGGAAAGGAAACAAAAGTTGCATGGTGCCCAATTTGTGATTCAGGTGGAATATTGAATATTCAATATTTTAAATATTTGAATATTGAATACTTTGAATATTTTTAGGAGCTTGACTTTCCTTGAATGGCATGTGGCAGCAGCATTCATGGTGTTTTTTGATTATACTTCCTAAGGCCACTCACAAAACAAGACTGCATCAGAAAGTGGTAAGAGTGATGGGTGTTAAAGTTATGTCTAGGTGTTAAACCTCGTGGGGTCTTAAGTGGAGCTTTCTAAGAGGTGGCTAGGATTAACAGTGTATAAGCACTGATTGATTCTGCACTGCCCTAATTCTGATAACCTAGATACAATATAAAAAGGACAGAAAGATGCTATTAAGGTCCTTTGCTTTTTGCTTTGCTACCTTCTGCCCATCATGAACTGTTTCTCCTCTGTGATGCCTGTCTCCAGTATCAACTGTTTTGCAGCCCACCAATGATGGACTGAAACATCTCCAAACTATGAGCAAAATAATCCTTTCTTTCCTTAACTTGAATATGTCAAATATTTTTCCCAGCAATGAGAAAAGTAACTGAAACAATGAGATAACAGTGTTCATGGGGAGATTAATATTAGTATGTCTTTTACTGTTAAATTTATTTTACTTAAACCCACACTGTAGTTTTTGATAAGCTGTTTGACTCTATAGAAGCATTATACAGATTTAAATGCATCCCATTGTTTCAAATTTAAAATAAAAAATAGAAGGAATTGTATGAAAAGTTTTTTATCATGAACTTAATTTCAACATTATATAATACATATCTGTATACCTGTATTGTAACATCATGTCACCACAATTTTATATATATCCATTTTTTATATATCCATTTTTTAAAAAGGAATAAAAACCTTAATAAATCAGTGGCAGAATTCTTAATATAAAATTGAGTATAACTAAAAACAATTAGTTTGACCTTAAAGATGAAAATAATTCTGTGGATAAAAATATAATCATAGGAGAATTATATTTTTTAAGCTTTATACATTAAAGAACATGACCTCAAATCATTTGAAATAAAATATTTCTAAATTTTAAATTTTGAAAGTGTTTAACTGATTTCATGTATCTAAAAATAGAATATTATGTACTCAAAATTGTGTCAACTATTCTTCAAGGGACATTTTACTTTGCACTGAGTAGAAAATATAGCAATGCTTCTCATTATGTAAAAGGATGGCTAAGGTCTTGGCTAAGTTATGAAAATTATGTTTGAGAGGCCATTTGTTTGATTGTTATGGACTGCATGGACTCATGACATTCAAAATACCAAGAGAGTTATCTCACATTAAGTGATATATCTGATTTGAAATAGAGGTTTTCTTAATTATCATTAACAAAATTTCCAAAACTCCTAACTGCTGTCCCAATTCAACATCTCTGAAAGAAAAAGAAATATATAATAGGATAATATTTCTAATATTAGAAACATTAGTAGGAGGAAAGAGAGGCTAAAATAAAAAACCCAGCATAGGCTCTTTTTTTCAAGCATGTTTTGTTCATTTTGTCATATAAATGGTTTGTGCTTCCTGTACCTCAGAGGGGTCCTGATCAGAAATACAAATTATTTAGAATTTATGTACAATGTTATTCAAATTTGATTTTCTTTTAAGTTCATAGGAGGATTAAATTTACCCCTAAATGGCTCAAATTATGATGATACTATTAGCAGACTGGGAAAAAAACAGAAATTACTACATATTGAAAAACATTTCAACATAAATGATATTAATGGGATAAGAAAATAAAATTATATGAGATTTTATGCACACATATCAGATATGATATGTTTATAATATTGTACTTCAACATAGCTTTTCTCTTCATTTCATGACCAATTTTTTTTTTTTCTAAGACTAGAGTAAGTCAGTAAAGGAGTAAGAGGTAAAATCACATTACAGCCTTGGCTTTTGGTGTGAGTGAAATGAAAAGCCATTGGTGACTTGATTGATGTTTCAAAAGGATTGATCTGGCAGCAGCTGAGTTGAGATTAGAATGTAGGTTACAAAGGTAAAAGCATTGCAGTATTACAGGTTGGAGAGGATGGTGGTCCATTTGTGTGCTGGTAATGTATATGAAGAGATATACGGATAATCTATATTTATTTTGAAGATAGAAGTATTAAATTTCTCAGTAAAATTATTGTAAGGAATTAATAGAAAAACAATGAAAGTTATGGAGGACACTAATTCTTGATCTCAATAAATTAAGGATGTAATTCCCATAATTGAGATGAAGCAGATTGAAGTTAGAGCAGGTTTTGTTAGAGAAGTCTAGTTTGGGATATGATGGGTTTAATAGGAGAAGAAAAACTTTCTGTTAATTCTTAGGATCTGTGATGGTGTCTAAGAACTAAACTCCATAAGAAAAAAAAAAAAAAAAAAAAAAGACGTGCATGCAAGTTTTTCATGCTAATTTTCATGTTGCATAGAAGTTTTCAAAACGAAAATGAAGAAGACTCTTGCTGGTCTTTAGGCCCCAGAACTTATATACAGTTTTAAAGACTTAAAAATTGTGGAGATGTGACATACAAAGGGATGTAGGCTAAAAGAAGGCAATGTAGAAAAGCAAATGTGAGGGAAGTTAATGGAGAGGGAGATTTATTTTAATAGGCTCATTTGCATGGAGCCATTAGGATAACAACTCTCAGTTTTCGGTCATATTCACACAGAGCACCTATCTTATAAGAACTGTTATGATTTGCTTTCTTTTAAGTAGGAGGAGAAAAATCAAAAAGTCATATTTACATCTTCTGTTTCTCAAATGTTAGCAGTTTAAAATGATCAATATGCCAAACCCACATATTTAGTTTTGCATTGTCTGATCCCTTCCATTTATAAATTTCTGGACATCCAGAAGAAGGGGTACACTGATATTCTTTCAAGTCATGTAACCCTATGAGATTACTAAGGAGAACTACACAAACAGAAGAAAGAACAAAATCGAATTCTCATTGATATTAAGGAAAAGAAGAAGGAAAGAGAAAGGGAGAGGAAGAAGGGGAGGGGAGGAGGAGAAGAAGAAGGAGAGAGAGAAGAGAAGAAAGAGAGGAAGAGGGAGAAAGGGAGGGGGAAGGGGACGGGGAAGGGGAATAGGAAGGACAAGGACAAGGACAAGGAGAAGAAAGCACAATACCTTGGGAAGAAATTCAAGAGACTGATGTCCTAAAACCAGGAATGGAAAGAAGCCATACACTTTGTCATGACAGACAAATCAATGATAGATTAAGACACAGAACTGTGCTGAAATTAACTACAGGGATTTCACTGATGATTGGCAAGGACATCTATAATGGAATGACAGCTTTCAAAAGCCTGATTTGCTTTAGTTTAAGGAGTAAGAAAAAATAATTAGATATAGTTTGTGTAGTACAACCTAGATTGATTTATCAAAGCTTTAATCATTTTGGCTTTATTATTTCTTTTAGCTTATATTGAAATACTGGTTTTATTCATCTGTTTTGCTGCTTCATTCTCTTGTGTGCTCTCATTAACTGAAAGGGTAATATTTAGTTCATTTTAATATATTTTAGTGTGCCTCTTTCAGAGCTTAATTGTCTATCCTCTCTTCCTCATCTTCTGCTTTTATTTTTATGTCAGGAACCGAACTCGGGACTTCATGCTTTCCAAGCAGGTGCTGCACTACTGAGCTGTATTCTCCATCCATTTTCTATGTTTAAAAAATTTTTTTTCTCTTCTTTTCTTTTTCTTTTTTTTAAATAAGAGAAACAGTTTCCTGGGCAAGTGGAGAGCATAGGACAAACAATAGGCCAAAATAATTATTGCATTTTAAGTGTTCTCTTCTGTTACTAAGGATTTTTCAATAACCTTTGTGATCTAAAATAGTCAAACTCAAAAGCAGACAATAGAATATTACTCTCTAAGGTCTGGGAAGAGGAGAGAAAGAGCACAGCTACTCAAAACATATATATCTAGTAAGTTCTAGATACTTGCTATACAACTCCCTGTCTACAATAACTATATTATACTGTTCACTTAAAAATGTCACATGGAGTCTGTGAAATGTGACATATCATCACTGCAATTATAAATGGATTAACCCTTTGGGCTCTCATATCTGGGAGTTACCCTGAGACAAAAGGCTCTCCGATTCCAACAATGTGGCTTCCTGGACTATGTATTGCAGTACCGGACACTGCTTCTCATTTTATATCTTGGGTTTTTCATTCACAGTATATTTCAAGATTAATCTTTCCCCAAACCATGCAGAGTTCCCCTCTATTATCTGCAATTTCTTTCTCCTTGACTCCAAAATTTCCTTTTCTACTCTATTTGGGTTCCGTTCTTAGCATTTTCCCTGAATGATAAGACTCTGTTCTTTGGAATCAGAGAACTGACTGAACTTTTCAAAGGTCACTGTGAACAATCTATATGGAAAAACTCAAATATTTGCCTCCAGTCTCTCATGCCATATTCAAAAATCAACTTTAGGTATATAGCCCACACTATAAAAAGTCAAATAATAAACCAACTGGTCAGAAATAAAGGAGACCAGTTTTGCGACCTTTTCTATAGCAAGCTTTTTTCAAACATTAAAATAAAATTCAATAAACAGTATTACATTAAAATTAAGCTCTTGACATTAGAAAACACCTTAAATGGTAAAATTCAAACTAAGAGAGAAAAAATGGTTGGAATGCATATATCTGATAAAAGACAAAAATCCAAAATGTATAAACATCTACAAATTAATAAAAAATAGGATGAACTCATACAAAATGTTTAAAAGAATAAGAACAGGATTTCTCAAAAAAATATCCATACACAAGAAATACACAAGAAAAAGTGTTCAACTTCAAAAATATCAAGAAATGTAAATTCAAACTACGGTGCACTGTGGTTTCCACACAGAGCACTATAGCTACAAGCAGATCTTCCTTCTAAGTGTCTACAAGAATGTGGAACAGCTGATCTCACATTCACTATAAATTGCTATAAATATGTTTGAAAATCCTGGAAGTTTCAAAGAAAGCCAGGTAGCATGCATTACTAGTATATTCTCACAAATGTATATCCAACAGAAAGCATCAATTTGTTCACAAAAACAATTTGTGGTAGAATGTCCATAGCAGCCTTTTTACTAATAGCTTCCAAAACTAGAAGTAATCAAACATCTATCTGTACTGAAATGAATAAATTTAAGGTGCTATAGACATACAAAGGAATATATCAATTCCTCATTTTGAATGCATGCAACAATGTAAAGCAACTTCATAAATATGAGGCAAAAATGAGTAGACCACAAGTGCTTATGAATCTCTCTTGTAAAGTTTAAAAACAAGTAAAAACAGTCTGAGGGGCTGGAAGTCACAGGCATGGTTTTGATTCTAAAGAAAGCAGTAATGACTGAGAAGGTCAATATTGTTCTAGTTCTTTATCTTGGTTCTCATAACCTATGTATTAACTGGTAATTCAGTGATCTGTACATTGATATTTCAATTAAAAATCAAGCCTAAATACTGATAAAAAATAGCTGGTATGACTCAATGTGACTAATAATTCTCTTAATCTTTTTAAAGTATGTATATTTTATTGGAGTTAGAAGGTATCAGCATTGCTGCTGTCACGCCAGAGTGAAAGCAATGTAATTAATTTCTTTTTTTGTTCTGAACACATTCTTCTAGAATACAGAATACACTCTTGGGAGAAGTTTATTTGTAGAGGTCACATTTTCATTACTTTGGGCCAAAATCCTTTGCACTTTTGGTATTATTTAATAAGACCATTGCTTTTCTGTGAAGTAAGGTTGGACACTGCTAATTAGGTAGAATTAGTCTCAGTGTTATCCCTGTCTCTGCTGTCAAAATCCATTCTCTGTCCTATGAAAAGACTTGCAAAAAAGCAGCTCATCTTCACTAACTTACTTCATTCAATTAAAATTAAATTACACAATTGAACTTTTTTCTCGTCTCTTCTATATAACGTTCTAGTTAATTGCTTAATTAAAACTGAAGCCTGACATTTGTTTCTCTCTTTAGGAAAAAGAAAAAAAAATGGAAAAAGTAAGATACTCTACATTCTAATTCATTTATTCAATAAAAGTCTCAGAAATTGATCTATTACCAAAGAAAGAGTTTACACTTTTTTTTTTCATAAAACATTTTCTAAAAGGTAATAGAATGTTAACTAAATTCATTGTCAAGTTCTAATTTCTAAGAAGGCATTGATGATGCTGTGAACATGGATTCCACTTTCTATTCCCATACACATAAAAAAATCTCAGAGAAGCCAACTTGGCTTTTCTTACCATCTTTCTCAATTCCCAGTAGCTATGTTGCACATGGAAATAATTAGTGATCATTTTTATTAGTAGTAATATTTAGTATTTCAAAAATCAATTCTTAAATGCAGTTAATATTGTATGTAGAATTACTATCTTGGCATCTCAAAATTTTGATTTGTATTAATTATTTTGATAGTCACAATAACTGTCTCTTTGATAGGTGAGAAAATTGAGGCATAAAGTATTTTAAGTCTTTGCCAGTAGGTAGTAAATACTGGTGGTAGAATTTTGATCAGAATTTAATTTTCATTCTGGTAACTTACTTTTTTTTTATTTAAAAGGAAAAAGAGAAAAAAGCAGAACAAAACAAAACAGTGTAAGGGTACAAGTAATTCAGAACTACAAAAAAAAAAAACAGTAAGCTATCACCACTTAATAGATTACACGCTATCATCTTAGAAACGGTGTTTCAGGTCACAGGATCAAAGCATACAAAGTGAACATTCAAACAGTGAGACTGCAAATAGTTGTGTTCAGTAATCCAATCAAAAATATTAATATGGTCTTCTATTTAACACACCTAAACACCCTTGCTGTTGTATCCTATAGGGCACTTTTTTTCCCCTCTCTTTATTACAACAAAATTTACACATTTTGGGTTTTATTGCTCCCTTAGATCTTATTACTTTTTTTTGTAAGAGAATAAAATTAAGTGTGAAAAACAAAGCTGTCAGTCAAAACCAAGGATAGATATAGCACATGAGGTAAAAACAAAGTACAAGGTTATCAACAATGGTTACCATAATGCCTCTTGCTTCCTTAAGAAGAATTGTCTATCTCATTAGGTATTATAAAGTTAAACAAAACAGTAGAGAACAAGACCAATAAAACCTAAACATTGTAAATCTTACAGAACCTCAAAAGAGGATAATAGTCAAACCAGAATGGGCATCATAGTGAATCTTATTGCCTTCAAAGTAATTGCCCATACTCTGATACTTGATACTTTCATACGGAGCAGAATAGTCTAATCAGTCAAAACAAGATAACGGGGGTATTACAGGACTTCAAGTTAATAGGAAATCAAAAAAGTTACTATAATATATCCTGATAGTTTTTTTGATTTTTCCCCTTAGTTTAAAAAAGAAATTTAAAAAATTAAATAATTTTTTAATGAATAAGGGAGAGATTGAGATAAAAGGGGGCCTAACAACATAACAATACATTTGTAACATAACATAACATAACATAACAACATAACAATACAAAGCATGACACTTTCAGCAACCTAGTGCTTCACCACCAAATAACCCAACTTAATAGTAGTTACCATAGTGTCTTTTTCCTTGAAATATTTGAATATAACTTCATATGCTATAGCATCAAACATATCAAGACAGTGTAACACCATTCAAGTGGATGAAAGCATTGTAGAGTATTTAGAATCAGCTAACAGAAAAATGAACAATGGTTTCTATATTGTTTCTTTGCCTATAACAATTTTTGTTTATACTACCACATACAATAAAACCCAGCAAGATACAACATGATAAAATCAATGGAGACAGAAGAGCCATAGTTTGGTACGGCTTCAAAACAAGATGGTATTAAATCAGCATTAGCTTTTATGATGTCTTGTTTTCTTCAAAATAGCTGTTCATTGCATCACAGGCCATAATATCAAATAGCCCAAAATAAAGCCATTCCAATTAATGAGTGAAAACTTTATAAGGCTTCAAGGCCACATAATGGGGAATCGTGGTTACCACATACTTTTATATATTTGAATCATTTCCTACACTAGGGAAACTATTCGGTGTTCACAGATCTGGTCACACTCTCAACCATTGTACTGGGTTACCTATAAGACAATGCAGATCAACAGGGAACTTTTGAAACCAAAGGATGTATTTTTCATGTTCATTCGTGGACTCGGTGATTTTTCTAGAATTATACAGCATATGTAGATGGGCTAGATATGTATCAAGTGATTTTAAAAGGTACAATACTTGTTCTCATTGAACATAGGGCAATAAACAAGTAATTATGTAATTTTAATGAAAAATTAGTAGGTATCTCGTCAGGCTGTCTTTATTATGGAGTTTCAGATTATATGGATTTCAGTTACTATACTGTAGTTAGGCAGCCTTTCAAGATTATGTTTCAAATTTCTGAGATGTGTTAACTGTGAGAAACTGCTTAAAGTAGCATGTTGCCTGCTAATTCTTCAGTCCATTACTTGTTACATAACTAACATTTGCAGGTACTAAATTCACCAAGGGTTTATCCATTTGATGTGTTCCGAACTGAATGGGCTGTGAGGAGGTAGGCCAAGTTGGAGCCGTGGGTCACTAGGCATGTGACTTATGAGGGTGTACCTCTTCCAGTTTCTTCTTTTTGTTCTCTCTGCCTATGCCTGCAGTGAGATGAGTGCCTTTACTCTGTAATGTCCTTCTACCATGTTTCCAGCTGACGACAGAGCCAGCTAAATAGGCACAGAAGCCTGTGAAACCATAAGCCAAAATACACCATTACTCTATAAATTGCGTAGATGAGATATTTTGTCCCAAAGATGGAAGCTGACTACTACGGTGATCAGTCACATCACTTTTCAAAATTGTTTGAGATTGATTTCTACTCTTCCGTTTCTCAGTTCCTTCATATAGTGAAGTCCTTAGTTAAGCTGCCTCTTTTTCCCAGTGACAATGATATTTAAAAGAAGGAATTGTGTAATAAAATGAGGGTGCACAACAGAAAGAAAATGTTAATTCTGATAGTGATGTGTGAAGGAAAAAAATGGAGTTACAGAACAAAGAGTTGATGATGCCATTGGAGGTCTTTAGCTATGTAACCAGGGGAATCAGATGAAGGCAAATTTATTGAAATGAGAAGTGATTTTACCAAAAATGATGTACCTATTCAGAGTAATAGGCATAAGCACAAAACCTTCACAGAGAACTTTCCAAGAACTTCCGAACATATTTCATGGTGTTGAAATCAGATTGCATAAAATCAATTCAGCCTTTGAAAGTAGACAGTTTAGCAAAGCATAAAAATGTGGAGTGAGCACAATTCAAACAACTCGATGAGACTTTGACATGAAAAAAGAACCTTTTAACTTTCAATGCTTCTAAATGTTCTAAGTTAGCATACTAAGTATTAGGTTAACATTTTTTTTTAAGTATGCTGTAATTTTATAACCAGTAGAAAGAGTTTCTTGATGTTTTCAACCATTGTTGCATGATCCTGGAATGATCTTCATTTAAAAAGTTGCTTGGCATGATTTCAGTTTGTCTGGCCATGTTTTAGGCTTTCATATTACTGTGTAAAACAAACCTTACTTATAAAAAGAAAAACTAACAGTTCCAATCTCCAACCAATCCTTTTTCTGCTATTGTCACCCTATAGCAGAAAACAACAATGAAATTAATACTCTTGTATCCTTTTTCCTGGATTATTAATTTTAGTGATAAATTTCCTTGAGACAGAATCTCACTATACTGTTCAGGCTGACCTTGAACTCACTATATAGCCTAGGCTGTCCTTGAACTCGCTGCAGTCCTGTTGCCTCAGCTTGCCAGTGCTGGGATTCCAGATGTGTGACAGCACACCTGGCCTTCAATTTAGATATTTTCATTTCCTATTCCACTGCTGACAACTTTGCTTATGTTCTCTTTTT